>NC_092314.1:35677066-36994781 GCF_036785885.1 Coffea arabica
CTCAAATAACATAACAAGCACAAGCAATTAAATCAGGAAACGCACAAATACCAATGAATAAAAGAAATGAATAAAATAATTAGATCTCACAGATATTCGAAACCGAGTCCTCAAATTGACCTTTGACTAGAAAAACTTAGCCACGCCTCATGAGAAAATCTCCACGTAATTTAACTGAGGTCCAGGCCATCAAAGGAACTAAGAAAGAAAAAAACTAAACTCTGCTAAAAGCTCAGCTAAAACTATTGATAAGAAAACCTCCTGTACGTTTGTCTTCTTTTAAAGCCAAAGGGAGATGACTCATGATATCTAGTGGTCCCCACGGATTAGGAGTCAAAGAGCAAAAGAAATGGAGCTCTGTCGAATTAAGAGTCAAAGTCCAAGAAGGAAACTCTGCCGAATTGAGAGAAACCAAGTCCACAAGGTGGGGTCCTGCCGAATTGCTCCTTGTTTCCTATTACCAGGAGAGCTCTAATCTCCTAATCAGCAAGCAAATGCAGTCCGTCTCTTCCTCTCCTTGTGGGCCAGGTCGATGGAGCCTTCTTGAAGTCTCCCACTTATGGAGCAAGTCCCTCATTTTTTTGTAGTTTCTTGCTCCAATCCCTGAAATTAAATCCAAATACCAAATATAAGTAAATATTACTAATTAAAACAATATTTGGCAAGGACAAAAGGGGAAATTAATAATAAAATAACCAACAATTAGCACCCTATCAATTCCCCCCACACCTAAATCATGCTTGCCCTCAAGCATGGGGACGACAAATAACACCAAAATTTGAAAATGTGTATTGCTCCATCTACCCTATTGCCAAGATACCAAGGAAAACATCTATCAAACATTAGTGATCAGGGTTCAAGAAACATCACCCCAGTTAGCTTCTAAACCACAAACTCCTCCAATTTAAAGCAAACTAATCTAAGAAAAAGGAATGGTTGCTCACATTTATCAGCAAACGGTCCAACTATTAACCAAAATCTCGACATTAAGATCACAAATCGGCAAGCTGACTTTTCATATACGAACACAATCTTTACTTTACTTCTTTACTTCTTTTTTTCTTTTTTTTTGTTCTTTTTTTTTTTTGAATAACAAAAGACTTAGTTTATAGCCCTTAGAGCCTTTTGACGCGAACTCCAACATTTTCCAGATGGAGGAGCCCGGTTACTCAGCTCCAATTGCTACGGGACCACGCACTCATAGCAACTACTATCTTTTGACGCGAGAGTCTACACTTTAGGTGAAGATCCCCGGTTACTCAGTAGTAACTACTAGCGGAGTACAGTCAACTCTTATTTACAACCATATAGCACGATATCTAAAAACAACACAAGAATAACAGTAGCCAGCCTCAAATTTTCAAACATGGAGAACTAAAATTAATAACCGAACCAATTCATATGAAAAATGCCAACAATCATTCCCTATGCCTAGAAAAGTTAACCAAAAATTGAAAAAGTTAAGCAATTATTGATATTCACCAAAGAGATGTTCCTGAACTCAACCACATCAACTTGATACCCTTTTATTACTAAAACTTGGCAATAGCAGAATTAGAGACAACAATCCAGCATCAAAACTTGGTATTCATATAAAACTGATCACTAGAAAGAAAAAGAAAAGAAAATAAATGAAAGATAGGCAAAAACTAACTAAAAATAAAGGAAAAACCCCTAGAAACTAAAAACAAAAATACTAGCACCCAAACTGACCCCCCACACCTAAATCACACATTGCCCTCAATGTGATAAATAAACAGTAATAGTAAGCAAAAGAGCAACGGTACTTTCTTGAAATCACGGGGACCATGGCGGGGCCACAGCAGTGGGTGAGGTGGGAAATGGTTGAGTTGGGTTGGGGTAGGCTAAGGTCGAGAGGTTCCGGACCTAGAAGAGAACTTTGATCTCACCATTGTCGCTAACAGGTAACCCAATCAACAGAAACTGCCAACATATAGAGGAACAAGTAAATGCAGATCAGCAGAAATCAATATCCTCTAGTGAAGTCAACAATCAACCCAATAAGCACAGGCAACTCCCAATTCAAAAGGGTAGTGCACAATAAATGGCCCACCAAATTAGCAATTTAAAGCCCTGAGCAATCTACGCCCAACAATTCTATCAGTACCAGAAAACCACCCCAAACAATGTAACAGTTAAACTCCACAGGCAAAGGGCGTCCAACCAATTTCACTCAAGCAAACTAGGAGCAATGCGAGTGATTAAACAAGGCAACAAATTTCAGCAATTGGACACATATCCACCCAAAATCCCAACAAATGCCTCCAAGAATTCAGCAAGTCTAGTAATAGCAGCTCAGCATTTAGGCAATAACAACTTAGTCACAAGCTCTGAGCTTTCAATCCCAGCAGCCACACCAAAAAGAATGATTAAATGTTAGGCAAACTACCACAACCAGTACCACTGGTGTACGCACAGGGAAGAATTAAATCAAACGGAAAACTCAATTCACTTAGAATACAAACAACACTAGACAGTACTCCAAGAGCCTAAACAAATGACAATTATATTAGACTAGGCAAATCAGTTGCAGGACATAACCCAATGCACTGGCTCCAGTAACACAGATGCAATTCAATCAAATTTACTCAGTGAAATCGCAAGCATCAAAATCCCATCAACATCAAGAAATCAGAATCGGGGACCACAAAATTAATAAGAAAAACCTGGCACCAGGGAGGTTGGGCTACCGACGGTGGCGCTGAGCTATGCGTCGCGAGTGGTGCAGGTTGAGTGGTGCGCCAAGAAGTGGGCTGGACGAGAGGCGGCACGCGTGTAAGGGAGCAACGAGCTAGGGAAGGTCGCGCTGTCGGCGCTCGTGAGTGTCGCGCGAGTGGGTAGCCGCTGTGGATGGCGGCTAGTCAGCAGCTGCCGCAGGCTGGAGATGGCGATGGAGCTGCTAGAGTGGAGGCGAGCTGGCGGTGCGCTGGCTGTGGGCTTGTGGGCCGCGGCGTGCGGTTGGAGATGGGAGAGAGAAAATGTCGCGCCAGGTGGAGCTGGGCGTGCGGCAATGGCGGAGCTACGGCGCTCAGCTGTTGGAGGTGGAGGTCCATGGGCTCCAGGCGACAGGCGGCGGCGAGGGATTTTGGCCAAAGAGAAAAAGAAAAGAAGAAGAAGGAAGTGGGGAAGAAGAGGAAGAAGAGGGAAAGAAAAAAAAAAGGAAAGAAAGAAAAGAAGAAGAAAGAAAGAAAGAAAAAAAAAAGAAAAAGAAAGGAGAAAAATAATAATAATAGCTATTGGTCTATTTTTTTTTGTAAATTTTTTTTTTTGCTTTTGAATTTAATTTTCAAAATTTGTATTTTTGAGGAAAACACAAAACTGACAGTTTTAAAGGAAAAATTTTTTTTTTTTTTTGAATTCATGTTTTGGGTCGTCAAACACCGCGTGGGCACGCCAAGATTATAAAACGTCCACTGACCTCAGGAGACACCAACACCGCGTGGGCACGCTAAGATCGGTAAACATCTACTGACCTCAAGAGACACAAACACTGCGTGGGCACGCCAAGATTGCACTTCCTGGTCACAGTGGAGGAAAATATTAATACCAATACTACCCAACGGAGAAACGACAAAACGAAAGAAATGAACAACTAAAAATAATAAAACCAATATTTGGGTTGCCTCCCAAAAAGCGTCTTTCTTTAATATCTTTGGCTAGACATTGCCATATTTATTCACGGAGGATAAAATCGTGTAGCTCGTTTTAATGCTTCATCCTATATATGGTCCTGATAGCCCTCGTAAATAGAGTAATTTTTGGGCACACGAGCTACGGCCTTCCATGAACTAGTAGATGGCACCGAACCGGTCAACAATGATCTGAATTCTCCACTCACTCCTCCATCACACGCATTTATCGGTTCAAGATATTTTGCCATCGCCACTCTTAACTTATTCCTGTCATGAAATTTAAAATTTTCTAGTATAATAAAATCAATCTCAGTAACAAGAGTTGAAAAATAGGAGTCAGGAAAATATTGATTAAGGAATGGAGAAGATGTCACCGCATTTGGAGATTGTTCACTGGATTCGTTCACTTGAACGAGTTGATCCTGGAGTCTCATGTCTTGCACTTCACTTCTTTTTCAACTGCATCTTTAGATCCGTTTTCTTGAAACTCTTGCAGTTCCATGTCATTTGGCCGGATAATTGCACTCTCATCTCCTTCAAGATTGATATTGGTTTGTGAGGGCAATTCTTCAAGGTGAGAAGCTAACCGTTCTATCCTGGATGTCAATTGATTCATTTTATCCGCCAGGTCGCGAAGGCTCGCTCGTGTCTCCTGATGAAATCGATATGTATTATTAGCAAATAATTCAATCAATTCCTGAAGAGACATACCTGACATAGATGATAGTTGTTGAGACTCTTGCTGTTGAAAATCTATCGGCCCGGTCGTATAATTGAAATTGGAATCATCCCACCATCCTTGATCATATCCGTTTGAATAAGGGTCATACCATGTTTGATACTGAGGTGAAAAATCTCCAAAAGTATCAATCGGAGCACTTAGGTTATTTTGAAATGCGGGGCATATGTCGGTTGAATAACCTGAGAAAAAATAACTTCCACAATTTGCAACAGCCAATTGATCATTAGAAAAAACATGAGTCTCATAATCCCATTCAGGAATAAAATCCAGTCTATCATCAAAATATCGAATGTTAGCAGCCATCAACTATATATAAAAAAAAATAAGAGGAAAATAAATAAATAAAATGAAAACAAGATGAACTCAAAAGGAAACAAATTAATCTGGTACCAGTCCCCGGCAACGGCGCCAAAAATTGGCAGGGTGTCGAGCCTGTGCAATAATAATTACCTACTCAAGAAAAATACAGATTTTGTATATAGCGGTGAGTAGGGTCGAATCCACAGGGACTGGGGATAATTTGTTTCTTCTAAAGTTCAGTGCATGGGGGATTTTGGAAAATATAAAATTACTAATTAACTGACTAATGAAACAACTAAAAGAAATAAATAGGAAATAATCAATAACTAATACGACTCTAGCCAAAGGTGCAACTTTTCAGACACGGTCCATTCAACTGATCATCGATGCAAAGATAATTTAATTACTCATGAATAGATTGGTTATAGTTGTCATACATGCGATGAACAACCAGCCTTTCCTTAATTTCTCGATAGTTAAGGTACGACCGTTAACTATTTCCCTAACCAAGAAATAACTCTAGGTATGACCATAGGATTTAATTATTCGATTGCATTAATAATTAGAAAAGCCCAACCCTAACCAACAAACACGCTACGAGGGTTTGTTTAAGTTAGATCATATGTTTCCCTAACATGAAACCAATCACGCTAGTCGCCACTGGTATCAATCAATTGAACAATTACGGATTCAATCAATTAATTTGGCATTAGATCATTAAGTTAATTCGAATATCGGGCCCTTGACACTCAAATAACATAACAAGCACAAGCAATTAAATCAGGAAACGCACAAATACCAATGAATAAAAGAAATGAATAAAATAATTAGATCTCACAGATATTCGAAACCGAGTCCTCAAATTGACCTTCGACTAGAAAAACTTAGCCACGCCTCATGAGAAAATCTCCACGTAATTTAACTGAGATCCAGGCTATCAAAGGAACTAAGAAAGAAAAAAACTAAACTCTGCTAAAAGCTCAGCTAAAACTATTGATAAGAAAACCTCCTGTACGTTTGTCTTCTTTTAAAGCCAAAGGGAGATGACTCATGCTATCTAGTGGTCCCCACGGATTAGGAGTCAAAGAGCAAAAGAAATGGAGCTCTGCCGAATTAAGATTCAAAGTCCAAGAAGGAAACTCTACCGAATTGAGAGAAACCAAGTCCACAAGGTGGGATCCTGCCGAATTGCTCCTTGTTTCCTATTACCAGGAGAGCTCTAATCTCCTAATCAGCAAGCAAATGCAGTCCGTCTCTTCCTCTCCTTGTGGGCCAGGTCGATGGAGCCTTCTTGAAGTCTCCCACTTATGGAGCAAGTCTCTCCTTTTTTGTAGTTTCTTGCTCCAATCCCTGAAATTAAATCCAAATACAAAATATAAGTAAATATTACTAATTAAAACAATATTTGGCAAGGACAAAAGGGGAAATTAATAATAAAATAACCAACAATTAACACCCTATCATGCATATTATTATATGATCATACAAATTACTTGAAGCACCGTAGTTGTCTTTTTTTTTTTCATATGCATCCATTGATCAAGCATTTTAGACACAGTTTTCATTTTTTTTTTTCAAAGATGTCTCCACAAAAATCCCATAATTTTTTTTTCTAGTTTTTTAGTTGACTTCTTCCTTTCTTTCCTCCTTTTTTAGTAAGATAACCTTGTACAATTAATTTTTTCCCCAATTGACTTTTTATTCCCCCCCTTCTTACTAAGATACATACTTATAGAATAACTTTTGTGATAGATTCTTACAGGTGATTTGTTCGACATTAATTTTAAGAAGATGATAGTTATTTGTTCAAGTATTGGGGTAATTTAGAAAAGAAAAGTATTGTTAAGGAAAAATTGGAAGCTTTTTTGTGAGAGGGAAGGGGGGGAGAAAGTTTGAAAAATCTTATCTGGACTAAATAGGTTATGATGGGAATATGATTTAAAAGTATATTACGATGGGAATATTTTTTAAAAACAAAGTTATTTTGAAAACAAACTCAAATAATCATAGCCACTATAACATAGACAGTAAATTTGGATCCCTAAGTAAGCACATTGAGACTAAAATTTACTAGTAGGATACCTTACATACCATCCGATTTTGGAACATTAAAATTTACAAGTGGTGTGACATACAAAGTTTTTGCCTGACTTTTTCTTTTTTTGTCAACTTAAATTCGTTTTCTTCGTAAGTTTTGGAGTCTCTCCTTGAACCGAAATAAAAACATAGAATTGAATCTATGCTCATTCCAGTATGAGGGTTATCCCTGTGGAATAGATGGAGCAAAAAATGTGTTTATACCAATTTAATGGAAAATGTCCAACTTGCTAGTATTTTTTCTCTACAATTCTCCAAAATTTTTTTTTATTGAACTTCTACTTTTAATCTGGGATTTTCTCCTTAATAGGTTAAGGAATTCCAATTTTAAGTAGTTTCCCTCAATTTTTTTATCCCTTCCTCGAAATGATAAAGATTTCTTCATTTGTTACTACCATGTCTGAGAAAAAAGAAAATTATGAATGGCTTAGGTGCATTTTTCTTTATTTGTTTCTTGTGTTAGAAACTTTATTCCTTTTTATTTGTGTTAGAAGCTAAACCTTCATCTTTCTCCTTCATATTAGGAAGAATATTCGTGTCATTGTTAGAGCTGATATGATTTGTGTACACAAAAGAAAAATTTATTTCCCATTTGTTAACTTTATGCCAAATTTTTTAATATATATTTGTTGCTTCACTTTTATGTCACATTTGTTGTTTTTGATGTTTGATTTTATTGTTGTTTAATGTGTACACAATACATTTGTGATTTTATATATAAATATAGATTTTGTTACATAATTGAATGGTTGTGCATTAACTCGTTGCAGAAATGTACTATGAAGCGGACCGAAGACTTCAACTTTTCTAATGATGTGATAAAGCATTTAATGGGCCAAGACTGTTGGCAACCGCCGAGACTTTAAAGTCTTGAGAGGGTAGGAGGTCAAGTTCAACTCTTGCTTTCTAAAATATTTGTCACGGATGGCTTCTTAAAAAAGGATAAAGCATTTAATGGCGTTTTTTAAACTTTTTTTTTTGGTCCGAAGGCAGACTTCAAGCCATTATAATTGGGGAACCAGACATTTCCTAGAAAAAAAAAAAAGCTCTTTTTTCTCTTCTTTCAAGAAATGAGTTTCTAAGCAATTGTTAACTTTTGTAGGGAAGAGTTTTCAGAACTTGACCTCTTTGTAGTAACAATTCGGAAACAATTTTGTGTGTTTACTTGAAAGTTCTTGAAAACTGAACAATGTAATAGGTTCCCCATTCTAACAACTTAGAATTTTAAATTTAAGCTACAGCCCATATGTTTTTTGTACGTATTGTAAACTTGCAATTTTTTCTAAAAGTTTTATCCAGCCATCCATGGTAGATGCATTTTGCCTCTTTTTTTTTTTTTTGGTGTTTTTAGGCTAATGTGGCCGATTTTAGCTTTGTCCCTAATAAAATGGCTATGGCGTATGCCTAATATGAAATGTTGGACCTAACTCACATAGTTCAAAACAAAATACAACAAAGAAAAAAGGGTCTGATTTTTTCTCCAAATCCAAAAAAATGCATGGAAAATTCCTGGAGACCGGAGAGGTGCTCAAGTTAACTGGGAAAAGATTGTAAGAACAGTAGAGGAAAGCTGCTGTTGGACACCACTGAAGAAGTCTTCTAATTCGAGAAATTGGAGAGATATGAACCGCTGTCACTTTCCTTTTTTGCTCCTCACAATTGTTTCTGCTTACTTTTGGATGACACAGCAAACCACCCAAATAAAGGTGTTGGAAGACAGTACCACTTAGCAATGGCAATCAAATGATCTGTCATTTGGGTAATGAAGGTGGGGTTTAAAGCATTCTTAACCATGCATGTTTAGTCAATTATATTGCCCAAACAACAACCAAATTAAAAGTATTGCTTAAGACTTAAGAACACTGAATTTTAACAGTAAAACAACAAATGCCGGAAAAAAATTGGCCGTCTAAAAAGAACAAAACATAAAAATTCACATACTCTAACAATCTTTAATTTTTTTCACATGAATTTATTACTCACAGTTCTTTTTTTTATTATTTGTTAAAATATTATTATAAATGGCATGTGTGTGTATATACAAAAGAACTGCAAACTTGACTCCCATTGGGTTAGAAAAGGCTACAAAAACAACTTATTGTCGAATTAGAAGCAGAAATTGCATATGACTTTTCTATTGTGGCTCACTGCATTTGATTTTTCTAAGGGGGAAAGAAGAATGACTACTTGCAATTGGGTTTTCGTGGTGCGGTTCCATGTTTTCTGAATGAGACATGTTTAGTCAATTTTTATTCAAAAAGTTAACAAAATCCATGGGGATAATTAATTAAGCAAAAGCTAGAGGCACAATTTCTTTTGGTTCCTGGATGTCCCCACTGATTGGGCTGGCATTGGAAAAAGTAGTACATTTATTCGTTGTTTTTGACTGCTTTGCCATGACTGGACATTCTCTTTTTTAAAGTTTGATGAACATCTCCATGTGAAATATTAAGCTCGTGATTGATTACTTTATGGGAGATTTGTAAAGAGCACTTGCAAATATAGGATTCGATGAAAAAATCGAGCAGACAACGAAAAGCAGAAAGGACTCGACTAAAGCAATAATGACAAGCCTCATTTACAGCATTCCTCTCTAAATGAATACAATCTCCATTTACAGCATTAAGGCTTTAAAGAACTTGGAAAGAACAATAGGTTGACTGCAAATTTTGACCACTAAATACGATCAGAAAAGCGGAGTAGCAGATCCATGAGAATAAAGAGATGCTGTGACTTGAATATCTAACTAATAGCTTTACCATGTAGTGGCTATCCTCAGCTTTGCTGAATGCTGTCTAAAAAATGTGTGTGAAATTCCCAACTCTGGACAGAACTTTTTAACTAATGGCTGCTCATGAAGATCTTACAAAACTTTTTCATTATGTAAACTCGAGGAAAACTCAGAAAAATCAGTACATCTGATGAGTCAGATGAAGTTTTCCTGAATCAGGAATTTTTCGCTGCAGAGTTTAAGTCATGCACACATGACATCCTACTTTGACAGCCAGTTTCCTCATTGATGCAGCAGCTTAAAGAGCTCTCTGTCTCAAGAAATATTAAATCCACCCTCAGCCTTTTATAATCTTGCATGGTTTCACCAAATGTGTGTGTAGATTCTCAAACTATGTCGGCACTGCCAACAACGGAAGAGATGCCATCGGATCAGAAGTTGCAAACTAGAGAAATAGAGCAACGGAGAATGCATATGCTCAATTATACCTTAACCTTCTCCATATACATTTAAAGAGCAAGAATCTTGCTTTTGGGAGAGCCCAATTGCTTCCATTTCAAGTTAGAATCCCCTGACCAAGTAACAGCTCCTATTATTTAAAAATTTCAAGTCCAAGGATTTGTGAGCTCTGTCACCAGATGCAGCTGAAGACTTTGTGTGAACATTTTTGTAATCATATAAAGAGAAGATCATACACGAAGAAAAAGAAGGAGAGAAAAAGAAAGGAAAAAACACATCATCAAATCTCAATTGCATGTTGGTTTTATAGTTGTTGTGGTGTTAAGAATAAAGTTTGCAATTTACCCACTGATAGGAGTTGCGAAGTCAATCTTGCAAGTGCTATCTTGATTGAGAAATTAAATCTCCTAACCATTGATCATCTTCAACTGTATAAGTTGCTGAATGCTCATATTAATGTTTGGATTACTAAGTATACACTTGTACCTTTTCAAATTGGCAAGTGCATGGATGAAGTGTTGTATGTTGTAGTACCAATTCAAGGGACGTATGTGTTATTGGGTAAAGCATAGATGTTGAGGCGAGAAGTTAAGTATGATAGATATACTAATAAGTATTCTTTCATATTTAATGGTCATCATTCTACTCTTGTATCACTTGCTTATGACCAACTTTGTATCGATCTAACATATATAAAAAGTGAGCATGAGCGTTATAGCATGAAGAAAGAGCTAGTTAAGAAAGTAGTGATTGATGAAGTAAAATCCGAGAGAATTGAAAAAGAGAAAGAGACCAAGAGTAATGAGAGTAAAAAGTAGCCATTGAGTTAGTTATTGAACTAGAGAAAGAGAGTGAAAATTCTGAAAATGAACAAATTTTAAGTAAGGGTGCAAGATCCTATTTTTCTTCTAACAATTTTAACTTCATTTTATTTAGTGTTAATGGTCTTTTGCAGGTTGAACAAGATGAAGTAAAGATGATTTTGACATGCACCATTTCTAAACCTTTTGATGGATTGATGATCTTTCGAGGGGTTGCCAATTTCTACCATCAATCTATGATAAAGTGAACTGCCTTAATAAACCAGTCTCTTAGATTGAAAGGGAGTTATCTTTTGAATGATTTTGAAATTGAAAATTTGGTGTGGAATTAAAATCTGATTTTTGAAACTTCTTTAAAATCTGATTTTTTTTGTTTGTACTATTTGTTTGCATTGTGTTAATACCTCTAGTATGGAATTAAGTCCTTGTCAGCGTTGCAATTGTTTGTGTTGTGAGAGTTTCATTTTGAGTCCTTATGACTTGTGTTAGGAAATTGGCTTAGTTTCTTTTAGGTAGAATACTTGTTTTGTGTGGAAGTAACTAGTTTTCTAATTGGTTTTAGTTACTTGAAGTAATAGTCAAGTAAAGCCCTATTTAGCAGGAATTAGATGCTATTTCCTACTCTATATGAGTTTAGGAAATAATATTGGTTTCCAATTGTTATTTGGTTTTTTGGCAGTAATGTTATCTATAAATAGGTGGGTTGGCATACTACACAAGAGGTATGCACAGAGAAGACACAAGGGGCATCATGTAGCCTTATACATGGGGTGTGAGAGAGGGTTCTTGGGAGATGAGAGATGGTATACAAGGGTTGGGTTTGGGTTCAAGTTGTATTCTTGTATAGGGTTTCCGCTCATAATAAAGAACAGGTTTCTCTCCGTGGACGTAGGCTCAATGGTGGAGCCGAACCACGTTAAATATTGTGTGTCGTTTATCTTTCATGCTTCTGGCTTATTTGTCATTAAATTGTTGTGCGCTTGATATCTCAATAGTTGTTTATTTCGCGCTTGGATCCTAACAAGTGGTATCAGAACTTGGTTGCGAGACTAAGTTGCTCAAGGTTCGTAGTTGGATCCTAGTTAACTATTGAGATCAAGTGGATTGGTAGCTGTTACTGATTGAACAATTTAATGAGTGGTATCCTTGTTTCAATGGTTTGGCAAAAAGCATTGATGGTGAAGGATGAAAAGTCGAAAAGTATGGAGATGCTTGACAGTGAATCTAGGCAGGTGATTCAAGGGTCAAGGAAAAGGTGGAGTCCAATGTTGATTTTGGACGTGAACCGGTGGAGATTTTCTCACACCTCCAACGGTTTGATACTTCATCCAGGTGGATTTTAGATTTTGGTTATATTTTTAGGTGGTGTGGCACGTGTCCTAAAGAAACAAAGAAATCTAATTTCGATGTGCCAGAAGACTTTGACAGTTACCAGTTTTTCGTTCTGGGTGGAGTCTTGGAAACTACACGTGGCGAGACAGTCCCGAGGATAGGAAGATGTATGGTGACTTTACCACTTAATTGCCTCAATGGTTAGGGTTAGAGCTCACAGAAGGGGATCCTAGATTGCAAGTGGTGGTGAGAAGAAATCCTGCAAAAGGGAGACGGTGAATTGAGGCACCTTCTCGCGAGTCAATAGGAGGTTAGACTCGGGGCAACTACACATGTTCATTTGTCGATTGAATCAATTTAGTGTCAGGATTGTATTGATTTGGGTGTGTAGTTTGGTGCCATATTATTTGTTAGTTGAAAGCAAATGGTTGCTAAAAGAAATTTTTGCCAAGGTGGAGATTTGTTAGGAAATTGGCTTAATTTCTTTTAGGTAGAATTCTTATTTTGTGTGGAAGTAACCAATTTCCTAATTGGTTTTAGTTACTTGAAATAGTAGTCAAGTAAAGCCCTATTTAGCAGGAATTAGATACTATTTCCTACTCTATATGAGTTTAGGAAATAATATTGGTTTCCGATTGTTATTTGGTTTTTTGGCAGTAATGTTATCTATAAATAGGTGGGTTGGCATGCTACACAAGAGGTACACACAGAGAAGACACAAGGGTCATCATGTAGTCTTATACATGGGGTGTGAGAGAGGGTTCTTGGGAGATGAGAGATGGTATACAAGGGTTGGGCTCGGGTTCAAGTTGTATTCTTGTATAGGGTTTCCGCTCATAATAAAGAACAGGTTTCTCTCCGTGGACGTAGGCTCAATGGTGGAGCCGAACCACGTTAAATATTGTGTGTCGTTTATCTTTCATGCTTGTGGCTTATTTGCCATTAAATTGTTGTGCGTTTGATATCTCAATAGTTGCCAATTTCTACCATCAATCTATGATAAAGTGAACTGCCTTAATAAACCAGTCTCTTAGATTGAAAGGGAGTTATCTTTTGAATGATTTTGAAACTGAAAATCTGGTGTGGATTTAAAATCTGATTTTTGAAACTTCTTTAAAATCTGATTTTTTTTGTTTGTACTATTTGTTTGCATTGTGTTAATACCTCTAGTATGGAATTAAGTCCTTGTTAATGTTGCAATTGTTTGTATTGTGAGAGTTTCATTTTGAGTCCTTATGACTTGTTTCAGTCGTGTGATTATTGTATTAGTATTTGTGATGCATGTTCGTTTAGAAGTTCTAGTGAATCTTTAGGCCATGATAAAAGTTTTTAAATGATGTATGTTATCCGAATTTTTCCTACTTGCTATCAATTAGGCAAATTTAGTGTTTATAATTCTTTCATTCCCACTTATAACTCATTTTTTTGCCTTTGACATAGACATCAATTCAAGGTCGAATCATTTTCATGAGGGAGAGAATCACAGAGATATTAGAGCTAATCTTTGTTAGATGGAGCATGTGCATTAGTTCGTGTTTATGATCAAGTTGTGTTGCGCGGCATGCTTCTTGGATCACTTTTATACAAACATTCCCCGATGTGCTTCAATATAAGCAAAGCAATTATTTGAGGACATTTTTTCAAGAGGAAGGGAATGATACAAATTCTATGAGCTGTTCATGCGCTATATTAAGATCCAACAATGGGTCATTAGGGTCCAATGAATAGAGTTAAAATCAAGTCACTCAAAGTTCAAGACTTGATGTTTTAAAGTATCAATTCGGTTTGATTTGATTCAATTTGATGTTGGTACAAACCAAGGATTGTGCATGTGGAACTTGGAAGGTGTGCACATTGGTAGAGGTCAAAGGAAAAAGCAGTAAAATGAAGCAAAAGCGAGTCCACAGATAGATTCACGAGGGACAGGTCCACGGATCACTTCTTTATGTCTTGTTTTGGCTTTTTGTTTGATATTTTGGCAATGTTTGATAAGATGTTTGGTCCCATGTCTCGGATCGATCTTTGTCGATTCAAAATTTTTATTTTTAGCGATTTCATAATTTTTAAGTTATTTTCTATTTTGCCACGTCCAATCGGTTCTTGTAAGCCTGTGAAGGCATATTTAGCATATCTAGACACAAATAGGACTTGTGTCTTGTTAGGAAATTTATGCTTTTTCAAATAGATTTAGGGTTTTGGGTATTGTAAGGCTATATATAAGCGTAGCTTGCAACGTTTTCTTTAGTTAAGTTGAAGATGAATAAAAATTGAGAGGTTTTCTCTTTCTTGCTCCTTGAGAATGTCCTTGATACAAAGTGAGTGTGTCTCCTTTGTTCGACTTTGGCTTATCAATCAACGACTGCTGTTGGTTGTGGTGTCATTCTACCTTTTTAATCAATCTTAAACTATCATTAATTGTTTAGAACCCATCTAAATTGTTTCATAACCCAATCAAGATAGATCCTTCCGCTACCTGATCAGATCATTTTTTCAAGAGTGGTAGTTTGGAGATTTGAGTTCATATTAGATTGGTTTTAGTACAAGTGGGAGATTGAAAGTATACAAGACCAAAAGTCAATCAACTTTTAGAGTTCAATATGTAATTGGACTATTTATACTATAATAGATGACATCTTTATCATATAATTTCTTGCATATTTACAGTTATATAATAAAGTCCTTAGAGTAAACCTAATCAATGAAATCATTAGAGTTACAATGCTAAAATTCATTCGATTGTGTTAAACGTTTATTTTTAAATATCTCTTGTCAAACTATTAACATGTCATGACATTGTTAACGCAATTAAACTAGCATATACTATGCTACTTCTATTGAGTATTGGATTTCATCTACTATGACATGAGATATTTAAGTTAGTATATGGATGTTTGCTGAGATGAGTATGTTCACGAGATTGATTCACATAGAGAAATCTTCTTAGTGCCAAAAGATTAATCTCTAAATTGATGTTTGTGTAAATGACATTGGATTTAAGGTTATCATACTATCTTGAGTATAGATTACTATATTTTACCTCTATTTGATTACTTTTCATAATTAAGTAGGTCAAATCATTAGTGATTGGGTATAGTGTGAAATATAAAAATGTGGTAAATAACTTATACGGATTTACCACCTCTTATGTTAGAGGATTTATCTCATTATTAGTCATTTGTGGAAGTATAACTCAAAAATTTTGCCACTAAGTGAATAAATCTTAGAAAGATGTTTCTCAATATTTATTCATTAGAATTATATTTTGGTACAAAGAAATAATATTAGCTATAGTGGAATAGGCATATATTTCATACATAATGACTATTATGAAATAAGTATCGTAAAGGATATTAAATATTCAGTAAAATGTCACTCAAAAGTGAAGTCATCTACTTGACAATTCTCATTAGTTAGGTGGTCATAATGCATTGGCAGTTGCTAATCCTGATCTATAAGAATAAATTAATTGATTAGTTGAATCGATGATAAACTAAAATGAGTTTTAATTTATCTAATTTTTATTAAGAATTATAACATATAATTATTGCCAGCATATACAAGAGCCTAATATGTCACACCGATTAAGAATTTCATTAGTTAGATTAAAAGAAATTCAAGTGGGGAATTGAAAGATAAATTTTTATAACTTATAACTAAATTTGTAAGATAACTTAAACTTGAGGGACTCATGGTGTAAATAAAGTTAAGTGTTCTAATACAAAAGTTGTATTGGAATAAAAAAAGTAATTCTTAATAGAAACATATTATTGAATTTTTTATGGAAACAATTAACTTATTTGTTTTTATATATTATCATAATTTATGCTAGCAAGACTAAATTTAGCATCTTCTAAATTGTGTGAGATTTTGAGAAAATCTCAAAAACAGAAAAGAACATGAAAATTGGCTGAAAAAGAAAAGGCAAAAATCATTTCTTTCCTTCTCTTTGAGTCAACTTTAGTATTCCAAAATCCTAGGGTTTCTTCATCCTCTTCAAAAACAACTTGTGTATTATAATCTTCATAATGAGTTAGTAATTTTTAGTTTAAACAATTCCACTTTGAAGGTTCAAGCTATGAAAACAATTCTACTTTGAAGTTGTGCATCTGCATAACTTCAAGTGGACTGCTAAGGACTTCACGTGCAAGACAATCTTCAATAGTTCACAAAGATTTTGCAATTATGACGTAGTCTTTTTAAACTAACTTAATGTTATATGATAATTAATCAAAGATAACCTACATTAAGGAATAAATTTTTTTTTTTTAAATTTTCCTCTATTTACCTGTCCAATTCTTATAATCCAACATCCTTTTAGATGCAAAAATTGATAAACCCGAGTATCCAAAAAGGTAAAAACTTGGGTAAACCCGATCAATGTCCCTCTAATACACCCATTAATGGATAAACCCAAGTATCAAAAAGGCAAAAATTTGGGTATATCCAGTCTATGTCCCCTCTAATAGACCCATTAGTCCAATAGGGTCCACATCATTATGGTGAATTTCTTAAATCCAAAATTCTTTCTCTTTCAACAAAGCTTTAATCATGGTTACATATGCTGTTGTGAGATTTCAGTTCTTTGTTTTGGTCCTTAAGATTGAAATTCCAATGACGGCTCTCAAAGTTAAACCCATCTAGTCTGCAAACAGAACCAAAAGCAAAGCTACCACAGAGCTTTCACCAAGACATCAACAACATAAATCGTTTGCATTTTGGGAAGCTTTTCCCTTTTGCATCAAATAAGCACCTAGTTGAAACTTTGAAAATCAAATATAAAGAATCAGAGAAGAAAAGAAAACAACTTAAATATTGTACAAGTTGCAACTTGAAAAACTAGACTTCAGCATTAAGAAGCAAATGTTGCCTACCCAAGACAAAAAAAAAAAAAAGGAAAAGAAACCAAGTCAGTGGAAGTTCCTTTGCCAATGATTTAAAAGGACCGAAAAAAAAAATAGTTAGATTGGATTAGCTCTACCCTCAACCTCCCAAAGAAAACTAGAAAGCACCATCAAATTCTGGGACACAGAAACTCTAAAGAGCTCCATCAAATTTCTAGACTCAAACTTCTAGTCTTTGTAGTTTTTTTTTTTACTTTATTTGAATACTTCATCCTTTTAGCCATCAAAAAAGAGCGAGATCGCTAATTGAAGGGGCTATGAGTTTTGCTTGTTTTTGGGATTAAACTTTGATGGATGGCTTTGTTTATAATCCATCTTGGCTGCGTCTCTCATCGAATTTGAACGAAAAGCCACCTTGATATTATTGCCCAATCCTAGAATTATTAAAGCCTTAAAGGCAAATTAGAGAGATCTTTGTTCACCCACACAATTTATCTTCAATCTCTCTTCCTCTGTCCTTAACTTCAATCTCTAAAGCTATCTCCTCAACCCTCTTATTTTGTTATTGTTAATTTATTCCACCTTTATAAAAGAGGGTGTCTTTGATTTTGTTTCAAAGTTTTGATTAGTGTGTTCTGATACAAATTATACCTTCTTTTTACCTTCAAATTTTTTTTTCAAAAAAATTCTAGACTCATATTAAAAGATGTAAGTGATCTTTCTTTTTTAGAACGGTAAAATGCAAGGCAGAAATGTGGTTGCTTCTAGTTGGTAGGGTCTATTGCCACATTGGTGGATGGGGTTTATGCAAATATTTATCATTCAAAAAGTTGAATGACTCTTACTAAACTGAATTGAATTCATCCAAAAAGAGAAAGGCCGACTCGATAATTCTCGTCAATTAGGCATGCCGCCTAAGAGAGAGAAAATAGTTAATGGAAATAAAAGTTTTCAAATATATATATTTTATGTGTGTATGTATCTATGTATATATTTAAAATTTAGTGAAAAACTACATTTAGAGAGAATAATTATTTACCATCCAAAAAAAGTTGAATAACTCTCACTAAACTGAATTGAATTCATCCAGAAAGAGAAAAGCCAACTCATTAATTCTCGTCAATTAGGCATGCCGCCTAAGAGAGAGAAAATAGTTAACGGAAATAAAATTTATCATATATATATATATTTTGTGTGTGTATGTATCTATGTATATATTTAAAATTTAGTGAAAAACTACATTTAGAGAGAGAAAATTATTTTTCACAAACACACACACACACACATATATGTATGTATATATGTATGTGTGTGTATGTATATAATTTTAGCGAAAAACTACTTTTATATCCCGTGATATGCACGGGCCTACAAATGGTTAAAAACAATTTAAATTTAGAATAAAGTACTTAACATTTTTACTGTCATAGAAACTATTTAAAATTTTTACAAATTACATACAAATTACTAGGGGTGATATCGAGTCGAATCGAGCTTGAGTATCCCAATACTCAAGCTCGAACTTGATGGCCATACACAGTGCTCCAGCTCGAGATCAAGCTTGAGCGAGCTCATTAAAATGTGTTTGAGCTCAACTCAAAATAGTGTATTCCAAGCTCAAGCTCAACTCGTTGGAGACTGAGCCAAAATTGAGCTCGTAATCGCAATCGAGTACTCGAGCTCGATTACTGAATTTCCTAAATAGATTCTGTATAACTAAGGCCTAAAAAAAATTGCATCTACATCCTGTTGAAGTTTATTTAACCACAAAAAATGTGCCATAACCAAGGTCTAAAAATGAAGCATAATCTACACCGAACCAAAGATTCCAAGTCAAAAGTGTCGAGCCAAGAGAAGCACAAATGAGAACTAACATCAATTTATATAAGTGAAAGGGTAAATATTGTGAGGACCCGAAAATTTTCTTATTTTATAGAATATTACTGGAATATTTAAATGATTATTCACTCATTTTCTTCGAATTATTTATTTCGACCATTTTAAATCCATTTATATGAAATGACGCCTCTTTATAATTTTAAAGCGTTTTGTTGAAAAATTCGCTTTTCGAAAATTTGTTTAGTCCGGAACAACGGGTGCACGTTTTTCTAGGCTATACTTGAATCGGGAGTGTATTAATATTGGAGAATTAAGAACGATCAATAATAGATTAAGAAAGGTTAATGGAGGAATTAATACTCAATTCACGTGAGGACTCGTAAAATTATTATTTTTAAAACCCCTAATTTTGGCTCAATTAAATATCTATTTGGATTTTTGCCCCGAATATTATTTTCTATCCTTATTAGACCTAAGTACATGGTTTTATAGTTTCATTATATTTTTAAAGTATCTCGTTTCAAAAATTATTTTCTTAGAAGCTTGTTTAATGAAAAAGTGAAAACGTGTCTAAACACTTTAGCCAATTGGGAGTACACTAAGCTCGAAAATTTGGAGATATGTACAATGGTCCTAAAATAGGTAAATTTAGGTTTAAGTACTCAAGTGGTAGTTAGTGGTACGATCGTTATAAGAATTTCTCGAAGGTTTCATTTTTTTGCGCCTAAATTGGAAATACGTGTTTTCACGTGCGCGCTTAATTGTGGGACTTTGGACCATTATTTTGGAATAATTAAGAATGAATAATATTTATATGAATGTAAGTGCCCTAGAGGTTTAGTGCACTAGTGCAACAAACTTAAGAGAAATCGAGCACAAAACGCGCGCGTAGGCGCACTATTTGCAATTGATTCTTTTCCGCACTTAAACTATTACACGAGTAGTGTTCCTTATACGCCAAAGGATCAGCAAAACACTTCATTTCTTCAAGCTCCTTGGACGGCTAGCAGCTGCAAAGAAACAACCAAAAACTTTCAACATTCCCTCTACAAATCTTACTCAATCTACCAAACTCTCTTAAAAATTCAACTACATCTACCTCAACACTTGGGAAGTCCATTTAGCTGCAAAAGGAAGGAGCTATCCACGGTTTTCTTCAAGCTTCAAAGGGCTGAAACTTCTGTCTTGACCAACCATCAAAGTAGGTAATGATCTAATAGCCTAAACTTGTCCTATGGAAGTTAAATTACACTTATAAGCTTGAATTTGCATATGGGTTGTGGTTGATGTTGGAGAAATTGGAAAAGTGGACTCTATGAATTCCCACTCTTGGGTTGTTGCTGATTTTGTGCTTGATGATGTTTATAATGTCGGATTAGTGTTTAAGTTAGTGGTTTGTTGAAGAAAAATTGCTGGAAACTCACGTTGGGTGCAAAGGCCAAATCTGACCATTTTGCCCCTGCTTTATTCGGCCCTTTAATGCAGAAATTTGAGGATTTAATGGCTTGATTGTGTTGTTTACATGTTGTAGAAGTTGTGTACAAATTTTCATTGAAAAATGTTGAGTTTTGGTTGATCAAAAGAATTTATTTCCCAAAGCTGGTAATCTGGAAACGGTTGCCATTGTAACCAGACCAGTGTTCGTATTTCGTCCATAACTCCGTAGTCCGACGTCTAAATCAAGTGTCGTTAGCGGCATTTGAAACTAGACATACCCATCTTTCCAACGGTATATAATGCACGTTCTGGTTCCATGTGTGTGAACCGCACCACTCTTCTGAATTCAGCTGCCCTGTTTCTCCGTTCTGCCGAAATGATTTGATGATGCTGCAACTCTAGGCTTAATTTCGAGCCAGTTGCATGCTGAAACTTAAAACGATTTCTTCTGTGAAATTTTAGCCTTATAAATGTATTTTCTAACAGTATCAACCATGCCAAATCCAAGTTAAATTGAGTGAGTTATGATCAAAATACGGTGACTGCCTTGTTCTTGAAAACCTTAGATTTGGACAGATTAGATGTGAGACTTGTTGTGGCCTTACCAAATGAATTTCTTGGTGCTAAACACCTACCAAATGTACCATGTATACTCCTTAGACTTTTCTTGCACAAATGAACCATTCTTGGAGGTTTTCCTTAGCCGAATGTTTGGAAATGGAGAGAAAGAGAGCTAAAGGCAGTTTAGCCTTAGTAATTTCAAACTTTGGTTGATTGGTTAACCACCTTCCCAAAGGTATTTTCCACGAAATTTGATAGAGAGATACCTTTCATATAGGAGTATTATACTGCAAAATTTGGTATCAATCCAAGTCCGTTTAAACACTTAACTAAAGGTCCAAAGTCGGAACCAAATCTGGAAATTTGTTAACAGTCTTGAATTTTACCCAACTTTGAGCTACCATATCTTGGTGCTCGAAACTCCGATTCTCGATCTGCTTTTTCTGTACTAAACCTTACTTTAACCTATAATTGAGCTATAAATTTCAAGGGCTGGTTTGTAACGAGTGAATTCTGCCGAATTTTCAAAGTTAGCGAAAAACCAACCCCGGCTCAATCCTGGGTGATTTGGAACAGCAACTTTAAGCTCATTTTTGAGCACTTTCCACTTCGATTCATGGAAAAGTGTCTTCTAGGAACTTGTAGTACTTTCTAAGAGGTTTCCAACGGTATAAAGTTTTCCAATTCTCGACTTATGCCGAGTGAGTTACGATTTTTCAAAATTCATAACAAAACTGAAATTTTCCAACTTTCAAGGAAATAGAGTTTTTCAAGAACTCTTTATTCTTTTGATATTATCTAAACGTTTTATCCCCGATTTCCTAGATAAAGACTTAAATACTTTTGAATGTTATCAAACCTCTCTCGAACCTCGATTTACGAGTAATTGAGGTTTATTTTCACGGAATCCCCTAGATTAATACTAGTGAATGAATTATTCCTCGATATTTGGGATATGGATGATAATTCATTATTATTTGCTCAGGCGCACATGAGCACCTTCAAGAGGATCCCACGGTGGACGCTTGAACTTTCCTTGACCTTACTTACACCTAATACTTGGTGAGTGTCAGGTGTATGTAAACTTGTTACATGTTTAATTGTTATTAATGATTGGAAATCTTGAAAGTGGAGTCGAGTGTGTACTTTACCACACTCGTTCTCATTAGAAATGAAATATTAATGGTTGAAATGTATTGAATGAATGATTGAAATGCATTGAATGAATGATTGAAATGTATTGAATGAATGAATGAAATGTAATGGTATGCTATAGTTGCCTACGTCGTTGGAGTGAATCTCCTCGACACACAAGTGCACATGGGGACGCCCAAATCTCATTGACCGACCTTGGACTCGAGCCGGCATGGGCTTGGTCGGGAACCTTGGCAAGCCATGAGTTATATAAGCTTGACCTAGTGAGAGGTCTTGCTTGGCATACTCAAGTAGTATCGCCACAAACAAATGACAGGCGGGCCCGATACAGGGGTATGTAAGGTGAAAGAGGACAGGTTAAGTGGAGTTCTACGGACTAAACCTACCCGATTGACGGAGTGTCAATTCGTGGAGGTTATTGAATGTGCAAGTGGAATATAGCTCCTGAGGGCTCCAGTATCCTTGAATTGTTTCTGGTTATATTTCCAGTAAATTGTTAATTACTAAAATATGATTGCTTGACTTGTAAATTGAGATTGTTAATTGAGCAATGTGCTTATATGTGTGTTCTTGGCCTCACGAGCGTTTTTGCTCACCCTGTAGATTTGTTTTCCTTAACAGGATTGAACTTGGCGAGGTATCGAAGAAACCTTCCTGCTACACTATTGTTTAGGGTTTCTATTACTTTTGGCTATGTCTTGGCTTTTGGGTTGTGTTTTGGAATCCGAATGTAATTTTTGGAGTATGATGTATATTTGGGATATATGATGATTGTTGAACACCCGATGTGTGGGTTGGATAACGGATGACTTTTATTAAACTTGAACGCTTCCGCATTTATTGTATCTAAGTTATTGACTCGTATGGTGTGGTCCGGCAATAAGTTTAAATGGAATTGCTTGAGTCCTGGCGAGAGTTAGGCACGCGTCCCGCGGATACCCTTTGGTTCGCTTTAGGGAGAAGTGGGGGCGTCACAAATATTTTATATACTGATAGTGTATACACTAGCAGGTCTAGATACATGTCACATATACAAAATTTGATGTTTAAATTCAGATTTAGATGATGTGGCATTCATCCAATCCCGTCAATGTATACATTGATAGTGCAGGAAAGATTAATTCTAAGTAAAATAGCATCTTAATTCTTCAACAATAAGCAATGGCCAAATAGAGCAGATTCAATAGCAAGTGAAGTTCCTTCAGCCAATAGCAGCCGCTTAGATGCTTGTTTCGTACCTATTATGAAGCTCAAGAGACCAATCTGTGCACAATATATAATGCAGTCAACACCAATCTATCCATAAGGAAGCTCCAACAATCCAATAATGTCACAAAACATGAGTTTCAACAGTATAACATGTTCTAAATTCATCCATGATCCAGATTCATATTTTCTACTTTCCAGCAATCCAACATCATAAAATTGGCCAAAATAAAATTAGTATTTTTGCTCTCTAAATTTGGATAGAATTTAAAGCAAAATAAGAACACTAAATGACTAAAATAAAATTTTATAAAGAAGCACAAATGAAGTGTACCTGAATAGTTGAATCTAGCATCTCATACATTTCGAAGCTCGTATTTTTTCAGTATCTTCCATGATTCAATTGAGATGTTAGAAGTTTGAATAAACATGTCATTATAAAATCAATTAAGCAACTTATAACTACTGATTTATGAACAAATAACAAAAGTATAAAGGTGAAACTTACTTTCACTTTTTTTTTATCTCGTGCAAATTTCTACACCAATTGCCTGTACACAATAAGATTTGAATTATCACCCTAGTCTCGGCACTAAATGTGGCCTCGGATACCATGGTAGTTATGGAAATGGCCAATATATCAGCAGCCATCTAAAAAAGAACCAGGTATGTAAATCGGTTGATCCTCCAACAATTGAAGTAATCGAACTCCTTTGGATTTTTTCCACTTGGTTGGCGAGGCTTGTCTAAATAGTCCAGCAATTCAGACTTGTGGGGCTCAATGGTCTTGAGTTCGCCACAATACTCATCCAAGTCATCCTAATAATCTGTTGGAGGTCGACGAGGATCTTGGCTAGAAGTTGAAGTATTTGTTGAAGTCTCTAGATCCAAACTTGCACTATTAACCATAGCAACATACTCTTCATAAAGGTCAAAGATGGCTTTTCAACTTTTGTAATATTCTCTTGAGCCTAATAATGCGAGTACATTTTAGGAAATTTGAACTCTATTGTTCGCATTTTTTGCCTTAGATATAAGATAACCGTAACCGACATCAATAAATTGCATTCGCTCCAGTATTTATCAAACTTCAGCTTCATTCTTGTAATCATTACCTGAATGAAATCATCTTCTTCATTCACTCTAGAGGATCTTTGGGAGGAATAGGTTATTCGTTGGAAACTCATTCCTTGAAATTATATGTGTGGAGGTGTAGAATTTCTCTAAAATGGTGTAGACCTTTTCTACTTTCTCCCAATCATCAATAGATGGACACAAATCATAAAGGGGCTCATGGTTATGGAAACGAGAAAAAACCTCCTTGTATTTCATAGCACAACTCAACATCTTCCATCTTGTCCTACATTCGTGGAGCAACTTTTTCCAGGAATTTGATGTTGTTGAGCAGTTTCTGTAAATAGCAATGCCCTAGTATTGGATTTGTTCACAAAATCCACACTATCCCTGATATTTTCACAGATATCAACTATCTCCTTTAGGCCATCTTGAACATAATGTTCAAGACATGTGTGACAGCTCCACCTCTCCATAAGGCGAATCAAAGGGTTCGGCGGACCGCCTGCCCAAATCTCGCCGGGACTACGGGATCAAATCACTCTCAACTCTACAGCACGCGTGATAGAAACCAAAGAAAGCGAACAATTCGGAGGCCTCCAAGTGAAAATAACTTATCGAACCATAATATTGTCAAAACCCTTGCCAATTTTCCTTTTCCTTTTCACGCTTGAATACGATACCCGTCCGCAATCTCAGTAACTTCAATACACTCCATATAGCCTTAAAGAATGAACACGTTCGAGCGATGTAACACATGTACATGATTAAACACTTTTATATAAATACATGATTTCAAATTTACAAATCAAAAGGAAATCTGTCTTATCAAAATACATTCAAGGTTTCTATCCATTGAGGAGCTATACAAAAGAATATATATCTAGCTCAACTCATGTTTCCAAACATCATAGTTCCCAAAAGATTTTCCTGTAAGGAAAACAAGGATAAAGAAATGGGGTGAGCTATAAGCTCAATGAGGTACCAAAAATAATAACAGTCAAGGACCAAGGAACCTCATGCTCAATTAATCACTTAAGTGTACCAAATAAGGAGACAAGTAAACAACTTAGATAGAAAGGATACAGATGGCTCTCAAGAGCCAATTTCCCGTGGCAGTACTTGATCCAACTACGTTGACCCGCCGTCAACTTTCAAATAAAGAAAATCAATCCCGTAGAACACCGCTTTAACGCCAAATCCCGTTCACCATTCATACCTCCTTACCGGGCCCGAACGCCAAATAAAACAGGAATGGTAATACTCGAGTATATCGGAATCAAGAGTCTCAATACTCAAAGATTCCATAAAACAGGCACCCACGGATTGTCAATTCCCTCGACCAAGTCCTTGCATGGCTCGATTGAATTAACTCCCCATGAGGTTGAGCTCAAGGGTAACAGGACGATCAAGTTTAACAGGGCGATCGTTGGACACACTTCCAGACGATCTCATAACTAATGCAAGTAATAAGTCCAAGTACATAACAGGTACAAGTAGTAGAGCCCAGTGTATTCAGTACAGGCAAGAGAACGAGTGTGATAAAGTACACTCTCGTCTCATACAGGCTAAACAGGATTCATAGTCATTCATGTCATAGATTTCAAGTACAGATAACTCAAATAGCAACAATGCAAGGGAGTGGTACACTCACCAGATCAAACAAGGAAAATTTCAAAAGTTTCCTTTCCAAGTGTGGCTTTACTCGCTGTCACCTCCTAGAACAATCAAGGCAAACACTTAAAACTTGACTCTAAAGCCTGATAAATGGAATTTGCAAGTAAAACTCGGTTACAATTCCTGTGCCTATCCAAATGAACCATTAATGCAAAGAAACTGCGACTTCGGAGTGAAAAGGGTAACAATTGGTCTTAAAAGCATGAACAATCTCAAAACCCTACCTATAATGATTGACCAACTCCAAAATTGAAGTAGAAAATGAAAGTAAGATCACTACTAGGAAAACAGGATTTTTCCAATTTCGCGCAACCCTAGATGAAAAATCATATCTCAAGTTTGGTAAGTCCAAAATTGATAAAAGTTATACCGTTGGAAAATACATTCAAAGAGCTACAACTTTCCAGAAAACACTATGGTGAGATTTAGAACGCAAGTCAGTCAAATTCACCTCAAGTTGTTGCTTTAACCAACATAAGACAAAACAGGTATACAATTTCCAGTTAACTTTGAAAAATCACTATAAATTGTACAGATAGAAACAGGGTCTGAAATTTACACGGTTTATAGCCCTATGTGTCTAGTTTAAAATGCAACAAACGGAACTCAATTCCGATATTCCTACATCAAGACATAGCAAATTTTCCAAGACTGCGCAGGAACTCCTACGAAAATTTTGACAGCACTTCCCTTAGTTTTCCTTACTTTTCCAACCAAAGCTCAACACCAAATTTCATAACGAACAATCACCATTGCACGTACAAATCATAGTCTATGAAACACCTTTAAAATACAATCAATTGGTAGCTCCAAAACTACCTCCAATCATGATCAAATTAAAACCCTAAAACTGATATTTACACATCAAAGCTGGAATTTCTTTAGGCAAAGCTAACTAGCATCTAGACACAAGCTTTTCCATATATCAAAACTAATGAAACATGATCAACCCTTAAGCTTCACAAGTGAGCAGAATTTTTCAATAAAAAGCTGAAAATTACCATACCTCTACTTAAAACCATAAACTTTAGCCACAAACCACACATTTAATCTCTCCAATCCACTAACTACAAGAAAATTGTTCATCAGTGACAACACAAAGTCATCACAAAACATACAAATATTGTCATAAATACCTTTTATTGACGACTTTTTGATCGTCACAAAGTCGTCACTAAATCCCCGTCGGTAAAAGTAAACAGTGACAACCTAAAATGTCGTCACTAAATAGTTCTCATTAGTGACGACTTTAAGTAAAGCATTTTTGACAAAAGATCAAGTCGTCAATAAAACACTTCCAGATTGTCGTCACTAATGACAACTATTTAGTGACGACCTGAAATGTCATCACTAAATAGTTGTCATTAGTGACAACAATCCGGAAGTGTTTTATTGACGAATTGACCTTTTGTCAAAAATGCTCTACTTAAAGTCGTCACTAAAAAGCACCGAAAGCCATTGTATATAACTATTTTACTGACAACAATTGTCGTCACAAATGTAGCTTAGATTTAGTGACAGTCTCTGTTGTGACAAGGAGTTTTTATTTTCTATTTTGTGACAACTTTTTTTTGTCATTAGATAATTTCTCAATAGCTTAATAGTCATAATTTGGCTTGTAATCATTGCTAAATCATTGATTTTAAACAAACCATACAAATAAACATGAACGATTGATAACCAAAAGTATTTGCATTAGATTACATGGTAATAATATAGCATTCTCAAATGCCAAATTCAAGTGTACATTACCCAACTAATGCCTACAAAAATAACATTTGTTCAAAATATCACTTGTACATAAGGTACATTTACAAAAGCAATCACAGTTTAAGAAATTGAAGAACATCTAAATGAACCACTCCATGAGCAAAAGGCAATTTTGTCTTCAACATTCTTCAACCATAACCATAGATATCTTCCAAAAGCTAGTATGAATAGCATTTATCTGTCATAAAAGAGTAAAAGAAGTAGGTAAGGGGAGGAGTACAATAATAAAGAACAAGTAATTAGACTTAGATTATTAAGACAAAAATTACAATTCATTAAGAACCTCATATAATTTGGGCCCACATATTACAACACCAGCAAGAAGTTAGAAATCACAGTCCAATCTATACAAATACAACACTGCATAAGCTCAATTAAAGAGCTCTCTAAAACAGTTTTTTTTATTTTCTATCTTCTTCTTTAAATAGCTCAACTTATTGAACAATTAAATTGGACTCCCACAGTAATTATTGTTTAATCTTTATGCTTTTGGTTGTTTATATATTAAAACACAAAAAGCAACTTATTGTACGAGGTGTGAATACAGGAGATACTAGCCCTCTTTGATTTTAGGAGTTTATGCTTCATAAATCATGAAGGAAACGATGCCTCTGTAGGATTAAACTGTGCAAAGAGAATGAGCTATTTGCCTCACAATGTGAAAGTGAAGACCATCTAAACTGGTGAAACCAATCAAAGTTCACAAACGCCCCCTTTGCATTATATTCATTTCTTTCAAGTCACTACATAGGCAAAAAGAAGATTGCTATCCATGCATGGTCTGTCGCTTGTACTTGGAAATAATATACTATTGCAGATGAACAATCAGATTTTTACCTCTCTATTGATAAACTAACAGCACTATATACATGATACCTAGATATTTCCCAAAGAATAAGTTCAGATAACAATCATGCATAACATCAGCCCCAAAAAATGCTATTACCATATTGTTGGTAATATGTCTAGTTAAACTAACCTAAGAGGATCTCCACAAGAATAACCGGTAAATCAGAAATATGTACTGTTACAAGCACATATTCTAGAAGATAACCATTTAGCACATGTACAAATCTTATGCACAAGGAACCTGATGAACGAAGCATAACCTATTTCCTTTTTTTCTTTTTTAGCTTATTTTAATCATTACTTCTCACACTTCTCAAAGGTCATCCTCAGTTTTCCTTACCATTCTAAATACGGCCAGATCTGCTTCCAAAAAATTTCTGATCTTTTATATAACAATACGATACAACAATCAATGAGTATGCGTCCAAACACAAAAGTTTCGCATACAGCTAGTCTTCCAATAATGTGTAAATCATGTAAGAAAGTTTCCTACTTGTGGTATAAGAGTTAAAAAGGTTCACTTGAATGCGTAATATCAAAATGTATTCAACCAACTCCAAAAGGATTAAGTTAGACTGGATTCCCTCAAGGTTTGCCAGGTACTCTTTCTTGGACCCAAAAATGCAAACTCAACACCAAACATTCCATTTTTTCTTTCAATATAAGATGAAACAGCAATTTATGTGCAAAAACTCAGTGAGCAGAGAGGAAAACAGCAATAAGAATGCAGCAGCTTTTTGCTTCTTTCATTTTAGCTTAGATATATTCATGCCAAACAGTTCAAAAAACCAAACATGCTTGATTTATGTAACTTTGGATCAACAACATGTAACCCCAAGCATCATTTTCCGAATAGCATCAGATCAAAAGACAAACCCGAATAGCAGGTAGTGAAACAAACCCGAATGGCAGAAATCTAGCCAATCTCAATGACATATATGATATTCAAATCAAATTTTCACAGTCATCAACCAGACTCAAATGCGTGAACTTGGGACAGGGAGAGGAAGAAATAAAACGCAGCTCCATGATATGAACATCCACTTCTAACTCAACCACTTTCGAGAAAGCATATCAAAGTCCGGACATGTCACCAAAACAGAATGACCCAACAAACTCTCCACCCATTTTATTTTATTAGCAGTCGTGTAGCTCAGCTGAACCACACTCCAAGCAAACAACAAATACTGGACACTTGAAGTTAATCAACCCCCAAAAATCCATCGGAAACACAGGCATTCAATCCAAAATTTGGTTATTCGGACAAACAAAAAACCAACCGAATGTTCATCATTTATTTTTTCACACGTAAAAATGCAGACCAGTTATCTTTCAATTAGAAAACTCAGTTGGGCATTTCATCGAACAGGTTAGGGGCATTAGAAACTTCACTACTTCCTTACTCAATTGAAGCTATAATTGGCCCCAAAATTTTCAGCAAACCCAAAATTTCAGTCCAATCAACATCCAGAAAAAGCCATGAACAATTGACATGAAATTTGAAACAAAAAACTAACAGCAAACATGGCATGTTCATCGGCAGACATGCTCCGAAAACTTTCAGAGTTTGTATTCGAATGAAAAAACTGAAATGTAAAGGAGAAGATTAACTTACAATGATCTCTCACGGTGGAGGTTCGTGGATGACAGTGGCGGATTCTGACGGAATGTGGCAGCTCCGCCTGGTCTTTCTCCCTCTAGTTTTTCCTTCGCTTTCGTTTCTGCTCCAACCGACAACTTCCTCCCTCTCTCACTCCTTACCGCCGCCTCCCTTTCCTTATCCTCTGTTTTTCGGCTTTTTCCTCTGTTTTTCTGCTTCCCCAAACCTCAGCCGAAGCTCCCTCTATCTCTGTTTCTTCCTTTCAGCCCCTAGCTCTCCCTTGCTTTCTTTTGGTTTCTTTTCCTATGTTTCATTTTTGCGCTTTCCTGTTCTCTCCTCTAGCCCTTTCTCTCTTTTGTCCATTTTTTCTTAGCTCTATCCGCCGCCCCCTCCTCTTAGCTTACTCCTCTCTCCTCTGAAACCTTCCCTCTCTGATTTTTTGTTTTTCTTTCTTTTCAGCTCGGCGTAGCTTTCCTTTTTCCTCCTTTTTGTTTCCTACCCTTAGCAGCCGTCCGCCGCCACTCTCTCTGTTTTCCTCAACCTCCCGAAGCTTTCTTCCCCCTTTTTCTTTTCTGTTTCTTTCTTTCCCTTTGTTTTTCCTCTAGCCTTAGACCAAGCTCCCCTCTCTAATTGTTCTTTTTCCTCTCGCCCGTTGTTCCCTTCAGCTCCCTCTAGTTCCTCCTGTCTTTCTTTTTCCTCTTCTCAGCCGAAGCCTTTTTCCCCCATTTTTCTTGCTCTCTCTGTCATCAGACCGCCCCCCCCAACCTTCATCAGATCTCCCTTGAAGCTCTTTCAATCTCTCGGCTCTCTCTCACTCCAGTCTTAGCCGTCGCCAGGAGTTTTCTTGCTCTCCCCGTTGTTGTTTTTGTTTCCTCCCTTCTTCCCGTGAAATCAATTTTCCAACCAATTTCTTCTAGCTCTCCATCAATCTCTCGAAGCCAGAAAAATGGGTTCCCCTTCTTCCTCTATCCCACGAAGCCCTCTCTGCCTTTTCTTTAGCTTTTTCCATTTTTTTTTCTTTCCCCCAACCGTAGCTCTCTATCCCACGAAGCCAGAAAGTTTGTGTTACTCAAGTGTTCCGTTGCTTTAACTCAGACCAAGTGTTCCGTTGCTTTTGTTTTCGGAATGTGTTCCGCTGCTTTGGTCTTTGCTTTGCTTTGGATATTGTTTTTGTTGCGCGGCACTTTCATTATGATTTGATCAAAATTTTGACTTCACTCATTTTCCCTCCATTTGATACCAAAAATCATGTTTTTTTCTGGATTTGTAATATGGTTTGAACCATAGATTTTAATGCTATAGTATTATTCTTTATTTTTCAACAAAAAATAAAAATTTTCATCAACATAGGTGGCAAAATTTGTTAATTTCATATAATTGAAAATGTACTTTTATAATTTGCTAATATTTTATACTAATTTCTTACAATTGCAGCACTAAAGAACATCATGTAATTGAAAATAATTAAACTCAAATTATATGGTTATAACATAGTTTCAATAAAAATAATCATTTTCCCAACATTTGAGACCAATCATCATGCTTTTTTTATTTTTAATTTGGTTTGAAGCATAGATTTTATTGCTATAGTATTATTCTTTATTTTTTAGTACAAAAACACAAATTTTCATCAATATAGGTGGCAAAATTTGTTAATTACATATAAGTGAAAATATACTTTTATAATTTGCAAATATTTTAGCCCTGCAATTTTTTATAATTGCAGTACTAAAGTACATCATTAATTGAAAATAACGAAAGTCAAATTCTATGGTTATAACAGACTTTCATTAAAAATAATCAAATGCTATTAATAAGACATTATTGTTAAGTCAAAATCAAAGAAAATTTAGTGATGACATAATGTTATCACTAATTTATTCAAGATTATAATGACAAGAAAAGTCGTCACTAATTAAATTGCTAGTTTTTAATATTGTCAATTGCTAGTTTTTAATACTTTTGTGAAAATATTGATAATGGTTGAGAAAATTTTGTTACATTACTGCAAGTGATAAATGTACTTTTGTTCTTTTTCAAACATTTATTTTAATGTTTAATTTTGTTTAAAATTATTGTACTAGTATAGATTTGCAAGACAAAACTTAAGTTCTCAATAGTTAAAAAATTCATTACAGAGAAAACACAAAGTAGTAGTTGCAAAATGTGTATAAATTACAGATATTTTAATATGTATAAATTACAGTTTATTTTAATGTTTAATTTTGTTTGAAACTATTTTACTAGTATAGATTTGCAAGACATAGATTTATGGGTAATTTCTTTTTTTTTTTTTTGCTTTCACATATTTAATTTATGTTAAATACAAAACCTACCAGTTTCCCTTTCATAAAAATATTAGTGCAACACTTTTTGAATTTTACTTACAAACATTTATGTATTTAACATAAATTAAATGATTCAGATTGAAATGCCCATAAAGAGCAGAATATTTGTTCATGTAATGGAGGAAACCCACAAAGAGTTGGTACTTTATGGGCCATTTCTTTTTTTAAAAAAAAATTAATTTATGTTGAAAAGATAACCCGCCAGTTTTCGTTTTGTAAGAAATCAGTGTAACACTTTTTGAATTTTACTTACAAATATTTATAAATTTATCTTAAATTATATGTTTGAGAGTAAAATGCCCATAAAAAGTTGGTACTTTGAATAGATAATGCTTATTTGCCCATAAACTACACTCCCTGAAGGCTATTTTGTTAATTACTTTGTAGTACTTTGTTATTCCTTTGCTAATACTACTTGGCATGTAGTACAAAGGATAAATCTGGCATAAATTTCTTATTCCATTGATAAAAAGACCTGCTTGCCTTATAACTATTGTAATGAAAGATATATCTTTAGAGTTCATAACAAATTATTACTTAAATTTGAGAAAATTATAAAATATTTATGCATAGTTTATCAAGATACCATTCGCAATTTCCTAATAAAAAAATAGGGGCTAAATTGTAAAAGCTAGGGTGCCATAATAGAAATAATAAAATTGGTGTATTACATATGGGGGTTAAATTGCAAAAGTTAGAGTGCCATAGTAGAATTAATGAAATTGGTGAATTACATATGGGGCTAAATTACAAAAGTTAGGGAGTAATAATAGAATTAAAGAAATCGGTGTACTACATATGAGGCTAAATTGTAAAAGTTAAGGTATCATAATGGAATCAATGGAATTTTTTACAACATTTGGGGCTAAATTACAAAAGTTAGGGTGGCACAGTAGAATTAATGAAAGTGACTTAGAAATAAGTACTTTAAACAGTGACGATTAATTCTTGTCACTAAATCCGAATCGGTAGAGTGACAGTGACGATATTAGAATTTATCACTATATAGATCATTTTAGTGACAACTTTTTCAAGGTCGTCACTGAAGACTTAGTTGCTTTGAGCAATTATGACAACTCTCCTTGTCGTCACTAAACAACCACGTTTTGTGACGACTTTTGTCGTCACTAAAAAATGTTGTCACTAATGACCATATTTCTTGCAATGTAGTTTGTGACGAAAATAACGGGTCGTCACTAAACATTTAATTGCTTTGATGCAATTGTGACAACTTTAGGTGTCGCGACTAAATAACCTCCTTTTGTGACAACTTATTGTCATCACTACAAAATGTTGTCACTAATAACTTTTTTTTTTAGTGATCAGTGACGATAACAAAAACTCGTCCGTAAATAGGCCAAGCAATAGTGATGATGTTCTTAATGTCGTCACTATTGCGTGTTCTAAACACTCCCGCGCTCTTGCTAAATCTTGGCTCCCATTAGAGGTTTGTGACGAGTTAGAAAGTCGTCAATAAATGATCCACTTTTGTGACAACTTTTTTTCGTCACAGAGAAAAGTTGTCACTGATGACCAATTTTCTTGTAGTGTTTACAAGTATTAGGAGTAAAAGGAAATTTCTAGGTAGTTTACCTTGAAACTTAAGGAAAGATGATAGCTTAGAGTTCCTCCTCCAAAACTCACTCCACCAATCCCTTAAACCCCTCCTAGCTAGCACTTGTACGGAAGGAATTAGAAATCAAATGGTGAAATCTCAAGATTGAAGCCAAATTTGAAGTTAGGAAAAGAAAGCTTTGCTTGGTCTTTTCTCTCAAAAGCCATGGTTGAGCAAGGAAGAAATGAAGATATTTTTTGTCCAAAACAAGATAAGAAGGAAGAGAAATCGCAGGTCAAAGCTGCTGTCTCATCAGAATCCGGCCAGGATCTGGCCGGATTTCCGGCCGGATTCTTGGCCGGATACTGACCACGTCACAATCCGGCCGGATTCCAGGCCTGATACGAGGCAGTAGCTAAACCAAATTTTTCCAAAATCCTCAAACAATCCGGCCAAAAACTGGCCGGATTCTCGGCCGGATTTGGTAGCAAGCAATTTTATCAAAAATTTTCTTTTCCTAGCTCACACGTCGTGTTCGTCCGTACTTCCAATGAATGCATATATATATACTCACACGAAAATACTTAATACACACAAACTCACGTTCATATATATGAAATGAAACCCTGCTTAGTGACAGGTAACAAATTCTTTTCATCTTCAAAAAGGAAAGTAAAAATAAATAAAATGCTGAGAAAATATGAAAATTTTAGGGTTCTCACAACATGAGTGCAACAACAGACATGAAATAGCTTTCCACCACCTAGTAGCTTCTTGGATTATTCAAAGTCAGCTTTTAATAGTCTGATAGCCACATCATTGCTGGCAGCATTGTCGACTGAAATAGTATGGATTTTCTGTTCAATTCCCTACTCCTTTATACGTTTGAAAAGGGCAGCCACAATGCCAACTCCGCGTCGAGGTCATGGGATGTGAATGAAACTTAGCACCCTTTTTTGAAGTTTCCAACTGGCATCAATCCAATGCCCGGTCACAACCATGTACTCAATCTTTTGATTCTTTGATTTTTCATAAATCAGTTGTTAAGCTAACTTTTTGTATATGTCTCAACATGTTGTTTAGTTTCCTTTTTCCAATTCACGCACCATTGCACAATTCCTCTTTATTGTCATCCGAGAGATCTTTTGCCACTCCAAAAATTCACGCTTCATCATAAAGTTGAAACCCTCTTCCTCCAAAATGGTGAGGATGCTCGTGCATCAAGATCCAATGTACAGTTGCCTCTCTCATTTTTTCCATGTCAAATTTCCCCGGGTGCAGTGGTGGTATAGTTGGAAAAATATTTATTCCGCAGGCTAGAAATTTAATTTTGTTTGCTGCTTGGCATTTTTCAATTTGGCTTTTCTAGCTGCACAGCTACCTAAATGTCTTCACATACTTGTTGTTTGCTTTGTTTGCCCTGAGATATTTTTCTTTGGCAATGTTTGCAAATGGCATAATAAATTACTCCAACCCCGAGAAAATTTCGAGTAAGTTTAGTATGTATTATTTTTATTTTGCTATTAGAAGTAATAATTGGTCAATTAAATGTCTAAATTTAAATTTTACAAAAAAATTAAGAATTTATAAGTACTTTGGAGCGGTGCAAAAAAAAAAATATAAGTTAGGAGTTGATGCATGGGATCATAAAAATTTTAGGCCTTGGAGAGCAATTAACTACAACTAAAAGACCAACCTGACCTTAAAATTCTAGCTAAACTACCATGCGACCAGCTAAGTTATCAGAACATTAGAAACAAGCACCGAGTGGAGAAGCTTTGGAATTGTCATCCACCGAGTGAGGAAGCTGCGAGTGATCACCGAGAGAAGAAAATGAGAACCGACAGCTAGGTTCTCCATTTCTTCAACTGCTAACCATCCTAAACTGAGAGCTAAGTGAGTGGTAAGCGGAGAAACCAGTCTGCACTTCACGTATCAACTACATCAGTGAGGGAAAAGGGTAGAGCTGGTGCAAGTATTGAAGGAGCCGAGACAGAGAAGGGATAGAGCAGTCTGCCATTTTCGATTTTTAAGGGAAAAGAGGTAAGAATCTACCATAACCTTCTGCTTATTTGGCACAAATTAGTAGATATACAAGCTGCATGTTAGTGTTTAGCAAGGCACAATGAGTTTTAACCGAGGAGGAATCTGATAAAGGAGAAAAAAATGGGAACTGGACAGAAATGGAGGGAACCGAGAATTGTTGTTGAGTTGCAGCCATAAATAAAGTAAATTTTTTTGTAATAACCTCTTAGTCATTCAGTACACTTGAATATTAAGGTTGCATGTTGGATTTTAACGAAGAAAAACTAAGTTTGATTGAAGGAAATAGTTGGAAGTTCTGCTAAGCTGGCCGAAGGAGGAAAGAAGGAAATTTCCAGGTTTCTTTATAGATTTTGGTTCTAAACTCCTACGTTGAGGCTTAGTTATTGTGTAATGTTTTAGTCTTGGCATGCATGTTAGATTTGAGTATGAAATAAAGTAGTTAATGAAGGAATTTCTTGCTAAAAGGTTGATTGCTGTCTGAAGATTTTCTGTCATGGCCGAGAGAGAGAATTAAACCTCCGATCAGTTTTTCTTTCAAACTCCGCTCTGTAAACTTTCACATCTGATATTTAAACCTACTCTGTAGTTTAATACGTGTATTTGGCATGATGAGCTGGAGTTAAAACTGAAGGAGTTATGGCGAAAGTGTGGTATATTAAACCAGGGGCGGAGCCAGAAAAAAATCTTAGTGGGGGCACAAATAATACTAAAATTTTTTATCTACTCTTTTTTTAATTTTTTGAGCAAAAAATAAATAAATTCACTAACAAGTACAATTGATATGTATATTCCATGAAAAACGTAAAAAGACAAACTCAAATTATTAATGTAATAATAATTTTATTTAAAAATTTCTTTTATTGTCATTTTTTGCACCTTCATTATCCTTGGCTTCTTCTTTATTAGATGGCTCTTTTTCCATTGATTTCCTCTTGAAATATCTCTCCATAGCTAAAGAAATTAAAATCAATATATAAGATACTAATCCAATTAAAATATTAAATGTACAATAAAATCTAATAATCTATCCAAGAACTATTTTACAAGTTAAAGTTATTTATTAAATCATTAATCACAACATATCATTACTATATCAAATCACAACTTATTCATTCATTACTATATCAAATCATTAATCAGAATATATGAACATAATCAAGTTAATTAGACAAAAGGATCCATATAAGAATAATTTAAAAGTTAAAATATATGTCAAATGGCCCTCTATTCATCATTACATTAACTCCAAATAAGAAACTAATCAAGGAAAATAAAAAATAAATTATAAATTATAAATCTATAAAATCACCATTTCACAAGTTAAAATATTTATCAAATATCAAATAACCCATTTATTAGTTATTACATTAACTAATCAATTTTCAAATTTCTCTAAAACAGTAATAATCTCATGCTCTAGAAATATATTTGCAAACAAATTTAAAATAATAATAATAAGAAGTAATTGTTTAGAACCTGATTTTAATGGTCTCCCAAAATTGGTGAAAAGAGTTGCAAATCAGTGGCACTGTGGCAGACTCAGGTCCCTTTACTTCCTTTGTGCCCCATATCACGTTATTTAATTGGAAAGAAGTCAGCTTCAAGGACTGGTTTCTTGCGGTTGAACTGAAGAAAGCAGGTCTTGGTTTTCAAAAAGCCTACTCCTTTAATGGAACACTGTTTGAAGTAGTCAACAACACCATTTTCATGACAGGAAAACCAGGATCGGACTATTTGATGGGAGAGACCATTTTCAGTGGGGACAACCAAGAGGCAAAAGAGGAAAAGAAAATTGGGGAATGGGGACAAAGGAAGTAAATGATTAATGTTGATTGGATGAAGTAATAAAAAGAAAGAGTAGTTAGTTGGGTGTGGAAGAAGAGGAGTCGTGGGTTATGAAGTGAAATGGGGACCACAGGAGTAAAGGAAACTTGGAGAGTGGGGACCAAAAGTAATGACTGATATAATTGATATCTGGTCCTTAGAGGAGGAAAGTGAATGATATAAATTTTGTGACCCATTCTTTCATATTTTTTTAAAAAAATTCTGGGGGCACCATTAAAATTGTATCAAAATTATAGGAGTATTATAGGAATTTAAGGAGGGCAGTGGGGGCCCGTGCCCCCAGTGCCCCCACTGTAAATCCGCCCCTGTATTAAACTGCTACACTGCTGAACCTGTTGGCTTCATCCGAGAAAGAAAACATAAGAAATCTTGGCTATTTCTTGCAAATCATAGCTTCTAAACTAGTGTATTAAGTTGTAAAATATCATAAGTCCCTTAACCTCAGCAAGTAAGACCGAAATAACCTGAACCCAATGTGAGTAAAGCAGAGCTCTTGAACCCGACTGATTGCAGGTTGATGTCCGAGAGAATGAAGCAGAATGTGCTTCTGACCGTCCACTTTTGACCTTGAAAATGCAAGAACTAGATATTGATGTCTTTATAGGAAATGTATGTCTATGTCTTAGCTTCGAAACGCTATAACATTTGCCTCAATTCGATGAGTGTAGCTTCACTTGTGATCAAAACCTCAGAGGATGGCAAAGCTGCCCTTCTCGTTGCCTTTCTCTTGTTTCCCGAATGCAACTTGCTTTGATGCTGGCATTGAGCAAACCAAATTTTGAACAGCAATTCTGCTAATTCCAACTTTGTAAGCTTACATAAATGATAGTTACGGTTGCTCTGAGATTTAATGACTATATCTAGTTCTACGAGTAGAGTTAAACTAAGGTAAATGAGAGGAAAACTCGTATTATATACATAAATTGCCTTTTAATCACTTAATCTTGTCTTCATGAATATTTTAAAGATTATAAAATTTGAGGGGTTGGTGTAATGGAATTAAATTTGATTTCCAAATAACCTAAAGTTTAACTAGTTAAAAGGAACCAATGGAATATTCGCAAGCCTTAATCTTAGAATCTTCAGTGGAAAATGATTTAATCCTAAAATAAATATTTTATAAATTATTAACTTGAAAATTATGTATATTTCTTGATTAAAACAATAAAGTCAATAAGTTTCAAAATAAAATGATAAATGAATATTAAACATGTTATATTTTGTATTTTAAAGTCAAACTTGATTTTAATAGTTCAAATGGTAAGGTAAGAACAATAAGTGAACATCTACAAATTATGTATTTACTTTAAAATTATTAACTTGCTTCAGGAAGTAGCTGTGAGCCAGGAAGCCACCCTGAAGCCTGAGAGTAGTTATTTGAATATTTAGTGAGTGTTGCCGAACTATATGCTTAACTGTTTATGTTCTTAAATGAAATTATGTGATAAATGTATGTACTATGGATATTGCTAGTGAATCCTTGTAATGTGTAAATCAATTGTCCATCGCCTTCTAAGTCGGGGATGTACTATATCGCACACGGCTTAGTTGAACTTGAAGGTTGATAATTGATCAAATGATATTATATATGTGCATGAATGTAAGCCGCATTAGGTGAACTGGGCCCAAAATCCTTTGTTCAACGGGCTATTCGAGCCAGCAAAAGGCTTTGTCGGATAGAACGGAAGCTCTGGATAAATGTTTCGGTATACTCGAGTATTACCTAGAAGTTGGTGGATTATCGAACTGATCACTGAATTGAGGGGATCGTTTATTAGTTTTGGAGGATATAAGGGAATGAATTGGCGGAATGTACAATGATGTTGAAATGACTCTCAGGAGTAGTTTGTATCCTTTGAAAGTGTTTGAATAGTGAAATGTGCATTACTTGCTTAATTGTACTATTTCAAGTGTTTGTTAAATGTTACTTCCTTGGTAAACCTCACTAAACTTTAACTCAACCGTTTAGTTTGTTTTCCTTATAGGAATTGGTGGTCAGGGTTTGAACGGGGGATCTTAGCAAGTTAGCGTAAAGACTTTTGTGTATGTGCACCCCTTTAATATCCTATTAAGGGTTGAAGCTTTTGTATTAAACTAGGTATTGTGAAAGACTTGAACGGTTGGGTTTTGTCTTATCAGATGTTATCTTTGAAGTTAATGTAAATATTTGTGAGAGTTATCTAACTGGTATCTCTGAAGTTAATGTGACATTAGTGAATCCTGAAGAGAGTTAGGCAGGCAATCCGCTAACTTTTAGGATACGCCCTAGAAGAAGGTGAGTCATCACACTCCTTGAAATTCGTCGAAGTCATCCCATGCCTCTAACATTTTATTTCTTTTAGGCATATGAAATTGACCATCTCCTTCACTTACCATTCCTTTTGAGCATTATTGTCCCGGGTTGTCGCTTGTCCTCTATTGGTATTCAAAGTACCACTTTCATTTCCAGGAGCAATAGCTTCATTTCCCTTTTTTTTTTAGTAAAATAAATTGCTATTATTCATCAAAATAATTATTCATTCCATAATAACTCAGAATCATCACGCAAAGATCACACAATTCCAAGGCTTCTTATAATTCAATAGGCTATGCAATAGCAATTAACGTAGGGTGAATCACTAGAAGGCTTTTTGCAAACGCCTCCATCAGCGTATTTTTCTTACTTACAAATTGCAATACACTCTGGAATTGTTGTGCATCGACCCTGGTATATCAGCCATGTCTCATTTGTTACATTGGACATGGCAATTGCTGGACTAGAAAGCAAACCATAGCAAAGCAATCCCATGAGAATGGATGCTCTAAAGATGATACCCATAGTCATTCTTGCAGTTGTTTGGTACGTGAATGCCAGGCAATAGAGCCCAAGAGGAGAAGAATTGCCTATTGACATTGTAATAGCTTCATTTCCTCCTTCATTACTCGCAGAGACAAATACTGGACTTTCCAAGATCAATGGAGTGGCAGTAGATGCACGTGGCTATAGCATTGAGGGAACCTTGGAGGGGGAGGCTAATCAACATGCCTTTAAATTAAAAAAATATGTTATATTACTGAATAATTGTAGACCTAAAAATCACATACCAAAGTTGTTTGTTAACACTATTGACCCTTGCTAATTCTTATGAGTTATGACAAACCACTACTATGCTTAGCAAAGAAACAAACTCGTAATAAACAACAAGGTAAACCTGACTTTACTAACTATGAATTGAAGACGAAATGGAAACCTTTACTAACTAAGGCTTGACTTTAACAAATACTCCCAAATTAAAGTGTGACTTTATCGCTTTAACAAAGATGCACAAATTAAATCTAAGAGCTGCAAAGTTTGGATATATACATAATGAAAAAATGAATAGCCCAAAATGACATGAATTCCACCTTTCATCAAAATTCTAGTATTTGGTATTGAATATTGATTAGCAATAGCTAGTGTTAATCTCAAATTCATTCGAGTTGTAAATCTCTCCAAAAAACGAAGAAAACAGGTGCCCAACATTACCAACTAAAACTACATTGTTGCTTTTTAAGGACAACAAGCAAAGATTCTTAAGCATTGTGACATGTCAGATTGTTTTGGACAGTGATTATATATACTCAAGAACAATGACAATAGCCCAGCAATGTAAGCTTTTACACAACCATGACTCAAATTCTCAAAAGCTGTCACTGTTTAAATTTCTTTTTCTTCGTCTTCCAAACAAGAAAGCAAGAAGGCAGCGTGAATTATGTGATATTCTCAAGGAAAAAAAAAGTAGCAAGGCAGTTTCATTCATTCACTTGCCCACTCCAGCGGCGTTGCCTCTATTGCGCCAATGTAGGAGTCCAGTGTCCAACAAATTGAGCTATCCTCCTACATTTTCCTAAATTTTTATTACTTCCCCAATCACAAGACAGCAACCCAGCTCTCATCTGTGCTCTGAAATACCTTCACAATTGCAAATCCTAATTTTGGTGTTAGGGTTTTAGGTTTAACAAATTCTCCCTAAATTAGCAAAAATGGATTTGTAATTAACATGTTTCATACACAAGTACAATAGAATTACCTCAAATAATAGCAATGCAACTGATGAAACTTTACATTATCATCTGCAACCTCCACTGCTTCACCTCACTAATTTCGGCTCCTCCTAATATTCATCCCCTTCAGATTGAAGTCAATGCCATTTACCGTTACCGTCTAATGAAGCTTAAGCTCATGGTCGTGGAAGATATCAATCGAGTTAGGGTGGAGCTCTAGTAGGTGATGAGCTTCATCCAATCTCCATGTTGAAGAGGGACTACGGGAGGAAGAAGTTTCTTCAAGACTTCTTATTTTGTGACATTTCTTTTCTTTGGTCCCCAGGGGCGGAGCCAGAAAAAAATCTTAGTGGGGGCACAAATAATACTAAAATTTTTTATCTACTCTTTTTTTAATTTTTTGAGCAAAAAATAAATAAATTCACTAACAAGTACAATTGATATGTATATTCCATGAAAAACGTAAAAAGACAAACTCAAAATTATTAATGTAATAATAATTTTATTTAAAAATTTCTTTTATTGTCATTTTTTGCACCTTCATTATCCTTGGCTTCTTCTTTATTAGATGGCTCTTTTTCCATTGATTTCCTCTTGAAATATCTCTCCATAGCTAAAGAAATTAAAATCAATATATAAGATACTAATCCAATTAAAATATTAAATGTACAATAAAATCTAATAATCTATCCAAGAACTATTTTACAAGTTAAAGTTATTTATTAAATCATTAATCACAACATATCATTACTATATCAAATCACAACTTATTCATTCATTACTATATCAAATCATTAATCAGAATATATGAACATAATCAAGTTAATTAGACAAAAGGATCCATATAAGAATAATTTAAAAGTTAAAATATATGTCAAATGGCCCTCTATTCATCATTACATTAACTCCAAATAAGAAACTAATCAAGGAAAATAAAAAATAAATTATAAATTATAAATCTATAAAATCACCATTTCACAAGTTAAAATATTTATCAAATATCAAATAACCCATTTATTAGTTATTACATTAACTAATCAATTTTCAAATTTCTCTAAAACAGTAATAATCTCATGCTCTAGAAATATATTTGCAAACAAATTTAAAATAATAATAATAATAAGTAATTGTTTAGAACCTGATTTTAATGGTCTCCCAAAATTGGTGAAAAGAGTTGCAAATCAGTGGCACTGTGGCAGACTCAGGTCCCTTTACTTCCTTTGTGCCCCATATCACGTTATTTAATTGGAAAGAAGTCAGCTTCAAGGACTGGTTTCTTGCGGTTGAACTGAAGAAAGCAGGTCTTGGTTTTCAAAAAGCCTACTCCTTTAATGGAACACTGTTTGAAGTAGTCAACAACACCATTTTCATGACAGGAAAACCAGGATCGGACTATTTGATGGGAGAGACCATTTTCAGTGGGGACAACCAAGAGGCAAAAGAGGAAAAGAAAATTGGGGAATGGGGACAAAGGAAGTAAATGATTAATGTTGATTGGATGAAGTAATAAAAAGAAAGAGTAGTTAGTTGGGTGTGGAAGAAGAGGAGTCGTGGGTTATGAAGTGAAATGGGGACCACAGGAGTAAAGGAAACTTGGAGAGTGGGGACCAAAAGTAATGACTGATATAATTGATATCTGGTCCTTAGAGGAGGAAAGTGAATGATATAAATTTTGTGACCCATTCTTTCATATTTTTTTAAAAAAATTCTGGGGGCACCATTAAAATTGTATCAAAATTATAGGAGTATTATAGGAATTTAAGGAGGGCAGTGGGGGCCCGTGCCCCCAGTGCCCCCACTGTAAATCCGCCCCTGTATTAAACTGCTACACTGCTGAACCTGTTGGCTTCATCCGAGAAAGAAAACATAAGAAATCTTGGCTATTTCTTGCAAATCATAGCTTCTAAACTAGTGTATTAAGTTGTAAAATATCATAAGTCCCTTAACCTCAGCAAGTAAGACCGAAATAACCTGAACCCAATGTGAGTAAAGCAGAGCTCTTGAACCCGACTGATTGCAGGTTGATGTCCGAGAGAATGAAGCAGAATGTGCTTCTGACCGTCCACTTTTGACCTTGAAAATGCAAGAACTAGATATTGATGTCTTTATAGGAAATGTAGGTCTATGTCTTAGCTTCGAAACGCTATAACATTTGCCTCAATTCGATGAGTGTAGCTTCACTTGTGATCAAAACCTCAGAGGATGGCAAAGCTGCCCTTCTCGTTGCCTTTCTCTTGTTTCCCGAATGCAACTTGCTTTGATGCTGGCATTGAGCAAACCAAATTTTGAACAGCAATTCTGCTAATTCCAACTTTGTAAGCTTACATAAATGATAGTTACGGTTGCTCTGAGATTTAATGACTATATCTAGTTCTACGAGTAGAGTTAAACTAAGGTAAATGAGAGGAAAACTCGTATTATATACATAAATTGCCTTTTAATCACTTAATCTTGTCTTCATGAATATTTTAAAGATTATAAAATTTGAGGGGTTGGTGTAATGGAATTAAATTTGATTTCCAAATAACCTAAAGTTTAACTAGTTAAAAGGAACCAATGGAATATTCGCAAGCCTTAATCTTAGAATCTTCAGTGGAAAATGATTTAATCCTAAAATAAATATTTTATAAATTATTAACTTGAAAAATATGTATATTTCTTGATTAAAACAATAAAGTCAATAAGTTTCAAAATAAAATGATAAATGAATATTAAACATGTTATATTTTGTATTTTAAAGTCAAACTTGATTTTAATAGTTCAAATGGTAAGGTAAGAACAATAAGTGAACATCTACAAATTATGTATTTACTTTAAAATTATTAACTTGCTTCAGGAAGTAGCTGTGAGCCAGGAAGCCACCCTGAAGCCTGAGAGTAGTTATTTGAATATTTAGTGAGTGTTGCCGAACTATATGCTTAACTGTTTATGTTCTTAAATGAAATTATGTGATAAATGTATGTACTATGGATATTGCTAGTGAATCCTTGTAATGTGTAAATCAATTGTCCATCGCCTTCTAAGTCGGGGATGTACTATATCGCACACGGCTTAGTTGAACTTGAAGGTTGATAATTGATCAAATGATATTATATATGTGCATGAATGTAAGCCGCATTAGGTGAACTGGGCCCAAAATCCTTTGTTCAACGGGCTATTCGAGCCAGCAAAAGGCTTTGTCGGATAGAACGGAAGCTCTGGATAAATGTTTCGGTATACTCGAGTATTACCTAGAAGTTGGTGGATTATCGAACTGATCACTGAATTGAGGGGATCGTTTATTAGTTTTGGAGGATATAAGGGAATGAATTGGCGGAATGTACAATGATGTTGAAATGACTCTCAGGAGTAGTTTGTATCCTTTGAAAGTGTTTGAATAGTGAAATGTGCATTACTTGCTTAATTGTACTATTTCAAGTGTTTGTTAAATGTTACTTCCTTGGTAAACCTCACTAAACTTTAACTCAACCGTTTAGTTTGTTTTCCTTATAGGAATTGGTGGTCAGGGTTTGAACGGGGGATCTTAGCAAGTTAGCGTAAAGACTTTTGTGTATGTGCACCCCTTTAATATCCTATTAAGGGTTGAAGCTTTTGTATTAAACTAGGTATTGTGAAAGACTTGAACGGTTGGGTTTTGTCTTATCAGATGTTATCTTTGAAGTTAATGTAAATATTTGTGAGAGTTATCTAACTGGTATCTCTGAAGTTAATGTGACATTAGTGAATCCTGAAGAGAGTTAGGCAGGCAATCCGCTAACTTTTAGGATACGCCCTAGAAGAAGGTGAGTCATCACACTCCTTGAAATTCGTCGAAGTCATCCCATGCCTCTAACATTTTATTTCTTTTAGGCATATGAAATTGACCATCTCCTTCACTTACCATTCCTTTTGAGCATTATTGTCCCGGGTTGTCGCTTGTCCTCTATTGGTATTCAAAGTACCACTTTCATTTCCAGGAGCAATAGCTTCATTTCCCTTTTTTTTTTAGTAAAATAAATTGCTATTATTCATCAAAATAATTATTCATTCCATAATAACTCAGAATCATCACGCAAAGATCACACAATTCCAAGGCTTCTTATAATTCAATAGGCTATGCAATAGCAATTAACGTAGGGTGAATCACTAGAAGGCTTTTTGCAAACGCCTCCATCAGCGTATTTTTCTTACTTACAAATTGCAATACACTCTGGAATTGTTGTGCATCGACCCTGGTATATCAGCCATGTCTCATTTGTTACATTGGACATGGCAATTGCTGGACTAGAAAGCAAACCATAGCAAAGCAATCCCATGAGAATGGATGCTCTAAAGATGATACCCATAGTCATTCTTGCAGTTGTTTGGTACGTGAATGCCAGGCAATAGAGCCCAAGAGGAGAAGAATTGCCTATTGACATTGTAATAGCTTCATTTCCTCCTTCATTACTCGCAGAGACAAATACTGGACTTTCCAAGATCAATGGAGTGGCAGTAGATGCACGTGGCTATAGCATTGAGGGAACCTTGGAGGGGGAGGCTAATCAACATGCCTTTAAATTAAAAAAATATGTTATATTACTGAATAATTGTAGACCTAAAAATCACATACCAAAGTTGTTTGTTAACACTATTGACCCTTGCTAATTCTTATGAGTTATGACAAACCACTACTATGCTTAGCAAAGAAACAAACTCGTAATAAACAACAAGGTAAACCTGACTTTACTAACTATGAATTGAAGACGAAATGGAAACCTTTACTAACTAAGGCTTGACTTTAACAAATACTCCCAAATTAAAGTGTGACTTTATCGCTTTAACAAAGATGCACAAATTAAATCTAAGAGCTGCAAAGTTTGGATATATACATAATGAAAAAATGAATAGCCCAAAATGACATGAATTCCACCTTTCATCAAAATTCTAGTATTTGGTATTGAATATTGATTAGCAATAGCTAGTGTTAATCTCAAATTCATTCGAGTTGTAAATCTCTCCAAAAAACGAAGAAAACAGGTGCCCAACATTACCAACTAAAACTACATTGTTGCTTTTTAAGGACAACAAGCAAAGATTCTTAAGCATTGTGACATGTCAGATTGTTTTGGACAGTGATTATATATACTCAAGAACAATGACAATAGCCCAGCAATGTAAGCTTTTACACAACCATGACTCAAATTCTCAAAAGCTGTCACTGTTTAAATTTCTTTTTCTTCGTCTTCCAAACAAGAAAGCAAGAAGGCAGCGTGAATTATGTGATATTCTCAAGGAAAAAAAAAGTAGCAAGGCAGTTTCATTCATTCACTTGCCCACTCCAGCGGCGTTGCCTCTATTGCGCCAATGTAGGAGTCCAGTGTCCAACAAATTGAGCTATCCTCCTACATTTTCCTAAATTTTTATTACTTCCCCAATCACAAGACAGCAACCCAGCTCTCATCTGTGCTCTGAAATACCTTCACAATTGCAAATCCTAATTTTGGTGTTAGGGTTTTAGGTTTAACAAATTCTCCCTAAATTAGCAAAAATGGATTTGTAATTAACATGTTTCATACACAAGTACAATAGAATTACCTCAAATAATAGCAATGCAACTGATGAAACTTTACATTATCATCTGCAACCTCCACTGCTTCACCTCACTAATTTCGGCTCCTCCTAATATTCATCCCCTTCAGATTGAAGTCAATGCCATTTACCGTTACCGTCTAATGAAGCTTAAGCTCATGGTCGTGGAAGATATCAATCGAGTTAGGGTGGAGCTCTAGTAGGTGATGAGCTTCATCCAATCTCCATGTTGAAGAGGGACTACGGGAGGAAGAAGTTTCTTCAAGACTTCTTATTTTGTGACATTTCTTTTCTTTGGTCCCCAGGGGCGGAGCCAGAAAAAAATCTTAGTGGGGGCACAAATAATACTAAAATTTTTTATCTACTCTTTTTTTAATTTTTTGAGCAAAAAATAAATAAATTCACTAACAAGTACAATTGATATGTATATTCCATGAAAAACGTAAAAAGACAAACTCAAAATTATTAATGTAATAATAATTTTATTTAAAAATTTCTTTTATTGTCATTTTTTGCACCTTCATTATCCTTGGCTTCTTCTTTATTAGATGGCTCTTTTTCCATTGATTTCCTCTTGAAATATCTCTCCATAGCTAAAGAAATTAAAATCAATATATAAGATACTAATCCAATTAAAATATTAAATGTACAATAAAATCTAATAATCTATCCAAGAACTATTTTACAAGTTAAAGTTATTTATTAAATCATTAATCACAACATATCATTACTATATCAAATCACAACTTATTCATTCATTACTATATCAAATCATTAATCAGAATATATGAACATAATCAAGTTAATTAGACAAAAGGATCCATATAAGAATAATTTAAAAGTTAAAATATATGTCAAATGGCCCTCTATTCATCATTACATTAACTCCAAATAAGAAACTAATCAAGGAAAATAAAAAATAAATTATAAATTATAAATCTATAAAATCACCATTTCACAAGTTAAAATATTTATCAAATATCAAATAACCCATTTATTAGTTATTACATTAACTAATCAATTTTCAAATTTCTCTAAAACAGTAATAATCTCATGCTCTAGAAATATATTTGCAAACAAATTTAAAATAATAATAATAATAAGTAATTGTTTAGAACCTGATTTTAATGGTCTCCCAAAATTGGTGAAAAGAGTTGCAAATCAGTGGCACTGTGGCAGACTCAGGTCCCTTTACTTCCTTTGTGCCCCATATCACGTTATTTAATTGGAAAGAAGTCAGCTTCAAGGACTGGTTTCTTGCGGTTGAACTGAAGAAAGCAGGTCTTGGTTTTCAAAAAGCCTACTCCTTTAATGGAACACTGTTTGAAGTAGTCAACAACACCATTTTCATGACAGGAAAACCAGGATCGGACTATTTGATGGGAGAGACCATTTTCAGTGGGGACAACCAAGAGGCAAAAGAGGAAAAGAAAATTGGGGAATGGGGACAAAGGAAGTAAATGATTAATGTTGATTGGATGAAGTAATAAAAAGAAAGAGTAGTTAGTTGGGTGTGGAAGAAGAGGAGTCGTGGGTTATGAAGTGAAATGGGGACCACAGGAGTAAAGGAAACTTGGAGAGTGGGGACCAAAAGTAATGACTGATATAATTGATATCTGGTCCTTAGAGGAGGAAAGTGAATGATATAAATTTTGTGACCCATTCTTTCATATTTTTTTAAAAAAATTCTGGGGGCACCATTAAAATTGTATCAAAATTATAGGAGTATTATAGGAATTTAAGGAGGGCAGTGGGGGCCCGTGCCCCCAGTGCCCCCACTGTAAATCCGCCCCTGTATTAAACTGCTACACTGCTGAACCTGTTGGCTTCATCCGAGAAAGAAAACATAAGAAATCTTGGCTATTTCTTGCAAATCATAGCTTCTAAACTAGTGTATTAAGTTGTAAAATATCATAAGTCCCTTAACCTCAGCAAGTAAGACCGAAATAACCTGAACCCAATGTGAGTAAAGCAGAGCTCTTGAACCCGACTGATTGCAGGTTGATGTCCGAGAGAATGAAGCAGAATGTGCTTCTGACCGTCCACTTTTGACCTTGAAAATGCAAGAACTAGATATTGATGTCTTTATAGGAAATGTAGGTCTATGTCTTAGCTTCGAAACGCTATAACATTTGCCTCAATTCGATGAGTGTAGCTTCACTTGTGATCAAAACCTCAGAGGATGGCAAAGCTGCCCTTCTCGTTGCCTTTCTCTTGTTTCCCGAATGCAACTTGCTTTGATGCTGGCATTGAGCAAACCAAATTTTGAACAGCAATTCTGCTAATTCCAACTTTGTAAGCTTACATAAATGATAGTTACGGTTGCTCTGAGATTTAATGACTATATCTAGTTCTACGAGTAGAGTTAAACTAAGGTAAATGAGAGGAAAACTCGTATTATATACATAAATTGCCTTTTAATCACTTAATCTTGTCTTCATGAATATTTTAAAGATTATAAAATTTGAGGGGTTGGTGTAATGGAATTAAATTTGATTTCCAAATAACCTAAAGTTTAACTAGTTAAAAGGAACCAATGGAATATTCGCAAGCCTTAATCTTAGAATCTTCAGTGGAAAATGATTTAATCCTAAAATAAATATTTTATAAATTATTAACTTGAAAAATATGTATATTTCTTGATTAAAACAATAAAGTCAATAAGTTTCAAAATAAAATGATAAATGAATATTAAACATGTTATATTTTGTATTTTAAAGTCAAACTTGATTTTAATAGTTCAAATGGTAAGGTAAGAACAATAAGTGAACATCTACAAATTATGTATTTACTTTAAAATTATTAACTTGCTTCAGGAAGTAGCTGTGAGCCAGGAAGCCACCCTGAAGCCTGAGAGTAGTTATTTGAATATTTAGTGAGTGTTGCCGAACTATATGCTTAACTGTTTATGTTCTTAAATGAAATTATGTGATAAATGTATGTACTATGGATATTGCTAGTGAATCCTTGTAATGTGTAAATCAATTGTCCATCGCCTTCTAAGTCGGGGATGTACTATATCGCACACGGCTTAGTTGAACTTGAAGGTTGATAATTGATCAAATGATATTATATATGTGCATGAATGTAAGCCGCATTAGGTGAACTGGGCCCAAAATCCTTTGTTCAACGGGCTATTCGAGCCAGCAAAAGGCTTTGTCGGATAGAACGGAAGCTCTGGATAAATGTTTCGGTATACTCGAGTATTACCTAGAAGTTGGTGGATTATCGAACTGATCACTGAATTGAGGGGATCGTTTATTAGTTTTGGAGGATATAAGGGAATGAATTGGCGGAATGTACAATGATGTTGAAATGACTCTCAGGAGTAGTTTGTATCCTTTGAAAGTGTTTGAATAGTGAAATGTGCATTACTTGCTTAATTGTACTATTTCAAGTGTTTGTTAAATGTTACTTCCTTGGTAAACCTCACTAAACTTTAACTCAACCGTTTAGTTTGTTTTCCTTATAGGAATTGGTGGTCAGGGTTTGAACGGGGGATCTTAGCAAGTTAGCGTAAAGACTTTTGTGTATGTGCACCCCTTTAATATCCTATTAAGGGTTGAAGCTTTTGTATTAAACTAGGTATTGTGAAAGACTTGAACGGTTGGGTTTTGTCTTATCAGATGTTATCTTTGAAGTTAATGTAAATATTTGTGAGAGTTATCTAACTGGTATCTCTGAAGTTAATGTGACATTAGTGAATCCTGAAGAGAGTTAGGCAGGCAATCCGCTAACTTTTAGGATACGCCCTAGAAGAAGGTGAGTCATCACACTCCTTGAAATTCGTCGAAGTCATCCCATGCCTCTAACATTTTATTTCTTTTAGGCATATGAAATTGACCATCTCCTTCACTTACCATTCCTTTTGAGCATTATTGTCCCGGGTTGTCGCTTGTCCTCTATTGGTATTCAAAGTACCACTTTCATTTCCAGGAGCAATAGCTTCATTTCCCTTTTTTTTTTAGTAAAATAAATTGCTATTATTCATCAAAATAATTATTCATTCCATAATAACTCAGAATCATCACGCAAAGATCACACAATTCCAAGGCTTCTTATAATTCAATAGGCTATGCAATAGCAATTAACGTAGGGTGAATCACTAGAAGGCTTTTTGCAAACGCCTCCATCAGCGTATTTTTCTTACTTACAAATTGCAATACACTCTGGAATTGTTGTGCATCGACCCTGGTATATCAGCCATGTCTCATTTGTTACATTGGACATGGCAATTGCTGGACTAGAAAGCAAACCATAGCAAAGCAATCCCATGAGAATGGATGCTCTAAAGATGATACCCATAGTCATTCTTGCAGTTGTTTGGTACGTGAATGCCAGGCAATAGAGCCCAAGAGGAGAAGAATTGCCTATTGACATTGTAATAGCTTCATTTCCTCCTTCATTACTCGCAGAGACAAATACTGGACTTTCCAAGATCAATGGAGTGGCAGTAGATGCACGTGGCTATAGCATTGAGGGAACCTTGGAGGGGGAGGCTAATCAACATGCCTTTAAATTAAAAAAATATGTTATATTACTGAATAATTGTAGACCTAAAAATCACATACCAAAGTTGTTTGTTAACACTATTGACCCTTGCTAATTCTTATGAGTTATGACAAACCACTACTATGCTTAGCAAAGAAACAAACTCGTAATAAACAACAAGGTAAACCTGACTTTACTAACTATGAATTGAAGACGAAATGGAAACCTTTACTAACTAAGGCTTGACTTTAACAAATACTCCCAAATTAAAGTGTGACTTTATCGCTTTAACAAAGATGCACAAATTAAATCTAAGAGCTGCAAAGTTTGGATATATACATAATGAAAAAATGAATAGCCCAAAATGACATGAATTCCACCTTTCATCAAAATTCTAGTATTTGGTATTGAATATTGATTAGCAATAGCTAGTGTTAATCTCAAATTCATTCGAGTTGTAAATCTCTCCAAAAAACGAAGAAAACAGGTGCCCAACATTACCAACTAAAACTACATTGTTGCTTTTTAAGGACAACAAGCAAAGATTCTTAAGCATTGTGACATGTCAGATTGTTTTGGACAGTGATTATATATACTCAAGAACAATGACAATAGCCCAGCAATGTAAGCTTTTACACAACCATGACTCAAATTCTCAAAAGCTGTCACTGTTTAAATTTCTTTTTCTTCGTCTTCCAAACAAGAAAGCAAGAAGGCAGCGTGAATTATGTGATATTCTCAAGGAAAAAAAAAGTAGCAAGGCAGTTTCATTCATTCACTTGCCCACTCCAGCGGCGTTGCCTCTATTGCGCCAATGTAGGAGTCCAGTGTCCAACAAATTGAGCTATCCTCCTACATTTTCCTAAATTTTTATTACTTCCCCAATCACAAGACAGCAACCCAGCTCTCATCTGTGCTCTGAAATACCTTCACAATTGCAAATCCTAATTTTGGTGTTAGGGTTTTAGGTTTAACAAATTCTCCCTAAATTAGCAAAAATGGATTTGTAATTAACATGTTTCATACACAAGTACAATAGAATTACCTCAAATAATAGCAATGCAACTGATGAAACTTTACATTATCATCTGCAACCTCCACTGCTTCACCTCACTAATTTCGGCTCCTCCTAATATTCATCCCCTTCAGATTGAAGTCAATGCCATTTACCGTTACCGTCTAATGAAGCTTAAGCTCATGGTCGTGGAAGATATCAATCGAGTTAGGGTGGAGCTCTAGTAGGTGATGAGCTTCATCCAATCTCCATGTTGAAGAGGGACTACGGGAGGAAGAAGTTTCTTCAAGACTTCTTATTTTGTGACATTTCTTTTCTTTGGTCCCCAGGGGCGGAGCCAGAAAAAAATCTTAGTGGGGGCACAAATAATACTAAAATTTTTTATCTACTCTTTTTTTAATTTTTTGAGCAAAAAATAAATAAATTCACTAACAAGTACAATTGATATGTATATTCCATGAAAAACGTAAAAAGACAAACTCAAAATTATTAATGTAATAATAATTTTATTTAAAAATTTCTTTTATTGTCATTTTTTGCACCTTCATTATCCTTGGCTTCTTCTTTATTAGATGGCTCTTTTTCCATTGATTTCCTCTTGAAATATCTCTCCATAGCTAAAGAAATTAAAATCAATATATAAGATACTAATCCAATTAAAATATTAAATGTACAATAAAATCTAATAATCTATCCAAGAACTATTTTACAAGTTAAAGTTATTTATTAAATCATTAATCACAACATATCATTACTATATCAAATCACAACTTATTCATTCATTACTATATCAAATCATTAATCAGAATATATGAACATAATCAAGTTAATTAGACAAAAGGATCCATATAAGAATAATTTAAAAGTTAAAATATATGTCAAATGGCCCTCTATTCATCATTACATTAACTCCAAATAAGAAACTAATCAAGGAAAATAAAAAATAAATTATAAATTATAAATCTATAAAATCACCATTTCACAAGTTAAAATATTTATCAAATATCAAATAACCCATTTATTAGTTATTACATTAACTAATCAATTTTCAAATTTCTCTAAAACAGTAATAATCTCATGCTCTAGAAATATATTTGCAAACAAATTTAAAATAATAATAATAATAAGTAATTGTTTAGAACCTGATTTTAATGGTCTCCCAAAATTGGTGAAAAGAGTTGCAAATCAGTGGCACTGTGGCAGACTCAGGTCCCTTTACTTCCTTTGTGCCCCATATCACGTTATTTAATTGGAAAGAAGTCAGCTTCAAGGACTGGTTTCTTGCGGTTGAACTGAAGAAAGCAGGTCTTGGTTTTCAAAAAGCCTACTCCTTTAATGGAACACTGTTTGAAGTAGTCAACAACACCATTTTCATGACAGGAAAACCAGGATCGGACTATTTGATGGGAGAGACCATTTTCAGTGGGGACAACCAAGAGGCAAAAGAGGAAAAGAAAATTGGGGAATGGGGACAAAGGAAGTAAATGATTAATGTTGATTGGATGAAGTAATAAAAAGAAAGAGTAGTTAGTTGGGTGTGGAAGAAGAGGAGTCGTGGGTTATGAAGTGAAATGGGGACCACAGGAGTAAAGGAAACTTGGAGAGTGGGGACCAAAAGTAATGACTGATATAATTGATATCTGGTCCTTAGAGGAGGAAAGTGAATGATATAAATTTTGTGACCCATTCTTTCATATTTTTTTAAAAAAATTCTGGGGGCACCATTAAAATTGTATCAAAATTATAGGAGTATTATAGGAATTTAAGGAGGGCAGTGGGGGCCCGTGCCCCCAGTGCCCCCACTGTAAATCCGCCCCTGTATTAAACTGCTACACTGCTGAACCTGTTGGCTTCATCCGAGAAAGAAAACATAAGAAATCTTGGCTATTTCTTGCAAATCATAGCTTCTAAACTAGTGTATTAAGTTGTAAAATATCATAAGTCCCTTAACCTCAGCAAGTAAGACCGAAATAACCTGAACCCAATGTGAGTAAAGCAGAGCTCTTGAACCCGACTGATTGCAGGTTGATGTCCGAGAGAATGAAGCAGAATGTGCTTCTGACCGTCCACTTTTGACCTTGAAAATGCAAGAACTAGATATTGATGTCTTTATAGGAAATGTAGGTCTATGTCTTAGCTTCGAAACGCTATAACATTTGCCTCAATTCGATGAGTGTAGCTTCACTTGTGATCAAAACCTCAGAGGATGGCAAAGCTGCCCTTCTCGTTGCCTTTCTCTTGTTTCCCGAATGCAACTTGCTTTGATGCTGGCATTGAGCAAACCAAATTTTGAACAGCAATTCTGCTAATTCCAACTTTGTAAGCTTACATAAATGATAGTTACGGTTGCTCTGAGATTTAATGACTATATCTAGTTCTACGAGTAGAGTTAAACTAAGGTAAATGAGAGGAAAACTCGTATTATATACATAAATTGCCTTTTAATCACTTAATCTTGTCTTCATGAATATTTTAAAGATTATAAAATTTGAGGGGTTGGTGTAATGGAATTAAATTTGATTTCCAAATAACCTAAAGTTTAACTAGTTAAAAGGAACCAATGGAATATTCGCAAGCCTTAATCTTAGAATCTTCAGTGGAAAATGATTTAATCCTAAAATAAATATTTTATAAATTATTAACTTGAAAAATATGTATATTTCTTGATTAAAACAATAAAGTCAATAAGTTTCAAAATAAAATGATAAATGAATATTAAACATGTTATATTTTGTATTTTAAAGTCAAACTTGATTTTAATAGTTCAAATGGTAAGGTAAGAACAATAAGTGAACATCTACAAATTATGTATTTACTTTAAAATTATTAACTTGCTTCAGGAAGTAGCTGTGAGCCAGGAAGCCACCCTGAAGCCTGAGAGTAGTTATTTGAATATTTAGTGAGTGTTGCCGAACTATATGCTTAACTGTTTATGTTCTTAAATGAAATTATGTGATAAATGTATGTACTATGGATATTGCTAGTGAATCCTTGTAATGTGTAAATCAATTGTCCATCGCCTTCTAAGTCGGGGATGTACTATATCGCACACGGCTTAGTTGAACTTGAAGGTTGATAATTGATCAAATGATATTATATATGTGCATGAATGTAAGCCGCATTAGGTGAACTGGGCCCAAAATCCTTTGTTCAACGGGCTATTCGAGCCAGCAAAAGGCTTTGTCGGATAGAACGGAAGCTCTGGATAAATGTTTCGGTATACTCGAGTATTACCTAGAAGTTGGTGGATTATCGAACTGATCACTGAATTGAGGGGATCGTTTATTAGTTTTGGAGGATATAAGGGAATGAATTGGCGGAATGTACAATGATGTTGAAATGACTCTCAGGAGTAGTTTGTATCCTTTGAAAGTGTTTGAATAGTGAAATGTGCATTACTTGCTTAATTGTACTATTTCAAGTGTTTGTTAAATGTTACTTCCTTGGTAAACCTCACTAAACTTTAACTCAACCGTTTAGTTTGTTTTCCTTATAGGAATTGGTGGTCAGGGTTTGAACGGGGGATCTTAGCAAGTTAGCGTAAAGACTTTTGTGTATGTGCACCCCTTTAATATCCTATTAAGGGTTGAAGCTTTTGTATTAAACTAGGTATTGTGAAAGACTTGAACGGTTGGGTTTTGTCTTATCAGATGTTATCTTTGAAGTTAATGTAAATATTTGTGAGAGTTATCTAACTGGTATCTCTGAAGTTAATGTGACATTAGTGAATCCTGAAGAGAGTTAGGCAGGCAATCCGCTAACTTTTAGGATACGCCCTAGAAGAAGGTGAGTCATCACACTCCTTGAAATTCGTCGAAGTCATCCCATGCCTCTAACATTTTATTTCTTTTAGGCATATGAAATTGACCATCTCCTTCACTTACCATTCCTTTTGAGCATTATTGTCCCGGGTTGTCGCTTGTCCTCTATTGGTATTCAAAGTACCACTTTCATTTCCAGGAGCAATAGCTTCATTTCCCTTTTTTTTTTAGTAAAATAAATTGCTATTATTCATCAAAATAATTATTCATTCCATAATAACTCAGAATCATCACGCAAAGATCACACAATTCCAAGGCTTCTTATAATTCAATAGGCTATGCAATAGCAATTAACGTAGGGTGAATCACTAGAAGGCTTTTTGCAAACGCCTCCATCAGCGTATTTTTCTTACTTACAAATTGCAATACACTCTGGAATTGTTGTGCATCGACCCTGGTATATCAGCCATGTCTCATTTGTTACATTGGACATGGCAATTGCTGGACTAGAAAGCAAACCATAGCAAAGCAATCCCATGAGAATGGATGCTCTAAAGATGATACCCATAGTCATTCTTGCAGTTGTTTGGTACGTGAATGCCAGGCAATAGAGCCCAAGAGGAGAAGAATTGCCTATTGACATTGTAATAGCTTCATTTCCTCCTTCATTACTCGCAGAGACAAATACTGGACTTTCCAAGATCAATGGAGTGGCAGTAGATGCACGTGGCTATAGCATTGAGGGAACCTTGGAGGGGGAGGCTAATCAACATGCCTTTAAATTAAAAAAATATGTTATATTACTGAATAATTGTAGACCTAAAAATCACATACCAAAGTTGTTTGTTAACACTATTGACCCTTGCTAATTCTTATGAGTTATGACAAACCACTACTATGCTTAGCAAAGAAACAAACTCGTAATAAACAACAAGGTAAACCTGACTTTACTAACTATGAATTGAAGACGAAATGGAAACCTTTACTAACTAAGGCTTGACTTTAACAAATACTCCCAAATTAAAGTGTGACTTTATCGCTTTAACAAAGATGCACAAATTAAATCTAAGAGCTGCAAAGTTTGGATATATACATAATGAAAAAATGAATAGCCCAAAATGACATGAATTCCACCTTTCATCAAAATTCTAGTATTTGGTATTGAATATTGATTAGCAATAGCTAGTGTTAATCTCAAATTCATTCGAGTTGTAAATCTCTCCAAAAAACGAAGAAAACAGGTGCCCAACATTACCAACTAAAACTACATTGTTGCTTTTTAAGGACAACAAGCAAAGATTCTTAAGCATTGTGACATGTCAGATTGTTTTGGACAGTGATTATATATACTCAAGAACAATGACAATAGCCCAGCAATGTAAGCTTTTACACAACCATGACTCAAATTCTCAAAAGCTGTCACTGTTTAAATTTCTTTTTCTTCGTCTTCCAAACAAGAAAGCAAGAAGGCAGCGTGAATTATGTGATATTCTCAAGGAAAAAAAAAGTAGCAAGGCAGTTTCATTCATTCACTTGCCCACTCCAGCGGCGTTGCCTCTATTGCGCCAATGTAGGAGTCCAGTGTCCAACAAATTGAGCTATCCTCCTACATTTTCCTAAATTTTTATTACTTCCCCAATCACAAGACAGCAACCCAGCTCTCATCTGTGCTCTGAAATACCTTCACAATTGCAAATCCTAATTTTGGTGTTAGGGTTTTAGGTTTAACAAATTCTCCCTAAATTAGCAAAAATGGATTTGTAATTAACATGTTTCATACACAAGTACAATAGAATTACCTCAAATAATAGCAATGCAACTGATGAAACTTTACATTATCATCTGCAACCTCCACTGCTTCACCTCACTAATTTCGGCTCCTCCTAATATTCATCCCCTTCAGATTGAAGTCAATGCCATTTACCGTTACCGTCTAATGAAGCTTAAGCTCATGGTCGTGGAAGATATCAATCGAGTTAGGGTGGAGCTCTAGTAGGTGATGAGCTTCATCCAATCTCCATGTTGAAGAGGGACTACGGGAGGAAGAAGTTTCTTCAAGACTTCTTATTTTGTGACATTTCTTTTCTTTGGTCCCCAGGGGCGGAGCCAGAAAAAAATCTTAGTGGGGGCACAAATAATACTAAAATTTTTTATCTACTCTTTTTTTAATTTTTTGAGCAAAAAATAAATAAATTCACTAACAAGTACAATTGATATGTATATTCCATGAAAAACGTAAAAAGACAAACTCAAAATTATTAATGTAATAATAATTTTATTTAAAAATTTCTTTTATTGTCATTTTTTGCACCTTCATTATCCTTGGCTTCTTCTTTATTAGATGGCTCTTTTTCCATTGATTTCCTCTTGAAATATCTCTCCATAGCTAAAGAAATTAAAATCAATATATAAGATACTAATCCAATTAAAATATTAAATGTACAATAAAATCTAATAATCTATCCAAGAACTATTTTACAAGTTAAAGTTATTTATTAAATCATTAATCACAACATATCATTACTATATCAAATCACAACTTATTCATTCATTACTATATCAAATCATTAATCAGAATATATGAACATAATCAAGTTAATTAGACAAAAGGATCCATATAAGAATAATTTAAAAGTTAAAATATATGTCAAATGGCCCTCTATTCATCATTACATTAACTCCAAATAAGAAACTAATCAAGGAAAATAAAAAATAAATTATAAATTATAAATCTATAAAATCACCATTTCACAAGTTAAAATATTTATCAAATATCAAATAACCCATTTATTAGTTATTACATTAACTAATCAATTTTCAAATTTCTCTAAAACAGTAATAATCTCATGCTCTAGAAATATATTTGCAAACAAATTTAAAATAATAATAATAATAAGTAATTGTTTAGAACCTGATTTTAATGGTCTCCCAAAATTGGTGAAAAGAGTTGCAAATCAGTGGCACTGTGGCAGACTCAGGTCCCTTTACTTCCTTTGTGCCCCATATCACGTTATTTAATTGGAAAGAAGTCAGCTTCAAGGACTGGTTTCTTGCGGTTGAACTGAAGAAAGCAGGTCTTGGTTTTCAAAAAGCCTACTCCTTTAATGGAACACTGTTTGAAGTAGTCAACAACACCATTTTCATGACAGGAAAACCAGGATCGGACTATTTGATGGGAGAGACCATTTTCAGTGGGGACAACCAAGAGGCAAAAGAGGAAAAGAAAATTGGGGAATGGGGACAAAGGAAGTAAATGATTAATGTTGATTGGATGAAGTAATAAAAAGAAAGAGTAGTTAGTTGGGTGTGGAAGAAGAGGAGTCGTGGGTTATGAAGTGAAATGGGGACCACAGGAGTAAAGGAAACTTGGAGAGTGGGGACCAAAAGTAATGACTGATATAATTGATATCTGGTCCTTAGAGGAGGAAAGTGAATGATATAAATTTTGTGACCCATTCTTTCATATTTTTTTAAAAAAATTCTGGGGGCACCATTAAAATTGTATCAAAATTATAGGAGTATTATAGGAATTTAAGGAGGGCAGTGGGGGCCCGTGCCCCCAGTGCCCCCACTGTAAATCCGCCCCTGTATTAAACTGCTACACTGCTGAACCTGTTGGCTTCATCCGAGAAAGAAAACATAAGAAATCTTGGCTATTTCTTGCAAATCATAGCTTCTAAACTAGTGTATTAAGTTGTAAAATATCATAAGTCCCTTAACCTCAGCAAGTAAGACCGAAATAACCTGAACCCAATGTGAGTAAAGCAGAGCTCTTGAACCCGACTGATTGCAGGTTGATGTCCGAGAGAATGAAGCAGAATGTGCTTCTGACCGTCCACTTTTGACCTTGAAAATGCAAGAACTAGATATTGATGTCTTTATAGGAAATGTAGGTCTATGTCTTAGCTTCGAAACGCTATAACATTTGCCTCAATTCGATGAGTGTAGCTTCACTTGTGATCAAAACCTCAGAGGATGGCAAAGCTGCCCTTCTCGTTGCCTTTCTCTTGTTTCCCGAATGCAACTTGCTTTGATGCTGGCATTGAGCAAACCAAATTTTGAACAGCAATTCTGCTAATTCCAACTTTGTAAGCTTACATAAATGATAGTTACGGTTGCTCTGAGATTTAATGACTATATCTAGTTCTACGAGTAGAGTTAAACTAAGGTAAATGAGAGGAAAACTCGTATTATATACATAAATTGCCTTTTAATTACTTAATCTTGTCTTCATGAATATTTTAAAGATTATAAAATTTGAGGGGTTGGTGTAATGGAATTAAATTTGATTTCCAAATAACCTAAAGTTTAACTAGTTAAAAGGAACCAATGGAATATTCGCAAGCCTTAATCTTAGAATCTTCAGTGGAAAATGATTTAATCCTAAAATAAATATTTTATAAATTATTAACTTGAAAAATATGTATATTTCTTGATTAAAACAATAAAGTCAATAAGTTTCAAAATAAAATGATAAATGAATATTAAACATGTTATATTTTGTATTTTAAAGTCAAACTTGATTTTAATAGTTCAAATGGTAAGGTAAGAACAATAAGTGAACATCTACAAATTATGTATTTACTTTAAAATTATTAACTTGCTTCAGGAAGTAGCTGTGAGCCAGGAAGCCACCCTGAAGCCTGAGAGTAGTTATTTGAATATTTAGTGAGTGTTGCCGAACTATATGCTTAACTGTTTATGTTCTTAAATGAAATTATGTGATAAATGTATGTACTATGGATATTGCTAGTGAATCCTTGTAATGTGTAAATCAATTGTCCATCGCCTTCTAAGTCGGGGATGTACTATATCGCACACGGCTTAGTTGAACTTGAAGGTTGATAATTGATCAAATGATATTATATATGTGCATGAATGTAAGCCGCATTAGGTGAACTGGGCCCAAAATCCTTTGTTCAACGGGCTATTCGAGCCAGCAAAAGGCTTTGTCGGATAGAACGGAAGCTCTGGATAAATGTTTCGGTATACTCGAGTATTACCTAGAAGTTGGTGGATTATCGAACTGATCACTGAATTGAGGGGATCGTTTATTAGTTTTGGAGGATATAAGGGAATGAATTGGCGGAATGTACAATGATGTTGAAATGACTCTCAGGAGTAGTTTGTATCCTTTGAAAGTGTTTGAATAGTGAAATGTGCATTACTTGCTTAATTGTACTATTTCAAGTGTTTGTTAAATGTTACTTCCTTGGTAAACCTCACTAAACTTTAACTCAACCGTTTAGTTTGTTTTCCTTATAGGAATTGGTGGTCAGGGTTTGAACGGGGGATCTTAGCAAGTTAGCGTAAAGACTTTTGTGTATGTGCACCCCTTTAATATCCTATTAAGGGTTGAAGCTTTTGTATTAAACTAGGTATTGTGAAAGACTTGAACGGTTGGGTTTTGTCTTATCAGATGTTATCTTTGAAGTTAATGTAAATATTTGTGAGAGTTATCTAACTGGTATCTCTGAAGTTAATGTGACATTAGTGAATCCTGAAGAGAGTTAGGCAGGCAATCCGCTAACTTTTAGGATACGCCCTAGAAGAAGGTGAGTCATCACACTCCTTGAAATTCGTCGAAGTCATCCCATGCCTCTAACATTTTATTTCTTTTAGGCATATGAAATTGACCATCTCCTTCACTTACCATTCCTTTTGAGCATTATTGTCCCGGGTTGTCGCTTGTCCTCTATTGGTATTCAAAGTACCACTTTCATTTCCAGGAGCAATAGCTTCATTTCCCTTTTTTTTTTAGTAAAATAAATTGCTATTATTCATCAAAATAATTATTCATTCCATAATAACTCAGAATCATCACGCAAAGATCACACAATTCCAAGGCTTCTTATAATTCAATAGGCTATGCAATAGCAATTAACGTAGGGTGAATCACTAGAAGGCTTTTTGCAAACGCCTCCATCAGCGTATTTTTCTTACTTACAAATTGCAATACACTCTGGAATTGTTGTGCATCGACCCTGGTATATCAGCCATGTCTCATTTGTTACATTGGACATGGCAATTGCTGGACTAGAAAGCAAACCATAGCAAAGCAATCCCATGAGAATGGATGCTCTAAAGATGATACCCATAGTCATTCTTGCAGTTGTTTGGTACGTGAATGCCAGGCAATAGAGCCCAAGAGGAGAAGAATTGCCTATTGACATTGTAATAGCTTCATTTCCTCCTTCATTACTCGCAGAGACAAATACTGGACTTTCCAAGATCAATGGAGTGGCAGTAGATGCACGTGGCTATAGCATTGAGGGAACCTTGGAGGGGGAGGCTAATCAACATGCCTTTAAATTAAAAAAATATGTTATATTACTGAATAATTGTAGACCTAAAAATCACATACCAAAGTTGTTTGTTAACACTATTGACCCTTGCTAATTCTTATGAGTTATGACAAACCACTACTATGCTTAGCAAAGAAACAAACTCGTAATAAACAACAAGGTAAACCTGACTTTACTAACTATGAATTGAAGACGAAATGGAAACCTTTACTAACTAAGGCTTGACTTTAACAAATACTCCCAAATTAAAGTGTGACTTTATCGCTTTAACAAAGATGCACAAATTAAATCTAAGAGCTGCAAAGTTTGGATATATACATAATGAAAAAATGAATAGCCCAAAATGACATGAATTCCACCTTTCATCAAAATTCTAGTATTTGGTATTGAATATTGATTAGCAATAGCTAGTGTTAATCTCAAATTCATTCGAGTTGTAAATCTCTCCAAAAAACGAAGAAAACAGGTGCCCAACATTACCAACTAAAACTACATTGTTGCTTTTTAAGGACAACAAGCAAAGATTCTTAAGCATTGTGACATGTCAGATTGTTTTGGACAGTGATTATATATACTCAAGAACAATGACAATAGCCCAGCAATGTAAGCTTTTACACAACCATGACTCAAATTCTCAAAAGCTGTCACTGTTTAAATTTCTTTTTCTTCGTCTTCCAAACAAGAAAGCAAGAAGGCAGCGTGAATTATGTGATATTCTCAAGGAAAAAAAAAGTAGCAAGGCAGTTTCATTCATTCACTTGCCCACTCCAGCGGCGTTGCCTCTATTGCGCCAATGTAGGAGTCCAGTGTCCAACAAATTGAGCTATCCTCCTACATTTTCCTAAATTTTTATTACTTCCCCAATCACAAGACAGCAACCCAGCTCTCATCTGTGCTCTGAAATACCTTCACAATTGCAAATCCTAATTTTGGTGTTAGGGTTTTAGGTTTAACAAATTCTCCCTAAATTAGCAAAAATGGATTTGTAATTAACATGTTTCATACACAAGTACAATAGAATTACCTCAAATAATAGCAATGCAACTGATGAAACTTTACATTATCATCTGCAACCTCCACTGCTTCACCTCACTAATTTCGGCTCCTCCTAATATTCATCCCCTTCAGATTGAAGTCAATGCCATTTACCGTTACCGTCTAATGAAGCTTAAGCTCATGGTCGTGGAAGATATCAATCGAGTTAGGGTGGAGCTCTAGTAGGTGATGAGCTTCATCCAATCTCCATGTTGAAGAGGGACTACGGGAGGAAGAAGTTTCTTCAAGACTTCTTATTTTGTGACATTTCTTTTCTTTGGTCCCCAGGGGCGGAGCCAGAAAAAAATCTTAGTGGGGGCACAAATAATACTAAAATTTTTTATCTACTCTTTTTTTAATTTTTTGAGCAAAAAATAAATAAATTCACTAACAAGTACAATTGATATGTATATTCCATGAAAAACGTAAAAAGACAAACTCAAAATTATTAATGTAATAATAATTTTATTTAAAAATTTCTTTTATTGTCATTTTTTGCACCTTCATTATCCTTGGCTTCTTCTTTATTAGATGGCTCTTTTTCCATTGATTTCCTCTTGAAATATCTCTCCATAGCTAAAGAAATTAAAATCAATATATAAGATACTAATCCAATTAAAATATTAAATGTACAATAAAATCTAATAATCTATCCAAGAACTATTTTACAAGTTAAAGTTATTTATTAAATCATTAATCACAACATATCATTACTATATCAAATCACAACTTATTCATTCATTACTATATCAAATCATTAATCAGAATATATGAACATAATCAAGTTAATTAGACAAAAGGATCCATATAAGAATAATTTAAAAGTTAAAATATATGTCAAATGGCCCTCTATTCATCATTACATTAACTCCAAATAAGAAACTAATCAAGGAAAATAAAAAATAAATTATAAATTATAAATCTATAAAATCACCATTTCACAAGTTAAAATATTTATCAAATATCAAATAACCCATTTATTAGTTATTACATTAACTAATCAATTTTCAAATTTCTCTAAAACAGTAATAATCTCATGCTCTAGAAATATATTTGCAAACAAATTTAAAATAATAATAATAAGAAGTAATTGTTTAGAACCTGATTTTAATGGTCTCCCAAAATTGGTGAAAAGAGTTGCAAATCAGTGGCACTGTGGCAGACTCAGGTCCCTTTACTTCCTTTGTGCCCCATATCACGTTATTTAATTGGAAAGAAGTCAGCTTCAAGGACTGGTTTCTTGCGGTTGAACTGAAGAAAGCAGGTCTTGGTTTTCAAAAAGCCTACTCCTTTAATGGAACACTGTTTGAAGTAGTCAACAACACCATTTTCATGACAGGAAAACCAGGATCGGACTATTTGATGGGAGAGACCATTTTCAGTGGGGACAACCAAGAGGCAAAAGAGGAAAAGAAAATTGGGGAATGGGGACAAAGGAAGTAAATGATTAATGTTGATTGGATGAAGTAATAAAAAGAAAGAGTAGTTAGTTGGGTGTGGAAGAAGAGGAGTCGTGGGTTATGAAGTGAAATGGGGACCACAGGAGTAAAGGAAACTTGGAGAGTGGGGACCAAAAGTAATGACTGATATAATTGATATCTGGTCCTTAGAGGAGGAAAGTGAATGATATAAATTTTGTGACCCATTCTTTCATATTTTTTTAAAAAAATTCTGGGGGCACCATTAAAATTGTATCAAAATTATAGGAGTATTATAGGAATTTAAGGAGGGCAGTGGGGGCCCGTGCCCCCAGTGCCCCCACTGTAAATCCGCCCCTGTATTAAACTGCTACACTGCTGAACCTGTTGGCTTCATCCGAGAAAGAAAACATAAGAAATCTTGGCTATTTCTTGCAAATCATAGCTTCTAAACTAGTGTATTAAGTTGTAAAATATCATAAGTCCCTTAACCTCAGCAAGTAAGACCGAAATAACCTGAACCCAATGTGAGTAAAGCAGAGCTCTTGAACCCGACTGATTGCAGGTTGATGTCCGAGAGAATGAAGCAGAATGTGCTTCTGACCGTCCACTTTTGACCTTGAAAATGCAAGAACTAGATATTGATGTCTTTATAGGAAATGTAGGTCTATGTCTTAGCTTCGAAACGCTATAACATTTGCCTCAATTCGATGAGTGTAGCTTCACTTGTGATCAAAACCTCAGAGGATGGCAAAGCTGCCCTTCTCGTTGCCTTTCTCTTGTTTCCCGAATGCAACTTGCTTTGATGCTGGCATTGAGCAAACCAAATTTTGAACAGCAATTCTGCTAATTCCAACTTTGTAAGCTTACATAAATGATAGTTACGGTTGCTCTGAGATTTAATGACTATATCTAGTTCTACGAGTAGAGTTAAACTAAGGTAAATGAGAGGAAAACTCGTATTATATACATAAATTGCCTTTTAATCACTTAATCTTGTCTTCATGAATATTTTAAAGATTATAAAATTTGAGGGGTTGGTGTAATGGAATTAAATTTGATTTCCAAATAACCTAAAGTTTAACTAGTTAAAAGGAACCAATGGAATATTCGCAAGCCTTAATCTTAGAATCTTCAGTGGAAAATGATTTAATCCTAAAATAAATATTTTATAAATTATTAACTTGAAAATTATGTATATTTCTTGATTAAAACAATAAAGTCAATAAGTTTCAAAATAAAATGATAAATGAATATTAAACATGTTATATTTTGTATTTTAAAGTCAAACTTGATTTTAATAGTTCAAATGGTAAGGTAAGAACAATAAGTGAACATCTACAAATTATGTATTTACTTTAAAATTATTAACTTGCTTCAGGAAGTAGCTGTGAGCCAGGAAGCCACCCTGAAGCCTGAGAGTAGTTATTTGAATATTTAGTGAGTGTTGCCGAACTATATGCTTAACTGTTTATGTTCTTAAATGAAATTATGTGATAAATGTATGTACTATGGATATTGCTAGTGAATCCTTGTAATGTGTAAATCAATTGTCCATCGCCTTCTAAGTCGGGGATGTACTATATCGCACACGGCTTAGTTGAACTTGAAGGTTGATAATTGATCAAATGATATTATATATGTGCATGAATGTAAGCCGCATTAGGTGAACTGGGCCCAAAATCCTTTGTTCAACGGGCTATTCGAGCCAGCAAAAGGCTTTGTCGGATAGAACGGAAGCTCTGGATAAATGTTTCGGTATACTCGAGTATTACCTAGAAGTTGGTGGATTATCGAACTGATCACTGAATTGAGGGGATCGTTTATTAGTTTTGGAGGATATAAGGGAATGAATTGGCGGAATGTACAATGATGTTGAAATGACTCTCAGGAGTAGTTTGTATCCTTTGAAAGTGTTTGAATAGTGAAATGTGCATTACTTGCTTAATTGTACTATTTCAAGTGTTTGTTAAATGTTACTTCCTTGGTAAACCTCACTAAACTTTAACTCAACCGTTTAGTTTGTTTTCCTTATAGGAATTGGTGGTCAGGGTTTGAACGGGGGATCTTAGCAAGTTAGCGTAAAGACTTTTGTGTATGTGCACCCCTTTAATATCCTATTAAGGGTTGAAGCTTTTGTATTAAACTAGGTATTGTGAAAGACTTGAACGGTTGGGTTTTGTCTTATCAGATGTTATCTTTGAAGTTAATGTAAATATTTGTGAGAGTTATCTAACTGGTATCTCTGAAGTTAATGTGACATTAGTGAATCCTGAAGAGAGTTAGGCAGGCAATCCGCTAACTTTTAGGATACGCCCTAGAAGAAGGTGAGTCATCACACTCCTTGAAATTCGTCGAAGTCATCCCATGCCTCTAACATTTTATTTCTTTTAGGCATATGAAATTGACCATCTCCTTCACTTACCATTCCTTTTGAGCATTATTGTCCCGGGTTGTCGCTTGTCCTCTATTGGTATTCAAAGTACCACTTTCATTTCCAGGAGCAATAGCTTCATTTCCCTTTTTTTTTTAGTAAAATAAATTGCTATTATTCATCAAAATAATTATTCATTCCATAATAACTCAGAATCATCACGCAAAGATCACACAATTCCAAGGCTTCTTATAATTCAATAGGCTATGCAATAGCAATTAACGTAGGGTGAATCACTAGAAGGCTTTTTGCAAACGCCTCCATCAGCGTATTTTTCTTACTTACAAATTGCAATACACTCTGGAATTGTTGTGCATCGACCCTGGTATATCAGCCATGTCTCATTTGTTACATTGGACATGGCAATTGCTGGACTAGAAAGCAAACCATAGCAAAGCAATCCCATGAGAATGGATGCTCTAAAGATGATACCCATAGTCATTCTTGCAGTTGTTTGGTACGTGAATGCCAGGCAATAGAGCCCAAGAGGAGAAGAATTGCCTATTGACATTGTAATAGCTTCATTTCCTCCTTCATTACTCGCAGAGACAAATACTGGACTTTCCAAGATCAATGGAGTGGCAGTAGATGCACGTGGCTATAGCATTGAGGGAACCTTGGAGGGGGAGGCTAATCAACATGCCTTTAAATTAAAAAAATATGTTATATTACTGAATAATTGTAGACCTAAAAATCACATACCAAAGTTGTTTGTTAACACTATTGACCCTTGCTAATTCTTATGAGTTATGACAAACCACTACTATGCTTAGCAAAGAAACAAACTCGTAATAAACAACAAGGTAAACCTGACTTTACTAACTATGAATTGAAGACGAAATGGAAACCTTTACTAACTAAGGCTTGACTTTAACAAATACTCCCAAATTAAAGTGTGACTTTATCGCTTTAACAAAGATGCACAAATTAAATCTAAGAGCTGCAAAGTTTGGATATATACATAATGAAAAAATGAATAGCCCAAAATGACATGAATTCCACCTTTCATCAAAATTCTAGTATTTGGTATTGAATATTGATTAGCAATAGCTAGTGTTAATCTCAAATTCATTCGAGTTGTAAATCTCTCCAAAAAACGAAGAAAACAGGTGCCCAACATTACCAACTAAAACTACATTGTTGCTTTTTAAGGACAACAAGCAAAGATTCTTAAGCATTGTGACATGTCAGATTGTTTTGGACAGTGATTATATATACTCAAGAACAATGACAATAGCCCAGCAATGTAAGCTTTTACACAACCATGACTCAAATTCTCAAAAGCTGTCACTGTTTAAATTTCTTTTTCTTCGTCTTCCAAACAAGAAAGCAAGAAGGCAGCGTGAATTATGTGATATTCTCAAGGAAAAAAAAAGTAGCAAGGCAGTTTCATTCATTCACTTGCCCACTCCAGCGGCGTTGCCTCTATTGCGCCAATGTAGGAGTCCAGTGTCCAACAAATTGAGCTATCCTCCTACATTTTCCTAAATTTTTATTACTTCCCCAATCACAAGACAGCAACCCAGCTCTCATCTGTGCTCTGAAATACCTTCACAATTGCAAATCCTAATTTTGGTGTTAGGGTTTTAGGTTTAACAAATTCTCCCTAAATTAGCAAAAATGGATTTGTAATTAACATGTTTCATACACAAGTACAATAGAATTACCTCAAATAATAGCAATGCAACTGATGAAACTTTACATTATCATCTGCAACCTCCACTGCTTCACCTCACTAATTTCGGCTCCTCCTAATATTCATCCCCTTCAGATTGAAGTCAATGCCATTTACCGTTACCGTCTAATGAAGCTTAAGCTCATGGTCGTGGAAGATATCAATCGAGTTAGGGTGGAGCTCTAGTAGGTGATGAGCTTCATCCAATCTCCATGTTGAAGAGGGACTACGGGAGGAAGAAGTTTCTTCAAGACTTCTTATTTTGTGACATTTCTTTTCTTTGGTCCCCAGGGGCGGAGCCAGAAAAAAATCTTAGTGGGGGCACAAATAATACTAAAATTTTTTATCTACTCTTTTTTTAATTTTTTGAGCAAAAAATAAATAAATTCACTAACAAGTACAATTGATATGTATATTCCATGAAAAACGTAAAAAGACAAACTCAAAATTATTAATGTAATAATAATTTTATTTAAAAATTTCTTTTATTGTCATTTTTTGCACCTTCATTATCCTTGGCTTCTTCTTTATTAGATGGCTCTTTTTCCATTGATTTCCTCTTGAAATATCTCTCCATAGCTAAAGAAATTAAAATCAATATATAAGATACTAATCCAATTAAAATATTAAATGTACAATAAAATCTAATAATCTATCCAAGAACTATTTTACAAGTTAAAGTTATTTATTAAATCATTAATCACAACATATCATTACTATATCAAATCACAACTTATTCATTCATTACTATATCAAATCATTAATCAGAATATATGAACATAATCAAGTTAATTAGACAAAAGGATCCATATAAGAATAATTTAAAAGTTAAAATATATGTCAAATGGCCCTCTATTCATCATTACATTAACTCCAAATAAGAAACTAATCAAGGAAAATAAAAAATAAATTATAAATTATAAATCTATAAAATCACCATTTCACAAGTTAAAATATTTATCAAATATCAAATAACCCATTTATTAGTTATTACATTAACTAATCAATTTTCAAATTTCTCTAAAACAGTAATAATCTCATGCTCTAGAAATATATTTGCAAACAAATTTAAAATAATAATAATAATAAGTAATTGTTTAGAACCTGATTTTAATGGTCTCCCAAAATTGGTGAAAAGAGTTGCAAATCAGTGGCACTGTGGCAGACTCAGGTCCCTTTACTTCCTTTGTGCCCCATATCACGTTATTTAATTGGAAAGAAGTCAGCTTCAAGGACTGGTTTCTTGCGGTTGAACTGAAGAAAGCAGGTCTTGGTTTTCAAAAAGCCTACTCCTTTAATGGAACACTGTTTGAAGTAGTCAACAACACCATTTTCATGACAGGAAAACCAGGATCGGACTATTTGATGGGAGAGACCATTTTCAGTGGGGACAACCAAGAGGCAAAAGAGGAAAAGAAAATTGGGGAATGGGGACAAAGGAAGTAAATGATTAATGTTGATTGGATGAAGTAATAAAAAGAAAGAGTAGTTAGTTGGGTGTGGAAGAAGAGGAGTCGTGGGTTATGAAGTGAAATGGGGACCACAGGAGTAAAGGAAACTTGGAGAGTGGGGACCAAAAGTAATGACTGATATAATTGATATCTGGTCCTTAGAGGAGGAAAGTGAATGATATAAATTTTGTGACCCATTCTTTCATATTTTTTTAAAAAAATTCTGGGGGCACCATTAAAATTGTATCAAAATTATAGGAGTATTATAGGAATTTAAGGAGGGCAGTGGGGGCCCGTGCCCCCAGTGCCCCCACTGTAAATCCGCCCCTGTTGGTCCCTAATTCCATTATTTTTTTTTATAGCAAAATGACTCATTCAATCTTCACAAAATTTATAATAAAACTAGATATGGTCATAATTATTTCAAATAAGCAGCCCAAAGAAGTCATTTGAATATTCCTAAAATATTAATTAAATATTTGCACGAATACTCGTTAGAGCTCGTCGAGCTCACAAGCGCATATTATACTTATTTGAGCTCAACTCATAGGCCTAATCAAGTAGTTCGAGATTGGCTCGAGCTCTGTAGTAGTTGACCGAGCTACTCGCGAGCTAGAGTCAAGTTACTCGAATGTATTGTAGCCCTACAAATTACATAAAATTTAGGAAAATTTTAGTTTGCTTCATAGCCTTGCTTTTTTTTTTTTTTCCTTTTCCCTTGAAAATTCTTGAAATAGTCTAGTAGGAATCGAAATCAAAACTCTTTCAAAAACACAATCCAAATGATACACCCTTTATGAAATGACCAAATTCAAGCCTAGATAAATAGAACTAGTAATTGAAGCCAAAGTTGAAATAATTTCAAGGAAACAAAATAAGACAGTCATTTGAAAAAAAATCAAATGAGATGGAACGAACAACCCTAACAATGGATATACAACAAACTTTAAATTTACATGCATTCTACAAAGTGGAAGAGAAAACTTGCTTGTGCTAAATAAAAAGAAAAGGAGATTGTTTGAGACCAAATGCGAAACATAATATATGTTCTAAGTCAAGAAACACAGATTGCAACTACAAGCTACTAACATGTAGATTTAAATGAACAGAATACACCTCTGGGATCATTTTATTTTTTAAAAAAAAAAATTTTGGGGTCAAATAATGCTGACAATTTTATGTCTTCTAAAAGCCACATTTTTTGCCAATCTTAACGCCAAAAATTTGGACGATCTTTTTGAAGGTTCATTCTTGCTTCCAAGTCCATTGTGCCGAGGAATTCTATTTGGATTGGAGACCATTTGGACAAAGGTTTTTAGAATAATACTGTAAAAAATTTTATGATATGATGTGTGAGATTGTAAGACAGTTGAAATAATAAAAACAATAATTAAAAAACATATTTATACTGGAAGTGAAAAAATTATTTGGAAAAAAATTTAAACAGATCCAAAGTGTAAGTCAAACTGTTTGAATGTAACAATTTAAAATTCATAACATCTCTTGTAATCTCACCAAAGTCAAGGAAGGCAAATGTAATTAACCAAAAATAATAGTTGCTTTAATTGTTTTGGTGAAAAAATAAGAGTCTAGGCACCCGTAGAGATGCAATTTAGGTGTTAGATTGTTGAAAAAGTAAGATTAATTAAGAAAAATGTATAAATACTAGGGAGGGTTGTAGTTCTTAGGGTGCATATATACATGATAAATTGGGTAAAATTTAGATGTATTATTAAGTGTTTAATAAGTACCAGTTAGAAAAACCTAGTTAAAAAAATAGTTTTTTTGAAGCGTTTGTTAAAAAAATAGTAATACTCTATTTCCTAAGAATTTGGAGAACTTTGTTTCCATATAGAACTGTCAATAGGGTTGGACTAGCCCAATTCAAACCCATTCAATCCATAAAAAAGCCTGTTGAGTTGCATGTTTAATAGAGGAGGGCAAATTTTGAATCTAAATAATAAGCCTAAATTAAATGTGAGTCGAGATTGGACCTCACAAAACTCAAGGGTGATTAAGGCCCATCCTGTTCATCTGTATAATTGTATATATAACGTATATAATTGCATATTAAATCATTAAAAAAATGCATGTATATATAAATATACATATTATAATATTAAAATATTAAAATTTTGTATAAAAATTTATAAATATTAATATATTATATATGATTATGAAGTAAATTATGAATTTGAATCGAACTTGATATGAGCTCGAAAGCTCAGATTAAATGATGAGTCAAATTTGAACTTTCTAATTTAGGCTCGAGTTCAAAAGTGCATAAGTCTAAAGTCCCGTTTGTTTTTTGAATCGAGTTTGAACTTATTAAAACTACCTATAGAGCCCAATTGACACCCTTATCGCCATGATAGTGAATTTCAAACTAATTACAAACTTTAGTTTGGATTTTTCATGTGCTTTTCTAATTTTAGTTATAAATGAATAAAAAAATTGGCCCTCTAACAAGAAGGGTTAATCACATTTATTTTTCCTGAGATTTGGCCAAGCTATAAACTGAATTCCATAGTTTGAGCAAATACCATCTACCCATTACACTAAATAGATGATTTTGAAAAATGGGTCTAGGATATATTCAAGAAAAACATAAAAACTTTTCCCCATAAAATAGCAATCCAAATAAGGTCCGAAATTTTCAAATATTTCAATGTACAGGATTTGCATATCCTAAAGGACAACAGAGCAAGATAAAGGAAGAAAGGAGTATTTTGGAAAACAAAAAAGGAAATAAACCGAATAAAGAGTGAAAAAGGAATTTCCAACCCAATTCCAAGGAAAATAACCAAACCGAAAATATGAAAACAGAACAATACAGAAGCTTTCTCTGCCTCGCTAACCCTCTGTTCTCCCAATTGCACGACTAATCTTCTTCCACCACCACCACCACCGGTCCGCCACCTTCCTCCCACATAGTTAAGAAGAATCTCCGTCAGTGATTCCACCCTTCGCTTTCATTCTTGGTGTTGCATATGGCTTTTAATTTATTGGGATTTTGAGAGTCCACCAGATGGGAACCAATTGCTACCTTTGGATTTCATAGACTAATTTGTGCTTGGGTAGTCGAGGATTCATGGATTTTGCTTGATTTTGGTGGGTTTTTGATGTGGGAAGTCATGAGGAGCCGCAACAGCAGTTTCAAGGAAGAAGATCTAAAGAAAGAGACATCTCCCTCTTCAGCTTCTTCTGCTGTCGATTCAAGATTCAATCAAACTCTCAGAAGTGTTCACGGGTATGCTGTAACTTGCATATAAAACAGATCCAGCAATGTCTAAAAAGTTTTCTGTCAGAAAATTTAAGGCGCCAACTTTGTGCTATTCAACGCAGCTCTTTTATCATATCTGAGTACCCAGTTAGGAATTATTTGAGAAAATCCAGACGGGTCTCATTCAATTAGAGTTTATAGTGTGTGATCAGTGAGGAAGAGGAAATAGTATCAATTTGTGAAATTTTTCTTCAAGTTTTGAGCTTTGACTTTTTGTGTTTTTTTTTTTTTTTTGAAAATTTCTGCTCATTTAACAGCTATAACTTAGTTGATTTGTTAAATTGGTAGTTAAATAGGTGCAATTTCCGGTTATCTCTGGATGTTTGATATATTTGTATTTGTGGTGAATAGAAATTTGGCAAGTTTTGTGGATGGGAATATTATTAATGTGGGAAAAGGTAGACTAGCTTGCTCCTATTTTCATGATTATTAGTTTTGAATGGTTATTCAATTTGATTGGATTTTATGTTAGTTTTCATTAAGAGTTATTTAATTCTGAAAGAGTAGAACTCTTTTTGCACTTCTCATGTTTAGGATGCAAAATGGTAATGCTACTGCTTAATCGTCAATTTCGATTTTGTTTTTATTATTTCTAGAAAGTTGGTATATCTACCCACTTGGGTTATCCACAAACTCCTAAAATTGTTGAAGAGTCTCTCATTTTCTGGATTTTGAAGTTTCGGGCAGCAATGCTGCTTGCTCTTATCCTATGTATAGGGGAAAGCAATGTCAATCCCTGCTTTGAAAAATTTATAATCTTCAATGATGATGTATGATTTATGTCCCATAGGTTGTACTGCTGCTTTGTTTGGTCTCCAAGATTTGTGATTTTTTTTTTAAATTGAATATGTCAGTGGTTCTAGTTGTTGATTTATACTTCTTAGGTTTGTGATTGCTCTCCAAGGATAAATTATAGCACAAGGTACTTGAATTGGTACTCCATAATTTTGTGGAGTATACCAAGAGAAGTCAAGTTTTTTAAAAAGTTTTGCTACAGTAACCTCAAAAAACTTTTCAAAGTTTTTAAACTATACACTTCAAAATACTCAAAAAAAAACACACTTCAAAAATTTTTTTAAAAACTTCTACAGTAAGTTTTAGACAAACACCCATAAAACTCACCTTCCAAACGGGCCATTAGAGTGCTCAAAGTGCATGAGCGATATGTTTTTCAATTTAAATTTTTTCCCTTTTTTCTGGTAAAGGTTTTACACATAATAACTGGTTCCAGAGGACTTTGGAGCTTTATGGCCATATTTTGAAAAATCATGCTTAACATTCACCATTTAGTAGTTTTAGTAAAAGAAGTAGCCCCTGTGATCCAGGATATACTCGTTAGTAGCCCTTTAATTTAAGGTTTGGTAATGGTAGTCATTGGCATACATATCTTCATTTTGAATCTATGTTGAAATTCATAATGTTGGAGGCTCTATGACAAATATTCAGCTTACAATCTCTTTTTGATCTTTTGTTATGAATTGTGGAGAAATTTTTTGAATGGTCTTTTAATGCCATTTAGGTTGCTGAAAGGGCGCAGTTTTCCTGGTAAGATACTAATCACAAGGAGGACAGATCCACAGGATGACTTAATTCTAAGGTCTCCAGATAGTAACAGGAGTTTATCAGATAATGATACTGGTTCCAGTGAACGAGTGGCTGAATCTAGTCAGGTTTTAGGATAAGCCACTCCTCCCATTGTCTCCTTATGTAGTGGTAATTCTGTAATTTGCTTTGATTAGTAACATGTTCTTATTAAGATTTTCTTTTTGAGTTTAGGATGGACTCCAAAACAGAAGTAATGCAAGTACTACTACATCTTTTAGCAAAATGAAATTGTCAACCTCAAATTCAGAAAATGCATCTAGAGAGGTTCAGAAACCCACGGTGGGTGCTAGAGCTACAGATTCCGCAAGATTGATGAAGTTCACAAAAGAATTGTCTGGGACGACTGTTATTCTAGGTATTAATAATTTTTCTATAATACATCTGAATCATTGTCTTTGCTTGCGATGATAGTATTTAAGAATTTTCCTGGTTTAGATATGGTTGTGTAAGCTGGATAATCATATATTTAATGTTCTTCAATTTTGTATTCATCTTGTTTCTTATTCTTTTTCTCCTGGAGGGAGGAATTAAAGTTCTCTAGTCCCACTTTGGGTGTTTTAGACTGTTTTGCAAGTTTTATGGATATAAGTGTGGCTGGTAGACAAGTGGCCTTAAAGTTTTCAAGTAACTTTTATACTTTGATTTTTCCTTTCTGCGCCTGAGGCTATACATAGGAAGATGACATATTGATGGAAAAATCCCTAGCTGAAACCAGCAGGCGCTACAATAATTAGCGTATTACAAGCTTGCAGTCCAGTACTTGGTGCACAAAAAGTTGTTACTGAACAGTGGTAATTTTATTATATAAATTATGGGGGGAAAACCAGTTGTAGCTGCAGCATATCAGCTGTAAAAAAGCAACATTTTTACAGAATTAAGTAGCTTTGACATAATAAAAGGTTATTGAAGTTGTTTGTTCTGAAAAAGCATTTCTGTTGTTGAGACTGTCATTGAATTGTTTTTCCCCCCTTTTCTGATTGATAATCGGTGATCATATATTTGTAAGATCCTCGCCTGATGATCATATATTTGTAAGATCCCCGCCTGCTGATCATATATTTGTAAGATCCCCGCCTTTGATGAGAGGTGTGAAGAAGAAGCTTTGAGATAACTAGTATAATAGGTGTAAACTGAAAGAATAATTTGGATTTTTGGGAAGCATCATGACAAATCCTTGATTTTCAAGTTGAGGAAGATATTAACTTTGTTCTTGTATGAGAAAGCTAGTTCAGGTCAGTATATACTATATGAAACATAGGTTTCTTTTGGAAAATGATTGTGCAATCAATATGTTATTCTGTTTTGTTATTGATTGAAGAATTCAATTTCAGAATCCTATTGATTTTTTGCCATTCTTATCTTACAGATAACCTGCGTGAACTAGCCTGGAGTGGTGTTCCACAATATTTGCGGCCAAGTGTGTGGAGACTTCTTTTGGTATGCCATTATGCTAAAAACTAGCCTGTCTAAAGTTTTTTGATTCAAATAGCATGGTTGGTAATTTCATGTTAATTATTGCCTCCGTCTATGCTGCATCTGATGGTTCTATTTGACCAGCTGCAATATATCTCAAAAATGGCTGTGACAAAACTTTGGCCTATATGTTTTTACAGGCAGGAAAATAGAAATTAAAGAATACTATGGTTACAGAAGATTGTGTCTCGGAAATGCACTGCAAAAGTTTTGGGAGTTTTGTTTAGTTAAGATACTTTTCATCACTGTAGTCTTTCCTGTAGATAATACTGGCCCTTTTTATCTTTACATTTCTGCACTTGTTTACTTTAACTCATATGAGACTAAAAAGGTTTGAGATAACACAGAAAATATGATGAAGGAGACATTGGAGGTTGGTAGAAAGAACAAAATAGTTGTCCTTTCTGTTTCGCTTGGGAATTGTGTTGATTATTTTTCATGTAGTAGATTATCTAAAATTCTGTGGTGCTTTTTTTCATATAATCTTTGAAAGTCTCTCTTGGAGTTGTTTGGCGTTTTGGTAGTGAGAGTTGGCTGTGTTTTCTTCTCTGTTAAGAACTTAAGATGGATGTCTATCCATTTTGTCGTGAATTTGATTATTTACATAGATGTCTAGTTTTTTCAGATGGAACTTCGAAATTTTCCCATTATGTTTATCTGTGAAACCTCTGTCTCTCGGTAGATGTAAGGTGCTTTACAAAAGGTGTTGATTTGAACTTTTGTGCTTCTTGTTTAATAACGAAACTTTCTGTTGATGCTGTATATTATTTAGGTTATTATCTAGGTTCTTTTATTGTTCTGTATATATAATATTAGTGCCTTTTGAAGCTTCGTTTTCGCATCTCATTTTCTATGCTGGTCTTCTGCCACTCAATTTTCAAGAAAAACTTCTTAGCCTTTTCCACAATTAATGCAGGAGTGAAAAAAGGAAAAAGATGAAGTTTAGTCTAGCTAATTTAAGTTGATTTGTAACTTGTGTACTGCAAAGACTAGTTTATCTTCATAAATTCTGTTCAGCTATTTCCTGGCTTGCATATTCGCATTGATTAATTAAAGAAATTTAGAATATCTAGCTGGAAAGATTGTTGTTGCTTTTTGAAATTTAAATAATGAACTGACAACAGGGATATGCACCCCCTAATTCAGATAGAAGGGAGGGAGTTTTGAGGAGAAAGCGCCTGGAGTATCTTGATTGTGTTGCTCAGTATTATGATGTTCAAGACACTGAGCGTACAGATGAAGAGATTAACATGCTCCGGCAGGTTTATTAGAGGCTATTCCTCTTGGTTATTATCTCCTGACAATGTATTGGCAGCCTTGTGTAACCACATATTCATATGTTCCAATTATTCTTTTCAGATTGCTGTTGATTGTCCAAGAACTGTACCTGATGTCTCTTTTTTTCAACAACCTGAAGTTCAGAAATCTTTGGAGCGCATACTTTATATATGGTTAGTTACCTTTTATGCTGATAGACATATGATAGTAATCCTTCTGAACTGGTTGAATTGGTCAATGTCATATACAGTGGTGGAGCAGGAAATAATTGCTAGTTTCTGTCTTTCCTAAAAGTAGGTACTCCCTCTGGCCCATTTTATAGGTCTTGGTTTCTATTTTGGTTTGGCTCAAAATTGTAGTCATGGTCTAAAAATAGAAATAAATAGTGCCCAACTTTCCTGTAGTGCCCTTCCTACAATATTCAGGGGAAAACATTTAAGTCATGTTCTATTGGGCCTTTTTCAAAATTTCAAACTGAACTAATAAAAAGTTGAATATTAATTTAGTGGCAATAATGGAAAAAGTTGCTTTAACAGCTCATGTATTATAGTCAAATTTTACTTTTCTTAAACTGTTTGCAAAGTTGATCGTGACATATGAAATTGGATGGATGGAGTGCACAACAACAATATACACATAAAAAAGTGCTGCATCTTTTTCGTGTAATATAATATATATTCACATGATAACACAACTTAATTGGGGCAGTGGAGGCACGCGCCCCCATTACCCCCTTTGTAGATCCACCTTTGGTCATACAGATCTTCTAAGTGATCCAGGAGATGCTTGCACTGGACTGTGTAAATGTAGCAAAAAGAAAGATTGGGAACTTATTTGACATTATTTATCAATCAGAGCCTTTTGGAATTTTTAAATTTTTACATACTGTAGTTTCCACAAATTCCTTTTACTAGTTGCGTCTCTAGGAAGTAGGCCATCCACTGTGTATTTCTTTTTCCTTTTGATTGCCAGGTTTGTGTAATGACTACCAGAAAAAATATTTTCAGAAGGTTTTGATGGATAGATATGTGTCTCTTATATCTCACTGAATAGGATATGTATGAAGTTAAATATGGTACATGCTAGGGAGAAAACATTATGTTAAACTACCATGGAAAACCAGGGCTGAGAACTCTTCATTTCACTGGTTATCAATAGTTGGCAAGAGGTGGAAATAAAGATGGAAAAGAACATCTTGATCAGATTAAGAGAATTTCAGGGGAAGAAAGGACCAGGCATGAATACAGTGGAGAAATCTTTTAAATTTGAAAATTACTACAAGCTATTTTTCTACTTCTATAGGCATTCATTTTTCTTACTCTTGGAGATGGATGGAAGATTTGAATGAGTCTGTCCTGTTAACTTTGAGGACAATTTACTTGATCCATTTTAGAATTTAGCTAGAAAATTAGGCCAATTGGAGGTCTTGAAATTTGAATTTGGAAATGTTAGAAAAACTTTGAAACCTCTATAACTCTTGGGCACGTTTTGCAAGTGTTCTCTGATGATAAGTTGTTACGCTGGTAAGGCATTCCATTCAATTAACCATCTGTGGTATTATAAGGAGCTGCTGTAAGCATTCCTATTATAAATGTAACTGCCGAGCTCAATGAGAATGATCTTTTGGATGCATTAGACTGATATTCATAATATAATGTTTGTTACGTTGCTTATATGCAGTTTCGCATTTGTTGTTTGCTTATTTCAGCAATTTTCTCTCACAGAAAACTTAAATGACCAGTAGACTAATCTCTTTATAAAGTTCTGTTCTTTCAACAATCTAGAGTTCTATATGGCCCATTATGCTCTTAAAAGTGTGAACATTTAGGTTGCCTTTGAGAAAACTGAAATCTGAAATTCAAAATCTGAATCCGTTAAGTTACTGAATTGTTAAGTATTGAATCCATATAACTTGTTATATGAACCTGAACACTGAATACATAGTGTAGTATGTCTATTATTTGATGATTATAGACAACTGAATACCCTTTTTCTTGGTAAGTGGGAGGTCTTGAACCCAAGACTTACCACCCAACCCAATCCTTTCCCCCCCTCTTTCCCCACCGCCCCCCCCCCCCCAAACCAAAAACAAAAACAAACATCCCCCAATTATGAAAAGCTCCTAAAGTTGCCTTAAGAAATTTTAAAATTTTTAATTTTATCTTATATTTGCACTTCCTGAAATTTTCAAATTTCCTTTCTCCCATTATGTTACCCCCCCTAAATTTATAAAGTAATTGCCTTTGTAGCTTATTTTAAACATGAATACATCCAAATTAAAAGTATTTTCTCTCGTTTTTCTAATAGTAATTTATTTTTCTTTTTCCGACCTAAAAAATGAAAATAAAGCATTAATAGAAAACAAACGAACAATCTTTAAACTTTTGGTACATACAAATGAATAAATGATCTTCATTTAAACTCCTTTTACAAGAACTATAGTTGTCTAGTGTATAAAGATATTAAATGTATCATTACTTCAACATTATTCTTGTAATTGAAACTCTTAATACTGTTGAAAAGATGATGCAACTATCATATGATCTATACAATTATTTATGATATAAGAAAGTTTTTGCCTTTTGTGATACGATGTATATTGACATAATTGTGCCCCCCTAACCTTGGGGTCCTCGATCTGCCACTGATTACACACACACACTTATATATACACACACATACATATACCACACCTATACACGCATTAATTTCATTTAAAATAAGAATTAATTATTTAAAAGATAAAAAAGAATGAACCACAAAATTATAAAAAAGAAGAAACTCCTCTTCTATTATTGGAAATAATGTCTGCTGAAAAGGAAAAGGAGAAGGAGGCTAGAAGGAAGAGAGGCAGGAAGACAAGAGAGATGCCAGATGACGAACAAGAAGGGGAGGAAGTAATTTTGTCTTTTTTGGGTTATTTTGCCATTAAAAATGTATTTAAATCCTAACATCTGAGCGTATTTTGTATTAACTGACAAGTGAACGTCTTATCACTTATTTTTTGAAGTAATTTTTGCCTAGGCAATGCGGAGGCACTTAATTAAGATGTTATATTTTTAGTTATCAAACAGGTCTGAACATGTTAACGTTGGAACACATTAAGTGTTGAATTGGGTTATCTAACAGGGCCTTAGTTATTCTGTTAGTTTTGGTCATGAATCGGAGGCAAGAAAGCAGATTGTGTTTATGCTGGAGCTTTCATCAGAATTGCTGTCCAATCTAAAGAAGAAATGTAAAATGGATACTACTAGGTTCCTGTGCTGCAATACCCTACTATTTCTCTGGCCTAGAAGTGATCTACTACCACCTTGGCCTCTTTCTCCTCTCCTTGCTTCCCTCTTCTTGTCTCCTCTGTTCCTATACAACCAGCAATAGAACAGCAAGTTGAGACAAGGCCTTACATAAAAAGTGCCATTTACCAGTCCTAACAGTACATCGTCCTTTTCTTCTCTCTTCTTTCAAAATCTTGGACACCCAATCCCCTTCCAAGAAACATCTCCACCACTATGACCCTTCCTACCACTCCCCCCCTTCACAGCTCAACTATTGCACTTACAAAACTGAAAGCACATTAGCTTCAGGGGAACTGTTGCACTCCTTGCACTGCTAATACTTTGAGACTTCACTAACTTGGAACCAAAGTCTTTCAACCAGTTAGTCAAATCCTTTTTTGACCTCCTTTGAGAAAATGCATATCATGCTCAAGGTAAATGGGCAGGTAGAATTAGGTACATTAATGGATGTTTTAATCTTTTTTATGTGCTGCAAAGAATTTGAATTTATCTTGAGTTTGTGCACTTGAAGCTTGGTTGCAAGATTGTAAATTATAGTTTAATCAGGTAAATTCTACTTGTTAAAGTTCAGCAACTTACTGGAGAATGACACATACTACTGAAGAGAACCCTTATACACAAAAATATCCTATTTCTAATTGATTTTTGTCGTTAGCAATTAGAAAAGTACCAATGACATTTTAATTCAGTTCAGACTCAACCAGAACAAAAACTTTAGCTAAGTCCACAGTTCCCCAATTTGTCAGTATCACAGACCGAGAATGGCAATGAGGCAGAGGGAAAGAAAGAGGGGCTTCCGGAAGGAGGAGATTTTTCTCTCAATAGTTTATATCAATAAACAGATAAAAGCCATAATGGTGCTATTTGTAGTTTTACATGAGTAATTGCTGCATGATTTTCCTGTAAATTTCCAAATCAACCTTGGTTTTCATGTTTTATTATGGAAAAATTTAAATATTTTCCATTTTCAGGGCTATTCGGCATCCTGCAAGTGGATATGTTCAAGGAATAAACGATCTGGCAACCCCCTTTTTAGTAGTATTCTTGTCAGAACATTTAGAAGGCAGTGTTGAGAATTGGTCAATTGCAGATCTGTCTCCAGATCAAATATCTAATGTTGAGGCTGACTGTTATTGGTGTCTATCAAAGTTACTTGATGGTATGCAAGACCATTACACATTTGCTCAACCAGGAATTCAGCTGCTGGTGTTTAAGCTGAAGGAATTGGTTAGACGGATTGATGGTATACCCTGTTACTATCTGTTAATTCTAAAGCTTGGAATCATCTAATAATCTTATGTATGAGAAGATCTAATTTGCATGTGGGTCTTTTGTTTTATTTGAACAGTATGGTTATCGTTCTTATAAAACTAAAAATAAAAAAAATAAAAATTGAAGGCAACTGTTATCTTGCAACTGCACTACTTGCCATATTCAAAAATCAATTTGTTCATAAGAGCCTTTAGAAGCCATGGGGTAATAAATAAACTTTTTGTATGGGACCATGTGTGTTCATTGTTTATGGCCACAAGGTTTTTGATTTTAATCTTTGTGGTCCTATTTTTGGTACTTTGCTTGTGTATACAAGTAGTGGATCTAGGAGGTTCTGGGTTTATGTTTATCCTACAACTCTATCACAAGTGGTTCAATTGCGTCAACAGTTCCTTTTTGGTATTTCTTGGTCGTGTTTATTCGGCATTCTTTTGGCTAAGAGCTCTTTCATTTGCTTCGGAAGTATTTTTCGCTTTTTGGGTACATGTTGGTGCTGAAGAAATTCAAGAAACATAAGTCTATAAATGATCTTGCAACCTGAAAGATTATGTCTGAATCCTATTACGCTCATTTTCATCTACTGCTTTTCTGTACCGTTGATTCAGAACCTGTATCAACACACATGGAGAATCAAGGGCTTGAGTTTCTTCAATTTGCATTCCGCTGGGTCAACTGTCTTCTAATACGTGAGGTTTGTATTTTTTCCTGTGTCAAGAGTTAATTTTGTTTATTTATTTGTAAATGTAATGAATGTGGTTGCCCACTCCTGGGTAATTATGAGGGATTTCAATCAGCGTCTTTGCTTCTACAGATCCCTTTCCATCTTGTTACCCGCTTGTGGGATACGTATCTTGCAGAAGGAGATGCATTGCCTGAATTTTTAGTGTACATATTCGCCAGTTTCCTGTTAACAGTAAGATATAATCTCTCTTTAAGCCTGTTAAGTTCTTGATTAAATATCTTGTAGTGAGAACAGGAGATTAGCAGTGGTATGGTAATTGTGCTTTTTGGAGAGGGTATTTCTTTTTGGCTCAAGTCATTCATGTTAACTATCTTCATCCATTTGGTTATTCTTGAACTAATCTGCTCTGCAACAATTAAAACATGAGAATAACACACAGTATTTACTTGTATAATCATACAAAAGAACACACTTGATTGTGCTGGTATCTTTGTAACCACTCTTGTATGAAGGTATCACATAAAGGTTAAATTTCTCCTGGACTAAAATTCTGGATCTTAAAATACCATGTGAATCTTCATAGGACACTGATGGTTATAGAAATCATGATCGAGGTACTGAATAACTTGTCTCATGGGTGAAAATCCTTATCTGTACTTCTGAATTAGCACTCATCTCTCTTTGCAACTCACTGTGCACACCTGTGTGTTCTCACGTGGATTTTCTTTTTGCCATATTTTTGTCATCTCTGTACAAAATTCTGATCATGTTTCGTTAGATAATTCATTCAGAGATTTACTTGGAGCAACCATAAATACTAAGGACACAGACGTCTCATCTTTCTGTATTTAATGCTACTATCTTCATCTTTGAATATGCGACTTGTTTTCAGTGGTCCGATAAGCTTCAGAAGCTTGAATTCCAAGATATGGTTATGTTTCTTCAACACCTTCCAACCAATAACTGGAGTCATTTGGAGCTGGAGATGGTTCTTTCCCAAGCTTACATGTGGCACACTATGTTTAAAAGGTCTCCCAGCCACTTGGTTAGCTGAAGACGGAACAACATGATTCCCAGCTGGTCATCTTCCTGAATGTGTTGTTTTTATTTTCTTTTCACAACCTATACATCTGATCAGCGCTGATCTTTACCTATTAAATCAGTTGGCTGAATTTTGTTTGTTGGCATCTGTTTTCTCAACAAAAAGCTGATCATATTCTGTTTTTGTAATAACCTTGTCTCTAACTGATTTTTATGTACATCTTTGATAATAGAAAGTAAGGATTTGCAGGAAAGTAAAGTTTAGTCTCTAATTTGTTACACTCTGGTTGTTTTTGTAATTTTTTGTTTGTCACAATGCGTAAACATAAGTTCGAATATAATGGGATCCAGAACATTTGAAAATTTATTTCTTAGTTCCAGAGAGTTGCCTCTGATTGTCTTGGTTCCTGAGGCAGCTGCTATGGCACAAAATGTTTCTTATACCAGCAAAAGTCGATGAGTTGAAGGTATTGTCTGTTTCTCACTTTGCTCCCTCCATTTGTACCATTCTTTAGTCCGATATCAATGCCACAGGTATATTCAGAAGTTAGAAAATGCACATGTTTAAGTGCCTGTTTATTGAAAAATTGTCTCCAGTGTCCGTTGTCAGAGTTGATCAACCATTATGTCAGGACTTGCTTCCAAGAGTCCTAATATTCGGACGAAAGAATGTGGCATTGATGCTTCCTATATCTGTGACCACCATTTCTGAATTTCTAGGAGTCCCAAATCCAATATAAGAGTGATCCTTGTTTCTTGCCACAGCCAGGGAAATTTTAACAATGTCGTAGAGATTATTGGAGACAGGTGCAGGCAATAAACCATATTTTATCAGTCTCCATCCTGTCGTTTAACAGCTTTGGGAACAATAACCCTTCCTCAATGCTTTCGTATTTATGTTCTGCGCTTAAATTGGAAAGATTTCATTCTGGGGAGTAGTGACTTCCTCTTTTTTTTTAAAAAAAAAAATTTTTTTTTGTCCAAGCAGGGGAGGATTAAAACTTAAGAAACCAGGAGGGGTAGGGGGATTTGAACTTAGGACGTATAATTCTAGAGAGTACTAATTAATTAACGTCTGTGTACTTTGTGAATATCAAATCCTCGTACCCCAAACATTCTTACAAGCATTGAGAACGAGGCTGAGATGATGTTCCAATGCAAAGCCATTTCAGCGTTAGAGAAATGTCACCTAAACTTGTATGCTTAACATAGAATTGCAGTAATACAAAATAAGTGAAAGTTCAGCTGTCAAGAAGGTTGTCAAACTTTGCATAAGTGGATAGGACTTGTTACACGAGATCATTAGCTTTGTCCATCATTTTTAGGGATTCTTCTGAAAAAGAAGAAGAACATGCATAAGCTGGTCCTGTGCCCATGGAAATTATGGAATGTGTTGGATTTTCTTTACTAATATAAAAGCTAAAAGTTTAGAGCTGCTTATGAGTTCTGACCGCCTAAAAAAATTTATAAAGAAACTTACAAAAATTGATTTGCATGTTTTGTGAGAAGTTTTCTATCCATTTTATATTTTTCTATTTTTAATCAAGTGAGAAGCTTGTTCTAAGAAAGTCTTAATTGTTGAATGAACCTTCCAGAGAATGAAATAGTTTCAAAGAGTCTCGATGCAATTCACCAATAACAGGAAAAATGTTCAAAATTAAAATTTATGGACTAATTAAAAAGCTAAATTCTAATGATAGAGGGCGGCAATATTTAAAAGCAAGGACTAAATAGCCAATGTTTAATAGTGCCAAAATCGTAAAAATATCTCTCTCACCAAGTCTAGAGCTCTTACCAATTAACTAACCCCAAACAAACAGAAAAGATCATGGCAAGAGTTGCTATACTTTCAATAAACAACACAAAACTGTAGCTATCATTTTCAAGAAAGACGTCCAAAATGAAAAGTCATTATATCAATGGATTGAGATCATTTGCAAGCGTTTGAATGCTTATGATTTCACCACACACTATTGTATACGGCCACCTTACATCTATGTTTTCTTACATGTATTTTGTCCGGAATCATGATATAGTTAAGGCTCTGTAAATATCAAATTTAATTGCATGAAGCAATACAGAGAGATGGCCATTTCTTACCATTTAATCTTTCTTATTTTGTTGCCCTTTTTATTAGGGATAATATCAGAAACCTCCCTTAAGGTTTCGTCTAAAATCACCTGGGACCTCTGAGCGTTTTGAAATATTACTTACCTCCCCTAGTAAATATAAAAGACTATATTGGCCCTAACTTGATACATAATTCAGATATCAAATAAATGGATGTCAAAAATTTAAGAAAAAGAAACAAAAGTCACTTTTTTCTCTTTCCTTTTTTTCCATCATTCTCTCTTACTCATTTTTTTGGATGACTATGCAATATTTTATTTGTAAATTATAATAAATTGAATTTTATTTATGTTTTATTTTTGTAATTGTAATAAAGTGGGGTATGATTTATTTACTTATTTTGAGTTGATTTTTATAATGATTGGTACAATTTAATAGTTTGGGCATTGAGAAGATGTTGAAAAGAAAATAGTTCATAAGAAATCAACTTTGAGTATATAGGGTTAGATTGGTACAAGTGTGTTTCTTTTCAAATATCTTTTTTATTTTAAAATTTATATTTTTATGGGGTATAACACTATGATGTGGTAGTACTACAAGAGATTGTTTTTTAAGTGATGGTTTTCTTGAAATAAACAAAGTGATTTAGAAATATTTTTATTTAGCAATTGAAAGGGTAGTTTAGGGGTTTTTAAAAAGTAAGAAAGGTAAGTGATTTTTTAAAACTTTAAGAGTGCCATGTGATATTAAGAGAAACCTTAGAGGAGGTTTATGATATTATCCCTTTTTATTATGTACTTCTCAACTTACCATAGTATTATGAGTTGATCCAATTGAGGGATTTGTTGAACTCCCATTTTTTTTTCACTTAGGGGCATCCATTCTTTCGGTCAGACTAATCCCTTAAGATTATGTAGAGCCTTGCCCAAGGATATACAACGAGGCAATACATAGGAGCGATCATGAACCTGGTAATTACTAGACTATAGAACCGGTCGGAGTACCGGGCTTTTGAACTCCCATTCAAGACATCCTTTTATCACATTCGGAAACCATATGACCTCCCTGTAGACCAAAGATACAGCTTCTTAGATGGACTCCATAAACTTTGGGTTTACTCCACAGATAAACCCTTTGTCTCGGAATAATCCCACGATGCCACGTACGGAAATTATGATCAACGTAAATTCCTCGTTTGCATTTTTTTTGTTATAGTTAATTTCTTATTCACTACTTCGGGTTTTGATTCTTAGTGCTTTACATATTTATTGTTTCTGTTTTAATGTGGTAACGATTCTTATGAAAGTTTACAGATGATCTTTTTCTATCTTAACTTTTGTTCATGATTAAAGAAATTTCTCTTCATTTTTTTTCAGCCAAAATTTTATGTATCTTCTTCTGTGGCACAGCATGTGGTAATTATAATCTTCTACTGTTGTTTCTGTGGAAACAAGAATTCTATGTGATAAAGGACTATCTCTGATACTCAAGAAAACCTATACCAGTTATTTCTTCTTTTGTCTCTCTCTTTTGTTTCCATTTTCTAAGTACTTATTTTCTTGTTCAATACCAAAATTTAATACAGAACGAAAAAGTGAAAATAATTGTTATTCAAAATATTCATACGATGGCTCACTTTCGCAATCTGGGTATAATGGGCTTGTTATTGGCTAATTATTTACCTGATTAAAGATTTTAATTTTGAATAATCAAATTTTTAACCCTCATTTGCTTCCGTATTTAAATTATTGATTTTTTAACAATAAAAAAAGTAAATCCAACAATTTACCAAACAGTAACTTTTGTTAATTCTCATTATTCTCTACAATCACATGTTGTAGTTAATTAGATCTTGCAAAATCTAGAGCAACCGAGAAAAAGCTGATCATTGTACTTATAGTTATTTAATTTAATACCCTCTTTTGTATCCTATCAAATTATTTGCTGGGTCTCTCTTGTTGTTTGCCATGTAATCCAGAATTTATTGCAAACTATGCAATTTACAAGTGTAAGGTCCGTTTGTTTCAGTGCAAAATTTTTTCCCAAGGAAAATATTTTCAGTGAAAATCATCTTCATATGAAAAAAATTATTTCCCTTCATTTTCAGGTGTTTGGTGCACTTTTGAAAAATAGTCCTTGAAGACAAAAACCCACAAAGAATGTTCCCCTCAAAGATTCGTCAGTTTCCTTCCGCCGACGACTAGAACTCCCATCCACACCTATATCAATTCTTCACCCCAATCCAAATACTTCAAATTCCAAAAAATTAGATCATGATCAGGAAATCCATAGTTTTGCAAACCCATTACCATTACAGATCATACCAATTACCTAATCGTTATGTCAATGGAAATTGCATAAAAAATGAGATCCTTATCATTGATAGAGTTCTATCAGATGAAACACTTTACTGATGCTTACAAACAGTACTAAGAAAGATAAGGAAGATGGGGAGGCGTCTTTGTGGCGGTGGTGGGGGAGGTGGCTGTGGGTCTAGGTTAGGCACAATAGATAATTTTCAATCATGATCTGAAAATTTTCGGTTTAGTAAAGGATCATGAGACTGATGAACTCTCAAATTTTTTCTTGTTAAAGGGATCGTGAGGTTGATGAGCTCTAAGAGTTTACTGGAAAATAACTTCAGTACAACAAATCATTTACTCTTGATAGCGTAAAAGATTTTCCAGGGGAAAAAATTTTTCCAATCTTTTTGGCTGCCAAACACCAGAATTTCCTGAAAATATTTTCTGGAAAATATTTTCAGTCCAAACAAACAGGCCCTAAGTCCGCCTTGAAGTCATAGCTCGGGTTCAATTAGCTCACTAAACACTTCTATTGACGAAGGAATAACTGTATTATACTAAGGCTTGCCACGACCAAGTATTAAAAGTCAAATAAAACAGGATTCTTGTCTTTTAGCCATTTCTCCTATCAACTAGCACACTTATTGAGGTAACAAATTTTGAGCTTACTAAATACTTGATTCTTACTTCATAGGGCTATAATTAGTCTTCGGGAGTTTGGCAATTTGAAGGATATGGATTTGTTCCAAATGGAACTTCTGGTGTGTGCATTATACTCATCATATGAATAAACATTCATATTTATTTCATCCTGAAATTAGATACTTTCCCAAAATAGTTTCTTAGTTATTAAAAATTAATGTATTAATGAGTATCCAATAAACGCTTATTAGCTAGACCCAAAGAAAAAAAACATAAGAAAGTAGTAGCATCTGTACCAAAACGAATTTGGAGCCTTACTTCTTTGGTCATAGCAAGTCGTTGTAAAAGTGCATGTGATCTAGCCCTATTAATGGGTCTGGGTCACTCGAGTCTGGTTGATTCAGCTCATAAAAAAGTCCAATAAACCATATATTTAATCGGGTCGGGTAAAAATTGGATCCAAATAAAAGGCTCGAGTTAATGTGAGTCAAACTTGGACTTCAAGACTTAAACTCAATTAAGATCCAACCCATTTATATGTATATATAATTGCATATTAAATGATATATATATTTATATAATTGTACATATTAGAACATTAAAATAGTAATAATTCCTATACAAATTTATAATAATTAATAGGTATTAAATAGATTATATATAATTATACAGTTAATTATGAGCTTGGATCGAGCACAAAGCTCATATTAAATGATGAGCCAAAATGAGCCTTTTTAACTTAGGCCCAAGTTTAAAAGCTCGAAAACACTATTTATTTTTAATTTGAGTTTGAGCTTCTAAAAATTCGGACCATAAAAGTGGATGCCACCTTAATTTTGTTAGGTGTTGAGCCTCCTTTGCATGATGGTAGGCAATTGCCCCTCTTAAATTAAAAAAATTAGGGAATATGTTAAAAAAGGTTTTAACAATTTATTTCAGAATAAATTTCACTTGTCTGGCACCTGATGTGGCCCAAATTGAAGCTACATGATCGAGAAAATAATTTCTAAAGTTTGAATTTTACAGTCTAGAATTTGGATCGGCCTATGTTATCTTCGTCTAATTGATTGCCTCAAGAACTGCTAAGACGCTGGATCCCTCTTCCGTCTTCGTACTTCCATACGTCGTTATAAATACAAAACATCATTTCTTGGTCTCGAGGAAAAAGAGAGAGAGAGATAAATAGTTGTCCTCTTTTGTTATGTATTCAGCCATGTATTCATCCTTCCATTCCATTGGAAGGCCAACCGATCCAAAGATGGATTTGTTGATATACCCGTAGACCATCTATACAGCTTCATTAATGGAATTTACAAACTCTGGGTCTACTTAACTGACGAGCCTTTCGCCAAGAAACATTAATCTGCAAATCCCTCGTACCAAAATTATAATCCTTGTAAATTTATAATTTCTTTATCTTCCATTCCTTTTTCCAGTTTTTATACTTCAGTTCATGTATCCTTAGTCACTAGATGTAGATCAATTAGCAAAATAATATTATAGAATTAGAGTAATTAATTTGTATTCTGTAATTTTTATAATGAGCTAGTGTATCGTGTGTCGTGTATCGCAGAACACTTAGTAACAGGTGCCCTAGCTGTACTAAAAAAAGTTTTGATTCGTAAACAAATAAATAAATAAATAAATAAATATATATATATATATATATATATATATATATAATATGACGAAAGGGATAATAAATATGACTATGTGCACTTATATCACATCTTGTTTATTAACGTGGCCAAATTCTTTTGCCATTTGTCAACTACAGCATGTAGCATGTTAAATTTGTGCTAATTTAATTACATCTCAGGGTTACGATCACTCTTCGGGAGATTGACAATTTGAAGGATATGGATTTGTTCCCAATGGAACTTTTGGTGTTTGCAGCATGCAAGAGAGTTTGGAGCAAGTCCTCATGCTACAACTCTAATGCTTAAGACTTTTCAATGAAACCCTATCATACCATAGAGCTCCTGTCCTAGTTTCAAACATCTATGATAGGTGGCTTCTTTTTTTTTTTTTTTCTGAGCAAAATATAAATTTTCTCAGTGATCAAGGAATTGAATTTGTACACAGGAACATACAATCATATGTATCTCCTATCTCGCTGTACAAGGCATTCCATTCCATCTCCCATTCTAATGCCAATGTCCAGTTTACTTGAGTTATAGGATATCCTAATCATAAACTGGCTACATATGTCACAGCTTCGATGATTTCCTTCAATAGCCCAGCAGTTGAACTAGCAAAGTGACGGTTTACATTGATGGGGTTCAAGTGATTGAAGCACCTGGAAGAGGTGGAAAATCTCATTATTTCAAGTGTGGATGATATTCTCAACCTGATGCTTCTTACTACATGGAGTCTCGGTGGAAAGGAATCAAAGTCCGACAAAAAAAAAATAATTCAATTCTTTTATTATCTATATTTTTGGGCTTCGATTTAAGCGTGGCATGTTAATGTCTGTTTTCTTTTTGTGGAATGAAAATTATTTGTTAAGTAACAGAGAGTTTGGCATGGATGCTTTCAAAATAGAAGATGGATCATTTCTTTATAAAAGATTGTGTGTTCAAATCGTGTTATCAATGAGCATTGTGTTAGTGAATAATTTATAAATACCTTTTAAGTGATCTATGGTCACAAGGCACAGCTTGACTTGTGATGGCGACCATCCAAACATCTAATTATCAAAAAAAGCAAGAAAGAAATCGATACTAAATACAGATACACTTCTTATGCTTGGACTCTAGAGGTGGCTCGTACAGATTCTAGAAGTGCCCCACCCGACCCGATGTAGCATTTAGTCTTTGTAGATTTTAGAAGTGGTCCCCGTCGAACATAACACTTAACCCTGCACATCACTTAACTCCTTGCAATTCCTTGTGTAGTCGGGACCAACTGCGTAGAGATCATGTGTGGTTCGCTCTGATACTGTCATGAACCGAATTCAAGGGTTTGTCCAAGTAATTTTTGGATCTAAATTTACTGGCCCAAAATAATTAACCCATATTACTCATTAGCCCAAAGACCCAAGTACTTAAACCTTTTCTTTCCTCTTCCACCACGGATGTGGGATACTACAGCAGCCCTGTGACAGATTAAGGAACATTGGAAAGCTCAGATGTAGAGTGTTTGTCCTTGGTGAAATGCCAAAATTTGTTAAGTTGCAAGTTAACGAATATGCTTAGTTACCTATATAAGACGAAAAGATACGTGATTCGCTGAAAAATATGCGGTTATTTTCCCATTAAAATTCAGTATGCATAGAAGAATTCAATTGAATGATGAAATAGTTATAGATTTTAAAAAAATGACAAACGAAAAAAAATTGGAGGGTAATTAAAAAAAGTTCATCAAAATGTTAATTCACATGCTCATTTACCAAAAAAAATTTGAAAATTTTGAGTATTAAATTTGTATACCCGTTGAACTGAACCCTAAAAAACCAACTTACTGACGTGTTTTAATTTCAATCTTAGCTGCTCGATAATGACACTAATTTTTTTCCCAATCTAATGAATCTCTTTGGTTTCCTGGGATGATTCGAACTTAGAATTGATCGTTGGAGATAATTTGCCTCCGAATGGCAAATAAATTACTGGCTTTGCGATAATGGTGTTCACTACTCCCTCTGCTCTACTTTGATAGTCTTATTTTCCTTTTTTATCCATTCCAAATTATAGTTCATTTTTCAATTAAAGAGTATAGTTAGCTTGTAATTTTTCTAAAATACACTATTTAATATACTTTGTTATACCTCATTCATTAATTGTTTGAATTCATACCTTGAAAAGTGCAACTTTTCATAGTATTATTGTTGTAATTAATGTAAAGATATAGTGATTAGTCATATTCCTAATATCAATATAAGGGTATTTTAGAAAAAGAGCAGGCTAGACTAACTCTTCCAATAAAGTTAACTATTTTTTCTTAAATTGTTTAAAAAAAACTCAAACAATCAAAGTGGAATAGAGAGAATAATACCTATAATAAAGAGTTTGAGAGTAAAACATATGATTAAGATATGCTCAGAAATTTCTATTACTCCCTTCATTCCACTTTGATAGTTTTGATTTTTTTTTAAAACATGGTTTAAAAAAAGGTAGTTAACTTTATTAAAAGAGTAAATCTAGCTTATTACTTTTCTAAAATATCTTTACATTAATACTAGCAATATAATTAATCATTATACCTTTATATTAATTACAACAATAATATTGATGTAAAGTTACACCATTCAAGGCATGAATCAAAATAATTAATGAATACAATAAGTTTTATTCATTAATAACAAAGTACATTAAATAAGGGTATTTTAGAGACTTAACAGTTATCTTTGCTTTTTAATTGTAAAGTGGATTATAATTTGGAACAGACTCAAAAGGAAAACAATACTATAAAAGTGGAAATGAAGGGAGTATAATTTGACTATGGAACTTGAGTATAGACAGAAGATGAGAAGACTCGAGTATAAAAGTGTTTGAAAGTCTTTAATTTTTGTGACTAAACGGCAAGTCAATTAATGTTTTGGCATTCACACTAGCTGTCCTTGGATAGTGTGTGTGTGAGAACTGCCTCTGAGAAAACCTAGCCGACAACAAGCACAGCCTCCGGGTCTCATCAGCTAGGGTTGCCACGGTGCATGGCAGCCAATGGGCCGTCGGGATCTCCTCCGGAGGGAGGACCGCAGCAGAGCAGATCGTTTGCGGCAGTGTTGGCTGGCGGCGCAACCGTTGCGGCCATGGGTGCGCTGGGAGAGGTCGCTACCTTCAGGGGAGAGCCTGCTCTCTGGATCACAAAACAGGAAATTGCAAGATTGGCTGAACCTTTCCGGAACGCTCTCGTAGGGAGGTTTTCCTTTAACAGACCTCCAATGGAGCTCATTAGAAAGTTCTTCGTCTCTCTCGGCCTCAAAGGGGAATGCGCAGTGGGTCTCCTGGACCAGAGGCACGTGTTGATTCGCCCGGCGTTGGAGGAAGACTACACCAAATTGTTCGCTAGAAGGGTGTGGTACGTCCGCAGCTCTCCTATGTCTGTGTCAAAGTGGTCATTGGAATTCAAGGCAAATCAGGAGGTGGCTGTGGCACCGGTGTGGGTGGCCTTTCCTGAGTTGCCAATACCGTTTTTCCAGAGACAGCAACTTTTGCGGCTGGCTGCAACATTGGGGCGGCCGTTGAGAGTTGATACTGCAACCAGCGATCTCCGGAGGCCTTCTGTGGCACGTGTACTAGTGGAACTCGACATATCGACGCCTCCGGTGCAGCGGGTCTGGATAGGGGATGATCATGATGGGTTTTGGCAGCCGGTGGAGATGGAGGGTTTGCCGGAGTACTGCTCCTTCTGCAGGGTGTTCGGTCATGTGGTGGGATCATGCGTACGCAAGGACCCAACACTGCGGCCATTATCACAGGCACCGAATACGAAGACAGTAGGCCAGCATCAACAGCGGCGGTACGTGGCGAAGACGGCACCAGGAAAGGGAAGGGGGGAGATGACTGCTCCAGTCGAGGCTCGTGACCCTGTGAGCCTCTGTCTGCAACCAGCCGCAGCGCCCGTGGATGACGATGGAAACACACTGCCGAGGGGGGAAGAAGGTGAAGCACCGCAGGATCTGGTGTTATTTTCCCCTGCGTCAGCCTCGCATGGTGAACATCAGCAGCGAGCCACGGCACAACAGGACTCGTTACTGCCCAGAGATGGGGAAGGGAGGAAGGCGCTGACGGACAAGGAGGCTGGGGGAGAAATGGGTGCTGGAGAGGAAGGGGAGCTGCATGGGCTGAGCAGCAGCAGTAGGCTGCGGTACTTCAGGCTCCGGAGTTGGGTGCGGGAAAGGCATGGGAGGATGATGGGCTGGTGATTGAGTTGGTCGGCCGGGGGCGGTCCTGGAGGTGCCATTGCCACTGAGACAGGTGGAGGTGGTACCCAGGGGTGCGGGACAGAATCGGTTTGCGGCCCTCCAGAGTTTGGGGGAGGAGGAGGATGATGGGAGCATGTCAGAGGCACTGAGTGCCTCTCCGCGTATTCTCCGACGACGCGATCTGTCACGTCGGAGGTCAGTGGATAACCTGACGCCCAGGCACATCACGAGGCAGCAACTTCTGGAGTTTCACAAGGAGTTGAATCTCAGGTGGATTATTCTACGGCTAGCGGAGGAAGAGGTACAAGGCGAGGGAGATGGGGAGACGGTAGAAGGGAATGAAGTACAGACCAACGGTAGGAGGAGGCGCGGACGCCCGCGCAAGGGAGAATCGTCGAAACAGGTGATGTCCGAATCTCAAGTTTCTTATGCATTACGTTCTTATGTTAAACCCAATTAGTGCATTATGTTGGAATATCCGGGGAGCGTCCTGCTCGGACTCTCTTCGGTATTTGGAAAAGATTTGTCGAGAGAACTCGGTTCGTTTACTGGCGCTCTTGGAACCTATGTCTGAAGTAGGGCAATTGGAAATAGTAAAGCGAAAACTCAGATTTGATAAGGCGCAGTGCTGTGTCGATCGGAAAATCTGGCTGCTATGGGATTCAAGCTTGCAGTTAAATTGGGTCGAGCGGGCAGACCAAGTAGTGCACGTGATGGCTTCTTTCGTGTCTGGTGCTTCCTTTGCCGTGTCCTTTGTGTACGCCATGTGCACCAGGGTGGCGAGACGGCCGCTCTGGGAGGCGTTAGAGGGGATAGGAGAGTCGATGGATCGCCCGTGGTTGGTCATTGGCGATTTTAACGTTATCTCCTCGGCCGACGAAAGAGCCGGGGGGTCTCCCCCGAACCTGCGAAACATGGAGGAATTTAATTCCTCGATGTTTCGGTGCGGTTTATCGGAAATGGATTTTGAGGGGTCACAATTCACCTGGACCAACGGCTCGATGTGGCAACGGCTGGACAGTGCATTGCTCAACGACAAGTGGCTGGCGGTTTACCCGGTGTCCAAGGTGTCCTACCTAGCAAGGGGCCGGTCAGATCACGCACCTTTGTTGGTGAAGTGTGCCCCGAGCATGGCTCAACATACTCTTTCCGGTACCTTAATGTCTGGGCCCGACACCCCAGCTTTCTTTCGATTGTTAGTGAGGCTTGGGGAATGGATGTACCAGGGGTGGGAATGTCCCGATTCTCCAAGAAACTGAAACAGGTAAGGACGAAACTGAGGGGATGGAGTCGAGAAGTATTCGGTAATATTACCTCTAGGGTTAAGACAGCAGAGGCCACGTACAGACTGCGCGAGGAGGAATATGATAGGTGTAGGAATGAGGCCACGAGGGTCTGTCTCAATGCGGCTAGAGCAGACTACAATAGAGAGCTGGCCGTTGAATGCGAGTTCTGGAGGCAAAAGGCGGCGGTGAAGTGGCTCCGCGAGGGCGACGCTAACACTTCTTATTTTCACTCCATAGTTCGTTTGCGAAAGAGTTCTAATTTTATTGCTAGAATTAAGGACGAGGGGGGCCGGTGGTGTGACTCTGAGCAACTCATTACGGCCTCTGTAATAGATTTCTATGCCAAATTGTTTACATCAGAGGCAGCATGTAGAGGAGGCTTCCCCGAACCTCCTTTTGCGGTACCAGCAGTGGACAGGGAGTGTAATGGCAGCCTGATGGCGGTGCCGACAGCAGAAGAGATCCGAGAGGTTGTTTTTGCGATGGAGGTCAATAGTGCCCCGGGACCCAATGGCTTTGGAGTGGGGTTTTATCAAGTTTGCTGGTCGATCATCAAGGACGACCTGGTGGCGGCGATCTCGGCTTTTTTCCAAGGGGTGGGTCAACCACGGGGGTGGTCAAGCGCTCTTTTGGTTCTAATTCCCAAGGTGGAGGGAGCCTGCCAATGGCGGGACTTCCGACCAATCAGCCTTTGTAATGTAAACTCCAAAATTATCTCGAAGATTTTGGCAACAAGACTCAACAAAGTGCTCCCGCAGATTATTGCACCATGGCAAACAGGGTTCGTACCAAGTCGGGGTATCACTGATAATATCTTGCTGGCTCAGGAGATGGCACAAGATCTGGATAGGCGTCTGAAGGACCCGAACCTGATTCTCAAGTTAGATTTGGAAAAGGCATACGATAGGGTAGAATGGCCTTTTCTGCTCTTCATGCTCCGCCAGTTTGGATTCCAGGAACAAGTGGTGGACTTGTGTTTTCGGACCTTCTCGAACTCATGGTTCTCGGTGTTAATCAATGGCAAGCCCTCAGGGTATTTTAAGTCTACGCGGGGGGTGAGACAAGGAGATCCCCTGTCGCTAGCATTGTTTCTTTTTGTGGCTGAATTCCTAGGACGGGGGATTCATGACTTGTTACTGACACGGGAGAGTAGGTTTTACATCTCCACTGGTTTACGAGTTCCCTACTTAGCTTTTGCAGATGATATCATGATCTTTACACGGTGCTCGACCGACGCATTGACCGCGATTAAGGATTTTTTGGCGTGGTACCAGGCGTTGTCAGGGCAAAAATTCAATGTCGACAAGAGCTCGTTCTCCCCAGCATCCGGGGCATCAGCTGACCAGCTCCAACTAGTACAGTCCATTCTTGGGTTTCGCGAGCAAAGATTACCGTTCCGGTACCTTGGGGTTCCGCTGGTAAAAGGTAGAATTAGGTGTGTGCATTTTGATGGGTTGCTCACCAAGCTGAGGCAACGGCTTTTCCATTGGAGCTCTAAGATGCTAACCATGGGGGGCAAAATAATTCTTATCCGGCATGTGCTTAGCTCGATCCCGATGCACTTGATCCAGGTGCTACAACCTCCCAAAGCGGTGTTTGTCGCGTTGGGAAGAATCTGTAACGCCTTCCTCTGGGACCACTCCACAACGGAAAAGAGGGTGCACTGGGCAGCCTGGGAGAAAGTTTGCGCTCCAGAGGAGGAAGGGGGATTGGGCTTCTGCTCTTTTGAGGATAGGATAAGGGCCTTTTCGTGCAAGCTATGGTGGAAGCTACGGAGAAAGGATTCTGCCTGGGCAGAGTTTATGCACTGCAAATATGTGAAGGGGTTTCACCCGGCCATTGCTAGGGTCGACTGGCCACCGGCGTCGTGGCGGCGTTTGCTAGAAATTCGCGAGTTTGCGGAGAAAAGGATCCGCTGGTGTTTGGGTGAAGGCTTGGTTGATTTTTGACAGGATCGTTGGTGCACGGAGGTACCATTGGCCCACCTCCTGGGGGGGTCGGATTTGCCGTGTGTGCTCGTAGGTGAGCTTTATTTGCAGAACGGTTGGGATGTGGCACGTCTTCGGCAATGGCTGCCGGAGCCGCTGGTGTCGATGATTTTGGAGCTGCAAATCTTCCCAGCGGAGAGGGATCAATTGGTTTGGAAGGGGTCACCCTCTGGAGAGTTTTCGGTATCAATGGCTTGGGAGGAGCTCCGACATAAGAGAAATGGGTCACTGTTGTGTAAGTTCATTTGGAGTTCTGCTCTCCCAAAAAAGCTCTCTTTCTTCGTCTGGCGGTTGGTAAAAAATTTGGTTCCTTTGGATGACCAACTGCAGCGGAAAGGTGTTCTTCTAGGGTCCAGGTGCTCTTGCTGTGAAAGGGCTCGGGAAACAGTGGGGCATCTATTTGGATCGGGACCAGTGGCATCAGTTGTCTGGGGGCATTTTGGCAAACAATTTGGTATTATGCTGAGGGGGTTCCATGAGGTTCCCTCGCTGCTTTTGTCATGGTTCTTATCTCACCAGTTGGTGACAGCGAATCATATACGGGTGATCGTTCCTGTGGCGTCCCTGTGGTTTATCTGGCGAGCTAGGAATCATGCGCGCTTCGAGGGATCGAGAATGAGCGCGGAGCGTATTATTGGGCAGGTGGGTAACCTCATTGAGCAATTGGGGGACGCGCAGAAATTAGGGCGCGCATTTCGGGGAGACGGGGATTGTGTCTGGGCTAAAGGAAGGCAGGTGGTAGCAGGGCGGAGGCCGTCGCTGGTGGCATGGGTCAAACCCCCTACGCAGTATCTGAAACTGAACACGGATGCCAGTGTCACTTCAGCGGGGGCTTTCGGAGGAGGCGTGGTCCGGTCCAGCGAAGGGAAGGTGATCTTTGCCTTCTACAAGGAGTTTGGGGAGGTGAGTGTGGTACATGCGGAGGCGCTTGCTCTACTCGCGGGTCTCAACTACTGCCAGGAAAGGCACTTCACAGGGGTAAGGGCAGAGAGCGATTCGGATACGCTCGTTCGAATGATCTCCTCGGGGGCTTTGGCAAACTGGCCACTATGCAATGTGCTGCGGAAGATACGGTGTCTACTAGCAAACCTGGGGGCAACGGTTAGTCATGTTTATCGCGAGGCGAATATGGTTGCTGATGCAATGGCTTCGGCTCACTTGGGACACGAAGTGGTGTACAACGGGGAAGAAGCGATGCCACGTAGGATTAAAGCTCTCCTGAGATTAGATAGGCTAGCAGTTCCATATGTTAGGCATTAAATGGTGTTGAAAAAAAAACCTTGTATTCTTCGGCGTTCGTCCTCTTTGAATAAATAAATATTGATGAAAAAAAAAAATTTAATGTTTTGGCAAGAAAAGGCCAAATATTGCTGTATGGGGAGCCGCATTGACTATTGTTGACCGAAAGCTAGGTTCTCTATTTTGTGACTAGGAATATTGCTGTAACATCTTAATGGACATGGTCCTGTAAACAAAAAATTTCAAGTGATTTGTAGTCGGGTATATAACTATTTACGTCCTTTAGAGTCATACAAACATCTAAAACCTTAAACCAAAATATGATTTTCCCTCCGAAGACGGTTAAAATCATGTCTAGTTGAACGGATGAAAATGCCACCAAACTCAGGATAATGTCATCTAATTAGAGTTTGGATTTCCTTTTTGTAAGATCTTATGTCGAGTAAGAATTTGGACTATGAAAGTCTTAATTGTTGAATGAACCTTCCAGAGAATGAAGTAGTTTCAAAGAGTCTCTTTTAATTCAGCAATATCAGGAAGATGTTCAATATTAAATGTTATGTACTAATTGAAAAGTTAAATTCTGATGATAGAGGGCGGCAATATTTAAAAGCAAGGACTAAAAAGCCAAAGTTCGGTAGTTCCAAAATAGCAAAAAATATCTTTCTCACAAAGTGTAGAGCTCTTACCAATTAACTAACCCATACAAACAGAAAATATTATAGCACAAGTTGTTGTTACTATCAACAAACAACACAAAGTATAGCTATTGTTTCAAGAAAGAGGTCCAATATGTGAAGTCACTACATCAATGAATTGAGATTATAGGTGATTGATTGCATTCATCTTGCAAGCTTTTGGATGCTTATGATATCACTGCAAATGAGAGTATTCTATATGGCTAGTACTTTATAGCACCTATATTTTCTTACATTTATTGTGTCCGGAACCATTATATGGTTAAGGGGCTCTACAAATACCAAAATTTATTGCATGAAGCAATACATAGGGATGGCTACTTGCCATGTAATTTTCCTTTTCTTCTCAGCTCAACTTGCCATAGTATATTCAACTCATCCAACTGATGGCTTTGTTGAACTCCCATTTAATACATCCTGTTATCACATTCAGAAACCATATGACCTCCCTGTCGACCAAAGATACAGCTTCCTAGGCGGAGTCCATAAACTTTGGGTTTAATCCACGGACAACCCTTTGTCCAGGAATAGTCCTACGATGCCACGTACGGAAATTATGATCCAAGTAAATCCCTCGTTTTCTTGTATTTTTGTCTATTTAATTTCTTATTGACTACTTTAGGTCTTTATGCTTTGGTGCTTTACATGTTTTATTTTTGTGCTTTAATGTGGTAATGATTCTTATGAAAGTCCACAGATGTTCATTTTGTATCTTAATTTTCTTCATGGTCAAAGAATTATCTCTTCGTCTTTTTCTAAGCCAAATATTACATATTTTCTTCTATTGCACAGCATAGGGTAATTATAATCTTCTTCTGTCATTCCTGGGGAAGCAAGAATTCCAGGTGATAAAGGACTACTTCTGATACTTTGGAAAAATTATTCTTTTTTTTTTTTCTTTTGTTTCCGTTTTTTTAGGTACTTTTTTCTTTTTCAATACAAAAAACTTAAAAACAGAACAAAAAGGAGAAATTTTTTGTCATTTAAAATCTTCATGACGTGGCTCTCTTTCATAATCCAGGTATCACTAGCTTGTTCTAGGTTGATCATTTTAGCTCACATTCTAATTTTGGATGATCAGTTTTTTTTTTTTTTTTATGTTTTTGTATTTTGATTATAAAGTTTTTAATATCCAAAAGTTAAAATCCAAGATCTACTAAAAAATAGTTTTTACTAATTCTAATTATTCTTTACAACAACTTTCAATAATCAAATTTTGCAAAATCTAGAGCAACTAAAATCAAGGCTATAGATTTCATTTATAGCTATTTTATTTCCTTTTTGTACTTGTAAAATTCCTTGCTGGGTCTATTTTATTTTATTTTTTTTTTTTGGGTAAGTAAAGTGCAGAAGCAAGAAGGGAAAACTTGTAAACTTCCAGGGTCTCTTTTATTGTTTACCACATAATATGGAATTTATTGCAGATCTACTCAAGCCATAAATGTGAGTCCGCCTGGAAGTACTAGCCTTTGGGTGCAATGCGTTCAATAAACAGTTCTATCGAAGATGAGAAAAACAAAAATACAATCATTGTAATAAGGCTCGCCACTACCAAGAACTAAAAGACAAATTAAACAGGAGTATTGTCTTTTAACCATTTCTCCTATCAACTAGCACACTTATTGAGATGACAAATTTTGAGCTCACTAATTACTTAATTCTTACTGCTTAGGGCTATATTTAATCTTCGGGAGTTTGGCAATTCGAAGGATATGGATTTGTTCCAAATGGAACTTCTGGTGTGTGCATTATGCAAGTGTTTGGAGCAAGCCCACCTCATGCCTCAGCTTTAATGCTTAGGGTCTACAATGGATCCCTCACATGTTATAGAGCAAATGTACTTGTGCCGAACATATAGTCCATGATGTGGCTGCTAGCAAATTGAAGGTTTACATTGATGGGGTTTTCATATTTGAACAGCAGCTGGTAGAGGTGGAAATTCACATTATTTCAAGTGTGGAGTGTATTCACAGGTTGGTGACTCTTACTATATGGAGTCACGTTGCAAAGGGAATCAAAGTTCTTAAACAAATGTGATTGATTTTCCTTGTAATATTTGCCTTTGATTTAGTTCACCTTTGCCAAACTACTTCACTTGTCTTTACTTCTTTTGTATGGAAAGATTTGAAACAATCTTTTCTAAGTTTCTTTTTTTTTAATATTTAATAATATATTTAATGCTTCTAATACTATTTCTTCAGAGAATGTTTAACAATAACGTGTCTTACCTTATTTATTTTAGCTTTCATTGCTAGATCTTTACTAATAAATTTTTAACATTTTTGGCAATATGTTATCCTTTCTGAGTTATTCATTGTTTATCTACGTGTTCGTTTTAATGGAAAAGGCATTAGTTAGCGCTGGTGAAGTTTTACCAGTGAAAAATACATGAATAATTCAATCATATCAAAATATTAGTAAGATACCTGAACGTATTGGAGCTAAACCTATTATTGGTTAGGTAAAGTGATTGTGTAAATGACTTCAACGATCCCCTCAATTTTTGCCCAAGGTTTTATTTGGTCCCTCAACTTTTGAAAGTGTTTATTATGTTCCTCAACTTGCAAATTTGGTTTCAGATGGTCTTTCCAAGCCAAATCCAAGCATGTTAATTTTCAATTTGTCCCCATAGGTCCGGTTTCATGTCTATTTTCCTCCTCAAATTTAAAATTAAGGCAGGTTAGCCCCTTTTATTAGTTTCGATTAATTAGTTATGGTTAACTAATCTGATTAACAAAAACTAAATGCCTTTTTTTCCCTTTTTAAATTGTCTATCCTGGGGATGATTGGAAGGCAAAGCTACACTTCATGCATCTCACCAAGCAAAGTTGGGATAAGAATAACTTTGGCTATGGTATTTTAGAAGGTATGCTTCAATTGCAAATTTTTCTTTCACTATATTCCTTAATCGACTATAGCAAATTCAGCATAGATGGAACTAGAAAAATTACTTTGAGAGGGAAAATTTTAACATATTTAAAATTTAGTTTTATAACAACAAACATTTTCATGTTTTTGCAAGGTCAAAAAGTTAAATTTACAAAATACTTTTTAGAAAATTTTCAATTTCCTAAGGAAGAAAAATCTAAAATTTTAGAACATGGATCAGTGTTCCCTCAGCGTCCCCCCCTGTTCCATCCATGAAATTCAGTAATGAATGACCAAGATCAGATCACCCTGTGGTATCTTTTCCTTTTAGACAGCTGTTAAGTTAAAGTTTTTAATTCTAATTCTCCACTTGTGGATTCTTACAAGTTGATCTGGTCTCAATCTTCTAGTGCTAGGTAAGGAAAGGGCAGGTTACCAATTATGTGAGAAAAGATTAGAGGATTGGGGAATATTGTTCGGGTTCAATTAAAGAATCTACCTTTCCCCCACAAATAACACTAAAAAAACCATAAAAAAAAAGATGCTAAAAGGATCCAATGTCCAAACTTATTTGTGGTGGTGGATATTTGACTTGCATGAATTTTCGTTTAAATGAGTCATTTATCTGGACAGTTAACTCTTGGCTCTAATTTCCTATGAAGAGATAATAGTGATTGGAGCATAAGGGAATTCTCTGATGACAACAAGGCTTCAAAGTGAATGTTTCAGCCACCACCTTCAACTATATATAGAACCATGAATTCCTATTCTTCCATCGTCACTGCATTAAGGCATATTTAATCTTCTAGTTAACTTAGTAAGCAATGATGGCAGCTTCTTCCATCAATTTTTTATACTTGGGAGTCTGTTTATCCCAGTCAAGGCTTCATCTCGCTTCCTCTAAAGAAATCAAAGCTCCAAATCAAAGGCCTCATGACATACCAGAAGATCAACGTTATTCCTTCATTGATGGTATTCTTTTTTTTTTTTTTAATTATTGAAATATTGATGGAATTCATAAAATGTGGGTTTTCAAGACTGATGAACCTCATTCTCCTAAGAGTCACACTAATCCTCATACAGAAATCCATATACGTGTAAGTATATATTCTGCAGTATCTATACAAATATATATACACATGTTTGTGTGTCTATCTATATATATACATACATACATACATATATAAATATACACACGTGTGTATACACACATACATACATATATATACACATGTGTATACACACACACATACATACATACATACAAATACACACACATACACTGTGTATGTGTGTGTATTTGTATGTATATATATATGTATGTGTATGTGTGTCTATATGTATGTATGTATGTATGTATGTATACACACACACATATATATATGTATATGTATGTTTATATGTACACATACACACACACACATATATATGTATGTATGTATGCGTGTGTGTATATATATACACATACATATACACGTGCACACATATATCATATACACACACACACACATATATATATGTATGTATATATGGTATGTATGTATGTATGTATATACACACACATATATATGTGTACATACATACATGTACACACACACACAGATATATATGTGTAAATAATACTGCTAATTAGACAAGAGACATAAAAAATTAGAAGATGCATTAATTGCGGAACGGGTTCCAAATTTTACAGGAACGGGTGTGTATTCTCAAGTTATTACAGGCACTATGAATGGTCCTGACTAATAGAATGGTTAGTAATGTCTAATGGTTAGTAATGCCTTTCAATAAGCCTTTCAATAAGCCTTTTGGGTTACAGTTATTAAATTTGAAAACTAATTTTAGTTTTCTCAGAATTTATTAAACACGGAATAATAATCAGTAATAAAAAGGCACAATTTTTTAGAAAAAATATAGAATTTTTAGGAACAGAAATAGGACAAGGAAAAATAAAATTACAACCACATATTTGTAAAAAGGTTTTAGAATTTCCAGATAAGATAGAAGAAACAAAGAAATTCTGGTTAACATGTCTTAGGATAATATAGTTTAATCATTTGTTATATAACCAACTGTAATCATTTGTTATATAAATTAATAACAAGAGACATAAAGCTCTGATACCAACTTTTTACAGGAACGGGTTCCAAATTGCGGACCTTTGGTACGTGGAGCAGAGGAGAGAGTGTGCAGTGAAGCAGAGCTTCTTCCTCTCAATCAACTTTTTACAGGAACGGGTTCCAAATTGCGGACCTTTGGTACGTGGAGCAGAGGAGAGAGTGTGCAGTGAAGCAGAGCTTCTTCCTCTCAATCATGCTTAGTCCGATATACCACAGATCTTGTTACAGAAAATCTTTTTATTTTTGTATTTTTCTTGTTCTTCTAATTTTTGTCTTTCTATTAATTTTAATTCAGAGTATCTATGCCAAAGTAAATCTACTTTTGCTTGTCTTAAATTTTTTAGAAATGATGCGGGATGATGGTGTGCTACTTTAGATAATCTAGCGTCTTCTATTTGTATATGTGCTAAACACTGGTCTGTTGTTTCAATTTCTTCTAAAATTTTATCAAAATAATAATAGGTATCTGGTTGTCTGAGGGTTTGTAATGCTAATCTGTATGCGTTTTCTGGAGTGGATGTAAATTGAAAAGGCGGTTCAAAATTCATATAAAATATCAGGATGATTAACTGGAATTTAAGAAATAATGACTACTAGATACTTTAAGAAAGATAACTGAGATTTTACCTTCCTTGCTTTAAATCCAAATTTTCCTTCTGATGCTATGAAAATGGGAATCTTGTGATTAGGAGTTTTGCCTCACCGGATCTTCCCCTGGTGCCTGCTTTGTAACTGAAAGGCTTTAATGGGTACTACACCGTCTTTTGGTCTTTTAGAATCAGACCTAAATAACTGTAATCATTTGATACCTTTTAAAAGACCAGCAGGTATATTAAATTCAATAAGCCTTTCAGGAATGGTTAGTAATAGGATGGTCCTGACTAATGGTTAGTAATGTCTTTCAATGGTTAGTATTCTCAAGTTGATCTCTCCTCTCCTTCTTTAACCCAAAAGGCATTACTAACCATTCATAGTGTCCTAAAGGACATGTAAAAGCTGTCCATTATATACTTTCTTTATGCATTTTTACATGCCAAAATCCTGACTTACAATCAAATTTGCTAAAAATATATCTATATTGGATTCTATTGCGGAAATATTAGACCTAAATAACTGTTCCAAATATATCAGGTCGGTCATATATTAGTATTCTCAAGAAACAAAGAAGAACATGTAAGTCATCTAAAATTAGTTTTCTCAGAATTTATTAAACACGGAATAATAATCAGTAATAAAAAGGCACAATTTTTTAGAAAAAATATAGAATTTTTAGGAACAGAAATAGGACAAGGAAAAATAAAATTACAACCACATATTTGTAAAAAGGTTTTAGAATTTCCAGATAAGATAGAAGAAACAAAGAAACTTCAACAATTCTTAGGATTATTAAATTATGCAAGACCTTTTATTAAAAATTTAAATAACCTAGTAGCACCATTGTATAATAAAACCTCTTTAAAAGGACAAAAATTCTTTAATAAAGAAGACGTCAAATTAATACAAGAAATTAAACAAACAATAGGCAATTTACATGATCTAAAATTACCATTAGACACAGATTACTTGATAATAGAATGTGATGGCAGTAGTACCGGATGGGGAGCAGTTCTTTTTGCAAAACCAAACAAATATAGCGATAAAAACAATGAACAAATCTGTAGATACGCTAGTGGTAAATATAAGGAAAAAGGCAATAGAAGTAGTATAGATAATGAATTATTAGCAGTAAAATATAGTTTGGATAATTTTAGACTTTTTATAATCAACAAGTCTGAAATAACTATTAGAACAGACTGTGAAGCAATACAAAAGTTTTTGATAAACATAATGAAAAAAGAAGTTCTACTAGAAGATGGTTAAATTTTGTAGATAGTATTATTGGTAATGGATATAAAGTAGTTTTCGAACACATTAAAGGTAAAGATAATAATTTAGCAGATTTTTTATCACGGCTTTTTAACAATTCTTCTGATCTCTTAGCAGATGGCATATAACTTCCAGAAAGTCAAAATTGGCCAGTGGGAACTTACAAAGTACCCTAAAGGTACAAGTCTACATTTCCATAGCCAAGAGGAAGGTAATTTAGAAGACATCCAGCAGGATATCTTAAATAACCTCTGGAATAGTAGAAATAGCACTGATAAAGTTAGAAATCTTAATATTTTAGCATTTTATTTTAGTAATCTTCCAAAACAAAGTTTTTCATATTACGTAGTAATTAAAGGAAAAACACCTGGAATCTATTCCAAATGGATTTCCGTTATAGAACAAATAAACCATTTCCATAATCCTTTATGGAAAGCATTTCATAGCATACATGAAGCATTAGAATTTGCTAGGCAAAATATAGGAACAACATTTTATGTAGATCCTAAAGCTAGCATGGATAGCATGAGGGTGCCAGTATATCAACATACAGATGCCCCTAGTAGCAGTAGAAATTATCAATTTGCATTAGAAAAAGATAACACAAATAGGATAGAATTTTGTAGACATTGCAAAAGTATGGAGCAAGCTATTAGAAGTTTAAATTTAAAGTGTAGAAATTTTGAAGAAGAAGATTTTTCCCAAAAAGAAAAGATAAAATCTTTAACTGAACAACTCAAAGAAATGTATAAGATCTCAGGCTCACAAGGAGATACTATTCTCTCACAAATTTCTGAGATTGGAGAGCTCAAAGGAAGGCTGTCTCATACAGCATCTCAAATGGCCAGTTCTTCATCCGGCCCAATAAAACAGCCAATCTTTATAAAAGAAAAGCCCATTTCAGAAAGACCATTTGAATTTCTTAAACCCAGAATATTCTTTAAACCATATCACCTACTTGGTTTCCTCCCTTTACATATCCAAGAAATTATTAGCCAAAAAGCCCAAGCCCAATATTATTCAAAATTAATGGCAGTCCAACAATACTTTTATGAAATAGCAAAAGACCCAATTAGGAATACAGCAGCCATTAGACTACATCCATCTTTCTTTATCGACCCAGAAAAACATTGCCCAAATAATCCAGAAGCCTGTGATCACCAGAAAATAAATAGCCATTGTATACATACACTCAGTAATTTTTTCCTCAGAACCACTATTATATTATCAAAATATTCATCCCCAAAGATACTGAGAATAAATGGGAAAAGAGTTATTTTAACACCTCAATTTCTCATGGATACCGGATTTCTAGAAAAAATCATTGTTACAAATCTAGAGGATACTCATTGTCTTGGAACTCATCTTGGATATTTCATCAGAAAAATGTTAGACTATGGACAGTGGGCAACTGTACATATCAAAACAGCACCAGCAGAATGGACAGGACTTTTTGACATAGAACCAGCAATACATAGAATGATGATTACAGTTAGCAATATACCACCAGCAAGAAGGACAACAGAAGAATTAGAGAAAATCAGCAGCAGTCTTGTGGAATGTCCATTAGCATTAAAAGAACAAATGATAAATGCTAAAATGATCCAATTAGCCTACAGACATTTCATAGATCAATGGGAAAATGGAATTAGGTTAGTATATGAAAATAAAATACAAAAGATATATGTCCCATACAGGTTTAAGTTAGAAAAAGATTTCACTATAAGTACCAATTATCCAGAAGTCTTTGAAAAATATTTGGAAGGATGTTATATGAGCACAGGAGCAAGGCATTTGGATATCGAAGCAGATGAAGAATACAATGATGATCATTATTGGTAAACAATGGGACCAGAAGAAATGAGCAACATCGAAAACATGATAGAAGGATAATTCTTCGGCCATCTTGTCTAAATCTATAATAGAACGGTCATAAAGCTTTTATTAGTTATCAGGCCACATTGTATAGTTTGGCCAAATTTATTTAGAATCTATGTATAGGTCGGTCATAAATCTTTTATTAGTTGTCAGGTCGGTCATAAAGCTTTCAGCCACATTGAATAGTTAGGCAATACTGATTTGATGTTTTTACGGATTTCAGAAGGTCTAAAATCCGTAAAGTTAACATGTCATGTCCACGGACTTTGAGTCAAAAATTTTAAGTCCGCACAGTTTGCACTAGAAGTCTATAAAGGCATACGTCCCAAACCAATGTTGGGTACGATGCACTTACATCCTGTAAATTAGATCATCCAATAAAATCTTCAATTTCATACGTTCTTTAGCAGTTTTTTCAGTCTTTAGCTCTCTCATATTGCTAGCATAAGACGAAAGAGAAATAAGAAAGTAGAGATTTAAATGCAATATTTTGTGCTTTGACTAGTGTTTTGCTTGGATGTTTGTTTGGGGAATCTCACTAGGCAATAGCTTACCTCCCCTAGATTTGTTTTCCTTGCAGGAGTGGAGATTCAGAGCGGATAAACTTGAACTAGTGTACTGATCCTCTTGTACATGTACTTTTGGTAGACAGATTGTACTTTTGATCTTCGATGGTGTATTTTACGTTTCACTTTTGAGTTGTAATTAAACTTGAATTATTGATTGAATTGTAGAACCCTGATGTTAATTTAGAGGCTTGAATGGTTATTTTGAAAATTTATTATAGTGAATGTCGTGAGTCCTGACGAGAGTTGGGCAGGTGATCCGCCAAACCTTTAAGTACGTCCTAGGGGAGATGGGGTCTTCACAACATACATACATACACACACACACACATATATATCTGTGTGTGTATGTGTGTGTGTGTATATATGATATATGTGTGCACGTGTATATGTGGAGCTATATAAAAAGATTTAGAGAACTATGCCAAACTATGCTAAAGCTATATATCAGAGCTTTAGACAACTATTTGATTTAGGAAGAAAATTAGAAGCAAATGGACAAATAGCATTAAACGAAGTATTATACTATGATAATATAGGAAATATTAGAGTTAAAATAGAAGAAGAAAATTCTGAAGATAATTTAGAAGTAGCTAGCATAATATCATATAGAGAATTAATGGACCAACAACAACAAAGTGGTGAAAGCAGTAACAGACCAACAGGTATGCAGACGGATCCTAGTCACACAGGAAATGTTAGAACATATGAACCAGGACAACCACCCAGAATAGTCTATAATGAATATAGAGAACCAGAGGAAAAATATAGTTCTAGGGGAAAAAGAAGACCATTAGAATTAGAAATAAAAGAGCATTCAGTAGATGAAGGAAAAACTTTAATGTTAACATCTTACGATCCACAAGTGATAGAAGATGTAATAGGAAGCTGGAAAGCTAGAGTAGTAAGAAACTATATACAAAAAGGTTTCGATCATAACGTAATAGAGATGTATACATATTTAGAAACATTTTTAGGAGGAGTAGCAAGAGCAGCATGGGAAGCATTTAAACAAAAATTTCCAGATAGGTTACAACAAGATCAGGCACATGGGGTCAATCCAATGAATTTTGTTAATCGAGTAGAAGAAATTCTATTAGCAACAAGTCCAAATAGAGGAGGAGTAATGACACAGATAGAATCGGTAAGAAAACTAGAACAATTATCAATTAGAAACTGGAAATATATTAAACCTTTTTTACAAGACTTTTTATATTATAGTTGTTTGGCAGGATGTTTTTATGATGAAGGAATTATAGAAAAATTATTTGCAAAATTACCAGACGACTTAGGAAAGAAAATATATACCTTATACAAAGCAACGCCCATGGAACCAACATTAAAAAATGTGAGTACGGCAGTAAGATTTATAATCAATAGACTAGTAGAAGAATGTACTTTTATAAAAATACAAAGACAATTAAAAGGAGAATATAGTTTTTGCTCAGAAATATACACACCACGAAAATATGGAGAAAAAGATAAAGAAAAAAGAAAATATAGAAAGCCTTATAAAAATTATAAAAGATACCCTAGAAAACAATATTATCTTAGGAAAAGCAAAGCTAGAAAACCATTTCTCAAAAAAGAACATCATGTTAGAAGATATAGACCAGAAAGAACTTATGGAAATAGATTATCTTGTTTTATTTGTAAACAACCAAATCATTTAGCAACAAATTGTCCACAAAAACATAACTCTTTTAATAGGGAAGCTCACTTAATAGAATTATTTTCGGAAGATTTAATAGAAATAGATGATAATATACTAGAGACAGAAAGTATTTATAGTATAGTATCTGAAGACTTAAATTTAACAGATTTTATAGAACAAGAAGACACAAGTTTTATAGATGAAATTTTGGAAAAATCAGAAAACAGAACTATCATGGATAATATATATTTAGAAGAAATGAAAGAAAACTTTAAAGTATTGGAAGACTTAGAATTAGTTGATGTAGAATGTATCCATAAATGGGAACATAGGAAAGGAAATTAGAGTAAAGCATGTTATAACTGTAATAAATATCCGTCAATAGAATTAAGGTTTCAATGTCAGCTATGTTATATAGAAGGATGCAAATACTGTTTAGAAAAGCTTGCACAAGAATATGTTTTAGTAGAAAATACTAAAAAAGAAACAATCGAAGGTTGTCTCATACAGCATCTCAAATGGCCAGTTCTTCATCCGGCCCAATAAAACAGCCAATATTTATAAAAGAAAAGCCCATTTCAGAAAGACCATTTGAATTTCTTAAGCCCAGAATATTCTTTAAACCATATCACCTACTTGGTTTCCTCCCTTTATAATTGTGTCTATTACTGCTAATAATTGTGTTTCAAAATCTCCTATTTTTATTCGAGTTTTTACTTCTATGGATGTTATATTTGATGTTCCTGCTTGTAATAATTCTAGATCATAATTATGTTTTATTTCTTCTATTTCTGGAAAGATTTCTAAATCTATGTTTTCTATAGATATTTCTCTTTCTACTGTTTTTTCTTTGTTTAATTTTTCTATCTTTTGTTCTAATTGGTCAACCTTATTTTCTAAAATTCTTATTCTTCTTGCCAAATAATGTTCTAAAGGCACATTTTCTTGTCTAATTAGCAGTAATTTTTTCCTCAGAGCCACTATTATATTATCAAAATATTCATCCCCAAAGATACTGAGAATAAATGGGGAAAGAGTTATTTTAACACCTCAATTTCTCATGGATACCGGATTTCTAGAAAAAATCATTGTTACAAATCCAGAGGATACTCATTGTCTTGGAACTCATCTTGGATATTTCATCAGAAAAATGTTAGACTATGGACAGTGGGCAACTGTACATATCAAAACAGCACCAGTAGAATGGACAGGACTTTTTGACATAGAACCAGCAATACATAGAATGATGATTACAGTTAGCAATATACCACCAACAAGAAGGACAACAGAAGAATTAGAGAAAATCAGCAGCAGTCTTGTGGAATGTCCATTAGCATTAAAAGAACAAATGATAAATGCTAAAATGATCCAATTAGCCTACAGACATTTCATAGATCAATGGGAAAATGGAATTAGGTTAGTATATGAAAATAAAATACAAAAGATATATGTCCCATACAGGTTTAAGTTAGAAAAAGATTTCACTATAAGTACCAATTATCCAGAAGTCTTTGAAAAATATTTGGAAGGATGTTATATGAGCACAGGAGCAAGGCATTTGGATATCGAAGCAGATGAAGAATACAATGATGATCATTATTGGTAAACAATGGGACCAGAAGAAATGAGCAACATCGAAAACTTGATAGAAGGATAATTCTTCGGCCATCTTGTCTAAAGCTATAATAGAACGGTCATAAAGCTTTTATTAGTTATCAGGCCACATTGTATAGTTTGGCCAAATTTATTTAGAATCTATGTATAGGTCGGTCATAAAGCTTTTATTAGTTGTCAGGTCGGTCATAAAGCTTTCAGCCACATTGAATAGTTAGGCAATACTGATTTGATGTTTTTACGGATTTCAGAAGGTCTAAAGTCCGTAAAGTTAACATGTCATGTCCACGGACTTTGAGTCAAAAATTTTAAGTCCGCACAGTTTGCACAAGAAGTCTATAAAGGCATACGTCCCAAACCAATGTTGGGTACGATGCACTTACATCCTGTAAATTAGAGCATCCAATAAAATCTTCAATTTCATACGTTCTTTAGCAGTTTTTTCAGTCTTTAGCTCTCTCATATTGCTAGCATAAGACGAAAGAGAAATAAGAAAGTAGAGATTTAGGCAGCGAACCCTAGATTAGATCCAAACAACCGGAAACTCTGAAAAAGATACCTTGTTCTTAGGATTCTAAAAGACCAAAAGACGGTGTAGTACCCATTAAAACCTTTCAGTTACAAAGCAGACACCAGGGGAAGATCCGGTGAGGCAAAACTCCTAATCACAAGATTCCCATTTTCATAACATCAGAAGGAAAATTTGGATTTAAAGCAAGGAAGGTAAAATCTCAGTTATCTTTCTTAAAGTATCTAGTAGTCATTATTTCTTAAATTCCAGTTAATCATCCTGATATTTTATATGAATTTTGAACCGCCTTTTCAATTTACATCAACTCCAGAAAACGCATACAGATTAGCATTACAAACCCTCAGACAACCAGATACCTATTATTATTTTGATAAAATTTTAGAAGAAATTGAAACAACAGACCAGTGTTTAGCACATATACAAATAGAAGACGCTAGATTATCTAAAGTAGCACACCATCATCCCGCATCATTTCTAAAAAATTTAAGACAAGCAAAAGTAGATTTACTTTGGCATAGATACTCTGAATTAAAATTAATAGAAAGACAAAAATTAGAAGAACAAGAAAAATACAAAAATAAAAAGATTTTCTGTAACAAGATCTGTGGTATATCGGACTAAGCATGATTGAGAGGAAGAAGCTCTGCTTCACTGCACACTCTCTCCTCTGCTCCACGTACCAAAGGTCCGCAATTTGGAACCCGTTCCTGTAAAATTTGTGTGTGTGTGTATGGACACACACACAACCCGTTATGTACATCTAATACTGCTAATTAGACAAGAGACATAAAAAAGTAGAAGATGCATTAATAGCCAGTATAGAAGTAGATATGAATCAGAATGGAGGAATATTTTATTGCAGCCCAGACTTTATGATAACCTTAGAAGATATAAAAAATTTAGAAATAGGAATACAAACTAAACGATATGAAAATTTTCAAGGAAATAATTTAACAATAAGTATCGGATTTATAGGAAGATTAACAAATAGTAGTAAAACCAGATATAAGGTAGAAATAAAGCCAATAGTAGAGGCTATGGCAAGTAAAGGAATAAAATTAATAAAACCAATAGAAGTAAGTTCAGAAAACTTGGCAGGAGAAGAATGGGAGATTAGTAAATTTATAGAAGAAAATAATCCAATGGTACCAAAAGATAGTATAATATATAAAAATAGTCAAGGTTCTTGGGTTTAATAAACTTATTTCATTATTCCTGTATATTTCTAAATCTCTATATACGTCTATTGCTTCTTCTAAATGCATGCTCCTACTTCTCCTTAATTGTCTCCCTATATTTAATACACTAGTTCCTACTTGTGTGTTTTCGTTGACTGTTCTACTAGGTCCTGAAAATGATGTTCTACTAGCCATCTTTTAAAATTTTTGTGGTTTAGGATTTACTGAAAATATATTACTAAGATGTGGTTTACTTTCTTTCTTTGTTACAGGTAATCTTTTAAATTGGTCCGTTATTTCTTCCAAATCTTTTTCAAACTTATCTATTTGTAGGACTCTGACCTTTTCTGTTATTGTATCTACTTTTTTATGTAAGGATATTAATAATGCTATTATAGAGTTATTTTGTTTAGGATATATTTTATCTGATGCACTAGCTCCTGAATAATCTGTTAGTCCCAACGAGTCTTGATGATAATATTTTAATTCTTCTAATGTTTTTAGATAATCTGGATAAAAGACATAATGTGAGGGAAGTGGCTTATTACTATTACTACTCATATATTAACTTAAAATGATTTTTTCTATTTTATGTAATAGTACTTCTACTTGATTATAAGATTGTTTTAATTCTATAGATTTATGTCTTATCTCTTCTAATACTTCTTTAGTTATTTTTTCTGTATTAATTTTATGCTCTATTTTTAATTGTTTTAGTTCTTCTAAATATTTTATTCTTTTTATTATTTTATTATTTTGTTCCTTTAAGTAATCCTGATTTTCTACTAACGTCTTTATTACTTTATTTTTATTTTTTATTGATTCTAATAAATTTTCTATTATCCGAGAATTATTTTCTTTATGTTTTTCTAAAGACTCTCTTAAAGATATTACTAGATCAATAAGGCTATTATAGTTTTTATCTTCTTTGCTATGTAAAATATGTTTATAGGTGTTCTGAAAATAACAAATATGCTTATGATTATCAAAAGTTATTATGTTTCTAGATCTATTTTTAATTTCTAAGTCTAAATATTCTAATTTTTTATCTATTATTAAAATGGTTTTTGGATCAGGCTTACCAAGAAGGCAAGCTCTGATACCAACTTTTTACAGGAACGGGTTCCAAATTGCGGACCTTTGGTACGTGGAGCAGAGGAGAGAGTGTGCAGTGAAGCAGAGCTTCTTCCTCTCAATCATGCTTAGTCCGATATACCACAGATCTTGTTACAGAAAATCTTTTTATTTTTGTATTTTTCTTGTTCTTCTAATTTTTGTCTTTCTATTAATTTTAATTCAGAGTATCTATGCCAAAGTAAATCTGCTTTTGCTTGTCTTAAATTTTTTAGAAATGATGCGGGATGATGGTGTGCTACTTTAGATAATCTAGCGTCTTCTATTTGTATATGTGCTAAACACTGGTCTGTTGTTTCAATTTCTTCTAAAATTTTATCAAAATAATAATAGGTATCTGGTTGTCTGAGGGTTTGTAATGCTAATCTGTATGCGTTTTCTGGAGTGGATGTAAATTGAAAAGGTGGTTCAAAATTCATATAAAATATCAGGATGATTAACTGGAATTTAAGAAATAATGACTACTAGATACTTTAAGAAAGATAACTGAGATTTTACCTTCCTTGCTTTAAATCCAAATTTTCCTTCTGATGCTATGAAAATGGGAATCTTGTGATTAGGAGTTTTGCCTCACCGGATCTTCCCCTGGTGCCTGCTTTGTAACTGAAAGGCTTTAATGGGTACTACACCATCTTTTGGTCTTTTAGAATCCTAAGAACAAGGTATCTTTTTCAGAGTTTCCGGTTGTTTGGATCTAATCTAGGGTTGGCTGCCTAAATCTCTACTTTCTTATTTCTCTTTCGTCTTATGCTAGCAATATGAGAGAGCTAAAGACTGAAAAAACTGCTAAAGAACGTATGAAATTGAAGATTTTATTGGATGATCTAATTTACAGGATGTAAGTGCATCGTACCCAACATTGGTTTGGGACGTATGCCTTTATAGACTTCTTGTGCAAACTGTGCGGACTTAAAATTTTTGACTCAAAGTCCGTGGACATGACATGTTAACTTTACGGACTTTAGACCTTCTGAAATCCGTAAAAACATCAAATCAGTATTGCCTAACTATTCAATGTGGCTGAAAGCTTTATGACCGACCTGACAACTAATAAAAGCTTTATGACCGACCTACACATAGATTCTAAATAAATTTGGCCAAACTATACAATGTGGCCTGATAACTAATAAAAGCTTTATGACCGTTCTATTATAGCTTTAGACAAGATGGCCGAAGAATTATCCTTCTATCATGTTTTCGATGTTGCTCATTTCTTCTGGTCCCATTGTTTCCCAATAATGATCATCATTGTATTCTTCATCTGCTTCGATATCCAAATGCCTTGCTCCTGTGCTCATATAATATCCTTCCAAATATTTTTCAAAGACTTCTGGATAATTGGTACTTATAGTGAAATCTTTTTCTAACTTAAACCTGTATGGGACATATATCTTTTGTATTTTATTTTCATATACTAACCTAATTCCATTTTCCCATTGATCTATGAAATGTCTGTAGGCTAATTGGATCATTTTAGCATTTAGCATTTGTTCTTTTTAATGCTAATGGACATTCCACAAGACTGCTGCTGATTTTCTCTAATTCTTCTGTTGTCCTTCTTGCTGGTGGTATATTGCTAACTGTAATCATCATTCTATGTATTGCTGGTTCTATGTCAAAAAGTCCTGTCCATTCTGCTGGTGCTGTTTTGATATGTACAGTTGCCCACTGTCTATAGTCTAACATTTTTCTGATGAAATATCCAAGATGAGTTCCAAGACAATGAGTATCCTCTGGATTTGTAACAATGATTTTTTCTAGAAATCCGGTATCCATGAGAAATTGAGGTGTTAAAATAACTCTTTCCCCATTTATTCTCAGTATCTTTGGGAATGAATATTTTGATAATATAATAGTGGCTCTGAGGAAAAAATTACTGAGTGTATGTATACAATGGCTATTTATTTTCTGGTGATCATAGGCTTCTGGATTATTTGGGTAATGTTTTTCTGGGTCGATAAAGAAAGATGGATGTAGTCTAATGGCTGCTGTATTCCTAATTGGGTCTTTTGCTATTTCATAAAAGTATTGTTGGACTGCCATTAATTTTGAATAATATTGGGCTTGGGCTTTTTGGCTAATAATTTCTTGGATATGTAAAGGGAGGAAACCAAGTAGGTGATATGGTTTAAAGAATATTCTAGGCTTAAGAAATTCAAATGGTCTTTCTGAAATGGGCTTTTCTTTTATAAAGATTGGCTGTTTTATTGGGCTGGATGAAGAACTGGCCATTTGAGATGCTGTATGAGACAGCCTTCCTTTGAGCTCCCCAATCTCAGAAATTTGTGAGAGAATAGTATCTCCTTGTGAGCCTGAGATCTTATACATTTCTTTGAGTCGTTCAGTTAAAGATTTTATCTTTTCTTTTTGGGAAAAATCTTCTTCTTCAAAATTTCTACACTTTAAATTTAAACTTCTAATAGCTTGCTCCATACTTTTGCAATGTCTACAAAATTCTATCCTATTTGTGTTATCTTTTTCTAATGCATATTGATAATTTCTACTGCTACTAGGGGCATCTGTATGTTGATATACTGGCACCCTCATGCTATCCATGCTAGCTTTAGGATCTACATAAAATGTTGTTCCTATATTTTGCCTAGCAAATTCTAATGCTTCATGTATGCTATGAAATGCTTTCCATAAAGGATTATGGAAATGGTTTATTTGTTCTATAACGGAAATCCATTTGGAATAGATTCCAGGTGTTTTTCCTTTAATTACTACGTAATATGAAAAACTTTGTTTTGGAAGATTACTAAAATAAAATGCTAAGATATTAAGATTTCTAACTTTATCAGTGCTATTTCTACTATTCCAGAGGTTATTTAAGATATCCTGCTGGATGTCTTCTAAATTACCTTCCTCTTGGCTATGGAAATGTAGACTTGTACCTTTAGGATACTTTGTAAGTTCCCACTGGCCAATTTTGACTTTCTGGAAGTTATATGCCATCTGCTAAGAGATCAGAAGAATTGTTAAAAAGCCGTGATAAAAAATCTGCTAAATTATTATCTTTACCTTTAATGTGTTCGAAAACTACTTTATATCCATTACCAATAATACTATCTACAAAATTTAACCATCTTCTAGTAGAACTTCTTTTTTCATTACGTTTATCAAAAAACTTTTTTATTGCTTCACAGTCTGTTCTAATAGTTATTTCAGACTTGTTGATTATAAAAAGTCTAAAATTATCCAAACTATATTTTACTGCTAATAATTCATTATCTATACTACTTCTATTGCCTTTTTCCTTATATTTACCACTAGCGTATCTACAGATTTGTTCATTGTTTTTATCGCTATATTTGTTTGGTTTTGCAAAAAGAACTGCTCCCCATCCGGTACTACTGCCATCACATTCTATTATCAAGTAATCTGTGTCTAATGGTAATTTTAGATCATGTAAATTGCCTATTGTTTGTTTAATTTCTTGTATTAATTTGACGTCTTCTTTATTAAAGAATTTTTGTCCTTTTAAAGAGGTTTTATTATACAATGGTGCTACTAGGTTATTTAAATTTTTGATAAAAGGTCTTGCATAATTTAATAATCCTAAGAATTGTTGAAGTTTCTTTGTTTCTTCTATCTTATCTGGAAATTCTAAAACCTTTTTACAAATATGTGGTTGTAATTTTATTTTTCCTTGTCCTATTTCTGTTCCTAAAAATTCTATATTTTTTCTAAAAAATTGTGCCTTTTTATTACTGATTATTATTCCGTGTTTAATAAATTCTGAGAAAACTAATTTTAGATGACTTACATGTTCTTCTTTGTTTCTTGAGAATACTAATATATCATCTATATATACTATGACAAAATCTTTATATTTATTAAAAATATTATCCATTTTTCTTTGAAATATGGCTGGTGCATTCTTTAACCCAAAAGGCATTACTAACCATTCATAGTGTCCTAAAGGACATGTAAAAGCTGTCCATTCTATACTTTCTTTATGCATTTTTACCTGCCAAAATCCTGACTTACAATCAAATTTGCTAAAAATATATCTATATTGGATTCTATTTATTAACTCATTTTTATCTGGTATATCATAGCTATCTTCTTTAGTATTGTCATTTAATCTTTTATAATTTATGACCATTCTGCTTTTTCCTCTAACTATTTCACTATGTTTTTTAACTATGAATGCTGCACTTCTGTGTGGACTAGTACTTCTTCTAATTATTTTTAACTTATTCAAATCAGCTATATGCATTTCGAATTCTTTTATATCATCATTACTAGCTTCTATTTTTGCTGTGCTAAATTTTAAATTTGGATTTAGAATATCTAACTTACATTCTGTTTTGTCCTTTTCCCAATGAATAGTTGGATTTTCTCCAAAAAATTCTAATTTTTCTAATTCACTTATTAGTTGATCTATATCTCTATGTCCTGTTTCTAACAGATCATATAGTTTTTCATTATTTAGAATAGTTTCTATTGTGTCATAATTTTCTATCTCTAAATATTCTTCAAATTCTTTGTCTTCTAAATAGTTTTGAATTCTTTGTGACGAATATAAATGCCTTTCTCCAGTCATCTCCATATTGTCAAAAGAATTAATTTTCTGATTCTTCCCCCTATATTCCTGGGTTGAATCATTCTTACAGCTACCTTTTATATCACATTTACAATTATCTTTTTCTTCTAGTCCTAAGAGTCTTGTAAATTTATTATCTTTATTTATTTTAAATTTATTGCTTGTTAAAAAAGTATTATATGGTAAAAAATGTTCTCTAAGGAATGTTAATCCTGTTCTAGTAAGAATCATGCCATGATATGCCTGTAAAATAAATGATAGTCCTAATATCATTTGATAAGGAAAACTTCTAATATATATTTCTGTTACAGGATATGGTTGTGTACAGTGTATGCTATCTATTTCAAAAAACAATAAAGAATTATGTAAAGCTGTATCATATGTATATGTACTTCCATCCATTTGCCTAGCCGTTCTAATATGGTATGCTTTTTCATAATATTTTTCTGGAATTAATTCTTGTTGGATTACTATATTACTAGCTCCTGTGTCTATTACTGCTAATAATTGTGTTTCAAAATCTCCTATTTTTATTCGAGTTTTTACTTCTATGGATGTTATATTTGATGTTCCTGCTTGTAATAATTCTAGATCATAATTATGTTTTATTTCTTCTATTTCTGGAAAGATTTCTAAATCTATGTTTTCTATAGATATTTCTCTTTCTACTGTTTTTTTTTTGTTTAATTTTTCTATCTTTTGTTCTAATTGGTCAACCTTATTTTCTAAAATTCTTATTCTTCTTTCCAAATAATGTTCTAAAGGCACATTTTCTTCGATTGTTTCTTTTTTAGTATTTTCTACTAAAACATATTCTTGTGCAAGCTTTTCTAAACAGTATTTGCATCCTTCTATATAACATAGCTGACATTGAAACCTTAATTCTATTGACGGATATTTATTACAGTTATAACATGCTTTACTATAATTTCCTTTCCTATGTTCCCATTTATGGATACATTCTACATCAACTAATTCTAAGTCTTCCAATACTTTAAAGTCTTCTTTCATTTCTTCTAAATATATATTATCCATGATAGTTCTGTTTTCTGATTTTTCCAAAATTTCATCTATAAAACTTGTGTCTTCTTGTTCTATAAAATCTGTTAAATTTAAGTCTTCAGATACTATACTATAAATACTTTCTGTCTCTAGTATATTATCATCTATTTCTATTAAATCTTCCGAAAATAATTCTATTAAGTGAGCTTCCCTATTAAAAGAGTTATGTTTTTGTGGACAATTTGTTGCTAAATGATTTGGTTGTTTACAAATAAAACAAGATAATCTATTTCCATAAGTTCTTTCTGGTCTATATCTTCTAACATGATGTTCTTTTTTGAGAAATGGTTTTCTAGCTTTGCTTTTCCTAAGATAATATTGTTTTCTAGGGTATCTTTTATAATTTTTAAAAGGCTTTCTATATTTTCTTTTTTCTTTATCTTTTTCTCCATATTTTTGTGGTGTGTATATTTCTGAGCAAAAACTATATTCTCCTTTTAATTGTCTTTGTATTTTTATAAAAGTACATTCTTCTACTAGTCTATTGATTATAAATCTTACTGCCGTACTCACATTTTTTAATGTTGGTTCCATGGGCGTTGCTTTGTATAAGGTATATATTTTCTTTCCTAAGTCGTCTGGTAATTTTGCAAATAATTTTTCTATAATTCTTTCATCATAAAAACATCCTGCCAAACAACTATAATATAAAAAGTCTTGTAAAAAAGGTTTAATATATTTCCAGTTTCTAATTGATAATTGTTCTAGTTTTCTTACCGATTCTATCTGTGTCATTACTCCTCCTCTATTTGGACTTGTTGCTAATAGAATTTCTTCTACTCGATTAACAAAATTCATTGGATTGACCCCATGTGCCTGATCTTGTTGTAACCTATCTGGAAATTTTTGTTTAAATGCTTCCCATGCTGCTCTTGCTACTCCTCCTAAAAATGTTTCTAAATATGTATACATCTCTATTACGTTATGATCGAAACCTTTTTGTATATAGTTTCTTACTACTCTAGCTTTCCAGCTTCCTATTACATCTTCTATCATTTGTGGATCGTAAGATGTTAACATTAAAGTTTTTCCTTCATCTACTGAATGCTCTTTTATTTCTAATTCTAATGGTCTTCTTTTTCCCCTAGAACTATATTTTTCCTCTGGTTCTCTATATTCATTATAGACTATTCTGGGTGGTTGTCCTGGTTCATATGTTCTAACATTTCCTGTGTGACTAGGATCCGTCTGCATACTTGTTGGTCTGTTACTGCTTTCACCACTTTGTTGTTGTTGGTCCATTAATTCTCTATATGATATTATGCTAGCTACTTCTAAATTATCTTCAGAATTATCTTCTTCTATTTTAACTCTAATATTTCCTATATTATCATAGTATAATACTTCGTTTAATGCTATTTGTCCATTTGCTTCTAATTTTCTTTCTAAATCAAATAGTTGTCTAAAGCTCTGATATATAGCTTTAGCATAGTTTGGCATAGTTCTCTAAATCTTTTTATATAGCTCCACATATACACGTGCACACATATATCATATATACACACACACACATATATATATGTATGTATATATGGTATGTATGTATGTATGTATATACACACACATATATATGTGTACATGCATACATGTACACACACACACAGATATATATGTGTGTGTGTGTGTGTATGTATGTATGTTGTGAAGACCCCATCTCCCCTAGGACGTACTTAAAGGTTTGGCGGATCACCTGCCCAACTCTCGTCAGGACTCACGACATTCACTATAATAAATTTTCAAAATAACCATTCAAGCCTCTAAATTAACATCAGGGTTCTACAATTCAATCAATAATTCAAGTTTAATTACAACTCAAAAGTGAAACGTAAAATACACCATCGAAGATCAAAAGTACAATCTGTCTACCAAAAGTACATGTACAAGAGGATCAGTACACTAGTTCAAGTTTATCCGCTCTGAATCTCCACTCCTGCAAGGAAAACAAATCTAGGGGAGGTAAGCTATTGCCTAGTGAGATTCCCCAAACAAACATCCAAGCAAAACACTAGTCAAAGCACAAAATATTGCATTTAACAATTTCACACACTTTGTACAGTAATAAACAATCTCAAGGCATTCAAGAAGTAATCATTCAATCATTTAAAGGATACGAGCTCACTTGGAGCCATTCATTCATTCAGTCATTCAGTTTCCGTCCATTTCTTCCTTATAACTTCCGATATTTGAAAACACATTTGAAAACAAAAACCCCGAAATTGATTATTTCATTCAGTCATTCAATCAGTCATTCAGTCATTCATTCATTGCATTCCATTCACTGGTCAGTACTCCACCTGACTTCGTGGTTATACTCAAGTATACCAAAACAGTGACCCAGAGTTACCAACTTACCCGATCGAGTCTGCTTCTGGCCCGAATGGGCTAGTGACGAAGGGCAAGGGTCCAATTCAACCAATGGCTTACGTTTATACATAAATAACATTCAAGCATGTAATCGTTGAAAATTCATATTCACTTAGGTCGAGTGGAGTAAAGTACACACTTGCCTATCAATAGTAAAGTGATCTTTGAAATACATTTAAAAGTCAAACAACAACCACACAATCAAGACATTCAATTCACAAACACAAGGAACACTCACCACTTGACCTCAATGTTTCCACTTCAAACCCTAATTCGTCTTCTCAAATCCTGTGCTCATATAAGCTATCAAGAGTCTATCCATTTAAAGCCAAGATAAATGAGAAAATATGAGTTCGAAGCTTCATTTAACAAACACAGAAAATTGTACGTTGAACCTAAATACAGCTTCCGAAAGGGCCATGGTTTCTAGTTCAAATCAAATTCAAATCAAGGGAAAACCACATGTATGATAGGTCCATGTTTCAAGTATAATATGGAGCAAAAACACGTCGATTATAGCCAAGAATTTTGAAGACAATAGGATAAGATTTTTGAGGCACAAAATTGGAAATTTTGAGCAAGAAAACATGTTGGAGAAAATGTGAAGACCCAAAATTCTCTTTTACTGGCTTATCTATTTATTTATTTATTTATTCATTTGCCCCAATTAAATTATTTCATTCATTTTAATTGCATCTGCATTGTACATTGCCCCATTATATATATATATATATATATATATATATATATATATATATATATATATATATATATATATATTTACATGTTTGCTCTTAAACTAAATTTTTCTGTTGCCCAATTAGTGAAAATTTGAGAAAACACACTTTTCGAGACAATATTTAGTCAGAGAATGCAGTGGTCTTGGAGAGTTAAGGATGATCAATTGTTGCCTAAGAAAAGTTAATTGAGGGATTAGAGGTGAGTGACTTGAGTTAAGCTCAATCAGGAGCATTAATAAACCACTATTCAAATATTGACTTTTGCACCATAAAAAGTGGCTTTATGTCACTTCTTTCTTTCACCATTTCACATCACAAAAACACACAAATCTCAATCTCTCTTCCTCTCCTCTTGGCCGAGCCCCTCCTCGTCTCCTTTAGTCAAGAAAATTTCATCTTCTTCCTCTCAATCTTGCTCACTAATCTTGCTCCCAACCTTGCTCACACCTTGGATCATCTTCAAGCTTGGTAGAAGACTTGGTGGAAGGAAGGTTCTTGGAGGTTTAGTGCTTGGTTTCTTGAGATTTTGCTTGCTATCCTTAGATAAAGGTAACTTCTCCAAGCTCCAATCTTTCTTTCATCTTTTAGCTCAATCTTAGCTAGAAACTTGGGATTGTTGAAGGGTTCTATGAACCTTGACATTAGGTAGCATACCTTGAGGATATTCTTGCTTTCTTGACTTGCTCTTAGGAAGATGCCTTGAGGAGGATTATTAGGTAGTGGACTTGAGGATTTCTTGTATGTTGGTTGTTGTTATGGTGGATTCTAGCTTGGTTTTGGTGTGAGAGTTAGGAGGAGAATTTGGAAAGAAAGAAGCAAGGCCGCTGTCCGAATTTTGCTGGAGTTTTTCCCTTGTTTTAATTCCTAAAATTTGTGGTTAAATTGATGCAAAATGCTTGCTACATGTTGGGTAATGTGTGTGTAAATTATCTTCCAAGAAACATTTCATTTGAATGAGTTAAAGTTAAACTTATAGGAGAAGAACAAACCTGGAAATTTTAGAGCAGGGTAGCCAACCAATGTTCACGTAATTCTTTGTACAGGAGTCAAAATCAAGTGTCGTTTATGGCATGTGAAACTAGACTCCGAGGCTTTCTAATGATATAAAATACACATGGTAGTTCATTTTCTATGAGTCGCAGTGAACTAGAAAAATTGGTTGTTTTCTCTTACTGTTTTAATTGCGACACAAGAACTGTTGCAGTTTGTAACTCGATTTCACTCCCCTTAATAAATGCATTTGAAGATAGTTTCTTCTAGTGATTTTTAGTATTTTGAATCTAGTTTTCAACACTGTTAAACTATGCTAATTTTGGACTTGTGTAGCCTTAGTTATGACCTGAATTAGAAACTGTGTCGGGTGTTCCAAAGCTAGAATTTCCGTGTTTCAGGTTTCAAAAACCAGCTTTCAAAAAACTATTATATCTCGGTGTAAAAAAATCCAAATTGTGTTTTGTTTGCTGCGTTTGAAATTAGACTTGAAGTTCTTTCAGTGGTATGAATTTCAGGGGCTAGTTCGATTCCTATGAATTTTGATAAATTTTCAAATTTCACTAAAATTCAAGACTATTTTGCCCTGTTTTTACGGTAGCAGCGACTGGAACTAAAATTTGATTGGTTTCTGATTTGAATATAGTAGAATGTCTTCTGGAGAGTTTTAGTTCATTGAGTCTATTTTCTCATGGTATAAGATTTGCAATTTTTGGACTTATGGAACTCAAGTTATGATTTTTCAAAGAAGGTTGCAAAAAAAACTGAAATTTTCCTTATAAAGTGACAAAAGCTCAAAAGTGGTTTGGAAACATTTTCTGGGTTTCAAGCCTAACCTTGTTGAATATTTGCACCTCATTTCATACTTGAAAAATAAAAATTTCACCTCCTAGTCTTATGCCTTCGGTTTCCGTGAAAATGAACCATAAATTTAGTGTTTTAGCTAGAGTAATTCTTGAGAAATTTCACTAACTTCATATTTGAAACTTGGAGCTTTAACTCCAATATTTACTATGAATTAAGTAACGTTTTGATGGATTTTGACTTCGTAAGTTTAGAAACGTGAATGCTCACTTATATTCTAAAACTTGGGTATAAGATTAGAAGTTTTAAGATATGAAAACATTATTTGCTTTCCTCAATTTTCGTGTCAAAAAAAATTAGCGTGGTACTCCTCTTTTTAAATTGAAAGTCCTTGCCACGACTTGATTCGAAAATGGAACTTTTGAGTCCTCCTTGAGTATTATTTCAATGATTAAGTGAGAAGCTTTCTCTTTTAATTTGACTTGAGCTTGAGTGTGAGGATTCGAAAATTCCATTATTTTAAAATCCCTAATTTTGGCTAAATAATTATTTATTTGGATTTTTGCCACGAATAATATTTTCTAGCCTATTAGATCTAAGTACATGATTTTATAGTTCGTTATATTTCTAAAGTGACTCATTTTAAAAATAATAAAATAAAAATATAGATGAATAAACAAATATTTTCTTATAAGCCTATTTAGCGAAAAATGGAAACGTGTCTAAAAACTTTAGCCATTTGGGAGTACAATAAGCTAAAAATTTAAGACATATACAATGGTCCTAAAATCGACAATTTTAGGTTTAAACACACAAGTAATAACTAGTGGTACGATCGTTATAAGAATTTCTCAAAGGTTTTAATTTTTATTGCGCCTAAATTAGAAATACGTGTTTTCACGTGCGCGCTTAATTGAGGGACTTTGGACCATTATTTTGGGACAATTAAGAATGAATAATATTTATATGAATGTAAGGGCCCTAGAGGTTTAGTGCACTAGTGCAACAAACGTAAGAGAAATCGGATACAAAACGCGCGCGTAGGGTACTAGTTAAAATTGATTTGACGTATCAAAGGATTTGACGTCAAGCGTCTTTAGTACGCAAAAGCTTCAGAGCCGCAATTCATTTCCTTTTCTCTGCTACAATGGCCGGCTAGACTGCAGCAAAGGAACAACCAAGCTTCACCATTTCTTTTCTTCCAAAACTCAACCAAATTCCTACCGAAACTTCCATAGATTCTCACCAAACTTCACATTCGTTTAGCTTTTTACTTGGACAACAACTTAGGCTGGAAAAGGGAGGAGTTTCACGGCTGTCTTCAGGCTTCATAGGGACCGAAATTTTCTGATCTGAGCAGCCATCAAAGTAGGTAACAATCTAACACCTTCAACTTGTCTTACGGAATTTGATTTACGTATTTGAGTTGGAATCTTTACTTTAGTAGCTTGGATTGTTGGAAATGTGGGCTCTATGAACTCCCACTTTGGATTGATGGCTGTGATGATGTTTGATGATGGTTTATTTGCTGAATTAGAGCTTAAGGAAGTAGATTAAAGGTGCATTCTTGACAGAAACGTTGTTTAACTCTTGAAACAAAAAGTTCCCATTTTACCCCTGCTCTGTTCGGTCACTTTACTGTAGATAATTGAGGATTTAAAGGCTTGATTATGTTGTTTACATGTTGTAGAAGTTGTGTACAAAATTTCGTTGAAAAATATTGAGTTTTGGTTGATCAAACGAATTTATTTCAAAAACTGGTAATCTGGAAAACGGTTTCGCCGTAATCCAGACCAGTGGTTGTATTTTGTCCATAACTCCGTACTCCGAGATCGAAATCAAGTGCCGTCAGTGGAATTTTAAACTAGACGTTCCCATGTTTCCAACGGTGTGTAATGCACATTCTGGTTTCATGTGTGTGAGCCACACCATTCATCTGAAGTCGGCTGTCCTGTTTCTCCGTTCTGCCGCAATGATTTGATGATGCTGCAACTTGAGGCTTGATTTTGAACCAGTTGCGAAACTTGTAACGATTTCTTCTGTAAAGTTGTAGCCCTGTGAATTTATTTTCTAACACTATCAACCATTTTCAATTCCGAGTTAAATTGAGAGAGTTATGATCAAAATACGGCGACTGCTCGTTTTGAAAATCTTAGATTTGGACAGATTGCTTTAAGGATTTTTCCAAACTTTGGTTGACTGAATGATCACCCTTCCGAGGGTAGTTTTCCATGAAATTTGATAGAGAGATAACCTTCATATGGAAGTATTATACTGCAAAATTTGGTGTCAATCCAAGTCCGTTTCGGCACTTAACTAAAGGCCCAAAGTTGGAACCAAATCTGGAAATTTTGTAACAATCTTGAATTTTCCCCAACTTCGAGCTGGCGTATCTCGGTACTCGAAACTCCGATTCTTGAACCGCTTGTTCCATCCAAAACTTTACTTGCAGTTCTAATTGAGTTATAAGTTTCAAGGGCCGGTTTCCAACGAGTGATTTTTGCCGAATTTCCAAAGTTAGCGAAAAACCAACCCGGCTCAATCTTAGCAATCTAGAACAGCAACTTTAGGCTCATTTTTGAATGCCTTCCACTTAGATTCATGGAACGGTGTCTTCTAAGAACTTTTAGTACTTTCAAAGACGATTCCAACGGTACCAAATTCATCAACTTTTGATTAGTAGAAAAGAAGTTATGATTTTTCAAAGATTTGACCAAAAATCGAAAATTCTGAAATTTCAAAGGAAATCCGCGAAGGAACATTTTTTCTAGAATCCGGCCTTGAATCCGGCCAGTTTCTGGCCGGATTGTCGGCCGGATTGGTGGCCAAAATTGAAAAAAAAGGAGGTTAGCCACTGCCTCCAATCCGGCCAGAAATCCGGCCGGATATCCGGCCAGATTCCGGCCGGATTGTGACGTGGCCAACCTTCCTTCGATTTCGATCGTTCGTTTTGGAATCTTTTCGCTCGTACTTGTTTCCAACCAATGATTTTAAGGATAATAATCCAATTTTTGTACTTAAGTTTTACATCCTCTTGAGAATTCAATTTCAAAGGCACGTCAAACGAAGTTTTCAATTATTTTCGAACCTTACTCGTGTTCAATCTTTCTCACCACTTGGGGACCTACAGTAATTATCTAAAATACGATGTTCAGGCACGCACGAGGACCTCCAAGAGGACCCTACTGTGGAAGTTTGAACTCTTCCTCCAACTTACTTGCTCGCATAACTGGTGAGTGTCAAGTGTATGCCTACTTGAACTCTAAAGACTTGATTCATGCTTGATTCACCTGATTTCATGCTTAGCTTAACTGATTTTGACAAAATGGAGTCGAGTGTGTACTTGATCGCACTCGTTCTCATTTGAAACGAATGACTCATGCTTAACATGATTTGCTTGGTTTGCATGACTTGAAATGTCTGCTTAAACCTATCGAATGCTTGAATTCATGAAATGGTATGCTATGATTGCATACGTCGATGGAGTGAATCTCCTCGACATTTACATGACAAATGGGGGACGCCCAAACTCATAGGCCGACCTTGGAACTCGAGCCGGCATGGGCTTGGTCGGAAACCTCGGTGAGCCATGAGACTCAAATGATAAGCTTGATCTATTGAGAGATCTCGCTTGGCATACTCGTATAGTATCACCTTATAAATGTAGTGCGGGCCCGAAGTGGTGTATGGTGGACGGATGGGAAGTAAGTGGTGAACTACGGACATGAAAATATCAATCCGGTTGACGGAGAGTCATCACGGAAAGATATATAAATGGTATCGGCAAATTGTGGAACTTAGCTCCTGAGAGCTTCTATATCCTTGAATTGTTTCTGGTTACAGTTTATTGGTGTTATTAATTACTTGCAAGCTAATACCTGAATTGTTAATTGGGCTTGTTATCTGAACTATGTGGTTGCATGTGTGTTCTTGGCCTCACGAGCGTTTTGCTCACCCTGTAGATTTGTTTTCCTTAACAGGTTGAATTCGGAGGTAAAATGGAGCAGCCTCTTGATGTACTTTTGTTTTAGGGTTGCTAATACTTTTGTTTATGCCTTCGGCTTTGGATTGTACTTTTGGTATGGAAATGTAACCTTTGGACGAATTGTATTTTGTGTACTGACGTGTGGTTTGGAGAATGGTTGACTATTATTAAGTTTGAACGTTTCCTCATTTATTGTATCTAAGTTTCGGTTTGTATTGTGTGGTCCGGCTATAGGTTGAATGGAATTGCTTGAGTCCTGGCGAGAGCTAGGCAGGCGTCCCGCGGATACCCTTTGATTCGCCTTAGGGAGAAGTGGGGGCGTCACATTGAGGCTGTCGAGTGTGGGTAGGAAGGGGTTTTTTTTGGTAATTAGCCATGGTCGAATACCTAGGTAACCGTGATTGTGCATGTTTTCAGGTGATCACGTGGACACCGAGGAGCTTGTTTGACCTCTTGCATTTGCTCTCGTTTTGCTTTTGACTTTGGTGAGTGTCAAGTGCATGCTTCATATTGCTATGATTGAAATGATAATTGTTCAAGTGCTATGTGATTCTTGTGATTTGCGAACTTACCAAGGCGAAGGTGTACTTTATCGCCCTCGTTTTCTCCCTCTTGAATACTTGCTACTTGTTATATGAATTTGTGTGACTTGCACTTGTACTCGAACATGCTTTTAACTCGTGAGCACTGAGCAGCAGCATATACCACACCCTATTCGGGTGGGAGGTGCCTCTCATCCCGACTCAGTGCTAAGATCAATTATAAGTTGATTGGAGCATTGTCTCATCAACCAATTGTACTTGTGGGGACATCCCAACCCATTGGCTAACCTTGTAACTCGAGCCGGCAAGGGCTTGGTTGAGAAGCTTGATGAACCATGGAAAATTTTATAACTTGATCTTTTGAGATCTTGCTTGGCATACTCAAATAGTATTGCCACCTCGTGCTTGTTTGGTTCCGGATCCGAGAGGGTGATATGGTGGATGGAGGAAATAAGTGGAGCTCTACGAACATGTTGCTACTTGAGTTGATGGAGGGTCAACCAAAGATGGCTTGAACCGGTCGTGACATGGGAATAGCTCTTGATAGCTCCTGTATCCTTTCTATTTGTGTTTTACTTCCAACTTGCTCCCCTATATGAAATTCATGTTAAATCGTGATATTTAAGTGTGCTATTTGATTTGGTTCCTACTTGTTTGCTTGCTTGATTTTCTTGGTCTCACTGAGCATTGGCTCACCCTAAGTTGTTATTCTTTAACAGGTTTTGGAAGTGGAAGTTGGGAACTCTAGACTAGCGGTCTTTGGTTGAAACTAGTAAAGTTTTTGTATGATATTTGAGACATTTGAAGTGTAAACTTTGTTATATTTGGGTTTTTGGATTGTAATACTAAATGGTAGCCTTAGAAAAATTTGGCTTGTATATTCGAAGTGTTCCTTTAATCCTAAGTCTATGGTTGACTTGTGGATCTCTTTTGAACAAGATTGAGTGCGTGAATCCTGACGAGAGTTGGGCAGGCGCCCCACCAATACCCTAGGGCTCGCCTTAGGGAGAGGTGGGGGCATCACAGAAAACTCATTTTCCTTCTCTTGTGCTCTTTGTTTTGACTCAAATCTAACATACAGGTGAAGATTTAGATTTAACAAAGTATCTTGAGCAAAACCTTGCCGAAATCAAGACAAAATTCTAGAAATCAAAGCTGGAAAATGCCTTTTTCTAGCCGGCCAAGTCTAATAGAAATAACAGCAAGTTTTTCCCAAAATTTTCAACAAAACTTCCAACTTTCAACCTTATTTTCTTGGCGAAACCACTATCAATCAAGATATCATGTCATGACATATATGAACCATTTTCTTAGCAAACAAACCCATCAAAATTTCACATATTCAAAATTCTAAATTAAACTAACTAGATTATGCACCAAAGCTGGAAATTGCAACATAACCTTGATAAACCATGAAATCTTCCATAAAAGTCATGCCTTTTACCTTATAGAGTATCATCCATCAAGTAGATGCAAAGACAAGTGACGAAAGATAAGGTTGCTATCAATTTTACCTCTTAAATCCCACAAAACAAAGCTGGAAATTCACAACTTAACCTGAAAATCATAAAATTCACCACACAAGTCCTTCCTTTAACTTCTATAACATCATATATCAAATAAACTCAAAGATAAGGGAAGATTTCTAGCATAGCTCACCTCTTTACCTCCAAAATCTTAGATGGACAGTCAAGCAAGAAGTACTCAAGGGTTTCTTCCTCCAAAACTTCTCCATTAGCTTCCTTCCAAGCTTCGTGCAAGGTTTGTCGGAGTAGACTAGGGGTTTCTCTTGTTTTCTCTCACTAATCAAGCAAGAAATCAAGGCTTGAACTTGGAGTTGGTTTTCCCCTCTTTTCCCCTCAAGAATTTCGCCCATGACAAGATAAAGAAAGAAGAAATAGTGAAGAAAGAAAAGGGAAGAAAGAAAAGCTTATCTTGGTCAATGTCTTGGTCAACTTTGGTTGGATACTTGACCAATGGCAAGAAAAGAAGAGATGTCTATCTCTTTGTCTCTCTATTTGTCTCTAGTTCACCAAGATATCTAACAGTTCTTGTTACCTAATCCCTTTTGCACAAAATTTTTTCTTGTCCTCCAAATTTATTGCACACACCTCACTAGTCGGTCATACTAGTATCATATAGTATGAAACTTAACATGCACCAAATTAAACATACATCAAATTAAACAAGAAAATAGGTATAATTGAACCAGTAAAGCAACCAAGAGTTTAGGGCTAGTAAGTGAAAATAAAAGAAAATATGTAAATAACTGTTAGGTCACAAACAACTTGTAAACAACTAAAAGTGAGCAAAAATAAACAAAAACCTTTGTCTTGGTCAAATCTTGTCTGAAAAGTTGACAAATTGTGATGACCCCACCTCCTTTTAGAGTGTACCCTAAAAGTTAGTTGATCGTCTGTCTGACTCTCGCCAGGACTCATTAATTTCACATTAACTTCAGAGATAATATTGTTGTATACTAAAACCACGCGTTCAAATCTTTTACAATACCAAGTTTAATACAAAACTTCAGCCGTGATATGATTCTAGATAATTTACAATCACAAACGACTTCATGTTAACTCCCTAAGCTCCCTCGTTCTTTCCCCAACCACCAACTCCTGTAAGGAAAACAAAACTAAAGGGTTGAGCTAAAGCTCAGTGAGGTTTCTATGCAAGCAACAATCAATAAGCACTTAAACCAAATAAGCCAATAACAAAATTAAGCAACTAAGGAACACTTCACTGAATAAAGTAAAGAACACTTCACTGAACAATCACTTTTTAAAAGGATACGGTGCTCGCATTAGAGCCACTTCCTTCTGTGAGTCATTTCAATGTCATTGAGCATTCATTTCAGTGTCAAGAGACACTTATTTCAATACCATTGCACACTCATTTCAATGTCATTGTACATTCATTTCAATATTATTGCACACTCCGCCAATTCACCTCCTTATGTCCTCCAAAACAATAAACAATCCCCTACATTCAATAATCAGTTCAATAATCTCCCAACTTCAGGGTAATACTCGAGTATACCAAAACAGTTATCCAAAGCTTCCGTCCTATCCGACCAAGCCCTTTGCTGGCTCGAATAGTCCGTTGAACAGAGGCTTTTGGGGCCCAGTTTAGCCGATGCAATAAAGTATACATATGGCTTACATTCATGCACACTTACAGTAATATTTGATCAATTATCAACTTTCAAACTCAACTAAGTCGAGTGCGATAAAGTACACTCCTGACTTAGAAGGCGAGGGACAATTGAAATACACTTTACAATGAATCACTAGCAATATTCCATAATAAGCACATTTATCACATTATTTCAGTTAAGTAAACATAAACAGTTAAACACATAAATTTAGAAACACTCCCCAAGTTTCCAAATAAATCACTCTTGAACCTCGGGTTTGTTTCTTGGCTCACTGCTACTCCCTGACACAAGTTTATAATTCTAAAGTAAGTGGACAATTTGTAAAGGTTTGCTTATTATTTATTATCCTATTATTTGAACTATTAAAATCAAGTTTGACTTTAAAATACAAAATATAATATATCCAATACTTATCTTACATTTATATTGAACTTATTGACTTTATCCTTTTAAACTAAGGAATATACATATTTTCCAAGTTTATAATTTATAAAACATTTAAATTAGGATTAAACCATTTTCTACTCAAGATTCTAAGATTAAAGGTTAGGAACACTCCATTGGTCCCCTTTTTAACTAATTAATTTTAAGCCATTTGTAATTTAGATTTTATTTCTCTACACTAGTCCTTCAAGTTCTCAAATCTTTAAAATGCTTGTGAGGACAAGATTAGGTGATTTGAAGGCATGTTATATATATATATATTTATAATGAGTTACTTTAGGATTTCCAAAATGTCATAGAAGGTTAGCTAGCTACCGTTTTAGTCAATATTCAAATTTCAGCAATTCATTCCATCAAACACTAATTTCTCCAACAATGTAGCAGTTTCGATTTCCGTTTTTCCCTACTAGTTTTAGCTAGAATTTTTCTAAGGCTTTAACAGCCCCTTTGAGTGTTAAAAGTCAATAGGGTGCACACGAGAGTAGGGACAAGATATTACACAATGTTTTACTCAAGATGGTGGCTGATTGTCATGAAATTTTTAGATACTACATCTGAATTGTAGCCCCCCTTTCTCTCTGCCGTTAGACAAGCTCCTAGCAACATTATTTCAGAGTTTTAGTGGAGCTTCCCTCGTTTACTGGCTCGAAACATCAAACACATGACACACATTCTGTTCAACATGAATTAAGGTTATTGCCTCAAAATTTCAATAGGTTATTCGATCAAATTCACCAACAAAACTGCTATCAGCTTTTCATCAGAATTCCCTCCATTAATTGTTTCATTATGTGTTGTAATCTAACAAACTTGCTAGAACTAACATGTTATATTCTGTGTTACACTTCAATGTAAAGGTTTGGAATCAGATTTCTTGAAGAAACCTGCAATGGTTCCTAATTCTTTCTCTAGGCTGCAACCATTAGTTTCCAGTAGCAACAGCAGCCTTTCGTTTGACATTTCTCATTAGTTGCGTTTCTGGTTTATGTCCTAGCTGATCCTGCAAAGGATACCCATTCAACTGCAGATCATCCTAGGCTAAACAGGACAGTCTATGATCAGAATTCAAAAGGAAATAACTGAGTTATGCCTCATTTCTGCAACTAGCTGCAAATCTGGTGCATATCAGCATGCATCAGATTTGCATGCTCAAATTTTTGCATGCGTATAACAACAGGATATTATGCATTATTTTCCAGATTAGCACCAGTTTTCAGTGTTATAGCTCCTCATTTCCAGTCTCAGTTGCATTGACAGAATTTCGACAGGAGCAACAGGCTATTATTTGTTAGTTCCTCATGATTCCCCTTCAATCTCAGGTTCCAGCTAAGCATGCAAGGAATATCTATTCGGTTACAGGTTATCCTTAACAAAACGTGAGATTAAAATACAAGAACTAAACAGAATTAAAGCTCATTTCTGCTCTTAGTTACAAATTCTGATGCATAACAGCATGCATCAGATTTTCCATGCTCAAACTTCTCCTCTCCTACCAGATCAGTCACTCGTTTATTTCATCTGCATAATAGAATCTTTCTCCTACCGAAGCTTATTCTCTTCCTCTACCAACTTAACTTGCAGCTGATTCATTCATTCGTTTTCTTCCAAATAAGCATGAAATTATTGCAGATTCTTAACATTATCATCCCAAAATATTAAAACGGTTACAACTTCTAGTTTCTGCAGTTTTCATAGTTTCTGCATAACATTTCTCGCTCCAGAAACTAATTTCTTAGCTAGCTCTACTTGTAGCTCAAGTTTAGCTAATTATACTATCTAAACAGTGAGTTATAATGAAGAAGGTTACCTTTCTTCCCTAAGGTTTCTTGTCGCAGGCTGCTAGAATTTCTGATCCTGATTCCCTGCAGTAACTTCCTTAGCCTTGGTTAGAAGTTATCCGCTCCAGCTCTCACTTTCTCAGTTCTTTGTTTACTCTCAGTGTTGGCTTGGTAAGAAGAGTAATTGGAGTTTTCTTTGCTCTCAGCCACCGCGCAAATTTAAGCAGTTAGTTCTCTTCTTTTCCTCTCGGTTGTTTATATAGCTTGAATGAAAGAAAGAACAGCAATGCCACCTAATTCCTCTGGCTGTCGGTTACTCCTGACTCAGCAATTGTTCCACTGCCCAAACCAACTCCTATTTACTTCCTCATTCCACCGTTTAACCTTAGTAGTTTTGGTGGCTGTTTTCTCTAAATTTTCCTTCAATCACCGCCCAGCTTTTTACCAAATAACACACCTTACTTATTTCCTTTCCATATAATTTCTTCCTTAGGTCGCATGGTAAATTGTCTAACCTTTAGGGTTAAATTAGTCCTTTAGTTTTAGCGTGTTTACCTACTAAGGGCCAGACATTTTATTATCTCACTCATTGACTCCAAATTTCATTTATTCTAATTTACATGCACCTTGAAATTTTCCTACATTTAACTAGGAGATGTACACACATTTGGTTTTGGAAGTAAATTGACTAGACATGTACCTAATTCAACTATATAATAAATTCAAATGTCACAATTTGCAATATGTCCATCATATGTTTATTTGATTACCTAAATTTTTCTACACCATTCTATTATTTGTTTATTAATATATATATATATTTTATCTTTATCATTATTAGTATTGTTTTTATTATTATTTTTCCTAAATTTTAAATTTTATAGAAATTCAATTATGCATTTAATTTAACCATTCATTTGTTACATATAATATTTCTAATAACAGATTAAATGTAATGAAATAAATTCGAAGTGTACACATAAATTTCCCGAGTTCTCACACAAATGGCAAAATCTCAAGTGATATATCTTTTGCATCAAAATATCTTTCTTTCCATAATATCTCTTGCCACAAAACAACAGGCAATCAATTGAAAGAATCAATAAGGTACAACGGTCCGTTAGCATTGAATACATACAAGCAAGTAATCCAAAATGAAAATTATGAAAATTTCGGACCCTCACATATGTATATGTATGTATCCAGAATTGGGTTTATATATGTATCTATACATATATACATATATACATACACACGCGCACACATATATGTGTGTATATATGTATACACACATAGATACATATAAACACACATATATATGTATGTATGTATGTATGTATGTATGTATGTATATGCATTGATAATTATTTTTGCCAATGATGGTCCCTTTTTTCTTTAATTTTTTTGCTTGTACGGTTAAATTTTTAATACCCAATATTGGTCAGGAAAAGTAGTGGAATAACTCACAAAGTGAGATAGATACTATATTAGAGAATACTTTTTTGTCCATTAATCATTAAGGGCATTGAGAATTTATTTCAATTTGGCACATATATAGAACATTTAACTTTACCCTATTATTTTCGATAAAAAAAACACCTAGATGTGTTGGAGGGTTAGGCATAAATTCCGACCTATTTATTAAGATATTTTCATAGAGTACATGATAAAGAAGAATATACTGCCCAGTTTTGACTAACTGGATGTGTTGGGGGATCTGTTCGTTCTGGAACTTCGATCTGGTGTAAGCACAACGCAAGTGTTTGGAGCAAGCCACCATTTAGAAACTCTAATGCTTAGAGTTTACAATGGAAGCCTCTCATATTGTACAACTCCTCTCCAGGGGCAGATCTACGGTTGGGGCACTGGGGCACGGGCCCCTACTGCTCCGCTTAAATTTCTATAGTATTCGTAAAAATTTGATATAATTTCAAGTGTGGCTCCTCGAGTTTTGTGTATCCATTGGTTTATATGCTCTTAAAGTTGGCTTTGATTTTACCTTTTGCTACAGCTACCGTAGAAGGGGCTTTTTCAGTTATAACTATAGTGAAGAATCGGTTACAAAATAGAATGAAAGACACTTAAATGAATTATTGCTTAGTTACTTAAATTGAGAAAAATATATTTCGTGAAGTTCAAAATGAGAAGATTGTAAACTGTTATTAAAATATGAAAACTTGTCGTGAGCAATTGTAAATGGTTTAGTTTGCTTTTTGAAATAAAATTATTATTACATTAATAATTTTGAATTTGTCTTTTTAAATTTTTTATGGAATATATACATCATTTGTACTTATTGGTGAATATTTCTTTTTTGCTTAAAAAACTAGAAAAAGAGTAGGTAAAAAATTTTAGAATTGCTTTTGCCCTCACTGAAATTTTTTTCTGGCTCCGCGACTGCTCCTCTCCAAGCTGTCCCCAACAACTATGATAGGTGGTTTCGTCTCAATGTAATTCATGATGCGCATGCTCGGAAACTAACGGTTTTCATTGATGGGATTCAAGTGCTTGAAGCACCAGGAAGAGGTGGAAAGTCCCATAACTTCAAGTTTGGAGTATATGCACGAGATGATCCTTCTAACTACATGGAGTCCCACTTGAAGGGCATCAAAGTTCTCAAAAAAAAAAAGTGACTTGTTACTTCTGTGATCTATCTACTGTTTTTGGTTTAAGCGGGCATATTTATCCACATTTGCCCTCTTTTTTTTGGTGAATTTTTGTGGAAAGTAACCTGCTTGAAGGGGTTGCTTTCTACCATGATCATCCAGTTGTTTTAAAATGACCACATAACTTCTATGTTTCAAATAAAGTGGAATATGGAAAAAGTATAGAATATTCAAAAACGAACAAACGAAAAATCAGAATACACACAAAATGAAGTCTTTTTAGTTCTTTGTTGGTTAATTTCTACGTTTAAAGTCTTGATTTTAGAAAACCAAGAGGAACCAAGCCATACTGAATTTATTTAATTCTGACAGCACACTACTTGGAGAATTGTATGTCGTTTAGGCTGGATTTGCTTAATTAATTGGTTATTTGTGCCTTTAGTAAACCAATTTTAACAATTCGATAAAAACAAAGCTTTAGTTATCATTCTTGTGGTAGCCAATACTATTAGCTATTAACTCAAACGGGGACTTATCCCCATAGAAGCGGGTTATTACGTGAGGAATATAATTCAGAAATTGCGATTAACGAAATTATAAGACTACCTTATGAAACTAAAACATAAGATAATCGAGCCCACTGGCCGAGTTTTGGTTTGAACATAATTTGGCTTCTTCTTTTTGGTCCCAAAATGTTCACTCAAGAACTGATAATTTGTATTTACAAAAACATGAGTAATTCGGTCGAAAGAAAACTATGGTACGCCTACCATATAATAAGTAAACGAATGTTATCAGTTGGTCAAAAATTTTCAAACAAAAAAATACGTTTTGATTTGGTTACTCCAAACCAATAGAAGAGCATTATAGAGAATATGAAGATCATAAGGAACAAAAGGAAACGACCAAATCTTGTCCATTTTCTATGAAAAGCCTATGTATGAATTTGGTCACCAGATTTTTAATTGCTCATTACTGGTAATAGTATAAGACAAGCAATTTCTTTTTTGAATTTATTATTCTAATTCGTCCCATCAAACTAACTTTGATTGAAATATTCTAATTTTTATTATTTCAACTTATTGTATTTGCATTTTCTTCTAGGGACATCTAAAAAATTATGTTATGCGTGAAGACGTAAAGGAATAAAGTAGATATCCAAATCCAAAATGGCAGAAATTCATGGTTGTGATGTCTGTGACATTAATTTTCGAATTTTATGCTGTCAATGAAGGATTCACTGGCGTGAAAGTGTTTAAAGAATGCTGTAATTATTTTGTTTTCCCCTCTATCCCCTGATTTGATGAACAACAACATTCTTTACCAGTTCCTCCCGTTTACCTCATCCATCTAAGCTTCTTAATAAAACCAACTGCAAATACACTTCGTTTTTTGTTCAGTTGACCAATTGGGGTGTCTTGAATGGGTTGCTTTCAACTTTCAAGACGCGTATTTTCTTGATTGTGCGTGGATTGAGGGGTATGTACCTTAATAGTTGTTGCCATGTTATATCTAGCTTGCTGGTCATTTTTCTACTTCTTGACTGAGCTATCCCACAAACAAATTGGAAAGGAAGTTGCATGCATTTGGGGTCTGAAAGTCAAGCATTTTTCATTCTGTAAATTCTCTTGTAAAGATAAGATTGTCTTCTTATAAGACAACTTTCTCTTTTTCTGATAAATACTTCAATTTCAAGACAAAAAAGAAACCCCTTAACGTTTAGTATACAGTATTCTTCAGTGAATATGCTTGACAATTCTCTTTGTTGTCACATGTAGAGTTCAAATCCTGGGCATAGTAGTTGAGGGTAAGAAGGACGTGGGCAGGGGTGGGAGGGTTAAAAAAGGTACTATACTACCATTAATTATATATTTTTTTTTGTGATTTGGATAATTTTATATTTTATATTAAAAATGGGAAATAACACCATCACAGTCCATAACTTGATTTCAAGCTTCGGCCAGATTACTTGAGCAAAAGAAAGCAATTTCCATACTCGTTCCAAATTTGCGAGCAACCCCTTCAAGCCTCGGCCTCATCATCAAACTCCGATGTCCACAGGCAACCGTACCCATATCCTCCATTTTTAACTTTCATAAAATCGTAATTTATAAAAGAAAATTTTAAAATCTTACAAACTAAGATCCACTTGAATTTGTTATCCAAATTCCAATCCAATCAACAATCAAGCCTTCAAGCAGAAGGGTAGGGGAAGCGGAAGGAACAAGAGAGGCAGAACCATGCTATCTCCCCACACCATCACTCAACTTTGATTGCCCTTCTTTCCCAATCTGTATCCTACCTATTCGTCTTCCAAATTATCGGTGGGTTTCATGGCAGGGAGATGTAATTGCAAGACTTTTTAAAAAAAATTTCTTGTTATATCTCCTTATCCATCACCAAAATTTGGGAATCTATGGTAATAGGAGTCTTAAACACAGTGAAGATTGAAGGAGGAGGGGCAGAAGTAAAAGAACAAGGTGAAGAAAACCGAAACTAAGGAAAAAAAGGAGGGCATATGAGAAGAGAGAAAACACCAAAAAGATGGGGAAAAAAATTAAAATTGGGGAAGCCGTTTGTAGTAATAATAGAAAAAATTTCACCTTTTAATTCTCCACTTACCCCATGATGACTCCAACCTATGAAGCATCTCACCAATTCACATTCAAACCAGTAACCTTTCGGCTACACATAAAGCATCTCAGCAATTAAGCCGTGCTTTGTTGTCTAATATAATAATAGAAACTTGCCATAATAAGCAACTATGAGTTTGTAAATCACAGTGTTTGTGACATCGATATTACTGACTAACTATGGAAGGGTTTAACTTGCGAGAGAACCTAAAGAATGCCATTTATAGTCATACAAGAAGCTTTCCAACTTTAGGTACAAAACTACTAAAAACGATTAAAGAATAAGACACAGAAGCAATCAAGAAGAAATACAAGATCAAACATAAAAACTACTTAAAAAAACGCGAAACTGCTACAAACTTTTTGAAAATGATTAATGTAGATCCGGTCTGGGATCCGGCTCGAAGGACCTTAGGATCTATCACCGGATTGGGGTGTGCTTCAACTTTAGATGCTAGTTGATGCAACGAACTGGCGCAGGTTACTTAGCCAGCCAGCGCAAATTTGTCCTCCAGTGCCTCTGCATGTCGTTTTCATCGGCATTTTCTCGAACATTTGCTTGTTGCTAGTGGCGTTAACCTCGTTCGAACAATGTGATTTACAATATAAGACAAATAAAACTTGAACTAATAAAAATAGATAAAAACACTAAAGAAAACAATGATGACTACATTAATTAAGAATCTCAAAATGGCTTCTTGGGCAACTTTATTAAGGTATGGGTTTAGGTCGGGAACTTGCGACTCAATGGTTTAATCATGATGTCATAACTTTTGTTTCTTCAACTATGACACATCTTTACAGCGTGCTTTTGTTGTAAAGAAAAATGTATTATATACACACACACAAACATATAATATACATACACATACACACGCATATAGTAAAAAATTTCAAATCCTAACCAGAATAAAAAATGAAATGCAGTCATCAAATGCTTCAATCATATGATATTATAAAAGGATCTATCTAACGAGTGTTTAATAGACATTTGTTACTAGGCACTTGTTAAAATGTAGTTCAAGTGTTAGATTTTTAGAATAGTAAAATTAATTAGAAAATGTGTATAAATACAAGAGAAGATAATAATTATTAGTGTGTGCATTCAAATGAAAGTTTAGGTGCGATTTAGGTATGTGAAAGGCACCCATTAGATAAAACCTATTATAAACATAATAGTTCGCTATTCAATTTCTATTTTGGGAAGTTGTTGATTCGGACAGTCTCACATTTTGCCAAGAAACACCCTCCCATGTTGTCGCATGGACAAATTTAATATTTGTATTTCTTGTTGGATTTATTTTTCTCTTCTTTTAGTAACACATAATTTCGAGCTTTTTAATTTAATTAGTTCTAGAAAAATATTCCCAAGGCAACACAATCATATATATATATATATAGTTATTATTTTGGAAGATTGTTGAGTTGGATACTCTAATATTTTGTCAAGTGGATGCTCTATGTTTTAGCCATGTGACTAAATAAATTTAATTTTTATTTGAGTATCTTTTAAGTATTTTATTTTTGGTAACAATCAATTTCATCTTTATTTTTTCACCCACTTATTTTTTTTCTTTTTAACTTCCTTAGCCACAACAACTCTCAAATAATCATTTACTTCATTACCTTATATATGTTTGTATTAATTACACCTTTTTCTAAAACTTTTTGTCAATCACATCGTGGTTTTTCTATTTTTTAAATTCTCTCCTCAATCATTTTTTTTATCTTTATTACTTGGTTTTGTAATACATTACAATTACCAAAATTTCAATAATTTTTGCGCTTTCTAATTAAATATCAATTCCTAGTTTGATGGGTTGTTGAGTTGGTTTATCCAACCTTTTGCCAAGTGGACACTTTACTTTTTCTACACTTGGCCAAGTATAATTTTTTATTTGAGTAGATTTTTAAGTTTTTTATTTTAGGTAAAAATGGATGTCATCTTTATTTGCTCTCCTGCTTATTCTTTTATTCTTTTTGACACCCTTGACTATATATAGCAACTTTTAAAGCATTTAAATATTTTGATTTTTGGTATATGTATACACACACACGTATATATGTACACACACACATAGGTATATATGCACACATGCATACACATAATATATGCATGCTAATACATATATATACATATACATATACATACATACATACATACACATGTGTGTGTGTGATCGATAAGGTTTTTTTTTTTTTTTTTTGCTTTCGAAAAATTTCCATTTAAGTAGGAGCCACCAGCTCAAAAATCTTGATATTTGCAATTATAGGCCACAAGGAAATATTTTTGTGCAATAATGTTAATCCACGATGATCTTCATCAGGAGGCATAGCATAATGGTACCAATTCAACTATTTAAAACATGTGACCTTCTATTTTATCTTTTAGGGAATAAGATTAGATATTGACCTATGTCTTCTTTTGTTAAAGTGTATGCAATTTAGCAACAGAAGGAAATTTGACCTGACTACTTCTTCTTTTGTTTTTTGGAATTTTGTCATCCCTTATGGATGCATAATAAATAAACCCTTAAACTATTATGGAATTTGACTATACTTTGTTATCTCAAGCAATCTTATCTTGAATTTGGCAACATCTGAAACTTTCTCATTTTTCATAGGTAAGGCATCATCCAGTTTTGAAAATTCATGGGTACTTTTAACTTTACGAGTGAGTACGGATTGAGCTCTCTAAGTCAAGAAAGGCCCTAAATGGATGCCAAAAGGCAAAGTAGACAACTATTCCTCTGAACAAGGAAAAGCTAAATTGTCATCATGAAAGCCATTAAAGCACTTTATTCGAGGAATAGGCTGAGGGCTATCTAGGCTGTGGTCCGAGGCCTATCCGCTATCTAGAGTTTCTCATATGGCCAGAGGGAGATCTGACCATAGCCCTCTTTTGATTCAATGTGCAAGTAATAGGGTGGGTTCGTCTTGTTTTCGGTTTCTTAATATTTGGCGGCGTTACCCCCAGTTCCGGGAGATAGTGTTGGAAGCGTGGAGTAAAGAGGTCTATGGCATGGGGATGGTTAGATTTTACAACAAGCTCAAATCGGTGTGGGACAAATTGAAGCAATGGAACCGTGAGGTGTTTGGCAATGTTTCTTCTAAGGTGGTAGAGGCTGAGCAGGAGTTAAAACAAAGGGAGTCGGAGTATGATTTGATTAGGGATGAAGAGTCTACAATTCATCTTCATGAGGCCAGAGCGATATATAATTGGGCACTTTCTATAGAGTGTGAGTTTTGGCATCAGAAGGCGGGTATTAAATGGTTACAGGTGGGAGATGCTAATACTGCATTTTTCCACTCTTGGGTCCGCCAACGTCGGAACTCGAATTTCATTTCCCGTATTAGGAAAGATGATGGGGGATGGCATGAAGACCCACAAGCCATTAAGAACTCAATGATATCCTTTTTTTCGGGGTTGTTCTTATCCAACCGTCAGGTGCAGGCCCCTACTGAGCTTCCTTTTGAAGTTCCTAGAGTCACTCAGGTTGATAACAAGCTGATGAAATGGTTTCCTATGATGGAGAAAATCCACGAGGTAGTGTTTGGAATGGAGATATAGAGTGCACCAGGTTCGGATGGGTTTGGAGCAGGATTTTTCCAAAGTTGCTGGGACATTATTAAAGGTGATTTAATTATGGCTATTCAGGATTTCTTCCAAGGTATGGAGCAACCCAAGAGCTGGTCACACTCTTTGTTCGTGCTCATCACAAAAGTGGAGGGTGCATCCCACTGGAGGGAGTTTCAGCCCATTAGCCTTTGTAATGTAAGTTCTACGATAGTGTCTAAAATTTTGGCGATTTAGGATCAATTGGCTCCTTCTGAAGCTCATTTCACCATGGCAAATAGGGTTTGTTCCAGGTCGTAGGATAGTGGACAATATTCTTTTGGCGCAGGAGTTGGTTTTAGACTTGGATAGGAGGTTGGTTGATCCAAACTTGATCTTGAAACTGGACATGGAGAAGGCATACGATCGGGTCGACTGGTCGTTACTGTGACGTCCCCACTTCTCCCAAGGGCGAACCCAAGGGTATCTGCGGAACGTCTGCCCAACTCTCGCCAGGAGTCGATACAATTCTAGTTCAAACTTAAAAGTAAACAACCAATAATAAAAGTCGAACTGAAAAGGAGTCGCTTCCATACATAAATATTCAATCTTTCATCACAATTAGTCAAAATACATCAACTTCCCCAAAATATACAACTTTCAAAAGATGTCTAGTCCAATACAATTAATACCCTAATCAAAAGATCATCGAGTCAGGTTCTCCATAATTCCTTCCATTCCAACCCCTGCTAAGGAAACCAAAGCTAATGGGATGAGCTAACGCTCAGTGAGGCCAAGAAAATCATGCAAGCACGTAATTCAAGTAGCAATAAACTCGTACGAGAAATAAAGCTATAACATTCAAGTAATTCCCAAAATAATACAAAACACACTTGATAAGAATGCGGGAGCTCTCAAGAGCTAAGTTCCACTTGCTTTGCCGAGTCTCGATCATATACCTCTTTGTGATGACACTCCGTCATCTGGATAGGTATTTTTTGTCCGTAGAACACCGCTTTACTTCATGAATCCCATTCACCATTACACCCCCTGTTCCGGGCCCGCTCATCATTTAAAAGGCGATACTACTCGAGTATACCAAGTGAGATCTCTCAAATAGATCAAGCTTTATGAATATCTCATGGTTCGCCAAGCTTCCCAACCAAGTCCATGTCGGCTCGAGTCGCAAGGTTAGCCTATGAGTTTGGGCGTCCCCCGAATAAGAATACGAATATAAGTTGATGAGCAGCGCTCCATTCGATGATTCCAAATACGAATCACGAATATGAATTATAACCATACGAATATGAGTTGATGAGACAACACTCCAACCGATGGTTTCAAGTATAATGCACATAACCAAATTTGAATATTATTTTCATTTGAAAGAGGACGAGTGAGATAAAGTACACACTCGATTCACAAATTCCAAATTCACATAATTGATGCAAAACAATTCACATACTTAACCACATAACATGCACTTGACACTCACTAAGTCAAAACAAAAGTGAGTGAGAAAGTCTTTAACGATCCGCTTCGGGATTCTCTTCGAGACCTTCTTGATCGCCTGAAAAAAAATGACTAACAATCACTCTCACACATTCACAAATTCCTTATCAAACAAAGAAGAACGCACACTTGCTTTAAAAAATTCTAGTCAATGTCTTTATAAGAGCTTCACTTTATCGAAAGTTAAGATTCAAAAGTGAGGATTTTAAAGTTACTAAGGAAACTCATATCCTCGATGAAATTGGGTTCAAAACGCTATATCAATATCAAGATAAGAAGTCAAATTCCCAAAATTTCATTTTCTAAGAAAGCGGCAAATTTCAGCTTTGCGCGTCAAACTTAGAAAAATCAGACCTTGCACTCAGTAGGTTCAAAATTGGAAAACTTTATACCATTGGAATCTTGGTTCAGAATACTAAAAGTTCCTAAAAGACACTTTTCAAATATTCTAAACGGAAGACATTCAAATTTCAGCTCAAAGTGGCTGACTTGAGCATATAGGACAGTTTTGGTCATGTTTTTCGGTAAAATTTGGAAATTCGGAAAACTTCATAGAAGTGAACTAGCCTCTAAAATTTATAGCACAATAAGAATTCCATACAAGGTTTCGAACACAGCAAATGGAACTAAATTTGAAGTTTTGAGCGTCAAGATATAGTAGCTCAAAGTTGGTAAATTTTCACTACTAAACAGTGAATTTTCCAGATTTGAAAGTAAACTTTGGGACATCATTTGTATATCAAAATGGTTTTAGAATAACACCAAATGTGGTACAATCAAACTTCCATATGAGGGCTAATACTATATCAAATTTCACGTAAAAACTCGTACGGGAAGGTAGTTAACAAAACTGCCAAAGTTTAGGAAATTCTTAAAGCAAATCTGTCTTCTTGCTTTCTTTTCCTTTTCAAACACTTTGCACCATGAAATCAGTCCCATTTTGGTTCATTTGTGAAACCAAGGTCCAAGAAACATTTCATAAATAATTTGTAGTTGGCTGACATCAAAATTTCAAAATAAAACATCTCACAATCAACCAAACTAGTCGGCCAGCAAAAAGTAGGGTTTTCCAGCTCTGCTGCAGTTTACAAATTGTATCATATCTCACTCAATACAACTTGGAATTGAGAATGGTCAGTGGCGTTGAAAACTAGATTCAAAAGGCTATATTTCATCAGAAGAAATTATTTGAAAATCAGTTCATAGGTAGCTCAAATTCAAGCGACAAATCGCAGCTTCTCACTGCCATTCGAACAGAATAGTAGAACAGAACAGGAAACTTTGGTGAATCACTACGGATCACTCAGTTCTAACTAGATGGTGCATTTTACACCGTTGGAAAGCTACAAATGTCTGGTTTCAAATGCCACGAACAAAACTTAATTTCGTCATCTGTACAGAGAGATATGTTCGATCAAAGGGACACTATTCAAGCTGTCCGAACACAGTTTCCAGATTTGATTAAATTTCGAAATTTCATGTTTTGCTCAACCAATTCAAATGATTTTTGGTTGAAACTTTCTACACACCATATACAACTTATATACATCAGTTTTACAGTCATTTGAGCATCAAAAATTTGAAATAAAGGCACGGCAAAAACAGGACAGATTTCGGTCAGCAACCATGCGAAGTTTTCCTTCAACTTTCCTTCCATTCTATATCCATAATCATCTTAAACAACACTTAAACAACTCAAACCAAGCATTATATCATCATATCAGCACATACAACCAAGGTGGGAATTCATAGAGCCCACTTCAACCAATCCAATCCAAGTAATAACAACAATAATGAAGTTACAAGCTTCAAAGCCAAGGATAAAACCCATTAAAGCCAAGAATGAAAGATTGGATGGTTACCTCCTAGCTTTAAGAGAAATCAGAAATTTTTGGCACCAAAGACTGCAAGAAAACCGCCAAGATGAAGTCTTTCTTCTAGCTTAAATGAATTCCCAAGTAGTTTGTAAGTTGGATGCAAAGTTAGAGGTGAATTGGAGCAAGAATTGGACAAGATGAATTGGAGCTTTCTTTCTTCTTTTCCTTGCTGTTTTGGCCGGCCGAGATGAGAGAAAGAGAAGGGTTTTTGGTGTCTTTAGTTTGTGAGGAAAGCTTGAATAATGATTAGCTAGCAAACTTGGAGCCAAAGAATGAAATTTTCTTTCCCCCATTTACCCTTTGCTGGCCGAAAATGAGAGATGGTGAGGGAGTGGTCGTGTAATGAAACTTGAGGAGAAAGAATGAAGGAAAGCTACTTTAAGTTGTGTGCAAAAAGTCAATTCTCACTAGTGGTCGCGCGCGGGTTTCGTACCACTGTTTTCTTTCGAGTTTGATACACTCATGCACTAATCCTCAAATATAATTCCTTTAACACTATAATTATTCACACTTAGGAGTCTAGTATAATTTCTTAAATCTCCACTTAGCCGTTCCGATGTGAAATACGCGAATTTCCAATTCGCGTGCGATAAGGCGAAAATTAAAAGGAATTCATTTAACGATAATATAATTAACTAATACTAGGATAATTTACTTATAAAACGACTATTTTAAGAAATAAAACATAAGCCCTCAAATCTTCAAGATCATTGCACTCTCGGATCGAATATTGCCTTGAAAAACGTGTATTTGCTATTTCTTACTAAACGAGCCTCCGCAAAATTAAATTTGCTAACGGAACGCTTTAAAATATAAGTAAGGCATTGTTCCATGTAAATGGATTTAAAATGGTTGAAAGAAATTATTCGAAGAAAACGGGTGAATAAATATTTAAATAAACCAGTAATATAAGATAAAAATAAAAAAATTTTCGGGTTCTCACATCCTTCCTTTCTTAAAAAGAATTTCGTCCTCTAAATTCACACCTAGGGTAATATCATATTCCTTAAGTTATACTTATCAGATCAATCAATAACTTACACTCTCCAACCCATATCTCATAATTTCTATATACCAAATTACCAACTAAGCTTTAATGTTCCCCAAATAGGCGTTTTAACTTCCAAATTATAAGGTACCTGAATCGGCCTCACATGTACCTTACTCATAAATCTAGGATTCAAAAAAGAGTGTGTCGTATCAGGGTCATTTAGAACCTTAACTAAACAATGGAAAATAAGAATCATACCTCGCATGACCTTAGTGGAATTGGAAACCTGCTAATAGTCTAATGCATAAACCCTAGCCGGTGCTTTAGATCGACTTCCTGCAGCACTAGACTGCTTAGCAGTTGACTTTTTAGGCCTTTGAGTACTACCTCCTTTTTTTGGTACGGTTGGGCATTTCGATATCTGGTGCTCGGTACTACCACAATACAAGCACCTTTTCATTTTCCTCCAACACTCATTCTCTGTATGGTTGAGTTTGCCACAATAACCACAAACAACTTGAGGAGACGCAGCTTGACCTGTGACGCCCCGGAAAAAAATGAGTTTGAGAACCCGAAAATTTTCTAATTTTCTAGGGTTTATTTTTTTTAAATCGCCCACCTTTTCTACATTTTCTTTATTAAAAAAATTCCCCAGATAAAGTTTATGAGCAAAAATAGTTTTAAAATGATTTTTCTTGTATCGGTTAGTTTTTGAGAAATTAAGAGCGTATATGGACGTGGGACCCACTAGTGCGAAAAGTTCGGAAAAATTCGGCCAATAAGGTTAAGTTTCGGATACTGTGTGAAATTTATCGGGTATTAAGAGATAAGTAGAGGATGTTAAGTGATTGATGTGAGAGGAAAAGGAAGGGATAGGAATGCATTAATTGAGGTGACAAGTGTCACCATTTCATTGGGTATGGCTTATGACAACTATTCATGGTTTTTGACTTTTGACCAAATTGGTTAAATATCTAAAAAAATTAACCAAAAATCTCTTATTCTTATCTTCCTCTTGGCCGACTTTCTTGAGCTTCAAAAGAGAGAAAAACTCTTCAAGTTTTGGCTTTCATCTTGCTTCAATCAAACCATCCAACCTTCTAAACTTGTTTCTACTCCATATTATCCTTCCATTAGGTGCTAGTAAGTTGATTAGTGAAGTTTTCTTGGAGAGCTAAGGTGTCCTACAACTCCCTCTCTCTTGTTTACTTGGTAAGTGGTATATGAACTCCCTCTTATACTTAATGATGGTTAATTGGTGCCTAGTAGAAGCTAAAGTGATGGATTATGTGAATTATTTCTTGATTTGTGATGAATTGGTGAAGTTTTTATTTTTTTGAGGAATTTTCTGGTTTAATGTGATCATGGTGTTGTGGTTGTTTATGATGATTGATAATGAGGGGTTATGACTCTAGTGGATGTGAATTGTTGATAATTGCAACCAATTTTGGATTTGGATTGAAATGTGAAATGTTAGGGTTTCAAAACCCCCTTTTCTGTCCGGTTTTGTATCTCAGGCTTAGAGGCCGAATTGGTCTTTGCTCCAAAACATGAAAGTCGTAGGTATTGATGTGTTTGAGGTGCCTGTAAAATTTCAGGTCATTTGGAGTAGTGTAGAGTGAGAGATGGCGTTTTTACTGTTGCTGTTCTGGGTTGATCAGAATGTGAAAACTGCACTTGTAATTGACTGTTTTGGCTGGGATTGGTTTGGATTTTGTTGTTGGTGTCTTCTGATGAAATGTAGCTTGATGTCCTAGCTATCATATGCCTTTGGAATTTCGGCATTTGGACCTGTATAGACTGAGTTAGACCAATTACAGCATTGTGTGATTTGTGAACCTGCAATTACGGTTCTGGTTTTGGTATTCTGCATTTTTGACCTAGTTGTGCTATGAACTGGACTGAGTGACCTTCTGTAACATTGAAGCCCTATCTCTTAGCTTCGAAACGGTGGGTCTTTCACCTTCATCCGACAATCGTAGTACCTTTGGTGCCATTACTGCAAAATGACGTCAAAACTGTTTTTCTGATTTTGAGCTTAACTTTCATTTCCGGACTTTTTCCTAACTTGAATTGTACTCGTACTACTTGGAGCTTATTGAACGGTTATTGAATGAACTTATTTGTGTGACTTTGGGACTGGCTGAGGAGATAATGAAGCCTTGATGGCTGGAAAAGTAAGAAGATTTAGGGGAAGTGCTGTCCGAACTTTGAAAGGACTTGATTGCATTGAGTTTGTGATCTAAGACTTGGATTTGAGTAAGGCAATGATATTTTATGGATGATTTCTGAGCCATGGAGGTGAGTGATTTTAAACTATTTCTAAAATTATTTATGAACCGTTTCTTGCATTATTTACTTTTGAACTGTTTCCAAATTTACTTTTGAACCGCTTTCCCGCATTATTTACTTCTGAACTGTTTTCAAAGTTAATGTTGGAACTGTTTTCTTACATATCATGCGTGCTTGCATATCAGTGTCTTGTTATTATTGATTTTGCTTTCAATGATTGTTAAAACGAGTTTTTTGGCGAGTGTGTACTTTATCGCACTCGACCTAAATAAATATGAAATTTTCAATACTTAATGATTAAATGCTACTTGCGCATGAATGTAAGCCGTTTGGGCTGAACTGGCCATTGCCCCTTGTTACCGGTCGTCTTGAGCCAGAAGCGGACTCGGTCAGGCGATTAGGAACTTGGGTGAACGTTTGGTATACTCGAGTATTACCTATGTAGGTTGGTGGAGCCTGACCAAAAGTCAGGGACGGGGTGAATGAAATGAAATGAATGACCAAATGAGCGAGGAAATGTCAGGAGAATGAATGTATCCTTTCATGAATGTTACCATCGCTTTCCATTGTAAATGTTTCTTGAATTATTGATAATCCATATTTACTGTTTTGCAAATGATGTAGTTGTTTCCGGATTTATCATTTAATTTATGACATCATTGCTATATGACATCATTGAAATGAACTATTGTGAAACCGATTTGATTAATGATTTTCTGGTTACTCGCTGAGCTTTTAACTCACCCCAAAAACTATTTTATTCCCCTCCACAGGGCTCGTGGCGAAGGAAGGACTTGTTGTGCTTATTCACGTGAATGGATGGCCTAAACTTTGTACAATTTTGGATTTGGAATTATTTTATGTATAATTGGGATTAGTTTCCGCTGCATTTGTGACATGTAATTATTGGAGACGGATGTGTATTTGTGGACCATTTGATGCATATTTGAGATTTGTATTGTAATATATTTGAGGATTGTAGTGAACGACTGAGTCCCGGCGAGAGTTGGGCAGGCGGCCCGCCGAACCCTTTGGTACGCCCTAGGGGGAGGTGGGGCCGTCACATGACCACTTGGAGGTATTCCTCTCGATTGACCTCGTCTATTGTGGCCTCCTTTAGATTGATTCCCTTTTGGTGTACTGGTTGTCTTTACTCTTCCCGTTCCTTTTTCCTTTTTAAAAGGTGGAGCACCCTTATCTGCCTATCCAGGAGGGTTACTAGGAGTGCCTCTTTTCTTAGCATGAAAGTTTCTAACTTGCAACCTTGCATTTTCGACTCTCTGAGCTTTCTCTAAAACTTCAGTGAATGTAGAGATTTGGGCTACTGCTAACCCCTCTTGAATCTCCACATTAATCCCTTGTACAAAGCGCCTTATCCTCCTCCGTTCATTAGTCACCAATTCTGGGGCATATTTAGAAAATTTAGTAAATTTTCCTTCATATTCAGCCGCACTAGAAGTTCATTGCCTCAACTTTATGAATTCGTCATCTCTTTTCTCTTGAATCAAGGGTGGGAGGAATTTCCCATTAAACTCTCGGGTAAAGTTTTCCCAAGTCCAAGGGGCCTGCGCTCTTTCCCACTTTCCCCTTATCAAGTCCCACCAAGCACGTGTGACGCCCTCAAATTAAAAGGCAGCAAACCTCACTCGCCTCTCTTCTGTATAGTCTAGAGCGGCAAAAATATTGGTCATTCTCTCCAAACTGTTCTCCGCTACCTCGGGGTTAGGTTCCCCAGTGAATTTAGACGGGTTAAATTTCAGAAACCTTTCCAAGGCTCTATTTTCCCCTCTATCCTAGCCCCCGGATTGATTAATAGGTCCTTGACCTTCTCGCTCTGCTAATTGCTCTAAAATATCTGTCATGCAGTTGATGGCAGTAGCCACCTAGTCACCCTTTACATGTCTTTGTCCTTGTCCTTGGGTCAGTCCATTTGCCGATTCTTGATCGTCCCCTACAGGTTGAGTTTGCCTAAACCCACGCCCCTGACTCTACCTCTCCTTCATCCATCCATGATCTTAGTTATGCCCAAATGCAAGAATAGAATTAATTATGCGAGAAAATACTTAAAATACAAGCCAATGCAAAAAATATTTGAAATAACGATAATTAGCATATATTAACAATTAAAGATCTGTACAAGATCAGCAAGTCATGGGATATTTACAAAAATATGGCATACAAGTGCCATAAAAGTGCAATCAATCATGCACGTCAAAAGTAAGTTCAAGTGCCTCAAAAGTAGGGCACACAGTCATGCAAAATACAATGGCCTCAGATCTAACACTACCCCAACTAAACCTAACCATACAAGTCAAAAGATCTATCACGCTATGTCTAATCCTCAGCAGGACTATCAGGCGGAACCTCCTCCTCAGGGTCCTCCTCAAAAGGCTCCTCCTCAAGAGTGCCCTCACGACTATCGAAAGCCTCTATCACCTCCTCAATTAACGTAGTAGTATCAACTAAAATCCCAGAAACCCAATTTCGGACCTCCTCACCTATCCTAGTCAATTGAGCCCTAACCCTCTAAAGCTCATTACGAGCGGCCTCAGTCCTAGCCGTCTCGTCTACCACCATCCCCTCTAACTCCTCAATTCTCGCACCTTGAGCGTCCACCATAGCGCTCAGATCCTTGATCTCCTGGAGTAAAGCTCCGTTGGTATTCACTAACTGCCGACGTTCCTCGTCAAGGAACAATACCAGTTCATTAGGGTAGGTATACGTCGTCCTACAGGGACAACGGGGAATCCTTGAAGAAAGCGAGTATCGGATACGAGATTCTCCTTTATGCATTCTATATCGAATAGACCTAAAAGGTACCACATGTCCATTACCATTAGCAGCATGATCTCTGTTGCCATTCTCCATCTCTACAAAACAACGACAAATTTTAGGTTAGAAACTTAAAGTCACTAATTCGCTCAAATATCGCTCAAAATATAAGGTCTCTAATATATCTCCCAAATTCGCTTAAAGTCACTTAAAGTCATTTAACCCCTATTCTCAAGTGTAAGGTCTCTAATATATCTCCCAAATAAATCTCTAAACCTAGTCTCTTCCCCACCAATGCTGTTCAAGAAACTCTCGAGTACTAATTCTCTTTAACCACTAGAATACTATAGATTAATGTTCAAGTAAATCCCACGGTCCGGTATCCTAAAGTTTTAGCCTAAGATACACTACAAAGATCTGAAACATAGGCTCTGATACCAACTGTGATGCCCCCACTTCTCCCAAGGGCGAACCCAAGGGTATTTGCGGAACGCCTGCCCAACTCTCGCCAGGACTCGATACAATTCTAGTTCAAACTTAAAAGTAAACAACCAATAATAAAAGTCGAATTGAAAAGGAGTTGCTTCCATACATAAGTATTCAATCTTATATCATAATTAGTCAAAATACATCAACTTCCCCAAAATATACAACTTTCAAAAGATATCTAGTCCAATACATTAATACCCTAATCAAAAGATCATCGAGTCGGGTTCTCCACAATTCTTTCCATTCCAGCCCCTGCTAAGTAAAACAAAGCTAATGGGATGAGCTAACGCTCATTGAGGCCAAGAAAATCATGGAAGCACGTAATTCAAGTAGCAATAAACTCATATGAGAAATAAAGCTATAACATTCAAGTAATTCACAAAATAATACAAAACACACTTGATAAGGATACGGGAGCTCTCAAGAGCTAAGTTTCACTTGCTTTGCCGAGTCTCGATCATATACCTCCGCGTGATGACACTCCGTCATCTGGGTAGGTATTTTTAGTCCGTAGAACACCGCTTTACTTCACGAATCCTGTTCACCATTACACTCCCTGTTCTGGGCCCGCTCATCATTTAAAAAGCGATACTACTCGAGTATGCCAAGCGAGATCTAATATAAGATAAAAATAAAAAAATTTTTGAGTCCTCATAGTTTTTACTTTTTATGCATAGGCAATATGGTTTTGAAGAGGCTGTAATGGATTTGCTCTTTCGAACGTTCTCTAATTCTTGGTTCTCGGTCTTAATTAATGGATAGCCAACGAGTTTCATGAAGTCCTATCAGGGGGTGCGACAGGAGGACCCCCTTTCTCCTGTACTTTTCCAATTCGTGGCAGAATTTCTAGGAAGGGGATTGCAAAGGATATTTGATTCCAAGGACAGTTGCTACTTTGTATCTTCAGGGTCGAAAATGCCGTATTTAGCCTTTGTGGATGATATAATTATTTTCACTCGGTGCTCGCAGGATGCGTTGTTGCCTATAAGGGATTTTTTGCAGCTCTACCAATATTGTTCTGGCCAAAAGGTGAATATTAATAAGGGTGCTTTTTGCGCATTGTCTAGGGTTATGGACACTCAGTTGACCCTGGTAAGCACGACCCTAGGGGGTATCAGTGCCAAGGTTTTCCATTCAGATATCTAGGGATGCAACTGATTCGTGGTAGGGTTACATGTGCAGCGTTTGATGGGCTGCTGGGCAAGGTACGACAAAAGTTATTTCATTGGAGCTCGAAGATGTTATCTATAGGGGGCGAGATTATCCTTATACGAAGTGTCCTGTGTTCCTTTCCCGTCTATTTACTCCAGGTGCTTCAACCGCCGAAGGCTGCGTTGCTGCACTTAGACCGAGTGTGTAATGCTTTCCTGTGGGATACCTCTATTGAAGCCAAAAGGGTCCATTGGGTGGCTTGGCATAAGGTTTGCCGTCCGGTAGAGGAGGGGGGACTGGGGTTTCACTTGTTTGAGGACATCACTAAGGCTTTCTCATTTAAGCTCTAGTGGAAGTTGAGGGAACATGCATCCATTGCAGGATGCGTTGTTGCCTATAAGGGATTTTTTGCAGCTCTACCAATATTGTTCTGGCCAAAAGGTGAATATTAATAAGGGTGCTTTTTGCGCATTGTCTAGGGTTATGGACACTCAGTTGACCCTGGTAAGCACGACCCTAGGGGGTATCAGTGCCAAGGTTTTCCATTCAGATATCTAGGGATGCAACTGATTCGTGGTAGGGTTACATGTGCAGCGTTTGATGGGCTGCTGGGCAAGGTACGACAAAAGTTATTTCATTGGAGCTCGAAGATGTTATCTATAGGGGGCGAGATTATCCTTATACGAAGTGTCCTGTGTTCCTTTCCCGTCTATTTACTCCAGGTGCTTCAACCGCCGAAGGCTGCGTTGCTGCACTTAGACCGAGTGTGTAATGCTTTCCTGTGGGATACCTCTATTGAAGCCAAAAGGGTCCATTGGGTGGCTTGGCATAAGGTTTGCCGTCCGGTAGAGGAGGGGGGACTGGGGTTTCACTTGTTTGAGGACATCACTAAGGCTTTCTCATTTAAGCTCTAGTGGAAGTTGAGGGAACATGCATCCATTTGGGCAACGTTCATGCACGTTAAGTATGTCAGAGGTGGGTATTCTCTTCTAGTTTCAACTGACCGACCATCCCCAGTTTGGCGCCTTTTGTTGGAGGTGAGGGATCTCGCGGAGGGGAATATCCGGTGGTGTCTGGGTGAGGGTTTGGTCGACTTCTGGCGGGACAGGTGGTTGAAATAGTCCTTATATGGTAGTATTATACTGCTAATTTTGGTGCTATTCCAGGGCCGTTTCATTGCTCAACTAAACTTCCAAAGTTCATGACTTGATTTTGGAAAACCCTTGTTTAACAAGGAAATTTGGGTAACTTTGAACTACCATATCTTAGTGCTCAAAACTTCAATTCTCGTTCCGCTTGCTCCATTTTAAACTTTGATTTCAACTCTAGGTGAGTTTCAAATTTGAGAGGCTAGTTCCAATTCTGTGAATTTTACAGAATTTTCAAAGTTGGCGAAAAATCAAATCCGAAACTGCCTCGATAGTCCAGAATAGAGACTTTGAGTCGAATTTTGAATGTCCTCCATTTGCATTCATGGAAAGGTGTCTCTAAAAACTTTTAGTACTTTGAAAGATGTTCCAACGGCACCAAATTTTCTAATTTTGGACAATCAGGGAGTGAGTTATGATTTTTCAAAAGATTGCACCAAAAATAAAAAAAAAATTGTGACCATTTGAAAGAAATCCACGCAGGGAACTGTTCACCAGAATCCGACCGGATTGTGACGTGGCCATCCTGTTCCGACTTCGGTCGTTCGTTTTGAAACCTATTTGCACATACTCGTTTCCATCCAATGATTTTTAGGATAATGATCTGTTCTTACTCGAGTTTTGTAACCCTATTGAGTCTCGATTTTTCAAAAGAGAAATCTAGGCTCAATTTTCGAGATACATTCTAATATCGTACTAGTGTACGACTACCCTTATTATTTGAAATTATCAGTAATAGCTCATTATTGATTGCTCAGGCACACAAGAGGACCTTCAAGAGGATCCCCCAGTGAACGCCTAAAGCTCCGAGTGACATTTCTTCCTCATTACTTATATTGGTGAGTGTCAAGTGTATGAATACTTGATACATGCTTAATTGTTATGATTGTTTGGAGATTTTGAAAATGGAGGCGAGTGTGTACTTTACCACACTCGTTCTTATTTGAAATGAATAATTCATGATTCAAATGAAACGAATGAATTATGAATGACTTAATTGAATGAAATGAGATGATTGAATGTTTGAATGAAATGAAATGGTATGCTATGGCTGCATACGTCGTTGGAGTGAATCTCCTCGACTCTCAGATGTAAATGGGGGACGCCCAAACTTATAGGCCGACCTTGGACTCGAGCCGGCATGGGTTTGGTCGGGAACCTTGGCGAGCCATGAGATAATTAAGCTTGACCTAATGAGAGGTCTTGCTTGGCATACTCGTGGAGTATTGCCTCATAAATATCTTACGGGCCCGGGAGGTGCACGGTGGACGGAGGGAAGTAAGTGGTGATCTACGGAATAGAAATACCGACCCGGTTGACGGAGTGTCATCGCGGGAAGGTATATGAATGACATTGGCAAAGCAGGTGAAAATTAGCTCCTGAGAGCTCCGATATCCTTGAATTGTTTCTGTTTACTTTTCCCGCTTGAATTGTTAATTATTGCAATATTATTGCTCTACTTGTTAAATTGGAATTGTTGTTTGAACAATGTGCTTGCATGTGTGTTCTTGACCTCACGAGCGTTTTGCTCACCCTGTAGATTTGTTTTCCTTAACAGGATTTGGGATTGGAATGAGATTCGGAGGAAATTCCCTTTTGTGTACTCTTGTAATAGGGTTCCAATTCTTTTAACTAGACTTTTGGCTATTGTATATTTTGGGCTGTATTATGGAAACCCGATGTAAGGATGAGGTAATTGTTATATATCGTTAACCTTGAACGCTTCCGCACTAATTGTATTTATATTATCTGGTTGTTGACTTCTAGCACCGCTATAAGCTTGAAAAGAAATTGCTTGAGTCCTGGCGAGAGTTGGGCAGGTGTTCCGCGGATACCCTTTGGTTCGCCTTAGGGAGAAGTGGAGATGTAACATCCCGAATATTAGGAGGTTGTTTGTGAAGAAAATATTTAAGTGTATTTCTTTGGGTTGATTTAAACCCTTATTTTGGTTTAAAAGACTAGAAACCCTAATATTGTAGCCAAAAACCCTAGTTTACTTGTGACTAACCGGTTTTCCTAAATCTCTCATATTTTAATTGAAACCCTAATTTTAATTACTGGAATTGGAAAATTCCTCACGTTTTCTTAAAAATTTCTTTTTATTTGAAGATTATCATTTATTAAAGCCCTACTATCCAATTATTCCATGATAAGTGTAAATAAACCTAGAAAATAAGGTTTTACGCTTCGGTTTCAAGTTTGGAGCAAAATTAGGGTTTTCGCGATTTTTCGCCGAATGAATTTTCGGTACAGAGTAAGGATTAAATTTGGAGATTTAAAAGTGACTTTTGAGTGAGAAATAATATGTGATTAGTAGCAATGATATAAATTTAGTGAATGGGAAGTAAAAACCCTAGTACGTGAGTTTTAAAAAAAACGGCGCCAACCGGCGGGTCCCGCGCACTACCGTTTGAACGCACCACTTGACCACCACTTTCTTACTGTATAAGCTCATTACTAATTGAGCAAAATATCTTCCCCCTCATGATGATAGCTTGACCGAATGTGTGGCTCAGAGGCAAGGCAAGAGAAAGAAAATTTTGTGGTCAAGATTAGTCCAAGTGTTGGCCAAGATTTGTGGACACCATTAGTCCTAATTCTCTTACTCTCTTATAAGACAAGTTAAGCCCATTTTTCCTTCATTTTTCTGCTAAGTGCCGAGAGAGAGAGAGAGGAAGAACAAGGGAGGAACTTCTTCATTTCTTCTTGATTTCTAGCAACTAAGTGAGAAATCTAACAAAGTAAACCGATTAATCTTGTCCTTGGGTGGTTAGTTAGTGTTTGGTGGTGAAAGTTGGGAAAGAGAAAGTTTGGGCTGCTCTTAGTGACCTCTATTCAAGGTAAGAGAGCTTATCTCTCTAAGTTTTGCTTTCAATTTTGTTAAATTAAGTTTAGTAGTTGATTATAGTGATGGAATCATGGATGATTAGCATGTTTTAGAGGTTTTTCCCCAATTTATTTGATGAACTAGGGCTGTGGAAATTCTGCCCAACTTATTGTATGATGCTTGTATGTTACAATTACTGTTGTATAAGGTGTTGTGGTAGTGATTAGACCAAGAAATTAAGAAAAGTTCCACTAAAAACTAAAGATTTCAGATTTCTGGAAAATTTGCCAACATTCTGTCCGAATTTGTATCTGTGTGTTAGAGGCTGATTTGGCCTTTGGTCAAAGAAGGAAAGTTGGAGAGAATGGTATTTTGTAGAGGCCTGTAAAATTTCAGCTCAATCGGAACAACGTAGGTCATGAAAAGTCCGAAATACCCTTACTGTTTCAAATATTTCCCAGCAGTCCGTTTCATCAGTTAAGTCCAGTTTATCACGTTTTTTGACTAGGATTCGTACTGATTTAGCTTTTTTCTAAAACATGAAAGTTGTAGTATTATGACTTAGCTTTCAAACGCCTCTAAGAACACCTGAATTGGACTTTTGTACACTGAGTTATGTCCATTCCAGTGCAGTGTGGATAAATGGCCGACGAATTGGATTTTGGTTCTGTAATTTTAGGATTTGACTAAGTTGCATTAGAAACTGGACTAAGTGATCTTCATGAGCATTGTATCCCTGAGTCTTAGCTTCGAAACGGCATAGGTTGTGCCTCAATCCAATAAGCGTAGCCTCGGATATGTTATTTCCGCATTCATACGTCAAATCTGTCTTGTGATAGATTGTATTTCTGCACTTGCTATTATTGTAATTCTTGTTCTTATGATGTTGTAAGCCTATGGAACGGCTCTTGACATGAATTGCTGATACATGTGATGTTGGGTTTTGGTTGAGGAAAAATAATGAAGCCTAAATGGCTGGAAAATTAGGTAAACACAAAGGGCATGCTGCCCAAATTTACGCTCGAGGACTATATAAATACACTTGCGACTTGGGTCGAGTTGATATGAATAGTACTTGAACCATCTAGGGTACTTGAGTCTTCTTGTTCGAGGTATATAAGTAAGGATTTGGCCGAACTTGTACCCTTGAGAAATGAAATAATGATTGCTCAAAGTACGTTTTCCCTTGTACTTTCGACTCGCATGACCATTTCAAGTATAAATGTTACAAAGTTTTATCATTTAAAAAGTGAGCGAGTATCTCACGAGTATTCTCCAAGTGAATTTCAATTTCTTGATTCTTATTGAACGAAACGTCTAAGTTTCGAACTCTAGTCATGTTTCAAAGTTCTCAAATTGAGTTTTATCGCAGATTTGGACTCCGAACTCGGAGTATAACCTGAAAGTGACCAGTAGCACTATATCTTTTGGGTGAGTGCTTTCAAATACCGAATTGAACTTGATACTTGAACTTGATACGTGACCAATCTGATTACATGTTTTATACGTGAATTGTAAGGGCAAGAGTGTACTTTATCGCACTTGCCCTTACGTGATATACTTGTTTATTGTTGCAATTGACTTGATATACTTGTTTATGATGCGCGCACTTCCTGGAATTCCAGAAACCCTGGCAAGTTATTCTAGTCGAGCCGGCAGGGGCTTGGTCGGTTGGGTAACGAGCCCTGGGTCTCTTGCTTTGTCGAGTGGAGTGATATCTTCTCGACTAATTGGTATACTCGAGTATTACCACCCGTGTTTATTGAGGATTTTGGGCCCAGTAGGGGGTGTGAATGGTGGACGGAGAGTAGTGTAAGTGGTGTTCTACTGGATTGGCTCCTTTACTTGAAAGTTGACGGAGTGTCAACTACTATGTGATCAAGCCCTGATGATGAATGGAAGTTGGCTCCTGAGAGCCATCCGTATCCTTATGCTTTGGAATGATTATTGTTTATTGGATTATTGTTTCTTCTGAAAACTTTTACACTCGCTCATTTTGAGATTGCTCACTTTTATGAACTCTTCATGCTCGTTACTTTGCTATATCGAAAACTAGTACTTATAAATAATGGTCAATTTGCTATTTGGAACCTCACTGGGCTTTTAGCTCATTCCACTCCATTTGTTTTCCTTTCAGGGGTACGAGCGAGGTGTGAGATATGTAAAGTCTAGCATAGACTAGCTGTTTGATTTTGACTTGTACTCACGCTATTCCTCGGATGGAACATGTTGTATTTGAATTGTATTCGTTTTGATCTAGTTTGGTGTATTGAGACTTCGTACTTCGATTTCTATTAATGTAAATTATAAGCTTGAATTGGGAATGTTATTTATGGTTCATGAATGTGTGTACGTGACTCGATTGAGATAGTGAGTGAGTCCTGGCGAGAGCTGGGCAGGCGGTCCGCCGAACCCTTTGGTACGCCTTAGGGGGAGGTGGGGTCGTCACAGATGGTATCAGAGCTCCTTTTGAGCTCGTGCCGGGAGAAGGTTCTCGGACTGTGGGGATTGACTTGTTAAGTGTGGAACAATTGTCTATTGTTGGGGACCTTAGATATGTATGCTGGGTAGGAATCTCTAATATGGGTAATTTACTCTTGGGACCGGCCGGCTCGAGTTGTGAATTACCTTATTGTGGATTCTTGTACCTGAACACCCAGGAGTGTTTTCATGGACGAATCGAGTAATAGTTTGGCTAGAGTTCCTATAGAGGATGATTAGGTTGTAGTATATGTCGAGAAAGTCTCGCCAAAGACCGATTTCTTTCTTCTTCCCTTGGTTATGCTTCCTTGATGTCATTTTAAGATATTGCCCCGATTATGTTCTACCCTCCCGTCCGTCTCATTCGATTTTTCAACCAACCGGTATATGGTTAGATTATTACTTGTGTTTAGTTACTTACCCTGATCTGTTGATCTGCCTGACAGGCTATCACTTGAGTTCCAGTGAATCTGCGAGATGGCACAATTGGATGATATATATAAGGAAAATACCCTATGTTATTCGAAGTGCATGTATGAATTTCGAGAACGAAATTCTTTTAAGGAGGGGAGATTGTAACATCCCGAATATTAGGAGGTTGTTTGTGAAGAAAATATTAAAGTGTATTTCTTTGGATTGATTTAAACCCTTATTTTGGTTTAAAAGACTAGAAACCCTAATATTGTAGCCAAAAACCCTAGTTTACTTGTGACTAACCGGTTTTCCTAAATCTCTCATATTTTAATTGAAACCCTAATTTTAATTACTGGAATTGAAAAATTCCTCACGTTTTCTTAAAAATTTCTTTTTATTTGAAGATTATCATTTATTAAAGCCCTACTATCCAATTATTCCATGATAAGTGTAAATAAACCTAGAAAATAAGGTTTTACGCTTCGGTTTCAAGTTTGGAGCAAAATTAGGGTTTTCGCGATTTTTCGCCGAATGAATTTTCGGTACAGAGTAAGGATTAAATTTGGAGGTTTAAAAGTGACTTTTGAGTGAGAAATAATATGTGATTAGTAGCAATGATATAAAGTTAGTGAATGGGAAGTAAAAACCCTAGTACGTGAGTTTTAAAAAAAACGGCGCCAACCGGCGGGTCCCGCGCACTACCGTTTGAACGCACCACTTGACCACCACTTTCTTACTGTATAAGCTCATTACTAATTGAGCAAAATATCTTCCCCCTCATGATGATAGCTTGACCGAATGTGTGGCTCAAAGGCAAGGCAAGAGAAAGAAAATTTTGTGGTCAAGATTAGTCCAAGTGTTGGCCAAGATTTGTGGACACCATTAGTCCTAATTCTCTTACTCTCTTATAAGACAAGTTAAGCCCCATTTTTCCTTCATTTTTCTGCTAAGTGCCGAGAGAGAGAGAGAGGAAGAACAAGGGAGGAACTTCTTCATTTCTTCTTGATTTCTAGCAACTAAGTGAGAAATCTAACAAAGTAAACCGATTAATCTTGTCCTTGGGTGGTTAGTTAGTGTTTGGTGGTGAAAGTTGGGAAAGAGAAAGTTTGGGCTGCTCTTAGTGACCTCTATTCAAGGTAAGAGAGCTTATCTCTCTAAGTTTTGCTTTCAATTTTGTTAAATTAAGTTTAGTAGTTGATTATAGTGATGGAATCATGGATGATTAGCATGTTTTAGAGGTTTTTCCCCAATTTATTTGATGAACTAGGGCTGTGGAAATTCTGCCCAACTTATTGTATGATGCTTGTATGTTACAATTACTGTTGTATAAGGTGTTGTGGTAGTGATTAGACCAAGAAATTAAGAAAAGTTCCACTAAAAACTAAAGATTTCAGATTTCTAGAAAATTTGCCAACATTCTGTCCGAATTTGTATCTGTGTGTTAGAGGCTGATTTGGCCTTTGGTCAAAGAAGGAAAGTTGGAGAGAATGGTATTTTGTAGAGGCCTGTAAAATTTCAGCTCAATCGGAGCAACGTAGGTCATGAAAAGTCCGAAATACCCTTACTGTTTCAAATATTTCCCAGCAGTCCGTTTCATCAGTTAAGTCCAGTTTATCACGTTTTTTGACTAGGATTCGTACTGATTTAGCTTTTTTCTAAAACATGAAAGTTGTAGTATTATGACTTAGCTTTCAAACGCCTCTAAGAACACCTGAATTGGACTTTTGTACACTGAGTTATGTCCATTCCAGTACAGTGTGGATAAATAGCCGACGAATTGGATTTTGGTTCTGTAATTTTAGGATTTGACTAAATTGCATTAGAAACTGGACTAAGTGATCTTCATGAGCATTGTAGCCCTGAGTCTTAGCTTCGAAACGGCATAGGTTGTGCCTCAATCCGATAAGCGTAGCCTCGGATATGTTATTTCCGCATTCATACGTCAAATCTGTCTTGTGATAGATTGTATTTCTGCACTTGCTATTATTGTAATTCTTGTTCTTATGATGTTGTAAGCCTATGGAACGGCTCTTGACATGAATTGCTGATACATGTGATGTTGGGTTTTGGTTGAGGAAAAATAATGAAGCCTAAATGGCTGGAAAATTAGGTAAACACAAAGGGCATGCTGCCCAAATTTACGCTCGAGGACTATATAAATACACTTGCGACTTGGGTCGAGTTGATATGAATAGTACTTGAACCATCTAGGGTACTTGAGTCTTCTTGTTCGAGGTATATAAGTAAGGATTTGGCCGAACTTGTACCCTTGAGAAATGAAATAATGATTGCTCAAAGTACGTTTTCCCTTGTACTTTCGACTCGCATGACCATTTCAAATATAAATGTTACAAAGTTTTATCATTTAAAAAGTGAGCGAGTATCTCACGAGTATTCTCCAAGTGAATTTCAATTTCTTGATTCTTATTGAACGAAACGTCTAAGTTTCGAACTCTAGTCATGTTTCAAAGTTCTCAAATTGAGTTTTATCGCAGATTTAGACTCCGAACTCGGAGTATAACCTGAAAGTGACCAGTAGCACTATATCTTTTGGGTGAGTGCTTTCAAATACCGAATTGAACTTGATACTTGAACTTGATACGTGACCAATCTGATTACATGTTTTATACGTGAATTGTAAGGGCAAGAGTGTACTTTATCGCACTTGCCCTTACGTGATATACTTGTTTATTGTTGCAATTGACTTGATATACTTGTTTATGATGCGCGCACTTCCTGGAATTCCAGAAACCCTGGCAAGTTATTCTAGTCGAGCCGGCAGGGGCTTGGTCGGTTGGGTAACGAGCCCTGGGTCTCTTGCTTTGTCGAGTGGAGTGATATCTTCTCGACTAATTGGTATACTCGAGTATTACCACCCGTGTTTATTGAGGATTTTGGGCCCAGTAGGGGGTGTGAATGGTGGACGGAGAGTAGTGTAAGTGGTGTTCTACTGGATTGGCTCCTTTACTTGAAAGTTGACGGAGTGTCAACTACTATGTGATCAAGCCCTGATGATGAATGGAAGTTGGCTCCTGAGAGCCATCCGTATCCTTATGCTTTGGAATGATTATTGTTTATTGGATTATTGTTTCTTCTGAAAACTTTTACACTCGCTCATTTTGAGATTGCTCACTTTTATGAACTCTTCATGCTCGTTACTTTGCTATATCGAAAACTAGTACTTATAAATAATGGTCAATTTGCTATTTGGAACCTCACTGGGCTTTTAGCTCATTCCACTCCATTTGTTTTCCTTTCAGGGGTACGAGCGAGGTGTGAGATATGTAAAGTCTAGCATAGACTAGCTGTTTGATTTTGACTTGTACTCACGCTATTCCTCGGATGGAACATGTTGTATTTGGATTGTATTCGTTTTGATCTAGTTTGGTGTATTGAGACTTCGTACTTCGATTTCTATTAATGTAAATTATAAGCTTGAATTGGGAATGTTATTTATGGTTCATGAATGTGTGTACGTGACTCGATTGAGATAGTGAGTGAGTCCTGGCGAGAGCTGGGCAGGCGGTCCGCCGAACCCTTTGGTACGCCTTAGGGGGAGGTGGGGTCGTCACAGATGGTATCAGAGCTCCTTTTGAGCTCGTGCCGGGAGAAGGTTCTCGGACTGTGGGGATTGACTTGTTAAGTGTGGAACAATTGTCTATTGTTGGGGACCTTAGATATGTATGCTGGGTAGGAATCTCTAATATGGGTAATTTACTCTTGGGACCGGCCGGCTCGAGTTGTGAATTACCTTATTGTGGATTCTTGTACCTGAACACCCAGGAGTGTTTTCATGGACGAATCGAGTAATAGTTTGGCTAGAGTTCCTATAGAGGATGATTAGGTTGTAGTATATGTCGAGAAAGTCTCGCCAAAGACCGATTTCTTTCTTCTTCCCTTGGTTATGCTTCCTTGATGTCATTTTAAGATATTGCCCCGATTATGTTCTACCCTCCCGTCCGTCTCATTCAATTTTTCAACCAACCGGTATATGGTTAGATTATTACTTGTGTTTAGTTACTTACCCTGATCTGTTGATCTGCCTGACAGGCTATCACTTGAGTTCCAGTGAATCTGCGAGATGGCACAATTGGATGATATATATAAGGAAAATACCCTATGTTATTCGAAGTGCATGTATGAATTTCGAGAACGAAATTCTTTTAAGGAGGGGAGATTGTAACATCCCGAATATTAGGAGGTTGTTTGTGAAGAAAATATTAAAGTGTATTTCTTTGGATTGATTTAAACCCTTATTTTGGTTTAAAAGACTAGAAACCCTAATATTGTAGCCAAAAACCCTAGTTTACTTGTGACTAACCGGTTTTCCTAAATCTCTCATATTTTAATTGAAACCCTAATTTTAATTACTGGAATTGAAAAATTCCTCACGTTTTCTTAAAAATTTCTTTTTATTTGAAGATTATCATTTATTAAAGCCCTACTATCCAATTATTCCATGATAAGTGTAAATAAACCTAGAAAATAAGGTTTTACGCTTCGGTTTCAAGTTTGGAGCAAAATTAGGGTTTTCGCGATTTTTCGCCGAATGAATTTTCGGTACAGAGTAAGGATTAAATTTGGAGGTTTAAAAGTGACTTTTGAGTGAGAAATAATATGTGATTAGTAGCAATGATATAAAGTTAGTGAATGGGAAGTAAAAACCCTAGTACGTGAGTTTTAAAAAAAACGGCGCCAACCGGCGGGTCCCGCGCACTACCGTTTGAACGCACCACTTGACCACCACTTTCTTACTGTATAAGCTCATTACTAATTGAGCAAAATATCTTCCCCCTCATGATGATAGCTTGACCGAATGTGTGGCTCAAAGGCAAGGCAAGAGAAAGAAAATTTTGTGGTCAAGATTAGTCCAAGTGTTGGCCAAGATTTGTGGACACCATTAGTCCTAATTCTCTTACTCTCTTATAAGACAAGTTAAGCCCCATTTTTCCTTCATTTTTCTGCTAAGTGCCGAGAGAGAGAGAGAGGAAGAACAAGGGAGGAACTTCTTCATTTCTTCTTGATTTCTAGCAACTAAGTGAGAAATCTAACAAAGTAAACCGATTAATCTTGTCCTTGGGTGGTTAGTCAGTGTTTGGTGGTGAAAGTTGGGAAAGAGAAAGTTTGGGCTGCTCTTAGTGACCTCTATTCAAGGTAAGAGAGCTTATCTCTCTAAGTTTTGCTTTCAATTTTGTTAAATTAAGTTTAGTAGTTGATTATAGTGATGGAATCATGGATGATTAGCATGTTTTAGAGGTTTTTCCCCAATTTATTTGATGAACTAGGGCTGTGGAAATTCTGCCCAACTTATTGTATGATGCTTGTATGTTACAATTACTGTTGTATAAGGTGTTGTGGTAGTGATTAGACCAAGAAATTACGAAAAGTTCCACTAAAAACTAAAGATTTCAGATTTCTAGAAAATTTGCCAACATTCTGTCCGAATTTGTATCTGTGTGTTAGAGGCTGATTTGGCCTTTGGTCAAAGAAGGAAAGTTGGAGAGAATGGTATTTTGTAGAGGCCTGTAAAATTTCAGCTCAATCGGAGCAACGTAGGTCATGAAAAGTCCGAAATACCCTTACTGTTTCAAATATTTCCCAGCAGTCCGTTTCATCAGTTAAGTCCAGTTTATCACGTTTTTTGACTAGGATTCGTACTGATTTAGCTTTTTTCTAAAACATGAAAGTTGTAGTATTATGACTTAGCTTTCAAACGCCTCTAAGAACACCTGAATTGGACTTTTGTACACTGAGTTATGTCCATTCCAGTACAGTGTGGATAAATAGCCGACGAATTGGATTTTGGTTCTGTAATTTTAGGATTTGACTAAATTGCATTAGAAACTGGACTAAGTGATCTTCATGAGCATTGTAGCCCTGAGTCTTAGCTTCGAAACGGCATAGGTTGTGCCTCAATCCGATAAGCGTAGCCTCGGATATGTTATTTCCGCATTCATACGTCAAATCTGTCTTGTGATAGATTGTATTTCTGCACTTGCTATTATTGTAATTCTTGTTCTTATGATGTTGTAAGCCTATGGAACGGCTCTTGACATGAATTGCTGATACATGTGATGTTGGGTTTTGGTTGAGGAAAAATAATGAAGCCTAAATGGCTGGAAAATTAGGTAAACACAAAGGGCATGCTGCCCAAATTTACGCTCGAGGACTATATAAATACACTTGCGACTTGGGTCGAGTTGATATGAATAGTACTTGAACCATCTAGGGTACTTGAGTCTTCTTGTTCGAGGTATATAAGTAAGGATTTGGCCGAACTTGTACCCTTGAGAAATGAAATAATGATTGCTCAAAGTACGTTTTCCCTTGTACTTTCGACTCGCATGACCATTTCAAATATAAATGTTACAAAGTTTTATCATTTAAAAAGTGAGCGAGTATCTCACGAGTATTCTCCAAGTGAATTTCAATTTCTTGATTCTTATTGAACGAAACGTCTAAGTTTCGAACTCTAGTCATGTTTCAAAGTTCTCAAATTGAGTTTTATCGCAGATTTAGACTCCGAACTCGGAGTATAACCTGAAAGTGACCAGTAGCACTATATCTTTTGGGTGAGTGCTTTCAAATACCGAATTGAACTTGATACTTGAACTTGATACGTGACCAATCTGATTACATGTTTTATACGTGAATTGTAAGGGCAAGAGTGTACTTTATCGCACTTGCCCTTACGTGATATACTTGTTTATTGTTGCAATTGACTTGATATACTTGTTTATGATGCGCGCACTTCCTGGAATTCCAGAAACCCTGGCAAGTTATTCTAGTCGAGCCGGCAGGGGCTTGGTCGGTTGGGTAACGAGCCCTGGGTCTCTTGCTTTGTCGAGTGGAGTGATATCTTCTCGACTAATTGGTATACTCGAGTATTACCACCCGTGTTTATTGAGGATTTTGGGCCCAGTAGGGGGTGTGAATGGTGGACGGAGAGTAGTGTAAGTGGTGTTCTACTGGATTGGCTCCTTTACTTGAAAGTTGACGGAGTGTCAACTACTATGTGATCAAGCCCTGATGATGAATGGAAGTTGGCTCCTGAGAGCCATCCGTATCCTTATGCTTTGGAATGATTATTGTTTATTGGATTATTGTTTCTTCTGAAAACTTTTACACTCGCTCATTTTGAGATTGCTCACTTTTATGAACTCTTCATGCTCGTTACTTTGCTATATCGAAAACTAGTACTTATAAATAATGGTCAATTTGCTATTTGGAACCTCACTGGGCTTTTAGCTCATTCCACTCCATTTGTTTTCCTTTCAGGGGTACGAGCGAGGTGTGAGATATGTAAAGTCTAGCATAGACTAGCTGTTTGATTTTGACTTGTACTCACGCTATTCCTCGGATGGAACATGTTGTATTTGAATTGTATTCGTTTTGATCTAGTTTGGTGTATTGAGACTTCGTACTTCGATTTCTATTAATGTAAATTATAAGCTTGAATTGGGAATGTTATTTATGGTTCATGAATGTGTGTACGTGACTCGATTGAGATAGTGAGTGAGTCCTGGCGAGAGCTGGGCAGGCGGTCCGCCGAACCCTTTGGTACGCCTTAGGGGGAGGTGGGGTCGTCACAGATGGTATCAGAGCTCCTTTTGAGCTCGTGCCGGGAGAAGGTTCTCGGACTGTGGGGATTGACTTGTTAAGTGTGGAACAATTGTCTATTGTTGGGGACCTTAGATATGTATGCTGGGTAGGAATCTCTAATATGGGTAATTTACTCTTGGGACCGGCCGGCTCGAGTTGTGAATTACCTTATTGTGGATTCTTGTACCTGAACACCCAGGAGTGTTTTCATGGACGAATCGAGTAATAGTTTGGCTAGAGTTCCTATAGAGGATGATTAGGTTGTAGTATATGTCGAGAAAGTCTCGCCAAAGACCGATTTCTTTCTTCTTCCCTTGGTTATGCTTCCTTGATGTCATTTTAAGATATTGCCCCGATTATGTTCTACCCTCCCGTCCGTCTCATTCAATTTTTCAACCAACCGGTATATGGTTAGATTATTACTTGTGTTTAGTTACTTACCCTGATCTGTTGATCTGCCTGACAGGCTATCACTTGAGTTCCAGTGAATCTGCGAGATGGCACAATTGGATGATATATATAAGGAAAATACCCTATGTTATTCGAAGTGCATGTATGAATTTCGAGAACGAAATTCTTTTAAGGAGGGGAGATTGTAACATCCCGAATATTAGGAGGTTGTTTGTGAAGAAAATATTAAAGTGTATTTCTTTGGATTGATTTAAACCCTTATTTTGGTTTAAAAGACTAGAAACCCTAATATTGTAGCCAAAAACCCTAGTTTACTTGTGACTAACCGGTTTTCCTAAATCTCTCATATTTTAATTGAAACCCTAATTTTAATTACTGGAATTGAAAAATTCCTCACGTTTTCTTAAAAATTTCTTTTTATTTGAAGATTATCATTTATTAAAGCCCTACTATCCAATTATTCCATGATAAGTGTAAATAAACCTAGAAAATAAGGTTTTACGCTTCGGTTTCAAGTTTGGAGCAAAATTAGGGTTTTCGCGATTTTTCGCCGAATGAATTTTCGGTACAGAGTAAGGATTAAATTTGGAGGTTTAAAAGTGACTTTTGAGTGAGAAATAATATGTGATTAGTAGCAATGATATAAAGTTAGTGAATGGGAAGTAAAAACCCTAGTACGTGAGTTTTAAAAAAAACGGCGCCAACCGGCGGGTCCCGCGCACTACCGTTTGAACGCACCACTTGACCACCACTTTCTTACTGTATAAGCTCATTACTAATTGAGCAAAATATCTTCCCCCTCATGATGATAGCTTGACCGAATGTGTGGCTCAAAGGCAAGGCAAGAGAAAGAAAATTTTGTGGTCAAGATTAGTCCAAGTGTTGGCCAAGATTTGTGGACACCATTAGTCCTAATTCTCTTACTCTCTTATAAGACAAGTTAAGCCCCATTTTTCCTTCATTTTTCTGCTAAGTGCCGAGAGAGAGAGAGAGGAAGAACAAGGGAGGAACTTCTTCATTTCTTCTTGATTTCTAGCAACTAAGTGAGAAATCTAACAAAGTAAACCGATTAATCTTGTCCTTGGGTGGTTAGTCAGTGTTTGGTGGTGAAAGTTGGGAAAGAGAAAGTTTGGGCTGCTCTTAGTGACCTCTATTCAAGGTAAGAGAGCTTATCTCTCTAAGTTTTGCTTTCAATTTTGTTAAATTAAGTTTAGTAGTTGATTATAGTGATGGAATCATGGATGATTAGCATGTTTTAGAGGTTTTTCCCCAATTTATTTGATGAACTAGGGCTGTGGAAATTCTGCCCAACTTATTGTATGATGCTTGTATGTTACAATTACTGTTGTATAAGGTGTTGTGGTAGTGATTAGACCAAGAAATTACGAAAAGTTCCACTAAAAACTAAAGATTTCAGATTTCTAGAAAATTTGCCAACATTCTGTCCGAATTTGTATCTGTGTGTTAGAGGCTGATTTGGCCTTTGGTCAAAGAAGGAAAGTTGGAGAGAATGGTATTTTGTAGAGGCCTGTAAAATTTCAGCTCAATCGGAGCAACGTAGGTCATGAAAAGTCCGAAATACCCTTACTGTTTCAAATATTTCCCAGCAGTCCGTTTCATCAGTTAAGTCCAGTTTATCACGTTTTTTGACTAGGATTCGTACTGATTTAGCTTTTTTCTAAAACATGAAAGTTGTAGTATTATGACTTAGCTTTCAAACGCCTCTAAGAACACCTGAATTGGACTTTTGTACACTGAGTTATGTCCATTCCAGTACAGTGTGGATAAATAGCCGACGAATTGGATTTTGGTTCTGTAATTTTAGGATTTGACTAAATTGCATTAGAAACTGGACTAAGTGATCTTCATGAGCATTGTAGCCCTGAGTCTTAGCTTCGAAACGGCATAGGTTGTGCCTCAATCCGATAAGCGTAGCCTCGGATATGTTATTTCCGCATTCATACGTCAAATCTGTCTTGTGATAGATTGTATTTCTGCACTTGCTATTATTGTAATTCTTGTTCTTATGATGTTGTAAGCCTATGGAACGGCTCTTGACATGAATTGCTGATACATGTGATGTTGGGTTTTGGTTGAGGAAAAATAATGAAGCCTAAATGGCTGGAAAATTAGGTAAACACAAAGGGCATGCTGCCCAAATTTACGCTCGAGGACTATATAAATACACTTGCGACTTGGGTCGAGTTGATATGAATAGTACTTGAACCATCTAGGGTACTTGAGTCTTCTTGTTCGAGGTATATAAGTAAGGATTTGGCCGAACTTGTACCCTTGAGAAATGAAATAATGATTGCTCAAAGTACGTTTTCCCTTGTACTTTCGACTCGCATGACCATTTCAAATATAAATGTTACAAAGTTTTATCATTTAAAAAGTGAGCGAGTATCTCACGAGTATTCTCCAAGTGAATTTCAATTTCTTGATTCTTATTGAACGAAACGTCTAAGTTTCGAACTCTAGTCATGTTTCAAAGTTCTCAAATTGAGTTTTATCGCAGATTTAGACTCCGAACTCGGAGTATAACCTGAAAGTGACCAGTAGCACTATATCTTTTGGGTGAGTGCTTTCAAATACCGAATTGAACTTGATACTTGAACTTGATACGTGACCAATCTGATTACATGTTTTATACGTGAATTGTAAGGGCAAGAGTGTACTTTATCGCACTTGCCCTTACGTGATATACTTGTTTATTGTTGCAATTGACTTGATATACTTGTTTATGATGCGCGCACTTCCTGGAATTCCAGAAACCCTGGCAAGTTATTCTAGTCGAGCCGGCAGGGGCTTGGTCGGTTGGGTAACGAGCCCTGGGTCTCTTGCTTTGTCGAGTGGAGTGATATCTTCTCGACTAATTGGTATACTCGAGTATTACCACCCGTGTTTATTGAGGATTTTGGGCCCAGTAGGGGGTGTGAATGGTGGACGGAGAGTAGTGTAAGTGGTGTTCTACTGGATTGGCTCCTTTACTTGAAAGTTGACGGAGTGTCAACTACTATGTGATCAAGCCCTGATGATGAATGGAAGTTGGCTCCTGAGAGCCATCCGTATCCTTATGCTTTGGAATGATTATTGTTTATTGGATTATTGTTTCTTCTGAAAACTTTTACACTCGCTCATTTTGAGATTGCTCACTTTTATGAACTCTTCATGCTCGTTACTTTGCTATATCGAAAACTAGTACTTATAAATAATGGTCAATTTGCTATTTGGAACCTCACTGGGCTTTTAGCTCATTCCACTCCATTTGTTTTCCTTTCAGGGGTACGAGCGAGGTGTGAGATATGTAAAGTCTAGCATAGACTAGCTGTTTGATTTTGACTTGTACTCACGCTATTCCTCGGATGGAACATGTTGTATTTGAATTGTATTCGTTTTGATCTAGTTTGGTGTATTGAGACTTCGTACTTCGATTTCTATTAATGTAAATTATAAGCTTGAATTGGGAATGTTATTTATGGTTCATGAATGTGTGTACGTGACTCGATTGAGATAGTGAGTGAGTCCTGGCGAGAGCTGGGCAGGCGGTCCGCCGAACCCTTTGGTACGCCTTAGGGGGAGGTGGGGTCGTCACAGATGGTATCAGAGCTCCTTTTGAGCTCGTGCCGGGAGAAGGTTCTCGGACTGTGGGGATTGACTTGTTAAGTGTGGAACAATTGTCTATTGTTGGGGACCTTAGATATGTATGCTGGGTAGGAATCTCTAATATGGGTAATTTACTCTTGGGACCGGCCGGCTCGAGTTGTGAATTACCTTATTGTGGATTCTTGTACCTGAACACCCAGGAGTGTTTTCATGGACGAATCGAGTAATAGTTTGGCTAGAGTTCCTATAGAGGATGATTAGGTTGTAGTATATGTCGAGAAAGTCTCGCCAAAGACCGATTTCTTTCTTCTTCCCTTGGTTATGCTTCCTTGATGTCATTTTAAGATATTGCCCCGATTATGTTCTACCCTCCCGTCCGTCTCATTCAATTTTTCAACCAACCGGTATATGGTTAGATTATTACTTGTGTTTAGTTACTTACCCTGATCTGTTGATCTGCCTGACAGGCTATCACTTGAGTTCCAGTGAATCTGCGAGATGGCACAATTGGATGATATATATAAGGAAAATACCCTATGTTATTCGAAGTGCATGTATGAATTTCGAGAACGAAATTCTTTTAAGGAGGGGAGATTGTAACATCCCGAATATTAGGAGGTTGTTTGTGAAGAAAATATTAAAGTGTATTTCTTTGGATTGATTTAAACCCTTATTTTGGTTTAAAAGACTAGAAACCCTAATATTGTAGCCAAAAACCCTAGTTTACTTGTGACTAACCGGTTTTCCTAAATCTCTCATATTTTAATTGAAACCCTAATTTTAATTACTGGAATTGAAAAATTCCTCACGTTTTCTTAAAAATTTCTTTTTATTTGAAGATTATCATTTATTAAAGCCCTACTATCCAATTATTCCATGATAAGTGTAAATAAACCTAGAAAATAAGGTTTTACGCTTCGGTTTCAAGTTTGGAGCAAAATTAGGGTTTTCGCGATTTTTCGCCGAATGAATTTTCGGTACAGAGTAAGGATTAAATTTGGAGGTTTAAAAGTGACTTTTGAGTGAGAAATAATATGTGATTAGTAGCAATGATATAAAGTTAGTGAATGGGAAGTAAAAACCCTAGTACGTGAGTTTTAAAAAAAACGGCGCCAACCGGCGGGTCCCGCGCACTACCGTTTGAACGCACCACTTGACCACCACTTTCTTACTGTATAAGCTCATTACTAATTGAGCAAAATATCTTCCCCCTCATGATGATAGCTTGACCGAATGTGTGGCTCAAAGGCAAGGCAAGAGAAAGAAAATTTTGTGGTCAAGATTAGTCCAAGTGTTGGCCAAGATTTGTGGACACCATTAGTCCTAATTCTCTTACTCTCTTATAAGACAAGTTAAGCCCCATTTTTCCTTCATTTTTCTGCTAAGTGCCGAGAGAGAGAGAGAGGAAGAACAAGGGAGGAACTTCTTCATTTCTTCTTGATTTCTAGCAACTAAGTGAGAAATCTAACAAAGTAAACCGATTAATCTTGTCCTTGGGTGGTTAGTCAGTGTTTGGTGGTGAAAGTTGGGAAAGAGAAAGTTTGGGCTGCTCTTAGTGACCTCTATTCAAGGTAAGAGAGCTTATCTCTCTAAGTTTTGCTTTCAATTTTGTTAAATTAAGTTTAGTAGTTGATTATAGTGATGGAATCATGGATGATTAGCATGTTTTAGAGGTTTTTCCCCAATTTATTTGATGAACTAGGGCTGTGGAAATTCTGCCCAACTTATTGTATGATGCTTGTATGTTACAATTACTGTTGTATAAGGTGTTGTGGTAGTGATTAGACCAAGAAATTACGAAAAGTTCCACTAAAAACTAAAGATTTCAGATTTCTAGAAAATTTGCCAACATTCTGTCCGAATTTGTATCTGTGTGTTAGAGGCTGATTTGGCCTTTGGTCAAAGAAGGAAAGTTGGAGAGAATGGTATTTTGTAGAGGCCTGTAAAATTTCAGCTCAATCGGAGCAACGTAGGTCATGAAAAGTCCGAAATACCCTTACTGTTTCAAATATTTCCCAGCAGTCCGTTTCATCAGTTAAGTCCAGTTTATCACGTTTTTTGACTAGGATTCGTACTGATTTAGCTTTTTTCTAAAACATGAAAGTTGTAGTATTATGACTTAGCTTTCAAACGCCTCTAAGAACACCTGAATTGGACTTTTGTACACTGAGTTATGTCCATTCCAGTACAGTGTGGATAAATAGCCGACGAATTGGATTTTGGTTCTGTAATTTTAGGATTTGACTAAATTGCATTAGAAACTGGACTAAGTGATCTTCATGAGCATTGTAGCCCTGAGTCTTAGCTTCGAAACGGCATAGGTTGTGCCTCAATCCGATAAGCGTAGCCTCGGATATGTTATTTCCGCATTCATACGTCAAATCTGTCTTGTGATAGATTGTATTTCTGCACTTGCTATTATTGTAATTCTTGTTCTTATGATGTTGTAAGCCTATGGAACGGCTCTTGACATGAATTGCTGATACATGTGATGTTGGGTTTTGGTTGAGGAAAAATAATGAAGCCTAAATGGCTGGAAAATTAGGTAAACACAAAGGGCATGCTGCCCAAATTTACGCTCGAGGACTATATAAATACACTTGCGACTTGGGTCGAGTTGATATGAATAGTACTTGAACCATCTAGGGTACTTGAGTCTTCTTGTTCGAGGTATATAAGTAAGGATTTGGCCGAACTTGTACCCTTGAGAAATGAAATAATGATTGCTCAAAGTACGTTTTCCCTTGTACTTTCGACTCGCATGACCATTTCAAATATAAATGTTACAAAGTTTTATCATTTAAAAAGTGAGCGAGTATCTCACGAGTATTCTCCAAGTGAATTTCAATTTCTTGATTCTTATTGAACGAAACGTCTAAGTTTCGAACTCTAGTCATGTTTCAAAGTTCTCAAATTGAGTTTTATCGCAGATTTAGACTCCGAACTCGGAGTATAACCTGAAAGTGACCAGTAGCACTATATCTTTTGGGTGAGTGCTTTCAAATACCGAATTGAACTTGATACTTGAACTTGATACGTGACCAATCTGATTACATGTTTTATACGTGAATTGTAAGGGCAAGAGTGTACTTTATCGCACTTGCCCTTACGTGATATACTTGTTTATTGTTGCAATTGACTTGATATACTTGTTTATGATGCGCGCACTTCCTGGAATTCCAGAAACCCTGGCAAGTTATTCTAGTCGAGCCGGCAGGGGCTTGGTCGGTTGGGTAACGAGCCCTGGGTCTCTTGCTTTGTCGAGTGGAGTGATATCTTCTCGACTAATTGGTATACTCGAGTATTACCACCCGTGTTTATTGAGGATTTTGGGCCCAGTAGGGGGTGTGAATGGTGGACGGAGAGTAGTGTAAGTGGTGTTCTACTGGATTGGCTCCTTTACTTGAAAGTTGACGGAGTGTCAACTACTATGTGATCAAGCCCTGATGATGAATGGAAGTTGGCTCCTGAGAGCCATCCGTATCCTTATGCTTTGGAATGATTATTGTTTATTGGATTATTGTTTCTTCTGAAAACTTTTACACTCGCTCATTTTGAGATTGCTCACTTTTATGAACTCTTCATGCTCGTTACTTTGCTATATCGAAAACTAGTACTTATAAATAATGGTCAATTTGCTATTTGGAACCTCACTGGGCTTTTAGCTCATTCCACTCCATTTGTTTTCCTTTCAGGGGTACGAGCGAGGTGTGAGATATGTAAAGTCTAGCATAGACTAGCTGTTTGATTTTGACTTGTACTCACGCTATTCCTCGGATGGAACATGTTGTATTTGAATTGTATTCGTTTTGATCTAGTTTGGTGTATTGAGACTTCGTACTTCGATTTCTATTAATGTAAATTATAAGCTTGAATTGGGAATGTTATTTATGGTTCATGAATGTGTGTACGTGACTCGATTGAGATAGTGAGTGAGTCCTGGCGAGAGCTGGGCAGGCGGTCCGCCGAACCCTTTGGTACGCCTTAGGGGGAGGTGGGGTCGTCACAGATGGTATCAGAGCTCCTTTTGAGCTCGTGCCGGGAGAAGGTTCTCGGACTGTGGGGATTGACTTGTTAAGTGTGGAACAATTGTCTATTGTTGGGGACCTTAGATATGTATGCTGGGTAGGAATCTCTAATATGGGTAATTTACTCTTGGGACCGGCCGGCTCGAGTTGTGAATTACCTTATTGTGGATTCTTGTACCTGAACACCCAGGAGTGTTTTCATGGACGAATCGAGTAATAGTTTGGCTAGAGTTCCTATAGAGGATGATTAGGTTGTAGTATATGTCGAGAAAGTCTCGCCAAAGACCGATTTCTTTCTTCTTCCCTTGGTTATGCTTCCTTGATGTCATTTTAAGATATTGCCCCGATTATGTTCTACCCTCCCGTCCGTCTCATTCAATTTTTCAACCAACCGGTATATGGTTAGATTATTACTTGTGTTTAGTTACTTACCCTGATCTGTTGATCTGCCTGACAGGCTATCACTTGAGTTCCAGTGAATCTGCGAGATGGCACAATTGGATGATATATATAAGGAAAATACCCTATGTTATTCGAAGTGCATGTATGAATTTCGAGAACGAAATTCTTTTAAGGAGGGGAGATTGTAACATCCCGAATATTAGGAGGTTGTTTGTGAAGAAAATATTAAAGTGTATTTCTTTGGATTGATTTAAACCCTTATTTTGGTTTAAAAGACTAGAAACCCTAATATTGTAGCCAAAAACCCTAGTTTACTTGTGACTAACCGGTTTTCCTAAATCTCTCATATTTTAATTGAAACCCTAATTTTAATTACTGGAATTGAAAAATTCCTCACGTTTTCTTAAAAATTTCTTTTTATTTGAAGATTATCATTTATTAAAGCCCTACTATCCAATTATTCCATGATAAGTGTAAATAAACCTAGAAAATAAGGTTTTACGCTTCGGTTTCAAGTTTGGAGCAAAATTAGGGTTTTCGCGATTTTTCGCCGAATGAATTTTCGGTACAGAGTAAGGATTAAATTTGGAGGTTTAAAAGTGACTTTTGAGTGAGAAATAATATGTGATTAGTAGCAATGATATAAAGTTAGTGAATGGGAAGTAAAAACCCTAGTACGTGAGTTTTAAAAAAAACGGCGCCAACCGGCGGGTCCCGCGCACTACCGTTTGAACGCACCACTTGACCACCACTTTCTTACTGTATAAGCTCATTACTAATTGAGCAAAATATCTTCCCCCTCATGATGATAGCTTGACCGAATGTGTGGCTCAAAGGCAAGGCAAGAGAAAGAAAATTTTGTGGTCAAGATTAGTCCAAGTGTTGGCCAAGATTTGTGGACACCATTAGTCCTAATTCTCTTACTCTCTTATAAGACAAGTTAAGCCCCATTTTTCCTTCATTTTTCTGCTAAGTGCCGAGAGAGAGAGAGAGGAAGAACAAGGGAGGAACTTCTTCATTTCTTCTTGATTTCTAGCAACTAAGTGAGAAATCTAACAAAGTAAACCGATTAATCTTGTCCTTGGGTGGTTAGTCAGTGTTTGGTGGTGAAAGTTGGGAAAGAGAAAGTTTGGGCTGCTCTTAGTGACCTCTATTCAAGGTAAGAGAGCTTATCTCTCTAAGTTTTGCTTTCAATTTTGTTAAATTAAGTTTAGTAGTTGATTATAGTGATGGAATCATGGATGATTAGCATGTTTTAGAGGTTTTTCCCCAATTTATTTGATGAACTAGGGCTGTGGAAATTCTGCCCAACTTATTGTATGATGCTTGTATGTTACAATTACTGTTGTATAAGGTGTTGTGGTAGTGATTAGACCAAGAAATTACGAAAAGTTCCACTAAAAACTAAAGATTTCAGATTTCTAGAAAATTTGCCAACATTCTGTCCGAATTTGTATCTGTGTGTTAGAGGCTGATTTGGCCTTTGGTCAAAGAAGGAAAGTTGGAGAGAATGGTATTTTGTAGAGGCCTGTAAAATTTCAGCTCAATCGGAGCAACGTAGGTCATGAAAAGTCCGAAATACCCTTACTGTTTCAAATATTTCCCAGCAGTCCGTTTCATCAGTTAAGTCCAGTTTATCACGTTTTTTGACTAGGATTCGTACTGATTTAGCTTTTTTCTAAAACATGAAAGTTGTAGTATTATGACTTAGCTTTCAAACGCCTCTAAGAACACCTGAATTGGACTTTTGTACACTGAGTTATGTCCATTCCAGTACAGTGTGGATAAATAGCCGACGAATTGGATTTTGGTTCTGTAATTTTAGGATTTGACTAAATTGCATTAGAAACTGGACTAAGTGATCTTCATGAGCATTGTAGCCCTGAGTCTTAGCTTCGAAACGGCATAGGTTGTGCCTCAATCCGATAAGCGTAGCCTCGGATATGTTATTTCCGCATTCATACGTCAAATCTGTCTTGTGATAGATTGTATTTCTGCACTTGCTATTATTGTAATTCTTGTTCTTATGATGTTGTAAGCCTATGGAACGGCTCTTGACATGAATTGCTGATACATGTGATGTTGGGTTTTGGTTGAGGAAAAATAATGAAGCCTAAATGGCTGGAAAATTAGGTAAACACAAAGGGCATGCTGCCCAAATTTACGCTCGAGGACTATATAAATACACTTGCGACTTGGGTCGAGTTGATATGAATAGTACTTGAACCATCTAGGGTACTTGAGTCTTCTTGTTCGAGGTATATAAGTAAGGATTTGGCCGAACTTGTACCCTTGAGAAATGAAATAATGATTGCTCAAAGTACGTTTTCCCTTGTACTTTCGACTCGCATGACCATTTCAAATATAAATGTTACAAAGTTTTATCATTTAAAAAGTGAGCGAGTATCTCACGAGTATTCTCCAAGTGAATTTCAATTTCTTGATTCTTATTGAACGAAACGTCTAAGTTTCGAACTCTAGTCATGTTTCAAAGTTCTCAAATTGAGTTTTATCGCAGATTTAGACTCCGAACTCGGAGTATAACCTGAAAGTGACCAGTAGCACTATATCTTTTGGGTGAGTGCTTTCAAATACCGAATTGAACTTGATACTTGAACTTGATACGTGACCAATCTGATTACATGTTTTATACGTGAATTGTAAGGGCAAGAGTGTACTTTATCGCACTTGCCCTTACGTGATATACTTGTTTATTGTTGCAATTGACTTGATATACTTGTTTATGATGCGCGCACTTCCTGGAATTCCAGAAACCCTGGCAAGTTATTCTAGTCGAGCCGGCAGGGGCTTGGTCGGTTGGGTAACGAGCCCTGGGTCTCTTGCTTTGTCGAGTGGAGTGATATCTTCTCGACTAATTGGTATACTCGAGTATTACCACCCGTGTTTATTGAGGATTTTGGGCCCAGTAGGGGGTGTGAATGGTGGACGGAGAGTAGTGTAAGTGGTGTTCTACTGGATTGGCTCCTTTACTTGAAAGTTGACGGAGTGTCAACTACTATGTGATCAAGCCCTGATGATGAATGGAAGTTGGCTCCTGAGAGCCATCCGTATCCTTATGCTTTGGAATGATTATTGTTTATTGGATTATTGTTTCTTCTGAAAACTTTTACACTCGCTCATTTTGAGATTGCTCACTTTTATGAACTCTTCATGCTCGTTACTTTGCTATATCGAAAACTAGTACTTATAAATAATGGTCAATTTGCTATTTGGAACCTCACTGGGCTTTTAGCTCATTCCACTCCATTTGTTTTCCTTTCAGGGGTACGAGCGAGGTGTGAGATATGTAAAGTCTAGCATAGACTAGCTGTTTGATTTTGACTTGTACTCACGCTATTCCTCGGATGGAACATGTTGTATTTGAATTGTATTCGTTTTGATCTAGTTTGGTGTATTGAGACTTCGTACTTCGATTTCTATTAATGTAAATTATAAGCTTGAATTGGGAATGTTATTTATGGTTCATGAATGTGTGTACGTGACTCGATTGAGATAGTGAGTGAGTCCTGGCGAGAGCTGGGCAGGCGGTCCGCCGAACCCTTTGGTACGCCTTAGGGGGAGGTGGGGTCGTCACAGATGGTATCAGAGCTCCTTTTGAGCTCGTGCCGGGAGAAGGTTCTCGGACTGTGGGGATTGACTTGTTAAGTGTGGAACAATTGTCTATTGTTGGGGACCTTAGATATGTATGCTGGGTAGGAATCTCTAATATGGGTAATTTACTCTTGGGACCGGCCGGCTCGAGTTGTGAATTACCTTATTGTGGATTCTTGTACCTGAACACCCAGGAGTGTTTTCATGGACGAATCGAGTAATAGTTTGGCTAGAGTTCCTATAGAGGATGATTAGGTTGTAGTATATGTCGAGAAAGTCTCGCCAAAGACCGATTTCTTTCTTCTTCCCTTGGTTATGCTTCCTTGATGTCATTTTAAGATATTGCCCCGATTATGTTCTACCCTCCCGTCCGTCTCATTCAATTTTTCAACCAACCGGTATATGGTTAGATTATTACTTGTGTTTAGTTACTTACCCTGATCTGTTGATCTGCCTGACAGGCTATCACTTGAGTTCCAGTGAATCTGCGAGATGGCACAATTGGATGATATATATAAGGAAAATACCCTATGTTATTCGAAGTGCATGTATGAATTTCGAGAACGAAATTCTTTTAAGGAGGGGAGATTGTAACATCCCGAATATTAGGAGGTTGTTTGTGAAGAAAATATTAAAGTGTATTTCTTTGGATTGATTTAAACCCTTATTTTGGTTTAAAAGACTAGAAACCCTAATATTGTAGCCAAAAACCCTAGTTTACTTGTGACTAACCGGTTTTCCTAAATCTCTCATATTTTAATTGAAACCCTAATTTTAATTACTGGAATTGAAAAATTCCTCACGTTTTCTTAAAAATTTCTTTTTATTTGAAGATTATCATTTATTAAAGCCCTACTATCCAATTATTCCATGATAAGTGTAAATAAACCTAGAAAATAAGGTTTTACGCTTCGGTTTCAAGTTTGGAGCAAAATTAGGGTTTTCGCGATTTTTCGCCGAATGAATTTTCGGTACAGAGTAAGGATTAAATTTGGAGGTTTAAAAGTGACTTTTGAGTGAGAAATAATATGTGATTAGTAGCAATGATATAAAGTTAGTGAATGGGAAGTAAAAACCCTAGTACGTGAGTTTTAAAAAAAACGGCGCCAACCGGCGGGTCCCGCGCACTACCGTTTGAACGCACCACTTGACCACCACTTTCTTACTGTATAAGCTCATTACTAATTGAGCAAAATATCTTCCCCCTCATGATGATAGCTTGACCGAATGTGTGGCTCAAAGGCAAGGCAAGAGAAAGAAAATTTTGTGGTCAAGATTAGTCCAAGTGTTGGCCAAGATTTGTGGACACCATTAGTCCTAATTCTCTTACTCTCTTATAAGACAAGTTAAGCCCCATTTTTCCTTCATTTTTCTGCTAAGTGCCGAGAGAGAGAGAGAGGAAGAACAAGGGAGGAACTTCTTCATTTCTTCTTGATTTCTAGCAACTAAGTGAGAAATCTAACAAAGTAAACCGATTAATCTTGTCCTTGGGTGGTTAGTCAGTGTTTGGTGGTGAAAGTTGGGAAAGAGAAAGTTTGGGCTGCTCTTAGTGACCTCTATTCAAGGTAAGAGAGCTTATCTCTCTAAGTTTTGCTTTCAATTTTGTTAAATTAAGTTTAGTAGTTGATTATAGTGATGGAATCATGGATGATTAGCATGTTTTAGAGGTTTTTCCCCAATTTATTTGATGAACTAGGGCTGTGGAAATTCTGCCCAACTTATTGTATGATGCTTGTATGTTACAATTACTGTTGTATAAGGTGTTGTGGTAGTGATTAGACCAAGAAATTACGAAAAGTTCCACTAAAAACTAAAGATTTCAGATTTCTAGAAAATTTGCCAACATTCTGTCCGAATTTGTATCTGTGTGTTAGAGGCTGATTTGGCCTTTGGTCAAAGAAGGAAAGTTGGAGAGAATGGTATTTTGTAGAGGCCTGTAAAATTTCAGCTCAATCGGAGCAACGTAGGTCATGAAAAGTCCGAAATACCCTTACTGTTTCAAATATTTCCCAGCAGTCCGTTTCATCAGTTAAGTCCAGTTTATCACGTTTTTTGACTAGGATTCGTACTGATTTAGCTTTTTTCTAAAACATGAAAGTTGTAGTATTATGACTTAGCTTTCAAACGCCTCTAAGAACACCTGAATTGGACTTTTGTACACTGAGTTATGTCCATTCCAGTACAGTGTGGATAAATAGCCGACGAATTGGATTTTGGTTCTGTAATTTTAGGATTTGACTAAATTGCATTAGAAACTGGACTAAGTGATCTTCATGAGCATTGTAGCCCTGAGTCTTAGCTTCGAAACGGCATAGGTTGTGCCTCAATCCGATAAGCGTAGCCTCGGATATGTTATTTCCGCATTCATACGTCAAATCTGTCTTGTGATAGATTGTATTTCTGCACTTGCTATTATTGTAATTCTTGTTCTTATGATGTTGTAAGCCTATGGAACGGCTCTTGACATGAATTGCTGATACATGTGATGTTGGGTTTTGGTTGAGGAAAAATAATGAAGCCTAAATGGCTGGAAAATTAGGTAAACACAAAGGGCATGCTGCCCAAATTTACGCTCGAGGACTATATAAATACACTTGCGACTTGGGTCGAGTTGATATGAATAGTACTTGAACCATCTAGGGTACTTGAGTCTTCTTGTTCGAGGTATATAAGTAAGGATTTGGCCGAACTTGTACCCTTGAGAAATGAAATAATGATTGCTCAAAGTACGTTTTCCCTTGTACTTTCGACTCGCATGACCATTTCAAATATAAATGTTACAAAGTTTTATCATTTAAAAAGTGAGCGAGTATCTCACGAGTATTCTCCAAGTGAATTTCAATTTCTTGATTCTTATTGAACGAAACGTCTAAGTTTCGAACTCTAGTCATGTTTCAAAGTTCTCAAATTGAGTTTTATCGCAGATTTAGACTCCGAACTCGGAGTATAACCTGAAAGTGACCAGTAGCACTATATCTTTTGGGTGAGTGCTTTCAAATACCGAATTGAACTTGATACTTGAACTTGATACGTGACCAATCTGATTACATGTTTTATACGTGAATTGTAAGGGCAAGAGTGTACTTTATCGCACTTGCCCTTACGTGATATACTTGTTTATTGTTGCAATTGACTTGATATACTTGTTTATGATGCGCGCACTTCCTGGAATTCCAGAAACCCTGGCAAGTTATTCTAGTCGAGCCGGCAGGGGCTTGGTCGGTTGGGTAACGAGCCCTGGGTCTCTTGCTTTGTCGAGTGGAGTGATATCTTCTCGACTAATTGGTATACTCGAGTATTACCACCCGTGTTTATTGAGGATTTTGGGCCCAGTAGGGGGTGTGAATGGTGGACGGAGAGTAGTGTAAGTGGTGTTCTACTGGATTGGCTCCTTTACTTGAAAGTTGACGGAGTGTCAACTACTATGTGATCAAGCCCTGATGATGAATGGAAGTTGGCTCCTGAGAGCCATCCGTATCCTTATGCTTTGGAATGATTATTGTTTATTGGATTATTGTTTCTTCTGAAAACTTTTACACTCGCTCATTTTGAGATTGCTCACTTTTATGAACTCTTCATGCTCGTTACTTTGCTATATCGAAAACTAGTACTTATAAATAATGGTCAATTTGCTATTTGGAACCTCACTGGGCTTTTAGCTCATTCCACTCCATTTGTTTTCCTTTCAGGGGTACGAGCGAGGTGTGAGATATGTAAAGTCTAGCATAGACTAGCTGTTTGATTTTGACTTGTACTCACGCTATTCCTCGGATGGAACATGTTGTATTTGAATTGTATTCGTTTTGATCTAGTTTGGTGTATTGAGACTTCGTACTTCGATTTCTATTAATGTAAATTATAAGCTTGAATTGGGAATGTTATTTATGGTTCATGAATGTGTGTACGTGACTCGATTGAGATAGTGAGTGAGTCCTGGCGAGAGCTGGGCAGGCGGTCCGCCGAACCCTTTGGTACGCCTTAGGGGGAGGTGGGGTCGTCACAGATGGTATCAGAGCTCCTTTTGAGCTCGTGCCGGGAGAAGGTTCTCGGACTGTGGGGATTGACTTGTTAAGTGTGGAACAATTGTCTATTGTTGGGGACCTTAGATATGTATGCTGGGTAGGAATCTCTAATATGGGTAATTTACTCTTGGGACCGGCCGGCTCGAGTTGTGAATTACCTTATTGTGGATTCTTGTACCTGAACACCCAGGAGTGTTTTCATGGACGAATCGAGTAATAGTTTGGCTAGAGTTCCTATAGAGGATGATTAGGTTGTAGTATATGTCGAGAAAGTCTCGCCAAAGACCGATTTCTTTCTTCTTCCCTTGGTTATGCTTCCTTGATGTCATTTTAAGATATTGCCCCGATTATGTTCTACCCTCCCGTCCGTCTCATTCAATTTTTCAACCAACCGGTATATGGTTAGATTATTACTTGTGTTTAGTTACTTACCCTGATCTGTTGATCTGCCTGACAGGCTATCACTTGAGTTCCAGTGAATCTGCGAGATGGCACAATTGGATGATATATATAAGGAAAATACCCTATGTTATTCGAAGTGCATGTATGAATTTCGAGAACGAAATTCTTTTAAGGAGGGGAGATTGTAACATCCCGAATATTAGGAGGTTGTTTGTGAAGAAAATATTAAAGTGTATTTCTTTGGATTGATTTAAACCCTTATTTTGGTTTAAAAGACTAGAAACCCTAATATTGTAGCCAAAAACCCTAGTTTACTTGTGACTAACCGGTTTTCCTAAATCTCTCATATTTTAATTGAAACCCTAATTTTAATTACTGGAATTGAAAAATTCCTCACGTTTTCTTAAAAATTTCTTTTTATTTGAAGATTATCATTTATTAAAGCCCTACTATCCAATTATTCCATGATAAGTGTAAATAAACCTAGAAAATAAGGTTTTACGCTTCGGTTTCAAGTTTGGAGCAAAATTAGGGTTTTCGCGATTTTTCGCCGAATGAATTTTCGGTACAGAGTAAGGATTAAATTTGGAGGTTTAAAAGTGACTTTTGAGTGAGAAATAATATGTGATTAGTAGCAATGATATAAAGTTAGTGAATGGGAAGTAAAAACCCTAGTACGTGAGTTTTAAAAAAAACGGCGCCAACCGGCGGGTCCCGCGCACTACCGTTTGAACGCACCACTTGACCACCACTTTCTTACTGTATAAGCTCATTACTAATTGAGCAAAATATCTTCCCCCTCATGATGATAGCTTGACCGAATGTGTGGCTCAAAGGCAAGGCAAGAGAAAGAAAATTTTGTGGTCAAGATTAGTCCAAGTGTTGGCCAAGATTTGTGGACACCATTAGTCCTAATTCTCTTACTCTCTTATAAGACAAGTTAAGCCCCATTTTTCCTTCATTTTTCTGCTAAGTGCCGAGAGAGAGAGAGAGGAAGAACAAGGGAGGAACTTCTTCATTTCTTCTTGATTTCTAGCAACTAAGTGAGAAATCTAACAAAGTAAACCGATTAATCTTGTCCTTGGGTGGTTAGTCAGTGTTTGGTGGTGAAAGTTGGGAAAGAGAAAGTTTGGGCTGCTCTTAGTGACCTCTATTCAAGGTAAGAGAGCTTATCTCTCTAAGTTTTGCTTTCAATTTTGTTAAATTAAGTTTAGTAGTTGATTATAGTGATGGAATCATGGATGATTAGCATGTTTTAGAGGTTTTTCCCCAATTTATTTGATGAACTAGGGCTGTGGAAATTCTGCCCAACTTATTGTATGATGCTTGTATGTTACAATTACTGTTGTATAAGGTGTTGTGGTAGTGATTAGACCAAGAAATTACGAAAAGTTCCACTAAAAACTAAAGATTTCAGATTTCTAGAAAATTTGCCAACATTCTGTCCGAATTTGTATCTGTGTGTTAGAGGCTGATTTGGCCTTTGGTCAAAGAAGGAAAGTTGGAGAGAATGGTATTTTGTAGAGGCCTGTAAAATTTCAGCTCAATCGGAGCAACGTAGGTCATGAAAAGTCCGAAATACCCTTACTGTTTCAAATATTTCCCAGCAGTCCGTTTCATCAGTTAAGTCCAGTTTATCACGTTTTTTGACTAGGATTCGTACTGATTTAGCTTTTTTCTAAAACATGAAAGTTGTAGTATTATGACTTAGCTTTCAAACGCCTCTAAGAACACCTGAATTGGACTTTTGTACACTGAGTTATGTCCATTCCAGTACAGTGTGGATAAATAGCCGACGAATTGGATTTTGGTTCTGTAATTTTAGGATTTGACTAAATTGCATTAGAAACTGGACTAAGTGATCTTCATGAGCATTGTAGCCCTGAGTCTTAGCTTCGAAACGGCATAGGTTGTGCCTCAATCCGATAAGCGTAGCCTCGGATATGTTATTTCCGCATTCATACGTCAAATCTGTCTTGTGATAGATTGTATTTCTGCACTTGCTATTATTGTAATTCTTGTTCTTATGATGTTGTAAGCCTATGGAACGGCTCTTGACATGAATTGCTGATACATGTGATGTTGGGTTTTGGTTGAGGAAAAATAATGAAGCCTAAATGGCTGGAAAATTAGGTAAACACAAAGGGCATGCTGCCCAAATTTACGCTCGAGGACTATATAAATACACTTGCGACTTGGGTCGAGTTGATATGAATAGTACTTGAACCATCTAGGGTACTTGAGTCTTCTTGTTCGAGGTATATAAGTAAGGATTTGGCCGAACTTGTACCCTTGAGAAATGAAATAATGATTGCTCAAAGTACGTTTTCCCTTGTACTTTCGACTCGCATGACCATTTCAAATATAAATGTTACAAAGTTTTATCATTTAAAAAGTGAGCGAGTATCTCACGAGTATTCTCCAAGTGAATTTCAATTTCTTGATTCTTATTGAACGAAACGTCTAAGTTTCGAACTCTAGTCATGTTTCAAAGTTCTCAAATTGAGTTTTATCGCAGATTTAGACTCCGAACTCGGAGTATAACCTGAAAGTGACCAGTAGCACTATATCTTTTGGGTGAGTGCTTTCAAATACCGAATTGAACTTGATACTTGAACTTGATACGTGACCAATCTGATTACATGTTTTATACGTGAATTGTAAGGGCAAGAGTGTACTTTATCGCACTTGCCCTTACGTGATATACTTGTTTATTGTTGCAATTGACTTGATATACTTGTTTATGATGCGCGCACTTCCTGGAATTCCAGAAACCCTGGCAAGTTATTCTAGTCGAGCCGGCAGGGGCTTGGTCGGTTGGGTAACGAGCCCTGGGTCTCTTGCTTTGTCGAGTGGAGTGATATCTTCTCGACTAATTGGTATACTCGAGTATTACCACCCGTGTTTATTGAGGATTTTGGGCCCAGTAGGGGGTGTGAATGGTGGACGGAGAGTAGTGTAAGTGGTGTTCTACTGGATTGGCTCCTTTACTTGAAAGTTGACGGAGTGTCAACTACTATGTGATCAAGCCCTGATGATGAATGGAAGTTGGCTCCTGAGAGCCATCCGTATCCTTATGCTTTGGAATGATTATTGTTTATTGGATTATTGTTTCTTCTGAAAACTTTTACACTCGCTCATTTTGAGATTGCTCACTTTTATGAACTCTTCATGCTCGTTACTTTGCTATATCGAAAACTAGTACTTATAAATAATGGTCAATTTGCTATTTGGAACCTCACTGGGCTTTTAGCTCATTCCACTCCATTTGTTTTCCTTTCAGGGGTACGAGCGAGGTGTGAGATATGTAAAGTCTAGCATAGACTAGCTGTTTGATTTTGACTTGTACTCACGCTATTCCTCGGATGGAACATGTTGTATTTGAATTGTATTCGTTTTGATCTAGTTTGGTGTATTGAGACTTCGTACTTCGATTTCTATTAATGTAAATTATAAGCTTGAATTGGGAATGTTATTTATGGTTCATGAATGTGTGTACGTGACTCGATTGAGATAGTGAGTGAGTCCTGGCGAGAGCTGGGCAGGCGGTCCGCCGAACCCTTTGGTACGCCTTAGGGGGAGGTGGGGTCGTCACAGATGGTATCAGAGCTCCTTTTGAGCTCGTGCCGGGAGAAGGTTCTCGGACTGTGGGGATTGACTTGTTAAGTGTGGAACAATTGTCTATTGTTGGGGACCTTAGATATGTATGCTGGGTAGGAATCTCTAATATGGGTAATTTACTCTTGGGACCGGCCGGCTCGAGTTGTGAATTACCTTATTGTGGATTCTTGTACCTGAACACCCAGGAGTGTTTTCATGGACGAATCGAGTAATAGTTTGGCTAGAGTTCCTATAGAGGATGATTAGGTTGTAGTATATGTCGAGAAAGTCTCGCCAAAGACCGATTTCTTTCTTCTTCCCTTGGTTATGCTTCCTTGATGTCATTTTAAGATATTGCCCCGATTATGTTCTACCCTCCCGTCCGTCTCATTCAATTTTTCAACCAACCGGTATATGGTTAGATTATTACTTGTGTTTAGTTACTTACCCTGATCTGTTGATCTGCCTGACAGGCTATCACTTGAGTTCCAGTGAATCTGCGAGATGGCACAATTGGATGATATATATAAGGAAAATACCCTATGTTATTCGAAGTGCATGTATGAATTTCGAGAACGAAATTCTTTTAAGGAGGGGAGATTGTAACATCCCGAATATTAGGAGGTTGTTTGTGAAGAAAATATTAAAGTGTATTTCTTTGGATTGATTTAAACCCTTATTTTGGTTTAAAAGACTAGAAACCCTAATATTGTAGCCAAAAACCCTAGTTTACTTGTGACTAACCGGTTTTCCTAAATCTCTCATATTTTAATTGAAACCCTAATTTTAATTACTGGAATTGAAAAATTCCTCACGTTTTCTTAAAAATTTCTTTTTATTTGAAGATTATCATTTATTAAAGCCCTACTATCCAATTATTCCATGATAAGTGTAAATAAACCTAGAAAATAAGGTTTTACGCTTCGGTTTCAAGTTTGGAGCAAAATTAGGGTTTTCGCGATTTTTCGCCGAATGAATTTTCGGTACAGAGTAAGGATTAAATTTGGAGGTTTAAAAGTGACTTTTGAGTGAGAAATAATATGTGATTAGTAGCAATGATATAAAGTTAGTGAATGGGAAGTAAAAACCCTAGTACGTGAGTTTTAAAAAAAACGGCGCCAACCGGCGGGTCCCGCGCACTACCGTTTGAACGCACCACTTGACCACCACTTTCTTACTGTATAAGCTCATTACTAATTGAGCAAAATATCTTCCCCCTCATGATGATAGCTTGACCGAATGTGTGGCTCAAAGGCAAGGCAAGAGAAAGAAAATTTTGTGGTCAAGATTAGTCCAAGTGTTGGCCAAGATTTGTGGACACCATTAGTCCTAATTCTCTTACTCTCTTATAAGACAAGTTAAGCCCCATTTTTCCTTCATTTTTCTGCTAAGTGCCGAGAGAGAGAGAGAGGAAGAACAAGGGAGGAACTTCTTCATTTCTTCTTGATTTCTAGCAACTAAGTGAGAAATCTAACAAAGTAAACCGATTAATCTTGTCCTTGGGTGGTTAGTCAGTGTTTGGTGGTGAAAGTTGGGAAAGAGAAAGTTTGGGCTGCTCTTAGTGACCTCTATTCAAGGTAAGAGAGCTTATCTCTCTAAGTTTTGCTTTCAATTTTGTTAAATTAAGTTTAGTAGTTGATTATAGTGATGGAATCATGGATGATTAGCATGTTTTAGAGGTTTTTCCCCAATTTATTTGATGAACTAGGGCTGTGGAAATTCTGCCCAACTTATTGTATGATGCTTGTATGTTACAATTACTGTTGTATAAGGTGTTGTGGTAGTGATTAGACCAAGAAATTACGAAAAGTTCCACTAAAAACTAAAGATTTCAGATTTCTAGAAAATTTGCCAACATTCTGTCCGAATTTGTATCTGTGTGTTAGAGGCTGATTTGGCCTTTGGTCAAAGAAGGAAAGTTGGAGAGAATGGTATTTTGTAGAGGCCTGTAAAATTTCAGCTCAATCGGAGCAACGTAGGTCATGAAAAGTCCGAAATACCCTTACTGTTTCAAATATTTCCCAGCAGTCCGTTTCATCAGTTAAGTCCAGTTTATCACGTTTTTTGACTAGGATTCGTACTGATTTAGCTTTTTTCTAAAACATGAAAGTTGTAGTATTATGACTTAGCTTTCAAACGCCTCTAAGAACACCTGAATTGGACTTTTGTACACTGAGTTATGTCCATTCCAGTACAGTGTGGATAAATAGCCGACGAATTGGATTTTGGTTCTGTAATTTTAGGATTTGACTAAATTGCATTAGAAACTGGACTAAGTGATCTTCATGAGCATTGTAGCCCTGAGTCTTAGCTTCGAAACGGCATAGGTTGTGCCTCAATCCGATAAGCGTAGCCTCGGATATGTTATTTCCGCATTCATACGTCAAATCTGTCTTGTGATAGATTGTATTTCTGCACTTGCTATTATTGTAATTCTTGTTCTTATGATGTTGTAAGCCTATGGAACGGCTCTTGACATGAATTGCTGATACATGTGATGTTGGGTTTTGGTTGAGGAAAAATAATGAAGCCTAAATGGCTGGAAAATTAGGTAAACACAAAGGGCATGCTGCCCAAATTTACGCTCGAGGACTATATAAATACACTTGCGACTTGGGTCGAGTTGATATGAATAGTACTTGAACCATCTAGGGTACTTGAGTCTTCTTGTTCGAGGTATATAAGTAAGGATTTGGCCGAACTTGTACCCTTGAGAAATGAAATAATGATTGCTCAAAGTACGTTTTCCCTTGTACTTTCGACTCGCATGACCATTTCAAATATAAATGTTACAAAGTTTTATCATTTAAAAAGTGAGCGAGTATCTCACGAGTATTCTCCAAGTGAATTTCAATTTCTTGATTCTTATTGAACGAAACGTCTAAGTTTCGAACTCTAGTCATGTTTCAAAGTTCTCAAATTGAGTTTTATCGCAGATTTAGACTCCGAACTCGGAGTATAACCTGAAAGTGACCAGTAGCACTATATCTTTTGGGTGAGTGCTTTCAAATACCGAATTGAACTTGATACTTGAACTTGATACGTGACCAATCTGATTACATGTTTTATACGTGAATTGTAAGGGCAAGAGTGTACTTTATCGCACTTGCCCTTACGTGATATACTTGTTTATTGTTGCAATTGACTTGATATACTTGTTTATGATGCGCGCACTTCCTGGAATTCCAGAAACCCTGGCAAGTTATTCTAGTCGAGCCGGCAGGGGCTTGGTCGGTTGGGTAACGAGCCCTGGGTCTCTTGCTTTGTCGAGTGGAGTGATATCTTCTCGACTAATTGGTATACTCGAGTATTACCACCCGTGTTTATTGAGGATTTTGGGCCCAGTAGGGGGTGTGAATGGTGGACGGAGAGTAGTGTAAGTGGTGTTCTACTGGATTGGCTCCTTTACTTGAAAGTTGACGGAGTGTCAACTACTATGTGATCAAGCCCTGATGATGAATGGAAGTTGGCTCCTGAGAGCCATCCGTATCCTTATGCTTTGGAATGATTATTGTTTATTGGATTATTGTTTCTTCTGAAAACTTTTACACTCGCTCATTTTGAGATTGCTCACTTTTATGAACTCTTCATGCTCGTTACTTTGCTATATCGAAAACTAGTACTTATAAATAATGGTCAATTTGCTATTTGGAACCTCACTGGGCTTTTAGCTCATTCCACTCCATTTGTTTTCCTTTCAGGGGTACGAGCGAGGTGTGAGATATGTAAAGTCTAGCATAGACTAGCTGTTTGATTTTGACTTGTACTCACGCTATTCCTCGGATGGAACATGTTGTATTTGAATTGTATTCGTTTTGATCTAGTTTGGTGTATTGAGACTTCGTACTTCGATTTCTATTAATGTAAATTATAAGCTTGAATTGGGAATGTTATTTATGGTTCATGAATGTGTGTACGTGACTCGATTGAGATAGTGAGTGAGTCCTGGCGAGAGCTGGGCAGGCGGTCCGCCGAACCCTTTGGTACGCCTTAGGGGGAGGTGGGGTCGTCACAGATGGTATCAGAGCTCCTTTTGAGCTCGTGCCGGGAGAAGGTTCTCGGACTGTGGGGATTGACTTGTTAAGTGTGGAACAATTGTCTATTGTTGGGGACCTTAGATATGTATGCTGGGTAGGAATCTCTAATATGGGTAATTTACTCTTGGGACCGGCCGGCTCGAGTTGTGAATTACCTTATTGTGGATTCTTGTACCTGAACACCCAGGAGTGTTTTCATGGACGAATCGAGTAATAGTTTGGCTAGAGTTCCTATAGAGGATGATTAGGTTGTAGTATATGTCGAGAAAGTCTCGCCAAAGACCGATTTCTTTCTTCTTCCCTTGGTTATGCTTCCTTGATGTCATTTTAAGATATTGCCCCGATTATGTTCTACCCTCCCGTCCGTCTCATTCAATTTTTCAACCAACCGGTATATGGTTAGATTATTACTTGTGTTTAGTTACTTACCCTGATCTGTTGATCTGCCTGACAGGCTATCACTTGAGTTCCAGTGAATCTGCGAGATGGCACAATTGGATGATATATATAAGGAAAATACCCTATGTTATTCGAAGTGCATGTATGAATTTCGAGAACGAAATTCTTTTAAGGAGGGGAGATTGTAACATCCCGAATATTAGGAGGTTGTTTGTGAAGAAAATATTAAAGTGTATTTCTTTGGATTGATTTAAACCCTTATTTTGGTTTAAAAGACTAGAAACCCTAATATTGTAGCCAAAAACCCTAGTTTACTTGTGACTAACCGGTTTTCCTAAATCTCTCATATTTTAATTGAAACCCTAATTTTAATTACTGGAATTGAAAAATTCCTCACGTTTTCTTAAAAATTTCTTTTTATTTGAAGATTATCATTTATTAAAGCCCTACTATCCAATTATTCCATGATAAGTGTAAATAAACCTAGAAAATAAGGTTTTACGCTTCGGTTTCAAGTTTGGAGCAAAATTAGGGTTTTCGCGATTTTTCGCCGAATGAATTTTCGGTACAGAGTAAGGATTAAATTTGGAGGTTTAAAAGTGACTTTTGAGTGAGAAATAATATGTGATTAGTAGCAATGATATAAAGTTAGTGAATGGGAAGTAAAAACCCTAGTACGTGAGTTTTAAAAAAAACGGCGCCAACCGGCGGGTCCCGCGCACTACCGTTTGAACGCACCACTTGACCACCACTTTCTTACTGTATAAGCTCATTACTAATTGAGCAAAATATCTTCCCCCTCATGATGATAGCTTGACCGAATGTGTGGCTCAAAGGCAAGGCAAGAGAAAGAAAATTTTGTGGTCAAGATTAGTCCAAGTGTTGGCCAAGATTTGTGGACACCATTAGTCCTAATTCTCTTACTCTCTTATAAGACAAGTTAAGCCCCATTTTTCCTTCATTTTTCTGCTAAGTGCCGAGAGAGAGAGAGAGGAAGAACAAGGGAGGAACTTCTTCATTTCTTCTTGATTTCTAGCAACTAAGTGAGAAATCTAACAAAGTAAACCGATTAATCTTGTCCTTGGGTGGTTAGTCAGTGTTTGGTGGTGAAAGTTGGGAAAGAGAAAGTTTGGGCTGCTCTTAGTGACCTCTATTCAAGGTAAGAGAGCTTATCTCTCTAAGTTTTGCTTTCAATTTTGTTAAATTAAGTTTAGTAGTTGATTATAGTGATGGAATCATGGATGATTAGCATGTTTTAGAGGTTTTTCCCCAATTTATTTGATGAACTAGGGCTGTGGAAATTCTGCCCAACTTATTGTATGATGCTTGTATGTTACAATTACTGTTGTATAAGGTGTTGTGGTAGTGATTAGACCAAGAAATTACGAAAAGTTCCACTAAAAACTAAAGATTTCAGATTTCTAGAAAATTTGCCAACATTCTGTCCGAATTTGTATCTGTGTGTTAGAGGCTGATTTGGCCTTTGGTCAAAGAAGGAAAGTTGGAGAGAATGGTATTTTGTAGAGGCCTGTAAAATTTCAGCTCAATCGGAGCAACGTAGGTCATGAAAAGTCCGAAATACCCTTACTGTTTCAAATATTTCCCAGCAGTCCGTTTCATCAGTTAAGTCCAGTTTATCACGTTTTTTGACTAGGATTCGTACTGATTTAGCTTTTTTCTAAAACATGAAAGTTGTAGTATTATGACTTAGCTTTCAAACGCCTCTAAGAACACCTGAATTGGACTTTTGTACACTGAGTTATGTCCATTCCAGTACAGTGTGGATAAATAGCCGACGAATTGGATTTTGGTTCTGTAATTTTAGGATTTGACTAAATTGCATTAGAAACTGGACTAAGTGATCTTCATGAGCATTGTAGCCCTGAGTCTTAGCTTCGAAACGGCATAGGTTGTGCCTCAATCCGATAAGCGTAGCCTCGGATATGTTATTTCCGCATTCATACGTCAAATCTGTCTTGTGATAGATTGTATTTCTGCACTTGCTATTATTGTAATTCTTGTTCTTATGATGTTGTAAGCCTATGGAACGGCTCTTGACATGAATTGCTGATACATGTGATGTTGGGTTTTGGTTGAGGAAAAATAATGAAGCCTAAATGGCTGGAAAATTAGGTAAACACAAAGGGCATGCTGCCCAAATTTACGCTCGAGGACTATATAAATACACTTGCGACTTGGGTCGAGTTGATATGAATAGTACTTGAACCATCTAGGGTACTTGAGTCTTCTTGTTCGAGGTATATAAGTAAGGATTTGGCCGAACTTGTACCCTTGAGAAATGAAATAATGATTGCTCAAAGTACGTTTTCCCTTGTACTTTCGACTCGCATGACCATTTCAAATATAAATGTTACAAAGTTTTATCATTTAAAAAGTGAGCGAGTATCTCACGAGTATTCTCCAAGTGAATTTCAATTTCTTGATTCTTATTGAACGAAACGTCTAAGTTTCGAACTCTAGTCATGTTTCAAAGTTCTCAAATTGAGTTTTATCGCAGATTTGGACTCCGAACTCGGAGTATAACCTGAAAGTGACCAGTAGCACTATATCTTTTGGGTGAGTGCTTTCAAATACCGAATTGAACTTGATACTTGAACTTGATACGTGACCAATCTGATTACATGTTTTATACGTGAATTGTAAGGGCAAGAGTGTACTTTATCGCACTTGCCCTTACGTGATATACTTGTTTATTGTTGCAATTGACTTGATATACTTGTTTATGATGCGCGCACTTCCTGGAATTCCAGAAACCCTGGCAAGTTATTCTAGTCGAGCCGGCAGGGGCTTGGTCGGTTGGGTAACGAGCCCTGGGTCTCTTGCTTTGTCGAGTGGAGTGATATCTTCTCGACTAATTGGTATACTCGAGTATTACCACCCGTGTTTATTGAGGATTTTGGGCCCAGTAGGGGGTGTGAATGGTGGACGGAGAGTAGTGTAAGTGGTGTTCTACTGGATTGGCTCCTTTACTTGAAAGTTGACGGAGTGTCAACTACTATGTGATCAAGCCCTGATGATGAATGGAAGTTGGCTCCTGAGAGCCATCCGTATCCTTATGCTTTGGAATGATTATTGTTTATTGGATTATTGTTTCTTCTGAAAACTTTTACACTCGCTCATTTTGAGATTGCTCACTTTTATGAACTCTTCATGCTCGTTACTTTGCTATATCGAAAACTAGTACTTATAAATAATGGTCAATTTGCTATTTGGAACCTCACTGGGCTTTTAGCTCATTCCACTCCATTTGTTTTCCTTTCAGGGGTACGAGCGAGGTGTGAGATATGTAAAGTCTAGCATAGACTAGCTGTTTGATTTTGACTTGTACTCACGCTATTCCTCGGATGGAACATGTTGTATTTGAATTGTATTCGTTTTGATCTAGTTTGGTGTATTGAGACTTCGTACTTCGATTTCTATTAATGTAAATTATAAGCTTGAATTGGGAATGTTATTTATGGTTCATGAATGTGTGTACGTGACTCGATTGAGATAGTGAGTGAGTCCTGGCGAGAGCTGGGCAGGCGGTCCGCCGAACCCTTTGGTACGCCTTAGGGGGAGGTGGGGTCGTCACAGATGGTATCAGAGCTCCTTTTGAGCTCGTGCCGGGAGAAGGTTCTCGGACTGTGGGGATTGACTTGTTAAGTGTGGAACAATTGTCTATTGTTGGGGACCTTAGATATGTATGCTGGGTAGGAATCTCTAATATGGGTAATTTACTCTTGGGACCGGCCGGCTCGAGTTGTGAATTACCTTATTGTGGATTCTTGTACCTGAACACCCAGGAGTGTTTTCATGGACGAATCGAGTAATAGTTTGGCTAGAGTTCCTATAGAGGATGATTAGGTTGTAGTATATGTCGAGAAAGTCTCGCCAAAGACCGATTTCTTTCTTCTTCCCTTGGTTATGCTTCCTTGATGTCATTTTAAGATATTGCCCCGATTATGTTCTACCCTCCCGTCCGTCTCATTCAATTTTTCAACCAACCGGTATATGGTTAGATTATTACTTGTGTTTAGTTACTTACCCTGATCTGTTGATCTGCCTGACAGGCTATCACTTGAGTTCCAGTGAATCTGCGAGATGGCACAATTGGATGATATATATAAGGAAAATACCCTATGTTATTCGAAGTGCATGTATGAATTTCGAGAACGAAATTCTTTTAAGGAGGGGAGATTGTAACATCCCGAATATTAGGAGGTTGTTTGTGAAGAAAATATTAAAGTGTATTTCTTTGGATTGATTTAAACCCTTATTTTGGTTTAAAAGACTAGAAACCCTAATATTGTAGCCAAAAACCCTAGTTTACTTGTGACTAACCGGTTTTCCTAAATCTCTCATATTTTAATTGAAACCCTAATTTTAATTACTGGAATTGAAAAATTCCTCACGTTTTCTTAAAAATTTCTTTTTATTTGAAGATTATCATTTATTAAAGCCCTACTATCCAATTATTCCATGATAAGTGTAAATAAACCTAGAAAATAAGGTTTTACGCTTCGGTTTCAAGTTTGGAGCAAAATTAGGGTTTTCGCGATTTTTCGCCGAATGAATTTTCGGTACAGAGTAAGGATTAAATTTGGAGGTTTAAAAGTGACTTTTGAGTGAGAAATAATATGTGATTAGTAGCAATGATATAAAGTTAGTGAATGGGAAGTAAAAACCCTAGTACGTGAGTTTTAAAAAAAACGGCGCCAACCGGCGGGTCCCGCGCACTACCGTTTGAACGCACCACTTGACCACCACTTTCTTACTGTATAAGCTCATTACTAATTGAGCAAAATATCTTCCCCCTCATGATGATAGCTTGACCGAATGTGTGGCTCAAAGGCAAGGCAAGAGAAAGAAAATGTGGTAGTGATTAGACCAAGAAATTAAGGAAAGTTCCACTAAAAACTAAAGATTTTAGATTTCTGGAAAATTTGCCAACATTCTGTCCGAATTTGTATCTATGTGTTGGAGGCTGATTTGGCCTTTGGTCAAAGAAGAAAAGTTGGAGAGAATGGTATTTTGTAGAGGCCTGTAAAATTTCAGCTCAATCGGAGCAACGTAGGTCATGAAAAGTCCGAAATACCCTTACTGTTTCAAATATTTCCCAGCAGTCCGTTTCATCAGTTAAGTCCAGTTTATCACATTTTTTTTACTAGGATTCGTACTGATTTAGCTTTTTGCTAAAACATGAAAGTTGTAGTATTATGACTTAGCTTTCAAACGCCTCTAAGAACACCTGAATTGGACTTTTGTACACTGAGTTATGTCCATTCCAGTGCAGTGTGGATAAATAGCCGACGAATTGGATTTTGGTTCTGTAATTTTAGGATTTGACTAAGTTGCATTAGAAACTGGACTAAGTGATCTTCATGAGCATTGTAGCCCTGAGTCTTAGCTTCGAAACGGCATAGGTTGTGCCTCAATCCGATAAGCGTAGCCTCGGATATGTTATTTCCGCATTCATACGTCAAATCTGTCTTGTGATAGATTGTATTTCTGCACTTGCTATTATTGTAATTCTTGTTCTTATGATGTTGTAAGCCTATGGAACGGCTCTTGACATGAATTGCTGATACATGTGATGTTGGGTTTTGGTTGAGGAAAAATAATGAAGCCTAAATGGCTGGAAAATTAGGTAAACACAAAGGGCATGCTGCCCAAATTTACGCTCGAGGACTATATAAATACACTTGCGACTTGGGTCGAGTTGATATGAATAGTACTTGAACCATCTAGGGTACTTGAGTCTTCTTGTTCGAGGTATATAAGTAAGGATTTGGCCGAACTTGTACCCTTGAGAAATGAAATAATGATTGCTCAAAGTACGTTTTCCCTTGTACTTTCGACTCGCATGACCATTTCAAGTATAAATGTTACAAAGTTTTATCATTTAAAAAGTGAGCGAGTATCTCACGAGTATTCTCCAAGTGAATTTCAATTTCTTGATTCTTATTGAACGAAACGTCTAAGTTTCGAACTCTAGTCATGTTTCAAAGTTCTCAAATTGAGTTTTATCGCAGATTTGGACTCCGAACTCGGAGTATAACCTGAAAGTGACCAGTAGCACTATATCTTTTGGGTGAGTGCTTTCAAATACCGAATTGAACTTGATACTTGAACTTGATACGTGACCAATCTGATTACATGTTTTATACGTGAATTGTAAGGGCAAGAGTGTACTTTATCGCACTTGCCCTTACGTGATATACTTGTTTATTGTTGCAATTGACTTGATATACTTGTTTATGATGCGCGCACTTCCTGGAATTCCAGAAACCCTGTGGCAAGTTATTCTAGTCGAGCCGGCAGGGGCTTGGTCGGTTGGGTAACGAGCCCTGGGTCTCTTGCTTTGTCGAGTGGAGTGATATCTTCTCGACTAATTGGTATACTCGAGTATTACCACCCGTGTTTATTGAGGATTTTGGGCCCAGTAGGAGGTGTGAATGGTGGACGGAGAGTAGTGTAAGTGGTGTTCTACTGGATTGGCTCCTTTACTTGAAAGTTGACGGAGTGTCAACTACTATGTGATCAAGCCCTGATGATGAATGGAAGTTGGCTCCTGAGAGCCATCCGTATCCTTATGCTTTGGAATGATTATTGTTTATTGGATTATTGTTTCTTCTAAAAACTTTTACACTCGCTCATTTTGAGATTGCTTACTTTTATGAACTCTTCATGCTCGTTACTTTGCTATATCGAAAACTAGTACTTATAAATAATGGTCAATTTGCTATTTGGAACCTCACTGGGCTTTTAGCTCATTCCACTCCATTTATTTTCCTTTCAGGGGTACGAGCGAGGTGTGAGATATGTAAAGTCTAGCATAGACTAGCTGTTTGATTTTGACTTGTACTCACGCTATTCCTCGGATGGAACATGTTGTATTTGGATTGTATTCGTTTTGATCTAGTTTGGTGTATTGAGACTTCGTACTTCGATTTCTATTAATGTAAATTATAAGCTTGAATTGGGAATGTTATTTATGGTTCATGAATGTGTGTACGTGACTCGATTGAGATAGTGAGTGAGTCCTGGCGAGAGCTGGGCAGGCGGTCCGCCGAACCCTTTGGTACGCCTTAGGGAGAGGTGGGGTCGTCACAGGAGACGTCACAGTTGGTATTATAGTTTAGGTGTCAGATCTTTGTAGTGTATCCTAAGTTTAATAGTTTAGGATGCCGGACTGTGGAACTGGTTGAAAAGTTAAGTGACCATTAGTGAGAATGAAAATTAGAACCTAGGTTTGAATTAATGGACGATTGGGGTTCTCGATCGTGTAAGGGACATGTGGGATAATATGAGATGATCAAATCCAGTATATTTAGTATATTTGGTCCCATTTAAGCTTTTAATTTTAATTGTAAGTTATGGAAGGTAACGGTGGCATTGAACCGTCTTGGGGACGCATTATGGTGACCATGGCCGTGAAGGGCCTAGGGTAGGCTCGTTGGAGGTATAATCTAACTCGCTGAACTAGGACTTTATGTGGTTTTCAAAGGACTTACTCGTACCCAAATAATAGAATGTTTATAGTAGCTGATAATCGGAAGTGGCTATCCCAGGAAAATAGGTTGATTCGAGGGGATAATCGAGAATTGAGGGCAATTGCGGATGTCTAGACTACTAGAATTCCTGAAGTGGAGATTGAGATACTTAAGGAGCGAGGAAGACAAAGGCTCCTTGTGAGAAGCTTTAAAAAGCTAAGAATCGACTTGTTGGGGTAGTGTCCGAAATTAAAGACAGGATGGATAAGTCGATGGCTAGGTGTGTTACCTTAGTTGAACAAGTGGAGAATGATAAGATATTCGATAAGGGACATGAGATTTAAAACTCCTAGTGCTGAAATGAAAATAATCCTACGGAGATAATTAAGACTTTTGGCTCCGCCAATCACTAAACTAGTGATTTAAACTATGCAAGCAACTTTTGTAGATTCCGTTTGAAAGAGCTTGAATGACATTAGTCCCCAATAAGTATTTCAGTCTCAATCCAATTAACAAACCAAACATTTTGAACAAAATGAACATTTTTTCCTAAACAAACAAGAATTTTGAAAAGAACAATATAAGATAACAAACTTATTCTATTTCATTTTTTTTCTTTTTCAAAATGATCTTTTGAAGAAATCAAACATTCGAAATAAGAACTGGAACAAAGTAGTATGTTAGACAAAGAAAGAGCTAACTACAGTGACAACAATGGATTACTATACCAGTGAGGACTTGAAAATTCACCTATATTTTCATTTTAATTTTCTTATTTTGAATAAGTTAATTTATAATTTATTTACTACTAATTTACTCTCTCAATAGTGGTAATAAATCACAGAATCAAAAGTTTTACTTTTATTTTTATAGTTCAGGTAAACTGGGGTTTTTGCGCTTTTTGGTAGTGTGATCACTTGGTGAGGTGTGTATACTAAATTTGATGGATAAGGTCAAGTATTAATTAAGTAAGAGGAAGTGTGTGATTAGAAATGCTAAGAATAAGTTAGTGAATCATAAGTTAAAACACAAGTACGAGAGAGTTAAGGAAAATAGGATTGAACCGACGTGCATCGTTTGTTACCGATTGAGTACACCGTTTGACCACTACTTTCTTACCCTAATCCTCTTGCTTTTATTTCAGTTAATCACCCCCAGATCATTCCCTAAACCAGCCGAAAATATTGACCAAAAAAAGGGAGAAAAGAAAAAAATAAGAAGGAATCTTGAGACGACAAGTGTCGGCAATCCAAGGATGTTTGACCAAGCCAAATTCTTTCCTTCTTATCTTCCATTTTGGCTCATTTTCTTCTTCCTTTCTTCATGGTGGCCGAGTGCTAGGAGAGGAGAAAGAGAGAAGAAAGCTTTTCATTCCAACCTTGATTTTAGCCTTGTTTCAGTTGAATCACAAAAACTAAACCGATTAAACTTGCATCAAGGGTGTTAGGAAGTTTGGTGTGGTGAAAGTTTTGGAAGAAATAGCTTGGTTGCTCACTTTAAAGAAGGTTTTGTAAGGTATAAGTCTAAAACTTTCTTTTATTTTTCTTAATCTTGCTAAATATGCTATAGAGGTTTTGAATCTTGAAATATTATGGATGATCTTCTAGTTCTGGTGTTGATTAGTGAAATTTCAGCTAGGGTTTGCTATTTTAGCCTTGATTTATGTTGTTCAACTATATTATGTTTGTATTGAGTTTAAATATGAAATTTGTGAGGTGATTAGTGGCATGATTGTGACTTTTTAGCGTTAAAAGATAAGAAATTCCAGCTTTGGTAGTGGTTGATTATTTGTTAGAAATGAGTTATATTTGGATGTTTTTAGCCTAGATAAAGAGCTATCTTCATATGTTTATTGGTGGTGTTTGAATTGGGTTGATTTGAGAAAAAACATGAATCCTTAAATGGTTGGAAAATTAGACAAATGCAAAGGATATGCTGCCCAAATTTTCATTCGAGGGATAATTGAGTGAATTTGGAACTTGAGTGGTGATTCGGGGATGAATTGGACTTCGGTTGTCTAGGGTATTCAAGTTTCCTTTAGTAGAGGTAGATAAGCTGAATTTTTGCTAAAACTCGTACCCTTTAAAAGGCGAAAGTAGCGACCACTTTAAATATGATTTTCTAGTTTTTTTAACACCAAGTTGCGAACTTATAAGTGTTAAACGCTTCTTTATCGAAACCAAAAGAGTGAGCATGAATTTTTTAGGATTTGATAAGTAAAATGAGTACTACTTAAATGAGTTTTGTTTACTTGATTTTCTTTAAGTGAAACTCTTATATTTTGAACCCTAATTGATTGCAAACTATTAAACGACATTTTATCGCAGATTTGGACTCCAGCCAAGGAGTTGAACTAGAGTGTGGTTTTGAAAAGCAATAACTCATTGGTGAGTATTTTCCAATGCATGATTGAACTTGATCTTTGAATGAAATGATTTGCTAATGCGATTAAATAAGACTTGACTTGTTTGGATGAGGTGAGGCTGTATTTTATCGCACTCGTCCTCCCCTTCTTGAATGATCTCATACTTGCTTGAGCTTGATTGACCTGTACTTGTATTGGTGCTTGTGCTTGACTTGTAAGTGCTGAGCGGTAGCATGTACCAGACTCAATCCGAGTGGGAGATCCTCTCATCCTATCTCATTACTTTTATTCTCACCCTATTGGTTAGTCAGTCGAATCGAGCCAGTAAGGGCTTGGTCGAGGAGACTGGCAAACCATAGGTACTGTTTATTGTTTATTGTATAATTCTTTGGATATGATACACTAGATTCGGTATACTCGAATATTACTATCACTCGTACTTTGGAGTTCGGACCCGGTAAGGGAGTTGATTGGTGGATGAAAATTAGTGTAAAGTGGAGATCTACGGTCATGGTTTTGCTTCTTTAAACGTTGACGGAGTGTCAACGGGTTCAGATCAAGTAATGCAACAGGAATTTGGCTCTTGAGAGCCATCTATATCCTTATACTTGGAAGTGATTGTTACTTGTAATGTTATTGTTTCTTTTTATGAACTTTTACGCTCGCTCATTTTGAGATTTCAAGTTTTGCATAATGACCAACTTGCTACTTGGGTTTGCATGAAATTTTGGAACCTCACTGAGTTTTGGCTTATTCTATTAGTTTTTGTTTTCCTTACAGGGGGTACGACCATAGGCGTGAAGTTGGAAAGGCTAGTTTTGTCTAGACTTTTAATTTTTGTAATTCTACTAGCGCTAGTGCTCGAGTAGGGTTAGAAGTGTAACTATAACTTGAATCTCTTGTTATATTCAGATATGTATGAATGGTTGAGATAGCAATGAATGTAAATGTACTTTCTAAGTTTGGGAACTGTAGTTTCCTTTACTTTTGAAGTTGCAACTTATTTTCTTGAAGTGAGTGAGCGAGTCCTGGCGAGAGTTGGGTAGGCGGTTCGCTAAATCTTGGGCACCCCTAGGGGGAGGTGGGGTCATCACAGGTGGTATGAAAGCTAGGTTTGAATTGGTTTGGGTGGATTGAGTGACTTGTACTTGATATGGCTTATGTACGAACGTCTAAGGGTGAAACCCTAGAGAGTAGGTGGTTAACTTAGCTTTGCTTGTTTAAATTGCTTATTTTCTTGGTACTACTTATAATGTAGGCAATGGAAGGAAATGACGAGAATGGGAATGCCAGCAATCTCATCGAGTGCTTAGCTATCAGGAACATCCAGGAGGGTCGGTACTTCAATGGGCCTCGAAACATAGGGCCAGGCACTGTGATTGCTGGTGGACCTATTCATATCCTGATAGGGTGGTCCTTACCATAGAGGATGAAAGGGAAATGTTGGCCAGTGCAAATCATAGGGCCCAAATTGAGATCGAGCGCCTGAGGGCAATGTTGGGCCAGCAAGGGGCTAGGATTGCAGAGCTTGAGGATTCTATTCTTGAGAAGCAGGAGCGAACCAATGCCTTTCGAGAGCAAGTTCAGGAGGCTAATGGTCGCCTTGTTCGAATAGTAAGGGAAGTGAGGGACCGAACTGATAATATTTTGACCGAGTGTGGGGCCCTTGTGGGGGAAGTTGTACAGGTGAACTTGGCCGAGGAAGGTCAAGGGAACGTAGCTTGTAGTGACTCAGGAGCCAGCCGCACCTGAAGAGGTGGTGGAGTCAGCTGGATCAGTGACAAACCAAGTTAGGGATCTAGGATTTTGGGGTTTGCGTGAGATAGTTAGGGACATTGTTGGTGTGAGGACCGAAAATTTTCTTATTTATCGAATATTATAAGTTTACTTAAATATTTATTTACTCATTTTCTCCGAATTATTTATTTTGATCATTTAAAAATCCAGTTATATGGAACAACGCCTCTTTTATATTTTAAAGCGTTTTGTTGGAAAATTCACTTTTCAAAAATTCGTTTAGTTCGGAATAACGAATACACGTTTTTTGAGGCTATACTTGAATCGGGAGTGTATTAATATTAGAGAGTTAAGAATGATTAATAGTAGATTAAGAAAGATTAATTGAGAAATTAAAGGTGAATGAGTTCTAAATACGTGTATACCGCTTGCGCGTCGATAATTTTTCGAAAGACGCGCTGATACAAATTTATTGGAGATTTGAGGAAATAATACAAGACTCATGTGAAGACTCACAAAATTCATCTATTTTAAACTCCTAATTCAAGCTTATTTAATTATTTATTTGGCCAATTGCCCTGAATATTATTTTCTAACCTCTTTAGACCTAATTACATGGGTCTATAGCTTCGTTATATTTTTAAAGTGACTTGTTTCAAAATTTAATTTTTAGAAACTCGTTAAGTGAAAATAGTGAATACTCGATTGGGGATTTTAGCTGATTTGGAAATACCATAATTTGGGAAAATTAGAGACTTACACGTAAGCCTTAAAATAAGTATTTTTATGTTTAAGTATTCAAGTGATAGTTATTAGTACCATCGTTATAAGAATTTCTTGGAGATTTTACTTTATCGCGCTTAAATTGGAAATACACATTTTACACGCGCGATTTAATTGAGGGACTTTAGACCCTTATTTTGGGACAATTAAGAGTGGATAATATTTATATGAAAATAAGTGCATTAAAGGTTTAGTGCACTAGTGAATTGAACTCGAGAGGAATCGAGCACAAAACGCGCGCGTACACGTGCGAAGAAGAGTTGACTTTTGGACAAACACATGGGGCACACATTAAAGCTTCTCTTGGAAGCTACTTTTGGACAAACACTCTCTCCCTTCTCTCTCATTTGGCCGGCCATCAAGCTTGGAAAAACAGCCACTGCAAGAAATTTGGTTATTAGTGATAACATTTCCTAGTGACAAAAATAAGTCGTCACAAAATAGGGCTCATTAGCCACAATACGAAAAGTTGTCACAATTGACTGAAAGGAGCAAAGGCATCAGTGATGACCTTGGATTGTCGTCACAGTTGGACTCCCGCCAGATCGCGCCAAACTACATCAGCGACGACTATCTAAATGTTATCAGTAATAATTCCCCTTTGTTTGACAACTTAGTTGTTGTTGTCACTGATAATAATGGAACTAGTTAGTGACAACTTTCTCTTGTCACGATCTGATTTAAAATATTTATACACTATAGCACTTGTTATTCTGTATTTGTTCTCTAATGAATTTTTTAACTGTTAGGAACTCAAATTTTGTCATGTAAATTAATATTAGTGCAATAATTTAAAGTGAAATTAACCATTTGAAAGAAATCATCTCTCTTGAGTATAAAATAACAAAAAAAAATTCTGGAGTATTGGGCAAAAATAATGGAAAGAAAGATAAAGAAGTTGTAATTTAGTTCACAATTTTGAGAAAAGTGATATCAATATTAATATCGGATCAACTGTTTGATGTCATAAAAAAATTAATTATTTGAAGCAGAACCAAGGTGCATTTACCCACTTGTAGTATTGCAACACAATTTTCTCATCCATTATGAATATTTTCACAAAATATTTAAAAGTAGCAAGTAATAATGTAGTAGTAAAATATTAATTCAACTAAAAAGTTGGAAACTAAAAAACTTTGTTTGAAATTTTGCTACTGAACAAATAAGGGGGAAATCTAAGGAATTGAAAATTTATTCAAAGTCAATAGTCTGAGGAGAGGCACGGAATTGATATTGAACACTTGGTAAAACCAACCATCGGTCATTCTCAATCACCGTTCACTCTACAAGACACTACCAGCTAACACTTAGAACCAAATAGCGCTTCTTCTCATCTCTGCCGAAACATCTCCTCGTCATCTCCTAATTGATCTTGGCTCCGCAATGATCAAATAGAAGACCACATTTAGCAGCAACTCTCTACAAAAAAGGTATGCCGATTCTCTTTTTCCTCAATTTTTCCCCAAATGTTTTGCCCTAATTTTTTTTTTTGCCAAAAATTTCAGTCCAGTTTTTTTGGGTTTCATTTGATTTATGGATGGAGTCATCTCCTCCTTTTGGATTCTGCTTACTTGTGGGTTTTACCCTTATTAATTTTTGATTAACATTTTCTTGTACAAGATAAAGGGCTTTAGTGGGATTGGATTGTGGGTATGTACGGGTTCGTAATAGGTTGAGGAAGGCAAATCGTGTCTCAGTTTTACTCTGTCCTGTTGCATATTGAAAGATTCTGACTTTCTTGCATTTGCATGTTTTATGTATGTGGGAAGCTAAGTAAAGGTCAGTTCTTAAAGATTGAAATACAGAGCTTTAACTTAGGAATGTATATTGGCTTGATACCTGTAGTGATAGTTTTAGTGAACTTGGATTAGGAAAGAGTTTATAGATTGCAGGTTGGTTAAAAGCTTCAATTTCTAGTATGCATGAATGAAATCATGCTATTCCACATTCTACATGTGGGTAATTGTAGAAATATTTGATACATTAAGGATTCCTGGTTCTTTTAGTGATTCTTGATGACTAAAATAGTTGCAGAGCGTATTAAATCCGTGAATATATCTATGACCAATTCTCTGTTTAAAGATGTTCTTAAGTTGGTGGAGTATTGTTAGAAAAAATGTCTAACCCCAAGTGCTTTTCGGACTTGTCGAGATCAGTATCTTCCCATATGTAATTGTTGTGGACTTCTTTAAATATTATGCAAATGAATGAAATACGTAGTGAACATGAGATTGAAGAAATGTAGCCTATTGTGATTATTTATGCTCTTATATGAGAAACCAACCAGTTAATAAAACCTTGTACTTGTCCAAGTTTCCCACCATCTTTCTTGTTCATTTAGTGTATAGTTGACATATTGGCTCTGTCTTAGGGACATATATTGTCGGGCAGCTTGCTTGGATTTATGGGGGCAGCCATTTAGTACCTGCTATAATGATTACCATAAAAATTAGTTTAGTGAACTACGCTGCCACATCTCTTGAAATCAAATAGCTCAAAGTCAAGAATGAGGAAAATCACTCTTTACACGGGCTTCTTTTCATTCCATTTTAGACTTCTATGTGTCCCCCCTCCCTTTCATTCACACATAGCATGGCATGGATGCCTTGTGTTGGTGTGTCCCCTCTGTCTCTGTTTCAGATCAAAATAACGCCACTTAGAGAAGACTGATGAAGAGCCATGTAAGATATTTCTTCTAGTTATAATCAAGCTACATTTGAATTGAACTATGACGTGCTAACTGAACAGTTCACGTATGTTTTCAAGAAATCAAACACAAAGTTCAATCTAAGACAAATCTGGAACAAATATAAAAACTGAACTGGAATTTGAACCCGCATCGCTGCTTTGAAAGACCTACTCAAGTGAATCTGCTTGATTATTGTGCATATATCAGAGATTACTCAGTCCAGTTTCCTAAGAGAGTAAACTGGTGATTCCTCATCTTTTTTTGTCTATAAACCAATGAAAGTCAAGATTTCTGCACCTTATAAAAAAAAGAATAATATTGAGAGTTCATCTTTTCCCAATATTTTATGTTGACTTTTGTCTAGTGAATATTTGAGTTGGCATGCTATTTAAATACATACGCATCATAAATGTGATCAATGTCACATGTATTACAGGAATTACATGAATTACTTAAGATAGATGAATTCAAGAAAAAAGCAGAACAAGTCGAGAAGCGCTCAGTTGAGTTGGAAATAACAGTCCAATCTCAACATCAACTTATGGAGAAACTTGTGAACCAGCAAAGTGAAATGCAGAACCAACAAAGTGAAATACAAGATCTCCTTAAATCTTTAAAAGCACAGCTGCAAGCCAACAAGCAAGACGATGGAGGCACATCTGAACATATTGATTGGTAAGCAATTTTCAACTATATATACTTGTCTAAATTGAGTTATGTTTGTAAAAGGGACATTCTTATAATTCTTCAGCCAATGCGAGACTCTAAATTGTAACTAGGACATATATTTATTATAGATATAATGGCTGCTATGGTTTACAAGTAACATAAGTTATTGAAGATTAGTTCTTGTTAGGTGACAATATTAACTTGTAATATCAAGCCTTAGGAATTTAGTAAATGCTTGTTACTTTTGTTGTTTATTTAGGAAATTTGGAGAATGTTTTGCTTTTGTCACCTGAATTGCAATAGAATCCTTTTCTATGTTTAAACTATCAACATATAATAGGTTGTTAGACCTTAAACAAGTTGCATGTTAAACAATTATATAAATGTGGAATGCTGGTCATTTTTTTGGAACTGTGCTAGCTGTACAAATTACTTAGTCATTTGATAGATTGAACAACCACATATGAATGATGATAAGGCTGCTTTTTCTTGTTTATTAGACCTTATGTATAGTTACATATTTTCAGATATATGAAATCCTATGACATTCAAAGCTTCAAAGGCCACTTTGCTCCAAACAGTGAAGCTTGCAAAGTTGTTTCTCATAAATGTGGAATCGTTTGTTGCTGTCCTTTGGCATCTAAATATTAAAATAAAGAAGTGGAATAATTCTGCCCATATAATCCTTGGCTATTAAACTTCCATCCTCTGGTAGACTTTGTTTCCAAACTGCCCATATAATGTCTATTTTTCTACTATTTATATAGTCACTATCTAGATGAGACTTAAAACAAATGATTCACTTTATTTTTTGGTGACTCATTTACTAATTTTCCTTGTTTTAAAATTTTCTATCATCTACTAATAACTTTACTACTCTATTGCAGATATATTGCTCATTTTAGAGGTTTGGAAGATGATTAGCAATACGGCTTACATGTCGACTCAAAAACTGTGGTTATAGTGCTATCTTAAGTTTAGAAAATGTTTCGGTAGCATAGAAAATGTTTGGGACTTGGAATTGTTTTTTAGTGCAGCCTTGACTTATATGGCAAAATTTTCTCTTCTGAAACTTATCAAACTATTTGTAGTGTGATGTTGCACTTATTTATGACATTTGAATATTTAATATGTTATTCTGGCATTTCCTATTGTAACGAGTGCCTACGTTTGTTATTTATTAAACATTGCCGATGTTTTCATTTTTTAAATATTATTATAGTAGGAAAATCATCAAACTAGACATTGTAAGGTGTTGTAAATAAGTAGCATTTACAACAATCAGGTTGTCTTTATTGACAATTGTTGTTGTCACTCAATCAAAACTGTCCATTGATAAGAAGTTGTTGCCACAATTGGTTAGGGGTTTATTGACAACAAAGTTGTCACTAATTGGTATATACACTCACTACGTTGCTTCATGCATCATTGACAAGAAAGCATGTCGTCACTAAATTTACAGTTTTTACTGACGACATATCTTGTCATAAAAAAGTTTCTATTCACTGACGACTTTAAAGTCATCACTGTATACTTTTACCGATGGAGATTCAGTGACGACCTTGTGACAACCGAAATGCTGTCAATAAAGGTCATCAGTGACGACTTTTTGCTTTTCTGTGGCGAAAGGTAGTTGTCACTGAAGACCAAAATTCTTGTAGTGAGCCAAAAGTTCTTCAACTTTCATCTCCAATTCTTCACGAAAACTTCCTCCAATTCACTTCAAATTTTACCCACACTTAGTTTAACACTTGGAGATTACATCTAGCTAAGACAAGAAGCTGCTGTCCGCGGTTTTCCTTGAGCAAGGAGGGCTGAAAATTTCTGACTTGCACCTCTAGGAGAGTAAGTGACGATCAAATCTTAAATTCTTGATTTATGGAAGTAGTAGAGCGCATTTAAACTCATGCATGCATATAGGTAGCTTGTTTATGTTGAAAACTTGTTGTGTGGGCTCTATGAACTCCCACTTTGGTTGGATGGACTGACTTGGTGATTGATGATGAAATTAATGTTGGTTTAGTGCTTATATTAGTGAAATAATGTTGGGTTGTTGATAGAAACTCAAGGATGGTGCATTGAGCAAAAGTGACCATTTTACCCCTGCCCTGTTCGTGCAGTTTGGTGCGAAATTTTGAGGTTCTAATGGCTTGTTTACGATGTATACATGTTATATGGATAGCGTAGAAAGTTTCGTTGAAAAATAACATGATTTGGTTGGTCAAATGTGTTCATTTCCAAAGTATGGCAGAACTGGAAAATTTTCCCGGATTGCCCAGGCAGTCCTGTTGTTTCGGCTACAACTTTTTACTCCGATGTCGAAATCGAGTGCTGTTTGTGGCACTGGAAACTAGACATTCCCCGATTTCCATCTGTATAAAATGTACAACCTGGTTCCACTTGAGTGAGCCAAACCATTCGTTTGAAATTTGCTGTCCTGTTTCGTTGGTTCACTACAGGGCAGAACATGAACTACAATTTGATGCTCAAATATGAGCTAGTTGCGGATGGATTTTGAAAATGGTTTCTTCTGAGAAATTGTAGCTTTATGAAAGTGTTTTCCAATGCCACCAATCACGCACAATTCCAAGTTGAATTGAGTGATTTGTAGCCGTATTTCGAAACTGACTTCTTGAAGGAAAACTCTCCTTTTGGGCAGAATTGTTACTAAATTCGATTGAGACTTGTTAATTCGAGATTCTTGGTGTTAATCACCCAAAATTGTGTTTTGGATACCTCTTAAACATTTTCTATGCAAATGGACCATGTTTGAGGTACTTTGCAAAGCAAACATTTTAAAAACGGGAAACGAAACTCGCAAGGCTGATTTGCCTTGGAAATTTTGGAATTTTGGTGATTTGGTTAACCAACTTTCCGTGCTTATTTATCCATGAAATTTGGCGGAGAAATAGTCCTTATATGGTAGTATTATACTGCTAATTTTGGTACTATTCCAAAGCCGTTTCATTACTCAACTAAACTTCCAAAATTCATGATTTGATTTTGGAAAACCCTTGTTTAACAAGGAAATTTGGGCAACTTTGATCTACCATATCATGGTGCTCAAAACTTCAATTCTCATTCCGCTTGCTCCATTTTAAACTTTGATTGCAACTCTAGTTGAGTTTCAAATTTGAAAGGCTAGTTCCAATTCTGTGAATTTTACCGAATTTTCAAAGTTGGCGAAAAACCAAATCCGAAACTGCCTCGATAGTCTAGAACAGAAACTTTGAGCCGAATTTTGAATGTCCTCCACTTGGATTCATGGAAAGGTGTCTTCTAAAAACTTTTAGTACTTTGAAAGATGTTTCTAACGGTACCAAATTTTCTAATTTTGGACAATTAGGAAGTGAGTTATGATTTTTCAAAAGATTGCACCAAAAATAAAAAAAAAAATTGTGACCATTTGAAAGAAATCCGCGTGGGGAACTGTTTGCCAGAATCCGGCCGGATTGTGACATGGCCATCCTGTTCCTACTTCGGTCGTTCGTTTTGAAACCTATTTGCGCGTACTTGTTTCCATCTAATGATTTTTAGGTTAATGATCCGTTCTTACTCGAGTTTTGTAGCCCTATTGAGTCTCGATTTTTCAAAAGAGAAACCTAGGCTCGATTTTCGAGATACATTCTAATATCGCACTAGTGTACGACCACCCTTATTATTTGAAAGTATCAGTAATAGCCCATTATTGATTGCTCAGGCACACAAGAGAATCTTCAAGAGGATCCCCCAGTGAACGCCTAAAGCTCCGAGTGACATTTCTTCCTCATTACTTATATTGGTGAGTGTCAAGTGTTTGAATACTTGATACATACTTAATTGTTATGATTGTTTGGAGATTTTGAAAATGGAGGCGAGTGTGTACTTTACCGCACTCGTTTTTATTTGAAATGAATGACTCATGATTCAAATGAAACGAATGAATTACGAATGACTTAATTGAATGAAATGAGATGATTGAATGTTTGAATGAAATGAAATGGTATGCTATGGCTGCATACGTCGTTGGAGTGAATCTCCTCGACTCTCAAATGTAAATGGGGGACGCCCAAACTCATAGGCCGACCTTGGACTCGATTCGGCATGGGTTTGGTCGGGAACCTTGGCGAGTCATGAGATAATTAAACTTGACCTAATGAGAGATCTTGCTTGGCATACTCGTGGAGTATTGCCTCATAAATGTCTTGCGGGCCCGGGAAGTGCACGGTGGACGGAGGGAAGTAAGTGGTGATCTACGGAATGGAAATACCGACCCGGTTGACGGAGTGTCATCGTGGGAAGGTATACGAATGACATTGGCAAAGCAGGTGAAAATTAGCTCCTGAGAGCTCCGATATCCTTGAATTGTTTCTGTTTACTTTTCCCGCTCGAATTGTTAATTATTGCAATATTATTGTTCTACTTGTTAAATTGGGATTGTTGTTTGAACAATGTGCTTGCATGTGTGTTCTTGGTCTCACGAGCGTTTTGCTTACCCTGTAGATTTGTTTTCCTTAACAGGATTTGGGCTTGGAATGAGATTCGGAGGAAATTCCCTTTTGTGTACTCTTGTAATAGGGTTCCAATTCTTTTAACTAGACTTTTGGCTATTGTATATTTTGGGCTGTATTTTGGTAATTGTTATATATCGTTAACCTTGAACGCTTCCGCACTAATTGTATTTATATTATCTGATTGTTGGCTTCTAGCACCGCTATAAGCTTGAACAGGAATTGTTTGAGTCCTGGCGAGAGTTGGGCAGGCGTTCCGCGGATACCCTTTGGTTCATCTTAAGGAGAAGTGGGAACGTCACAGTTGGTATTAGAGTTTAGGTTTCAGATCTTTGTAGTGTATCTTTGGCTTAATAGTTTAGGATGCCGGACTGTGGAACTGGTTGAAAAGTTAAGTGACCATTAGCGGGAATGAAAATTAGAACCTAGGTTTGAATTAATGGATGATTGGGGTTCTCGATCTTGTAAGGAACATGTGGGATAGTATGAGATGATCAAATCCAGTATATTTAGCATATTTGGTCCCATTTAAGCTTTTAATTTTAATTGTAAGTTCTGAAAGGTAACGGTGGCAATGAACTATCTTGGAGATGCATTATGGTGACCATGGCCGTGAAGGGCCTAGGGTAGGCTCGTTGGAGGTATAATCTAATTCGTTGAACTAGAACTTTATGTGATTTCCAAAGGACTTACTCGTGCCCAAATAATAGAGTGTTTATAGTAGCTAATCATCGGAAGTGGCTATCTGAGGAAAATAGGGTGATTCGAAGGGATATTCGAGAACTGAGGGCAATTGCGGATGCCTAGACTACTAGAATTCCTGAAGTGGAGATTGAGATACTTAAGGAGCGAGGAAGACAAGGCTCCTTGTGAGAAGATTTAAAAAGTTAAGAATCGACTTGTTGGGGTAGTGTCCGAAATTAAAGACAGGATGGATAAGTCGATGGCTAGGTGTGTTACCTTGATTGAACAAGTGGAGAATGATAAGATATTCGATAAGGGACATGAGATTTAAAACTCCTAGTGCTGGAAATGAAAATGATCCTACGGAGATAATTAAGACTTTTGGCTCCGCCAATCACTAAACTAGTGATTTAAACTATTTTAAAAGTTTTTGCCAAAGATAGACGCGGTGGCGCTTGCTTAAAGGCCATTGCATTTTGCATCTTGTTTCACTATGTTTCCTATCTTTTAAGGCAATTAAACGTTATTCATGACATGTTTGACTTTCTGCTTCATGATTTCAAATCCATGATTGGGTTGTACCCATTTGCGATTATTTCGGTGTCTTCCCTTTTGATTCTTGTATTTGTTTGGCGTAATAAAGGTATCACTTTTCAAATTCCGTTTATGTGCACTCACCTTATGTCATGCCTTTAAACATGTTAAATTTATGGGTGACCAAAAAAATGAAAAAGGATCGAGGGTGAGGGGTTAAACAACCCCAAGCTCTAGAGGACGATTATAGAGCGACTGCTAGATTGAACCAAAACCCTAGAAATGAAGGAAAATAACTGCGTAGTTATTGCTATTAACCAGACGATTGATGCCCTAGCACGATTAGTGGAGCACTAAAACTCTAAACCAATCAACCAACCTAAGAACCAAGAAAGGTATGAGGAATTGAGCGATTCTTGAATTTTATCCATCTAAACTCATGGAAAACCTAATCTCGAAATAGTGAGATTGATTTGAGAGGATACAATAAGGCACAAGTGAGAACAAGAGATTACGATTTCTTCTCAAATGAACTTGTAGATAAGTATTGAAGAGTGAACTGAGACACGGAATCTTTATATTAAGGAATAAAGTCCCCTTACCTTGTTGAGTTTGTAATTACTGATAGTAATCTCATGGAGACTTAAGAGCTCACCCGTGTTAAGCAGAGAATGGTTAAGATTTGTATTCCGAGGTAACCTATAAGCAAAAGAATGAAAAAGTATTATGGTTCAGACTTCCATTATGAATAGCTACTTATTTGATCCTTTGATTTACCTGGCAGGCTAACATTTGATTTGAACCAACCGGTAAAATGACAAATTTGGAAGAAATGCGTAAGGAAGTGGACCTCCTTCAAAAGGAGGTAGAGTTTCAAAAGAAGTTGGCTGACTACTGGGAAGGGCAGTGGAAACAAGAATATGCTGAGAAAATTGAGTTGCTATATAAGAACATAGAACTGGAAATAAAATACAAAGAAACTTCTCAAGATGGTCAGGCCATGATTTCTCGTGCGACTTGTAGATACTGTGGTAAGCCCAACCACACGGAGAATGAATGTTGGAAGAAATCGGGAAAGTGTTTGTATTGTGGTAGCACCGAACATCAGATTTCAAGTTGCCCCAGTGCCTCTAATAAAAGGAAGAAATACTCAGCAGCCAATTAGATTCGCCCAAAGCAATCGAATGCCAGATGGAAGTAATTAGCACTAATAGTTATGCAGAGGGTTTTAGTAGTGGAAGTTTTACGAGTGAGGATGTTTTGACTACACTTGAGGGATAGGGGTTGTAGTTTACCCTAGACTAGACTAGCACTTTTAGAAATTTAATATTGTGAAAAGGGGAAAAGTCTTTTGTTGTTTTGTATCTTGGCAATTTGGCACATTTTGTTACTATCTTATTGTTTCCCTTTTCCTTTTGAAATGATTTGATAAATCTATTCCAACTTGATGTACCTATTATGATCCTTATGACATATGAAACTTTACTCCGCTTTTGATTGGTTTTACGACTTACATGTATGTTCAAATCTTGCCCCACACTTTTAGATTCATAATAAGACATGAACGGTGTTAGACATAGTCGAGATTGTGCTTGTGAATATAGACCACCCTGAGGCCTTGGAGGCGACCAGAGATCGTGACCAAATCGAGAGCTTGGTGTTGAAGTTGGGATCCAATGTTTGATTGCCAATTTGATATATTAATACTGTGAGACTTGGGTTAGTGAAAGGAAATTTTTGGTAGATTTGATGAGCATAATGATTTAGGGATCGAATATCACATTTGGAATGGAAACTTGAGGCTATATATATATATATATATATATATATATATATTATCGAGACTTGAACGATGTGACCATTAAGAACCAATACTCCATTGTCTCACATAGCCGAGGATTTTGACTAATGGCAAGGAGTCGTGATATTATTCTAGTTGAATTTAAAGTAGAACTATTACCAGTTGAGGATCCTAGAAACTGATGTGTTTAAAATCACTTCCAATTCAAGATAAGGACACTTTGAACTTTCCATTACGCCGTTGGGTTGACCAATGCACTAACAGCAATTATGACCTGGATGCATCGGGGTTTTAAATCGTAATTGGATTAATCTGTGGTGGCATTTATTGATGATATATCGGTATAATTTAAGGTTTGAGGAGATCATGAAAGATACTTGATGATGTTTTACAAATCTCAAGAATGCACCAACTTTCGTTAAGTTCGATAAATGTGAGTTCGATTGGAGGGAAATAGCCTTCCTAGGTTATACGATATCTAAGGAAGGAATTGTTATTGACTCAGCTACAGTGGAAGTTGTTTAAGAGGAAATGACTAGAAAATCCTACCGAAATTTGGAGTTCTTGGTGGTAGTCGAACCTTTCCTTTGGTTTGATCAAGGAATTTTCTAAGAGTGCAAGACTTGGCAAGTTATTTGGGATTTTAAATGTGAGAAAGAATTTTAAAAGTGAAAGATGTTTGACCGATGCACTTGTGTTAGTCCTATCGAGTGGAGATGGTAGTTTTGTGATTTATCCAGATGCTTTAAAGGGTGGATTAGAATGTATATTAACGATACATGGTGAGGCGATTGTGTATGTCTCTAGAAAGTTAATAAATCACGAGAGAAAGTAACCAACTCATGATTTGGAGTTAGTGGCGGTAATAGTAGCATTAAGAGTGAAGACGTTACTTAGGTGAGGTAGACATAAGGCCGATTATGTTGCCCTATGATTTGGGAATTAAAATGTCTAAAGAGGAAAATCAAGTTTTGATTACTAGTTGAATGAATAGAAATTGTGAAGTATAAGTTGGAAAACGTAAGTTAGTGATTGGCCTGATAGGCTTGACCATGAAGAGATTGATGTGTAAGTGAATTTCGAGGGCGAAATTCTTTTTAAGGAGAGGAGGATGTGAGGACCGAAAATTTTCTTATTTATCGAAATTACAAGTTTACTTAAATATTTATTTACTCATTTTTTCCGAATTATTTATTTTGATCATTTAAAAATCCAGTTATATGGAACAACGCCTGTTTTATATTTTAAAGCGTTTTGTTGGAAAATTCACTTTTCAAAAATTCGTTTAGTTCGGAATAACGAGTACACGTTTTTCGAGACTATACTTGAATTGGGAGTGTATTAATATTGGAGAGTTAAGAATGATCAATAATAGATTAAGAAAGGTTAATTGAGGAATTAAAGGTGAATGAGTTCTAAATAAGTGTATATCGCTTGCGCATCGATAATTTTTCGAAAGACGCACTGATACAAATTTATTGGAGATTTGAGGAAGTAATACAAGACTCACGTGAAGACTCACAAAATTCATCTATTTTAAACTCCTAATTCAACTCATTTAATTATTTATTTGGCCAATTGCCCTGAATATTATTTTCTAACCTCTTTAGACCTAATTATATGGGTCTATAGTTTCGTTATATTTTTAAGGTGACTTGTTTCAAAATTTAATTTTTGGAAGCTCGTTAAGTGAAAATAGTGAATACGCGATTGGGGATTTTAACTGATTTGAAAATACCATAAGTTGGGAAAATTAGAGACTTACACATAAGCCTTAAAATAAGTATTTTTATGTTTAAGTATTCAAGTGATAGTTATTAGTACCATCGTTATAAGAATTTCTTGGAGATTTTACTTTATCGCACTTAAATTGGAAATACGCGCTTTACACGTGCGATTTAATTGAGGTACTTTAGACCCTTATTTTGGGACAATTAAGAGTGGATAATATTTATATGAAAATAAGTGCATTAAAGTTTTAGTGCACTAGTGAATTGAACTCGAGAGGAATCGATCACAAAACGCGCGCGTACACGCGCGAAGAAGAGTTGACTTTTGGACAAACACATGGGGTACACATTAAAGCTTCTCTTGGAAGCTACTTTTGGACAAACACTCTCTCTCTTCTCTCTCATTTGGCCGGCCATCAAGCTTGGAAAAACAGCCAAGAGTTTTTCAACTTTCATCTCCAATTCTTCACCAAAACTTCCTCCAATTCACTTCAAATTTTACCCACACTTAGTTTAACACTTGGAGATTACAACTAGTTAAGAAAAGGAGCTGCTGTCCACAATTTTTCTTGAGCAAGGAGGGCTGAAAATTTCTGACTTGCACCTCTAGGAGAGTAAGTGACGATCAACTCTTAAATTCTTGATTTATGGAAGTAGTAGAGTGCATTTAAACTCATGCATGCATATGGATAGCTTGTTTATGTTGAAAAATTATTGTGTGGGCTCTATGAACTCCCACTTTAGTTGGATGGACTGACTTGATGATTGATGATGAAATTAATGTTGTTTTAGTGCTTATATTAGTGAAATAATGTTGGGTTGTTGATAGAAACTCAAGGATGGTGCATTGAGCAAAAGTGACCATTTTACCCCTGCCCTGTTCGTGCATTTTGGTGTGAAATTTTGAGGTTCTAATGGCTTGTTTATGATGTATACATGTTATATGGATAGCGTAGAAAGTTTCGTTGAAAAATAACATGATTTGGTTGGTCAAATGTGTTCATTTCCAAAGTATGGCAGAACTGGAAAATTTTCCCGGATTGCCCAGGCAGTCCTGTTGTTTCGGCTACAACTTTTTACTCCGATGTCGAAATCGAGTGCTGTTTGTGGCACTGGAAACTAGACATTCCCCGATTTCCATCTGTATAAAATGCACAACCTGGTTCCACTTGAGTGAGCCAAACCATTCGTTTGAAATTTGCTGTCCTGTTTCGTTGGTTCACTACAGGGCAGAACATGAACTACAATTTGATGCTCAAATATGAGCTAGTTGCCGATGGATTTTGAAAATGGTTTCTTCTGAGAAATTGTAGCTTTATGAAAGTGTTTTCCAATGCCACCAATCACGCACAATTCCAAGTTGAATTGAGTTATTTGTAGCCGTATTTCGAAACTGACTTCTTGAAGGAAAACTCTCCTTTTGGGCAGAATTGTTACTAAATTCGATTGAGACTTGTTAATTCGAGATTCTTGGTGTTAATCACCCAAAATTGTGTTTTGGATACCTCTTAAACATTTTCTATGCAAATGGACCATGTTTGAGGTACTTTGCAAAGCAAACATTTTAAAAACGGGAAACGAAACTCGCAAGGCTGATTTGCCTTGGAAATTTTGGAATTTTGGTGATTTGGTTAACCAACTTTCCGTGCTTATTTATCCATGAAATTTGGCGGAGAAATAGTCCTTATATGGTAGTATTATACTGCTAATTTTGGTGCTATTCCAAGGCCGTTTCATTACTCAACTAAACTTTCAAAATTCATGACTTGATTTTGGAAAACCCTTATTTAACAAGAAAATTTGGGAAACTTTGAGCTACCATATCATGGTGCTCAAAACTTCAATTCTTATTCCGCTTGCTCCATTTTAAACTTTGATTGCAACTCTAGTTGAGTTTCAAATTGAGAGGCTAGTTCCAATTCTGTGAATTTTGCCGAATTTTCAAAGTTGGCAAAAAATCAAATCTGAAACTGCATCGATAGTCCAGAACAGAAACTTTGAGCCGAATTTTGAATGTCCTCCACTTGGATTCATGGAAAGGTGTCTTATAAAAACTTTTAGTAGCCGAATTTTCAAAGGTTTTTCCAACGGTAGCAAATTTTCTCATTTTGGACAATCAGGGAGTGAGTTATGATTTTTCAAAAGATTGCACCAAAAATCAAAAAAAAAATTGTGACCATTTGAAAGAAATCCGCGTGGGGAACTGTTCACCCGAATCCGGCCGAATTGTGATGTGGCCATCCTGTTCTGACTTCGGTTGTTCATTTTGAAACCAATTTGCACGTACTCGTTTCTATCCAATGATTTTTAGGATAATGATCCATTCTTACTCGAGTTTTGTAACCCTATTGAGTCTCGATTTTTCAAAAGAGAAACCTAGACTCGATTTTCGAGATACATTCTAATATCGTACTAGTGTACGACCACCCTTATTATTTGAAATTATCAGTAATAGCCCATTATTGGTTGCTCAAGCACACAAGAGGACCTTCAAGAGGATCCCCCAGTGAACGCCTAAAGCTCCGAGTGACATTTCTTCCTCATTACTTATGTTGGTGAGTGTCAAGTGCATGAATACTGATACATGCTTAATTGTTATGATTGTTTGGAGATTTTGAAAATGGAGGCGAGTGTGTACTTTACCACACTTGTTCTTATTTGAAATGAATGACTCATGATTCAAATGAAACGAATGAATTATGAATGACTTAATTGAATGAAATGAGATGATTGAATGTTTGAATGAAATGAAATGGTATGCTATGGCTGCATACGTCGTTGGAGTGAATCTCCTCGACTCTCAAATATAAATAGGGGACGCCCAAACTCATAGGCCGACTTTGGACTCGAGTCGGCATGGGCTTGGTCGGGAACCTTGGCGAGCCATGAGATAATTAAGTTTGACCTAATGAGAGATCTTGCTTGGCATACTCGTGGAGTATCACCTCATAAATGTCTTGTGGGCCCGGGAGGTGCACGGTGGACGGAGGGAAGTAAGTGGTGATCTACGGAATGGAAATACCGACCTGGTTGACGGAGTGTCATCGCGGGAAGGTATACGAATGATATTGGTAAAACAGGTGAAAATTAACTCCTGAGAGCTCCGATATCCTTGAATTGTTTCTGTTTACTTTTCCCTCTCGAATTGTTAATTATTGCAATTTTATTGCTCTACTTGTTAAATTGGGATTGTTGTTTGAACAATGTGCTTGCATGTGTGTTCTTGGCCTCACGAGCGTTTTGTTCACCCTGTAAATTTATTTTCCTTAACAGGATTTGGACTTGGAATGAGATTCAGAGGAAATTCCCTTTTGTGTACTCTTGTAATAGGGTTCCAATTCTTTTGATTAGACTTTTGGCTATTGTATATTTTGGGCTGTTGATGCAGATACGGGTGCGCAAACCACTTCAACCTTGGGTCAAGGACAACATTGACGGTCCGATGACAAGATCAAGATCCAAGAAGGTGAAGGAAACTTTAAGAGCCTTGATTATTCACCATACCAGCAAGAAGCAGGCTAAGTTTGAAGAATTGATGGACCATGAAGTTACCTTGCTCACTTGTACATTTGAAGTGCAAGAATGATCTCCTACTTGGTAGATTAGTTAGTAATTGTTTTAAGACTGTCTAGTTTAGTAGTTGTTAGGCGTTGAGTATTTTATTACTTATTGGGCCTTATCGGAAAGCCTTAAAGAGCTGGCTCTTTAAGCTCTTTATGCGGACCGAATTTCTTCCAGGTTTATGTGGGCCGGATTGTGCCATAGTTTTAGCCTATAAAAAGGCACCTCTTGTATGAGTAAAAGAGAGAAGATATTACAACCAGAAATCATGAGGAATTTTCCTTCAAGTTCTTAATCGAACTTACTCTTGAATTCTTGAGTTCATTGCTTAGGATTCAAATCTGACTTTATCGATTAGTTTGTTCCCTAATCGTGGTGTCTCTTCATCCATCTTTATTTGCTTAAGGTTGCTGATTGCCTTTGTGTGTCAGAGGTCTTGAGTTCATGAGAACAATCGAGTTCAATTTCCATTGGGAGAAAAGGTCCAACTCTGATAATTACAAGGTTGGGAGGTTCTAGGAGGGTCTTCCCCTAGGGTTGCCCATATCAGTTGGTAATCAGAGCATCAGGTTAATTCTCTTTCAATTGAAGTTGTTCATATCCTGTTAGTTTGTGTCTTGTGTCAAAAAAAAAAAAGCTGTAGCGATTACTGTTCATCGTTACTGTTCCGAATTACCGTTCATCATACTGTAGCGTACTGTTCACGTTACTGTTCATCCGAATAAAAAAAAATCTGTTTGGGTGTTGTCTTTTTGTGTTTTCTGTCCAACTTTTGTTCTTGAGTCTGTTATACTTTTGTTGGGTTTGGGTTGTTAGGGTTTAAAGACAGAAAAAAAAAGAGTCACGTACCTTATATTGTTTTAGTGTCCAAGTTGCTAGAGTATTGCTGGAATTTTCTTTTGAGTATTGCTGAAATTTTATTGTGCCTATTTCTTGAGTATTGGTTGTTGTTCTTGCAAACCCTAAACACCACAACTTAATTTGGAGAAATTCTTGAGTTTCTTGAACAAATTCTTGAAGTTCTTGGACCATCAAGTCTTGTTTTGAAAATTCTTGAACAATAAATCAAGAACTAGGGCTTTCTTGAAATTTGCATAACCTTTCATCCGTTTTTCTTGAACTTGTTGGTGTGACCTGAATTTGTGTTCCTTGAAGAGCCGAAGCCAAAAAAAAAAAAAAAAAAAGGAAGAAGAGAAGGAATCGGCTCTCACACAAAGGAAATCAAGTTTCCCAAATCTTGAGTTTTCAATTCTTGATTGGTCTCCAATTCTTGATTAGTCTCCAAATCTTGATTGGTTTCCCAAAAAAAAAAAAAAACTTGAGTCTCCAAATCTTGTTTGGTTTCCAATTCTTGAGTCTCTAATCTTAATTGAATTCCAACGACCCCAAACGACCTAACCAGACCCCAAACACCCCCAAATCAGTTTCCAAAGCCAAACCTAAACTACCACAAACACCTTAGCCAAACCGCCTTTGAATTCTTGAGTTTCTAAAATCGATTGAGCTAGTTTTTGCTAACCGATTTGACTGAAATTTGAGGACTGGTTCTTGCATTATTTGAGCACCCAAAAAGCACTACTTACCCTCCAAAATACTGACCAGAAACTCAGCAAAACAGCAGTTCAAAAAAAAAAAAAAGTTCCAGCTTTGGGTTGAGTTTCTCTAGAATTTACAAAATTCTGCTTTGTGTCTTATTACTTGCTTATAGGGTAATTAATTCTGGAATTTTTGAGAGTTTGAGTTGTTTTAAGAACTTTGAAAAGAAAAATTGAGAATGAGTGTGTTTTCCTTGAGTGATACACGAGTGCTTGCAAGGTAGACTAGGATACACTTGTTTTGGCAGGTTGGACAATATGTCTCAAGAGGGGAACATGCCCAAGCCGTCTGAGACCGACGTGTCACTCAAACTGGTGATCCAAGCTCATCAAAAACAAACGGAGAGACATGAATTAGTGATGACACAATTATCCGACCGATTGGCTGCCATTGCGATGCGAGGTACCGGAGATACACACAATAGGGTTTCGAGTGTTCAGAGTGCTGATCATGATGCGGATGATGAGGGGTATCATTCTAACATCTCCTTTCGATCAAGGATAAGCCAGAAGGAAGCGAGGGAAGGTCGAGACCGATCTAGGAGAACCGATGACAATCTTGGTTCCATCAAGACCAAGATGCCTACCTTTCATGGGAAAAATGATCCTGAATCTTACTTGGATTGGGTTAGACGAGTTGAGCAAGTGTTTGAAGTCCACAACTACTCTGAAGAGAAAAAGGTGAAACTTGCAGCTATTGAATTTCAAGATTATGCATTTATTTGGTCGGAGCAAGTATGTGCCACAAGGAGGAGAAATAGGGAACAACCGATTGACACTTGGACTGAAATGAAGCAAGTGATGAGAAAACGATTTGTACCCTCCCATTATACTACGGACTTGTACGATCGGCTCCAACGAGAGAACGAATCTTTCAAGAGGAGAGGTTCCATGCAATCTACCTCTTTAAAGCCGGTTTATACAAGAGATGACAAGAATGTTCATTCAACATTTTCTAGGACTAAACCTAGAGTTGAACCACCTCATGCGGAGTCATTTTGGGAGACATATCAACGTCTTCTACACCAAAAACAAATGGAGTCAAATGGATGCTATCAGAATGAGTTTTCTAAGAAAGAGGTAGCTGACCCTATTCCCAACAAAGGAGTATCTCATCCTATTGAACCATTTGTTGAGGAGGTTGATAATGAGAAAACAATTGAGAGTGTTAAGCTAGATAAAGAGATGAAAAAATCTGATGAGATGAGTGGTAAAAAGGAAGAAAAAAGAGAAAGTGAGCTGATTTTGAGCAAAAATGTGAGGGCTTATTGTTTTTCTAACGAACTTACCTTTGCTTTATTTAGTGTTTCTTCATTTGTGCAGATTAAGCAAAGTCAAGTGAAGTTAGTCATGCCATGCTCCATTCCAAAGTCACTTGTACAATTCACTAGTTTCCATGGAGTTTGTCTTTTAGGAATCAAATCTATTTGGGATCACCTCATGGAACAATTTCAATTCAAACCTGTCCATACCAAAGGGGAATCAATTCAAACCAACCATGAAGGGAGAATTCCAAACTTTAACTCTCATTTGCTACCTATGGTCCATTCATCATCTTTACCTTCTTTTGAGTATAATTTCCATCCTAACACTTGTATTTCTTATGCAAATTTTGAAGGAAAGTGTAAAAGGCTAGCAATGCCTTCTCAAGTTGAATTAATTGGTGGAAGGAATAATGAAGTGGCAAAGGGAGTTTTCATACTTAAAACTTGTTCTATACCTTCTTACCATTTGGTTGATGATGTACCGTTACTTTTTTACCCAATTTCAAATTTGTTTCATGTTGAAGCTTATTTTGTTTTTGTAGGTTGTCAAGCTGTCCAAAATTTTCCAGTTTTGATTAAAGACTTACACCCTGATTTCGTGCTTATTCCAACTAAAGGTGGTGATCTTTCATGCTTATTCACACAACCAAAAGCTGGTGGCCAAGTGCTCAATTTGTCAACTTCAACTTGTGCTAGTTCGAGTAAATCTCATGAAGTGGAATTCAATTGTTTGCTACCTCATATGTTGGAAGATGAGAAATTGTGTGTCACGCAAGATCCCAAAGCTGTGTTCCACGAGTTGTTTAGTGCCTCATCCATGCAACAAGTTGCTTTCAATTTATCCATGCAAGATGATTCAAATCAATGTCAACTAGTGCTGGATTTTACACCTTTGCACAATCAAGGTGTCAATGCGAAGATTCAAGACCAAAGGCTAATTAGAGAGTTTTGGATTGCCACTTGGGATTTTCACACGCCTTACACAAGCTCTTTCCTACCTTGGCGCATGTCCTTGTTTGAGAGCTTCCCGAAGCTGACCAAATGACATGCAACATGGCTCGTAGTCATTCATCTATTTCCAACAATGCTGTGCTTTAAGCGCACCATCGATTTGTGGACAAATCACTTTCAAGAGGAGACCTTGAAGATTCGAGGACGAATCTTTTCGAGGAAAGATGGAATGATACGGATACGGGTGTGCAATAAATAACTTCAGCCTTGGGTCAAGGATCCTTTGGTCAACATTGATGGTCCGATGACAAGATCAAGATCCAAGAAGGTGAAGGAAGCTTTAAGAGCCTTGATTATTCACCATACAAGCAAGGAGCAGGCTAAGTTTGAAAAATTGATGGACCATGAAGTTACCTTGCTCACTTGTACATTTGAAGTGCAAGAATGATCTCCTACTTGGTAGATTAGTTAGTAGTTATTTTATGACTGTCTAATTTAGTAGTTGTTAGGCGTTGAGTATTTTATTACTTATTGGGCCTTATCGGAAAGCCTTAAAGAGCTGGCTCTTTAAGCTCTTTATGCGGACCGAATTTCTTCCAGGTTTATGTGGGCCTGATTTTGCCCTAGTTTTAGCCTATAAAAAGGCACCTCTTGTACGCGTAAAGGACAGAATATTTTACAACCAGAAATCGTGAGGAATTTTCCTTCAAGTTCTTAATCGAACTTACTCTTGAATTCTTGAGTTCATTGCTTAGGATTTAAATCTGACTTTATCGATTAGTTTGTTCCCTAATCGTGGTGTCTCTTCATCCATCATTATTTGCTTAAGGTTGCTGATTGCCTTTGTGTGTCAGAGGTCTTGAGTTCATGAGAACAATCGAGTTCAATTTCCATTGGGAGAAACGATCCAACTCTGATAATTACAAGGTTGGGAGGTTCTAGGAGGGTCTTCCCCTAGGGTTGCCCATATCAGTATTCCTAAAAGACAAACTCCATGGAAGCTAGTGAATTGTACAAGTGACTTTGGAATGGAGCATGGCATGACTAACTTCACTTGACTTTGCTTAATCTGCACAACTGAAGAAACACTAAATAAAACAAAGGTAAGCTCGTTAGGAAAACAATAAGCCCTCACATTTTTGCTCAAAATCGTCTCACTTTCTCTCTTTTCTTCCTTTTTACCACTCATCTCATCAGATTTTTCCATTTCTTTATCTAGTTTAACGCCCTCGATTGTTTTCTCATTATCAACCTCCTCAACAAATGGTTCAATAGGATGAGATAGTCCTTTGTTGGGAATAGGGTCGGCTATCTCCTTCTTAGAAAACTCACTTTGATAGCATCCATTTGACTCCATTTGTTTTTGGTGTAGAAGGCGTTGATATGTCTCCCAAAATGACTCCGCATGAGGTGGTTCAACTCTAGGTTTAGTCTTAGAAAATGTTGAATGAACTTTCTTATCATCTCTTGCATAAACCGGCTTTAAAGAGGTAGATTGCATGGAACCCCTCCTCTTGAGAGATTCGTTCTCTCGTTGGAGCCGATTGTACAAGTCCGCAGTATAATGGGAGGGTACAAATCGTTTCCTCATCACTTGCTTCATTTCAATCCAAGTGTCAATTGGTTGTTCCCTATTTCTCCTCCTTGTGGCACATACTTGCTCCCACCAAATAGATGCATAATCTTGAAATTCAATAGCTGCAAGTTTCACCTTTTTCTCTTCAGAATAGTTGTGGACTTCAAACACTTGCTCAACTCGTCTAACCCAATCCAAGTAAGCTTCAGGATCATTTTTCCCATGAAAGGTAGGCATCTTAGTCTTGATGGAACCAAGATTGTCATTGGTTCTCCTAGGTGCAACCTTAAGCAAATAAGGATGGAAGAAGCGACACCACGATTAGGGAACAAACTAATCGATAAAGTCTGATTTGAATCCTAAGCCATAAACTCAAGAATTCAAGAGTAAGTTCGATTAAGAACTTGAAGGAAAATTTCTCACGATTTCTTGTTGTAATATTCTCCCTTTACTCATACTAGAGGTACCTTTTTATAGGCTAAAACTAGGGCAAAATCCGGCCCACATAAACCTGGAAGAAATTCGGTCCACATAAAGAGCTTAAAGAGCCAGCTCTTTAAGGCTTTCCGATAAGGCCCAATAAGTAATAAAATACTCAACGCCTAACAACTACTAAACTAAACAGTCTTAAAACAACTACCAACTAAGCTAACAAGTATGAGATCATTCCTTCACTTCAAACGTACAAGTGAACAAAGTAACTTCATGGTCCATCAAATCTTCAAACCTAGCTTGCTCCTTGCTTGTATGGTGAATGATCAAGGCTCGTAAAGCTTCCTTCACCTTCTTGGTTCTTGATCTTGTCATCGGACTGCGAATGTGGACCAAAGGATCCTTGACCTAAGGTTGAAGTTGTTGCGCACCCATATCTGCATCATTCTCTCTTTCCTCGAAAAGATTCGTCCTCGAATCTTCAAGGTCTCCTCTTGAAAGTGATTTGTCCACAAATTGACGGTGCGCTTAAAGGACAGTAATGTTGGAAATAGATGAATGACTACGAGCCATGTTGCATGTCGTTTGGTCAGTTTCGGGAAGCTCTCAAACAAGGACATGCGCCAAGGTAGGATAGAGCTTGTGTAAGGCGTGTGAAAATCCCAAGTGGCAATCCAAAACTCTCTAATTAGCCTTTGGTCATGAATCTTCACATTGACACCTTGATTGTGCAAAGGTGTAAAATCCAGCACTAGTTGACATTGATTTGAATCATCTTGCATGGATAAATTGGGAGCAACTTGTTGCATGGATGAGGCACTAAACAACTCGTGGAGGACAGCTTTGGCATCTTGCGTGACACACAATTTCTTATCTTCCAACATATAAGGTAGCAAACAATTGAATTCCACTTCATGAGAGTTACTTGAACGAGCACAAGTTAAAGTTGACAAATTGAGCACTTGGCCACCAGCTTTTGGATGTGTGAATAAGCATGAAACATCATCACCCTTAGTTGGAATAAGCACGAAATCAGGGTGTAAGTCTTTAATCAAAACTGGAAAATTTTGGACAGCTTGACAACCTACAAAAACAAAATAACCTTCAACATGAAACAAATTTAAAATTGGGTAAAGAAGTAATGGTACATCATCAACCAAATGGTAAGAAGGTATAGAACAAGTTTTAAGTATGAAAACTCCCTTTGCCACTTCATTATTCCTTCCACCAATTAATTCAACTTGAGAAGGCATTGCTAGCCTTTTACACTTTCCTTCAAAATCTGCATAAGAAATACAAGTGTTAGGATGGAAATTATACTCAAAAGAAAGTAAAGATGATGAATGAACCATAGGTAGCAAATGAGAGTCAAAATTTGGAATTCTCCCTTCATGGTGGATTTGACTTGATTCCCCTTTGGTATGGACAGATTTGAATTGAAATTGTTCCATGAGATGATTCCAAATAGATTCAATTCCTAAAAGACAAACTCCATGGAAGCTAGTGAATTGTACAAGTGACTTTGGAATGGAGCATGGCATGACTAACTTCACTTGACTTTGCTTAATCTGCACAAATGAAGAAACACTAAATAAAGCAAAGGTAAGTTCGTTAGAAAAACAATAAGCCCTCACATTTTTGCTCAAAATCAGCTCACTTTCTCTTTTTTCTTCCTTTTTACCACTCATCTCATCAGATTTTTCCATCTCTTTATCTAGCTTAACGCTCTCAATTGTTTTCTCATTATCAACCTCCTCAACAAATGGTTCAATAGGATGAGATACTCCTTTGTTGGGAATAGGGTCAGCTACCTCCTTCTTAGAAAACTCATTTTGATAGCATCCATTTGACTCCATTTGTCTCCATTTGTTTTTTGTGTAGAAGACGTTGATATGTCTCCCAAAATGACTCCGCATGAGGTGGTTCAACTCTAGGTTTAGTCCTAGAAAATGTTGAATGAACCTTCTTGTCATCTCTTGTATAAACCGGCTTTAAAGAGGTAGATTGCATGGAACCTCTCCTCTTGAGAGATTCGTTCTCTCGTTGGAGCCGATCGTACAAGTCCGTAGTATAATGGGAGGGTACAAATCGTTTTCTCATCACTTGCTTCATTTCAGTCCAAGTGTCAATCGGTTGTTCCCTATTTCTCCTCCTTGTGGCACATACTTGCTCCCACCAAATAAATGCATAATCTTGAAATTCAATAGCTGCAAGTTTCACCTTTTTCTCTTCAGAGTAGTTGTGGATTTCAAACACTTGCTCAACTCGTCTAACCCAATCCAAGTAAGATTCAGGATCATTTTTCCCATGAAAGGTAGGCATCTTGATCTTGTCATCGGACCGTGAGCAAAAACACCTTCCATGGACTTACCACCCTAAACCCTATAGACTATCTTGGTTAAATGATGGGGGGGAAGTCAAGGTGACCAAACAAGCCTTAATCGCTTTTTCTATTGGTCGGTACAAGGACCAAGTTTTATGTGATGTAATTCCTATGCAAGCTAGTCATGTCTTGTTGGGACGTCCTTGGGAGTATGATAGACAGGCTGATCATATTGGACTTACCAATAAATATAAGTTCATTATGGACAACCTAAAAATCACTCTGTCACCATTGACACCTACACAAGTGTATGAAGAACAATTGCATTTAAGAAAAGAGAGAGAGAAAAGGCAATCGAAAGAAACAAAGAAAAAGCCGAATGAGAGAGAGAATGAGGGAAAAAAGAAAGTAGAGGCCGAGTTGAGTGAAAAAGGAAATTCGAGTGGAAAAAAACTCAGTGAGGCCGAGAGCTTGAAGGTGAAAAAAAGGAATTTCTATGCAAGTGTGCGTGAGGTAGATATGGCTTTGAATGCACAAAGTCTTCTCGTAGTACTTCTGTACAGGGAAGGTGATTATTTTTCTTTTTACACACTAGGCATAACCGATTCTCTTCCTAGTGCAATCTACTCTCTTTTGCAGGAATTCAAGGATGTGTTTCCGGAGGAACTACCGAAAGGATTACCTCCAATTCGAGGTATTGAACATCAAATAGACTTTGTTCCTGGAGCAATTCTACCAAATCGACCAGCCTATAGAGCAAATCCGGAGGAAACAAAGGAAATCCAAAGGCAAGTCGATTCCCTCCTTGAAAAGGACCAGGTTCGTGAATCTCTTAGTCCTTGTGCAGTTCCCGTTATTTTAGTACTTAAGAAAGAAGGGACTTGGAGGATGTGTATAGATTGTCGTGCAATTAATAAAATTACTGTTAAGTATCGTCATCCCATTCCTAGGCTAGACGATATGTTAGAAGAATTGCATGGAGCAATCATTTTCACTAAAATTGACTTAAGATCTAGTTATCATCAAATAAGGATAAAGGAAGGTGACGAATGGAAAACTGCTTTCAAAACGAAGTATGATCTTTATGAGTGGCTTGTGATGCCTTTCGGCTTAACAAATGCCCCAAGTACTTTCATGAGATTAATGAACCATGTTTTAAGGCATTTTCTTGGAAAGTTCGTTGTTGTTTATTTTGATGATATATTGATCTTTAGCAAGTCTTTAGAAGAGCATGTTGAGCATTTGCGACTTGTTTTAAGTGCCTTGCGTGAAAATAGGTTATTTGCTAACCTGGAAAAATGTGTCTTTTGCACTCCTGAGGTTAACTTTCTTGGTTATATTGTTGGTGCCAATGGCATAAGTGTTGATCCCGCCAAGGTAAAGACTATCATGGAGTGGCCGACTCCAACCAATGTGTCTCAGGTAAGGTCTTTTCATGGTCTTGCAAGCTTCTATAGGAGATTTGTTAAAGACTTTAGCACTATTGCAGCACCTTTGAATGAGATAGTTAAAAAGAATGTGGGGTTTCAATGGGGAAAGGAGCAAGAAGAGTCGTTTAATAAGCTTAAAAATTTATTAACTTCAGCACCTATTCTTGCTTTGCCTAATTTTGATGTGATGTTTGAAGTTGAATGTGATGCTAGTCGGATTGGCATCGGGGCTGTTTTACATCAAAATAATAGGCCCTTGGCATATTTCAGTGAGAAGTTGAGTGGGGGAGCTCTTAATTACCCTACTTATGATAAAGAATTGTATGCTGTTGTGCGTGCTCTTGAAGTATGGCAGCATTATCTTATGCCTAAGGAATTTGTGATACATACTGATCATGAATCAATTAAATTTCTTAAGGGGCAGGGTAAGTTGCATAAAAGACATGCAAAATGGATTGCATTTATTGATTCCTTTCCATATATCATTAAGTATAAGAAGGGAAAAGATAATGTCATTGCGGATGCATTGTCTAGAAGGTATATTTTGATCACTAACCTGAGCACTAAGTTACTTGGTTTTGAGCACATTAAAGACTTGTATGCACATGATGCTGATTTTTCTAATGTGTTTCAAGATTGTGAACATGCTGCATTTCAAAGTTTTATAGGCATGAAGGCTTCTTGTTCAAAGAAAATCGCCTATGTATTCCCAACTGTTCACTTAGGGAATTACTTGTTAGAGAAGTCCATGGCGGAGGGTTGATGGGGCATTTCGGTATTGATAAAACTCTTGACATTTTGCATGAGCATTTCTATTGGCCTAAAATGAGGCGTGACATTGCTAACATTTGTGATAAGTGTTTAAAGTGTAAGCAGGCAAAGTCAAGGAGTAACCCTCATGGATTGTATACTTCTCTACCCGTACCTCATGCTCCTTGGACAGACATATCCATGGATTTTGTGCTTGGTTTACCAAGATCTTCTACAGGTATGGATAGTATCTTTGTTGTAGTGGATAGATTTTCTAAAATGGCTCATTTTATCCCTTGTAGGAAAACAAATGATGCGCGCCATGTTGCTGATTTATTCTTCAAGGATGTGGTTAGATTGCATGGAGTACCGCGTACTATTGTAAGTGATAGGGATGTGAAATTCTTAAGCTATTTCTGGAAGTCACTTTGGGGAAAGTTGGGAACTAAGTTGCTGTTTTCTACTTCTAGTCATCCCCAAACGGATGGTCAGACTGAGGTAACCAATCGAACCCTTGGTGCTCTACTTCGAGCCATTGTTCAAAAAAACTTGAAGAAGTGGGAAGAATGTTTGCCTATTGCCGAGTTTGCATATAACCGAACCACTCATTCTACTACCAATCATTCCCCCTTTGAAATTGTTTATGGGTTTCAGCCGCTAACCCCTCTAGATTTATCACCTATTCCTGTTAATGAGTGTTTAAGCGCAGATGGTGTCAAAAAGGCAGAAGCTGTTCGGACCTTGCATGAGAGAGTTCGAACTCAAATTGAGAAGAAAAATGCGCAATATGCACAACATGCAAATAAGGGTAGAAAACATGTTGTATTCGAACCCGGTGATTGGGTTTGGGTGCACATGAGGAAGGAAAGGTTTCCAGCATCTCGACGGACCAAGTTACATCCAAGAGGCGACGGACCTTTTCGAATACTAGAAAGGATCAACGATAATGCATACAAATTGGAACTTCCAAGTGAGTATGGCATAAGCGCATCTTTTAATGTATCTGACCTATCTCCTTTTGACTTTGATACAGACTTTGAAGATTCGAGGACGAATCCTTTCGAGGAGGGAGGGAATGATGCAGATACGGGTGCGCAACCACTTCAACCTTGGGTCAAGGACAACATTGACGGTCCGATGACAAGATCAAGATCCAAGAAGGTGAAGAAAACTTTAAGAGCCTTGATTATTCACCATACCAGCAAGGAGCAGGATAAATTTGAAGAATTGATGGACCATGAAGTTATCTTGCTCACTTGTACATTTGAAGTGCAAGAATGATCTCCTACTTGGTAGATTAGTTAGTAGTTGTTTTAAGACTGTCTAGTTTAGTAGTTGTTAGGCGTTGAGTATTTTATTACTTATTGGACCTTATCGGAAAGCCTTAAAGAGCTGGCTCTTTAAGCTCTTTATGCGGACCGAATTTCTTCCAGGTTTATGTGGGTCTGATTTTGCCCTAGTTTTAACCTATAAAAAGGCACCTCTTGTACGCGTAAAGGACAGAATATTTTACAATCAGAAATCGTGAGAAATTTTCCTTCAAGTTCTTAATCGAACTTACTCTTGAATTCTTGAGTTCATTGCTTAGGATTCAAATCTGACTTTATCGATTAGTTTGTTCCCTAATCGTGGTGTCTCTTCATCCATCTTTATTTGCTTAAGGTTGCTGATTGCCTTTGTGTGTCAGAGGTCTTGAGTTCATGAGAACAATCGAGTTCAATTTCCATTGGGAGAAAAGGTCCAACTCTGATAATTACAAGGTTGGGAGGTTCTAGGAGGGTCTTCCCCTAGGGTTGCTTATCAGCTGTATTATGAAAATCCGATGTAAGGATGGGGTAATTGTTATATATCGTTAAGGTTGAACGCTTCCGCACTAATTGTATTTATATTATTTGGTTGTTGACTTCTAGCACCACTATAAGCTTGATCAGAAATTGCTTGAGTCCTGGCGAGAGTTGGGCAGACCTTCTGCGGATACCCTTTGGTTCGCCTTAGGGAGAAGAGGGGGCGTCACAGTTGGGATGACACGTCATCTTTTGTTTTTGATAGAAGGCTGATATACATAGCACCTGCTTATGTTCTATGTCTTTTGGTTGTTATAAGTTCTTAACTTTATTAGGTTGATATGTACAGTACTTCATTGTGCCGCCCCCACTTCTCCCTAAGGCGAACAAAAGGGTATTCGCGGGACGCCTGCCCAACTCTCGCCAGGACTCACTTCAATCCACAATTCACAAGTTTGGAATACTTCAATAATACTTCAAATAACTTCAATACATAATAAAAGTACTCCAAAATATCTCACACCTACAATAAATCTGCTCTCAAGCTTAATACAACTCAAAAGAATATTTACTACAACCATCTGCTGTAATACAACTTAAAGTCTTCAAAAGAAGGCAATTTAGTACTATTCACGAGCACTCTTGGTCTCGAACCCTGTTAAAGAAACCCAAAACGTGGGATGAACTACATAGCCCAGTGAGGCTCCAAGACACTCTAGAAGTTCTAATAAATCAAGTAATTGAGCATACTGCATGTATGGTTCAAGATTGCACATTGGCATATTAACATGAGACAATAATCATTGTACGAGTAATATGAGCATATCACAGGTATGGCACATTTGCATGAAACGGTTATCATTATGTAAAATAAACAAATATTGAAGGATACAGTGTTCTATTGGAACTATTTCGGTCAACTGCACCTTATAACTTCCGGTCCCCACGGTACTGTCTGGCCATCGCCTTATCCCTCCAGTGGTAATACTCGAGTATACCGAAACGGTGGTTCAGGGTTCCAACCTACCCGATCGAACCCAATCCTGGCTCGAATAGGTCAGTAACCAAGGGTAGGGCCCAAGTTTAGTTTAGAGCTTACAACATGCACAGGTAATCAAATAACTTGGCTAACGGTAAAAATTTATTCTTTTGGTAGGTCGAGTGAGATAAAATACATACTCGCCTTAAAATGGTGGACAATTTCATATGAGCAACTACTATCAACAATTAACACATAAACACTTGAGCAATATTTGATAATTTCATGTGAACATGTAATTTATGGTAATCAAGTAATCAGGTACCAGGGAATCAAGGAGATAGGAAAATGGTAAGTAATTACGATAAACGGTTAACGGTTAACGGTTGACGGTTGACGGTTAATGGTAGTAATCACGGTTAATTGGTAGACATTAGTTATTTTAATAGGCCGCCATTGGCCGTTTCTCACTTTTACCACTTAAGAGTCGAGGAGATTCACTCCAACCAACTTATGCAGCCATAGCATAATTAATCATTTAAACACATCACATAAATATGCAAATCAAGTATTCATGTCGAGTAATTCAAGTAATCATGTAAATATGCTTTTCAAGCATTTCATATCGAGTAATTCAAGTATACCTTACTTAAATATGCATGAGTGTGGTATATACTTAACATGTAGCACTTAACACTTAATGATCACGGAATAAGCATGTCATAGACTTATTCAAATTACGTACTTCTATATGGAACACTCACCTATTGCAACAAAAGAGTAAATGCGTATACAATCCTTCAGGTGTTCCCCTCGAGATTCTCTTGAAGGTCTCCTTGAGCGTCTGAACAAACAATAGTTGTCTATTACACACTATCGCTTAAAATTCCTTACTTATCGAGATGGTTGTACTAGTGCTCATTCTAAGGAGAATTCATAAATTGAACCTTAATTATTTATAATCGAGGCTCGGAAGTGGTTTCAAAAACACAAAGGAAATCTGATTTTCGCCTTTGAAATCAAGTGTAAAATGGTCTAACAATATCGGAGGAAAATGGAGAGTTGAAACCCCCAATTTCCTTTAAGTTCGGAAATTTCAGATTCAGCAAGCAAAATTTGAAAAATCAGATCTCACTCTCTATGAGTTCAAAATTGGAAAACTTGGTACCCTTGGAAACTACTTCCAAAGTACTAAAAATTTCTAGAAGACACTTTTCTATGATTCCAAACGGAAGGTATTCAAAAGTTGGCTCAAATTTACTGCTGTAGAATACTAAGACAGTTTCAAGGTTGGTTTTTGGGCAATTTTGGAAATTCGGTAAAATTCACACAATGTGAAATAGCCTCTCAAATTTGAAACTCAATTAGACTTACAATTGAAGTTTAAAAAAAAACAAGAGGAACAAGAATTGGGGTTCTGAGCACCAAGATGTGGCGGCTCAAAGTTGCTGAAAAATGAGACCGTTGGCCTATTTTCTAGATTTAAATCACTGATTTTGGAACGTTGGTTGAACATTGAAACGGACATGGAATGGCACGAAATTTGGTAGTGTTACACTACCATATAGGGGCTATACCTCTGTCGAATTTCATGAAAAAATATGTACGGGAAGTCGGTTAACAAAGTCACGAAAATTTCTAAATTTTCAAGGCTAAGCTGCCATGTGCTACCATTTCCCTTTTCTGAATCATTTTGCTAATGAAATATTTTCAAACATGGTTCATTCGGGTAGGCAATGTCTAAGCAACATTCAAGATACATTTTTTTAGGTGATTAACACCAAGAATTTCGAAATAACATGTCCCAAGTCAAGATTGGCTATTCGGCTAAGAGAAAAGAAAAAATTTTCCAGATTCGAAGAGCAATTTCGGGACATCATTTGCATATCAAAATGGTGTTAGAATATCACCAAATTTTTGCACAATTAAATCTCCATATGAGGACCACACCTCTATCAAATTTCATTTGAAATTTCACCCGGGAAGGTAGTTAACTAAACCATCAAAGTTCAAGAAATTTCCCAAGGCAAAACTGTCTTCTAGCTCTTCTTCCCCTTTTAAACATTTTGTCCAATGCAACCCACCCAAATCTGGTTTATTTGTGAAACAAAGTCCAAGGAACATCTAATATAAAGTTTGGTAGATGTTGGACATCAAAGTTTCCAAAACAACAAGTCCCAAATCAAGCTAGGCCATTTAACTAGTCAAAAGAGGATTTTTACTCACTGCATCAATTTCTAAATACGGCCACAACTCACACAATTCAACTTGGAATTGAGCATGGTTGGTGGCTTTGAAAACTAGACTCATAATGCTATATTTTCTCAGAAAAAACCATTTCCAAAATCTATCCATAACTAGCTCATTCATGAGCATCAAGTTGCAGCTCATGTGCTGCCTTCTAGGAAGCCATGAAACAGGACAGTGGATTTCAAACGAATGGTTTTGCTCACTCAAATGGAGCCAGAATGTGTATTTTATACCGTTAGAAAGTTGGGAATGTCTAGTTTCCAGTGCCGCAAATGGAACTCGATTCTGACATCGGAGTAAAAAGATATAGCCGAAACAAAAACACTGCCTGGATGAATACGGGAATAGTTTCCAGATTTGCTACACTTTTGAAATCATTACATTTGACCAACCATATCATGTTATTTTTCAATGAAACTTTCTACACAACTCATATAACATGTATAAATCATAAACAAGCCATTAGAACCTCAAAATTTTGCACAAAAGTGGTCGGACAAGGCAGAGGTAAAACGGTCACTTTTGCTCCAAGCACCTCCTTTGATTTTCTACTAACAATATAACATTAATCCACTAATTTAAGCACTAAACCACCATTAATTTCATCATCAATCATCAAATCAGTCCTTCTATCAAAAGTGGGAGTTCATTGAGCTCACACAACAAAAATCCATCATAACAAGACTACCCACAAGCATGCTTGAGTTTAGATGTGCAATAGAACTTCCATAACTTAAGATTATCAAGGTTGATCGTCCATTACCTCCCTTGATGAACTAGACAGAAATTTCGGCCCCTTAGATGCTCAAGAAAATCGTGGAAAAGCTGCTCCTCTCCTAGTCCAAGGTAGTCTTCAAGTTATTTGCAAGTTGGATGCAAAATTTGAGATGAAATGGAGGAAGATTGGTGCAAAATTTGGAATGAAAATGGTGAAGTTTTTCCTTCTTCTTCCTTGCTGTTTTGGACGTCCAGAATGAGAGAGAAGAGAGAGAGTATTGTGGTCTGAAATGAGACTTCCAAAGGAAGCTTAATGACTAAGCATTGGGTGCACAAAAGTCAACCGCAAAAAGTGCGCGCACGCGCGCGTTTTGTGCTCGATTCCTCTTAAGTTTATTGCACTAGTGCACTAAACCTCTAATGCACTCCCATTCATATAAATATTATTCACTCTTAATTGTTCCAAAATAAGGGTCTAAAGTCCCTCAATTAAATCACGCCTGTGAAAACGCGTATTTCCAATTTAAGCGCGATAACGCAAAATCTCTAAGAAATTCTTATAACGATAATATTACTAACTAATATTTGAGCACTTAAACATAAAACTATCTATTTTGAGACTAATGTACAAATCTCCAATTTTCCAAACTTATTGTATCATCGATTCCATTATTTATTCCAACACGTATTCACTATTTTCACTTAACGAGCCTTCGAAAATTGAATTTTGAAACGAGCCACTCTAAAAATATAAGTAAGTCATAGATCAATGTAATTAGGTCTAAAAAGGTTAAAAAATAATAATCGGAGCAATTGGCCATATAAATAATTAAATGAACTAGAAATAGGAATTTAAAGTAAGTAAATTTGCAAGTTCTCACAACCTTCCCTCCTTAAAAAGAATTTCGTCGTCGAAATTCATACATTCCGTAATTTCAGGTAACCCTGAACCCTATTGCGTGATCATTTCATATGTCCTTGTAGATGCTACTGGTCGGTTTTCTCTTCCATTGACTTGTCGAGGGACAGTTCTATCCCTTTGTGATGTAGTAGCTTCTTGTGGATACCTTCGTGGACAGTCGTGAACTTTATGGTTGGTGCTCCCACATCCCATATACTTCCGTCCCTTTGGCCAACAGTTTTCTTCGGTATGCTTTGTCTTTCCACAATATCCACAGGTCAGACGACACATTGTGACTTGACTTGCTTGTGAGATTTCCTTTGATCGTATCTGTCCGACTGGAGTTCCTCGTGACATAGTTCCTTTTGGTTCCTTTATCATGAGTGGTGCAGGGAGTGATATTCTTACCCCATCCTCTCCTTTTTTAACTTTGGGTGGTGGTCCAATTTCTCTGGATCGATTATCGGATGTATCTCTTTTCTTCGCTTGAAAGACCCTTCGTTGGGTTTTTGCGCTCTCTACCCTTTGCTCTTTCTCGAGAGCGTCACTAAATGTTTCAATCTGTGCTGCGGCAAGGGCATCTTGGATTTCTAAATCTAATCCCTGGATCAACCGTCTTATTCTCTTCCGTTCAGTAGCCATCATTCTGGAGCATATGTAGATAATTTCGTGAAGCGTGTTTCGTACTCAGCCACACTTAAAGTTCCTTGACGAAGCTTTATAAAATCGTCTTCTCTCTTTTCTTGGACAAGTGGAGGGAGAAATTTCTCATTAAATTCTCGTTCAAAGTTTATCCAAGTTCTCGGAGTTTGATCTCTTTCCCACTTATTTCTTATAACATTCCACCAGACTCGGGCCGCTCCTTGAAGTTGAAATATAGCAAAAGTGACTTGTCTTTACTCTGTATAATCCAAGGCATCGAATATATTCCTTATATTCTCTAACCAATTCTCAGCCACTTCTGGGTCAGGTCCTCCAGAAAATTTGGACGGGAAGAATTTCTGAAACCGTTCCAAAGTTCGATCCTCGCCTATCTCTTGGTTCCCACGTTGGTTTCCTTGTCCAATCCCTTGACCTTGTTGAGCTACTAAGAGCTCTAGTATATCTGTCATGCGAGTTAAAACTACTCCCATTGGATCATTTCCTTTCCTAGCACTTGGCTCGACATTCTGATCAATATCAAACCAATTATTCACTCTTTGATTTTGGGGTTGTCTAGGTTGACGTCCTTTTCGTTGTCCTCTAGTTTCCATGTTCACAGCTAATCTATACGCATATGCATAAATCTCACACTAAGCCATAATATGAACTACTCACACATACCAGTAACAACTCTTAAAGAAAAGAAAATCACTTACACAAATAATATTATCACTATGCAAGTAAACACAAACTAAACCTCATTAAATCATAACTCAAGTTTTAGTCAAGTAAAACTCATACCAAGTCAAAGTCAATAAACAAAAGTAAACAAGTGATTATCAAAAGTACATTCATCTCTAGGGCACAAACTCTTAAGTTCTACTCCCATCGTCCCACTACGAAAGATCACAAGTAGTGTTTCACTAGATCAATTGGAACTAGATGATTTCCGTTCCCTAACATGTTCAACTTCAATCCCAACATAAGGATCTTTTGGGCTACGATCTTCTCCGCGTCCCACTCTTAATTATTGTACTGTCATAGCCAAACAATTATTGGTTTCCTGTAACTATTCACGTAAAATATCGATTCATTCTTATTCGCCACAAATGGAGATCTCAAGTCCTTAGGATTGCCCTCTACTCTCGAGTACTCGAATACAAGAATCCGAAATAAGGTAATTCACAACTCGAGCAGGCCGGTCCCAAGAGTAAATCACCACATTCGAGATTCCTACCCGACATATATATCAAATTTCCTCCAAGGATCAAGATAAAGGTTTTACAACCTATCACATTCATGATTCACAGTTTACATTTCTAGAAGGGTACTTAAGCCTTAACTCAATTACATAGTAAGGACCATAACACCACCTGGTCCAAAATCACCCCACGCAGAGACCACGTAAAGTGGCTCTGATTTTCATTCCTACAAATAGTCATTTAACTTTCAAACCAGTCCCACAGTCCGGCATCCTAAACTTTTAAGTCTAGGATACACTACAAAAATCTAAAGCCTAAGCTCTGATACCAACTGTGACGCCCCCACTTCTCCTTAAGGCGAACCAAAGGGTATCCGCGGGACGCCTGCCCAACTCTCGCCAGGACTCACTTCAATCCACAATTCACAAGTTTGGAATACTTCAATAATACTTCAAATAACTTCAATACATAATAAAAGTACTCCAAAATATCTCACACCTACAATAAATCTGCTCTCAAGCTTAATACAACTCAAAAGAATATTTACTACAACCATCTGCTGTAATACAACTTAAAGTCTTCAAAAGAAGGCAATTTAGTACTATTCACGAGCACTCTTGGTCTCGAACCCTGTTAAAGAAACCTAAAACGTGGGATGAGCTACACAGCCCAGTGAGGTTTCAAGACACTCTAACAGTTCTAATAAATCAAGTAATTGAGCATACTGTATGTATGGTTCAAGGTTGCACATTGGCATATTAACATGAGATAATAATCATTGTACGAGTAATATGAGCATATCACAGGTATGACACATTTGCATGAAACGGTTATTATTATGTAAAATGAACACACATTGAAGGATACAGTGTTCCATTGGAACCATTTCGGTCAACTGCACCTTATAACTTCCGGTCCTCACGGTACTGTCTGGCCATCGCCTTATCCATCCACTGGTAATACTCGAGTATACCGAAACGGTGGCCCAGGATTCCAACCTACCCGACCGAACCCAATCCTGGCTCGAGTAGGTCAGTAACCAAGGGCAGGGCCCAAGTTCAGTTTAGAGCTTACAACATGCACAGGTAATCAAATAACTTGGCTAACGGTAAAAATTTATTCTTTTGGTAGGTCAAGTGAGATAAAGTACACACTCGCCTTAAAATGGTGGACAATTTCATATGAGCAATTACTATCAACAATTAACACATAAACACTTGAGTAATATTTGATAATTTCATGTGAACATGTACTTTACGGTAATCAAATAATCAAGTACCAGGTAATCAAGTAGATAGGAAAACGGTAAGTAATTACGGTAAACGGTTAACGGTTAACGGTTGACGGTTCACGGTAGTAATCACGGTTAATTGGTAGACATTAGTTATTTTAATAGGCTGCCATTGGCCGTTTCTCACTTTTATCACTTAAGAGTCGAGGAGATTCACTCCAACCGACTTATGCAGCCATAGCATAATTAATCATTTAAACACATCACATAAATATGCAAATCAAGTATTCATGTCGAGTAATTCAAGTAATCATATAAATATGCTCTTCAAGCATTTCATATCGAGTAATTCAAGTGTACCTTACTTAAATATGCATGAGTGTGGTATATACTTAACATGTAGTACTTAACACTTAATGATCACGGAATAAGCATGTCATAGACTTATTCAAATTACGTACTCCTATATGGAACACTCACCTATTGCAACAAAAGAATAAGTGCGTATACAATCCTTCAGATGTTCCCCTCGAGATCCTCTTGAAGGTCTCCTTGAGCGCCTGAGCAAACAATAGTTGTCTATTACACACTATCTCTTAAAATCCCTTACTTATCGAGAAGGTTGTACTAGTGCTCATTCTAAGGAGAATTCATGAATTGAGCCTTAATTATTTATAATAGAGGCTCGGAAGTGGTTTCAAAAACACAAGAGAAATTTGGTTTTTGCCTTTGAAATCAAGTGTAAAACGGTCTAACAATATCGGAGGAAAATGGAGAGTTTGAAACCCTCAATTTCCTTTAAGTTCGGAAATTTCAGATTCAGCAAGCAAATTTTGAAAAATCAGATCTCACTCTCTATGAGTCCAAAATTAGAAAACTTGGTACCGTTGGAAACTACTTCCAAAGTACTAAAAATTTCTAGAAGACACTTTTCTATGATTCCAAATGGAAGGTATTCAAAAGTTGGCTCAAAGTTACTGCTGTAGAATACTAAGACAGTTTCAAGGTTGGTTTTTGGGCAATTTTGAAAATTCGGTAAAATTCACACAATGTGATATAGCCTCTCAAATTTGAAAATCAAATAGACTTGCAATTGAAGTTTAAAACAAAGCAAGCAGAACAAGAATTGGGATTTTGAGCACCAAGATATGGCGGCTCAAAGTTGCTGGAAAATGAGACCGTTGACCTATTTTCCAGATTTAAATCACTGAATTTGGGACGTTGGTTGAACATTGAAACGGACATGGAATGGCACCAAATTTGGTAGTGTTACACTACCATATAGGAGATATTCCTCTGTCAAATTGCATGGAAAAATATGTACGGGAAGTCGGTTAACAAAGTCACAAAAATTTCTAAATTTTCAAGGCAAAGCTGCCTTGTGCTACCATTTCCCTTTTCTAAATCATTTGGCTAATGAAATATTTTCAAACATGGTTCATTCGGGTTGAAAATGTCTAAGAAATATTCAAGATATGTTTTCTTAGGTGATTAACACCAAGAATTTCGAAATAACATGTCCCAAGTCAAGATTGGCCATTCAGCTAAGAGAAAAGGAAAAATTTTCCAGATTCGAAGAGCAATTTCGGGACATCATTTGCATATCAAAATGGTTTTAGAATATCACCAAATTTTTGCACAATTAAACCTCCATATGAGGACCACACCTCTATCAAATTTCATTTGAAATTTCATACGGGAAGGTAGTTAACTAAACCATCAAAGTTCAAGAAATTTCCCAAGGCAAAACTGTCTTCTAGCTCTTCTTCCCTTTTTAAACATTTTGTCCAATGCAACCAACCCAAATCTGCTTCATTTGTGAAACAAAGTCCAAGGAACATATAATATAAAGTTTGGTAGATGTTGGACATCAAAGTTTCCAAAACAACAAGTCCCAAATCAAGCTAGGCTATTTAACTAGTCAAAAGAGGATTTTTACTCACTGCATCAGTTTAGAAATATGGCCACAACTCACTAAATTCAACTTGGAATTGAGCATGGTTGGTGGCTTTGAAAACTAGACTCATAAGGCTATATTTTCTCAGAAGAAACCATTTTCAAAATCTATCCATAACCAGCTCATTCGTGAGCATCAAGTTGCAGCTCATGTGCTGCCTTCCAGGAAGCAATGAAACAGAACAGTTGATTTCAAATGAATGGTTTAGCTCACTCAAATAGAACCAGAATGTGAATTTTATACCGTTAGAAATCTGGGAATGTGTAGTTTTCAGTGCCACAAACGGAACTTGATTCTGACATCGGAGTAAAAAGATATAGCCGAAACAAAAACACTGCCTGGATGAATACGGGAATAGTTTCCAGATTTGCTACACTTTTGAAATCATCACATTTGATCAACCAAATCATGTTATTTTTCAATGAAACTTTCTATACAACTCATATAACATGTATACATCATAAACAAGCCATTAGAATCTCAAAATTTTGCATAAAATTGGTCGGACAAGGCAGGGGTAAAACGGTCACTTTTGCTCCAAGCACCTCCTTTGATTTTCTACTAACAATATAACATTAATCCACTACTTTAAGTACTAAACCACCATTAATTTTATTATCAATCATCAAATCAGTCCTTCTATCAAAAGTGGGAGTTCATAGTGCCCACACAACAAAAATCCACCATAACAAGACTACCCACAAGCATGCTTAAGCTTAGATGTGCAATAGAACTTCCATAACTTAAGATTATCAAGGTTGATCGTCCATTACCTCCCTTGATGAACTAGACAGAAATTTCGGCCCCTTAGATGCTCAAGAAAACCATGGAAAAGCTGTTCCTCTCCTAGTCCAAGGTAGTCTTCAAGTTATTTGCAAGTTGAATGCAAAATTTGAGATGAAATGGAGGAAGATTGGTGCAAATTTTGGAATGAAAATGGTGAAGTTTTTCCTCCTTCTTCCTTGCTGTTTTGGACGTCCAGAATGAGAGAGAAGAGAGAGAGTATTGTGGTCTGAAATGAGGCTTCCAAAGGAAGCTTAATGACTAAGGATTGGGTGCACAAAACTCAACCGCAAAAAGTGCGCGCACGCGCGCGTTTTGTGCTCGATTCCTCTTAAGTTTGTTGCACTAGTGCACTAAACCTCTAATGCACTCCCATTCATATAAATATTATTCACTCTTAATTGTCCCAAAATAAGGGTCTAAAGTCCCTCAATTAAATCGCGCCTGTGAAAACGCGTATTTCCAATTTAAGCGCGATAATGCAAAATCTCTAAGAAATTTTTATAACGATAATATTACTAACCAATATTTGAGCACTTAAACATAAAAATATCTATTTTGAGACTAATTTACAAGTCTCCAATTTTTCAAACTTATTGTATCCTCGATTCCATTATTTACTCCAATCGCGTATTCATTATTTTCACTTAACGAGCCTTCGAAAATTGAATTTTGAAACGAGCCACTCTAAAAATATAAGTCATAGATCAATGTAATTAGGTCTAAAAAGGTTAGAAAATAATAATCGGAGTAATTAAATGAGCTAGAAATAGGAATTTAAAATAAGTAAATTTGCGAGTCCTCACATTCATGACTTGATATGTGAATTGCTATGATATGTATATAAAGAAAATATGTTATTTTAAATATGCTCTATTATTTTCATTTTATGATTTGAAAATATTTTTATCGAGATTATAGCTACTTTATTTTGCTTATACCTATTTAGTCTTTTTTTCAAAAGAGGTATGGACGGTAGGCGAGAGTTTAATGAGAAATGTCTTCCACCAATAGTCTAGAAGAAAAAGGCGGACAATTTTATTAAACTCCGTCAGGGAGGCTTAAGTGTATCTGAGTATGAGACTCAGTTCTTCAAGTTATCAAAATTTGCTCCTGAATTGATAGCTACGGAGCAAAGGATGGTGAGGCAATTTGTGCAAGGGTTGAACGTAGAGTTACAAGAGGCTATGGCGGTAGCACAAATTAATACCTTCACCGAGGTTCTTGAGAAAGCCCAGAGGATAGAAATTGCAAGGGTTCAAGTGAAGGCTTTTTATGCAAGAAAGAAAGGGTCCTCTAGTGGAGACCAAGGGCGGGAACAAGATGATCTAGGTATGCCACCCTCTAAGGTGGATCGAGGAGCTCATGGTGTGAGAATTTCGGAGACACCTAAGGAAATTATTTCGAGAGGAGCCCCAGATGGAGGAGGACAACTGAGAGGTGCTTTACGAGGAGATCAAACCTCAATCCCTCACTTGTGGATATTGTGGAAAGACCAATCATACTGAGAATAATTGTTGGCGAAATGCACGAAAATGTTTAAGGTGTGGTATCGCTGAGCACCAAATTGCAGCCTGTCCCCTCTTCGGTGAGACTCAGCAGTTAGATAGGTCAAACTCTAAACAACTGAATATAGGAGGGAATATATCTAGAGTGCCTGCCAGAGTGTATACCATAAACCACTAGCAAGTGTCTAATCCGTCTAAAGTGGTAGAAGGTGCGATTCATGTTTTACATTATCTGGTTAAAAATTTTGGCTAATGGTGAGACCTGGGAGTTAGAGATGGACATGCAAGAAAAATATCTAGAGTTATTTATGAATAAATGTATGAATTTTGAGGTTGAAATTCTTTTAAGAAGGAGAGAGTGTGAGGACTTGAAAATTCACCTGTATTTTTCTTATAATTTTCTTATTTTGAATAAGTTAATTTATAATTTCTTTACTACTAATTTGCTCTCTCAATAGTGGTAATAAATCATAGAATCAAAAGTTTTACTTTTATTTTTATAGTTCGGGTAAACTGGGGTTTTTGTGCTTTTTGGTAGTGTGATCACTTGGTGAGGTGTGTACTAAATTTGATGGATAAGATCGAGTATTAATTAAGTAAGAGGAAGTGTGTGATTAGAAGGCTAAGAATAAGTTAGTGAATCATAAGTTAAAACACAAGTACGAGAGAGTTAAGAAAAATAGGATTGAATCGACGTGTATTGTTTGTTATCGATTGAGTACACCGCTTGACCACTACATTCTTACCCTAATCCTCTTGCTTTTATTTCAGCTAATCACCCCTGGATTATTCCCTAAATCAGCCGAAAATATTGACCAAAGAAAGGGAGAAAAGAAAAAAAATAAGAAGGAATCTTGAGACGACAAGTGTCGGCAATCCAAGGATGTTTGACCAAGCCAAATTCTTTCCTTCTTATCTTCCATTTTGGCTCATTTTCTTCTTCCTTTCTTCATGGTGGCCGAGTGCTAGGAGAGGAGAAAGAGAGAAGAAAACTTTTCATTCCAACCTTGATTTTAGCCTTGTTCAACTATATTATGTTGGTATTGAACTTGGATATTAAATTTGTGAGGTGATTAGTGGTATGATTGTGACTTTTAGCATTAAAAGATGTATTTTCAACTTTCCAGCTTTGGTAATGGTTGATTATTTGTTAAAAATGAGTTATATTTGGATGTTTTTAGCCTAGATAAAGAGCTATCTTGATATGTTTATTGTGAGAACCCGAAAATTTTCTTATTTCTAGGTATTTATTTTAGTCTTTTGTGCCTAAATTCCATATTTTCTTTCTTATATGAATATTTTGGGAATTTTTATGAGAACATATAATTTTTAAATTATTTTTCCCATATAAGTTATTTTCTGTGTTAATGGTGGTGTACAGTGGATATGGGACCCGCTAATGCGATAAGTGCGGTAACTATGGTTAATTGGGAGAAGTTGTATACAGGGATTATATTACATGGTATTGTGAGCTAATTAGAGGTTAGCTAGTTAATTAAGTATTGCAAGACAAAGAGTTGAGATAAGCTTAAAAAGACTACATGTTGCATTTTCATTGGATGGTGGACTTTTGACTAGTCTTCTTCACCTTTACTAAAATAATTTTTGACCAAAAATCATCTTTATTTCCTCCCTCTTAGCCGTGCATCTTGGAGACAAGAAGAAAGAAAAGCTTCTTCAATTTTCCTTCCTTTCTTGCTTGAATCTTGCAAACCTACCGTTTAAATTCCAAATTCCTCCACAAAAGTGAGTTGATAAGCTAGTTTAAGGCCTTTGGTGGAGTCATTTGTGAAGAACAAGCTCTAGCTATCTTGTTTCTTGGAGTTGTCAAGGAAATTCTCTTTTGTCCTTAATAATGTGGAATTGGAGGTTTATAGAGGTTGGATTATTTCATGACTTATGGTTGAGTTGTGCAAATTTTCCTATTTATTGAGGAATTTTCTGTTTTATATAGTATCTTGTGATTGGCTATGGATTGATAGTCTTATATGAAGTAATTTGGAGCCTCTATGTGATTATTGTGATTTATTGTGGGAATTTCTAGATTTTAGAGGGATTTTTGGTTTTAGGGTTTCCACTGACCCTGTTCTTCCCGGTTCATTTTAGCCATGATGGAGGCCGAATTAGCCTTAGGTTAAAACATAAAAATTGTAGGAAATGATGTTTTATAGCTGCCTGTAAAATTTCAGCTTGATTGGAGCACTGTAGCATGTGAAATGACTGAAATACCCTTGACTGTCATGAACCCTGTTTTGCGGACAGATTTCTGTTTTTGTGGAATTTTCTGTTTTTGACCATAAAAATGCATGATTTGTTTGAGGTCTTCAAAAGAAATGTAGGTATATGTCTTGGCTTCGAAACGCCATAAGATTCGTTTCAATCCGATAAGGGTAGCTTCAGTTATGGATATTGTGCCGAAAGGTGTATTTGATAGTTTATGATATGTATGTGGTTAATTTGAGATGAATTGGTATTGCTTGTAGGATGGAAAAGTAAAGAAATTAAGGGGATATGCTGTCCGATCTTTGAAAGCATTTGATTGCTTTGAGTTTGCGTTGAAGGGCTTGGACTTGAACAAGTCAATGATATATGATGGATGGTTCCTGAGCCGTGGTTGGTGAGTGACCCCAAACTATTTCCAAAGCTACTTATGAACTGTTTCTTGCATTATTTACTCGATTGTATATCATGTGTGCTTGCATGTGAGTTCATGACATGTTTTGGCTCAAAGGAGTACTTGGAATTCATGTGCTTAGAACCAACGTCTCCACCACTGTGTACCTGGAGCAAATGGCTCCCTATCACTATTTCACTGTTAACTGATCAATTTTAGAGTTGGATGTTTAAGTACAATGATTTCACTGGCTCACAAGAGCAATAAACGTACATTTGATTACTGATTCATGACATCATTGAAATGAACTATTATGAAACTGATTTGACTGGTTACTCCCTGAGTTTCTACCTCATCCCAAAAATATTTTACCCCTCCACAGGGCTCGAGGCGAAAGAAGGGCTTGTAGTACTTATTCACGTGACTGAATGGCATATATCTTGTACACTTTAGATTTGGATTCATTTTGTGTAATAGTTGGGCTAGTGTGACTGTATGGAATTGAAGTAGATGTATGTGTACGTTCCACGCTTAGAATTAGTTTCCACTTCACTTATGATATGTAATTCTTGGGGAATTTGATGTAATATTTGAGATTTATATTGTAATTTGTTTGAGGACTGTAGTGAGTGAGTGAGTCCCGACGAGAGCTGGGCAGGCGATCCGCCGAATCCTTTGGTTCACCTTAGGGGACAGTGGGGCTGTCACATTTATTGGTGGTGTTTGAATTAGATTGATTTGAGGAAAAACATGAAGCCTTAAATGGCTAAAAAATTGGACAAATACAAAGGGTATGCTGCCCAAATTTTCATTCGAGGGATAAGTGAGTGAACTTGGAACTTGAGAGGTGATTCGGGGATGAGTTGGACTTCGGTTGTCTAGGGTATTCAAGCTTCCTTTAGTAGAGATATATAAGCTGAATTTTTGCCAAAACTCGTACGCTTTAAAAGGCGAAAGTAGCGACCACTTTAAATACGATTTCCTAGTTTTTTTAACACCAAGTTGCGAACTTATAAGTGTTAAACGCTTCTTTATCGAAACCAAAAGAGCTAGCATGAATTTTTTAGGGTTTGATAGTAAAATGAGTACTACCTAAACGAGTTTTATTTACTTGATTTTCTTTAAGTGAAACCCTTATATTTTAAACCCTAATTGATTGCAAACTTTTAAACGGTATTTTGTCGCAGATTTGAACTCCAGCCAAGGAGTTGAATTAGAGCGTGGTTTTGAAAAGCAATAACTTATTGGTGAGTGCTTTCCAATGCATGATTGAACTTGATCTTTGAATGAAATGATTTGCTAACGCGATTGAATAATACTTGACTTGTTTGGATAAGGCGAGGGTGTACTTTATCGCACTCGTCCTCCCCTTCTTGATTGATCCCATACTTGCTTGAGCTTGATTGACCTGTACTTGTATTGGTGCTTGTACTTGACTTGTAAGTGCTGAACGGTAGCATGTACCACACTCAATTTGAGTGAGAGGTGCCTCTCATCTCATCTCACTACTTTTATCCTCACCCTATTGGTTAGTCAGTCGAATCGAGCCAGTAAGAGCTTGGTCGAGGAGACTAGCGAATCATAGGTACTGTTTATTGTTTATTGTATAATCCTTTGGATATGGTCCACTGGATTCAGTATACTCGAGTATTACCATCACTCTTATTTTAGAGTTCGGGTCTGATAAGGGGGTAGATTGGTAGATGAAAATTGGTGTAAAGTGGAGATTTACGGTCATGGTTTCGCTTCTTTAACGTTGACAGAGTGTCAACGGGTTCAGATCAAATAATGCAACGAAAATTTGGCTCTTGAGAGCCATCTGTATCCTTATACTTGGAAGTGATTGTTACTTGTAATGTTATTGTTTCTTTTTATGAACTTTTACGCTCGCTCATTTTGAGTTTTCAAGTTTTACATAATAACCAACTTGCTACTTGGGTCTACATGAAGTTTTGGAACCTCACTGAGTTTTGACTCACTGTATAAGTTTTTGTTTTCCTTACAAGGGATACGAGCATAGGCGTGAAGTTGGAAAGGCTAGTTTTGTCTAGACTTTTAACTTTTGTAATTTTACTAGTGCTAGTACTCGAGTAGGGTTAGAAGTGCAACTAGAACTTGAATAATTTGTTATATTCGGATATGTAAGAATGGTTGAGATAGTAATGAATGTAAATGTACTTTCTAAGTTTGGGAACTGTAGTTTCCTTTACTTTTGAATTTACAACTTATTTTCTTGAAGTGAGTGAGTGAGTTCTTACGAGAGTTGGGCAGGCGATCCACTAAACCCTGGGGTACGTCCTAGGGGGAGGTGGGGTCATCACAATACCGTTACTCACCATGAATGTGTCGCCAATATTGACGACGAAAGCTTTAGGGTCAGGAGGAATGGAGTGCCATTTTCCATTGACATACACTTCAAGGCTTCCAACATGATCCTGATGAAGAATTGTTAACGATGTAGGGTTAGTATGAGGGCATGTTCCAAGAGTTAGATCAGGTTTTTGGCATGCAGGATAGAAGTTTAATCTCATTATTGAATCATTTCCTGCAAAGAATTCTCTGAAATGTTTCGCTTTGTTATTCTTGGTTTTGATGATCACAAAAGTTTGTTTATACAGACCAAGAAAGTGAACACTTTGATCAGGCCTGATGGAACAAGGAAAGCATATGTCTGATTGACTCCAGTCTACGATGCTTTGGATGTGGCAAACAAGATTGAAATAATATAAATGAATTTAGTAATTGTTTTGTTCCGATCAAAGATACTGTCTTTTAAGTGTGTCTTGTGTGTCATTCTTGGCACTTTGAAATGTTTATCTAACCTTCTTCGAAAACAAGTGTTTTTGTCTATCCAAGAATCAGGTTCGAATATGTCATCAAAAGCAAAACAACCAAAATGTGAAGCAAAAACAGGACAATCAGGTCGGACGGCCGAAAGGAATCTGTCGGACGTCCGAAAGGATGAAGAACATCAGGAAGGAAGCTCTGTCGGACGCTCATATGGGAGCATCGGGCGTCCGGAAGGATCGGACGCACACCTCGGACGCATATCAACCAGATCGGACGTCCGAAAAATTCCAAAATAACTTGCTAGCTCTCGGCCCAAGGTCGGACGCTGTGCTGTCGGACGACAAAAAACTCATCGGACGTCCGAACCTCAACATGGCTATCATCGGACGATTGGTTCGGACGATGATTCGATCGTCGGACGTCCGACAGCCCCAACGGCTAGTTGACTCTTCAGCTGCCTTCTATCCGTTGGAAGCATTGATGAAACCCATTTCTGGTTCCCTTTAAAATTAAACTGGTCTGAACGAAGTAGAGACTTTTGCACACTTTGTTTACAAGTTCTCAAGAGATATTTTAGCTAGAAAATAGTCTCCAAAGTAGATTTGTATTAAAGTGGTGTGAATTTCTGTTGAGCATTTCTTTTGTGGTTGAAAGGATCTTTAGTGTAGCTTTGTTGAGGGTTTTCTGAGTGATTGTAAAACTTCTTAGCTTGACTAAGTGAGGCTTAGGGCGAGGAGGAAGTGCTCCCTCCATTGTACATCTAGTTGATATTCTTTCATCAAAGAGAAGTTACTCTTCCTAGTGTTTGGTCTTCAAGTTTGAGGATAGCTTGGTAGACACCTGGTTTGATTCCCTATTTTACTTTTCTGTTTAATAAAATTCTCATTGCTTTTCTATACTTATTTTTCTGATCAATATTGCTCCTGTCTTCTAATCTACTTGGTTAATCATTACTAGAAAAGAAGGTAAATTTTTATTAAAGAAAAAATGCATAAATTTGGTTAGGATTTTAATCAACCCAATTCACCCCCCCTCTTGGTTGTCTTTGGGACTTACAATTGGTATCAGAGCTTGGTCTCCTTGAGATTAAGCTCTAACGGCTTGGAGTAAAGATGACAACCAGTCATGCTATGTTTGTTGAGGGGCAATCTGTTACTAGGCCTCCCATGTTCAGTGGCTCCAACTATGTTAGCTGAAAGGAACGAATGATTATCTTTCTGCAATCTATTGATATTGAATTATGGTTTATTGTGAGTGAAGGACCGCATGAAGCTAACTTTCTTGATGCAGATACAGGGTTGCTTCGGCCAAAAACAAGAGTTGAAATGAATGCTCAAGATAGGACTAACCTCACATTGAATGCCAAGGCCATGAATGTTATTTATAGTGCCCTAGATTCAAATGAATCAATCAGAGTAAAAGGCTGCAAATCGGCTAAAGAAATGTGGGATAAACTAAGAGAAATCCATGAGGGTGGTGACAATGTGAAAGAACAGAAAAAGGCCATCTTGGTCACGAAATATGAATCATTTAAAATTGAACCTCTTGAGGATATTGACAAAATGTATTGCAGGTTCACTGACTTGATCAAAGATCTCGAGGCGTTGGGCAAAGAGTATACCTTGGGAGAGAAGAACAGGAAAATTCTCAATGCCTTGGGCAAAGAATGGGAAAATAAAGTGACTGCAATAGAGGAGGCCAAGGATTTAAGTTCTGTGCCTATTGAATCTATCATTAACTCACTAACCTCTTATGAGTTGAAACTGAAATCTAAAGTGCAGGAGGAAGAGGATGCTAGAGCAAAGAGAAACATTGCTCTAAAGACTACTCAAGGTGAAGATGATACTGCTCACCTGGATGATGAAGACTCGGATGGTGACGATAATGATCTTGCTCTCATCACCAGAGGCTTCAAAAGAATCTTGAATAAAAGAAAGTTTAGAAGGGGAGGATCTATCAATCAATTCCAGAATCAGCCATCTATCGCAAAGTATAAAGGTAAACAAGATTTCAACAAGAAACAGTTGGACAAATGCTTCGAATGTGGACAGATTGAACATTATGCAAACGAATGCCCTATGAAGAAGATGAAAGATGGAAAAGCTGATCGAAAACCAAGATTCAACAATTTTCAGATTACTTGGAATGAATGCAACTCCGAAGGGGAAGTTGAAGAAGAAGAAGAATCTGCTCAAATGGCCTTCATGGCTATTGGAAATAATGAGGTAACTTCCACACACTCTCAATCTGAAAATGATAATGATGAAGATGATGATCTTGAATCCTTTGTTGAAAAATTGCATAATGCCTTGAAGGAATCTTATGATAAAAACAAGCAGTTAAAACAGAAAATGGCTTTTCTCATTCAAGAAAATGCAAGTCTTTTTCAACAAAATAAACAACTAAAGACCGACAATGAAAGTCTAGTAAGAGCCGGATGTAATGTTCAAGATGAGCTTGATAGAAAGACAAATATTTGTGAAATGCTGAAGGAAAGACAGGGTGATTTGAAAAAAAGAATGGACAACTTGGATGAGACTCTGAAAGCAAGAAAGCAGGAGTTTAGCAAAAGGAACATGTTATTTACCCATCCTACTACTTTTCAAAGAACATTTGCACACAACAAAATTGCATATGGGTTCACAACATATAGAAGAGGTGGATTGAGATATATCAAACCAGTACATGTTAAGGACTCTTCCATTATGTGTGATTTTTGTTGTCAAAGAGGGCATTTGAAAGGTAATTGCTATGTGAAAAGAAATCTGAACAAAGGGATGAAGTGCATGTGGTTAGTTAGATACAATGCTAACTATTATGGACCCAAAAATTAAAAAGGGTACCAAACACCTTTTCTTTTCAGGAAAAATGCTCAAACAAGTCCAAATGGTTCATTGATAGCGGTTGCTCAAGGCACATGACCGGTGATCCTTCCTTGTTCATAAAGCTGAAATCAAAATCAAGTGGAAAGGTAACATTTGGTGATGATGTGAAAGTTAAGACAATTGGAATAGGTGATGTTGGTAAGGATGGTGAAACTTTTGTTCATAATGTGCTCTTGGTTGATAACTTAGGTTATAACTTGCTTAGTGTTAGTCAATTGTGTGATAAAGACTTGTATGTGTTGTTTAAAAAGCATGAATGCATTGTACTTGATTCCAAATATAATGTTGTGTTCAAAGGTAAGAGGTTTAATGACATATATATTGTGATTCTCGATAAAGTTGATTCTTCTAGCTTAAAATGTCTCAAAGCTTCAAATGAAGATCCTTGGTTGTGGCATAGAAGACTTTGTCATTTTAACATGGATTTACTAAAGGAAATTTCGAAAAAGGAGTTGGTTAGAGGCTTGCCAAAAATTAGTTTTGATAAGGACAAAATATGTGATGCATGTCAATTTGGGAAGCAAACTAAAATTTCTTTTAAACCAAAAATGTGTGTATCTACTTCAAAACCTTTGGAACTCTTGCATCTTGATTTATTTGGTCCCACTCAAATCACTAGCCTGGGAGGTAAGAAATATTGTTTTGTAATTGTTGATGATTATTCTAGATACACTTGGGTGATATTTCTTGCTCATAAAGATGATGCCTTCAAGAATTTTACTTCAATGTTTGCTAAAGTGCAAAATCTGCTTGGGTTAAAAATTGTTAGGATTAGAAGTGATAATGGAACAGAATTCAAGTATTGTGGTTTTCCAGAATTTTGTGATTATAATGGCATAACTCATGAGTTTTCTATTGCAAGAACTCCACAGCAAAATGGTGTTGTAGAAAGGAAAAACAGGACTCTCCAAGAGGCTGCTAGAACTATGTTGAATGAATGTAGGTTGCCTAAATATCTTTGGGCTGAAGCGGTAAACACTGCATGTTATGTGATGAATAGAATCCTCTTGAGACCTATTTTGAAGAAAACTTCTTATGAACTGATTTTTGATAAGAAACCTACGGTTGGTTACTTCAAAGCATTTGGTTGTAAATGTTTTATTTTGAATCTAAAGGAACATCTTGGTAAGTTTGACAAAAAATCTGATGAAGGAATATTTTTGGGGTATTGTGAGAATAAAAGAGGATATAGAGTTTTTAATAGAAGAACACTTGTGATTGAAGAAACTATACATATAACATTTGATGAAGCCAATGATGATAATTCCAAAAGTTTGTGTGAGGATGATGATGTAGGTGTTCGAGAAGGAATGGAAAAACTATCAATTGGAAATGAAGGAAGTTCTAAACCAGCAGCAACTGAAATGGAAAATGAAGTTCATAATGATCAAGAAGTGGAAGATGAAGACAAAAATGATGATCCACTCAAAGATCTTCCCAAGGCTTGGAAATTCAGCCAAAATCATCCAAAAGAGCTTATAATTGGTGATCCATCCGAGAAGGTAAACACTCGTTCCTCATCTAGAAAATTGATTGACAATTTTGCTTTAGTTTCTCTTTTTGAACCCAAAAATGTCAATGATGCTTTAAAGGATGAAAACTGGATTTTGGCAATGCAAGAGGAACTTAATCAATTTGAGAGAAATGAAGTTTGGACACTTGTTGATAGACCTCAAAATCAACCTATCATTGGCACAAAGTGGATTTTTAGAAATAAGTTGGATGATAAAGGTGTTGTTGTAAGAAATAAAGCCAGATTAGTTGCTAAAGGATATGCACAAGAAGAAGGCATTGATTTTGATGAAACATTTGCTCCCGTAGCAAGATTAGAATCTATTAGAATGCTTCTTGCTTTTGCTTGCTTCAAAGGTTTCAAATTGTTTCAAATGGATGTTAAAAGTGCCTTTTTAAATGGTTTTATTGATCAAGAAGTGTATGTGGATCAACCCCCCGGTTTTGAAAATACAAAATTTCCAAGTCATGTGTTTAAACTTTCTAAAGCTTTATATGGTTTAAAGCAGGCTCCAAGAGCTTGGTATGAAAGATTAAGTGGGTTCTTGATTGAAAAAGGTTTCAAAAGAGGTATTGTGGACACCACACTGTTTACTAAGCATGTGTTGAATGACCTTCTTATTGTGCAAATATATGTTGATGATATTATTTTTGGTGCTACTAATGAGTACCTATGTAAGGAATTTTCCACCACTATGCAAAATGAATTTGAAATGAGTATGATGGGAGAATTAAATTTCTTCCTTGGACTTCAAATACATCAAGCTCTTGAGGGAATTTTTATAAATCAAGCAAAGTATACCAAGGAATTACTGAAAAGGTTTGGCATGGAGGACTCAAAGCAAGTTGGAACTCCAATGTGCACTTCTACAAAGCTTGACAAAGATGAAGAAGGTAATCATGTGGATGAAAAGCATTATAGAGGTATGATCGGAAGCCTACTTTATTTAACCGCAAGTAGACCTGATATTATGTTTGCTGTTTGCTTGTGTGCTAGATTTCAATCTTGTCCAAAAGAATCACATTTGAATGCTGTAAAAAGAATTTTTAGGTATTTGAAAGGTACATTAGACTATGGTCTTTGGTATGCTAGATCTAATGAGTTTGCTCTATATGGTTATTCGGATGCTGATTTTGGAGGTTGTCATGTGGATAGAAAGAGTACGAGTGGAACTTGTCATTTTCTTGGAAATTGTTTAGTCTCTTGGTTTAGCAAGAAACAATGTGCAATCTCTTTGTCTACCACCGAGGCGGAATATATTGCCGCTAGTGCATGTTGTGCTCAACTTCTATGGATGAAGCACACTTTGAATGATTTTGGATTGTTGTATGACTGCATGCCTGTATTCTGTGATAATACTAGTGCTATCAATTTGACCAAAAATCCTATTCATCATTCTAGGACAAAGCACATAGATATAAAGCATCACTTTATTCGTGATCTTGTTCAAAAAGGTGAAATATGTGTAAATTATGTTTGCTCTAAAGATCAATTTGCTGATATTTTCACAAAAGCTTTGCCATTAGATCAGTTCATTCATCTAAGATCAAAATTAGGAATAATCGAAAAATCATCTTAATTTTTTGGGTCTTCGGACGTCCGAAAGAAGATGAACGGACGTCCGATGATGTTCTTCAGCCATTCTCCAGATTGCGTCTGTTCGGACGCAACTGTCGGACGCACAACTTCGTTCGGCCGTCCGACAGTGCAACTGCTCATTTTTTAAAACAACTTTCTTCCGCATTTGCTTCAGACTCTTCCCATCCTATTTCCTCTCGGACGAAAACTCTCTCTTCCCTCACTCTCAAATTCGTACCATTTTGTGGCTACCATTCCCAAATTGACTCAACCAAAACATTTCCCCATCGTTTGCGTTTCATTTCTCCTGATCATTTCACCAAACTGAATAACATTTCGCAAATCCCCAAATTTTCCTCACAACCCTACTCTTGCATAACCGCTCTGTCAAATCTCGTTCAAGGTGTTTTTGTCCCAAAATTTCTGTGCGATTCACTTCCCTACTGCTGTGTGCATCATTTGCATCCTCCATTCCACACATTTAGAAAAATGGTGAATCTAAGGGGAGGAAAAGTTACTGCCGGACGCAAGTATCCACTCAGGGATGAGGATGAGGATCTTCCTACTGTCAAACGGACATCCAAGCGCTTCAAAAGGGGAGCTATCAAGGGTCAGATATCACGACCTACTCCACAACCCACTTCTCAACCAGAATCTGGACAGGGGACCTCTTCTCAACCGCCTCCTAAATCAGTCCCTCTCCCTCCATTCTTTGATGATGCTGCGAAAGACAGATACGCCTGGATATCCCAGAAGGGTGTCATCCCTCAAAGAACTGTAAACCCCTCTGAATTTCGCTCCATAGGTTTAGAATCCATTCTGAATCTATTTGCTTTCCAGAAATGGTCACATCTCATTTCCATGCCCAATGTCTACTATCCTGATATGCTGCATCAATTTTTTGCCAACCTTAGGAAAGGAACTGACCAAACTGAGATCATGTCTAGGGTAAATGGGGTAGACCTCATCTTTGATTCTGATACTGTGAATTCCATTTTAAAAACTACAATTGAACGTTTATGCAAAGATAAGGTTGCTAATTTCTTTTCCTATGAAGAGCTCCCTACTGCTGCAAATCATTTTGATGGGACAAAAATGTTAACTTATTTCAAAAGAAGTTTTTCCTCACCTGCTGATGCTAAGTTGAATGATCTGGCCCCTGTGAATTTAATTGCCTTTTCTATCATTTCAAACCTGCTTGTGCCCACTGATGGCCACAGAACTGATGCAAACAAAATGGAGTTGTATCTCTTTTATTGTTTTCGAGAAAAAATCCGGATTGATTTTGGTTTTGTCATGTGCAAGTTTTTACTTCGCTATGCTACTGACTCTCGAAGAAAACTATCCTATGGAAAGTTTCTTCAAAAGATTTTTGAATTTTACAAAGTTCCAATTTTAGGTGTTTGTCCCAAAGAAGCATCTTCTTATGCTTTTACCAGAGCATATTTTGAAAGGAAAAATCTTGTTTTTAAAGATAATCTGTGGGCATATAAGGGGGCATCATCTAGTGAACAGAGGTCTAAGACTATACATGATCCTTCACCCATTTCACTCACTCCCATTCACCCTAGGAAGTCTGCCACTAAAGCATCTTCCTCTTCAAGTAATGAAGTAATTGAGCTTCTTCATGAACTCAAACAGCATGTTTTTCTTCTAGAACATGGCCTAATGCTCACCATGTCTTCTGAGCAACAAACTGCCTTTCTTGACAAAAAAAATCTTCTTTTTCCTCCACCTGTGGTTGAGGAAGTTTCCCATGACAAAGAGTCACACCCCACTGATCCAAGTTCATCAATTCCGGATCCTGGTTCTTCAACCCCTGTGACTCCTCATGGCACCTCTACATTAGATAAAGGCAAGGCACCAGTTGAAGAGGCTGCTGAAGATGATGAAGAGACTGAAGAGGAGGATCTTGACCAATATCAGCTCTCTCGGAGGACACCTGGATCCACTTAGTTCATCATTTAGGACATTTGCATGTTGTCTGTCTCGTTTATGTGTTTGTGGTATTCAACAATGAATATGTAATGTAATGGATATTTTAAGTTTCTTTTGGTATGTTTTTGATGAATGTTTAAGTTCTGTTTTGATGGATATTTAAGTACTGTCTTGATGGATGTTTGTTTGTCTATTCTAATTGTGTGAATATAATGAATTTTTTTTGGTTTTCATTGATGAATGTATTTGTGGATGTGTTGATGTGTTGATGTAATTGGTTGCCCTTTGTGATGACAAAAAGGGGGAGAATGGAAATGATATACTAATTGATTGATATGTTGGATTTGATGATGTTGGATATGTTGAATTGATTGATGGTTTAATTAAATTTGGATTTTGCTGATGGATTGAATTGGTGATATGTTGGTTGTGAGTTGCTTAATTGTCATGTTTTTGGATAATTGTCTAAACTCGGTTGGGCAGTCTAGTGAGGGGGAGGTTTTCAAACTTTTTATGATTCACTAAGGCAGGGGGAGTTCTTGTCTATTTTGAAAGGGGGAGTTTTCATTGCAATCATCAAATTTCATTTCAAACTTTTGTTTTGTCATCATCAAAAAGGGGGAGAATGTTATTCTTGGTTTTGATGATCACAAAAATTCGTTTATACAGACCAAGAAAGTGAACACTTTGATCAGGCCTGATGGAACAAGGAAAGCATATGTCTGATTGACTCCAGTCTACGATGCTTTGGATGTGGCAAACAAGATTGAAATAATATAAATGAATTTAGTAATTGTTTTGTTCCGATCAAAGATACTGTCTTTTAAGTGTGTCTTGTGTGTCATTCTTGGCACTTTGAAATGTTTATCTAACCTTCTTCGAAAACAAGTGTTTTTGTCTATCCAAGAATCAGGTTCGAATATGTCATCAAAAGCAAAACAACCAAAATGTGAAACAAAAACAGGACAATCAGGTCGGACGGCCGAAAGGAATCTGTCGGACGTCCGAAAGGATGAAGAACATCAGGAAGGAAGCTCTGTCGGACGCTCATATGGGAGCATCGGACGTCCGGAAGGATCGGACGCACACCTCGGACGCATATCAACCAGATCGGACGTCCGAAAAATTCCAAGATAACTTGCTAGCTCTCGGCCCAAGGTCGGACGCTGTGCTGTCGGACGACAAAAAACTCATCGGACGTCCGAACCTCAACATGGCTATCATCGGACGATTGGTTCGGACGATGATTCGATCGTCGGACGTCCGACAGCCCCAACGGCTAGTTGACTCTTCAGCTGCCTTCTATCCGTTGGAAGCATTGATGAAGCCCATTTCTGGTTCCCTTTAAAATTAAACTGGTCTGAACGAAGTAGAGACTTTTGCACACTTTGTTTACAAGTTCTCAAGAGATATTTCAGCTAGAAAATAGTCTCCAAAGCAGATTTGTATTAAAGTGGTGTGAATTTCTGTTGAGCATTTCTTTTGTGGTTGAAAGGATCTTTAGTGTAGCTTTGTTGAGGGTTTCTGAGTGATTGTAAAACTTCTTAGCTTGACTAAGTGAGGCTTAGGGCGAGGAGGAAGTGCTCCCTCCATTGTACATCTAGTTGATCTTCTTTCATCAAAGAGAAGTTGCTCTTCCTAGTGTTTGGTCTTCAAGTTTGAGGATAGCTTGGTAGACACCTGGTTTGATTCCCTATTTTACTTTTCTGTTTAATAAAATTCTCATTGCTTTTCTATACTTATTTTTCTGATCAATATTGCTCCTGTCTTCTAATCTACTTGGTTAATCATTACTAGAAAAGAAGGTAAATTTTTATTAAAGAAAAAGTGCATAAATTTGGTTAGGATTTTAATCAACCCAATTCACCCCCCCTCTTGGTTGTCTTTGGGACTTAAACGCTTTTACTCCAAGACTGGTTCCCAAAAGCTCCATAATTTTAAGAGATAGACTGCTCATGGCTTCAATGTACTTCTAGAACACCTTCCTAAAGACAAAGACAAGAAAAAGCAATCCATCATCAAAAGTAGTAAAGCAAAAAAAAAGCATCTATTGTACTAAAAAGAAAAATAGCTAGTGGCATGTATGCAATTTCATACCCGGATTCTCTAAAATCTTCACCCATTCCATTCAAGAAGTAGTTTTCAACAATGTTTAGGGCCTGTTGACCATCAGCACAATATCGAAAAGAGAGAGTTTCTTTCCATGGAAGTTTGGAGGAGAACCTATTAGTGAAGCTGCTAGCATAGCCACAATGATCCCTAAGCTTTCTTTGAACTCTCTACTTTTCTTGCAGTGGCCTTTCAAAGAAGAAATCCAAGTACTTGTGGGTTGCTTTTAGGAGTTGCAAGTCCATCCCATGTTTAATCACAAGAAAGAAACATGTTCAAGATATGTCTACTTTACTAGCTTAGTTGTGGTGGAGACAGCGACAGGGTCCCCCGAGAGGAAGCCATTCAAATCTATACATGGCACATGAAGCATTGGGGGAGGTTCAAGACAACGCTTTTCCTCATCAGGCCATATGAACTCATGGGGAATGTCGGATTGGTTTTGGAGAAAAGGTGCACCAAAGACAAATGACTTTTGTTCACCTTTGCTTTCATTTGTTGTTGGAGATGATGACAATTGATTTTTAGCACTAGGCATTGCCAAGTTAATATATTTGATTTTGGCAATTGGCAATTTGTGTTGCCTCTTTATATGTATGTGTGACGTCCCTACCTCTCCCTAGGGCGAACCCTAGGGTATCAGCGGAACGACTATCCAACTCTCATCAGGACTCACGCACTCGTTCAAACTTAATATAGAGCCACAGAACAACTATCGGCTTAAATAAGAAATATTTAGAATATACAAGCCACAACTCTAAGGTTAACAATTATAATTACAATCCACCAACCAAGAGTAACAAAATTACACTACAAGAGTCACCAAATTTATACAAAATTAACTAGCTTCCACCAAAATACGAGTCTAGATCCTCCAATCCACCTCCAAGCCTGTTAAAGAAAACAAACTTAAAGAGATGAGCGAACGCTCAGTGAGGCCAAGAAAATAAATAGGCAAGCAAGTAACACCAATCAATCAAATAACGTGCTTGAAAGTAACTTTAAACATGACATTTCATTTAAGTGCACAAGTTGAAAATAACACACATATAAGGATACGGAGCTCTTAAGAGCTATTTCCACATCTCGATCAAGTTGAACCATTCGGGGTTGACCCTCTGTCAACCCAAGTAGTAGTGGGACCGTAGCATTCCTCTTACTACCTCCGACCAACATAGCTCCCACTCGAATCCGTAACCAAACATGTATAAAGTGGTGATACTATTTGAGTATGCCTAGCGAGATCTCAAAAGTTTAAACTATAATATTTCCCAAGATTCACCAAACTCCTCGATCAAGCCCTTGCCGGTTCGAGTTACACGTTAGCCAATGGGTTGGGGTGTCCCCACAAGCATGATGGGTCGATGAAACAACGCTCCAATCGACTTAAATTCGATCATAGCACTGAGTCGGGATGAGCGGTACTTCGCACCTCAAATAGGGCGTGATATATCTAGCCGCTCAGTGCTCACGAGTTAAAACATGTCAAGTACAAGTGCAAGTCATGTATTCATTTAACAAGTATTATTCAATCACAAGAAAGAGAGTACGAGGGCGATAAAGTACACTCTCGCCTCGACAAGTTCACGTATTATATATAACACTTGCACACACATCATTTCAAACACATTAGCATTTAACATGCACTTGACACTCACCACAAGTCAAGGACAAAATAAGAGTGAAGTGAGAAGTCAAACGAACTCTTCGGCGTCCTCATGACCACCTGAGACATGTACAATCATAATTACCTAGGTGCTCGGCCAAGGTTAAAAAAAAAATATTTTCTCGCTAACCACTCTCAAGGTCACAAGTTCAAGTCAAGTTAAAAAAGCTTTTCTAGCTCAAACATTGGAATAATGCTCAAAGAGAGTTCAAAGGTCGTTTTTAATTCAAGTCGTGGTGATTAAATCTCAATTCCAAAAGAAAGTACCATTTTCACTTTCGGCATGAAAATCGAAAAAAAAGGGTAAATAGTTTTCATTTCCCCAAAGCTTCAAATCTCACGTCCAAACTTTAGAATATAAAGAGCGTTCATATTTTCCAAACTAATGGGGTCAAACTCATCTAAAAATCCACTCATTTCATAGTAAATGTCAAGGCTAAGGTTCCAAGGTTCAAGTATAAAACTAGTGCAATTCACCAAGAATTACTCTAGTCAAAATGTTCCCTTTTTAGAATTCAAACTCATGGAAATCGAGGCCATAAGAATAGGGGTTGAAGTCCCTAATTCAAGTATGAAGAGAGGTGCTATAAATCAAGGGAGTTATATGATCAAGAAAATGCATCAAGAGAGGTTTAACCTTCGAAAACTAAGATTTGAAATGAAAGTTTAAAGTTCCAAAGGAACCAACTATTCAACCATGAAATTACACCTAAAACAGTCTAACAATCGTAAAGGAAGGTGAAAGTTCTTAAAAGGAGTATTTGTTTGAAAACAGGAAATTTTCAGTTTAGTGCGACACTATTTGGAAAAATTGTATCTCGAGTTCCATAAGTCCAAAAATTAGAAACTTTATACCGTTGGAAACTAGATTCAAAGCACTAAAACTCTTTAGAAGACACTTTTCTCAGACTCTAATTCAAAATCATTCAAATTTTAGTTTAAAGTCACTGTTCTAGGCAGAACAGAGCAAAACAAGCTTGCAAATTCAGTGAAGTTTGAAAATTCAGCAAAATTCGTAGAAATGGAATCAACCCTTGAAATTTATACCACAATTAAAACTCCAAACCTAGTTTCAAATGCAACTCAAAATTGAATTTCGTTTGTTGCATTTGAAACTAGACTTACAGTTCTTTTAATGGTAAAAATTTCAGGGGCTAGTTCGATTCCTATGAATTTTAGTAAATTTTCAAATTTCACTAAAATTCAAGACTGTTTTGCCCTGTTTTACTGTAGTAGCAATTTGGAACTAAAATTTGACTGGTTTATGATTTGAATCTGGTAGAAGTGTCTTCTAGAGTTTTAGTTCATTGAGTCTATTTTCCAACGGTATAAGATTTGTGATTTTTGGACTTATGAAACTCATGTTATGATTTTTCAAAAAATGTTGGAAAAACTGAAAATTCTCTTTATGAAGTGATAAAAGCTCAAAAGTGGCTTGGAAACATTTTATGGGTTTCAAGCCTAACCTTTTTGATTATTTGTACCCCATTTCATACTTGAGAAATGGATTTCACCGAGCACATGAGATTTCTCTTGACTTGAATCAGAAAACTTGATTGTTTGGAAGTTGGCCAAGCTTTAAGCGAAACTAGTTTGTTTCCTTTGGCTCCGAAATAAGACTTCTCACCTCCTAGTCTTATGTCCTCAGTTTCCATGAAATGAACCATAAGCTGAGCATTTTAACTAGAGTAATCCTTGAGAGAAATTTCCCTAACTTCATATTTGAAACTTGAAGCTTTTAGCTCTAATATTTACTATGAAAAAGTGATGCTCTTGATGGATTTTGACTTCGTAGGTTTAGCAAACGTGCATGCTCACTTATATTCTAGAACTTGGGCATAGGATTAGAAGTTTTAAGATATGAAAATATTTTTTACCCTTCCTCGATTTTCATGCCAAAAATTAAGCGTTGTACTCCTCTTTTGAATCGAAAGTTCTTGCCACGACTTGACTCGAAAATGAAACTTTTGAATCCTCCTTGAGTATTATTTCAGTGATTAAGTGAGAAATTTTCTCTTTTAATTTGACTTGAATTTAAGGCTCTTGAGTGTAGGTAGCAAAGAGATTTTTTATTAGCCTTAGTCGAATACCTAGGTAACCGTGATTATGCATGTCTCAGGTGATCACGTGGACACCAAGGAACTCGTTTGATCTCTTGCTTTTGCTCTCGCTTCCCTTTTGACCTTGGTGAGTGTCAAGTGCATGCTTCATGTAGTTTTGATTGAATTGATACTTGTGCAAGTGCTATGTGATTCTTGTGATTTGTAAACTTGTCGAGGTGAGGGTGTACTTTATCACTCTCGTCCTCTCCCTCTTGAATACTCGCTACTTGTTATACGAATTTGTGTGACTTGCACTTGTACTCGAACATGCTTTTAACTCGTGAGCACTGAGCGGCAGCATGTACCACACCCTATTCAGGTAGGAGGTGCCTCTCATCCCGACTCAATGCTATAATTGATTCTAAGTCGATTGGAGCATTGTCTCATCGATCAATTATACTTGTGGGGACGCCCCAACCCATTGGCTAACCTCGTAACTCGAGCTAGCAAGGGTTTGGTCAAGAAGCTTGGTGAATCATGGAAAATTTTATAGTTGGATCTTTTGAGATCTTGCTTGGCATATTCGAATAGTATTCCCACCTCGTGCTTGTTTGGTTCCAAATCCGAGAGGGTGATATGGTGGATGGAGGAAGTAAATGGAGTTCTACGAACATGTTGCTACTTGAGTTGACGGAGGGTCAACCAAAGATGGCTTGAATCGACCGTGATGTGGGAATAACTGTTGAGAGCTCCTGTATCCTTTCTATTGCTGTTTTACTTCCTACTCACTCACTTATATGAAATTCATGTTAAGTCACTTTTAAGTGTGCTATTTGATTGGGTTCGTGCTACTTGTTTGTTTGCTTCATTTTCTTGGCCTTACTGAGCGTTGGCTCATTCTAAGTTGTTATTCATTAATAGGTTTTGAAAGTGGAAGTTGGGAATTCTAGACTAGCGATTTTTGGTTGAAGCTAGTAAACCTTTTGTATGATATTTGAGATATTTGAAGTGTAAACTTTGTTATATTTGAGATTTTGGATTGTAATAGTAGATGGTAGCCTTAGAAGAATTTGGCTTGTATATTCGAAATATTCCTTTAATTCTAAGTCTATGGTTGATTTGTGGATCTCTATTAAGCTTGAATGAGTGCATGAGTTCTGACGAGAGTTGGGCAGGTGCCCCGCTGGTACCCAAGGGCTTGCCCTAGGGAGAGGTGGAGGCATCACACATTCTTCAGTTGTTCTTTGATCTGGTTTATTCTTTTCCTGGAGTTATCTCCAGAATTGTTTCTCCACTTCAATAGTTCGACTTTGATTTGCCTGATCTTCTTTACCACTTTAAACATTCTGGAGCCTTCGCAGTGCTTCTCCCATGCCTTCTTTATTACCTCATTTATCCCTTCCCTTTGTGCCCAACTTTTATAAAAAAAAAAACCTTATCCTCTTTCTTTTCTGTCTTGGCATTATGTCTAGCACTAGCAAGCTATGATCATATGCATAGCTCTCTATGTGAGTGCACCTAGGTTTTCCAAACATTGTAGTTCATTTCACACTATTCAATTCTCTGTCTAGCATTTGTTTAATCTCTCCAACTTCCTAGTTATTGGACCAAGTCCATGAACTTCCTTCAAACACAACATCTACTAATTGGTTCTCTTCAATGAATTCATTAAAATCTCTGAAGCTCCAATCCTCTCTATTTTTGCCCCCCTTCCCAATTTTTTTTATTGGAACAAATGTCATTAAAATCTCCAATAATTATCCATTTATCTCCCTAAAGGTATTTCCTTGCTTTTATCACTTCCCATTGCTTTTTCCTTATCAGATACTCATAGCTAGCAAAGATATCTACAAACCACCACATGCTTCTTGATTTTGAATTTTCAATGTAAGTCTCAATAGTGAAGGAAGATTGGAGTATTTTGGTGATTTTAGTGTCACAATTCTATATCAGAGCCATACCCCTAGCTTTATTCATTGCCTCCACTGTATAACATTCCTCAAAGTTTAGGATTCTTTTAACTTTCTCCTTGTATTTAAGCTTCTTTATTATTTTTTTTTTTGCATTACTTAAAAACAACAAATTAGGGGAGAGGAGTTGGGTAATCTCCTTCAGTTGAAAAATTATTAAGGGGCTCCCCACACCTTGATAATTCCACAACGAGGCCCTCATTGATCTTTGAGGGACCATCCCCTTCCCCCTCTAATATCATACTGTTTTGGTTCATTATTTCACACCCTCTTAGCCTGAGTCTCATGATCCTTAGGATCTTTTATGTCTTCACCTCTGTTTTGATTCTTCCTTTTCTCTTGCTACCCCTCTTTTTCACTTTTGAGATTGATCTCTTTTAGTGGTTGTCTACCTCTCCTTGTTGTCTGAGTTATTTTCTGTATTTCTTCCTAACTCTTTAAATGATCTTTAAGTTCTGGTTATTCCCCAACAGTTCTATTAGTGTTTCCCCTGTTCTGTCTCCTTCATTCTTTTTGCCCCATTTTGTTTTTTCAGTTAAATTTCCTCTGTGATTATTTCACTCCTCTCCCATGCTATTTTTGTTCTCTCCATTCTCCACCACCTACATTGGATTTGTTTTTGATTTTCTGTTTTCTCTCCTAAACTTGCTTTTATTTGTAGGGTTTTGAGCTGTTATGGGATCATTTTTCAGTTTTCTCTCCCCAACTTGATTTATTTGCAAGTTCTTTAAGCCATTCTAGGATCTTCTTTTAATTTTCACACTCATTCTTGCACCTGAGTTCACTCCGTTTTCTTCCATTGCTGGCCTTTCTACTTCCTTTTCCTATTCTTTCTGAGTATCAGCTTTTTGTCCTTTTTCTCTATCCTCAATAACGGATAATTTTTCTGCTATTCTCTGCTGAGATGTAGTTGGGGTATCTTTGTTCAATTCCTTCCTCACTTTCTCTCCATCTATCACATTCCAATATTGCCTATATGGGTCCAGTTCTTCTGGCTAATGCCTTTTTGTGCAAAACTTTTGTTATTCCCAGTTCTTAACCACATGGTCCATACTAATTTTAGCATTGACTGTTGCTTACAGTTATATTACTCTTGCAATTCCTTTCACTATGCCCCACCACTCTATGACTGTAGCAAAAATCTGGGCACCTTTTGTATTTGAAATTAGCCCATTTTGTTACTCCTTGCATTTGGACAATTGTGCGCACCAGAAAAATTTTCAGTTCTAATTTTCTGTCCCCAAATTAGTCTCTATCCCCTCTGTCCCTTCTTTGTGTCGTTGCCATGTCGCCTTTAACTTTTTGATAATCCAAACTCAAATAAATCGATAATAATCGGTTGATAATTTACTCAAAACCAATTAAAACTGATAATTCAAACCTTTTTTTATTTTCTTTTTTAACAAAAAAGAGTTTTATTGGTTGTACACGTAGAATTCAACTAAAACATTTTTTTTAAAATTTTTTTACCCCAAATCATCTTTTTCTTAAACCCTAACAAGTACTTTTATTTTTAAGAACAAACGAAAGAAAAAGGGTATATCATACCAATTTGCTTTTGCTTTAGGTCCAAGTTACAATAGAATAAATGTAATCACTATCAACATAATTCAAATCTTGAATAAAGTACTATTGTTTAGAATACTTAGAATCACAATGAAGTACTTTAAACATATTGTACAAAAATACATTGTAAAATTGGTATACATGATCTATTGATTTACTTTACTTGGATAAAGATGAAATTGATTATTGCTTGTTGATCCTTTGAGCGTTTTTGTTGCAAGATTAAAGATATAATGAGTGAATCAAAGCACTTGTCAGGGTTTAATGAACAGATGATTTCGAGTAAAAAAAATAAGAAAGAGTTTTAGTTGATTTCTATACATATGACCAACAAGACTCTTTTTTGTAAGAAAAGAAAATAAAAAAAGTTTTGAGTTATCTGTTTTAATTGGTTTTAAGTAAACTTATCAAACGATTATTATTGGTTTGTTTAAATTTGGGTTATCAAAAAGTTAGAGGGGACTGGTATGTGACAGCCCCACCTCACCCTAAGGCGAACCAAAAGGTTCGGCGGACTGCCTGCCCAGCTCTCACCGGGACTCAGTCGTTCACTTCAGTTCTCAATCAAAATCGGAATAAAATCACAGGAATAAGCATAATAATGATCCAAAACTTAAAGCAAAACTTATATACCTTTATATCTTAAAAGGGAGTACAAATATCGAATATACAAAGGTTCTCAATTCTTCATACATCCAACCTATGCCACGCACTAGGGCGAGAACCATTACAAAAGAATCAAAAGTACTAGACTAAGTTAGTCTATACAGAGCTCTCGTTCTTGCGCACCTTCCCCTGTTAAGGAAAACAAAACTAAAGGGATGAGCTAAAAGCTCAGTGAGGTTCCAAACACATAATTAAATAATCAATCCAATACATTAAACATAGAGTATCAATAATTCAAGAAACATTTACAATGGAAAGCGATAATAGCACATTCATTAAAAGGATACGAGCTCACAGGGAGCCATTCGTTCGTTCGTTCGTTCGTTCGTTCTCCTTATTCCTCCAATCATTTGAAAATGCATTTTTGTAAGTAAAACCCTCGTTTATTCATTCATTTCATTCACCCCCTCCTGGATGTTGGTCAGCCTCCACCCGACAACAAGGTAATACTCGAGTATACCAAATATTCACCCAGGGTCACCATATTGCCCGACCGAGTCCGCTTCTGGCTCGAGTCGATCGGTAACGAAGGGCAAGGCCCAGTTCAGCCAAAAGGCTTACATCCATGCACAAGTAACGTTTCAATCATTAAATCATTGAAAATTTCACATTTCATTTAGGTCGAGTGCGATAAAGTACACACTCGCCTAGAAAACTCGTTTTGAAAATCCTTGAAAGTACTTAACACATTATCAAACAATAACACAAGCCATGAAGTCAAGGAAAATATAGCAAACAAGGAACACTCACCTATTTACGCAAAATAACGTCCAAAATATCCTTCCGGATAACACCCTCAATCACCAAGGAACCCTAATAGTAACCAAGGGAAAATATTACGGTTAAACCATCCAAAATTTAGGTGAACCAAAGAACATAAGTAAAATATTTGTAAAACTTATCTCGCTTGTAAAACTTTGAAATATCCATTTGAGTCGAAGTGACAAAGAAAATGTATTTCTATTAGTCGTAAATTTCATTTTTCCAAGGGTACAAGTTTCAGCCGAATTCTAGGTATATAAGAAGACGCGAATATCCTAGATGGTTCAAGTGGTATTCGTCATCAAATCCTTACCTAGTCCTCGAGTGTAAATTTGGGCAGCACGCCCTTTTGTGTTTACCTATTTTCTAGCCATTTATGATTTCATTCATTTCCTCAATCAGTCCCAAAGTTACACACAAAATAATCTCATTTCAATAGCCGTTCAATAGACTCAAGGTCATACAAGTACCAAACCAAGCTAGGAACATGTGCGGAAATGAAATTTGAGTCAAGAAACAAATAACAGATTTGATGTTGTTTTGCGTAACGGACTTAACTGAGGCTACGCTTATTGGATTGGTGTCCAATTGGTACCGTTTTGAAGCTAAGACAAAAGCCTACAACTTTGATGAAGACCACTTAGTCCAGTTTCTAGTGTATCCAAGTCATATTCCCAATTTACAGAACCGGATTCCTACCAACAGGCTATTTAGCTGCACTACATTCAAATGGCCATAACTCAAGCTACCGAAGTCCGATTAAGACGTTTTCAGGGGCGTTGGACAGCTGAAACATAGGCTAAAAGTTTTATGTTTTGGCCAAAGACTGGTTTGATACGGATCAAGGTGAAAAAACACAGCCAATGTGAGGCAATGTCAAAACTGTCTGCTGGACTCTACCTAGGGCAGTCTCAGGGGTATTTTTATCTTTTCACATGCTACAATGCTCGGTTTGAGCTGAAATTTTGCAGGAAACTATAAAACATCATTCTATACAAGTTTCATGTTTTAGGCTAAGCTTAATTCAGCTTCTAACATGGTAAACTAGAACCAGACAGAACAGGGGAATATGAAAACTTAAACCTGGAATTTGAGCTTTTCCTCTAGAATTTCATATCTAGTAAGCATTCAAGCATCAAAGCCAACAATTACTAATACTATAACATCCATTACTAGATGAATAACCATAAGTAAGTCTGAAAATGTAAACCCTAGCTCCATATTCCACATATCATTCCAAACTAGCAAATTTACCGTCATAAACCAAGAATATGAGTTTCTATCCAAATTTAAACAAGATTAATGAAGAGTAAAGTGATAGGCAGCCATGGTACCTTCCAAAAGCTCCTTGTAGGTGAGAAACCAAATACTTTCTTCCCAAACTTTTACCACACACAACTATCTAAGCACTAAAATGAAAGTGTAATCGGTTTGGATTTTGGATTTTCACTCAACTTAGTTGGATTCAAGGTGGAGTTGCTAGCTTGTCTTCCTCTCCTTTTTTTCTCTCAAACTCACGACCAAGAGGCTGGAATGGAGGAGAAAATGAAGCTTCAAGAAGGTTTATAAGATGGTAATTGGTTTGGGTCAAAGTTAGGTGGATGACCGCCAAGTGTCACCACAAGATTCAACCTCAATTTTTCCCTTTTTTTTTCCTTTTCTTGGTCAATATTTTCAGCCATCTTAAGCTGGATTAAGGGCTGATATTTTGCACTAATATCAAGGTTATTTTATGGTAAGAAAATGGTGGTTAAGTGGTGCACTCAATCGGTAACAAACGGTACCCGTCGGTTCAACCCGATTTTTCTTAAATCGCGCGTACTAGGGTTTTCACTTATAATTCTCTCACTTATTATTCTTACTTCCAATCACACACTTAATATCATCTAAAACTCACTCTTAATCACCAAATTTGATCCACACTCCATACCGGATAGTCACACCATGGATAGGCATAAAACCCTAATTCGCACTAACTTGAAAACGAAAAGGAAAAACTCTTACTTCTATATTCATTTGCACTTATTGTGGGGTGATTGGGTAGTGAGTCTATTATAAAGTAATAAATTCCAAATGAAAGGGGATTTTAAGAAAAATATAAGGAAATTTTTCCAGTCGTCACATGGTAGCTGGACAAAGAAAGGATAGAGGGGATAGAGATTAATTTCAGGACAGAAGATTCGAAACAAAAAGCTTTAGATGTTTGTCCTCTTTACCCCCTGTTTGTAGGATAATAACATCTCTGACTTTATTAAAAACTGCTCATATCTTTCTGCCTGCTGATTTTGACATCTAGTGAATTGATAAAATGTACATTTGTGCCCACATTGAAGTTAGTTTAAAGGCTTTTTAATCCTCTTCCACTCTTGCAACCCATTTCCTCAACACAAGAAATCTAATTATCTATTAGCCATAGGCCACCCTATTGAATCCTTTCCCTTCCAACTCACCAGGTATAACAAACAGAAAGAGGTTTGGCACAATCTATCACCTTCTAACTACTAATTTTGACATCCAATGAATTGATAAAATCTACACTTGGACCCACATTAGAGTTAGATTAAAAGCATTTTCATCCTCTTCCACTCTTGCAACCCATTTTCTCAACACAAGAATCTAATTATCTAATAACCATGGGCTATCCTATTGAATTCTTTCCCTTCCTGCTCATCAGGTATAACAAACTGAAAGAGGTTTGGCCCCAATCTATCACCTTGAGTTCTTTTAGATAACCCCACACTACAGTTACAACACTTTTCACACCACCGTATTTAGCAATTTTCTCTCCCTAGATTTTTTCCATGTGGTTGGATCTGCATTCTAGCATTCCTCTATCCACATCCTTAAGATCTTATTGGGCATCCCTTCTTTCTTTGTTAGACAGTGCAAATTTCTACATCACCTCTATTAGCTTCTTCGCCATACTTCCTTAAATGATAAGTTTACTCATTTTCTTGATGAAGTCTAGACAGCATTAAATAGGGCAATTCATTCCATATCACAGATTCTAGTATATGAATCTTTATGGACTAATTGGTTGCTAATCTGGAGGTCGAGTGAAGGTTTGAAATTTTGAACTTCTGAATTTTGAAAATGTTTGAACACCCATCAAGGGAGAAATGGCTCTCTTCCCAAGAGAAAGAGAAAAAAGGCCTCTATAGGAGAGAGGAGGACATTACTGTCCTCGGATCCTCTTCACACAATAACTTTAATAGTAAAAGGTAAGAAGATTTTCTATTTAACTATAATTGATCCAAGTCCACATACTTGAGATTCGTGAGGGTAACTCTCTTTGTAGCAATATTAACTAAAAATTTAGAATAAAGTGGCAAATTATGTTGGTGGCGACTTTGTCCTCCAGTGCCTCTGCATGTCGTTTTTATCGCCCTTTTCTCACACATTTGCCTGTTGCTAGTGGCGCCAACCTCGTTCGAACAATGTGATTTAGAATATAAGGCAAATACAACTTGAACTAATAAAAATAGATAAAAACACAAAAGAAAACAATGATGACTACATTAATTAAGAATCTCAAAATGGCTTCTTGGGCAACTTTGCGACTCAATGGTTTAATCATGATGTCTTAACTTTATCTTTTGTTTCTTCTACTATGACACATTTTTACAGCATGCTTTTGTTGTAAAGAAAAATGCATTATATATGCACACAGAAACATATAATACACATACACATACACACACACATACTAACAATTTCAAATCCTAACCAAAATAAAAAATGAAATGCAGTCATCAGATGCTTCAATCATATGATATTATAAAAAGATTCATTTATTAAGTGCTTGATGGACAATTGTTACTAGGTACTTGTTAAAATGTAATTCAAGTGTTAGAATTTTAGAATAGTAAAATTAATTAGAAAATGTGTATAAACACAAGAGAAGGTAATTATTAGTGTGTGCATTCAAACAGAAGTTTATGTGTGATTTAGGTATGTTAAAGGCACCCAATAGATAAAACCCATTATGAACATAATAGTTCGCCATTCAGTTTCTATTTTGGTAAGTTGTTGAGTCGGACAGTCTCACATTTTGCCAAGAAAACACCCTCCCATGTTGTCACATGGATGAATTTAATATTTGTGTTTCTTGTTGGATTTATTTTTGTGACGTCCCCACTTCTCCATAAGGCGAACCAAAGGATATCAGTGGGATGCCTGCCTAGCTCTCGCCAGGACTCGATACAATTCAAATCCAAACTTAAAGATAATACCCGATAATACAAGTCCAAGTAGAGAAAGGTCGCTTCCTTAAATAAACTTTCAAGTCTTACATCACAAGTTCTCAAAAGTATATCAACATTCCCAAAATATACAGTCATTATAATTTGACTAGTCAATTACATCCCATGATTCTAACCAAAAGCAATCAAGTCGGCTTTTCTCCCCAACTTTCAATTCGACCCTGTTAAGGAAAACAAAGCTAATGGGGTGAGCGGATGCTCGTGAGGCCAGGAAAACATGCAAAACACATAGTTCAGGTAGTGATAGCATTTAAGCAAGAATTAAAGCTGTAACATTCAAGCAATTCAAAATTTTCAATTAAACACATTCAATGAGGATACAGGAGCTCTCAAGAGCTAATTTCCACTTGTTTTGCCAAAGTTCAATCCAATACCTCCTCGTGATGACACTCCATCACCCGGGTAGGTAATTAAGTCCGTAGAACTTTACTTACTCCATTTATGATTCTGAGTCGACATGAGAGGTACCTCCCACCCAAATTGGTGTGGTACATGCTATCGCTCAGGGAATCGATTATACATTTTTGGTTCTGAGTCGACATGAGAGGTACCTCCCACCCGAATCGGTGTGGTACATACTATCGCTCAGTGGTCGATGAGACATCGCTCCAATCGATTTATACTTTGTTTATGGTTCTGAGTCGACATGAGAGGTACCTCCCACCCGAATCGGTGTGGCACATATTGTCGCTCAGGGAATCGATTACAATTGTTTATGGTACTCAGTCAACATGAGAGGTACCTCCCACCGGAATCGGTGTGGTACATGCTATCGCTCAAAGAACCGATTATTTATTTAGGGTTTTGAGTCAACATGAGAGGTACCTCCTAACCAAATTGGTGTGGTACATGCTATCGTTTAGGGAACCGATTATAGCACTGAGACGGTATGAGAGGCACCTCTCACCCGAATCGGTGTGGTACATGCTTCCTCTCAGAGCTCACGAGTTAAACGTGTTTATGTACAATTACCGATCATATGTATTCAGGTATTAAGTACCACGTAGTTCAAAGAATGAGAGGACGAGGGTGTCCCCATGAGTATACACATAAGTCGAGGAGGTTCACTCCACTCGACATCACAACACAAATATGGTTTGCGATAGCAACACTTCACTTAATTCACATAACAAATCACTTCACACAATTCGAATATCAATTCACATAGCACAATTCAATTGTAGCATCACTTAAAGGAGAACGAGTGCGGTAAAGTATTCATTCGTCTCAACAATTCCATAATACTCAATTAACAATTAAAGCATTTATCAACAATTTATGCACTTGACACTCACCAAATCAAAATAAAGGAGCAAGTGCAAAAGGCCTTTAGTAGTCGACTCCGAGATTCTCCTCAAGATCCTCTTGAGCGCCTGAGCAAATAACAATTAACAATCACTCATAAATACTTACAAACTCCCTGTGAAACAAGGAAGAATGTACGTTCATTTTCAAACTAATACGATGTTTCAAAAAGTCTCAATATCTCAAAAATCGAGATTCAAAAGTGAGGGTTCAATAATACAAGAGAAACTGATTTCCTTCATGAAATCGAGTTTAAAACGATCAATCATTATCAAAGGATAGGGAAGAGTTTCCAAAAACTCATTTCCCATCGAGTCAGAAAATTTCAGTTTTGCACGTCAAATTTAGAAAAATCAGAACATGCACTCAGTAGATCCAAAATTGGAAAACTTTATACCGTTGCAATCTTGGTTCAAAGTACTAAAAGTTCCCAGAAGATACCTTTCCAAGATTTTAAACGGACGACATTCAAATTTCAGCTCAAAGTGGCTGCTATAAGTACACAAGACAGTTTTAGTCTTGTTTTTCGGCAAACTTTGGAAATTCGGAAAAATTTACAGAAAGTGAACTAGCCTCTAAAATTTATACTACAATAAGAGTTCTAAACAAAGTTCCAAACACAATAAACAGAACTAGATTCAGAGTTTTGAACATTGAGAGATAGCAGCTCAAAGTTGGTAAATTTTCACTACTAAACAGTGAATTTTCCAAATTTGAAAGTAAAATTTGGGTCATCATTTGGGTATTAAAATGGTCTTATAATAACACCAAATATGGTACAATTCAACTTCCATTTGAGGGCGAATTCTATATCAAATTTCACATAAAATCTCGTACGAGAAGGCAGTTAACAAAACTACCAAAGTTCAAGGAATTTCCAAGACAAATCTGTCTTCTTGCTTTCTTTTCCTTTTCAAACATTTTGCTCCACGAAATCTGTCCCATTTTGGTTCATTTGTGAAACCATGGTCCAAGAAACATTTCATAAGCAGTTCATAGTTGGTTGACATCAAAAATTTTAAAGCAAAGCATCTCACAAACAACCAAATCAGTTGGCCAGCAAAAAGTAGGGTTTTCCAGCTCTACTGCAGTTTACAAATTGCATCATATCTCACTCAATAAAACTTGGAATTGAGAATGGTCAGTGGCATTGAAAACTAGATTCAAAAGGCTACAATTCATCAGAAGAAGTCATTTTGAAAATCAGTTTATAGGTAGTTCGAATTCATGTGACAAATTGCAGCTTCCCACTGCTATTCGAACAGAACAGCATAACAGAACAGACAAATTTGGTGAATCGCTACGGATCACTCAGTTCGAACTAGATGGTGCATTTTATACCGTTGGAAAGCTACAAATGTCTAGTTTCAAATGCCGCAAACAGCACTCGATTTTGACTTTTTTACAGAGAAATATGTTCAATTAAAGAGACATTGTTCATCAGCCCAGAACACGTTTTCCAGTTTGCCTTTCATTTCGAAATTTCAACTTTTACTCAACTAAATCAATTGATTTTTGGTAAAAACTTTCTACACGCACTATATAACATATATACATCAGTTTCACAATCATTTGAGCCCCCAAAATTCGAAATACAGGTACGGCAAAAACAGGACAGGTTTGCCTAGCATTCCTGCGAAATTTTTCCTTCGATTCCTCTCTTCCTTTTCAAATCTTAACACTCATCTACACACTAACACTCACCACAAACACACTAACACACATATTTGATAGGTTCCGAGCCTGTGCAATAATAAAAATAAAACCTAACTACCACTAAAAGCAGTCAATAATCAAGTCTAGGTACTGGAGCAGGGACTCTAGGTGTGCAATGGGTTACTTGATTCACCCTGTTCTCGAAGAGTTTGCTTAATCCGATATACCAGAATTAATTAGTTGACAAAATTTACTAAATAGTAGAAAGTAACAAGCAGGGTCGTCTCCTTAGGGATTGGGGATATTTGTCTCTTTGAGATTCCAATTGGTAAAGGGGGATTTTGTGGGAATGAAACTAAAAAATAATTAAACAATTCAACTAAAACGAATAATTAACTAGCACGAATGTAGATAGGAATTAAATCTAGAATAGATAAATTCAAGCCAAGGATACAACTACTCAGACACAGTCCGCTCATCCGGTCATTGATGCAAGGAAGGTTCACTTAATTTTATTAACAGGTTAGTTATAGTCGTCGACACGCTCTGACAACCAGCTTTTCCTTAATTTATTGATAATCAAGGTACGATCGTTGATTACTCCTAACTAGAGAATACTCCTAGGTACGACCGTAGGAATTAATTCCCTAATTGCATTAAAAACTAGAAAAATCTAACCCCAACCAATAACACGCTACGAGAGTTATTTAAATCAGATTGCACGTTCCCCTACTGTATAAAGACGCTAGTCGCCGCTGATATTAATCGATTAAATAATTACGGATTTAATTGACTAATTTGACAAGAGATTAATAAGTCACATTGAACATCGAGCCCTTGACATCCAATTAACAAAATAATCCCATGAAAATTCAAGTGGACAACATGCAAATATTAACAAATTAAGGAATACATGAAAACTAATTAGATCTCACAGATATTCGGGACTGCGTCGTCGAGTTAATCCTTGACTAGATAAAAAGCTTAGCCATGCCTCATGAAAAAATCTCCATGCAATTTAATTGGTTTCGAAGGCATCACATTTTTCACTAAACAATCAAGGAATAAGAGATATTTCTCTAGTGGGGCATAATGTCGAACAAGTTTCGCGCATGAACCAGGAAGAAGAATAATAAAACCTATCTCTAAACAATGACTGCCGTTTTCCGTTTGTCTCTCTTGAAGATAAGGAAAAGAAAAGGATAAAAAGTCAAGTGCTACCTAATGTCCTACTTTCTCGTTTCCTATTGCTAGTCAACTAGCTAGTCCAATGCACTTTTTATCAGCAAAAAGAAAAGGAAAATCATTTTCTTCTCTCCTGTGGGCCAGATTTGTGGAGCTTTTAGAAAACTCCCACGTGTGGAGCAATTTTCTCCAGAAGGTCCCTCCTTTTTTTTGTACTTTTCTGCTCCTCTCCCTAAAATTGAGTCCAAATACCAAATATAAGTAGATATTAACAATTAAAACAATATTTGGCAAGGGCAAAGGGCGACATTAACAATAAAATTACTAACAATTAACACCCTATCAATATTATCATCATATCAGTCCATACAACTAAGGTGGGATTTCATAGAACCCACTTCTACCATTCCAATTCAAATAATAACATTAATAATGAAGCTACAAGCTTCATAGCCAAGATTAAACCCACTAAATCCAAGATTAAAAGATTGGATGATTACCTCCTAATCTTTGAGAGAAGCCAGAAATTTTTGCACTACTAAAGCTCCAAGAAACCGCAAGGATGAAGTCTTTCTTCTAGCTAAAGTTGCTCTCCAAGTTATATGGAAGTTGTGTGATGATTTGTGAAGGATTTGGAGTAAGAATTTGCAAGATTGTGTGAAGTTTTTTCCCTTCTTCTTCCCTTGAAGGTTGGCCAGCCAAGATGAGAGAGAAAAGAGAGGTTCGTTGTGTGGTGAAGCTTCTTGGAGAAGCTTGAGGGTTTTGTGACCAAATTCCTACAAAAGTCAACTAAAATAGTGCTTGTCCACCCGTTTCGTGTCCGTTTTCTCTCGGGTTTGTTTCACTTGTGCACTAAACCTCTAATGTAATTCCTTTAATACTATAATTATGCACTCTTAGCAGTCTAGTATAAGTTTCTTAAATCTTCACTTAACCGTTTAGGCTCGATTTACGCGAACTTCCGATTCGCGCGCGATAAAGTGAAACTTAAGGGTAATTCATGCCGCTAAGATATAATTAACTAACTTTAAGACAGATAACGTATAAAATGACTAAATTAAGAATGAAAACCTGAGTGCTCAAATCTCCAAGATCATTGCACTCCCGGATCGAAAATTGCCTCGAAAAATGTGTATTTGTTATTTCTCGCTAAACGAGCTGTAAAAAAATTAAATTCGCGAATGGAACATTTTAAAAATATAAAAGAAACATTTTTCCATACAATGGGTTTTAAAATAAAAAAAATAAATTATTCGGAGTAAACGGGTGAATAAATAATTAATTAAGTCATTAAAATAATATAAAAGTAAAAAAATAAACTCCGGGTCCTCACAATTTTTTTTCTCTTGTTTTAGTAACACATAATTTCGAGCTTTCTAATTTAGTTCTAGAAAAATATTCCCAAGGCAACACAATCATGTATATATATATATATATAGTTATTATTTTGGTAGATTGTTGAGTTGGTTACTCGAATATTTTGTCAAGTGGATGCTCTATTTAACCATGTGACTAAATAAAATTAATTTTTTATTTAAGCATCTTTGAAGTATTTTATTTTTGGTAACAATCAATTTCATCTTTATTTTTTCACCCACTTATTTTCTTGTCTTTGTTAACTTCCTTAGCCACAACAACTCTCAAATAATCATTTACTTCATTACTTTATATATGTTTGTATTAATTACACCTTTTTCTAAAACTCACATCATAGTTTTTCTATTTTTTTAATTCTCTCCTAGATCATTTTTTTTATCCTTAATACTTGGTTTTGTAATACATTACTATTACCAAAATTTCAATAATTTTTACGCTTTCTAAAATTAAATGACAATTGTGCCTATATTGATAGGTTGTTGAATTGGTTTATCCAACCTTTTGCCAAGTGGACGCTTTACTTTTTCTTCACTTGGCCAAGTATAATTTTTTATTTGATAGATTTTTAAGTATTTTATTTTAGGTAAAAATGGATTACATCTTTATGTGTTCACCTGCTTATTCTTTTTTCTTTTTTTACTTCCTTGACTATATTTAGCAACTTTTAAAGGAATTAAGTATTTTGATTTTTGGTATATGTACACACACACACACACATAGGTATATATGCATACATGCACACACATAATATATGCATGCTAATACATATATACATAATACACATGCATATATATACATATTGTGACGCCCCCACTTCTCCCAAGGGCGAATCCAAGGGTATCCGCGGAACGCCTGTTCAGCTCTCGCTAGGATTCGATACAATTCTAGTTCAAACTTAAAAGTAAACAACCAATAATAAAAGTTGAACTGAAAGGGAGTCGCTTCCATACATAAATATTCAATTTTACATCACAATTAGTCAAAATACATCAACTCCCCAAAATATACAACTTTCAAAAAATGTCTAGTCTAATACATTTAATACCCTAATCAAAGGATCATCGAGTTGGGTTCTCCACAATTCCTTCCATTCCAACCTCTGCTAAGGAAAACAAAGCTAATGGGATGAGCTAACTCTCAATGAGGCCAAGAAAATCATGCAAGCACATAATTCAAGTAGCAATAAACTCATACGAGAAATAAAACTATAACATTCAAGTAATTCACAAAATAATACAAAACACACTTGATAAGGATACGGGAGCTCTCAGGAGCTAGGTTCCACTTGCTTTGCCGAGTTTCGATCATATATGTGATACCCCAACTTTTAGGATCATCATTTGTTTAGTCTCAAAGAGGATATTACGGTTTCTTTAGTTTATTTTTATTTTAAAAACATTAGTTTGTTTTAAAGAAGGAACTAAAGTTATTTCTTTGGGTTTGGTTTAAAACCTTGTTTTATTTTAAAAAGACTAGAAACCCTAAACATCTAATCAAAATCCTAGTTTCACTTGTGACTGACCGTTTTCTCAAATTTCTCATATTTTAACTGAAATCCTAAATTCAATTATGAAATTGTAAAAACCCTCACGTTTTTCTTAAAAATTCCCTTTTATTTGGAACTTATGATTTTATAATAGCCCTACTACCCAATCACACCACAATAAATGTAAATGAATATAGAAGTAAGGGTTTTCGTTGTCCATTTTCAAGTTAGAGCGAATTAGGGTTTTCACGTTTTTCCGTAGTGTGACTATTCGATACCGAGTAAGGATCAAATTTGGTAGCTAAGAGTGACTTTTGGATGAGGAAATATTACATGATTTGAAGTGATAATAATAAGTTAGTGATTAGAAGGTAAAAACCCTAGTATACGCGATTTAAGAAAAATCGGTTCAAACCAACGGGTATCGATCACTACCGATTGAACCCACCACTTGACCACCACTTCCTTACCATCACATACCCTTGATATTTTTGCAAAATATCCCCCCTCATCCTCAGCCACATGGCCAAAAATTGTGGCCAAAATGCAAGGAAAAGAAAGAGAAACTTGGAAGGCTTTGGTGGTGACAAGTGTCAACCATCTATGGTTTCTTGACCAAGCCAAGTCTTACCTTCTTATCTTCCATTTGAGTTCATCTTTCCTCATTTTTCTTCCTGTTTTGGCTGAGAGCTAGGAGGAGCAAGAGAGTGAAGAAAGTTCAATCTTCTACCTTGAACCCAACCTCTTGAGTGCAACCAAGAAAAATTAAACCGATTAATCACTAGTTGGAAGCTTGGGAAGCTTAAGGAACCAAGAATTTCAAGGAGAGGTGAAGGATCATTCTTACAAGTCCTTGTCTTGAGGTATAATGGCTGATCAACCATTCTTTCTCTATTAATCATGATTAAGTTGGGTATTAATGTTGGTATTGTGTTTGTGATGCTTGTTTCAAGTGATTTTAATGATTAGATGGATGACTTTTGAGTTAGGGTTTTTTGTGGGTTAGGTGTGGTATGATGTATATATATGGTATATGATCTTGTGAAGGTGATAGTAGTGGTAGTTTCAAGGTGAAAATGTGAATTATAGCTTGAAATAACAAAAATTCCAGATTTCTGGAAAATTTAGCTTCAGTTCTGCCCGATTCTATTTCATCATGTTAGAGGCCGAATTAGGCTTAACACAAAACATAAAGGTTGTATAGAATGATATTTTATGGTTGCCTACACAATTTCAGCTCAATCAGAGCAACGTAGCCTGTGAAAAGATGAAAATACCCTGACTGCCCTAGGAGTAAATCAGCGGACAGTTTTGACAGTACACTAAGTTGGATGTATTTTTTCACCTTGATACGTACTGAACTAGCTTTTAGTCAAAACATGAAAGTTTTATTACTTTGTCTTAGCTTTTTAACGCCTCCAAGAACGTCTTAAATGGACTTTGGTAACTTGAGATATGGCCATTTGAAGGTAGTACGGTTAATTAGCCGATTAGTTGGAATTTGGTTCTGGGAATTGGGAGTTTAACTAGGTTACACTGGAATTTGGACTAAGTGATCTTCATCAAAATTGCAACCTTTTGTCTTAGCTTCGAAACGGTATAAATTGCACCCCAATCCGATAAGCGTAGCTTCGGTTGTGTCCGTTACGTAAAAACACGTCAAATCTATCTTTTGCTAAACCTCATTTCCGCACATGTTATTAGCTTGATTTTGTACTTGTATTACCTTGAGCCTATTGAACGGCTATTGAAATGAGATTGTTTTGTGTGTAACTTTGGGTTTGATTGAGGAAAAGAATGAAGCCATAAATGGCTGGAAAATGGGTAAACACAAGGGGCATGCCGCCAAATTTTCACGAGAAAGATAAACTAGCCTTTGGAGTTCTAGTTCTGTATCTTGCAAATTTGACTTGGATACACTGAAAAATGGGTTGAGGTATCTTCATGGAAGTTGTAGCCTTTTGTCTAAGGTTCGAGACACCATCTAGTACATTTTGATCTGATAACCACAGCTCCAGTTATGGGCAAAATCGTGTAAACCATTTTGTACCATTTTCATTTCCACGCACGCGCACATGCATTTCTCAACCGTTTTTGCCATTTTGGACCGTTTAGGATTATTTTTGTTATTTTGTTACCATTCCAGCCGTTTCGGCCAATTTCGACATTCTTTTGGCCTTAACGTCATTTTTGACCATTTTTTATTAATTTTGACCGTTTTCAACCGTATTCAATCGTTTAAGTTATAAACTGCTATTGTATGGGCGTTTCACTTATGTGTGTATATAATCTGTCAATACAGATTGTGAGGCTTTTGACGGTGACGGTCAAGCTCAGTGAATTGTATCATTTTCGTGCCAAGCTTTATCAAGTGAGTAATTGGGTTGTTTATTGATATGAAATTGTTGAAGTACCTTGTATATGTTAAATGGGTACTTAGGCGAGGGTGTACTTTATCTCACTCGACCTAAGCCCATCCTTTGTTTTGATTTCCTACGTGAGAATACATGCCTTATGTTGAGTATCACCCTTTTGCTGTGTGCTGATAAGGGTGATTGCATGACTTGAGTATCACCCTTTTGCTGTGTATTGATGGGGGTGATTACATGACTTGAATTAAACCCCATTTACTGTGTGCTGTTTGGGGTAAGTACTTTGTTGTGTACTTTGTCGAGAGATACCATCTATTGAGAGATCGGATATCTCAGGGCTTGGTTCCGCCCCGGTTCCAAGGGTTAGACGAACTATTCGAGCCAGTTGGGGCTTGGTCGAAGATAGTTCCATACTAAACTTAGGATTTAGTTCCTTGTTAAAGTTTTGATGAATGCTAAGTTATTTTTTTCGCTCGAGCTACTGTGTGCTGTTGACTGGCCAGCGGGGGTTGATAAGGTGAACGGGGAAGTTAAGTGGAGTCTACGGACCATGAGTACTTTTGTTGACGGAGTGTCAACAGGCGTTCAATCTCGAGAAATTGAACTGGTTTTGGAGCCACCCGTATCCTACCATTGTGATGTTACTTTTCTATCATTGATGTGAAATATCCTGATTTACTTGTTTAATTATGTGAGTTTACATTTTTCCCCCTGATTACTCACTAAGCATATAGGTTACCCCATTATATTTGTTTTCCTTAGCAGGGGGCCGACGCGAGGATCGCTCGAGAAGGTGTTTAAAGTTTTGATTATAGATGAGTTGAATTTGTACTTGTTTTAAGTTGACTAACAAGATGTATATAGTTGTCGTGGTGGTTTTAACTATCAGCTCTTCTAGGGTTTACTTTCTGTTACTCGTGATATGTAAATCTTGGAGAATTAGCTGTAATATTTGAGATTTATCTTGTAATTCATTTGAGGACGACAGTGAGTGAGTGAGTCCCGGCGAGAGTTGGGCAGGCGACCCGCCGAACCCTGGGGTACGCCCTAGGGGGAGGTGGGGTCGTCACAATATACCTCCGCGTGATGACACTTCATCATCCGGGTAGGTATTTTTAGTCCGTAAAACACCGCTTTACTTCACGAATCCCGTTCACCATTACACCTCCTGTTCAGGACCCGCTCATCATTTAAAAGGCGATACTACTCGAGTATGCCAAGCAAGATCTCTCAAATAGATCAATCTTTACGAATATCTCATGGTTCGCCAAGCTTCCCGACTAAACCCATGCCGGCTCGAGTCACAAGGTTAGCCTATGAGTTTGGGTGTCCCCCGAATACGAATGCGAATATAAGTCGATGAGCAGCACTCCATTCAACGATTCCAAATATGAATCACAAATACAAATCATGAATACGAATCGTAACCATACGAATATGAGTCAATGAGACAACGCTCCAATCGACGATTTCAAGTATAATGCACATAGCCAAATTCGAATGTAATTTTCATTTGAAAGAGGACGGGTGCGATAAAGTACACACTCGACTCACAAATTCCAAATTTACATAATTGATGCAAAACAATTCACATACTTAACCACATAACATGCACTTGATACTCGCCAAGTCAAAACAAAAGTGAGTGAGAAAGTCTTTAACGATCCACGTCGGGATTCTCTTCGAGACCTTCTTGATCGCCTGAAGAAAAATGGCCAACAATCAGTCTCACACATTCACAAATTCCTTATCAAACAAAGAAGAACGCACACTTGCTTTAAAATTCAAGTCAATGTCTTTATAAGAGATTCAATTTATCGAAAGTCAAGATTCAAAAGTGAGGATTTTAAAGTTACTAAGGAAACTCATCTCCTCCATGAAATCGGGTTCAAAATGCTATATCAATATCAAGATAAGAAGTCAAATTCCCAAAATTTCATTTTCTAAGAAAGCGGCAAATTTCAGCTTTGCGCGTCAAATTTTGAAAAATCAGAACTTGCCCTCAGTAGGTCCAAAATTGGAAAACTTTATACCGTTGGAATCTTGGTTTAGAGTGCTAAAAGTTTATAGAAGACACTTTTCCAAGATTCTAAACGGAAAATATTCAAATTTCCACTCAAAGTGGCTGATTTGAGCATACAAGACATTTTGGTCATGTTTTTCGGCAAACTTTGGAAATTCGACAAAATTCATAAAAAGTGAACTAGCCTCTGAAATTTGTAGAAAAATAAGATTTCCATACAGGGTTTCGACCACAACAAACAGAACTGAATTTGAAGTTTTGAGCATCAAGATATAGTAGCTCAAAGTTGGTAAATTTTCACTACTAAACAGTGAATTTTCCAGATTTGAAAGTAAACTTTAGGACATCATTTGGGTATTGAAATGGTCTTAGAATAATACCAAATTTGGTACAATTAAACTTCCATATGAAGGCTAATCCTCTATCAAATTTCATATAAAAAATCGTACGGGAAGGTAGTTAACAAAACTACCAAAATTTAGGAAATTCTTAAAGCAAATCTGTCTTCTTGCTTTCTTTTCCTTTTCAAACACTTTGCACCATGAAATCAGTCCCATTTTGGTTCATTTGTGAAACCAAGGTCCAAGAAACATTTCATAAGCAATTGGTAGTTGGTTGACATCAAAATTTCAAAATAAAACATCTCACAAACAACCAAACCAGTCGGCCAGCAAAAAGTAGGGTTTTCCAGTTCTGCTGCAGTTTACAAATTGTACCATATCTCACTCAATACAACTTAGAATTGAGAATGGTCAATGGTGTTGAAAACTAGATTCAAAATGCTACATTCATCAGAAGAAGCCTTTCTGAAAATCAGTTCATAGGCAGCTCGAATTCAATTGACAACTCGCAGCTTCTCACTACCATTCGAACAGAATAGCAGAACAGAAAAGGAAACTTTGGTGAATCACTACGGATCACTCAGTTCGAACTAGATGGTGCATTTTATAGGTAAGCTACAAATATCTAGTTTTAAATGTCACAAATGGTACTCGATTTTGACATCTGTACAGAGAGATATGTTCGATCAAAGGGACACTGTTCAAGCTGTCCGAACACAGTTTCCAGATTTGATTAAATTTCAAAATTTCATGTTTTGCTCAACCAATTCAAATGATTTTTGGTAGAAACTTTCTACACATCATATACAACATATCTACATCAGTTTCACAACAAAACAACCCACAAAATTTCAAAATAAAGGCACGGAAAAATAGGACAGATTCGGCCCAACATTCCTGCACAATTTCCTTCAATCTTTCCTTTAATTTCTAACCTTAACACTCATCACAAACACACTAACACACATTACAACCCTATTAAAGTCCCCTTTGATTTATGTGTTTAGTTCACTTTTAAGTGGTGGAGATGTGATAAATGTGCAAGCCTATGGTAATGGCATTCCGTGATGTTGAATTGAGCGTTCCTAGTATTCATATATATTCTTTGAATTACAACATGTCCGGTGTGTTCTACCTTTGGTGATATTGTCAGGGACCCTAGATGCTTGTGTTAGTATAGACTACTACATGACCTCTGCTCTCTTGGTTGTACTTCTGAGCTCCGAAATGCTTGAGGACAAGCATTGTCTAGGTGTGGGGGGATTTGATAGAACCGTTATTTGGCACGTTTTGCATTGTCATCTTGTTCTAATTTTGGCTATTCATGGTGCTAAGAAAGGGAATTTCACTCATATTTGGCATTTGTGTGAATTGCAGGTGATTAGCATTAAAACGATATCGCGGGATAAATTTCCAAAAGACTTTTCATTTCAGAGCGTGGCCACGCCTTAGAAGGAGGACGAAACCGAAAGCCGGATTGCGGTCCACGTGAACCCGAAGCGTGGGATCAGAACTCTGGAGACAAAGCTTTGCTCCAGGCCTTTGTTCCAGACGTCTTTTTCTTTTCTACGTCTCTTGTGCGGCGGATATAAAAGAAGAAACAAGGAAGATTCAAGGGGCATCTACTTTTTAGGCTTAGTTTTCTTTTCCTAGGTTTGTCAGCAGTCAGACGCTTTTGACTGGGGGCTTTTGGCTTTCTTCAGCCGCAACTTAGACTAGCTTAGGAGTTCACCTGTTCAATCTTTTTGCTGTAGACGCCTTTGACGTTCACCTTTGATTTGCTACAATTTTCCATCACTTTTATCCCTTTTCTTGACTCTGCTCCAGGAGCGACCGAATACAAGAAAATGAACCAAGGGAATTTCCCATTTGTTCCTTAGTTAATTCGCATCGCTCCGCTCCTTGGAATTAATTGTTTGGATGTTTGCGTGGATGAAATCAATTAAATCGCGTGAGCTTGACATGATGAGGAGCGGCTAATTTTCTCCTCTACCCAAAGGGTGACGCGAGGGCGCGGTCCATCACACCTGTAAGATCTAATCAAGCTTTCATTATTTCTTCCAATTCGTTATTATTCGTGCGTTTTCTGAATTAATTGTTCATGGGTATTTGATTAATTGAATATCAACGGCCGGGTATTTGATTTAATTTAATAGCCTACTGCCACGTTAATTAAATAGAATCCGTAATTGTTCATTTAATTGACACCCCGTGGCAACCACCATAATTGGTTTTATGATGGGGAAACGCATGATCTAATTTAAATAAACCCTCTTAGCGTATTTATTGGTTAGGGTTGGGTTCTTCTAACTTTAATGAAATTGGGTAATTAAATTCCTACGGTCGTACCTAGGGTTGTTATCTGATTAGAGAAGCAGTCAACGGTCGTACCTTGACTGTCAAAAAGGTAAGAAAGAGCTGGTTGTCAGAGCTTATTGATAGCTATAACCAACCTAGTGATGAATAGATGAAATATCTTTGCATCGATGATCATTTAGTTGGACCGTGCCTGAGCAGTTGATCCTTTGGGTAGAACTTTTACCAATTGCTATTTTTATTGAATTGTGCTTTGTGAGTTAGTTCTGAATTTAGTTTGCTTTATTTTTATTTTACTTTTATTCTATTTATTTATCTCCAATTGAAAATCCCCCAAATTTTGTTCTACTAATTTGGAAAGAAATAATTTCCTACCCGCTCCCTGTGGAATCGACCCTACTTGTCATTGTATGCAAAATTAATATTTTTATAGACAAATCCGGTATATCGGATCAAGCAAACTCTTCGGGAACAGGATGAATCAAGTAACCCATTGCACACCTAGGGTCCCTGCTCCAGTACTTGGATTTGTTTTATAATTATTTAATTGAGGTGGTAATTAGGACTTTTTAGTAATTATTATTGCACAGGTTCGGCACCTGTCAATTTTTGGTGCCGTTGCCGGGGAGCTGGCCTTTGGATTATTTGTTTCTTTTCAGATTCGGTTCTTATTTTATTTTTATTTTATTCTATTCTCCTTGGTATTTTTGCTAGTTTATGCCCCGTTCCTCTCGCACAGGTGAATTGGTATACGATCTTGAGGTTGAGAAGGCAGCACGTAGGCGGAGGCAAGAGACCAAGAGGCAAAAAGAAGGGCACTTATCTGCTGCAAACGAGTCAGCGGAAGACGAAGTAAGCATGGCCAACACCCAAACATTGAGGGAGCTGGCTGCCCCGGAGCTGACTCACCAGCCCTTATGCATCACATTCCCCGCCTTGGCTGAGAATACTGCTTTCGAACTGAAGTCGGGGTTGATTCAACTCTTACCTTCTTTCCATGGTCTCTCTGGCGAAGAACCCCACAAGCATGTAAAGGAGTTCGAGGTGGTTTGCTCTAGTATGAAACCGCCTGGGGTCACTGAAGAGCAAATTAGACTGAGAGCCTTTCCGTTCTCTCTCAAGGATGCAGCTAAAGATTGGCTGTACTACCTTCCAGCGGGTAGTATTACCACATGGGCACAGTTGAAAAAAAAGTTTTTGGAAAAATTTTTCCCTGCATCCCGGGCTGCGAGTTTGAGGAAGGAGATCTGCGGCATTAAACAATATCCCGGTGAGTTCTTGTATGAATACTGGGAAAGGTTTAACAAGTTGTGCACTAGATGTCCGCAGCATCAAATTAGTGAGCAACTGTTAATCCAATACTTCTATGAAGGGCTCCAATCAACAGATAGGAGTATCATTGATGCTGCGAGTGGGGAGCACTTGCAAACAAGACACCGAGGGAAGCGTGGGAGCTCATCGAAGCCATGGCAGAGAACTCCCAACAATTTGGCTCACGTGAGAGCAACCCTCCCCGTAGAGTCAACGAGGTGGAGACGTCATCCCTTCAGCAGCAGATAGCGTAGCTAACATCCGTTGTTCGACAATTAGTGGTGGGAAATGTGCCCCAAGTAAAGGCCTGTGGAATCTGTACAAATATGGGCCACCATACTGACTCATGCCCTATATTGCAAGAGGATGGGGCTGAGCAAGTGAACATGACTGGAGGCGTGCCCGCGCCTCCTAGGCAGTACGATCCATATTCCAACACGTACAATCTGGGTTGGAGAGATTACCCCAATCTCAGCTATGGTAGTAGGCCACAAAACACATTCTCCAATCGGCCTCCAGGATTTCAGCAACCTTGGCAACATAAGTCTCAACCCTCGTCCTCAAGCTCAGGGAGTTCTTTGGAAGAAATTGTCAAGAGTTTGGCCATGACTACCACTCAACTCGTCACGACCACCACTCAACTCCAGCAGGAGACTAGGTCCTTAGTTGCAAATACTACTCAGTTCCAATAGGACACAAAAGTAGGCATGAAAGACATGGAGACTCGCATGAGTCAAATGGCAACTGCTATAAATCGCCTGGAGTCCCACGCATATGGGAAATTGCCATCACAACCTGAGGCAAATCCCAAAAATGTAAGTGCCATGACATTAAGGAGTGGAAAGGAAGTGGAGGGGCCGAAGGTCACGAACTCAAAGAGTAAAAGCGAAGACGAGATCGAGCAGGAGATAGAGGAAGAAGGACACATTCGTGGAGGTCCTGAGGTAATTCTCACACCATCAATACCCGTTAAAGCTAATTTACCCCCTTTTCCTTGCAGGTTGGCGAAGACGAAGAAGGCAGAGAAGGAGAAAGAGATCCTGGACGTGTTCAAAAAAGTGGAGATCAACATCCCCTTGTTGGAGGCAATTAAGCAGGTACCGAAGTACGCGAAATTTCTCAGGGATCTATGCACCCATAAGAGGAAACTGAGAGGGGACGAAAGAGTAGCGGTAGGAGAGAATGTGTCAGCAATGCTCCAAAGAAAGCTTTCACCTAAGTGTGGAGATCCAGGTATGTTCACGATCCCCTGCAAGATAGGGAATACACCGATCAGGAAAGCAATGTTAGATTTAGGGGCGTCAATCAATGTGATGCCAAAGACCATTTTTGCTTCTCTAAATCTTGGGCCACTTAAAGAAACAGCCATCATAATCCAACTAGCTGATCGCACAAATGCATATCCAGAGGGGCTAGTTGAGGATGTCTTGGTTCAGGTAAATGAATTGGTCTTTCCTGCAGATTTCTATATCTTGGACATGGGAGATGACAAATCATTAAACCCGTCACCTATCTTGTTAGGTAGACCATTTCTTAGCCCTGCCAGGACTAAGATAGATGTGAATGAGGGTACTTTGTCAATGAAATTTGATGGTGAAACTATGAATTTCAATATTTTCGAGGCGATGAAGTACCCAAAAGAATCTAACTCGGTCTTTGCTTTGAGCGTTATTGAGCCTTTTGTGCAGGAAATTTTCGAATTAGATGGCAAGGACGCTTTGGAAGTGGCTCTAATCAAGCATCTGGAGTTGGGTGTAACTCCTGATGTGGACCTAAGGGGAGATTTGCTCCATGCTGTTGAAGCCTTACACTCACTTCCACCCGTATCCCCAAGATATGAACTTGCTTCTCTTTTTGTGCCAGAGGCTCAGACAAAGTTGCTCCCTTCAGTTGTGCAGGCACCAGAGTTAGAATTAAAGCCTCTCCCGAAGCATCTAAAGTACGCATTCCTAGGAGACCGGGATACACTCCCGATGATCATCTCTGCACACCTATCTCCAAGTTAAGAGGACAAACTGGTGCGAATCCTTAGGGAGCATAAGGAAGCAATTGGATGGAGCATAGCCGATATTAAAGGGATTAGCCCGTCCCTGTGTATGCACCGGATAAGACTCGAGGATGATGCAAAGGCGGTGAGGCAAGCACAGCGAATATTGAACTCTCTGATGATGGAAGTTGTAAAAAAGGAGATACTCAAGCTTCTGGAGGTAGGGATCATTTTCGCTATTTCGGATAGTCCGTGGGTGAGTCCTGTCCAAGTGGTCCCGAAGAAAGCGGGAGTGACCGTGGAGGAGAACCAAGAAGGTGACATGGTCCAGGTTAGGAAAGCTACTGGCTGGCGTCAGTGCATCGACTACAGGAGGCTAAATTCCGTGACTAAAAAGGATCATTTTCCCCTCCATTTTATTGATCAGATGGTAGAACGATTGGCAGGTCGTGTTTACTATTGTTTCTTGGATGGCTTTTCAGGTTACTTTCAGATCGCGATAGCACCAAAAGATCAGGAAAAGACTACATTCACATGCCCGTTCGGCACGTTTGCCTACCGCCGGATGCCTTTCGGCTTCTGTAATGCTCCAGCGACCTTTCAACGGTGTATGGTAAGTATTTTCTCTGAATATGTGGAAAAAATAATCGAGGTGTTCATGGATGATTTTAGCGTATATGGGGACAGTTTTGATGAATGCCTTGAGAATTTGGCTTTAATTCTGAAAAGATGTATAGAGACGAATTTGGTGCTTAATTGGGAAAAGTGTCACTTTATGGTAGATCATGGCATTGTTTTAGGGCACGTTGTGTCGGCTAAGGAAATAGAGGTAGATAAAGCTAAAATAGACCTTATTTCTGCTCTACCTGACCCCGTATGTGTACGGGAAGTGCGTTCGTTTTTGGGCCATGCAGGCTTTTACAGGAGATTTATCAAAGACTTTTCAAAGATAGGAGCACCCCTGTTCAAGTTACTGCAGAAGGACGTGCCATTTGATTTCACAAATGAATGCAAGGTGGCTTTTGATAAACTGAAGGAATCATTGACATCGCCGTCTGTCATTCAACCCCCAGATTGGAGTCTTCCGTTTGAAATTATGTGCGACGCGAGTGACTATGCCGTGGGGGCCGTTTTGGGGCAAAGAATTGGAAGAGCGCCACACGCGATCTATTATGCGTCGAGAGCCTTAAGTGGAGCCCAACTTAATTACTCCACGACGGAGAAAGAATTACTAGCTGTTGTTTTTGCACTAGAAAAATTTAGGTCATATTTATTGGGTGCAAAAGTAATAGTTTTCTCTGATCATGCAGCCTTGAGGTACTTGCTGGCGAAGAAGGATGCTAAACCAAGGCTGATCAGGTGGATTTTGCTCCTGCAGGAGTTCGACCTAGAAATCAGGGATAAGAGCGGAGCTGAGAATTTGGTGGCTGATCATTTGAGCCGGTTGCTCACAAGTCAAGAGGATCTACCATTAAGAGAATCATTTCCTGAGGAACAATTATTAGCCATTGATTCGCCAATACCTTGGTACGCTGACATTGTCAATTTTTTGGTAACAAATAAATTACCTGCAGGGTGGTCAAAAGCTAAAAGAGATAAGCTAAAGAGTGATGCCAAACATTACCTGTGGGATGACCCCTACCTGTGGAGGCAATGTTCGGACCAAGTGATAAGAAGGTGTGTAAGTGCAGGTGAGTTTCACTCTATTTTGACTTTTTGTCATTCGTTTGCATGTGGAGGGCATTTTGGTCCAAAGCGGACGGCTCGTAAAGTGCTAGAAAGTGGTTTTTATTGGCCTACTCTCTTTAAGGATGCATATTTGTTTTGCAAATCTTGTGATAAGTGTCAAAGGGTGGGGAATATCTCTCGAAGAGACCAAATGAGTCAAACCCCCATATTATTTGTTGAGATTTTTGATGTCTGGGGTATAGATTTCATGGGTCCCTTCCCCTCGTGTTTTGGTTTCTTGTACATTATACTTGCTGTTGACTATGTCTCCAAATGGGTGGAGGCAAAGGCCACCCGGACTAATGATTCTAGAGTGATTGCAGATTTTATAAGATCTAACATTTTTGTCCGTTTTGGAATGCCGAGAGCTATAGTGAGTGACAGGGGCACCCATTTCTGCAATAAGACAATCACTGCATTGTTTCGTAAGTATGGTGTGCTGCATAAAGTGTCCACTCCATATCACCCCCAGACGAATGGGCAGGCCGAAGTGTCGAATAGGGAAGTTAAGTCCATCTTGGAAAAAATGGTGCGACCTGATAGGAAAGACTGGAGTTTGAAATTGGAAGATACTCTCTGGGCCTACCGCACTGCATATAAGACACCGATTGGGATGTCCCCGTATAGGTTAGTTTTTGGGAAGCCTTGCCACCTCCCGGTGGAATATGAATACAAAGCATTCTGGGCGCTTAAGCGGTGTAATATAGACCTTATGGAGGCCGGAGGAAATAGAAAGCTCCAATTACAAGAGTTGGAGGAGCTAAGGAATGAAGCCTATGAGAACGCTGCAATATATAAGGAGAAGAGCAAAATTTTTCACGACCAACAGGTTTCGAGAAAGTCATTTGTCGTAGGGCAAAAAGTCCTATTGTATCACTCGAGACTTAAGCTTTTTCCTGGTAAGTTGCGTTCCCGTTGGATTGGTCCATTTGTCGTTACTAATATTTCTCATTATGGTGCAGTGGAGATCCAAAGTCTGAAGACAGAGAAGAAGTTCGTGGTAAATGGTCATCGTTTGAAACCCTATTTTGAAGGGTTTAATAGTGAGCAAGTGGAGGTTTTATTCCTTGATAATCCAAGTGGTGAAATCTAAACAGTTGAAGGCCATGTCTAGCCAAAGACGTTAAAGAAAGGCGCTGCTTGGGAGGCAACCCAAGGATTTCAGTATTAGTGTGATCATTTTTCATTACTCTACGATTTTTCAGTTTATTTTAATGTTTAGATTGTTTTGTAGTGGTGGACAGAAAAGTAGCAGATCCAGGGCGTGCCCGCGCTTTGAAAAAATAATTTCATTTGGACATCATTAGGATGCACTGGTCAGAGAGCTAGGCCTTTCAAGGCGTGCCCACGCCTTCCAACCTTTCCGATAGAGAAAAAAAAAAATTTTTTGACCAGGACTCCATTCTTTTTCCACTTTTTCCTTCTTCTTTGACTGGTTTTGGCCTTTTTCCTCCCAATTTCTTTTGGGCTACGCTGCAACGATTTCTCCTCTCCGTTGCTGTCCGCCGCCGCCGCCGCCTTCCATCGCTGTCCACCTGAGTGTAGCCGCACGCCGCCAGAAGCGTACGCCCAGAACGCGCACGCCCGCGCGCGCGACAGCTGCGCTGCCCACGCCTCTGTGCCCCACTAGCGCGCGGCCCCTGCCTCAGCAGAATCAGCGCAGCCTGCTGCCGCCGCCGCCGCTCGACTCCACCTCGCGCGACCCACCAGATCTGGTCGCCCAAGGGCTACCAGCACCGCGCGCAGGCCCAGCAGCCAGCGCGCGACCACCCCAGAACGCCAGCCACCCCAGGTGCGCGACCCAGCGCGCGAGCTCCTCCCCTGCATGAGACCAACCGTGCGTCCCAGCTAACCCAGACTCAGCGTGCGCGCCTGCAGCGCGCGACCCTCCTCACAGCAACAGCTCTCCAGTGGCACACCAGCGCCCGTGACCTGCTCTACCGACCAGTCTTCTGCGCGCGCGCCCAGCCTCAGCTCACTTTTTCCGCCAATTTCCTCTTCAGCGTGGACAAAGGGAAAAAAATTGGTACCCCTATTTGCCTTTCTTGTTAAACTGGTGACTTCGATTGGGAATTTTAATTGCTGAATTTTAGCCTCCTTTTGGGTTGCTATACGTGTTGGTGGGGGACCATTTGGTTATTATCTGAAAGTGAGAGTTGCCATATCTGCCTTTTCATTCATTATCTATTTTGGGGCATCTGTGGGCTCTGGTAGCCTAGTATTGGGTACACGTGGGTAGTAACTCGTCGATTGTTGACAATTATTGACTGCTATTGCCAATTTTGAGGCGTTGGTGCTGTTTTGTTTATTGTTGTCTGCCACGTGACGATAGTGGGGAATTCTTGTGTTTGTTAACTCGTCGTTGTCTGGTGGGGTAATTGTGTCCCCCTATGCTGTTGAGCTGCTGAATATTAAGTGATTCTTGTTGTCTGTGGTCCCCTATTGTTTCTTGGTGATTGGTTGGCGGTTTCTGAGCTGATTTGTTCTGTCTGTGGTTGCTGGATGCCTCCTAAAAAGGCTACCACTGCTGGGCCGTCTGGGTCCCAACCTCGTAAGAGGCGAGCCCCGGTTCAACCCACCATTCGATCCCGTTTAGACCTGGATAAGAGCACCATGTCTCCTGGGTGGTGGGGGGAACCGATAACTAATCTTACAGAGGCCCAACAGGACCGGTTTAACATCTTGGTGCACCGTCCTTTTGCTCCTTGCAAGTGCTTTCATGCCCCGACCTTGGACCATTTGCGAATTGCACGAGAGGTTGAACAGTTGTTCTCGGCAATAGGCTGGGAGCAGTATTTGACCATTAGCTACCCCACGTTTGAGGAGCTGTGTTGTGAATTCTTCTGCTCTTTTGAGTTTATCAGGAATGAATACATCACTTTGGATGAGCCGGAGATTATTCGGTTTAGATTGAAAGGCAAACATTATGATTTTTCAATCAATGAGTTTAATCTGACTTTGGGGTTTGTCAGTGAGGATACCATTGCATCCGGAGCGTATATCAATAGTGCTTGTGACTACACCAGACCGTTCAGAACTGAATACATTGACATTTGGAGGGAGTGGTCCACGGATCGGCAAGTTTATAATCCGAGTCAGTCCAAGGCCTCTGAATTGAAGGATCCGGTCTTAAAGGTCGTCCACAGGTTCCTGGCTCACAATTTCTCGGGGCGGAAGGATTCCTCCGGCACCCTTACCAAAGCAGAATTCTACTTCCTTTGGTGCATGCGCAACAATGTTAAGGTTAATTTTGGGTGTTGGATAGCCACTCAAATGGAGTCAGTCATTCACAAGCGCAATAAACCGATTATCCTAGGCTCGCTCATTACCCACTTGGCCATTCGTTTGGGATTGCTAGACCTCGACAAGGAGCACAACTTCGCGTTAGCTCGAGAGATTGAGCCACTGGATTTGCGCGGTTTGGAGCGAATGGGGGTTATTCGCAAAGTGGGCGATGTCTATCAGTTTACGGGCCCTGGTGAAGATGGCCCACGGCCTCGGGTGCCCACCACTGAACCCTCCACTGTCTCTCAGCCCCATCCGGACCAGGCGGGTCTGTCCTCCTCTCATCCTCCTCCTGCTGGGGACCCCCGCTATCCGGACCTCCAAGAGGGTGTCCATGAGCTCAACGCCCAGCCGTCAAGGATAGATGGCCGTCTTATGGCACTCTAGGTCTTCGCCCGCATTCAGGCAGAGAATCAGGCCGCCTTCTACGCTCACATTGGATTTACTCCGCCGCACCCACCTCCGCCTTAGTATCTCGTTTTCACTCCCCGGTGGTCAGGGAAGTTTCTCTTCTTTCCTCCTAATACTTTAATTGTCTCTTCTACATTGAGGGCAATGTAGGTCTTAGGTGTGGGGGGAGTGGTTTCCATTAGTTCTTTATCATTAGTTCTTTCTCTTTTTCATTAGTTCTTTTTGGCTTTGTTACTTGAAAAAAAAATGATGAAAAAATGAGAAAAAAACAGAAAAACATTGTACGTAGCCGTCTTTTTGGTTATTTTTACTTGTTAGTGTTGGGGCATGTTGCTGTGATGAATGACATAATCAAAGTGAGTGGGTATGTGGTCGTATGTGCTAGCTTTGCATTTTGTTTCCCTTGGCAAAGTTGTTGAATGTTGAATATGCTGGAATTGACCCATTCTTGTAACTTTTGGGGAGCTTTTGAGCCTTGCTTGAGCATATTATTCTTGTTTGCTCTATTTTGTTTGATTGAGTGGGTATCACACATGGTATTGGCATTCTAGAACTTGCTAGTTTATGCATGTCGAGGCCACATTTTGGTTGAATTGAATGCATTTGAAATAATAAGGGCATTTAGGATTTAACCCTCTTCAGCTATCTAAAAAGATCAAGCCCTCATCTTATCTCCTAATAGTGAACAAATTTGAGCTTTTGTCCTTTGTCTCTGGTTGATATCCGTGTTTGTTAACCCAAGACCTCTTTGAACTTTCTTGTTTACCCCTGTGTTGTCAAGGGATGTCTGAATTCCATCATTTGTGCAAAGCAAACAAAATTGGGGTTGCAAGTGCTGTTAGATTAGGAGTTATATGATGCTATCCTTGTATGAAGGAGGGAAATTGGAAGAAAGCCACTGACCAGAGGACTTTGGCTCACAGGGCGTGCCCACGCCTTAAAGGACTTTCTGCTTAAAAAAAAAAAAAACCTGAAGAGACCTCGTGACCAGAGGACTAAGGGTCACAGGGCATGCCCACGCCTTGCGCGCAGTTCGTAAAAAAAAAAAAAAAAAAATTTGGGGCACTTGTACAGGGTGTACAGCAAGTGGGAACTGCTTTGTTAGTGAAACTCCTCCGGTAAAGCACTGTGGTTATTGGTGAGTTCGGACATTCTCTTGACACTTTGCCCCCTATTTATACCTTCTTAACCCGCCTTTCACCCGAAACCCCATTACAACCCTATTAAAGTCCCCTTTGATTTATGTGTTTAGTTCACTTTTAAGTGGTGGAGATGTGATAAATGTGCAAGCCTATGGTAATGGCATTCCGTGATGTTGAATTGAGCGTTCCTAGTATTCATATATATTCTTTGAATTACAACATGTCCGGTGTGTTCTACCTTTGGTGATATTGTCAGGGACCCTAGATGCTTGTGTTAGTATAGACTACTACATGACCTCTGCTCTCTTGGTTGTACTTCTGAGCTCCGAAATGCTTGCGGGCAAGCATTGTCTAGGTGTGGGGGGATTTGATAGAGCCGTTATTTGGCACGTTTTGCATTGTCATCTTGTTCTAATTTTGGCTATTCATGGTGCTAAGAAAGGGAATTTCACTCATATTTGGCATTTGTGTGAATTGTAGGTGGTTAGCATTAAAATGATATCGCGGGGTAAATTTCCAAAAGACTTTTCATTTCAGAGCGTGGCCACGCCTTAGAAGGAGGACGAAACCGAAAGCCGGACTAGGTTTGTCAGCAGTCAGACGCTTTTGACTGGGGGCTTTTGGCTTTCTTCAGCTGCAACTTAGACTAGCTTAGGAGTTCACCTTTTCAATCTTTTTGCTGTAGACGTCTTTGACGTTCGCCTTTGATTTGCTACAATTTTCCATCACTTTTATCCCTTTTCTTGACTCTGCTCCAGGAGCGACCGAATACAAGAAAATGAACCAAGGGAATTTCCCATTTGTTCCTTAGTTAATTTGCATCGCTCCGCTCCTTGGAATTAATTGTTTGGATGTTTGCGTGGATGAAATCAATTAAATCGCGTGAGCTTGACATGATGAGGAGCGGCTAATTTTTTCCTCTACCCAAAGGGTGACGCGAGGGCGCGGTCCATCACACCTGTGAGATCTAATCAAGCTTTCATTATTTCTTCCAATTCGTTATTATTCGTGCGTTTTCTGAATTAATTGTTCATGGGTATTTGATTAATTGAATATCAACGGCCGGGTATTTGATTTAATTTAATAGCCTACTGCCACGTTAATTAAATAGAATCCGTAATTGTTCATTTAATTGACACCCCGTGGCAACCACCATAATTGGTTTTATGATGGGGAAACGCATGATCTAATTTAAATAAACCCTCTTAACGTGTTTATTGGTTAGGGTTGGGTTCTTCTAACTTTAATGAAATTGGGTAATTAAATTCCTACGGTCGTACCTAGGGTTGTTATCTGATTAGGGAAGCAGTCAACGGTCGTACCTTGACTGTCGAAAAGGTAAGGAAGAGCTGGTTGTCAGAGCTTATTGATAGCTATAACCAACCTAGTGATGAATAGATGAAATATCTTTGCATCGATGATCATTTAGTTGGACCGTGCCTGAGCAGTTGATCCTTTGGGTAGAACTTTTACCAATTGCTATTTTTATTGAATTGTGCTTTGTGAGTTAGTTCTGAATTTAGTTTGCTTTATTTTTGTTTTACTTTTATTCTATTTATTTATCTCCCATTGAAAATCCCCCAAATTTTGTTCTACTAATTTGGAAAGAAATAATTTCCTACCCGCTCCCTGTGGAATCGACCCTACTTGCCATTGTATGCAAAATTAATATTTTTATAGACAAATCCGGTATATCGGATCAAGTAAACTCTTCGGGAACAGAGTGAATCAAGTAATCCATTGCACACCTAGGGTCCCTGCTCCAGTACTTGGATTTGTTTTATAATTATTTAATTGAGGTGGTAATTAGGACTTTTTAGTAATTATTATTGCACAGGTTCGGCACCTATCACTTATCAACCCCAAGCAAAATGTGAGTGCAATTACATTGAGGAATGGCAAAGAGTTGCCACAACCCAGCCAGAGAATTTCTGAACAGGCCATTGAGGGGAATATTGAGAAAGAAGAAGTGGCACCCAAACCTAAAGATGTGCTGCAGCAAAAATTTAGAGATGAATAGTCAGTAGTGGTAACACCTCCTCCTCCATTTCCCAGTCGATTTGCAAAATCTAAGAAGAGGTAGCAAGAGCAAGTAGTTTTTGACATTTTTCGCAAAGTTGAGGTAAATATTCCCCTTCTCTATGCCATTAAGCAAATTCCTCAATATGCAAAATTTCTTAGAGAATTGTGCACGATAAGAAAAAGTTAAAAGGCTGTGAAAAGATTTATATGGGAGAAAGTGTTTCAGCGGTCCTACAACAGAAATTGCCTCCTAAGCATAAGGATCCAGGTATGTTTACTGTTCCTTGCAAAATAGGGAATGTTAAGGTCGAAAAAGCATTGATAGATTTAGGAGCTGCAGTAAATATCATGCCTCGTTCCATTTATAATTCTCTGAATCTTGGACCCTTAAAAGAAACGAGTGTCATTATGCAACTTGCCGATAGGTCTAATGCATATCCTGATGGGGTGTTAGAGGATATTCTAGTTTAAGTTGATAAATTGGTTTTTCCTGCAGATTTCTATGTGTTAGAAATGGATGATGATTTCTCTGTTTCACCTCCAATTTTGTTAGGCAAGCCATTTTTAATGACATCTAAAACAAAAATTGATGTTTATTCAGGGATCTTGACAATGGAATTTGATGGTGAAATAATAAAATTCAATATTTGTGATGCCATGAAATATTCTAGTGAGGCACATTCTATTTTTGTTATAGATGAAATTGACCCTTTCATGCAGCAGAAGTTTGAATTAAATGGTAGAGATGCTTTGAAGGATGTAATCAATCGCAATTTGGATTCGCAAGAAATGTCAAGAGTTGCAAAAAAGTTTGAGTTACACCCTGACTGAACACTGGTATTGTCTAGCCAAAGACGTTAAAGAAAGGCGCTACTTGGGAGGCAACCCAAGAATTTCAATTTTTAGTCATTTTTGAATTTTTTTTTCATGATTTTATGTGGAAGTTAAGTTTATTTCATTTCTTTTTGACAAAAGGCTTTTTGTTGCAGGCCATGGACGTGCTCATGAAGTTTTCGCTTTGATTGGATGAAAATTCCTTGGTCAGAAGACATTCTGTTATAAGACGTGCCCACGCTCTATATTCAGAGGGCATTGTTCGTTTTAGGTGGGATTGGACTGTCAACTATTTGTTACAAGACGTGCCCACGCTCTATGTCCAGAAGGAGTTGTTTGTTTTATGATTGGAAGGCCAGAAGACTATATCTTATACAGCGTGCCCACGCCTTACAACAAAACCTCCAATATTGCGATCCCAAGTTGAACCTCACTACGTGCTTCGCCTGCAGTGATTTTTAAGCAACTTATTCTCTCCCGAATGTTCAGTTCAATAATTAGGGAAGTCCTCTTTTCTTCTTTTTGCACTTAAATTTCATCCATTGAGGACAATGTCTGATTTAGATGTGGGGGAGGGAATATTTCAAGTGAAAAAGTTGTCATAAATTTTTTTTTTCAAATCTAGTTTTGGAGCTTCTATTGTGTTTTACGAAAAGCAATCAAGATGCAAATATGAATAGTATAATGTTATTAGCATGAGTATGTTATTTTCTTGCAATTGATTTGAATGATGGATGTGCTAGATTTGACATAATTTTAATCATTTTGTGAGCTTTTGAGCCTAATGAGCAATTCATTATAGTGTGCTCTATTTTCTTTTGTTGAGTGATATCACACATGGTTTGACATTCTAGAACTTGCTTTGTTATACATGTTGAGACCATACTTGAATTTGATGCAATAAAATGACAAGGGCAATTAGGTTTAACCCTTTTGACTTTCTAAATGCCTTCCCTAATTATGTTTACCCATAGTCAACCATTTTTGAGCCTCAATCCTTCTCTTTGTTTAATAGTCATAATTGTTACCGTAAACCTTTTGTTTGAATCTTCTCATTTGAACCTTGTGTCAAAGGAATACATTAATATTCTTGCATGAAATTTCAAGTGTGTTCCAAAAGTACGTTTATGGTTGGCAAGTGTGATAGTTATGTTGTGCACTTTTTTAAAAAAAAAAGAGAAATGAAAAAAAATACAAAAAAAAGAGAAAAAAATATTGAAAAAAAGAGAAAAATCGAAAGAAAAAAAACAGAAGAAAAAGAAAAAAATTTTTGTTGTGAAGTGCACTTGTGTTGTTTTGTGATAGTTAGGCTAATGCCTAAATTGTGTTTGCACTTGCCAAGTTTAGTGAAGTTATTGACACACCTGGAAGCCAGCTATACATGTGAAAGACAAAGGAGTTTGATTTCATGCAGAATATTATTGATATTTCCTTTGATATATGTACACCTAAATAATCCCCTTTTATCCAACCCTTAATCCAAGCCTCGTTACAACCCTTATAAAGACCCTTTGATTTTTGCATCGAAATCATTTTAAGTGGTGGAAATATGATATATTAGCAAGCTTATGGTAATGTCATCTCATGGAGTTGATTTGAGTGCTAAATATCCCTTAAACACTAGAGTGCAGAGTGTATATACTACTATCCGTGTGAGGGCTGTTGAATCTTGCGCATCCTGATTTTGATAAAATTGTTGAGAAGATATGATACTTGTGTTAGTATGCACGGTGCTATGAAATATTTGCCATCTTGACTGTGATTCTTGGGTAGTGAATGCTTGAGGGCAAGCATTGTTTAGGTATGGGGGAATTTGTTAAGTGATTAATTATGCATATAATTGGTGAATATTTTCCCCTTTATTTTGCTAAAATATGGTTTTAATTGATGAATTTTACTCATATTTGATTTTTGGTGTTGTTTTTAGGAATTGTTGGTGAGAATAGAGTAAAAGGTGTATTAAAAGTCGAATTTCCAGAAGACAACATCTTATAAGGCGTGACCACGTCTTTGCTTGATGAGAAACCCATGCTTACAGGATGTGAAGCGGGCCACCATTTGAATCTTTGCTAGCATATTGGAAGACTGTTGATATCCTTAGAAATAGATAACCCATTGCTTCCATCTAGTAGTATGAGTGGAATAGGAGTCCTAATCCTTTCTTTAGTGGAAGAAGCATATGTGAAGTGAGATTCTAATTAGTTTCCTAAAGGGAAACGTTTTTCTTTGGGGTTGGAACAGACGTTAGTTAAAAGGGGGGGACATAAGCCTTCAGCGGGGGATTCTTCCTCTATCTCTTATTCTTTTCCTCTTTTTCTCTACAATAAACCCTATTATTCCTGACGGCCGCGAATCTATCATGAGGAGCGGCTAGTTTCTTTTCTAGTTGAAGGATAATTGAAGCTTTGGTTTGACAATACTGTGAGATCTATTTTGATTTGTTTGTTTCATTTATTTATGAGTATTTATATATTCTCTGTTCATTTATGATTATGATTATTTTCTACAGTTAAATACCTGATCAACATTTAATTGTCGAAATAGTCTATTGCCATCTAAAATATCAAATCCGTAATTGTTTGATGGTTTTAGTATTTGTGGTGAGTGATATAATTTGATTGTAAAAGAAACTTTCGAATTTATGTCATGAGAATATATAATCTAACTTAAATGAACTAAGCGTGTGTGTTTGTTGGTTAGAATTGGTAGCTTTTCTAATTATTAATGTTGTCAATAGGTTAAATCCTAAGAGCTTGTTTAGGGTTGCTTAATTGGCAAGATAAATAGTCACAAAGTGTGTTGTGGTTATCGAAATAGTAAGGAGAGGCAGGTTGTCAGAGCGTGTTGACAACTATAACTAGTTTATTTATGAATAAGTGATTTCACCTTTGCATTGATGATCAGTTAAATGAACCAAAGTGGAAATTAGACCTTCGACTAGAGTGTTGCCTATTCTTGATTTAGTTTTATTTAATTTTGTGATACTGTCTTTATTTTTATTCAAGTGAGCTATTTGGTTAATTTCTCCTAATCCCCCATTTTTCACAAAGAAATAAATCACCCAGTCCCTGTGAATACGACCCTACTCACCGCTACACTTGAATTCATATTTTTAGAGTAGGAACTTTTATTTTTGCTGGTTTGACAAGCCAACAGTATCTTCCACAGTTGAGTGTTTGTACTCTCCATGCTTGTTCCTTCTATCTCTTCCCTTCATTGCTTATCCTTCCTGTCATTCTATCTTAACAGTTTGTAGGGTCCTTAGTGTGTAGTAGCCATATTTTGCTATGCATCCAAAAATATCTGTCGTCTTCATTCATCACACTAATTGGTATTCTTAGTATCTTCTCTGCATCATTTGAGTTGAAGGTTCTGAATATCAAATCTCCTTTCCATCTGAAATTGGAGATCAATTCCTCTACTTTTTGTGGTTTATTGCTTGTTGGTTTCTCTGTTGTTGGATACCTTTTTGGGTTATCTGGATTCAGTTGTCCTTCCAAATCCTAACTCTCCTTCCTGTTCCAATTCTTTTCCTCACACCACTTTCCACTTCTACTCTCACTGCCATTATGCTCTGCCAGAACCAAGATGCATTCTATGGTATTTTGCATTTGAAAATGGATTGATTGGAAAAATACTTTGCCTTTAGGATCTTGCTTGCTATTAGGTTTGGAAAGTTGATTAATCTCCAAATTTGCTTCCGTAGGAGCACCTTGTTGAAGTATTGTAGATCCCTAAATCCAAGTCCCGTATATATTTTTTCTTGAGTTAGTTTGCTCCATGAACTCTAATGAATCTTTTTCTTTCTGTCCACCTCACCCCACCAGCAGTCTGTTGTTAATGCTGAAAATTCATTGCATTGTTTAGCTGACAACATGAAAAATGACATTGCAAAGATTTGCATGGCCAACTGTCGTTGCTTTCAACATGATTTCTTTGCCTGCTGCACTAAGCAATTTATTTTGCCAATTATTCAGTCTTTTTTTAACATTGTCTCTTATGACCCAAAAAATTTGATCCTTTGTTGTTGTAACTACCACAAGATATTTGCCTTGAGAAACTGGTTGGATATCTCTTAGAGCTGTACATATACTTTCTGTTTTTCTCAATCCGTAACTTTTGATGATTACAAAAAATGGATGTTACTAATATTCTCTGATTAGATCTTTTCAAAATTGGAGCAAAACAGGTTCAAAGGCTAACATATGCTGAAATAGCTGTCGGACGCATATAAAGACTGCATCGGCCATCCGACAACCATTGAGTAACTTCGGACCCACTCTCGGACGTCCGAAGATGATAAGTCAAATCCTCTAAACTAATTGATCTCGATCGGACGTACAACAGCTAAGTACTGGACGTCCGATAAACATTGTGACACTTCGGAAGCAAAACATTGGAGGCACCAGACGTCCGAATGAATTGAAGGAGAATTCTCAGTTTTACAACATACCTTCAGATGCATATTCTGGAGGTACCGAACGTCCTAAACATTTCAAGAAAACTTTTTAAACTCACTGCCTGTGTTCAGACGCAGAAAACTAACCTACCGGACATCCGACACCACCAACGGCTAGTTGACTCTTCAACTGTCTTCTATCCGTTGGTAGCATTAATTGAAGAATTTTTTGGTCTCTTATAAAAAGAAAAAAATCAACCACTTCAAATAACTTTCGCACATTGAGACTACATCAGATCTTGAGTGATTCAAGTGTGAGAATACTCTTTAAAAGAATATTTGTACTCTTAGTTGTGAAATTTTCAATAAATTTTTCAAGTGTGTTTCTATTTCTTCAATAGTGTAGCTTTGTGAGAGTTGCCCGAGTGATAGTAAAACTTCCTTGCTTGATCAAGTGCGGCTTGGGGCGAGGAGAAAATGATCCTTTCTTTGTACACAAGAGATTGGTTGTAAGTTGATCAACTTGAAGAAACTTGCTATATAAAGTGGTATTCAAACTCAAGTGCAGCTTGAAACTTGGTTTGCTATTCTATCATTTTACTTATTGTCTTGCAATATAAATTGTCTATCTCTTCTACTCCCAAGCACTTGTGCTTATTCATCAATTGTTCCATTGTGTGGTCCTTTAGAAAAAGAGAGCAAGTTCTCAAAAAGTGACTCATATCTTGGCTAGTTTTTAAACCACCCAATTCACCCCCTCTTAGGTTATTTTCGATCCTTACAATTGGTATCAAAGCTTGGTCTTCTAGAGATTAAGCTCAATCGGCTTTGGAGTAAAAATGACAATCAACAATGCCATGTTTTTTAAGGACAATTCGTCACTAGACCCCCAATGTTCAACGGATCAAACTATGTGAGTTGGAAGGAGAGGATGATTATTTTCTTACAATCTATTGATATTAAGTTATGGTTTATTGTCAATGAAGGTTCATATGATGCCTCTATTATTGATGAAATTACTCATAGGCCGAGACCAAAAACAAGGAGTGAGTTGACTGGTGATGATAGAACTCATCTTATCTTAAATGCCAAGGCCATAAATGTATTATACAGTGCTTTAGATTCAAATGAGTCTATTAGAGTCAAAAGCTGTAGATCTGCAAAAAAGATTTGGGATAAACTCAGAGAAATTCGAGAAGGAAGTGAGAATGTGAGAGAACAAAAGAAATCCATTCTAGTCACTAAGTATGAATCTTTTAAGATGGAACCTCATGAAAATATTGACAAGATGTATTGCAGATTCAATGATCTTATTAAGGACTTAGAAGTTGAAAATGATTACTCTCTAGGTGAGAAAAATAGAAAAATTCTGAATGCTTTATCTAAGGATTGGAAGAGTAAAGTGACTGCCATTGAGGAAGGTAAAGATCTCAATATCTTGTCCATTGAATCTCTTATTAATTCTTTAATCTCTTATGAGCTGAAACTCAAGTCCAAGGTGCAGGAGGAAGAAGATACAAAAGTGAAAAAGAATATTGCTCTAAAAGCCTCAAAAGATGAAGATGATTCAGCCTCCTTAGATGAAGATGAAATGGAAGGTGATGACAGTGATATTGCACTCATCACGAAAAGCTTCAAAAGAATACTCAACAAGAGGAGATTCAGAAAAGGTGGACCCAACAACTCATTCCCAAATCAGTTCAACAACCTGAGAAATAAAGGGAAGCTAGAGCTCAATAAAAAGTAAACTGATAAGTGCTTTGAATATGGCCAACTTGGACACTACGCAAATGAATATCCAATAAAGAAAAGGAAGGAAAGTAAGGTTGAACGAAAATCAAAGTTTAACAATTTTCAGGTCACCTAGAATGATTGCAATTCAGAAGGTAAAGTCAAAAAAGAAGAGGAGTCTATCCACATGGCTTTCATGGCTATTGGTGATGAAGAGGTAACCACTTGTAACTCTCAAATTGATAGTGATAACGAATCTGATGATGATGTTAACTCTTTTATGGAAAGAATACATAACACTTTGAAAGAATCCTATGTTAGAAACAAGGAACTAAAATAGAAGATTAACTTTTTGATTCAAGACAATGCAAGCCTTTTTCGACAAAATAAATGTCTGAGAAATGAAAATGAGAACCTGAAAAGAATTGAAAATGATTTGCATGCTGAACTTGATAGAAAGACAAACTTCTGTGACATGCTCAAAAATGAACAAAGTAGCTTGAAAAGAAGAATGGATGATCTTAATCAGATGCTTCAACATAAGAAACAAAACTATTTTCAAAGGAATGATACAAAACCTCACTGTGATACTCATCAGAAAATGTTAAATCATAGTGCAAATAAGTTTACTATCTATAGGAGAAGACAAATAAAATTTATTAAACCTGTTCATTTGAATAATTCATTAACTATGTGCAGCTTCTGTTGTCAATTTGGCCACATAAAAAGTAATTGTTATGTTGGGAAAAATATGAAAAATGGCATGAGATGCATATGGATGGTTAGACATAATGCAACTCTCAAGGACTCAAAAAGTAAAGGGTACCAAATATTATCTTGTGGATCTTTGTGTAGGTGAACCTGGTGAACATTGTTAAGGAATCAAAGTGGTTCATAGACAGTGGATGCTCAAGACATATGACTGGTGATCCATCACAGTTCATCAAATTCAAGCCAAAAGCAAGCGGAAAGGTAACATTTGGAGATGATAACAAATTCAAAACTGTTGGAATTGGTGATGTTGGTAAGAATGGTCAAACCTTTGTTCACAATGTTCTTTTAGTTGACAATTTGAACTATAACTTGTTAAGTGTTAGTCAATTGTGTGATAGGAATCTGTTTGTGTTATTTAAAAAGCATGAATGCCTTGTTCTTGATTCAAATTTCAACACTGTTTTCAAAAAGAGTAAATGACATTTATGTAGTTATTCTTGAAAAAGTTGATTCCTCTAGTCTTAGTTGTCTCATAGTAGCAAATGAGAACCCCTGACTGTGGCATAGAAGGCTCTGTCATTTCAATATGGATCTGCTAAAAGAAATTTCCAAGAAGGATCTTGTTAGAGGGCTGCCAAAGATCAAATTTGAAAAGGACAGAATTTGTGATACTTGTCAATTTGGAAAACAAGTCAAAGTGTCTTTTAAACCCAAGAAATATGTTTCTACTACAAAGCCTGTAGAACTTTTACATCTTGATTTATTTAGTCCAACACAAACTACCAGTTTAGGTGGCAAAAGATTTTGCTTTGTATTTGTTGATGATTATTCTAGATGCACTTGGGTGATGTTTCTTGTACACAAAGATGATGCTTTCAAAAACTTTGTTTCACTATTTGCAAAAGTTCAGAATCTGATTGGATTGAAAATCATCAAAATCAGAAGTAACAATGGCTCAGAATTTTATTTTTGTGGCTTTCCAGAATTTTGTAACAACAATGGTATTACACATGAGTTTTCAATTGCAAGAGTTTTCAATTGCAAGAGTTCCCCAACAAAATGGGGTTGTTGAAAGAAAGAATAGAACTCTTCAAGAAACTACTAGAACCATGCTAAATGAGTGTAATTTACTAAAATACTTTTGGGTTGAAACTATAAATACAGTTTGCTATACCATGAATAGAGTTCTTTTAAGACCTATCTTGAACAAAACCTCCTATGAGCTGATGTTTGATAAAAAGCCTGTAGTTGGATACTTTAAAGTCTTTGGTTGCAAATGCTTCATTTTAAACATCAAGGAACATCTCGGAAAGTTTGATAAAAAATCTGATGAGGAAATTTTCTTGGAATATTGTGAGAATAAGAGAGGTTTTAGAGTCTACAATCGAAGAACTTTGGTTATAGTGGAAGCTATACATATTACTTTTGATGAATCTAATGGTGACATTTCCATAAGTAGTGGTGAAGATGATGATGCAGGTATTCAAGAAGAACTAAAGAAACTCACAATCACTGACCAAGGCATTGCTACACCAGAAAATGATTCAAAAGAAGATGAAACTCAAGACAGTCCAACAAGGGAAGACAGTGACAGAGACACTAGTACATCTAACGATCTTTCAAGATATTGAAAATTTGCTCAAAACCACCCTAAGGAGCTCATCATTGGTGATCCATCCGAGAAGGTCAGAACTCGTTCCTCCTCTAAACAACTAATAGATAATTTTGCATTAGTTTCACATTTTGAACCCAAAAATGTAGTTGATGCTTTGAAAGATGAGAACTGGATTTTAGCTATGGAAAAGGAGCTAAATTAATTTGAAAGGAACAAGGTGTGGAAATTAGTTGCTAGACCAAAGGATCATTCTATCATTGGCACAAAGTGGATTTTTAGAAACAAAATGAATGATAAAGGTGAGGTAATAAGAAATAAGGCCAGACTTATAGTCAAGGGATATACTCAAGAAGAAGAAATTGATTTTGATGAATCATTTGCACCCGTAACTAGGTTGGAATCAATTAGAATGTTTTTAGCCTTTGCATGTTTCAAGAACTTTAAATTATTTCAAATGGATGTTAAAAGCGCTTTCTTAAATGGATTTATTGATCAAGAAATATATGTTAATCAACCTCTTGGTTTTGAAAATGAAATTTGTCCAAATCATTTATTTAAACTCTCAAAAAGTTTGTATGGACTAAAACAAACTCCAAGAGCATGGTATGAACGTTTGAGTGATTTTGTGATTGAAAATAGTTTTAAAAGAGGTATTGTGGATACTGCTTTTTTCACTAAGCAAAGTTCATGTGATCTTTTAATTGTGCAAATATATGTGGATGATATTATATTCGGTGCTACTAATGAGAGCTTGTGCAAGGATTTTTCCAATATCATGCAAAAAGTATTTGAAATGGGCATGATGGGAGAATTAAATTTCTTCTTTGGACTCCAAGTGGTTTAAACTCAAGATGAAACGTTCATCAACCAAGCAAAATACACCAAGGAGTTGCTCAAAAGATTTGGAATGGAGGATTCAAAGCAGGTCGAAACACCTATGTGCACATCTACCAAATTTGACAAGGATGAAAAAGGTACAAAAGTTGATGAAAAGAAATATAGAGATATGATTGGTAGTTTGCTTTACTTAACTGCTAGTAGACCAGATATCATGCCTGCTGTGTGCTTATGTGCTCGTTTTCAGTTTTGTCCACAGCAATCTCATTTAAATGCAGTAAAAAGAATTCTTAGATATCTAAAAGAAATCTTGAATTTTGGTCTATGGTATCCTAAGTGTCATGAACTTCCTCTGTGTGGAGTCTCTGATGCTGACTTCGACGGTTGTAGCGGTGATAGAAAAAGTACAATAGGTATATATAACTTTCTTGGAAATTGCTTAGTATCCTAGTTTAACAAGAAATAAAATGCTATTTCATTATCTACAACTGAAGCTGAATATGTTGCCACTGGAGCTTGTTGTGCTCAATTATTGTGGATGAAAAACACTTTGAATGATTTTGGATTGATGTATGATTGTGTGCCTATGTATTGTGATAACACTAGTGCAATAAATTTGACAAAAAATCTCATCCAACATTCTAGGACAAAGCACATAGACATAAAGCATCATTTCATTCGTGATCTTGTCCATAAGGGTGAAATTTGTGTTCAATATGTCTGTTCAAAAGATCAAATTGCTGATATTCTCACAAAAACCTTACCACTGGATTAATTTGTGTCTTTGAGAACAAAATTGGACGTTTCAGAAAAAATTCTCTAAAAAATTCTCTGGTCTGGTTGGACGTCTGACAATGTCCTTGATCATCTACCCAGAAAATTTTGGTTCGAACGGAGGTGTCGGACGCTCTACTTCGTTCGGCCGTCCGACGTTCAAAAATTGCGTCTTATAAGGAAGCTCTCTGCGTTATTCAGTTCATTCTTACCCTTTTGTCTCAGACGTAACTCTTCACATTCTCTCAATTTCAAAATTCAAATTCATCTCTTTTCGAAACAAGTACCAAGAAATCACTCTGACCGATACCTTCACATACCTATTACAAGTTTATTGTGCATTATAACTTCTCCCAACCGTCAACTGCACTATAAATTTCAATTCTTACCCAAAACCCTAACCACAAAAATTTCTCCCTCTGTGGACAGTTCGTGCATTCACTGTAGTTCATACTACACTTCTCATCGTTTGATACTTATTTGTATCACATTACACAACAAAATCACACCGCATTGCAATCATGGTGAGGATTAGAGGAGGATCCGTCCGGCCTTCAAACTTCGTGATGAGGAGGATGGAGATGTTCAAGTTATCGAAACTTCCATCAAATCACCCAAAAAGAAAACTGAAAATCGTGGTGGAAAAACGAAACAATCTGCAAGGAAAAAGCAGAATGCGCAAACCAGAGAGCCATCTGTTGAATCATTCGATGAGCAGATGGAGGAGCATCAATCTGAAGGGCATCCAGGAAGTGGCAATGAAGAGGAACTGGAGCAGCCTGCCAATGTAGATGTAAGCACCACGAAATCACCCAGGAAAGGGAAAAAGACTGCCAAAAGGAAGAGCATTGCTCAACCCAAAGGAAGACAAACTGCTGATCCCTTTGGAAAATAACAGGATGCAGAGAAAAATGCTGAGGAACAGCAGACTGATGAACCATCTACCAGGAAATCACCAAGGACAAGATCTGATGTCCAGGGTGCTGCACCAACTACTCAGCGCAGTGGAAAAAGAAAGCATCTAGAAAATGAACCAGGGACCCAAACTGCTGTTGAACCAACTCCCTTGCCCAAGTTCATCGATGATGAAGCCAGGGAGAGGTTTGAATGGATCTCGCAGAAAGTCTTCATCACTCAAAGGACCATCATTCCCTACGAATTCCGTAAGCTTGACCTTGAATCTGTTCTCAACCTTTTTGAATTCCAAAAATGGACCCATTTTTTGACCATTCCAAACACCTACTATCCTGACATGATTCATCAATTCTTTGTAAATGTTAGAAAGGGTAAATCACATACTGATCTCATTTCACGTGTCAATTCTGTTAACATAGAGCTGAATCCTAATATTGTCAACTCTGTTTTGGAAACCAAATTGAAAATGATTTTAAAGGAAAAATTGCAAACTTCTTTTCTTACGAAGAATTTCCTTCTGCATACCATCACTTTCATGTTGCAAAATTGATGACCTATTTTCAGTCTCACTTTAATACTCCTGTTGAGGCAAGATTGGAAGATCTTAGTTCTCAAATCCTGATCATTTTTACCATAATTTCAAATCTGTTGGTGCCCACTGATGGTCACAGAACTGATGCAAATAAAATGGAACTTTATTTGTTCTACTATTTTCTTGAAAAAATCTGAATTGATTTTGATTTTGTCACGTGCAAATTTCTGCTCAAAATCAGTACTGACAGCCGTAGGAAACTATCCTATGGAAAATTTCTGACTCCCATTTTTACTCATTTTGAAATTTCCTTTACTGGTAAATCTCCAAAAGAGAGTGCATCAACTGTGTTTTCAAAGGCTTATTTTGAAAGGAAAAATTTGAAATTTTTTTAGGATCATTGGTACTACAAAAAAACTGTCTTTGAGTTTAGGAGAAAAAATCTTCATGAAACTCCTGTAACTCTTAGGACTTCTCGAGACCAGTCTATGTATGTGACACCCTTCACCATTCATCCTAGAAGGTCAGCCTCTATGCATACTTCATCCAACCTTGAGGTCATCTCTCTGCTTGATGACCTCAAACAACATATTCTGCTTCTAGAAAATGGCTTGATGATGACCATGACTTCTGATCAACAAGCCACATTCGTTGCCAAACAAAATCTGCTTGTACCTCCCATTCCTCCAGAAAATGAAATGCACACCGAAAGGAGCCTAGGACTGAGCCAACCACTTAGGCTACCCCAGAATACCGTGCCTCCAGTTCTCAACCACAGGACAAGGGAAAAGCTCCGGCAACTGAAGAAGAGACTGAAGAGGATGATGATGATGATGAGGATGAGGACACTAAGGAAGAAGACCCTGACCAGTTTCGCCTGGTTAGAAGAAGGTCTGGATTCTCTAAAATCACCATATAGGCACTACTAGACTACTGCACTTCATGATTAGGATAATAGTTCATATTAGATTTTTGTATTTTTTGCACTTAAAAACATTTGCTGTGCTCTGTCTTAAGGATTTTACTCCTCTACTGGTCTGTAAAACTATTTAGTTATCCTTTATGTTGAATGTTGCTTATTTCAGTTTATCCGCAAATATTAGTTTCTGGTTGATAATGTTTTGGTTTTGGTTCTGAATGGATGGTGTTGCTGTGTTCTGCCAATATTAGTTTTGCTAAATTTAGCTTGGATGTGTGTTGCTGATAATACATGGTGACAATATTGGTGAGGCAATGTATTGGTAATATGGATAATTTTATTGGTTGATTCAATGATGACAAAAAGGGGGAGATATATGGATATGTAATCTATATGTGAGGGGGAGTCATTTTAAGGGGGAGTTGTGATTATTCTGAATGGAAGTTGTGAATACTCCTTGAATGCATTAAGTTAGGGGGAGTTGTACCTAAAACCTTTTTACTCCATCCATTGTTTTGTCATCAAAGTTTGTAAAATCGGGATTCTACGTGGAATCGATTTTAGTTTCACAGAATTAGATCGTAGAATAAGATCCCACCAAAAGCTCCTAAATTTACCAAATTAATGAAATTGAAATTCATATATCATTTTGTACATCCTAAAAGATATCAAATAAATAAGTTACTCATAAATATATAGCATTTTTTACTTAATATCTGACAAGTAATAAAAAAGAGAATATAAACCTGTCATCTGTCATAATTTCAAGTCTTAAAACCAAATGCTTCACAATTTACACAATTATAATTTCAAATATAAAATAATCACCAACCTTCACAAATACTAAAAAGTCAAACATCCAAAATGATTTTCAAGATCAAAATTAACTACTAAAATGTCATCTGTCAAGTTTAAACAAACATGAAAAAATAAAAATAAAATAGTAACAATTCATCGTTTTCAAGTATCGTAATAATTCAAAAATACATTAATTTATAACCAATCATTGTCATCATTTTCATCAAATTCAGCATCCCCATAATTCACATTATCAAAATCATTATTTTCCCAATCATCTTCACCATTCCAATTCTCTTGGAATTCATCTTCGGCATTATCTTCATCACCATCCAAATTAGTATCATCCAAGTCATTAGTTCCCATTTGAACATCATTTTCAGGAACCATATCAAAGTAATCATCATCTTGACGGTCGAATTCAGTTGAAGGCCCATCATCTTCATCAATAACATGAATCTCTTTCATTTTATTAACTTGTCTTCAACGGGCATGGGTTTCACGATCTTGATGATCATCTAAATAAACAACCAATAATAATGAAAGTTACCAAAAAACAAGAGATCTTACAAAATAAAACCATAAAAACTATAAAAAAAAGATAAAATTTATGCTTAAATTGGAAGAAAGAAAGAAACTTACAAACTCTCTGCACATTTCTTGTAAGTATTTCAATTTCATCATCTTCATTTCCCTCTTCATCTGAAGTGTCACATTTGGGACTGTCATCTAGAACTCGTAACCAGTTATTTTCTCTTGGAAGAGTTGGATTTTCTCTCTCCGTCACCCATTCATCATCCGAAGGCAAATTCTCCAAAGGAATTTCTTCAATAACATGCTGCCTTTGCCTTTGTCTCTCTCTCAACTTCAAGTTGTACATCACAAACACAAGGTCATTCATTCTTTTTTGAGCCAAACGATTTCTTCTCTTAGAATGTACCTATTGAAATTGAAAGAACTTATGCAGTTATAATATGAATTTAAATGCAAATGCTAAACAAAATATTATACTGAATGAGATATTATGTTATATGAAAACATTGTTACCAATTCAAATGCACTCCAATTTCGCTCACATCCAGAAGAGCTACAAGTTAAACTGAGAATTCGAATGGCAAAAATTTTCAACTCCGGACACTCATCGCCATAAGATTCCCACCAATCAGCTATAGGAAATTAAAATAAATAACAAATTAATAAAGATTTTAAAAATAAAAACACAAGTTCAAATAGTAACTAACCAGGAGATTTCTTGTTTCTTGTTAGTACAGCATTTTCATGACCAAATAATCCACTTGCATGTCGAAAATCATCTAATTGCAGATCAATCTTCACCCTTTCACCGGATTCGGGAACCATCTTAGCAATGCAATCATAAAGGCCACGTTTTATATTTGCATCCGACTAAAAATCTGGACTATATTGAAATTGAGGATTCAAATAATAACCCGCGGCATGCAAAGGATGACTCAATTGATCTTCCCATCTTTTATCAATGATAGTAAATGCCGATTCATATCTAGGATATAAACATGAGTTTGGTTAAAAAAATCCATTCTACTATCCAACATAGAAATTATAAATGAATTCATAATTAATATGACAATTTATTTAAAATTTACCTCTTTCGAACATTGTTCACATTTTGTTTGATTTCTTCTTTTGCTTGATCAATAGCTTTATAGAGAAAGCCCATGGCTGGTTTTTCATCAGAATCAACCATCCTCAACACTTTAATAAGAGACGAAGCTATCTTTAAACATTGCTCCACATTTGGCCAAAATTGTTGATTATCAAAAATGATGCTCTCAATTTTTTTCCCCTTATTTCTCCTAGCATACATGCTGGTTTTCCACTTATCCGAAGAGAAAAAGGTAAACAAATTCCCTTTCAGCTCACTAAGACGTCCATGGTCAAGTATGAAGTAGCAAAACGAGTAACTCCAGGTCTAATCAACTCCTTGCCATTAGTGAACTGTTTCATCCAATTAATAACTGTACCCCATGAATAAATATATGTAACCACTGATTTCGCTTTTTGTATGGTAATTTTGTGGAGAGAATCAAACTTTTGAAAATCTTCTAACATTAGATCAATACAATGAGCAGCACAAGGGGTCCAAAACAATCGTTTTCTCTTTTCCATCAATATTTTTCCAGCTGCCTTATAATTAGAAGCGTTATTGGTGATGACCTGCACAACATTATCCTCTCCACTTTTTTCCACAATACCATCTAACAATTCAAATAATTTTTGAGCTATTTTTGAAATGTCAGTGGTATCTACTGAAGATAAGAACACAGTACCAGCTGGACTATTCACAAGAAAATTATTCATTGTTCTCTTTCTTTGATCAGACCATCCATCGGACATAATAGTACAACCAGCTTTTTTCCACTCTTTTTTGTACACATTAAGCAAATTCAATGTCTCTTATACCTCTTTTTTCAAAAAAGTCACTCTCATTTCATGGTATGAAGGTGGTTTAAGTCCTTTTCCATATTCTCCCAACTTTCTAATCATTAAAGGAAACAATGGATTATTTACAGCATTAAATGGAATGGCGCTTGTATAGAACCACCTAGCCATTATTTGACAAACTTCATCTCTATCTTGTTTCTTCCATTTCTCATTTATGGTTGTTTGCCTCACATTCAACCCACCAGATTTTCTCACAACAAAACTGTCCATAGAACATTTTTTGCCTACTGCCCAACTTCTCCTTCTTCTTCTTCTAAATCATACATTGTACTAACCCTTTGTTTTTTTTTTCCTGGATTCCTCAGAACTTGCACTTAGTAAATCCAACATTTGGGTTCTAACATCTTCAGGAACACTGGGACATGGTTCAACATTTGTATGTGTACAAGCTAAATGATGTTTAAGCCTATACACACCACCTGCGCGAGTAATCCCACAGTATTTACACTGAACTTGTTTTTTATTAGAATCAATTTCAATTCCATGATCCCACCCGGGATCCAATCGAGCACCCGGTGCATTTTTTCTACTTTGTTTCTTTGAAGCGGTTGAAGACATTTAAACACTGCCAAATATATTAGAATATTCATAAGAAACCAAGAAATTTAGACCAAACCAGCACTTGATAAAAGAAAATAAAGCTAGCATTCAGAAAATAAGCTAGACCAGCCCAACACAAGAAAGGTAAAGGACAGCAACTAATAGAAGTTCAGAAGCAACTAAAGTGCAAATCTAATGAAAATAAAGGTAAAGGGCATAACAGAAGCAACAATAGAAGTTCAGAAATTAATGCTAGAACAGCAACAAGAAAACCAAATTTTCACGAATCCTAATGGACCCGTCAATAATTCCCTTCAACTCAATTCAATCAAAAGCAATATATGTTCAAATACCAAGAACACCAAATATCTAGCTAAATTGTGACAAAATTAGCTAATGAAACAAGGATGAACTACATGTACATAATCTAGTATATGAAGGACCTTCCACTGATTACTATAGAATTAAAGACTGGCAGTCACAAACTACAATTCAACTTCAAACTAAACAATTATAACCTAGGGAACTCATTCAAATTTCCAATTCAATCGCAGCGAGACATTACTCATTTGTGAACAGTCCCGCCAAAACCCAAAATTGAAGAACTCCAAAGGCGATAATTCAACAAAAGATGCAATAAATTTGAAAGTGAAGCGAGACTCACAATTGGAATGCTTCGAGGAACTTGTTGTGCTCGGGTTCTGTCCAGCTCTCCCGTCACTTGGTAATGGTGTAGGGTTTTCGGACCTTCTTGCTCAGGTCCTCGGAGGACAACGAAGTGCTGTTGGCCGTCGAAGCCGTGGCAATGGTGACAGAGATTGAAGCTTTAATTTAGGGTGGCGGTGCTGGAGGCTAGAGATTGAAGCTTTAATTTAGGGATTTGGGTAGGACCGCAGCAAAAGAGAAACGACAAAGGAGAAAGGAAAAGGATTGCTTGAGAAGATGAAGAGTACCGAAGCTTTTTTGAGTTTTGACTTTGACGGAGCTTTTTGAGTCCACGTGGTCAAAAATGTTAAAACATTGCAAGTTTGCAACTAAGGGATGCAATCCTTTGATAAATTACAAGCCCACCCCAAATGTTTTGATTTAGTTGCAAAATAGAGTATCAATTTCACAAATCAGGGAAAATTTGTAGGATCGAGATAGGATCGTACGATCTTACACGAGCCTACTGATCCTACCTCGATTCTACATAGATTAATGAAATTTACGATTCTAATGCGATCCGGATCGATTTTGATATTCCGGATCGTAGGATCGTACGATTCTACGATCCGGATCGCGATTTTAACAACCATGTTTGTCATCATCAAAAAGGGCGAGATTGTTTATCTCAATCCGTAACTTTTGATGATTACAAAAAATGGATGTTACTAATATTCTCTGATTAGATCTTTTCAAAATTGGAGCAAAACAGGTTCAAAGGCTAACATATGCTGAAATAATTGTCGAACGCACATAAAGACTGCATTAGCCGTCCGACAACCATTGATTAACTTCGGATGCATGAAGAACCCACTCTCGGACGTCCGAAGATGATAAGCCAAGTCCTCTAAGTTAATTGATATCGATCGAACGTACAACACCTAAGTACCGGACGTCCGATAAACGTTGCGACACTTCGTACGCAAAACATTGGAGGCACCGGACGTCCGAACGAATTGAAGGAGAATTTCCAGTTTTACATCATACCTTCGGACGCATATTCTGGAGGTACTGGACGTTCTAAACATTTCAAGAAAACTTCTTGAACTCACTGCCTGCGTTCAGACGCAGAAAACTAGCCTACCGGACGTCCAACACGACCAACGGCTAGTTGACTCTTCAGCTGCATTCTATTCGTTGGTAGCATTAATTGAAGAATTTTTTGGTCTCTTATAAAAAGAAAAAAGTCAACCATTTCAAATAACTTTCGCACATTGAAACTACATCAGATCTTGAGTGATTCAAGTGTGAGAATACTCTTTAAAAGAAGATTTGTACTCTTAGTTGTGAAATTTTCAATAAACTTTTCAAATGTGTTTCTATTTCTTCAATAGTGTAGTTTTGTAAGGGCTATCCGAGTGATAGTAAAACTTCCTTGCTTGACCAAGTGCGGTTTGGGGTGAGAAGGAAGTGATCCTTCCTTTGTACACAAGAGATTGGTTGTAAGTTGATCAACTTGAAGAAACTTGCTATGTAAAGTGGTATTCAAACTCAAGTGGAGTTTGAAACTTGGTTTGCTATTCTATCCTTTTACTTACTGTCTTGCAATATAAATTGTCTATCTCTTCTACTCCCAAGCACTAGTGCTTATTCTTCAATTGCTCCATTATGTGGTCCTTTAGAAAAAGAGGGCAAGTTCTCAAAAAGTGACTCATATCTTGACTAGTTTTTAAACCACCTAATTCACCCCCTCTTAGGTTGTCTTCGATCCTTACACTTTCCTTCAATCCTCTTTCTGTATTCTTGCTAAACAAGATTGAAGATTTCTCTAGGTTTATTAGTTGACCTGAGTCTTTCTCATACTAGTGCAGTATATCCTTTAACTTATGAGCTTCATTCTTGCTAGCTTTGCAAAAAACTAAGGTGTCATCAACAAAAAAACAAATGTGTTAGAGTAGGCCCTTGTCTGTTGATTTTCAGTCCACTTATCTCCTTTATTTCTACAGCCTTCTTCAATAGGTTGAAAAAGCCCTCAAAGAATATTAGGAATAAATATGGTGACAGGGCATCTCCCTGTCTTATTCCTCTATTAGGTTTGATATACTTCTTAGGTTGTCCATTAATGTTGAAAGAATAAGTAACTGTAGATATACAACTCATTATCCAACCTATCCATATGGAATTGATCCCCATTTTCTCCATTACTACCTTCAAAAAATGTCATTCCACTCTGTCATAGGCTTTTGACGTATCGAGTATCATAGCCATAAATCCCATTTTCCCTTGCCTTTTGTTTTTTAGGTAATGCATGGATTCATGAGAGATAATGATGTTGTCTAAAATTTGCTTATTTGAGACAATGGCAGATTGATTTTTACTGATGCAGTAACTAAGGATATGCTTCATTCTATCAATCAGAATTTTGGAAATAGCTATGTATAATATATTACAGAGACGTATTGGTCTGTAATGCTTAAACTCAATCAGATAGTCTATCTTGGGAATTAGGGAGATGATGGTGTGGTTCCACTCTTTTAACATTTGGTTTGAGTGAAAAAATCTTTTAATGGTATTTACTACTTCCTTTTTAAGAATGGAATAGTATTTCTGGAAGAAGAGAAGAGTCACCCTATCAGGGCCAGGGGTCTTGTTGGGATTCATGGAAAAAAATAATATTTTTAATTTCAACATCCTCGATTAGTTTAGTTAGACTGTCATTCACTTGATCAATGATGGAAACTGGAATACCGTCAAGTATTTCATCTTTATCATTTTTTGCCATTACAGCCAAATAATTCCTTGCAATACTTAACCACCTCCCATCCAATTTCTTCATTAAAGGTAGTCCATGAGCCATCTACCTTTTGAAGTTGTAGCATTATGTTCCTTTTCCTTCTATTTTTCACAGCTACATGGAAAAATTGAGTGTTCTTGAACCCTTCCTGCAGCCATGTGATCATAACTTTCTGGCTCCAGCACAATTCATCCTCTTTAAAGGCCTCTCTCAGTTCCATTTTCAAGGCAATATCTTGTTTCTTTTGTTTTCTCCTTCAGCATTTCTCACCTTCTCTAGTTGTTCTTTGATCTGGTTTGTTCTTTTCCTAGAGTTATCTTGAAAATTATTTCTCCACTTCAATAGTTCCACTCTGTAGTGCCTGATCTTCTTTACCATTCTAATCATTCTGGAGCCTTCGCAGTGTTTCGCCCATGCCTTCTTTATTACCTCATTTATCCCTTCCCTTTGTGCCCAACTTTTATAAAAAAAAAAAAACCTTATCCTCTTTCTTTTCCGTCTTGGCATTATGTCTAGCACTAGCAAGCTATGATCATATGCATAGCTCTCTATGTGAGTGCACCTAGGTTTTCCAAACATTCTAGTCCACTCCACACTACTCAATTCTCTGTCTAGCATTTGTTTAATCTCTCCAACTTCCTAGTTATTGGACCAAGTCCATGAACTTCCTTCAAACGCAACATCTACTAATTGGTTCTCTTCAATGCATTCATTAATATCTCTGAAGCTCCAATCCTCTCTATTTTTGCCCCCTTCCCAATTTTTTTTTATTGGAACAAATGTCATTAAAATCTCCCATAATTATCCATTTATCTCCCTAAAGGTATTTCCTTGCTTTTATCACTTCCCATTGCTTTTTCCTTATCTGATCCTCACAGCTAGCATAGATATCTACAAACCACCACATGCTTCTTGATTTTGGATTTTCAATGTAAGTGTGACGGCCCTATCTCCCCTTAAGGAGTACCAAAGGGCTCGGCGAGTCGCCTGCCCAACTCTCGTCAGGACTCACTCACTCGTATCATGTGTATACATCCATAGATAATAAGTAACACATTCACTTCAACTTAATATATACATTGATGCTCAAATAAAAGATAAAAACTTCTACACACCAGAAATCTTCAAGGTTTTTACAATTTGAGTACAATCAACCCTAGTCGGGTATAGCGCGAGTACCATTTCAAAATTTAAAATAACTAAACTGCGCTAGCCTGTACACGTCTCATGCCTCGCTCATACCCCCTGTAAGGAAAACAAATAGCGTGGATTGAGCTAAAAGCCCAGTGAGGTTCCAAATAACCAATTGACTATTATTTAAACATGTAAGTATCACGTAGCAAAGTAGTGAGTATGAAAAGTTCATAAAAGTGGACAATAAGACTTCAAGTAGCAAATCTCAAGTGAGCGAGTGTAAAAGTTTTCAGAAGAAACGATAATCCAATAAATAATAATCATTCCAAAGTATAAGGATACGGATGGCTCTCAGGAGCCAAATTCCCATCGCGTCATCAGAGCTTGATCAATTAATAGTTGACACTCCGTCAACCTTCAAGTACGTAACCAATCCAGTAGAGCACTACTTAACGCCAATCTCCGTTCATCGATCAACCCCCTTACCGGGCCCGAACGCCAAACAAGAATAAAAGTGGTAATACTCGAGTATACCGATTAGTCGAGGAGATATCACTCCACTCGACGAAACAAGAAACTCAGGGTTCGTTATCCAATCGACCAAGCCCTTGCTGGCTCGACTTAAGTAACTCGCCACAAGGTTTCTGGAATTCCAGGAAGTGCGCACATCTTAAACATGTATATCAAGTCAAGTGCAACAAGGAACAAGTATATATCACATAAGGGCAAGTGCGATAAAGTACACTCTCGCCCTAACAATTCACGTATATAACATGTAATCATATTTGTCACGTAACAAATACAAGTATCAAGTTCAATTCGGTATTTGAAAACACTCACCAAAAGTAGTGCCTCTAGTGATCATGTCCGGGTTATACTCCGGGTTTGGAGTCCATGTGAGAACCCGTAATTTTCATTTTCTAGATTTCTCGTATTTTTATGGCTTGTTTTCTGCATTTTCGTGATTAGAAAAATTTCTAGATAATTTTAAGGAGCAGATATAATTTTTAGATGCTTTTTCTAGTATCGAATGGATTTTGAGAAATTAAGAGCGTATACCGAACGTGGGACCCACTAGTGCGAAAAGTTCGGAAAAATTCGACCAACTAGATTAAGTTTTAGATACTGGAGTTAATTTATCGGGTGTTAAGAGATAAGTAGAAGTTGTAATTTGGATTGATATGAGAGAGACAAGTTAGGTAGGTATTTAATAAAAGGTGACAAGTGTCACTTGGCTATTGGTTGGACCATTTGACTACTATTGCATGTCTTACCAATTGACTTAAATATCTTAAAAATTCACCAAAAATCCCTCATTCTTCTCTTCCTCTTGGCCGAATCTCTTAAGCAAGGAAAGAAAGAAAACTCTTCAAGATTTTGGCTTCCATCTTGCTTCAATCAACTTACTCAACCATCCAACCTTGATTTTGCTCCATAAAACCACTTAAGGAAGTGTTGGTGAGTTGTTGTGTGGAATTATTTGGAAAGCTAAGGTGACCAATAGCTCTCTCTCTCTTGTTTTAAGGTAAGTTGTGAAGAACCACCCTCCTCCTTTAATTGATGCTTAAATCATGCTTAGTGATAGTAGAAGATGCAAGTTTATGGATTAATTCTTGATTTGTGGTTGAAATGATCAAGTTTTATTATTTTTGGGGATTTTCTGTTTTAATATAAGCATGATTGTGTGGCTATCTATGATGATTGGAAATGGTCTATAATGACTTAAGGAGGTGGGAAAAGTGATTAATTGCAACCAATTTCTGGTTTGGAAGAAATTTCAGAAAACTAGGGTATTTGAGGGAGCATTCTGTCCGAAATTTTAGGTCCTAGATAGAGGCCGAATTGGCCTTGGCTTAAAACATTAAAGTTGTAGGGAATGACATTTTATAGGTGCCTACAAAATTTCAGGTCAATCGGAGTAGTGTAGAATGAGATAAGTCGAAATTACTATTGCTGTTCTGGTTTTACCCGAATTGGAGAATTGCGCCTGTAATTGGTTGTTTTGGCAGGAATTGATTCCGAATTAGTTGTTGAGGCCTTCTGATGAAATTTATCCCTGTTTCTTAGCTTTCAGCTGGTTTTTGAATTTCTGGATTTGGACTTGTAGAGCCTGAGTTATGGTGTTTCCGCTAGAATGCGTTTTGGTGAATCTGTTTTACGTTTTTTATGTAGTATCCTGCATTTTTGACCTGTTTGCACTCAAAACTGGGTTGAGTGACCTTCTGTGATGTTGTAGCCCTGTTTTTTAGCTTCGAGATGGTGGGTCTTGCACCCTCATCCGATAATCGTAGTGAAATTGGTGCCATTACCGCAAAATGAGGACAAAAACTGTTTTTTCAGGGCCAAAGTTAATTGCATTTCCGAATTTTCTGGTTTCCTCTAATGTTTGTATATGCTTAGGGAACCCTGTTTTGGTAGTAGATAGAATTGGTTTATGACTTGTAATCGAGTATTATTGTGGTTATTTGAATAGTTTAGGGCTTGACTTTCATATCCGGACATTTCTTAGTTAAATTTTGTACTTGAATGCATTAAGCCTAGTGAACGGCTTTTGGGAATGAGATTCTTTTGTACGAGATGTTGGGACTGATTTGAGGATATAATGAAGCCATGATGGCTGGAAAATAGGTAAAAACAAGGGATATGTTGCCGAAATTTTTCTTGAGGGCTAGTTGGATTTACTTGTGATTTGAACGAAGGGCTTTTGGGTTGTTTGAGCCTAGGTCTTCATGTTACCTTTTCGTTACCAAAAATCATGTTTTGCACCTTGCTTTAGTAATTATTTGGCGAGGCATACGACTGGTAGTCGAGCCTCACATGTGCATTCTGTATACTCAATTTTGAAAGTGGAACCTTCAATTGTTTTCCTTGGATTATTTTAGGGTTTATTGGTGATTAAAGCTCTCTTTTGGGAGGTATCTGCACTGACCCTGGTGAGTGTACTACTCACTTGTGTGTTATTATATGGCTTTGATACTTGAACTTGAGGTGTTGAATGTTAATTGATTGAAGTGAGAGTGTACTTTATCACTTGCACTTATTGTTTCGTATGTTATTGGAATGTTATATGAAATGAAATACATGACTTGGTATCGTTTGGACGAGTCTCCAACGACTACAAATGTTATCAATGAGCTCAACCCCATTGGTAGTTGATTGAATCGAGCCGGCGAGGGTTTGGTCGTGCCAATTAATGAACCTTGGGTAAAGTTATATGGAATCTTGTAGTATGCGAGACTCTCGATTCCGGTATACTCGAGTAATACCAAAGTGCAAGTGTTTGGAGTTCAGGCCCGGTAGGGGGATGTTAGGTGGAAGGAGTGGAAGTAAAGTGGTGTCTACGGTTGGTTACCTTTGAACATTGACGGAGGGTCAATGACGTCCGATCAAGAAATGCAAACGAGGAAAGGGCTCTTGAGAGCCATCTGTATCCTTTTATCACCACCCTTAATGTGTGCCTTTGTTTACTTTTGGCAAATTGAAATGAAAAGCTGTATGATTACATGAACTTGGTTGCTTAAGTGATAGTATCTCACTGGGCAATTTGCTCACACCGTTCCTTTTATTTTCCTTACAGGCATATGACTACTTTTGGAATGATTCTTGCTAGATGGTTGCCGAATGTGCTAAATGAATGTCTCTTTTGTATAGCCTATGAATCGAAACCCTAAATGTACCTTTAGCGCCGTTTCACTTTTGATTTTGGCAAACCATACATGTAGTAACTTTTGTATCACTTTTGTATGCCATTTTGGCTTGTAAACACTAAATGTTATGTTGTATATGTATTTTGATGTTTGACTGGGTTCTGACGGGTCGGTTACTATTCATGGCCGACTCCGGATTTCATTTTTTTTTATTTTGGGTTATTTTGGCCATTTTGACTTGTTTACGCGCGTTATAAGTTCCGGAACGCAATAGATCGCTCTAAACTGCACTGGTAGTCCTGGCGAGAGCTGGGCAGACAGTCCGCTAACCCCTTTGGTTCACCTTAGGGGAAGGTGGGGCTGTCACAGGTGGTATCAGAGCCACTTCGCGTGGTCTCTGCGCGGAGTGAGATTGGGCCAAGTGGTGTTATGGTCCTGATTTCATGGATATGTCTAAGTGCTCGTTTGAGCGTAAGTTATGAACGGGGCTTGTTATAAGTGTAAAAATCTTTATTATGGAAATTGATGACGACAGATAAGTATGTCGGGTAGGAATCTTTAGTATGGATGATTTACGCTTGGGACAGGCCGGCTCGAGTTATGAATTATCTTAAATGGGATTCTTGCGCCCGGATACGAAAGAGATGAGAGTCTAGGTTAGAAAGAATTGGGCGAACTAGAAATTGCGATTCTATGGATGACTTTGTATGTACCTGACTGACTGTTCTGTATACATGTTGATCCTGTTATGTGTTCTCTGTATATGTGTTATGTGTTTAAATGCTCGACGAGGGAGTTGAGTAGTTAATTGTTCTTGTTTACTTGTTCCTGTTTAATGCTGCGAAAAGGAGGGGTTAGCTGCCCTTTAACAGTATATTTATTTTGTGACCTAGATCGACTTAGATTGTATAGAAGGCACACGTAGTGGACGGGGGCGTGGGCGCGGGAATAGGCAACCTACGCCAGACCGGGGTGCTGGGAAAACCTCCTCTGGACCCCATCTTGAACCGAGAGTTGATCCCAATGTACAGATAGCTGCCGCTATGCAGCAAATGACAAACTTGCTGGCACAAGTGGTCCAGCAACAAGGCCAGAATCCAAATCCTAATCCAGGAAACCCAGGAAACCCTGGCAATCATGTTGAGAGCGAAGACAGAGCTCTTGAACGATTTCAAAAGTTTGCTCCACCCAAGTTCATTGGGGGACCCGATCCGGATGTTGCCGAAAGGTGGTTCGAAAAGATGGTCGATATTTTCGCCGCCCTACACTATACCGAAGAACGGCAGGTGACTTTTGCCATTTTCCAGCTGGAAGAGGCGGCCCGCTCCTGCTGGAATGTCATTCGGCAAAAATGGGAGCGGGAACAAACGCCCAGGACTTGGGTAAATTTTATGAGGGAGCTTAACGCGAAATTCTTCCCTCCTCTGGTTCAGGAGAGGAAGGAAAATGAGTTCATCCGACTCCGCCAAGGAGTTCAATCGGTGGCGGAATACGAGAGCCAGTTCACCCGCCTGTCCAAATTTGCGCCTGAGTTGATTGTGACGGAGCAACGGCGAATTAGGCGTTTTATCCAGGGCCTAAACGTGGAGATTCAGAAGGATCTCGTAGTGGCTCAAATTAATGCTTTTAGCAAGGCCGTTGAGAAGGCCCAACGAGTAGAGAGTGCCAGATTGCAAGTAAGAAATTTTCAGGCGAAAAAGCGAGGATTTCCTGGAACTAGTTCGGGGCAGGGGGATGAGAGTACCCCTTCCAAGTTTGGGCGAGGAATTGGAGAAGAAAGGGTACCGGGAGTGTCACGAGAGAGCCCGTCGCGAGGCGGCCAAGTGGGGAGAGGCCAGAGAGGAGGCTCGGCTTCTGCAACACATGGATCTTGCGGGTATTGCGGAAAGCCAAACCACTCGGAGGACAATTGCTGGAAGAAAGAGGGAAAATGTTTGCGCTGTGGAAGTGCAAACCATCAGCTCGCTACTTGTCCAGTCCTATCACAAGATGGAAAGGGGAATCAGCAAGCGACAAAGACTAACTTCGAATCGGCTAAGGAGGAAGGGACTAAATCTAAGGTGGCAGCTCGTGTGTATTCACTGGAGCCACAACAGGTCCTCGATTCTCTTGAGATTGAGGAAGGTACGATTGCGGTATTTCTGCGGAAATATTAGTAGATCCCGGTGTTACTCATCCATTTGCCAATCCCAATTTTGATGGACGAAATAGATACCACGCCTGCTTGTCTACCCTACGACCTGAAAGTAGAATTCCTATGGGGAATCATCATTTGAGTATTGGTATGGTTTGTAAGGATCGTAGAGTTTGGGTAGGAGAGAGAATTGTATTCACGTAGAAAAAAAAAAGTGGAAAAAAATCATGGGATAGAAGAGGCTACCTGGGAGGTGAAAAAGGAATACCCTGAACTGGTTGTGAACCAAGGTGAGAAATTTCGAGGGCGAAATTCTTTTAAGGTGGAGAGAGTGTGAGAACCTGTAATTTTCATTTTCTAGATTTCTCATATTTTTATGGCTTGTTTTCTGCATTTTCGTGATTAGAAAAATTTCTAGATAATTTTAAGGAGCAGATATAATTTTTAGATGCTTTTTCTAGTATCGAATGGATTTTGAGAAATTAAGAGCGTATACCGGACGTGGGACCCACTAGTGCGAAAAGTTCGGAAAAATTCGACCAACTAGATTAAGTTTTTGATACTGGAGTTAATTTATCGGGTGTTAAGAGATAAGTAGAGGTTGTAATTTGGATTGATATGAGAGAGACAAGTTAGGTAGGTATTTAATAAAAGGTGACAAGTGTCACTTGGCTATTGGTTGGACCATTTGACTACTATTGCATGTCTTACCAATTGACTTAAATATCTTAAAAATTCACCAAAAATCCCTCATTCTTCTCTTCCTCTTGGCCGAATCTCTTAAGCAAGGAAAGAAAGAAAACTCTTCAAGATTTTGGCTTCCATCTTGCTTCAATCAACTTACTCAACCATCCAACCTTGATTTTGCTCCATAAAACCACTTAAGGAAGTGTTGGTGAGTTGTTGTGTGGAATTATTTGGAAAGCTAAGGTGACCAATAGCTCTCTCTCTCTTGTTTTAAGGTAAGTTGTGAAGAACCACCCTCCTCCTTTAATTGATGCTTAAATCATGCTTTGTGATAGTAGAAGATGCAAGTTTATGGATTAATTCTTGATTTGTGGTTGAAATGATCAAGTTTTATTATTTTTGGGGATTTTCTGTTTTAATATAAGCATGATTGTGTGGCTATCTATGATGATTGGAAATGGTCTATAATGACTTAAGGAGGTGGGAAAAGTGATTAATTGCAACCAATTTCTGGTTTGGAAGAAATTTCAGAAAACTAGGGTTTTTGAGGGAGCATTCTGTCCGAAATTTTAGGTCCTAGATAGAGGCCGAATTGGCCTTGGATTAAAACATTAAAGTTGTAGGGAATGACATTTTATAGGTGCCTACAAAATTTCAGGTCAATCGGAGTAGTGTAGAATGAGATAAGTCGAAATTACTATTGCTGTTCTGGTTTTACCCGAATTGGAGAATTGCGCCTGTAATTGGTTGTTTTGGCAGGAATTGATTCCGAATTAGTTGTTGAGGCCTTCTGATGAAATTTATCCCTGTTTCTTAGCTTTCAGCTGGTTTTTGAATTTCTGGATTTGGACTTGTAGAGCCTGAGTTATGGTGTTTCCGCTAGAATGCGTTTTGGTGAATCTGTTTTACGTTTTTTATGTAGTATCCTGCATTTTTGACCTGTTTGCACTCAAAACTGGGTTGAGTGACCTTCTGTGATGTTGTAGCCCTGTTTTTTAGCTTCGAGATGGTGGGTCTTGCACCCTCATCCGATAATCGTAGTGAAATTGGTGCCATTACCGCAAAATGAGGACAAAAACTGTTTTTTCAGGGCCAAAGTTAATTGCATTTCCGAATTTTCTGGTTTCCTCTAATGTTTGTATATGCTTAGGGAACCCTGTTTTGGTAGTAGATAGAATTGGTTTATGACTTGTAATCGAGTATTATTGTGGTTATTTGAATAGTTTAGGGCTTGACTTTCATATCCGGACATTTCTTAGTTAAATTTTGTACTTGAATGCATTAAGCCTAGTGAACGGCTTTTGGGAATGAGATTCTTTTGTACGAGATGTTGGGACTGATTTGAGGATATAATGAAGCCATGATGGCTGGAAAATAGGTAAAAACAAGGGATATGTTGCCGAAATTTTTCTTGAGGGCTAGTTGGATTTACTTGTGATTTGAACGAAGGGCTTTTGGGTTGTTTGAGCCTAGGTCTTCATGTTACCTTTTCGTTACCAAAAATCATGTTTTGCACCTTGCTTTAGTAATTATTTGGCGAGGCATACGACTGGTAGTCGAGCCTCACATGTGCATTCTGTATACTCAATTTTGAAAGTGGAACCTTCAATTGTTTTCCTTGGATTATTTTAGGGTTTATTGGTGATTAAAGCTCTCTTTTGGGAGGTATCTGCACTGACCCTGGTGAGTGTACTACTCACTTGTGTGTTATTATATGGCTTTGATACTTGAACTTGAGGTGTTGAATGTTAATTGATTGAAGTGAGAGTGTACTTTATCACTTGCACTTATTGTTTCGTATGTTATTGGAATGTTATATGAAATGAAATACATGACTTGGTATCGTTTGGACGAGTCTCCAACGACTACAAATGTTATCAATGAGCTCAACCCCATTGGTAGTTGATTGAATCGAGCCGGCGAGGGTTTGGTCGTGCCAATTAATGAACCTTGGGTAAAGTTATATGGAATCTTGTAGTATGCGAGACTCTCGATTCCGGTATACTCGAGTAATACCAAAGTGCAAGTGTTTGGAGTTCAGGCCCGGTAGGGGGATGTTAGGTGGAAGGAGTGGAAGTAAAGTGGTGTCTACGGTTGGTTACCTTTGAACATTGACGGAGGGTCAATGACGTCCGATCAAGAAATGCAAACGAGGAAAGGGCTCTTGAGAGCCATCTGTATCCTTTTATCACCACCCTTAATGTGTGCCTTTGTTTACTTTTGGCAAATTGAAATGAAAAGCTGTATGATTACATGAACTTGGTTGCTTAAGTGATAGTATCTCACTGGGCAATTTGCTCACACCGTTCCTTTTATTTTCCTTACAGGCATATGACTACTTTTGGAATGATTCTTGCTAGATGGTTGCCGAATGTGCTAAATGAATGTCTCTTTTGTATAGCCTATGAATCGAAACCCTAAATGTACCTTTAGCGCCGTTTCACTTTTGATTTTGGCAAACCATACATGTAGTAACTTTTGTATCACTTTTGTATGCCATTTTGGCTTGTAAACACTAAATGTTATGTTGTATATGTATTTTGATGTTTGACTGGGTTCTGACGGGTCGGTTACTATTCATGGCCGACTCCGGATTTCATTTTTTTTTATTTTGGGTTATTTTGGCCATTTTGACTTGTTTACGCGCGTTATAAGTTCCGGAACGCAATAGATCGCTCTAAACTGCACTGGTAGTCCTGGCGAGAGCTGGGCAGACAGTCCGCTAACCCCTTTGGTTCACCTTAGGGGAAGGTGGGGCTGTCACAGGTGGTATCAGAGCCACTTCGCGTGGTCTCTGCGCGGAGTGAGATTGGGCCAAGTGGTGTTATGGTCCTGATTTCATGGATATGTCTAAGTGCTCGTTTGAGCGTAAGTTATGAACGGGGCTTGTTATAAGTGTAAAAATCTTTATTATGGAAATTGATGACGACAGATAAGTATGTCGGGTAGGAATCTTTAGTATGGATGATTTACGCTTGGGACAGGCCGGCTCGAGTTATGAATTATCTTAAATGGGATTCTTGCGCCCGGATACGAAAGAGATGAGAGTCTAGGTTAGAAAGAATTGGGCGAACTAGAAATTGCGATTCTATGGATGACTTTGTATGTACCTGACTGACTGTTCTGTATACATGTTGATCCTGTTATGTGTTCTCTGTATATGTGTTATGTGTTTAAATGCTCGACGAGGGAGTTGAGTAGTTAATTGTTCTTGTTTACTTGTTCCTGTTTAATGCTGCGAAAAGGAGGGGTTAGCTGCCCTTTAACAGTATATTTATTTTGTGACCTAGATCGACTTAGATTGTATAGAAGGCACACGTAGTGGACGGGGGCGTGGGCGCGGGAATAGGCAACCTACGCCAGACCGGGGTGCTGGGAAAACCTCCTCTGGACCCCATCTTGAACCGAGAGTTGATCCCAATGTACAGATAGCTGCCGCTATGCAGCAAATGACAAACTTGCTGGCACAAGTGGTCCAGCAACAAGGCCAGAATCCAAATCCTAATCCAGGAAACCCAGGAAACCCTGGCAATCATGTTGAGAGCGAAGACAGAGCTCTTGAACGATTTCAAAAGTTTGCTCCACCCAAGTTCATTGGGGGACCCGATCCGGATGTTGCCGAAAGGTGGTTCGAAAAGATGGTCGATATTTTCGCCGCCCTACACTATACCGAAGAACGGCAGGTGACTTTTGCCATTTTCCAGCTGGAAGAGGCGGCCCGCTCCTGCTGGAATGTCATTCGGCAAAAATGGGAGCGGGAACAAACGCCCAGGACTTGGGTAAATTTTATGAGGGAGCTTAACGCGAAATTCTTCCCTCCTCTGGTTCAGGAGAGGAAGGAAAATGAGTTCATCCGACTCCGCCAAGGAGTTCAATCGGTGGCGGAATACGAGAGCCAGTTCACCCGCCTGTCCAAATTTGCGCCTGAGTTGATTGTGACGGAGCAACGGCGAATTAGGCGTTTTATCCAGGGCCTAAACGTGGAGATTCAGAAGGATCTCGTAGTGGCTCAAATTAATGCTTTTAGCAAGGCCGTTGAGAAGGCCCAACGAGTAGAGAGTGCCAGATTGCAAGTAAGAAATTTTCAGGCGAAAAAGCGAGGATTTCCTGGAACTAGTTCGGGGCAGGGGGATGAGAGTACCCCTTCCAAGTTTGGGCGAGGAATTGGAGAAGAAAGGGTACCGGGAGTGTCACGAGAGAGCCCGTCGCGAGGCGGCCAAGTGGGGAGAGGCCAGAGAGGAGGCTCGGCTTCTGCAACACATGGATCTTGCGGGTATTGCGGAAAGCCAAACCACTCGGAGGACAATTGCTGGAAGAAAGAGGGAAAATGTTTGCGCTGTGGAAGTGCAAACCATCAGCTCGCTACTTGTCCAGTCCTATCACAAGATGGAAAGGGGAATCAGCAAGCGACAAAGACTAACTTCGAATCGGCTAAGGAGGAAGGGACTAAATCTAAGGTGGCAGCTCGTGTGTATTCACTGGAGCCACAACAGGTCCTCGATTCTCTTGAGATTGAGGAAGGTACGATTGCGGTATTTCTGCGGAAATATTAGTAGATCCCGGTGTTACTCATCCATTTGCCAATCCCAATTTTGATGGACGAAATAGATACCACGCCTGCTTGTCTACCCTACGACCTGAAAGTAGAATTCCTATGGGGAATCATCATTTGAGTATTGGTATGGTTTGTAAGGATCGTAGAGTTTGGGTAGGAGAGAGAATTGTATTCACGTAGAAAAAAAAAGTGGAAAAAAATCATGGGATAGAAGAGGCTACCTGGGAGGTGAAAAAGGAATACCCTGAACTGGTTGTGAACCAAGGTGAGAAATTTCGAGGGCGAAATTCTTTTAAGGTGGAGAGAGTGTGAGAACCTGTAATTTTCATTTTCTAGATTTCTCATATTTTTATGGCTTGTTTTCTGCATTTTCGTGATTAGAAAAATTTCTAGATAATTTTAAGGAGCAGATATAATTTTTAGATGCTTTTTCTAGTATCGAATGGATTTTGAGAAATTAAGAGCGTATACCGGACGTGGGACCCACTAGTGCGAAAAGTTCGGAAAAATTCGACCAACTAGATTAAGTTTTTGATACTGGAGTTAATTTATCGGGTGTTAAGAGATAAGTAGAGGTTGCAATTTGGATTGATATGAGAGAGACAAGTTAGGTAGGTATTTAATAAAAGGTGACAAGTGTCACTTGGCTATTGGTTGGACCATTTGACTACTATTGCATGTCTTACCAATTGACTTAAATATCTTAAAAATTCACCAAAAATCCCTCATTCTTCTCTTCCTCTTGGCCGAATCTCTTAAGCAAGGAAATAAAGAAAACTCTTCAAGATTTTGGCTTCCATCTTGCTTCAATCAACTTACTCAACCATCCAACCTTGATTTTGCTCCATAAAACCACTTAAGGAAGTGTTGGTGAGTTGTTGTGTGGAATTATTTGAAAAGCTAAGGTGACCAATAGCTCTCTCTCTCTTGTTTTAAGGTAAGTTGTGAAGAACCACCCTCCTCCTTTAATTGATGCTTAAATCATGCTTAGTGATAGTAGAAGATGCAAGTTTATGGATTAATTCTTGATTTGTGTTGAAATGATCAAGTTTTATTATTTTTGGGGATTTTTCTGTTTTAATATAAGCATGATTGTGTGGCTATCTATGATGATTGGAAATGGTCTATAATGACTTAAGGAGGTGGGAAAAGTGATTAATTGCAACCAATTTCTGGTTTGGAAGAAATTTCAGAAAACTAGGGTTCTTGAGGGAGCATTCTGTCCGAAATTTTATGATGCAGTTCAACCTTGGGTCAAGGACAACATTGACGGTCCGATGACAAGATCAAGATCCAAGAAGGTGAAGGAAGCTTTACAAGCCTTGATCATTCACCATACAAGCAAGGAGCAAGTTAGGTTTGAAGATTTGATGGACCATGACGTTACTTTGTTCACTTGTACGTTTGAAGTGAAGGAATGATCTCATACTTGTTAGTTTAGTTGGTCGTTGTTTTAAGACTGTCTAATTTAGTAGTTGTTAGGCGTTAAGTATTTTATTACTTATTGGGCCTTATCGGAAAGCTTTAAGGAGCTGACTCCTTAAGCTCTTTATGCGGACCGAATTTCTTTCAGGTTTATGTGGGCCGGATTCTGCCCTAGTTTTAGCCTATAAAAAGGCACCTCTTGTATGAGCAAAGACAGAATATTTTACAACCAGAAATCATGAGGAATTTTCCTTCAAGTTCTTAATCGAACTTACTCTTGAATTCTTGAGTTCATTGCTTAGGATTCAAATCTGACTTTATCGATTAGCTTGTTCCCTAATCGTGGTGTCTCTTCATCCATCATTATTTGCTTAAGGTTGCTGATTGCCTTTGTGTGTCAGAGGTCTTGAGTTCATGAGAACAATCGAGTTCAATTTCTATTGGGAGAAACGATCCAACTCTGATAATTACAAGGTTTGGAGGTTCTAGGAGGGTCTTCCCCTAGGGTTGCTCATATCAGTTGGTAATCAGAGCATCAGGTTAATTCTCTTTCAATTGAAGTTGTTCATATCTTATTTGTTTGTCTTTTGTCAAAAAAAAAAAAAAAAAAACTGTAGCGTACTGTTCACGTTACTGTTCATCCGAATAAAAAAAAAATCTGTTTGGGTGTTGTCTTTTTGTGTTTTCTGTCCAACTTTTGTTCTTGAGTCTGTTATACTTTTGTTGGGTTTGGGTTGTTAGGGTTTAAAGACAAAAAAAAAAAAAAAGAGTCACGTACCTTATATTGTTTTAGTGTCCAAGTTGCTAGAGTATTGCTGGAATTTTCTTTTGAGTATTGCTGAAATTCTATTTTGCCTATTTCTTGAGTATTGATTGTTGTTCTTGCAAACCCTAGACACCACAACATAATTTGGGGAAGTTCTTGAGCTCCTTGAACAAAATTCTTGAAGTTCTTGAACCACCAAGTCGTGTTTTGAAGTTCTTGAACAATAAATCAAGAACTAGGGCTTACTTGAAATTGGCATAACCTTTCATCCGTTTTCTTGAACTTGTTGGTGTGATCTGAATTGTGTTCCTTGAAGAGCCGAAGAAAAAAAAAAGAAAAAAAAACGAAAGAGAAAAAAAAAAAGGAAGAAGAGAAGGAATTGGCTCCCATACAAAGGAAATCAAGTTTCCAAAAAAAAAAATCGTGAGTTTCCAATTCTTGGTGGGTTCCCAAATCTTGATTAGTCTCCAAATCTTGGTTGATTTCCCAAAACTTGAGTTTCCTAATTTTGATTGGTTTCCAACTCTTGAGTTCCAATCTTGATTGAATTCCAAAGACCCCAAACGACCTAACCAGCCCCAAACACACCCAATTCCGTTTTCAAAACCAAACCAAACACCTTAACCAAACCGCCTTGGGAGTTCTTGAGTTTCTAAAATCGGTTGAGCTAGTTTTTGCTAATCGATTTGACTGAAATTTGAGGACTGGTTCTTGCATTATTTGAGCACCCAAAAAGCACTACTTATCCTCCAACATACTGACCAGAAACTCAGCAAAACAGCAGTTCAAAAAAAAAAAAAAAAGGTTCCAGTTTTGGATTGAGTTTTTCTAGGATTTACAAAATTCTGCTTTGTGTCTTATTACTTGCTTATAGGGTAATTAATTCTGGAATTTTTGAGAGTTGAGTTGTTTTAAGAACTTCGAAAAGGAAAATTGAGAGTGAGTGTGTTTTCTTGAGTGATACACGAGTGCTTTGCAAGGTAGACTAGGATACATTTGTTTTGCAAGTTTGACAATATGTCTCAAGAGGGGAACATGGCCGAGCCGTCTGAGACCGACGTGTCATTCAAATTGGTGCTCCAAACTCTCCAAAAACAAGCGGGGAGGCTTGAATTTGTGGTGACACAACTATCCGATAGGGTGGCTGCCATTGAGATGCGAGGTACTGGAGATATTCCCAATAGGGATTCAAGTGCTCAGAGTGTTGAGCATGATGCAGATGATGAGAGGTATCATTCTAACACCTCATTCCGATCAAGGAAAAGCCACAGGGAAGCGAGGGAAGGTCGAGACCGACCTAGGAGAACCGATGACAATCTTGGTTCCATCAAGACTAAGATGCCTACCTTTCATGGAAAAAATGATCCTGAAGCTTATTTAGATTGGGTTAGGAGAGTTGAGCAAGTGTTTGAAGTCCACAATTACTCTGAAGAGAAAAAGGTGAAACTTGCGGCTATTGAATTTGAAGATTATGCATCCATCTGGTGGGAGCAAGTATGTGCCACAAGGAGGAGAAATATGGAACAACCAATTGACACTTGGGCTGAAATGAAGCAAGTGATGAGGAAACGATTTGTACCCTTCCACTATACCACGGACTTGTACAATCGGCTCCAACGACTCACTCAAGGTTCTAATTCGGTTGATGAGTACCACAAACAAATGGAGATAGCGATGATAAGGGCCAATGTCCAAGAGGATCCGGAAGCAACCATGGCAAGGTTCCTTAATGGATTAAATCCTGAAATTAGGAAGAAGGTTGAGCTTCAAGACCACTTTGAACTTCAACAAATGGTGTCGTATGCAGAGAAGGTGGAAAAGCAAGCCTTACCTCTAAAGACACCTAGTGGCCGAATCACTACATCCTCTTCCACCCCTTGGAAAAGAAATCAATTGCCAACATCCAGTGCTTGGCCAAGGCAAGGTAATAGAGAGAGGGAAAACAAGCGGATGGAACAACCGTCCCATCCGAGTGCAACTTCTTATAAACCAACTCCGCGGCCAACTCTTCCAGGAGCAAATACATCTACCAACCAGCCAAAGGCATGTTTCAAATGCAAGGGAATTGGCCACCTCATGGCTCAATGCCCTAACCGAAGCATCATGTATATGAATGAAGAGGGAATGTGGCAAAGCGAAGGGGAGGAGGAATATACGGACATGCCACCGCTTGAAGAAGAGGGGAAGGATGATGACCTGGTTGAAATAGAAGAGGACCCCGTGGCTCGAACTATGGTGACTATGAGAGTGCTAAATGCACAAGCTCAAGAAGATGATCTCCAACGGACCAATATTTTTCATACAAGATGCAAAATTGGAGATGAGGTATGTCTCATGATCATTGATAGTGGCTCTTGTACTAATTGCGTAGCTGCTGACTTTGTTGAGCAAAAACACCTTCCATGGACTTACCACCCTAAACCCTATAGACTATCTTGGTTAAATGATGGGGGGGAAGTCAAGGTGACCAAACAAGCTTTAATCGCTTTTTCTATTGGACGGTACAAGGACCAAGTTTTATGTGATGTAATTCCTATGCAAGCTAGTCATGTCTTGTTAGGACGTCCTTGGGAGTATGATAGACAGGCTGATCATATTGGACTTACCAATAAATATAAGTTCATTATGGACAACCTCAAAATCACTCTTTCACCATTGACACCTACACAAGTGTATGAAGAACAATTGCATTTAAGAAAAGAGAGAGAGAAAAGGCAACCGAAAGAAACAAAGAAAAAGCCGAATGAGGGAAAAAAGAAAGTAGAGGCCGAGTTGAGTGAAAAAGGAAATTCGAGTGAAAAAAAACTCAGTGAGGCCGAGAGCTTGAAGGTGAAAAAAAGGAATTTCTACGCAAGTGTGCGTGAGGTAGATATGGCTTTGAATGCACAAAGTCTTCTCGTAGTACTTCTGTACAGGGAAGCTGATTATTCTTCTTTTTACACACTAGGCATAACCGATTCTCTTCCTTGTGCAATCTACTCTCTTTTGCAGGAATTCAAGGATGTGTTTCCGGAGGAACTACCGAAAGGACTACCTCCAATTCGAGGTATTGAACATCAAATCGACTTTGTTCCTGAAGCAATTCTACCAAATCGACCAGCCTATAGAGCAAATCCGGAGGAAACAAAGGAAATCCAAAGGCAAGTCGATTCCCTCCTTGAAAAGGACCAGGTTCGTGAATCTCTTAGTCCTTGTGCAGTTCCCGTTATTTTAGTACCTAAGAAAGAAGGGACTTGGAGAATGTGTACAGATTGTCGTGCAATTAATAAAATTACTGTTAAGTATCGTCATCCCATTCCTAGGCTAGACGATATGTTAGAAGAATTGCATGGAGCAATCATTTTCACTAAAATTGACTTAAGATCTGGTTATCATCAAATAAGGATAAAGGAAGGCGACGAATGGAAAACTGCTTTCAAAACGAAGTATGGTCTTTATGAGTGGCTTGTGATGCCTTTCGGCTTAACAAACGCCCCAAGTACTTTCATGAGATTAATGAACCATGTTTTAAGGCATTTTCTTGGAAAGTTCGTTGTTGTTTATTTTGATGATATATTGATCTTTAGCAAGTCTTTAGAAGAGCATGTTGAGCATTTGCGACTTGTTTTAAGTGCCTTGCGTGAAAATAGGTTATTTGCTAACCTGGAAAAATGTGTCTTTTGCACTCCTGAGGTTAACTTTCTTGGTTATATTGTTGGTGCCAATGGCATAAGTGTTGATCCCGCCAAGGTAAAGGCTATCATGGAGTGGCCGACTCCAACCAATGTGTCTCAGGTAAGGTCTTTTCATGGTCTTGCAAGTTTCTATAGGAGATTTGTTAAAGACTTTAGCACTATTGCAGCACCTTTGAATGAGATAGTTAAAAAGAATATGGGGTTTCAATGGGGTAAGGAGCAAGAAGAGTCGTTTAATAAGCTTAAAAATTTGTTAACTTCAGCACCTATTCTTGCTTTGCCTAATTTTGATGTGATGTTTGAAGTTGAATGTGATGCTAGTGGGATTGGCATCGGGGCTGTTTTACATCAACATAATAGACCCTTGGCATATTTCAGTGAGAAGTTGAGTGGGGGAGCTCTTAATTACCCTACTTATGATAAAGAATTGTATGCTGTTGTGCGTGCTCTTGAAGTGTGGCAGCATTATCTTATGCCTAAGGAGTTTGTGATACATACTGATCATGAATCAATTAAATTCCTTAAGGGGCAGGGTAAGTTGCATAAAAGACATGCGAAATGGATTGCATTTATTGATTCCTTTCCATATATCATTAAGTATAAGAAGGGAAAAGATAATGTCGTTGCGGATGCATTGTCTAGAAGGTATATTTTGATCACTAACCTGAGCACTAAGTTACTTGGGTTTGAGCACATTAAAGACTTGTATGCACATGATGCTGATTTTTCTAATGTGTTTCAAGCTTGTGAACATGCTGCATTTCAAAAGTTTTATAGGCATGAAGGCTTCTTGTTCAAAGAAAACCGCCTATGTATTCCCAACTGTTCACTTAGGGAATTACTTGTTAGAGAAGCCCATGGCGGAGGGTTGATGGGGCATTTCGGTATTGATAAAACTCTTGACATTTTGCATGAGCATTTCTATTGGCCTAAAATGAGGCGTGACATTGCTAACATTTGTGACAAGTGTTTAAAGTGTAAGCAGGCAAAGTCAAGGAGTAACCCTCATGGATTGTATACTCCTCTACCCGTACCTCATGCTCCCTGGACAGACATATCCATGGATTTTGTGCTTGGTTTACCAAGATCTTCTACAGGTATGGATAGTATCTTTGTTGTAGTGGATAGATTTTCTAAAATGGCTCATTTTATCCCTTGTAGGAAAACAAATGATGCGCGCCATGTTGCTGATTTATTCTTCAAGGATGTGGTTAGATTGCATGGAGTACCGCGTACTATTGTAAGTGATAGGGATGTGAAATTCTTAAGCTATTTCTGGAAATCACTTTGGGGAAAGTTGGGAACTAAGTTGCTGTTTTCTACTTCTAGTCATCCCCAAACGGATGGTCAGACTGAGGTAACCAATCGAACCCTTGGTGCTCTATTTCGAGCCATTGTTCAAAAGAACTTGAAGAAGTGGGAAGAATGTTTGCCTATTGCCGAGTTTGCATATAACCGAACCACTCATTCTGCTACCAATCATTCCCCTTTTGAAATCGTTTATGGGTTTCAGCCGCTAACCCCTCTAGATTTATCACCTATTCCTGTTAATGAGTGTTTAAGCGCAGATGGTGTCAAAAAGGCAGAAGCTGTTCGGACCTTGCATGAGAGAGTTCGAGCTCAAATTGAGAAGAAAAATACGCAATATGCACAACATGCAAATAAGGGTAGAAAACATGTTGTTTTCGAACCCGGTGATTGGGTTTGGGTGCACATGAGGAAGGAAAGGTTTCCAGCATCTCGACGGACCAAGTTACATCCAAGAGGCGACGGACCTTTTCGAATACTAGAGAGGATCAACGATAATGCATACAAATTGGAACTTCCAAGTGAGTATGGCATAAGCGCATCTTTTAATGTATCTGACCTATCTCCTTTTGACTTTGATACAGACTTTGAAGATTCGAGGACGAATCCTTTCGGGGAGGGAGGGAATGATGCAGTTCAACCTTGGGTCAAGGACAACATTGACGGTCCGATGACAAGATCAAGATCCAAGAAGGTGAAGGAAGCTTTACAAGCCTTGATCATTCACCATACAAGCAAGGAGCAAGTTAGGTTTGAAGATTTGATGGACCATGACGTTACTTTGTTCACTTGTACGTTTGAAGTGAAGGAATGATCTCATACTTGTTAGTTTAGTTGGTCGTTGTTTTAAGACTGTCTAATTTAGTAGTTGTTAGGCGTTAAGTATTTTATTACTTATTGGGCCTTATCGGAAAGCTTTAAGGAGCTGACTCCTTAAGCTCTTTATGCGGACCGAATTTCTTTCAGGTTTATGTGGGCCGGATTCTGCCCTAGTTTTAGCCTATAAAAGACACCTCTTGTATGAGCAAAGAGAGAATATTTTACAACCAGAAATCGTGAGGAATTTTCCTTCAAGTTCTTAATCGAACTTACTCTTGAATTCTTGAGTTCATTGCTTAGGATTCAAATCTGACTTTATCGATTAGCTTGTTCCCTAATCGTGGTGTCTCTTCATCCATCATTATTTGCTTAAAGTTGCTGATTGCCTTTGTGTGTCAGAGGTCTTGAGTTCATGAGAACAATCGAGTTCAATTTCTATTGGGAGAAACGATCCAACTCTGATAATTACAAGGTTGGGAGGTTCTAGGAGGGTCTTCCCCTAGGGTTGCTCATATCATTTTAGGTCCTAGATAGAGGCCGAATTGGCCTTGGTTTAAAACATTCAAGTTGTAGGGAATGACATTTTATAGGTGCCTACAAAATTTCAGGTCAATCGGAGTAGTGTAGAATGAGATAAGTCGAAATTACTATTGCTGTTCTGGTTTTACCCGAATTGGAGAATTGCGCTTGTAATTGGTTGTTTTGGCAGGAATTGCTTCCGAATTAGTTGTTCAAGCCTTCTGATGAAATTTATCCCTGTTTCTTAGCTTTCAGCTGGTTTTTGAATTTCTAGATTTGGACTTGTAGAGCCTGAGTTATGTTGTTTCTGCTAGAATGCGTTTTGGTGAATCTGTTTTACGTTTTCGATGTAGTATCTTGCATTTTTGACCTATTTGCACTCAAAACTGGGTTGAGTGACCTTCTGTGATGTTGTAGCCCTGTTTTTTAGCTTCGAGATGGTGGGTCTTGCACCCTCATCCGATAATCGTAGTGAAATTGGTGCCATTACCGCAAAATGAGGACAAAAACTGTTTTTTCAGGGCCAAAGTTAATTGCATTTCCGAATTTTCTGGTTTCCTCTAATGTTTGTATATGCTTAGGGAACCCTGTTTTGGTAGTAGATAGAATTGGTTTATGACTTGTAATCGAGTATTATTGTGGTTATTTGAATAGTTTAGGGCTTGACTTTCATATCCGGACATTTCTTAGTTAAATTTTGTACTTGAATGCATTAAGCCTAGTGAACGGCTTTTGGGAATGAGATTCTTTTGTACGAGATGTTGGGACTGATTTGAGGATATAATGAAGCCATGATGGCTGGAAAATAGGTAAAAACAAGGGATATGTTGCCGAAATTTTTCTTGAGGGCTAGTTGGATTTACTTGTGATTTGAACGAAGGGCTTTTGGGTTGTTTGAGCCTAGGTCTTCATGTTACCTTTTCGTTACCAAAAATCATGTTTTGCACCTTGCTTTAGTAATTATTTGGCGAGGCATACGACTGGTAGTCGAGCCTCACATGTGCATTCTGTATACTCAATTTTGAAAGTGGAACCTTCAATTGTTTTCCTTGGATTATTTTAGGGTTTATTGGTGATTAAAGCTCTCTTTTGGGAGGTATCTGCACTGACCCTGGTGATTGTACTACTCACTTGTGTGTTATTATATGGCTTTGATACTTGAACTTGAGGTGTTGAATGTTAATTGATTCAAGTGAGAGTGTACTTTATCACTTGCACTTATTGTTTCGCATGTTATTGGAAAGTTATTGAAATGTTATATGAAATGAAATACATGACTTGGTGTCGTTTGGACGAGTCTCCAACGACTACAAATGTTATCAATGAGCTCAACCCTATTGGTAGTTGATTGAATCGAGCCGGCGAGGGATTGGTCGTGCCAATTAATGAACCTTGGGTAAAGTTATATGGAATCTTGTAGTATGCGAGACTCTCGATTCCGATATACTCGAGTAATATCAAAGTGCAAGTGTTTGGAGTTCGGGCCCGGTAGGGGGATGTTAGGTGGAAGGAGTGGAAGTAAAGTGGAGTCTACGGTTGGTTACCTTTGAACATTGACGGAGGGTCAATGACGTCCGATCAAGAAATGCAAACGAGGAAAGGGCTCTTGAGAGCCATCTGTATCCTTTTATCACCACCCTTAATGTGTGCCTTTGTTTACTTTTGGCAAATTGAAATGAAAAGCTGTATGATTACATGAACTTGGTTGCTTAAGTGATAGTATCTCACTAGGCAATTAGTTCACACCGTTCCTTTTGTTTTCCTTACAGGCATATGACTACTTTTGGAATGATTCTTGCTAGATGGTTGCCGAATGTGCTAAATGAATGTCTCTTGTGTATAGCCTATGAATCGAAACCCTAAATGTACCTTTAGGGCCGTTTCACTTTTGATTTTGGCAAATCATACATGTAGTAACTTTTGTATCACTTTTGGCTTGTAAACACTAAATGTTATGTTGTATATGTATTTTGATGTTTGACTGGGTTCTAACGGGTCGGTTACTATTCATGGCCGACTCCGGATTTCATTTTTTTTTATTTTGGGTTATTTTGGTCATTTTGACTTGTTTACGCGCGTTATAAGTTCCGGAACGCAATAGATCGCTCTAAACTGCACTGGTTGTCCTGGCGAGAGCTGGGCAGGCAGTCCGCTAACCCCTTTGGTTCGCCTTAGGGGAAGGTGGGGCTGTCACAGGTGGTATCAGAGCCACTTCGCGTGGTCTCTGCACGGAGTGAGCTTGGGCCAAGTGGTGTTATGGTCCTGATTTCATGGATATGTCTAAGTGCTCGTTTGAGCGTAAGTTATGAACGGGGCATGTTATAAGTGTAAAAATCTTTATTATGGAACTTGATGACGACAGATAAGTATGCCGGGTAGGAATCTTTAGTATGGATGATTTACGCTTGGGACCGGCCGGCTCAAGTTGTGAATTATCTTAAATGGGATTGTTGCGCCCGGATACGAAAGAGATGAGAGTCTAGGTTAGAAAGAATTGGGCGAACTAGAAATTGCGATTCTATGGATGACTTTGTATGTACCTGACTGACTGTTCTGTATACATGTTGATCCTGTTATGTGTTCTCTGTATATGTGTTATGTGTTTAAATGCTCGACGAGGGAGTTGAGTAGTTAATTGTTCTTGTTTACTTGTTCCTGTTTAATGCTGCGAAAAGGAGGGGTTAGCTACCCTTTAACAGTATATTTATTCTGTGACCTAGATCGACTTAGATTGTATAGAAGGCACACGTAGTGGACGGGGGAGTGGGCGCGGGAATATGCAACCTACGCCAGACCGGGGTGCTGGGGAAACCTCCTCTGGACCCCATCTTGAACCGAGAGTTGATCCCAATGTACAGATAGCTGCCGCTATGCAGTAAATGACAAACTTGCTGGCACAAGTGGTGCAGCAACAAGGCCAGAATCCAAATCCTAATTCAGGAAACCCTGGCAATCATGTTGAGAGCGAAGACAGAGCTCTTGAACGATTTCAAAAGTTTGCTCCACCCAAGTTCATTGGGGGACCCGATCCGGATGTTGCCGAAAGGTGGTTCGAAAAGATGGTCAATATTTTCGTCGCCCTGCACTATACCGAAGAACGGCAGGTGACTTTTGCCGTTTTCCAGCTGGAAGAGGCGGCCCGCTCCTGGTGTAATGTCATTCGGCAAAAATGGGAGCGGGAACAAACGCCCAGGACTTGGGTAAATTTTATGAGGGAGTTTAACGCGAAATTCTTCCCTCCTCTGGTTCAGGAGAGGAAGGAAGATGAGTTCATCCGACTCCGCCAAGGAGTTCAATCGGTGGCGGAATACGAGAGCCAGTCCACCCGCCTGTCCAAATTTGCGCCTAAGTTGATTGTGACGGAGCAACGGCGAATTAGGCATTTTATCCAGGGCCTAAACGTGGAGATTCAGAAGGACCTCGCAGTGGCTCAAATTAATGCTTTTAGCGAGGCCGTTGAGAAGGCCCAACGAGTAGAGAGTGCCAGATTGCAAGTAAGAAATTTCCAGGCGAAAAAGCGAGGATTTCCTGGAACTAGTTCGGGGCAGGGGGATGAGAGTACCCCTTCCAAGTTTGGGCGAGGAATTGGAGAAGAAAGGGTACCGGGGGTGTCACGAGAGAGCCCGTCGCGAGGCGGCCAAGTGGGGAGAGGCCAGAGAGGAGGCTCGGCTTCTGCAACACACGGACCTTGCGGGTATTGCGGAAAGCCAAACCACTCGGAGGACAATTGCTGGAAGAAGGAGGGAAAATGTTTGCGCTGTGGAAGTGCAAACCATCAGCTCGCTACTTGTCCAGTCCTATCACGAGATGGAAAGGGGAATCAGCAAGCGACAAAGACTAACTCCGAATCGGCCAAGGAGGAAGGGACTAAATCTAAGATGGCAGCTCGAGTGTATTCACTGGAGCCACAACAGATCCTCGATTCTCCTGAGATTGAGGAAGGTACGATTGCGGTATTTCTGCGGAAATATTAGTAGATCCCGGTGTTACTCATCCATTTGTCAATCCCAATTTTGATGGACGAAATAGATACCACGCCTGCTTGTCTACCCTACGACCTGAAAGTAGTATTTGTGAGAACCCTAACTTCCCTCAATTTTCTTGGCCTTTGGCTTACTTTCTTTGCCCCATTTTAGTGAAAATTTGTCAACCCCTTTTGGTTTAAAGTATGAAAGGTCGTGGATATGTGCAATCATGTATGAGATATGTATGGATGTGTATGTGGTAGAAATACGTTTGAGCGCGACAATCGAATTCGGAAGAAAAAAAAAAAAGAAAAAATTTTGGAAAGCTGAAGTGGCCAAATCCGGCCGGAAATCCGGCCAGTTTCTGGCCGGATAGCTGTCCGGATTGCCCTGCGTTTTTGAAAAAAAAATGTTTCCTCTCGGCCTCATATCCGGCCAGGAATCCGGCCGGGAATCCGGCCAGAATCCGGCCGGATTCTGATGTGACACAGCCGGTCAGCAGCTTTGACCGGCTGTTTCTTCCTTCTTATCCCCTTGGTTCACCAAAATATCTTCATTTCCTCTTCTTGTCCAGCCGTGAGCTTTGAGAGCAAAGAGAGAAAAACTCTTCAATCTCCATCTTTGATTTTTGCTTCAATCTTGAAACTTCACCAATGGATTTTTAATTCCCTCCATACAAGTGAGCTTCTTGGAAGGTTAAAGCTTTTGGGTGGAGTGTTTTGGCAAGGGAAGCTTTGAATTGCTAGTCTTCTTGAGTTGTGAGGTAAGATGCTTAAGAAAGTTCTCTTTTACATTGATAATGGTTAAGTTGTGAATTATAAGGGTTGGAAATGTCATTTTGTGAGTGATATTTTGATTTGGGTTGATTTATGGTGACATTTTATTTTTTTTTATTATGATTTTTCTATTTGAATTTGATGTTGTCTATGTGGCCATGTAAGATGAAGGGGAATGATATAGAATGAGGCTAGTTAATGTAAATGATGGTTTAATGCAAGGAATTCTTGTTTGAAAGGAAATTTGGAAAAGTTAGGGTGTCACACCCTTCAATTCTGGCCGGCCCTGTTTAGCATAGTTAGAGGCCGAATTGGCCTTTACTTAAAACATGAAAGTTGTAGGTATTGATGTGTTAGAGGTTCCTGTAAAATTTCAGGTCAATCGGAGTAATGTAGAGTGAGAAAGGTCGAATTTACCCCTGCTGCTCTGGTTTCATCCGAACTTGGGAATTGTTGCAGTAATTAGCTATTTTGGCTAGGAAAACTTCTGAACTGGTTGTAGAGGTCTTCAAATGAAATGTAGCCTGATGTCCTAGCTATCATTTGGCTTTGGAATCAATGGATTTGGACCTAAGTAGACCGAATTGTAGTTCGTTAACCGGAACGTGGTTTGTCCACCTGTATTTTGCAGTTCTGAACTAGTGTCTTGTATTTTTGACCTAGTTTCACTACAAACTGGATTAAGTGACCTTCTACATTGTTGTAACCCTGCCTCTTAGCTTCGAAACGGTGGGTCTTACACCCTAAACCAATAATCGTAGTGCCTTTAGTGCTATTTCCGCAAAATGTTGTCACGCATTGTTTTATCTGAAAGTGTTTCTAGCTTGCTTTTCATATTTATTGTTGTATTTATATGAATTTAAGCCTAGTGATCGGCTTTTGGACATGAGGTTATTCTATATGACATGTTGGGACTGATTTGAGAAAATAATGAAGCCATTAATGGCTGGAAAATAGGTAAACACAAGGGACATGCCGTCCGTTTGTTTTCTTGGAAATTGAATGAGTTAAAGTGGTTTTTGGAAATGTATTTTGTATCAAGTTGGGTGTATTTCCTAGAGAATTTCATTGGGTCTTTCAAATAGGGATTCGAGGGCTAAGTTCTAGTTAAACTTGTATATTTCCGCAAGGCAACTAATGTGACCCTTTTACCGTTCGAAAACATGTTACCTCTTCGATTTGAACCACCAAATGTTTACTTACCCCGTATTCAAAATAAAGAGGTATGAATTAGGGGTTTTATCGGCCAAGTTAGGGTTTTCTCGGCCACAAGTGAACTACTTTCAAGTAAGGTTTTAAGAGTCCTCTTTTCCATATGATTCTCATCAAAACCCTTATTATATAACCGCTACTTGAATATATAGTGGCTTGTAGCTGCACGAATGATTCTTTATAATTCCAAGAGAATATTTCCTTAGCCTATCTATTGGGATTTTAATTTGTTATAGTTAAGTGTTTCTTTTAGAGACTTTATAACCCTCTCGGTTTGGGTCGCATTAGGGTTATTCTTGTCTACGGATCCAAGTGCGCTCTTTATACTTTGAAGGTCTTTTATACGTTTACTCGCGAATAGTCGGGTATTTCTTAATTGCATCTAAATCATGTTAGATGGATTGTAATGCGATCTTTGTGGAATTTTAGGTTTCATTGGTGATTGAGAATTGGGCGTTGTTTTGCGGTTATAGGTGAGTGTTCCTTATTTGTTATATTTCCTGATTATCTGGCTTGTTTGAATGATTGATAACATGTTAAACGCTTTCAATGATTGCTAAAACGGTTTTCGAGGCGAGTGTGTACTTTACCGCACTTAGCCTAAATGATTGTGAAATTTTAATGATTGAGCGATTGAAATGTTAATTGTGCATGAATGTAGGCCTTCGGGCTGAACTGGCCATAGCCCCTTGTTACCGGTCGTCTCGAGCCAGTCGGACTCGGTCGAGCGATTAGGAACTTGGGTGAACGATCTGGTATACTCGAGTATTACCCTGTAGGTTGGTGGAGCCTGGCCAAAAGCCAGGGACGGGGAGAATGAATGAATGAATGAATGAACGAGGGGTTTTATTTATATAAAAATGCATTTTCAAATGATTGAAGGTTGGAGAATGGAAGGAGAATGAATGAATGAATGAATGAACGATTGGCTCCTTGTGAGCCCGTATCCTTTTAATGAATGTGTTTATCGCTTTATTGTACTTGTATCGTGAATTGTTGTTTACATGCATTTGTTTCTCTTGTTGCCTATGTGTACGGAACCTCACTGAGCTTTCCAGCTCATCCCTTTAGTTTTTGTTTTCCTTAGCAGGGGAAGACGTGCGAGGACGGAAGCTACGAATAGATTAGCCGTTTTAGTACTTTTGTTTCTTTTGTTTGGTTCTCGCCCCAATGTTTGGTGGGCTGGTTGTATGGAGAATGGGGAACCTTTGTACAAAAGTTGTTTTGCTTTTGGAATAAATATGTATATAAGTTTACGTTAAGTTTGAAATTTTTGTTATTTCGATTGTTTTGTGGATTTTCTTGTCTTCTCTTATAGCAACTGACTGAGTCCCGGCGAGAGTTGGGCAGACGGTCCGCCGATACCCTGGGGTACGCCCTAGGGAGAAGTGGGACCGTTACAGTTGGTATCAGAGCCTGCTTCGCGTGGTCTCTGCGCGGAGTGAGCCTGGACTGAGTGATAAATAGGTATGATGGATTAAGTGCTCGTTGGAGCATAAGCTTTGAACTGTGAATGTTATGGGCCTTAAATCTTTCTCGTGGTATTTAAGGACAATAGATAGGTACGTCTGGGAGGAATTCCGATTGTAGATGGTTTACTCTTGGGACTGGCCAGCTCGAGAGGTGAATTATCTTATCTCGGATTCTCGTACCCGAGTACTCCAGAGTTGAGACGATGTTAAGTATATGAGACTTATATTTTGAGACCATGAAGGCTTTGTTCGACTAGAATGAGTACCAGAGGTTAAGGGATATTCAGTGTGAACAGTAAGTGACGTGAGAGACCGGACGGGGCTACCTTAGCTGAGACTGGGACGACACATCACCTCCTCGTTTAATTTGCCCGTATATTTTTAGTATATGACGTCCATTGCTGTAATTGTGCGTATGAATATTTGCCTGACTAGTTACGTACTTGTGTAATTGATTTGATATATGGAGTGCTATGTGCAAATATGTTACTTGTGTACTTGGTACCTCGCTATTGTTGTCTTAGTCATCTTATCGCCTTTATTCATTAAATTAATTTTTGAAAAAAAAAAGAGAGAAGGGAAAGATATATCTATGGACGGGAGACGTAGTCAGGGACGTGGTCGAGGCCGTGGAACTAAACGGACCCCAGAACCTAGAGTAGAAAGGGAAACGTCCGCCGAACAAGAGCAAGAACCTAGAGTTGAGGCCGGAGACCAAATGGCGACGGCAATTCAACAAATGGCAAACATTTTGACGAGGTTGGTGGACCAACAAGGCCCAATACCTGTGAATCAACCCCGAAACCCTGAGATGGGCGAAGATAAGGCTCTGGAGAGGTTTCAGAAGTTTGCACCTCCAAAATTCGCCGGAGGGCCTGACCCGGATACCGCTGAACAATGGCTAGAGGCCATGGTGAATATATTTACGGCCTTAAACTACACCGAGCAAAGGCAAGTGAACTTCGCAGTGTTTCAATTTGAAGGACCGGCTCGATCATGGTGGAATGTAATTAGAGCAAAATGGGAAAGGGAACGGACCATGTGGACTTGGGCGAACTTTACCAGAGAATTCAATGAGAAGTACCTCCCACCTTTAGTCCAAGAAAGGAGGGAGGACGAATTTATTGGATTACGCCAGGGGACATTAAGTGTGGCTGAATACGAAACAAAATTCACCAAACTATCCAAGTTTGCCTCCGAATTAGTAGCTACGGAACCGAGAAGAGTGAGGCGGTTCATACAGGGATTGAACCTGGACATCCAAGAGGCGTTGGCAGCCGCGCAAGTGAATACGTTTACGGAGGCCCTTGAGAAAGCTCAACGAATCGAGAGAGCCAAGGCACAAATAAAGGCCTCCCAAACTCGGAAAAGAGGTGCATCGGGCAGTGGATTGGAAGAGTTTAGTGAAACGATGGCGCCGTCTAAAGTACAAAAGGGGAACCAGTTATCCTATCCGCCATGGACAATAAGGGCGATGGATGAGAGGTCTACTAAAGGAAGTCAAATTGGATCTAAGGAGATTTCCCAAGATAGTCAAAAGATGACCTCTCCCTTGATTTGCGGTTACTGTGGAAAGGCCAACCACACCGAAGATGCTTGTTGGCGAAAAGGAGGGAAATGTTTAATTTGTGGAAGCAGTGAGCATCAAGTGAGCACTTGTCCGAGGAGGCATCTACGTGAGGGTAGTACTCAGTCACCAGATGGAACGAAATCAAAACCAGTGAAAGAAAGAGGGAACCGAACAAATGTACCGGCCAAAGCATATGCATTAGACAACCGAACGGTTCCGGATTCGCCTGAGGCTAATGAAGGTAAAAAAATTTCGAGGACGAAATTTCTTAAGGGGGGGAGAGTGTGAGAACCCTAACTTCCCTCAATTTTCTTGGCCTTTGGCTTACTTTCTTTGCCCCATTTTAGTGAAAATTTGTCAACCCCTTTTGGTTTAAAGTATGAAAGGTCGTGGATATGTGCAATCATGTATGAGATATGTATGGATGTGTATGTGGTAGAAATACGTTTGAGCGCGACAATCGAATTCGGAAGAAAAAAAAAAAAGAAAAAATTTTGGAAAGCTGAAGTGGCCAAATCCGGCCGGAAATCCGGCCAGTTTCTGGCCGGATAGCTGGCCGGATTGCCCTGCGTTTTTGAAAAAAAAATGTTTCCTCTCGGCCTCATATCCGGCCAGGAATCCGGCCGGGAATCCGGCCAGAATCCGGCCGGATTCTGATGTGACACAGCCGGTCAGCAGCTTTGACCGGCTGTTTCTTCCTTCTTATCCCCTTGGTTCACCAAAATATCTTCATTTCCTCTTCTTGTCCAGCCGTGAGCTTTGAGAGCAAAGAGAGAAAAACTCTTCAATCTCCATCTTTGATTTTTGCTTCAATCTTGAAACTTCACCAATGGATTTTTAATTCCCTCCATACAAGTGAGCTTCTTGGAAGGTTAAAGCTTTTGGGTGGAGTGTTTTGGCAAGGGAAGCTTTGAATTGCTAGTCTTCTTGAGTTGTGAGGTAAGATGCTTAAGAAAGTTCTCTTTTACATTGATAATGGTTAAGTTGTGAATTATAAGGGTTGGAAATGTCATTTTGTGAGTGATATTTTGATTTGGGTTGATTTATGGTGACATTTTATTTTTTTTTATTATGATTTTTCTATTTGAATTTGATGTTGTCTATGTGGCCATGTAAGATGAAGGGGAATGATATAGAATGAGGCTAGTTAATGTAAATGATGGTTTAATGCAAGGAATTCTTGTTTGAAAGGAAATTTGGAAAAGTTAGGGTGTCACACCCTTCAATTCTGGCCGGCCCTGTTTAGCATAGTTAGAGGCCGAATTGGCCTTTACTTAAAACATGAAAGTTGTAGGTATTGATGTGTTAGAGGTTCCTGTAAAATTTCAGGTCAATCGGAGTAATGTAGAGTGAGAAAGGTCGAATTTACCCCTGCTGCTCTGGTTTCATCCGAACTTGGGAATTGTTGCAGTAATTAGCTATTTTGGCTAGGAAAACTTCTGAACTGGTTGTAGAGGTCTTCAAATGAAATGTAGCCTGATGTCCTAGCTATCATTTGGCTTTGGAATCAATGGATTTGGACCTAAGTAGACCGAATTGTAGTTCGTTAACCGGAACGTGGTTTGTCCACCTGTATTTTGCAGTTCTGAACTAGTGTCTTGTATTTTTGACCTAGTTTCACTACAAACTGGATTAAGTGACCTTCTACATTGTTGTAACCCTGCCTCTTAGCTTCGAAACGGTGGGTCTTACACCCTAAACCAATAATCGTAGTGCCTTTAGTGCTATTTCCGCAAAATGTTGTCACGCATTGTTTTATCTGAAAGTGTTTCTAGCTTGCTTTTCATATTTATTGTTGTATTTATATGAATTTAAGCCTAGTGATCGGCTTTTGGACATGAGGTTATTCTATATGACATGTTGGGACTGATTTGAGAAAATAATGAAGCCATTAATGGCTGGAAAATAGGTAAACACAAGGGACATGCCGTCCGTTTGTTTTCTTGGAAATTGAATGAGTTAAAGTGGTTTTTGGAAATGTATTTTGTATCAAGTTGGGTGTATTTCCTAGAGAATTTCATTGGGTCTTTCAAATAGGGATTCGAGGGCTAAGTTCTAGTTAAACTTGTATATTTCCGCAAGGCAACTAATGTGACCCTTTTACCGTTCGAAAACATGTTACCTCTTCGATTTGAACCACCAAATGTTTACTTACCCCGTATTCAAAATAAAGAGGTATGAATTAGGGGTTTTATCGGCCAAGTTAGGGTTTTCTCGGCCACAAGTGAACTACTTTCAAGTAAGGTTTTAAGAGTCCTCTTTTCCATATGATTCTCATCAAAACCCTTATTATATAACCGCTACTTGAATATATAGTGGCTTGTAGCTGCACGAATGATTCTTTATAATTCCAAGAGAATATTTCCTTAGCCTATCTATTGGGATTTTAATTTGTTATAGTTAAGTGTTTCTTTTAGAGACTTTATAACCCTCTCGGTTTGGGTCGCATTAGGGTTATTCTTGTCTACGGATCCAAGTGCGCTCTTTATACTTTGAAGGTCTTTTATACGTTTACTCGCGAATAGTCGGGTATTTCTTAATTGCATCTAAATCATGTTAGATGGATTGTAATGCGATCTTTGTGGAATTTTAGGTTTCATTGGTGATTGAGAATTGGGCGTTGTTTTGCGGTTATAGGTGAGTGTTCCTTATTTGTTATATTTCCTGATTATCTGGCTTGTTTGAATGATTGATAACATGTTAAACGCTTTCAATGATTGCTAAAACGGTTTTCGAGGCGAGTGTGTACTTTACCGCACTTAGCCTAAATGATTGTGAAATTTTAATGATTGAGCGATTGAAATGTTAATTGTGCATGAATGTAGGCCTTCGGGCTGAACTGGCCATAGCCCCTTGTTACCGGTCGTCTCGAGCCAGTCGGACTCGGTCGAGCGATTAGGAACTTGGGTGAACGATCCGGTATACTCGAGTATTACCCTGTAGGTTGGTGGAGCCTGGCCAAAAGCCAGGGACGAGAAGAATGAATGAATGAATGAACGAACGAGGGGTTTTATTTATATAAAAATGCATTTTCAAATGATTGAAGGTTGGAGAATGGAAGGAGAATGAATGAATGAATGAATGAACGATTGGCTCCTTGTGAGCCCGTATCCTTTTAATGAATGTGTTTATCGCTTTATTGTACTTGTATCGTGAATTGTTGTTTACATGCATTTGTTTCTCTTGTTGCCTATGTGTACGGAACCTCACTGAGCTTTCCAGCTCATCCCTTTAGTTTTTGTTTTCCTTAGCAGGGGAAGACGTGCGAGGACGGAAGCTACGAATAGATTAGCCGTTTTAGTACTTTTGTTTCTTTTGTTTGGTTCTCGCCCCAATGTTTGGTGGGCTGGTTGTATGGAGAATGGGGAACCTTTGTACAAAAGTTGTTTTGCTTTTGGAATAAATATGTATATAAGTTTACGTTAAGTTTGAAATTTTTGTTATTTCGATTGTTTTGTGGATTTTCTTGCCTTCTCTTATAGCAACTGACTGAGTCCCGGCGAGAGCTGGGCAGACGGTCCGCCGATACCCTGGGGTACGCCCTAGGGAGAAGTGGGACCGTTACAGTATTCCTATGGGGAATCATCGTTTGAGCATTGGTATGGTTTGTAAGGATCGTAGAGTTTGGGTAGGAGAGAGAATAGTATTCACGCAGAAAAAAAAATGGAAAAAAATCATGGGATAGAAGAGGCTACCTGGGAGGTGAAAAAGGAATACCCTGAATTGGTTGTGAACCAAGGTGAGAAATTTCGAGGGCGAAATTCTTTTAAGGGGGAGAGAGTGTGAGAACCCGTAATTTTCATTTTCTAGATTTCTCGTATTTTTATGGCTTGTTTCTGCATTTTCGTGATTAGAAAAATTTCTAGATAATTTTAAGGAGCAGATATAATTTTTAGATGCTTTTTCTAGTATCGAATGGATTTTGCGAAATTAAAAGCGTATACCGGACGTGGGACCCACTAGTGCGAAAAGTTCAGAAAAATTCGACCAACTAGGTTAAGTTTTAGATACTGGAGTTAATTTATCGGGTGTTAAGAGATAAGTAGAGGTTGCAATTTGGATTGATATGAGAGAGACAAGTTAGGTAGGTATTTAATAAAAGATGACAAGTGTCACTTGGCTATTGGTTGGACCATTTGACTACTATTGCATGTCTTACCAATTGACTTAAATATCTTAAAAATTCACCAAAAATCCCTCATTCTTCTCTTCCTCTTGGCCGAATCTCTTAAGCAAGGAAAGAAAGAAAACTCTTCAAGATTTTGGCTTCCATCTTGCTTCAATCAACTTACTCAACCATCCAACCTTGATTTTGCTCCATAAAATCACTTAAGGAAGTGTTGGTGAGTTGTTGTGTGGAATTATTTGGAAAGCTAAGGTGACCAATAGCTCTCTCTCTCTTGTTTTAAGGTAAGTTGTGAAGAACCACCCTCCTCCTTTAATTGATGCTTAAATCATGCTTAGTGATAGTAGAAGATGCAAGTTTATGGATTAATTCTTGATTTGTGGTTGAAATGATCAAGTTTTATTATTTTTGGGGATTTTTCTGTTTTAATATAAGCATGATTGTGTGGCTATCTATGATGATTGGAAATGGTCTATAATGACTTAAGGAGGTGGGAAAAGTGATTAATTGCAACCAATTTCTGGTTTGGAAGAAATTTCAGAAAACTAGGGTTCTTGAGGGAGCATTCTGTCCGAAATTTTAGGTCCTAGATAGAGGCCGAATTGGCCTTGGCTTAAAACATTAAAGTTGTAGGGAATGACATTTTATAGGTGCCTACAAAATTTCAGGTTAATCTAAGTAGTGTAGAATGAGATAAGTCGAAATTACTATTGCTGTTCTGGTTTTACCCGAATTGGAGAATTGCGCCTGTAATTGGTTGTTTTGGCAGGAATTGATTCCGAATTAGTTGTTGAGGCCTTCTGATGAAATTTAGCCCTGTTTCTTAGCCTTCAGATGGTTTTGGAATTTCTAGATTTGGACTTGTAGAGCCTGAGTTATGATGTTTCCGCTAGAATGCATTTTGGTGAATCTGTTTTACGTTTTTGATGTAGTATCTTGCATTTTTGACCTGTTTGCACTCAAAACTGGGTTGAGTGACCTTCTGTGATGTTGTAGCCCTGTTTTTTAGCTTCGAGATGGTGGGTCTTGCACCCTCATCCGATAATTTTAGTGAAATTGGTACCATTACCGCAAAATGAGGACAAAAACTATTTTTTCAGGGCCAAAGTTAATTGCATTTCCGAATTTTCTGGTTTCCTCTAATGTTTGTATATGCTTAGGGAACCCTATTTTGGTAGTAGATAGAATTGGTTTATGACTTGTAATCGAGTATTATTGTGGTTATTTGAATAGTTTAGGGCTTGACTTTCATATCCGGACATTTCTTAGTTAAATTTTGTACTTGAATGCATTAAGCCTAGTGAACGGCTTTTGGGAATGAGATTCTTTTGTACGAGATGTTGGGACTGATTTGAGGATATAATGAAGCCATGATGGCTGGAAAATAGGTAAAAACAAGGGATATGTTGCCGAAATTTTTCTTGAGGGCTAGTTGGATTTACTTGTGATTTGAACGAAGGGCTTTTGGGTTGTTTGAGCCTAGGTCTTCATGTTACCTTTTCGTTACCAAAAATCATGTTTTGCACCTTGCTTTAGTAATTATTTGGCGAGGCATACGACTGGTAGTCGAGCCTCACATGTGCATTCTGTATACTCAATTTTGAAAGTGGAACCTTCAATTGTTTTCCTTGGATTATTTTAGGGTTTATTGGTGATTAAAGCTCTCTTTTGGGAGGTATCTGCACTGACCCTGGTGAGTGTACTACTCACTTGTGTGTTATTATATGGCTTTGATACTTGAACTTGAGGTGTTGAATGTTAATTGATTCAAGTGAGAGTGTACTTTATCACTTGCACTTATTGTTTCGCATGTTATTGGAAAGTTATTGAAATGTTATATGAAATGAAATACATGACTTGGTGTCGTTTGGACGAGTCTCCAACGACTACAAATGTTATCAATGAACTCAACCCCATTGGTAGTTGATTGAATCGAGCCGGCGAGGGCTTGGTCGTGCCAATTAATGAACCTTGGGTAAAGTTATATGGAATCTTGTAGTATGCGAGACTCTCGATTCCGATATACTCGAGTAATACCAAAGTGCAAGTGTTTGGAGTTCGGGCACGGTAGGGGGATGTTAGGTGGAAGGAGTGGAAGTAAAGTGGAGTCTACGGTTGGTTACCTTTGAACATTGACGGAGGGTCAATGACGTCCGATCAAGAAATGCAAACGAGGAAAGGGCTCTTGAGAGCCATCTGTATCCTTTTATCACCACCCTTAATGTGTGCCTTTGTTTACTTTTGGCAAATTGAAATGAAAAGCTGTATGATTACATGAACTTGGTTGCTTAAGTGATAGTATCTCACTGGGCAATTAGCTCACACCGTTCCTTTTGTTTTCCTTACAGGCATATGACTACTTTTGGAATGATTCTTGCTAGATGGTTGCCGAATGTGCTAAATGAATGTCTCTTTTGTATAGCCTATGAATCGAAACCCTAAATGTACCTTTAGCGCCGTTTCACTTTTGATTTTGGCAAACCATACATGTAGTAACTTTTGTATCACTTTTGTATGCCATTTTGGCTTGTAAACACTAAATGTTATGTTGTATATGTATTTTGATGTTTGACTGGGTTCTGACGGGTCGGTTACTATTCATGGCCGACTCCGGATTTCATTTTTTTTTTATTTTGGGTTATTTTGGCCATTTTGACTTGTTTACGCGCGTTATAAGTTCCGGAACGCAATAGATCGCTCTAAACTGCACTGGTAGTCCTGGCGAGAGCTGGGCAGGCAGTCCACTAACCCCTTTGGTTCGCCTTAGGGGAAGGTGGGGCTGTCACAGTCCAAATCTTGCTAAAGTGACTACCAAAAGCAACCCTAGCTCTTCCTTCCAAAATTTCACCAACGCCCCACTAGCTAAACACTCAAGGAAGGTTTTAATCGGTTTAGTTTTTCGTTTCCTCACTTGGGTGATCCAATTTCCAGATGGATTGGGCAACTCTCCTTTGGGTTTCTCTCTCTCTCTCGGCCAAGGTAGCAGAAAAATGAGGAAGAAAGGCTGCTCCATGGTGATAAGAAGGCAAGGGAAAAAAATATCAACTAAGGGACCATAGGGTAGTGACACTTGTCACCACCAAGGCCATGATTTTTTCCCTCTCTCCCTTACATTTTTGGCCACAATTTCGTCCAAGAGGATGAGTATGAGGGGGGGAATATTTTGCAAAAATATCAAGGGTGTGTGGTGGTCAAGTGGTGGGTTCAATCGGTAGTGATCGATACCCGTCGGTGTAACACGTTTTCTCTTAAATCGCGTATACTAGGGTTTATACTTCCTAATCACTAACTTATTATTATCACTTCTAATCATATAATATTTCCTCATCCAAAATTCACTTTTACCTACCAAATTTGATTCTCACTCCGTACCGGATAATTACACTACGGATACACGTGAAAACCCTAATTCGCTCTAACTTGAAAACGGATAACGAAATCCGTTACTTCTATATTCATTTCCACTTATTTGTGGGGTGATTGGGTAGTAGGGTCATTATAAATAAATAATTTCCAAATAAAAGGAATTTTAAGAAAATGTGCGGGATTTTACAATTCCATTAAAAATAAGGTTTCGGTTAAAACATAAGAAATTTAAGAAAACCGATTAGTAACGATTAACTAGGGTTTTTGAATAGACTTTAGGGTTTCTAGAATTTAGGGTTTCTCATTTTTTTTTATTTAACAAAACAATGTCTTAAATAAAGAAATCGTAATAACCTCTTCGACTAAACAGCAATCGTATCCTAAAAGTTGGGTATTGTCATGCCCCACTTTTTGATGGGTGTGAGTAGTGTGTGGAATATGTGTGAAAATGAAAATAAAAGGCCGTGGGACTTGAAAATGCGACGATTTGGCCAAACAGAGTTCAAAAAGGGTTTTTTTGCATGGAAAATGGAGTCGCCACTTGGTATAGAGTTAGGGTGTACCAAGTCACCCAAAAATGAATTTTTTGAAAAGCAAAGTAAACAAACCCCTTTTTAAGAACTTTTAGGTCTACGTAACCAAAGAAAGGGATCGGGGGTCACATTTGATAAGGGAGAAGGCAAAGGCAAAGCCTAAGGCACTCCTTTACCCTAGCCAAAGCTAGTTGCACGATTTAGCCCCACGTTTCCTAATTCTTCTACCCAAAATATGCGTTGCATGTTGGATATGACTAATGGATATGAAAAAGAAATGCAATCCTAAATCTAAAATGTCTCTTACGAGGCTTTTTGGTCCCAACCACATGAGTTGTGGTGGCCAATAAGGAAAGTCCTCATAGAGGTCGCGAATGATGCAAATGAAGACTCAAATATGAGTGCAAGTGTGAAAATGTAAGAAAACGTGCATCTGTGCGAATGTAAGACAAGTGCATGTGTGCAAGTTGGGAAAATAAAGGTGTTTGTGTGCAAATGGATGAAAATATGATAGTAGATACATATAAGTGCAATTGGGTGCAATTTGTGAGGTAGAAAAACAAGTGACAAGAAGAAAAATGTGTGAACATGGCATTTGTATTGAGAAAGATATAAGTAGTGAGAAAATGTGGATAAGAGGATGAGGGAGTGACATGATGAGAATGAAAGTGTATGAACCTAGAGGAATGCATCAAATCGGGTACGGGAATGACTCCTAATTTTACAACTTTAATTTTTCCTTTGATTAGAAGGAAGAACTAGCGTGCTAAGCCTATTTTATAGCCACACTCGCTCGTTTCCCTTATCGAAAGGGGACTCTCAAGCAAATGTACCCTATAACTAGCATGAGGATGCAAAAACCTAAAATGCGGGAAAGGATTGGAGGGGCATGCCAAATGATAGAAAAAACTAAGAAAAATGCATGAAATGTAGTGAAACATGCAAGTATGTACTAACGAGAGGGGACGGCCTATTGGGTCTAGCATTGGACTAGCCCTTTCTATGAATTCCTACTAGCGTTGGACTAGTGGAAACGAACAATGTGCCACAACTAGCGTTGGACTAGTGTGGTGACGTACATTCATCCATCACATTCATCCATGGCTATAGAAAGCAAGTAGACATGCCAATCACCTATAAACACGTAGCACATAACACTTAGCATGCTCGACTAAATGCAAGAGTCTAATAAAGCAAATTAACACGTAGCAACAAAAGCAAGCAATCAATCTAATGAACCTATTACATTTGCTAACTAAAACAAATGGGGGGGGAAAATGGAGAATGAATAAAAATGCTCTCCAAGCCCTATCTATTACAAGCCAAGAGGTGTACACATACCCCATAAAAGATAACTTAATGAAAGCAAAAGTAAATGAAATAAATGAAAGGAATTAAGGAAAAGCTAGGAAAGCAAAGTAGACATGCAATTCCCAGTTAACACGTTGGATCACATAGGAGAAACAATAAAAAGGATAAAAGAAGTTATACATCCCCCGTTTGTGATGTTAGTAATGTAAACAAAACTCAACTCGGTCTAGAGCCATCAAAGAAAGGGATAACTTGGGCTAAAACCATCAAAGCAAAGGATTAATGCACCAATTTAATGGTAAAATATAGATAAGACCATTGGAATCCACCAAATTCTTCCCTAATTGCGACTTAAATGAAATCAAATAATGCATGAAGACCAAGAAAATGGAATGACCCATCCAATTCCCAAATATAGCATCTACTAGGGACCGAAAGTAACCTTGAACCAAGCATTCAATACCAAATGAAACATTTTTGAGAATTTCAAGAGCCCATACGTAATGAAAAGTTCAAATAAACACATAGACGTCAAAGCATTTAAATAACTTAAACAGCCTACGTTTGCAACATTGGGGCCTAATTGGAAGGAAAAAAGAAATATGAAGGGTCAAGGCATCTCAAATAACCAGATAAACATGAAGTTGAACCATTGAAAGCATTTAAATAATTAAACAACCCATGATTCATAAAATTAGGATCCAATTGAAAGGGAAAAGAAAGGTTGAGGGATCACTTTGATGGGTTTTTTAATTTACTTGGGCCATAGTAAACAAGGGAAGACTCGGGGGCCAAAGTGCAATGTTCTTGGACATTTTTCATGCAAAGCATGCAACTTACGAAGGAAATTTGTTTCTACAACTAACTAGCTGCAATTTTCGCACAACTTGCGAGTCTAACAAGCAAAGCCATCCGAGTCCTCTAACATGATTTGCCAAAACATCAACCAAGTTACCTAGTGTTTGTAAATAGAAATTCTGAAGCAAAAGATGCAGAAAAATCAACTAGGGGAAGGAGGGAAACATTTCTGCAACGGTGAACAAATCATGCTTGCTGCAGTTTTTCATTCCAAGACAGTGCAAATTTTGCCACTCCCTTTATGTATCCAAGATGTGTTTATACAAAAACAACCCAAACTAACTTAAACATCTGCTGAGACTTCAAAGCAAATCCACAAAATGAGAACTAGGATTCCAACCATCACCTTACAATCAAGAATAAAATAAAAGACTCGATATTCATAGCAAACATAGCTCCAGATTCTCGGATGAAGGCGAATTGACAACTTTTATTCAAAAGACAAAAAAATGAAAGGACAATGGCAACCAGACAGAAAATGGAATAACTAAATGTTTCCAAGTTGCAGGCAATTCCTGTTGTTGCAACAAACAAATGCTTTTAAACTACGGCAAGCATAAGAAAGAAAGATGGTTTGGCAACATTTTCCAGCAAAGTGTTCAACCATAGCTCAAATATTTCAGCCTTTAAACATACAAACTCAACACCCAAAACTTCCATTTCCTCCCCTTCAACATCAGATTAAGCTAGCAAAGGGTGACCAAACCTAGTTTTTGGTGGGCTGCTACGGAAAAAAAAAAAACAACAAGACAAGAGCATGAAATGCAGCTTTCTTATTTCCTTATTCCAACTTAGACAGGTTTACGTGCCAGTATGTGATAAGCTCTACTAATCTAACATTCAAACCAGAAATACCAAGCTTCAACTCATTGTCATTATCATCTTATCCCCATAAAATCTGATTGAAACAGCCAGGTATAAAAATACATCAAAAGAAAAGGTGAAACTTGCGGCAATCTAAGGAAAAGGAAAAGGGCTGCGCACGCTGCTGCATCAAACGAGAGCTTCAAACTTTGCTGCAGCAGATTTTCTGTTATGGACCTTCCAAACCCATTTCTAACTTCAGATGTTGTTCATGGTATATCACTCAATTATAGATAACAAAAAAAACAAGGTTAATTGAGTCACAGCTTCAGCAAAACAAAGGAAAAGAGGCCGACATGTCCGAATTGCTGCAACAAGTCAAAAAGATTCAATCTTGTTGCGGCAAGCTCTTAACCTAAGGACCCAAAAACAAAAGGCCAAATTCACAGAAGGAACCTCAACATCAGTCATCAAAACACTGAACAACATCTAGGCTCTTCACAGTCCCATCATCTTAAACAGATTCACAGTGAATGCGTACAAGAGAAAGCTTCAGTATTTTCATGAATCCAGTGACTAAACACAGGTAAAAGCTATTACCTTTAAGCTTTTCAAAAGCCAAATAGGAGCTAAGATGATTGATAGAAAGGGTCTTCGTTTGACCGAAAACCTTCTCCTTCTGATGCTGCTGCTCCTTCGTCCCTCCCTTGCCGTTTCTCTGTCGATGCTTCACCAGCCGTCAACCTCAGAATTTTCTCAGTTGTGCTCCTTCGATGCCTTGCTTCAACTGTCAACTAGTCTCTCGGCTGTTGTTTCACTCCCTAACCCTCAAAGTTCCGACTCTCTCTCGCTCTCCAAGCCTAAACACTCTCTCCCTTCGTTTTTTTCAGCCGTCATTCCATGCCCCTCTATCCCACACTCTCGGTTTCTCAGATTTTCAGCCGTCACCCTTTTTTTCTTTTCTTAGCCTGTTTGCTTCCTTCCGTCACCCTCTCTCCCCTTTGCGGCTGCTGCTTTTCTTCCCTTTTATAGGACCCCCTAATCCCTAAACCCTCACCTCAAAGGTGAGGATGGGGGGTTGGTTCCTACCCTAAAACTCCAGCCATCCGATCCAACAGAAGAAACTCCCGTGATATATTTTCATGCTGCTGCATGCGCGGCAGCTCTTTTTTTTAAAAAATAATTTAACAAAATTGAAAATAAAATTAAGTAAAAAAAAACAAACAACAATTTAAGTAACATCGGACAAAAATAAACAAACTAGAAATAATAAACAACAAAGTTGCGATTTTTCACTTTTCTTTTCTTTTCTTCATTTTTCATTTTCATCATTTTTTTCTATTTTTTTTCAAGAAAACATTGAATTTAAATCAAAACAACTAAAGCATATTTTTTGAATGCTTTTCTTTTCTTTTCAAGAAATTCTATGTTAAAACGACTAAAAAAATAAATAAAATAAAATAAAATTACACTAAAATTTGGTGTCTACAGGTATCACAATCTCCCCTCCTTAAAAGAATGTCGTCCTCGACATTTCAACTTGCACTAATCATATCAAAACAATCCTCGAAAGCAGTCAAGTACTAAGAATCTCCAATTCTATTTATCACTTAGCAACGAACCAACAGGTAGCTAAACAAGTAACTAAATAGAACATGCAAAAGGGCTCGATTCAACCAACTAGCTCTGAGTTGGAAATAAAGTCTCAGATATTCGAAAAATTCAAGACATGGTTTAATCTCAAATCGAAATTTCTCATGTCGAAAATTTTTCCCTTGGCGGTGCTGGACAACACAACAAGCGAGCACGACGGCTATACTTCGCCAAAGAGTCTCAGTTCAAAATTTCATCCTTGGTGGTGTTTGATAACACAACAAGTTAGCACAACGGCTAAACTTCACTAGAGGATCTTGGCTCAAGAAATTGGCCCTGGTGGTGCTTGAAAACACAACAAGTTAGCACAACGGCTATACTTCACCAGAGAGCCTCAAGTCAAAGTTTCATCCCTGATGGTGCTTGATAACACAACAGGCATGCCTCGCCAAAGGAATGGCGGTGCTTGACAACACAATAGGCAATACCTCATCAGAGAGGTTCAGTTCAAGAATTTCAATCCCTGGTGGTGCTTGGAACACAACAGGCATGCCTCGCCAAAAGAATGGCGGTGCTTGATAACACAACAGGCAATACCTCATCAGAGAGGTTCGGTTCAAGAATTTCAATCCCTGGTGGTGCTTGAAAATACAACAGGCATGCCTCGCCAAAAGAATGGCGGTGCTTGAAAACACAACAGGCTATACCTCATCAGAGAGGTTCAGTTCAACCGCTACAGAAGAGTAGTAGCCGGTCTACAACCATACGAGTATGAATAAGTTCAAAAGTAGAGTCAAAGCAGAGTTCAAACAAATAAGTTCAAAAGCAGAGCCAATTACTTCAGGTTCATGGTGCACGAGTACGAATAAGAGCACAAGTTCAAGGAGCATGAGTACGGGTAAGAGCACACTGGCCTAGCCTTTGTCCAGCAATTCACATTGTTAAGCAGTCTCAGAATTCAAGTCCACATACAGGTCATATACAGGTCACATACTCTATATTCAGTCAAGTTAGGTCCATTAAGTGTACGTAAGAGCATACTCGCCTAAACAAGTTCAAGTCTCAAATAAATTCAGTCTAGTCGATCTCAGGCAATTCAAGGTCAGTCTCAGGTAGTTCAAGCATCTCAAATTCCAACATTTACAAATCAGGTAGTGCAACTTTAATCAAACAGGAAGACTAGAAGGAGGATACAAAAACCAAAAGTTTCCCAACAAATCCGGTCACCACCATAATGTATCAAAACCCTAGCCAAAATCTTATCGGACAGATCCGAGATAGCAGTCATCATTTCAATGTCCTCAACTAGGTTAATCCATTATACACTGGTAGATCTAATCTTCTGATTTATTCTCGATTCATATTCAGTATTAGGGTCTCCTTAAATTATATAAGACTATCCACCAATTTTCTCATGAGTACGGGGTTGTCTAAGCCCTTGGCCACGACCCTTTTTTTTTCCATTCCTGCTGCCATACTTAATAGAAGTCTATAAGTGCAAGAAAAGGAATAATTAAGCATAAAAGAACTTAATGCATATACAAGTTGCAAAAATATTTAGAATCAATACATGATTCTTTACATGTATCAAAAGTTATAGCATGAGTTAAGAGGTCACAAAACAAACCCAATATGTCAACTAATCTATATAGGCAATTAAGTGCCACAAAATGTAGAAGTAGCAAGCAGGATACAAAAGGCCTCACGGCGTGCACCACCCTTCCTAAGTCCTTAGTTAAACTAAAGGGTCCAAATATCACTAATTTCAATCAGATCACATGCCTTTACGAAATTAGATCCAATCAAACCATAATACAAGCTGAAACTAAAGGTTATCCATTCGAAGTTCAAAATCTTTAATAAGCAAGCCACCAGCCAGCACCATCATCTCCAAGAATAACTAGTCTTAGGGTTTTATAGTTAAAGTCTCAAGCTCCAAGTTCAGATCCAAGAAATAAGTACAACTTGCTAACTTACGTGTCAAATGGAAACCAGGTCAATTCACACTAACTTCGTGCTGTTGAATGCAGTTACTCTATATCTCAAAGTTTTCTCAATCTGTACGCCTAAAGATAGGCTCACTCTTCTTAAAGACCAAGAATTTTAAAGCATAAGAGGAGTATTTAAAGTAACCAAAAATCTTATCGAAGTCAAGATTTACATTATAAAACACAAGTTCGCTATTCTTCCGAAAACTCAAGATACAAATTCAAGTGTGAAATTACACCAGTATACAATCAAGGGGGAAAACTTAGTTTAGAAAACTTGAAACTTGTATCAACCCATCATATACCAAATTCAACAATTCATCAGTTATTCGCAAATTTTCAAATTTGAAATTCAAGCAAAATTCACATTTTTACCAAAATCGGAAAATTACACACACTTAAAGCATATATATATATATTATTCCCAATCATCATTTGAAAATAAAACTAGTACATCCTAGTTTTTCTTTAGAATTTTAAAGCAGAGATTCTCTAGGAGGTATATGGGCGGAAAATGCATTTTATTCCTTTGATACTCTTTATCTTGGTTCAAAATCATCATACATAGAGTTGGACCATCAAATCTCGGTCTCTTATCCTCCATAGTCAGTAATAATAATTACCTCAATCGCTTAACTTTCAAATCAAATCAAATCAAATCCCACAGTCCGGCATCCTAAACTTTAGTCTAGGATACACTACAGAGATCGGAAGCCTAAGCTCTGATACCACCTGTGACGGCCCCACCTCCCCCTAAGGCGTACCAAAGGGCTCGGTGAGTCGCCTGCCCAGCTCTCGCCAGGACTCACTCACTCGTATCACGTGCATACATCCATAGACAATAAGTAACACATTCACTTCAACTTAATATATACATTGATGCTCAAATAAAAGATAAAAACTTCTACACACCAGAAATCTTCAAGGTTTTTACAATTTGAGTACAATCAACCCTAGTCGGGTATAGCGCGAGTACCATTTCAAAATTTAAAATAACTAGACTACACTAACCTGTACACGTCTCACGCCTCGCTCATACTCCCTGTAAGGAAAACAAATAGCGTGGAATGAGCTAAAAGCCCAGTGAGGTTCCAAATAACCAATTGACCATTATTTAAACATGTAAGTATCACGTAGCAAAGTAGTGTGCATGAAAAGTTCATAAAAGTGGACAATAAGACTTCAAGTAGCAAATCTCAAGTGAGCGAGTGTAAAAGTTTTCAGAAGAAACAATAATCCAATAAATAATAATCATTCCAAAGTATAAGGATACGGATGGCTCTCAGGAGCCAAATTCCCATCGCATCATCAGAGCTTGATCAAGTAATAGTTGACACTCCGTCAACCTTCAAGTACGTAACCAATCCAGTAGAGCACTACTTAATGCCAATCTCCGTTCACCGATCAACCCCCTTACCGGGCCCGAACGACAAACAAGAATAAAAGTGGTAATACTCGAGTATACCGATTAGTCGAGGAGATATCACTCCACTCGACAAAACAAGAAACCCAGGGTTCGTTACCCAATCGACCAAGCCCTTGCCGGCTCGACTTAAGTAACTCGCCACAAGGTTTCTAGAATTCCAGGAAGTGCGCACATCTTAAACATGTATATCAAGTCAAGTGCAACAAGGAACAAGTATATATCACGTAAGGGCAAGTGCGATAAAGTACACTCTCGCCCTAACAATTCACGTATATAACATGTAATCATATTGGTCACGTATCAAATACAAGTATCAAGTTCAATTCGGTATTTGAAAACACTCACCAAAAGTAGTGCCTCTAGTGATCATGTCCGGGTTATACTCCGGGTTTGGAGTCCAAATCTTGCTAAAGTGACTACCAAAAGCAACCCTAGCTCTTCCTTCCAAAATTTCACCAACACCCCACTAGCTAAACACTCAAGGAAGGTTTTAATCGGTTTAGTTTTTCGTTTCCTCACTTGGGTGATCCAATTTCAAGATGGATTGGGCAACTCTCCTTTGGGTTTTTCTCTCTCTCTCTCTCTCGGCTAAGGTAGCAGAAAATTGAGGAAGAAAGGCTGCTCCATGGTGATAAGAAGGCAAGGAAAAAAAATATCAACTAAGGGACCATAGGGTGGTGACACTCCATGAATTTTTTTCTCTCTCTCCCTTACATTTTTGGCCACAATTTCGGCCAAGAGGATGAGTATGAGGGGGGGGAATATTTTGCAAAAATATCAAGGGTGTGTGGCGGTAAGGAAGTGGTGATCAAGTGGTGGGTTCAATCGGTAGTGATCGATACCCGTCGGTGTGACGCGTTTTCTCTTAAATCGTGTATACTAGGGTTTTTACCTCCTAATCACTAATTTATTATTATCACTTCTAATCATATAATATTTCCTCATCCAAAATTCACTTTTACCTACCAAATTTGATTCTCACTCCGTACCGGATAATTACACTACGGATACACGTGAAAACCCTAATTTGCTCTAACTTGAAATCGGATAACGAAAACCCTTACTTCTATATTCATTTCCACTTATTGTGGGGTGATTGGGTAGTAGGGCCATTATAAATAAATAATTTCCAAATAAAAGGAATTTTAAGAAAATGTGCGGGATTTTACAATTCCATTAAAAATAAGGTTTCGATTAAAACATAAGAGATTTAAGAAAACCGATTAGTCACGGTTAACTAGGGTTTTTGAATAGACTTTAGGGTTTCTAGAATTTAGGGTTTCTCATTTTTTTTTATTTAACAAAACAATGTCTTAAATAAAGAAATCGTAATACCCTCTTCGACTAAACAGCAATCGTATCCTAAAAGTTGGGGTATCACAGTAAGTCTCAATAATGAAGGCAGATTGGAGTATTTTGGTGATTTTAGTGTCACAATTCTATATCAGAGCCATACCCCTAGCTTTATTCATTGACTCCATTGTATAACATTCCTCAAAGTTTAGGATTCTTTTAACTTTCTCCTTGTGTTTGAGCTTCTTTTATTTTTTTTTGCCTTAGTTAAAAACAACAAATTAGGGGAGAGGAGTTGTGTAATCTCCTTTAGTTGAAGTCAAGGAGCTCCCCACACCTTGATAATTCCACAATGTGGCCCTCATTGATCTTTGAGGGACAATCCCCTTCACCCTCTAATATCATAGTGTTTTGGTTCATTATTTCAGATCCTCTTAGCCTGAGTCTCTTGATCCTTAGGATCTTCTATGTCTTCACCTCTGTTTTGATTCTTCCTTTTCTCTTGCTACCCCTCTTTTTCACTTTTGAGATTGATCTCCTTTAGTGGTTGTCTACCTCTCCTTGATGTTTGAGTTATTTTCTGTATTTCTTCCCAACTCTTTAAATGATTTTTAAGTTCTGGTTATTCCCCAACAGTTCTATTAGTGTTTCCCTTTTCTGTCTCCCTCATTTTGTTTGCCCCATTATGTTTCTTCAATTAAATTTCCTCCGTGATTATTTCACTCCCCTCCCACGCCATTTTTGTTCTCTCCATTCTCCTCCACCTACATTGGATCTGTTTTTTGATTTTCTGTTTCCTCTCCTAAACATGCTTTTATTTGAATGGTCTTTGAGCTGTTATGGGATCCGTTTTCAGTTTTCTCTCCCGAACTTGCTTTATTTGCAAGTTCTTTAACCCATTATGGGATCTTCTTTTAATTTTCACACTCATTCTTGCACCTGAGTTCACTCCGTTTTCTACCATTGCTAGCCTGTCTACTTCCTTTTCGTATTCTTTCTGAGTATCAGCCTTTTGTCCTTTTTCTCTAACCTCAATAATGGATAATTTTTTTGCTATTCTCTGCTAAGATGTAGTTGGGGCATCTTTTTTCAATTCTTGCCTCACTTTCTTTCCATCTATCACACTCTAATATTGCCTATATGGGTCTAGTTCTTCTGGCTAATGCCTTTTTGTGGAAAACTCTTGTTATTCCAACTTCTTAACCACACGGTCCATACTGATTTTAGCGTTGACTGTTGCTCACAGTTATATTACTCTTACAATTCCATTCACTATGCCCCACGACTCTATAACTGTAGCAAAAAATATGGGCATCTTTTGTATTTGAAATTAGCCCATTTTGTTACTCCTTGCATTTGGACAATTGTGCCTACCAGAAAAATTTTCACTACTAATTTTCTGTTCCCAAATTAGTATCTATTTTCTCTGTCCTTTCTTTGTATCGTTGCCACGTCGCCTCTAACTTTTTGGTAATCCAAACTCAAACAAATCGATAATAATCGGTTGACAAGTTTCCTCAAAACCAATTAAAATAGATAATTCAAACCTTTTTTTGTTTTCTTTTTTAACAAAAAAGAGTCTTGTTGGTCGTACACGTAGAAATCAACTAAAACTTTTTTTTATTTTTTTACCCCAAATCATCTTTTTCTTAAACCCCAACAAGTACTTTTATTTTTAAGAACAAACGAAAGAAAAGGAGTATGTCATACCAATTTGCTTTTGCTTTAGGTCCAAGTTACAATACAATAAATGTAATCACTATCAACATAACTCAAATCTTGAATAAAGTACTATTGTTTAGAATACTTAGAATCACAATGAAGTACTTTAAACATATTGTACAAAAATACATTGTAAAATTGGCATACATGATCTATTGATTTACTTTACCTGGATAAAGATGAAATTGATTATTGCTTGTTGATCTTTTGAGCGTTTTTGTTGCAAGATTAAAGATACAATGAGTAAATCAAAGTACTTGTCAGGGTTTAAGGAAAAGATGATTTGGGGTAAAAAAATAAAGAAGAGTTTTAGTTGATTTCTATACTTACGACCAACAAAACTCTTTTTTGTTAAAAAAGAAAATAAAAAAAGTTTTGAGTTATCTGTTTTAATTGGTTTTGAGTAAACTTGTCAACCGATTATTATCGGTTTATTTAAATTTGGGTTATCGAAAAGCTAGAGGCGACTGGGAGCAGGACAAAGAAAGGATAAAGGGGATAGAGATTAATTTCGGGACAGAAGATTCGAAGCGAAAAGCTTCAGATGTTTGTCCCCTTTACCCATTGTTTGTAGGATGATAACATCTCTGACTTTATTAAAAACTGCTGATATCTTTCTATCTACTGATTTTGACATGTAGTGAATTGATAAAATGTACACTTGTGCCCACATTGGAGTTAGTTTAAAGACATTTTCATCCTCTTCCACTCTTGCAACCCTTTTCCTCAACACAAGAGATCTAATTATTTATTAGCCATAGGCCACCCTATTGAATCATTTCCCTTCCAACTCATCAGGTATAACAAACTAAAAGAGGTTTGGCCCAATCTATCACATTCTAACTACTAATTTTGACATCCAATGAATTGATAAAATCTACACTTGGACCCATATTAGAGTTAGATTAAAAGCATTTTCGTCCTCTTCCACTCTTGCAACCCATTTCCTCAACACAAGAATCTAATTATCTATTAGCCATGGGCCATCCGATTGAATTCTTTCCCTTCCTGCTCATTAGGTTTAACAAGCTGAAAGAGATTTGGCCCCAAGCTATCACCTTGAGTTCTTTTAGATAACCCCACGCTACAGTTACAAAACTTTTCACTCCATTGTATTTAGCAATTTTCTCTCCCTAGATTTTTTCCATGAGGTTGGATCTGCATTCTAGCACTTCTCCATCCACATCCTTAAGATCTAATTGGGTATCCCTTCTTTCTTTGTCAGACAGTGCAAACTTCTACATCACCACTATTAGTTCCTTCGCCATACTTCCTTAAATGATAAGTTTACCCATTTTCTTGATGAAGTCTAGACAGCATTAAATTGGGCAATTCATTCCTATATCACCGATTCTAGCATATGAATCTTTATGGACTAATTGGTTGCTGAACTGGAGCTCGAGTGAAGGTTTAAAATTTTGAACTTCTGAATTTGAAAATGTTTGAACACCCATCAAGGGAGAAATGGCTCTCTTCCCAAGAGAAAGAGAAAAAAGGCCTCTACAGGAGAGAGGAGGAAATTACTGTCCTCTGGATCCGCTTCACACAATAACTTTAATGGTAGAAGGTAAGAAGATTTTCTATTTAACTATAATTGATCCAAGTCCACATACTTGAGATTCGTGAGGGTAGCTCTCTTTGTAGCAATATTAACTAAAAATTGAGAATAAAGTGGCAAATTATGTTGGTGGCTACTTTGTCCTCCAGTGCCTCTGCATGTCGTTTTCGTCAGCCTTTTCTTGCACATTTGCTTGTTGCTAGTGGCGCCAACCTCGTTCAAACAATGTGATTTAGAATATAAGACAAATACAACTTGAACTAATAAAAGTAGATAAAAACACAAAAGAAAACAATGATGACCACATTAATTAAGAATCTCAAAATGGCTTCTTGGGCAACTTTATTAAGGTATGGGTTTAGATCGGGAACCTGCGACTCAATGGTTTAATCATAATGTCATAACTTTAACTTTTCTTTCTTCTACTATGACACATCTTTACAACATGCTTTTGTTGTTAAAAAAAATGCATTATATACGCACACACAAAAATATAATATACATACGCATACACACACATATAGTGAAAATTTCAAATCCTAACCAAAATAAAAAATGAAATGCAGTCATCAGATGCTTCAATCATATGATATTATAAAAAGATCCATTTAACGAGTGCTTAATGGACATTTCTTACTAGGCACTTGTTAAATGTAGTTCAAGTGTTAGATTTTCATAATAGTAAAATTAATTAGAAAATGTGTATAAACACAAGAGAAGGTAATTATTAGTGTGTGCGTTCAAATGTAAGTTTAGGTGCGATTTAGGTATGTTAAAGGCATCCAATAGATAAAACCCATTATGAACATAATAGTTCACTATTCAATTTCTATTTTTGAAAGTTGTTGAGTCGGACAGTCTCACATTTTGCCAAGAAAACACCCTCCCATGTTGTCACATGGACGAATTTAATATTTGTGTTTCTTGTTGGATTTCTTTTTTTCTCTTGTTTTGGTAACACATAATTTTGAGCTTTTTAATTTAGTTCTAGAAAAATATTCCCAAGGCAACACAATCATGTATATATATATAGTTATTATTTTGGTAGATTGTTGAGTTGGGTACTCTAATATTTTGTCAAGTGGATGCTCTATTTTGCCATGTGACTAAATAAATTTAATTTTTTATTTGAATATCTTTGAAGTATTATATTTTTGGTAACAATCCATTTCATCTTTATTTTTTCACCCACTTATTTTCTTTTCTTTGTTAACTTTCATAGCCACAACAACTCTCAAATAATCATTTACTTCATTACTTTATATATGTTTGTATTAATTACACCTTTTTCTAAAACTTTTTGTCAATCACATCGTAGTTTTTCTATTTTTTTAATTCTCTCCTCGATCATTCTTTTTATCCTTAATACTTGGTTTTGTAATACATTACTATTACCAAAATTTCAATAATTTTTGCGCTTTCTAAAATTAAATATCAATTCCTATTTTGATAGGTTGTTGAGTTGGTTTATCCGACCATTTGCCAAGTGGACGCTTTACTTTTTCTTCACTTGGCCAAGTATAATTTTTTTATTTGAGTAGATTTTTAAGTATTTATTTTAGATAAAAATAGATTACAACTTTATTTGTTCACCTACTTATTCTTTTTTTTTTTACTTCCTTGACTATATATAGCAACTTTTAAATCATTTGAGTATTTTGATTTTTGGTATATGTACACACACACACACATAGGTATATATGCATGCAAGCACACACATAATATATGCATGCTAATACATATATACATAATACACACGCATATATATATATACATATACATATACATATACATAAATATACAAAAATACAAATATATATGTTTGTGTGTGTGTGTGTGTGATTTAAAAGGTTTTTTTTTTGCTTTCGAAAAATTTCCGTTTAAGTAGGAACCACCAACTCAAAAGTCTTGATATTTGCAATTATAGGCCCCAAGGAAATATTTTTGTGCGATAATGTTAATCCACGATGATCTTCATCAGGAGGCATAGCATAATGATAACAATTCAACTATTTAAAACATGTGACCTTCTATTTTATCTTTTAGGGAACAAGATTAGATATTGACCGGTGTCCTCTTTCGTTAAAGTGTATGCAATTTAGCAATAGAAGGAAATTTGACCTGACTACTTCTTCTTTTTTTTTTTTTGGAATTCTGTCGTCGCTTATGGATGCATAATAAATGAGCCCTTAAACTATTATGGAATTTGACTATATTTTGTTATCTCAAGCAACCTTTTCTTGAATTTGGCAACATCTGAAACTTTCTCAATTTTCGTAGGTAAGGCATCATCCAGTTTTGAGAGTTCATAGGTACTTTTAACTTTACTAGTGAGTGCGGATTAAGCTCTCTAAGTCAAGAATGGCCCTAAATGGATGCCAAAAGGCAAAATAGACAACTATTCCTCTGAACAAGGAAAAGCTAAATTGTCAACATGAAAGCCATTAAAGCTCTTTATTCACGAAAATTGCATATTGCACTAGTTGTCTCCGGTTAGACTCCTCTCCATTAATTGGCGAAGATTTTCTCTCCATTACGTCTAAATAAATATAATTTTTGAAAAATAAAACCATCCATATTATATTTCTCGAGTTGGTTAAAGTATGTACAAAAGTTGAAATTAAATTGATTAAATTTTAATGTTGGACCAAATTTTATAACTTTCACCGTAATTTTGATCCATTTTGCACAATCAAAATATTTTGTATAAATTGAATTATAAAATATTCATAAATGAGCTTAATTTTTGAGTACCTTGATCTATTTGTGGAAATAAAATTATTGACACAAACAGATTATTGTGAAAAAATTTACTTGTGTAAATATAAAAAATAGATAAATGAAGAGAAAAATAAAAATAGATAAATGGAAAGAAATATAATAGAGAATATCTCATCCCCAGTTGTCTCATATAGGAGTTTATTATAGTCTACATTCCACAGTACAACACCAACTATATATAACTGCAATACAACCCTCCATCATCACAGGCTTTGTGGTGGGTTGTTTTATTTCTAACTCTTTAAGGGGTTGATATCCATCTTTTTCTTTTAAGTTTCCTTTCACCTTGACCTAGAATTCTTAAGTGCAACACACTTGATTTTGTTTGCAAAGTAGTTGGCTTGACTAATTAAGTAGCCATTTTTTGAGCATCCCTTTGGTGTATCAGCCATTTCGCAAAAGCGTCCAGGGTTTTCATATCAGCTCTGTAATGTTTCTGAGTGAATTCAAGCAGTTCTGACCATGTAAAGTCTGGAAACATCCTTGGATTATCAGAAGATACCAATTCTTCGGGGGGGCTTACAACCTTATCCATTTTGGGACACAGGAAAAATGCAATAGATTTTCTTGGAGTTCGAGAGTTCACAATCGCCCTATGCAAGCAACTTTTGTAGATTCCATTTGAAAGAGCCTGAAAGACATTAGTCCCCAATAAGTATTTCAGTCCCGATGCAATTAACAAACCGCACATTTTGAGCAAAATCAACATTTTTTTCCTAAACAAACAAGAATTCTGAAAAGAACAATATAAGATAACAAACTTATTCTATTTCACTTTTTTCCTTTTTTAAAACGATCTTTTGAAGAAATCAAACATTCCAAATAAGAATTGGAACAAAGCAGTAGATTAGACAAAGAAAGAGCTAACTGCAGTGACAACAACGGATTACTATACCGTAACTCACCATGAATGTGTCACCAATATTGACGACGAAAGCTTCAGGGTCAGGAGGAACAGAGTGCCATTTTCCATTGACATACACTTCAAGGCCTCCAACATGATCCTGATGAAGAATTGTTAAGGATGTAGGGTCAGTGTGAGGGCCTGTTCCAAGAGTTAGATCAGGTTTTTGGCATGCAGGATAGTAGTTTAATCTCATTATTGAATCATTTCCTGCAAAGAATTCCCTGAAATGTTTCGCTTTTACTCCAAGACTGGTTCCCAAAAGCTCCATAATTTTAAGAGACAGACTGCTCATAGCTTCACTGTACTTCTGGAACACCTTCCTAAAGACAAAGACAAGAAAAAGAAATCCATCATCAAAAGTAGGAAAGGAAATAAAAAACAAAAGCATCTATTGTACTAAGAAGAAAAATAGCTAGTGGCATGTATGCAATTTCTTACCCGGATTCTCTAAAATCTTCACCCATTCCATTCAAGAAGTAGCTTTCAACAATGTTTAGGGCCTGTTGACCATCAGCACAATATCGAAAAGAGAGTGTTTCTTTCCATGGAAGTTTGGAGGAGAACCTATTAGTGAAGCTGCTAGCATAACCACAATGATCCCCAAGCTTTCTCTGGACTCTCTGCTTTTCTTGCAGTGGCCTATCAAAGAAGAAATCCAAGCACTTGTGGGCTGCTTTTAGGAGTTGCAAGTCCATCCCATGATTAACCACAAGAAAGAAACCATGTTCAAGACATGCCTGCTTTACTAGCTTAGTTGTGGTGGAGACAGCGACAGGGTCCCCAGAGAGGAAGCCATTCAAATCTATACAAGGCACATGAAGCATTGGGGGAGGTTCAAGACAAGGCTTTTCCTCATCAGGCCATATGAACTCATGGGGAATGTCGGATTGATTTTGGAGAAAAGGTGCATCAAAGACAAGTGACTTTTGTTCGCCTTTGGTTTCATTTGTTGTTGGAGATAATGAGAACTGATTTTTAGCACTAGGCATTGCCAAGTTAATATATTTGATTTTGGCAATTGGCAATTTGTGTTGCCTCTTTATATGTATGTATATATATATAAGTTGATGGTAGGTAGAGGAGGCAATGTTACCATAACCACTCATCCATCCATATCTTTAGCTAATACGCGGAGATGGAAAGTAATAATAACTGATATGGATATCTATGGAAAGAAAATCTGGATTTAAATGCATGGTTGAAACGTTTTGATTTTTTTTTTCTAGAAGGAAAACTTTGGATGGATTCTACTTTGGTCACTGTCACGGGTTAGGACATGCCCTTGACCCTATCCATGAGTAAATACGCGGAGATGGAAAGTAATAATAACTTATATGGATATCTATGGAAAGAAAATCTGGATTTAAATGCATGGTTGAAATGTTTTGATTTTTTTTTCTAGTAGGAAAACTTTGGATGGATTCTACTTTGGTCACTATCACGGGTTAGGACATGCCCTTTACCCTATCCATGAGTAAATACGCGGAGATGGAAAGTAATAATAACTGATATGGATATCTATGGAAAGAAAATCTGGATTTAAATGCATGGTTGAATCATTTTGTATTTTTTTTCTAGTAGGAAAAATTTGGATGGATTCTACTTCGGTCACTATCACGGGTTAGGACATGCCTTTTACCCTATCCATGAGTAAATATTTCAAAGTTGCCTTATTAGACCGTACACCTTTCTTCGTATATCTAGATAATAATAGGTAGGAGTATAAATTGAAATATTCTAGAGCTACAAAAATAGTTAAGCTATTAGCAGCTTATAAAAACATTCCCCCTAGAGTAGTTATAGGGATTCTTATAGATCATCCACCAATATTAGGGACGAACACAAGGGGATTACTTTGGTCACTATCATGGGTTAGGACATGTCTTTTACCCTATCCATGAGTAAATATTTCAAAGTTGCCTTATTAGACCGCACACCTTTCTTCGTATATCTAGATAATAATAGGTAGGAGTATAAATTGAAATATTCTAGAACTACAAAAATAGTTAAGCTGTTAGCAGCTTATAAAAACATTCCCTCTAGAGTAGTTATAGGGATTCTTATAGATCATCCACCAATATTAGGGATGAGCACAGGGGAATGGATAGGGGCATCTGCCTCCTCAACAGTTCTTGAAATATTAAAATCCTCCCTATGATTTTTGTTGTCAAACTAGAATTATATTACTTTGGTCCACCTAAGCATAATTACCAGTAGTTGTTTTCATTATTTTGTTTAATTTTGTTTTTGATAGATTGTCCTAAATCAAACTAATAATTAATTTCCTTGTAAAGTATGCCATTGGTATCTACTTTACCATATGATTAGTACTACTTTTGAATAACAATTATGAAATATTAAATTTTCTTTTAACCAAATTTCTTATAATAAACTAATTTCTTTGATTCCTATAACTTTAAAATAGCAACTGAGGTAAACTGTACATGATACATGGGAAATCAAAGACAAACAAAGCAAAAAAAAAAAGAAAAGAAAAATTTAAACTATTATACAAATTGAAGAATAATTGAAGAACTATTATAGAAAAATAACTATGTGAGTAGAGATAAATAGAGGAATAATTGAGTTAGTGAAACTGTTACGAATGCATGATGTAAAATTTACTGCAATTTGTGAACCAAAGGCAGATGTCGCACAGATTGAGTCTATTAGGTTACGCATTTCTTTTGACGCTGTAGAGGTTAATACGTCAGGTGATATATGGGTCTTCTATAGTTTGCCTTTCACGTGTTCCGTGGTAGGTCGATCTTCCCAACATATTTCCTTGCTAGTTCATCACGCTTGGCTGTCAGGAGAGTTAGTTGTCTCATTTGCCCATGTGAGCTACTCGAGGGAAGAGAGGCGGACACTATGGCGTGATTTGCTCGTTGATAAACCAACTTCGGTACCTTGGTGTGTGTGTGGAGACTTTAATGTGATTATGGAGCCACAGGAGACGAGAGGAGGGCAGCCGTTTGGCAACACTGAGGGACAAGAGCTTTTGTCATTCATAGAGGAGGCTGCAGTATTTGATGCGGGCTTCTCAGGGTCAAGCTTCACATGGTGTAACAATAGAAGGGGCCGAGCAAGAATTTGAAAATGATTGGATAGACTCCTGATCAATGAAGAATGTACGATGTTGTCATTGTCCATTTCAGTAACTCATCTGGCAAGGCACCCGTCGGATCATGCTCCGCTAAAGATTTCATTTAAGTCCCGCCTGGATGATAAGCCATGACCATTTTGATTTTTAAATGTATGGACTTCCGATCGGTCATTATTGGAAGTAATTCGAAATGTGTGGAGGCAGGAGGTAAGTGGTCCCCCATTACGGATCTTGTGTTCTAAGCTATTGGCGACCAGACAAGTGATTCAAGAGTGGAACAAAACCTCCTTTAGGAATGTTTTTGATGCTGTTCGCGCAGTAGAGGAGAATGTACTCTGTGCGGAATCACGAGTAGAGCATGAGGACTCGAAGGCGGCGCAGATAGAGCTGAATAAAGCTCAAACTGAGCTGCGTCATGCTATTTTGATTGAGGAGCAGTTTTGGAGCCAGAAGGCTCGGGTGAAATGGCTACGGACCGGGGACAGTAACTCAAAGTTTTTCCATGCTAAGGTCAAGCTGCAGAGGGTGCAAGGGGCGATTCATCGTGTAAGGAATACAAACGGGGATTGGGTCGAGGATGATGAGGGCATTGCAACTACAGCTATCAGTTATTTTTCAGATTTGTTTCCGCTTCTGGTAGAGCAGGGTCGGAGATGCTTCATCTTATTCTGAGTCTCATCACCCGGGAGGATAATGTGGCCTTGGAGGGGTATCCTTCAATGGAGGAGGTAAAACGAGCGGTTTTCGGGATGGACGGGGACAGCGCGGCTGGTCCAGATTGTTTTATTGGTAAGTTTTTTACTTTTGCGTGGGACATTTTGGCTCAGGATGTTTACAATGGGGTACTGAGTTTCTTCTATGGGGCCGAGCTACCCTGCTTTTTGACCTCTACGTCCATCGTCGTCATTCCGAAGGTCTCGAACCCCCTGGACTTTTTCCAGTTCCGTCCAATTAGCTTGTGTAATTTTTAAATAAAGTTCTATCCCGCATCCTGGCGAATAGAGTGGCAACCCTTCTCCCCAAAATCGTGTCCCCCCAACAAACTGGATTTATTAAGGGTCGAAATATCAGAGAGAATTTCTTGTTGGCCCAAGAGATTATCACGGGTATTGGGAAGAAGACTAGAGGAGGCAATGTGGCTCTCAAACTGGATATGTCGAAGGCCTATGACCGGGTTGACTGGATGTTTCTTGTCACCGTCCTGCATAAGTTTGGTTTTGGGGAACGCTTTATTGACATGATGTGGCGTCTGGTGTCGAATGTCTGGTTTTCAGTTCTTATTAATGGTTTGCCACATGGATTTTTTAAATCGAGTAGAGGTTTGCAGCAGGGAGATCCCCTTTCTCCCTCGTTGTTTGTAATTGGGACTGAGGTCCTGTCACGAGGCCTTAACAACCTGATTACATAGCCTAGTTTTAGGGGATTCAGTATTCCGGGGGGCTGTTCACCTATCACCCATTAGCGTTCGCAGATGATGTGCTTATTTTTTCAAATGGATCCTCAATTGCTTTGAAGCAGATAACAAGTGTATTAGACACATATCAGAGGGCTTCTGGTCAACTCGTTAATGCTCAGAAATATGGGTATCTCATGCATCCGTCCACGTCACCAACTCGTCGAAGGGTAGTAGAGCGATTGACTGGCTTCTGTAGGCACACCTTTCCAGTGCGATACCTAGGGTATCCTCTGTATTTTGGAAGAAGTAAGATCATCCATTATGGGGAGATGTGTCAAGCCATCATGGGAAGAGTTCTTTCTTGGAAGTCGAAGTTTCTCTCTTCCGGAGAGAAGATCGTGCTAATTAAGCATGTGCTATCGACGATTCCATTACATCTTCTATCTGCTGCTGTGATGCCGGAGCCAGTCGTTCACATCATCGAGAGGGCTTGCTCGAATTTTTTATGGGGATCTAGGGGCGGGGACCCCAAAAGGCATTGGATCCGTTGGTTCTAGTTGTGTTATCCAGTAGATGAAGGGGGTGCTGGCTTTCGGAGGCTTAGGGACATATATGCGGCATTCTCCTACAAGCTATGGTGGGTATTTCTGTGACAGCCCCACCTCCCCCTAGGGCGTACTTTAAGGGTTAGCGAACTGCCTGTCCAACTCTCGCCAGGACTACTAAGTCGAACACACGAAGGCCAAACCATTCCGAGTGATAGTACTGCGATCAAACGCTTCAACGAAAACAAAGAACGAAGAACGAAAACGAAAACGAAAATGAAAAGCCGTGGCCACGTCACAATCCGGCCAAGACTTGTCCGGCCGGATTCAAGGCAATAAGCAACTTCTTTTTTTTTTTCGATTTCCCCTGCTAATCCGGCCATGTTTCCAGCCAAGAACTAGCCGGATATACTGCCGGATTCACTGAACAGTGTTCCTGCCAAATTTTTTGCCTTTCTCGTTCAAACTCCACGCTCAACCGATTCCCAAACAGATACAAGTAAACTTTATATAAACCCAGAGAATGTACATTTCCAACAAATATGCCAAAAAAATGTGATTAACAACTTATATACACACATTGGTAACTTTACAAGTCAAAAGGTAACAGTTGATCAAAATACAAATAGGGTTTCCAATTACAGAGGAGCTATACAAAAGAATATCTATACTAGCTCGACTCTCTCTTCAAAAACATCACAGTTCCAAACTATTGCTCCCTGTAAGGAAAACAAAGGCAACGGGGTGAGTTTTCACCTAATGAGGTACCAACACGCCAAGTATTCAAGAATCACAAAAGTATAATTGTAGTCAATCCAAATACAGCCATCAAATAAATAGAAATGAACACCACACATAAACAGGGAGTAAAAGGATACAGACAGTTCTCAAAAGCCCATTTCTCCCTTTGCAGTACTTGATCCCAACTCATTGACTCTTCGTCAATGCTTAAAGAGCGAACATGACCGTAGACCCCACTTTACCCCAAATTCCGTCCACCACACATACCTCTTACAGAGTCCGAACACCAAACAGAACAGAGGTGGTAATACTCAAGTATACCGGAATCCAGAGTCTCAAATACCTAAAGATTCCCTAGAAACAGTGCCCATGGCTTGTCAATTTTCCTCGACCAAGCCCTTGCTGGCTTGATTCAATTGACTACCAATAAGGTTGAGTTCAGATTTAACAGAAAGGTCGTTGGATACACGTCCAAACGACATCAGATCAGGCACAACCAAGAGATTCCAGTTATACAGTAAACAGTCAAATAAGCAAGAGAAAGCGAGCATGATAAATTACACTCTCGTCTCATCCAGAATAAACAGAAATCACAGTCATTCAAGTCACAGATTTCAAGTACACGTAAAGCAAGGAAGCAACAATCATGTGAGTGGTATACTCACCGGTTCAAACAAAGGTAACTTCAAACGTTTCCTTACGAGGTACGCCTTGAATCACCTGCACGTCCTACGAACAACTAAGAAAATAATTGAGACTAGATTACGAGTCGTAAACCTATTCAATAAACTACTAATGCAAGGCAAAATATAGCTTGGGAGTGAAAATAAGTAATAATTGGTGCTAAAGGCATAAACACCCCAAAGTCTTTCATTTCTACTCCAAATCAACCTAAACTCAAAGGAACCAAATGGCCTCCACATTTAGACAGCACCTCCCCTTAAATTCCATAATTTTCCATCCTACACTTAACCACCAACATTCATCCAAAATAGCCGCAATCACACACTCAAATCATAGGCTATTAAACACACTTCCTTAGGGCCACAACACCCTTCACATATAACCATTAGATAGCTCCACAACCAATCACAATAAAGCCCCAAATTAGAAATCCTAATCTGAATTTACACCCACGAGCTGAAATTTTCTTTAGGCAAGTCCATCTAGCACATAATACTCTAATTTATCACGTAACAAACCTACCAAACCATGGCTATTCATTAATCATCACATGAGAGCAGAAAATTCACCATAAAAGCTGAAATTTACCGTAACCCTAGCTCAAACCATGAACTTTCTCACAAAACTACCTATTTAACAACTCTAATCCACTAATTTGCAATTAATCAAGAGTAAAAAGGAATTTATAGGTAAGTTACCTTGGAACCTTAGGAAAGATAGCAGCTTAGGGTTTCTTCTTCCAAAATCACTCCACGAAAACCTCTAAACCTTCTTAGTAAACAACTTTTATAGAGTATTTTGCAACTTACTTGGTTAGAACTCAAGATTGAGGCAAGTTTGAAGTTGGCAAATAAAGTTTTCTCTCTTGGTTTTTCTCTCAAGAGGGCCAGCCAAGATGTAAGAAAGTGAAGATGATTTTTGGTCAAAATTTGATTTTTGGTAAAGGTAAAGAAAGGTTGGTCAAAGTCCACATCCATTGATTTCATGACACTTGGCTTTTCCTATGTTTATTCTCATCCCTTTGTCTTCCAAGATTAACCTATATAGCTAACCTCTAATTATGTTTTAGTACCTTGTAAAATAATATTCCCTTGATGCGGATACGGGTACGCAACAACTTCAACCTTGGGTCAAGGACCCTTTGGTCAACATTGGTGGTCCGATGACAAGATCAAGAACCAAGAAGGTGAAGGAAGTTTTACGAGCCTTGATCATTCACCATACAAGTAAGGAGCAAACTAGGTTTGAAGATTTGATGGACCATGAAGTTACCTTGTTCACTTGTACGTTTGAAGTGAAAGAATGATCTCATACTTGTTAGCTTAGTTGGTAGTTGTTTTAAAACTGCCTAGTTTAGTAGTTGTTAGTCGTTGAATATTTTATTACTTATTGGACCTTATCGGGAAGCCTTAAAGAGCTGACTCTTTATGCGAACCGAATTCCTATTCCAGGTTTATTTGGGCCTGATTTGCCCTAGTTTTAGCCTATAAAAGGCACCTATTGTATGAGTGAAGGATAGATTGTTACAACCAGAAATCATGAGGAATTTTCCTTCAAAGTTCTTAATCGAACTTACTCTTGAATTCTTGAGTTCATAGTTTAGGATTCAAATCAGACTTTATCGATTAGTTTGTTCCCTAATCGTGGTGTCTCTTCATCCATCTTTATTTGCTTAAGGTTGCTGATTACCTTTGTGTGTCAGAGGTCTTGAGTTCATGAGAACAATCGAGTTCAATTTCCATTGGGAGAAAAGATCCAACTCTGATAATTACAAGGTTGGAAGGGTCTAGGAGGGTCTTCCCATAGGGTTACCTTATCAGTTGGTAATCAGAGCATCAGGTTAATTCTCTTTCAATTGAAGTTGTTCATATCTTATTAGTTTGTGTCTTGTGTCAAAAAAAAAAACTGTAGCGATACTGTTCATCGACTGTTCCGAATTACTGTTCATCGTACTGTAGCGATACTGTTCATCGTTACTGTTCATCCGAATAAAAAAAAATCTGTTTGGGTGTTGTTTTTTTGTGTTTTCTGTCCAACTTTTGTTCTTGAGTCTGTTATACTTTTGTTTGGGTTTGGGTTGTTAGGGTTTAAAGACAAAAAAAAAAAGAGTCACGTACCTTATATTGTTTTAATGTCCAAGTTGCTAGAGTATTGCTGGAATTTTCTTTTGAGTATTGCTGAAATTTTATTATGCCTATTTCTTGAGTATTGGTTGTTGTTCTTGCAAACCCTAAACACCACAACTCAATTTGGGGAAGTTCTTGAGCTTTTTGAACAAATTCTTGAAGTTCTTGGACCATCAAGTATTGTTTTGAAAATTCTTGAACAATAAATCAAGAACCAGGGCCTCCTTGAAATTTGCATAACCTTTCATCCATTTTTCTTGAACTTGTTGGTGTGACCTGAATTTGTGTTCCTTGAAGAGCCGAAGCAAAAAAAAAAACAAAGAAGAGAAGGAATCGGCTCTCACACAAAGGAAATCAAGTATCTCAAATCTTGAGTTTCCAATTCTTGATTGGTTTCCAATTCTTGAATAGTCTCTAAATCTTGATTGGTTTCCCAAAACTTGAGTCTCCAAATCTTGATTGGTTTCCAATTCTTGAGTCTCCAACCTTAATTGAATTCCAACAACCCCAAACGACCTAACCAACCCCAAACACCCCCAAATCAGTTTCCAAAACCAAACCTAAACTGCCACAAACACCATTTACCATCCAAATACTGGCCAGAAACTCAGCAAAAACAGCCGCTCAAAAAAAAAAAGAGGTTCTAGCTTCGGGTAGAGTTTTTCTAAGATTTGCGAATTTCTGCTTTGTGTCTTGTTACTTGCTTATAGGGTAATTAATTCTGGAATTTTGAGAGTTTGAGTTGTTTTAAGAACTTCGAGAAGGAAAATTGAGAGTGAGTGTGTTTCCTTGAGTGATACACGAGTGCTTGCAAGGTAGACTAGGATACACTTGTTTTGCAGGTTGGACAATATGTTTCAAGAGGGGAACATGCCTGAGCCGTCTGAGACTGACATGTCACTCAAACTGGTGCTCCAAGCTCTTCAAAAACAAGCGGAGAGACATGAAGTTGTGATGACACAAATATCCGACAGGCTGGCTGCCATTGAGATGCGAGGTACTGGAGATACATACAATAGGGTTTCGAGTGTTCAGAGTGCTGATCATGATGCGGATGATGAGGGATATCATTCTAACACCTCGATTCGATCAAGGAAAAGCCAAAGAGGAGCGAGGGAAGGTCGAGACCGACCTAGGAGAACCGATGACAATCTTGGTTCCATCAAGACCAAGATGCCTACCTTTCATTGGAAAAATGATCCTGAAGCTTACTTGGATTGAGTTAGGCGAGTTGAGCAAGTGTTTGAAGTCCACAACTACTCTGAAGAGAAAAAGGTGAAACTTGCGGCTATTGAATTTGAAGATTATGCATCCATTTGGTGGGAGCAAGTATGTGCCATAAGGAGGAGAAATAGGGAACCACCAATTGACACTTGGGCTGAAATGAAGCAAGTGATGAGGAAACGATTTGTACCCTTTCATTATACCACGGACTTGTACAATCGGCTCCAACGACTCACTCAAGGTTCTAATTCGGTTGATGAGTACCACAAACAAATGGAGGTAGCGATGATAAGGGCCAATGTCCAAGAGGATCCGGAAGCAACCATGGCGAGGTTCCTTAATGGATTAAATCCTGAAATTAGGAAGAAGGTTGAGCTTCAAGACCACTTTGAACTTCAACAAATGGTGTCTTATGCAGAGAAGGTGGAAAAGCAAGCCTTACCTCTAAAGACACTTAGTGGCCGAACCACTACATCCTCTTCCACCCCTTGGAAAAGAAATCAATTGCCAACATCCAGTGCTTGGCCAAGGCAAGGTAATAGAGAGAGGGAAAACAAGCGGATGGAACAACCGTCCCATCCGAGTGCAACTTCTTCTAAACCAACCCCGCGGCCGACTCTTCCAGGAGCAAATACGTCTACCAATCAGCCAAAGGCATGTTTCAAATGCAAGGGAATTGGCCACCTCATGGCTCAATGCCCTAACCGAAGTATCATGTACATGAATGAAGAGGGAATGTGGCAAAGCGAAGGAGAGGGAGAATATGCGGACATGCCACCACTTGAAGAAGAAGGGAAGGATGATGACCTGGTTGAAATAGAAGAGGATCCCGTAGCTCGAACTATGGTGACTATGAGAGTGCTAAATGCACAAGCTCAAGAAGATGATCTCCAACGGACCAACATTTTTCATACAAGATGCAAAATTGGAGATGAGATATGTCTCATGATCATTGATAGTGGCTCTTGTACTAATTGCGTAGCTGCTGACTTTGTTGAGCAAAAACACCTTCCATGGACTTACCACCCTAAACCCTATAGACTATCTTGGTTAAATGATGGGGGGGAAGTCAAGGTGACCAAACAAGCTTTAATCGCTTTTTCTATTGGTCGATACAAGGACCAAGTTTTATGATGGGTGTGAGTAGTGTGTGGAATATATATGTGAATGTGTGTGAAAATGAAAATAAAAGGCTGTGGGACTTGAAAATGCGACGATTTGGCCAAACAGAGTTCAAAAAGGGTTTTTTTGCATGGAAAATGGAGTCGCCACTTGGTATAGAGTTAGGGTGTACCAAGTCACCCAAAAATGAATTTTTTGAAAAGCAAAGTAAACAAACCCCTTTTTAAGAACTTTTAGGTCTACGTAACCAAAGAAAGGGATCGGGGGTCACATTTGATAAGGGAGAAGGCAAAGGCAAAGCCTAAGGCACTCCCTTACCCTAGCCAAAGCTAGTTGCGCGATTTAGCCCCACGTTTCCTAATTCTTCTACCCAAAATATGCGTTGCATGTTGGATATGACTAATGGATATGAAAAAGAAATGCAATCCTAAATCTAAAATGTCTCTTACGAGGCTTTTTGGTCCCAACCACATGAGTTGTGGTGGCCAATAAGGAAAGTCCTCATAGAGGTCGCGAATGATGCAAATGAAGACTCAAATATGAGTGCAAGTGTGAAAATGTAAGAAAACGTGCATGTGTGCGAATGTAAGACAAGTGCATGTGTGCAAGTTGGGAAAATAAAGGTGTTTGTGTGCAAATGGATGAAAATATGATAGTAGATACATATAAGTGCAATTGGGTGCAATTTGTGAGCTAGAAAAACAAGTGACAAGAAGAAAAATGTGTGAACATGGCATTTGTATTGAGAAAGATATAAGTAGTGAGAAAATGTGGATAAGAGGATGAGGGAGTGACATGATGAGAATGAAAGTGTATGAACCTAGAGGAATGCATCAAATCGGGTACGGGAATGACTCCTAATTTTACGACTTTAATTTTTCCTTTGATTAGAAGGAAGAACTAGCGTGCTAAGCCTATTTTATAGCCACACTCGCTCGTTTCCCTTATCGAAAGGGGACTCTCAAGCAAATGTACCCTATAACTAGCATGAGAATGCAAAAACCTAAAATGCGGGAAAGGATTGGAGGGGCATGCCAAATGATAGAAAAAACTAAGAAAAATGCATGAAATGTAGTGAAACATGCAAGTATGTACTAACGAGAGGGGATGGCCTATTGGGTCTAGTATTGGACTAGCCCTTTCTATGAATTCCTACTAGCGTTGGACTAGTGGAAACGAACAATGTGCCACAACTAGCGTTGGACTAGTGTGGTGACGTACATTTATCCATCACATTCATCCATGGCTATAGAAAGTAAGTAGACATGCCAATCACCTATAAACATGTAGCACATAACACTTAGCATGCTCGACTAAATGCAAGAGCCTAATAAAGCAAATTAACACGTAGCAACAAAAGCAAGCAATCAATCTAATGAACCTATTACATTTGCTAACTAAAACAAATGGGGGGGGAAAAGGGAGAATGAATAAAAATGCTCTCCAAGCCCTATCTATTACAAGCCAAGAGGTGTACACATACCCCATAAAAGATAACTTAATGAAAGCAAAAGTAAATGAAATAAATGAAAGGAATTAAGGAAAAGCTAGGAAAGCAAAGTAGACATGCAATTCCCAGTTAACACGTTGGATCACATAGGAGAAACAATAAAAAGGATAAAAGAAGTTATACATCCCCCGTTTGTGATGTTAGTAATGTAAACAAAACTCAACTCGGTCTAGAGCCACCAAAGAAAGGGATAACTTGGGCTAAAACCATCAAAGCAAAGGATTAATGCACCAATTTAATGGTAAAATATAGATAAGACCATTGGAATCCACCAAATTCTTCCCTAATTGCGACTTAAATGAAATCAAATAATGCATGAAGACCAAGAAAATGGAATGACCCATCCAATTCCCAAATATAGCATCTACTAGGGACCGAAAGTAACCTTGAACCAAGCATTCAATACCAAATGAAACATTTTTGAGAATTTCAAGAGCCCATACGTAATGAAAAGTTCAAATAAACACATAGACGTCAAAGCATTTAAATAACTTAAACAGCCTACGTTTGCAACATTGGGGCCTAATTGGAAGGAAAAAAGAAATATGAAGGGTCAAGGCATCTCAAATAACCAGATAAACATGAAGTTGAACCATTGAAAGCATTTAAATAATTAAACAACCCATGATTCATAAAATTAGGATCCAATTGAAAGGGAAAAGAAAGGTTGAGTGATCACTTTGATGGGTTTTTTAATTTACTTGGGCCATAGTGAAACAAGGGAAGACTCGGGGGCCAAAGTGCAATGTTCTTGGACATTTTTCATGCAAAGCATGCAACTTACGAAGGAAATTTGTTTCTACAACTAACTAGCTGCAATTTTCTCACAACTTGCGAGTCTAACAAGCAAAGCCATCCGAGTCCTCTAACATGATTTGCCAAAACATCAACCAAGTTACCTAGTGTTTGTAAATAGAAATTCTGAAACAAAAGATGCAGAAAAATCAACTAGGGGATGGAGGGAAACATTTCTGCAACGGTGAACAAATCATGCTTGCTGCAGTTTTTCATTCCAAGACAGTGCAAATTTTGCCACTCCCTTTATGTATCCAAGATGTGTTTATACAAAAACAACCCAAACTAACTTAAACATCTGCTGAGACTTCAAAGCAAATCCACAAAATGAGAACTAGGATTCCAACCATCACCTTACAATCAAGAATAAAATAAAAGACTCGATATTCATAGCAAACATAGCTCCAGATTCTCGGATGAAGGCGAATTGACAACTTTTATTCAAAAGACAAAAAAATGAAAGGACAATGGCAACCAGACAGAAAATGGAATAACTAAATGTTTCCAAGTTGCAGGCAATTCCTGTTGTTGCAACAAACAAATGCTTTTAAACTACGGCAAGCATAAGAAAGAAAGATGGTTTGGCAACATTTTCCAGCAAAGTGTTCAACCATAGCTCAAATATTTCAGCCTTTAAACATACAAACTCAACACCCAAAACTTCCATTTCCTCCCCTTCAACATCAGATTAAGCTAGCAAAGGGTGACCAAACCTAGTTTTTGGTGGACTCCTACGGAAAAAAAAAAACAACAAGACAAGAGCATGAAATGCAGCTTTCTTATTTCCTTATTCCAACTTAGACAGGTTTACGTGCCAGTATGTGATAAGCTCTACTAATCTAACATTCAAACCAGAAATACCAAGCTTCAACTCATTGTCATTATCATCTTATCCCCATAAAATCTGATTGAAACAGCCAGGTATAAAAATACATCAAAAGAAAAGGTGAAACTTGCGGCAATCTAAGGAAAAGGAAAAGGGCTGCGCACGCTGCTGCATCAAACGAGAGCTTCAAACTTTGCTGCAGCAGATTTTCTATTATGGACCTTCCAAACCCATTTCTAACTTCAGATGTTGTTCATGGTATATCACTCAATTATAGATAACAAAACAAACAAGGTTAATTGAGTCACAGCTTCAGCAAAACAAAGGAAAAGAGGCCGACATGTCCGAATTGCTGCAACAAGTCAAAAAGATTCAATCTTGTTGCGGCAAGCTCTTAACCTAAGGACCCAAAAACAAAAGGCCAAATTCACAGAAGGAACCTCAACATCAGTCATCAAAACACTGAACAACATCCAGGCTCTTCACAGTCCCATCATCTTAAACAGATTCACAGTGAATGCGTACAAGAGAAAGCTTCAGTATTTTCATGAATCCAGTGACTAAACACAGGTAAAAGCTATTACCTTTAAGCTTTTCAAAAGCCAAATAGGAGCTAAGATGATCGATAGAAAGGGTCTTCGTTTGACCGAAAACCTTCTCCTTCTGATGCTGCTGCTCCTTCGTCCCTCCCTTGCCGTTTCTCTGTCGATGCTTCACCAGCCGTCAACCTCAGAATTTTCTCAGTTGTGCTCCTTCGATGCCTTGCTTCAACTGTCAACTAGTCTCTCGGCTGTTGTTTCACTCCCTAACCCTCAAAGTTCCGACTCTCTCTCGCTCTCCAAGCCTAAACACTCTCTCCCTCCGTTTCCTTTTTCAGCCGTCATTCCATGCCCCTCTATCCCACACTCTCGGTTTCTCAGATTTTCAGCCGTCACCCTTTTTTTCTTTTCTCAGCCTGTTTGCTTCCTTCCGTCACCCTCTCTCCCCTTTGCGGCTGCTGCTTTTCTTCCCTTTTATAGGACCCCCTAATCCCTAAACCCTCACCTCAAAGGTGAGGATGGGGGGTTGGTTCCTACCCTAAAACTCCAGCCATCCGATCCAACAGAAGAAACTCCCGTGATATATTTTCATGCTGCTGCATGCGCGGCAGCTCTTTTTTTTTTAAATAATTTAACAAAATTGAAAATAAAATTAAGTAAAAAAAAAAACAAACAACAATTTAAGTAACATCGGACAAAAATAAACAAACTAGAAATAATAAACAACAAAGTTGCGATTTTTCACTTTTCTTTTCTTTTCTTCATTTTTCATTTTCATCATTTTTTTCTATTTTTTTTCAAGAAAACATTGAATTTAAATCAAAACAACTAAAGCATATTTTTTGAATGCTTTTCTTTTCTTTTCAAGAAATTCTATGTTAAAACGACTAAAAAAAATAAATAAAATAAAATAAAATTACACTAAAATTTGGTGTCTACAGGTATCACAATCTCCCCTCCTTAAAAGAATGTCGTCCTCGACATTTCAACTTGCACTAATCATATCAAAACAATCCTCGAAAGCAGTCAAGTACTAAGAATCTCCAATTCTATTTATCACTTAGCAACGAACCAACAGGTAGCTAAACAAGTAACTAAATAGAACATGCAAAAGGGCTCGATTCAACCAACTAGCTCTGAGTTGGAAATAAAGTCTCAGATATTCGAAAAATTCAAGACATGGTTTAATCTCAAATCGAAATTTCTCATGTCGAAAATTTTTCCCTTGGCGGTGCTGGACAACACAACAAGCGAGCACGACGGCTATACTTCGCCAAAGAGTCTCAGTTCAAAATTTCATCCTTGGTGGTGTTTGATAACACAACAAGTTAGCACAACGGCTAAACTTCACCAGAGGATCTTGGCTCAAGAAATTGGCCCTGGTGGTGCTTGAAAACACAACAAGTTAGCACAACGGCTATACTTCACCAGAGAGCCTCAAGTCAAAGTTTCATCCCTGATGGTGCTTGATAACACAACAGGCATGCCTCGTCAAAGGAATGGCGGTGCTTGATAACACAATAGGCAATACCTCATCAGAGAGGTTCAGTTCAAGAATTTCAATCCCTGGTGGTGCTTGGAACACAACAGGCATGCCTCGCCAAAAGAATGGCGGTGCTTGATAACACAACAGGCAATACCTCATCAGAGAGGTTCGGTTCAAGAATTTCAATCCCTGGTGGTGCTTGGAAATACAACAGGCATGCCTCGCCAAAAGAATGGCGGTGCTTGAAAACACAACAGGCAATACCTCATCAGAGAGGTTCAGTTCAACCGCTACAGAAGAGTAGTAGCCGGTCTACAACCATACGAGTATGAATAAGTTCAAAAGTAGAGTCAAAGCAGAGTTCAAACAAATAAGTTCAAAAGCAGAGCCAATTACTTCAGGTTCATGGTGCACGAGTACGAATAAGAGCACAAGTTCAAGGAGCATGAGTACGGGTAAGAGCACACTGGCCTAGCCTTTGTCCAGCAATTCACATTGTTAAGCAGTCTCAGAATTCAAGTCCACATACAGGTCATATACAGGTCACATACTCTATATTCAGTCAAGTTAGGTCCATTAAGTGTACGTAAGAGCATACTCGCCTAAACAAGTTCAAGTCTCAAATAAATTCAGTCTAGTCGATCTCAGGCAATTCAAGGTCAGTCTCAGGTAGTTCAAGCATCTCAAATTCCAACATTTACAAATCAGGTAGTGCAACTTTAATCAAACAGGAAGACTAGAAGGAGGATACAAAAACCAAAAGTTTCCCAACAAATCCGGTCACCACCATAATGTATCAAAACCCTAGCCAAAATCTTATCGGACAGATCCGAGATAGCAGTCATCATTTCAATGTCCTCAACTAGGTTAATCCATTATACACTGGTAGATCTAATCTTCTGATTTATTCTCGATTCATATTCAGTATTAGGGTCTCCTTAAATTATATAAGACTATCCACCAATTTTCTCATGAGTACGGGGTTGTCTAAGCCCTTGGCCACGACCCTTTTTTTTTCCATTCCTGCTGCCATACTTAATAGAAGTCTATAAGTGCAAGAAAAGGAATAATTAAGCATAAAAGAACTTAATGCATATACAAGTTGCAAAAATATTTAGAATCAATACATGATTCTTTACATGTATCAAAAGTTATAGCATGAGTTAAGAGGTCACAAAACAAACCCAATATGTCAACTAATCTATATAGGCAATTAAGTGCCACAAAATGTAGAAGTAGCAAGCAGGATACAAAAGGCCTCACGGCGTGCACCACCCTTCCTAAGTCCTTAGTTAAACTAAAGGGTCCAAATATCACTAATTTCAATCAGATCACATGCCTTTACGAAATTAGATCCAATCAAACCATAATACAAGCTGAAACTAAAGGTTATCCATTCGAAGTTCAAAATCTTTAATAAGCAAGCCACCAGCCAGCACCATCATCTCCAAGAATAACTAGTCTTAGGGTTTTATAGTTAAAGTCTCAAGCTCCAAGTTCAGATCCAAGAAATAAGTACAACTTGCTAACTTACGTGTCAAATGGAAACCAGGTCAATTCACACTAACTTCGTGCTGTTGAATGCAGTTACTCTATATCTCAAAGTTTTCTCAATCTGTACGCCTAAAGATAGGCTCACTCTTCTTAAAGACCAAGAATTTTAAAGCATAAGAGGAGTATTTAAAGTAACCAAAAATCTTATCGAAGTCAAGATTTACATTATAAAACACAAGTTCGCTATTCTTCCGAAAACTCAAGATACAAATTCAAGTGTGAAATTACACCAGTATACAATCAAGGGGGAAAACTTAGTTTAGAAAACTTGAAACTTGTATCAACCCATCATATACCAAATTCAACAATTCATCAGTTATTCGCAAATTTTCAAATTTGAAATTCAAGCAAAATTCACATTTTTACCAAAATCGGAAAATTACACACACTTAAAGCATATATATATATATTATTCCCAATCATCATTTGAAAATAAAACTAGTACATCCTAGTTTTTCTTTAGAATTTTAAAGCAGAGATTCTCTAGGAGGTATATGGGCGGAAAATGCATTTTATTCCTTTGATACTCTTTATCTTGGTTCAAAATCATCATACATAGAGTTGGACCATCAAATCTCGGTCTCTTATCCTCCATAGTCAGTAATAATAATTACCTCAATCGCTTAACTTTCAAATCAAATCAAATCAAATCCCACAGTCCGGCATCCTAAACTTTAGTCTAGGATACACTACAGAGATCGGAAGCCTAAGCTCTGATACCACCTGTGACGGCCCCACCTCCCCCTAAGGCGTACCAAAGGGCTCGGTGAGTCGCCTGCCCAGCTCTCGCCAGGACTCACTCACTCGTATCACGTGCATACATCCATAGACAATAAGTAACACATTCACTTCAACTTAATATATACATTGATGCTCAAATAAAAGATAAAAACTTCTACACACCAGAAATCTTCAAGGTTTTTACAATTTGAGTACAATCAACCCTAGTCGGGTATAGCGCGAGTACCATTTCAAAATTTAAAATAACTAGACTACACTAACCTGTACACGTCTCACGCCTCGCTCATACTCCCTGTAAGGAAAACAAATAGCGTGGAATGAGCTAAAAGCCCAGTGAGGTTCCAAATAACCAATTGACCATTATTTAAACATGTAAGTATCACGTAGCAAAGTAGTGTGCATGAAAAGTTCATAAAAGTGGACAATAAGACTTCAAGTAGCAAATCTCAAGTGAGCGAGTGTAAAAGTTTTCAGAAGAAACAATAATCCAATAAATAATAATCATTCCAAAGTATAAGGATACGGATGGCTCTCAGGAGCCAAATTCCCATCGCATCATCAGAGCTTGATCAAGTAATAGTTGACACTCCGTCAACCTTCAAGTACGTAACCAATCCAGTAGAGCACTACTTAATGCCAATCTCCGTTCACCGATCAACCCCCTTACCGGGCCCGAACGACAAACAAGAATAAAAGTGGTAATACTCGAGTATACCGATTAGTCGAGGAGATATCACTCCACTCGACAAAACAAGAAACCCAGGGTTCGTTACCCAATCGACCAAGCCCTTGCCGGCTCGACTTAAGTAACTCGCCACAAGGTTTCTAGAATTCCAGGAAGTGCGCACATCTTAAACATGTATATCAAGTCAAGTGCAACAAGGAACAAGTATATATCACGTAAGGGCAAGTGCGATAAAGTACACTCTCGCCCTAACAATTCACGTATATAACATGTAATCATATTGGTCACGTATCAAATACAAGTATCAAGTTCAATTCGGTATTTGAAAACACTCACCAAAAGTAGTGCCTCTAGTGATCATGTCCGGGTTATACTCCGGGTTTGGAGTCCAAATCTTGCTAAAGTGACTACCAAAAGCAACCCTAGCTCTTCCTTCCAAAATTTCACCAACACCCCACTAGCTAAACACTCAAGGAAGGTTTTAATCGGTTTAGTTTTTCGTTTCCTCACTTGGGTGATCCAATTTCAAGATGGATTGGGCAACTCTCCTTTGGGTTTTTCTCTCTCTCTCTCTCTCGGCTAAGGTAGCAGAAAATTGAGGAAGAAAGGCTGCTCCATGGTGATAAGAAGGCAAGGAAAAAAAATATCAACTAAGGGACCATAGGGTGGTGACACTCCATGAATTTTTTTCTCTCTCTCCCTTACATTTTTGGCCACAATTTCGGCCAAGAGGATGAGTATGAGGGGGGGGAATATTTTGCAAAAATATCAAGGGTGTGTGGCGGTAAGGAAGTGGTGATCAAGTGGTGGGTTCAATCGGTAGTGATCGATACCCGTCGGTGTGACGCGTTTTCTCTTAAATCGTGTATACTAGGGTTTTTACCTCCTAATCACTAATTTATTATTATCACTTCTAATCATATAATATTTCCTCATCCAAAATTCACTTTTACCTACCAAATTTGATTCTCACTCCGTACCGGATAATTACACTACGGATACACGTGAAAACCCTAATTTGCTCTAACTTGAAATCGGATAACGAAAACCCTTACTTCTATATTCATTTCCACTTATTGTGGGGTGATTGGGTAGTAGGGCCATTATAAATAAATAATTTCCAAATAAAAGGAATTTTAAGAAAATGTGCGGGATTTTACAATTCCATTAAAAATAAGGTTTCGATTAAAACATAAGAGATTTAAGAAAACCGATTAGTCACGGTTAACTAGGGTTTTTGAATAGACTTTAGGGTTTCTAGAATTTAGGGTTTCTCATTTTTTTTTATTTAACAAAACAATGTCTTAAATAAAGAAATCGTAATACCCTCTTCGACTAAACAGCAATCGTATCCTAAAAGTTGGGGTATCACAGTAAGTCTCAATAATGAAGGCAGATTGGAGTATTTTGGTGATTTTAGTGTCACAATTCTATATCAGAGCCATACCCCTAGCTTTATTCATTGACTCCATTGTATAACATTCCTCAAAGTTTAGGATTCTTTTAACTTTCTCCTTGTGTTTGAGCTTCTTTTATTTTTTTTTGCCTTAGTTAAAAACAACAAATTAGGGGAGAGGAGTTGTGTAATCTCCTTTAGTTGAAGTCAAGGAGCTCCCCACACCTTGATAATTCCACAATGTGGCCCTCATTGATCTTTGAGGGACAATCCCCTTCACCCTCTAATATCATAGTGTTTTGGTTCATTATTTCAGATCCTCTTAGCCTGAGTCTCTTGATCCTTAGGATCTTCTATGTCTTCACCTCTGTTTTGATTCTTCCTTTTCTCTTGCTACCCCTCTTTTTCACTTTTGAGATTGATCTCCTTTAGTGGTTGTCTACCTCTCCTTGATGTTTGAGTTATTTTCTGTATTTCTTCCCAACTCTTTAAATGATTTTTAAGTTCTGGTTATTCCCCAACAGTTCTATTAGTGTTTCCCTTTTCTGTCTCCCTCATTTTGTTTGCCCCATTATGTTTCTTCAATTAAATTTCCTCCGTGATTATTTCACTCCCCTCCCACGCCATTTTTGTTCTCTCCATTCTCCTCCACCTACATTGGATCTGTTTTTTGATTTTCTGTTTCCTCTCCTAAACATGCTTTTATTTGAATGGTCTTTGAGCTGTTATGGGATCCGTTTTCAGTTTTCTCTCCCGAACTTGCTTTATTTGCAAGTTCTTTAACCCATTATGGGATCTTCTTTTAATTTTCACACTCATTCTTGCACCTGAGTTCACTCCGTTTTCTACCATTGCTAGCCTGTCTACTTCCTTTTCGTATTCTTTCTGAGTATCAGCCTTTTGTCCTTTTTCTCTAACCTCAATAATGGATAATTTTTTTGCTATTCTCTGCTAAGATGTAGTTGGGGCATCTTTTTTCAATTCTTGCCTCACTTTCTTTCCATCTATCACACTCTAATATTGCCTATATGGGTCTAGTTCTTCTGGCTAATGCCTTTTTGTGGAAAACTCTTGTTATTCCAACTTCTTAACCACACGGTCCATACTGATTTTAGCGTTGACTGTTGCTCACAGTTATATTACTCTTACAATTCCATTCACTATGCCCCACGACTCTATAACTGTAGCAAAAAATATGGGCATCTTTTGTATTTGAAATTAGCCCATTTTGTTACTCCTTGCATTTGGACAATTGTGCCTACCAGAAAAATTTTCACTACTAATTTTCTGTTCCCAAATTAGTATCTATTTTCTCTGTCCTTTCTTTGTATCGTTGCCACGTCGCCTCTAACTTTTTGGTAATCCAAACTCAAACAAATCGATAATAATCGGTTGACAAGTTTCCTCAAAACCAATTAAAATAGATAATTCAAACCTTTTTTTGTTTTCTTTTTTAACAAAAAAGAGTCTTGTTGGTCGTACACGTAGAAATCAACTAAAACTTTTTTTTATTTTTTTACCCCAAATCATCTTTTTCTTAAACCCCAACAAGTACTTTTATTTTTAAGAACAAACGAAAGAAAAGGAGTATGTCATACCAATTTGCTTTTGCTTTAGGTCCAAGTTACAATACAATAAATGTAATCACTATCAACATAACTCAAATCTTGAATAAAGTACTATTGTTTAGAATACTTAGAATCACAATGAAGTACTTTAAACATATTGTACAAAAATACATTGTAAAATTGGCATACATGATCTATTGATTTACTTTACCTGGATAAAGATGAAATTGATTATTGCTTGTTGATCTTTTGAGCGTTTTTGTTGCAAGATTAAAGATACAATGAGTAAATCAAAGTACTTGTCAGGGTTTAAGGAAAAGATGATTTGGGGTAAAAAAATAAAGAAGAGTTTTAGTTGATTTCTATACTTACGACCAACAAAACTCTTTTTTGTTAAAAAAGAAAATAAAAAAAGTTTTGAGTTATCTGTTTTAATTGGTTTTGAGTAAACTTGTCAACCGATTATTATCGGTTTATTTAAATTTGGGTTATCGAAAAGCTAGAGGCGACTGGGAGCAGGACAAAGAAAGGATAAAGGGGATAGAGATTAATTTCGGGACAGAAGATTCGAAGCGAAAAGCTTCAGATGTTTGTCCCCTTTACCCATTGTTTGTAGGATGATAACATCTCTGACTTTATTAAAAACTGCTGATATCTTTCTATCTACTGATTTTGACATGTAGTGAATTGATAAAATGTACACTTGTGCCCACATTGGAGTTAGTTTAAAGACATTTTCATCCTCTTCCACTCTTGCAACCCTTTTCCTCAACACAAGAGATCTAATTATTTATTAGCCATAGGCCACCCTATTGAATCATTTCCCTTCCAACTCATCAGGTATAACAAACTAAAAGAGGTTTGGCCCAATCTATCACATTCTAACTACTAATTTTGACATCCAATGAATTGATAAAATCTACACTTGGACCCATATTAGAGTTAGATTAAAAGCATTTTCGTCCTCTTCCACTCTTGCAACCCATTTCCTCAACACAAGAATCTAATTATCTATTAGCCATGGGCCATCCGATTGAATTCTTTCCCTTCCTGCTCATTAGGTTTAACAAGCTGAAAGAGATTTGGCCCCAAGCTATCACCTTGAGTTCTTTTAGATAACCCCACGCTACAGTTACAAAACTTTTCACTCCATTGTATTTAGCAATTTTCTCTCCCTAGATTTTTTCCATGAGGTTGGATCTGCATTCTAGCACTTCTCCATCCACATCCTTAAGATCTAATTGGGTATCCCTTCTTTCTTTGTCAGACAGTGAAAACTTCTACATCACCACTATTAGTTCCTTCGCCATACTTCCTTAAATGATAAGTTTACCCATTTTCTTGATGAAGTCTAGACAGCATTAAATTGGGCAATTCATTCCTATATCACCGATTCTAGCATATGAATCTTTATGGACTAATTGGTTGCTGAACTGGAGCTCGAGTGAAGGTTTAAAATTTTGAACTTCTGAATTTGAAAATGTTTGAACACCCATCAAGGGAGAAATGGCTCTCTTCCCAAGAGAAAGAGAAAAAAGGCCTCTACAGGAGAGAGGAGGAAATTACTGTCCTCTGGATCCGCTTCACACAATAACTTTAATGGTAGAAGGTAAGAAGATTTTCTATTTAACTATAATTGATCCAAGTCCACATACTTGAGATTCGTGAGGGTAGCTCTCTTTGTAGCAATATTAACTAAAAATTGAGAATAAAGTGGCAAATTATGTTGGTGGCTACTTTGTCCTCCAGTGCCTCTGCATGTCGTTTTCGTCAGCCTTTTCTTGCACATTTGCTTGTTGCTAGTGGCGCCAACCTCGTTCAAACAATGTGATTTAGAATATAAGACAAATACAACTTGAACTAATAAAAGTAGATAAAAACACAAAAGAAAACAATGATGACCACATTAATTAAGAATCTCAAAATGGCTTCTTGGGCAACTTTATTAAGGTATGGGTTTAGATCGGGAACCTGCGACTCAATGGTTTAATCATAATGTCATAACTTTAACTTTTCTTTCTTCTACTATGACACATCTTTACAACATGCTTTTGTTGTTAAAAAAAATGCATTATATACGCACACACAAAAATATAATATACATACGCATACACACACATATAGTGAAAATTTCAAATCCTAACCAAAATAAAAAATGAAATGCAGTCATCAGATGCTTCAATCATATGATATTATAAAAAGATCCATTTAACGAGTGCTTAATGGACATTTCTTACTAGGCACTTGTTAAATGTAGTTCAAGTGTTAGATTTTCATAATAGTAAAATTAATTAGAAAATGTGTATAAACACAAGAGAAGGTAATTATTAGTGTGTGCGTTCAAATGGAAGTTTAGGTGCGATTTAGGTATGTTAAAGGCATCCAATAGATAAAACCCATTATGAACATAATAGTTCACTATTCAATTTCTATTTTTGAAAGTTGTTGAGTCGGACAGTCTCACATTTTGCCAAGAAAACACCCTCCCATGTTGTCACATGGACGAATTTAATATTTGTGTTTCTTGTTGGATTTCTTTTTTTCTCTTGTTTTGGTAACACATAATTTTGAGCTTTTTAATTTAGTTCTAGAAAAATATTCCCAAGGCAACACAATCATGTATATATATATAGTTATTATTTTGGTAGATTGTTGAGTTGAGTACTCTAATATTTTGTCAAGTGGATGCTCTATTTTGCCATGTGACTAAATAAATTTAATTTTTTATTTGAATATCTTTGAAGTATTATATTTTTGGTAACAATCGATTTCATCTTTATTTTTTCACCCACTTATTTTCTTTTCTTTGTTAACTTTCATAGCCACAACAACTCTCAAATAATCATTTACTTCATTACTTTATATATGTTTGTATTAATTACACCTTTTTCTAAAACTTTTTGTCAATCACATCGTAGTTTTTCTATTTTTTTAATTCTCTCCTCGATCATTCTTTTTATCCTTAATACTTGGTTTTGTAATACATTACTGTTACCAAAATTTCAATAATTTTTGCGCTTTCTAAAATTAAATATCAATTCCTATTTTGATAGGTTGTTGAGTTGGTTTATCCGACCATTTGCCAAGTGGACGCTTTACTTTTTCTTCACTTGGCCAAGTATAATTTTTTTATTTGAGTATATTTTTAAGTATTTATTTTAGATAAAAATAGATTACAACTTTATTTGTTCACCTACTTATTCTTTTTTTTTTTTACTTCCTTGACTATATATAGCAACTTTTAAAGCATTTGAGTATTTTGATTTTTGGTATATGTACACACACACACACATAGGTATATATGCATGCAAGCACACACATAATATATGCATGCTAATACATATATACATAATACACACGCATATATATATACATATACATATACATATACATAAATATACAAAAATACAAACATATATGTTTGTGTGTGTGTGTGTGTGATTTAAAAGGTTTTTTTTTTGCTTTCGAAAAATTTCCGTTTAAGTAGGAACCACCAACTCAAAAGTCTTGATATTTGCAATTATAGGCCCTAAGGAAATATTTTTGTGCGATAATGTTAATCCACGATGATCTTCATCAGGAGGCATAGCATAATGATAACAATTCAACTATTTAAAACATGTGACCTTCTATTTTATCTTTTAGGGAACAAGATTAGATATTGACCGGTGTCCTCTTTCGTTAAAGTGTATGCAATTTAGCAATAGAAGGAAATTTGACCTGACTATTTCTTTTTTTTTTTTTGGAATTCTGTCGTCGCTTATGGATGCATAATAAATGAGCCCTTAAACTATTATGGAATTTGACTATATTTTGTTATCTCAAGCAACCTTTTCTTGAATTTGGCAACATCTGAAACTTTCTCAATTTTCGTAGGTAAGGCATCATCCAGTTTTGAGAGTTCATAGGTACTTTTAACTTTACTAGTGAGTGCGGATTAAGCTCTCTAAGTCAAGAATGGCCCTAAATGGATGCCAAAAGGCAAAATAGACAACTATTCCTCTGAACAAGGAAAAGCTAAATTGTCAACATGAAAGCCATTAAAGCTCTTTATTCACGAAAATTGCATATTGCACTAGTTGTCTCCGGTTAGACTCCTCTCCATTAATTGGCGAAGATTTTCTCTCCATTACGTCTAAATAAATATAATTTTTGAAAAATAAAACCATCCATATTATATTTCTCGAGTTGGTTAAAGTATGTACAAAAGTTGAAATTAAATTGATTAAATTTTAATGTTGGACCAAATTTTATAACTTTCACCGTAATTTTGATCCATTTTGCACAATCAAAATATTTTGTATAAATTGAATTATAAAATATTCATAAATGAGCTTAATTTTTGAGTACCTTGATCTATTTGTGGAAATAAAATTATTGACACAAACAGATTATTGTGAAAAAATTTACTTGTGTAAATATAAAAAATAGATAAATGAAGAGAAAAATAAAAATAGATAAATGGAAAGAAATATAATAGAGAATATCTCATCCCCAGTTGTCTCATATAGGAGTTTATTATAGTCTACATTCCACAGTACAACACCAACTATATATAACTGCAATACAACCCTCCATCATCACAGGCTTTGTGGTGGGTTGTTTTATTTCTAACTCTTTAAGGGGTTGATATCCATCTTTTTCTTTTAAGTTTCCTTTCACCTTGACCTAGAATTCTTAAGTGCAACACACTTGATTTTGTTTGCAAAGTAGTTGGCTTGACTAATTAAGTAGCCATTTTTTGAGCATCCCTTTGGTGTATCAGCCATTTCGCAAAAGCGTCCAGGGTTTTCATATCAGCTCTGTAATGTTTCTGAGTGAATTCAAGCAGTTCTGACCATGTAAAGTCTGGAAACATCCTTGGATTATCAGAAGATACCAATTCTTCGGGGGGGCTTACAACCTTATCCATTTTGGGACACAGGAAAAATGCAATAGATTTTCTTGGAGTTCGAGAGTTCACAATCGCCCTATGCAAGCAACTTTTGTAGATTCCATTTGAAAGAGCCTGAAAGACATTAGTCCCCAATAAGTATTTCAGTCCCGATGCAATTAACAAACCGCACATTTTGAGCAAAATCAACATTTTTTTCCTAAACAAACAAGAATTCTGAAAAGAACAATATAAGATAACAAACTTATTCTATTTCACTTTTTTCCTTTTTTAAAACGATCTTTTGAAGAAATCAAACATTCCAAATAAGAATTGGAACAAAGCAGTAGATTAGACAAAGAAAGAGCTAACTGCAGTGACAACAACGGATTACTATACCGTAACTCACCATGAATGTGTCACCAATATTGACGACGAAAGCTTCAGGGTCAGGAGGAACAGAGTGCCATTTTCCATTGACATACACTTCAAGGCCTCCAACATGATCCTGATGAAGAATTGTTAAGGATGTAGGGTCAGTGTGAGGGCCTGTTCCAAGAGTTAGATCAGGTTTTTGGCATGCAGGATAGTAGTTTAATCTCATTATTGAATCATTTCCTGCAAAGAATTCCCTGAAATGTTTCGCTTTTACTCCAAGACTGGTTCCCAAAAGCTCCATAATTTTAAGAGACAGACTGCTCATAGCTTCACTGTACTTCTGGAACACCTTCCTAAAGACAAAGACAAGAAAAAGAAATCCATCATCAAAAGTAGGAAAGGAAATAAAAAACAAAAGCATCTATTGTACTAAGAAGAAAAATAGCTAGTGGCATGTATGCAATTTCTTACCCGGATTCTCTAAAATCTTCACCCATTCCATTCAAGAAGTAGCTTTCAACAATGTTTAGGGCCTGTTGACCATCAGCACAATATCGAAAAGAGAGTGTTTCTTTCCATGGAAGTTTGGAGGAGAACCTATTAGTGAAGCTGCTAGCATAACCACAATGATCCCCAAGCTTTCTCTGGACTCTCTGCTTTTCTTGCAGTGGCCTATCAAAGAAGAAATCCAAGCACTTGTGGGCTGCTTTTAGGAGTTGCAAGTCCATCCCATGATTAACCACAAGAAAGAAACCATGTTCAAGACATGCCTGCTTTACTAGCTTAGTTGTGGTGGAGACAGCGACAGGGTCCCCAGAGAGGAAGCCATTCAAATCTATACAAGGCACATGAAGCATTGGGGGAGGTTCAAGACAAGGCTTTTCCTCATCAGGCCATATGAACTCATGGGGAATGTCGGATTGATTTTGGAGAAAAGGTGCATCAAAGACAAGTGACTTTTGTTCGCCTTTGGTTTCATTTGTTGTTGGAGATAATGAGAACTGATTTTTAGCACTAGGCATTGCCAAGTTAATATATTTGATTTTGGCAATTGGCAATTTGTGTTGCCTCTTTATATGTATGTATATATATATAAGTTGATGGTAGGTAGAGGAGGCAATGTTACCATAACCACTCATCCATCCATATCTTTAGCTAATACGCGGAGATGGAAAGTAATAATAACTGATATGGATATCTATGGAAAGAAAATCTGGATTTAAATGCATGGTTGAAACGTTTTGATTTTTTTTTTCTAGAAGGAAAACTTTGGATGGATTCTACTTTGGTCACTGTCACGGGTTAGGACATGCCCTTGACCCTATCCATGAGTAAATACGCGGAGATGGAAAGTAATAATAACTTATATGGATATCTATGGAAAGAAAATCTGGATTTAAATGCATGGTTGAAATGTTTTGATTTTTTTTTCTAGTAGGAAAACTTTGGATGGATTCTACTTTGGTCACTATCACGGGTTAGGACATGCCCTTTACCCTATCCATGAGTAAATACGCGGAGATGGAAAGTAATAATAACTGATATGGATATCTATGGAAAGAAAATCTGGATTTAAATGCATGGTTGAATCATTTTGTATTTTTTTTCTAGTAGGAAAAATTTGGATGGATTCTACTTCGGTCACTATCACGGGTTAGGACATGCCTTTTACCCTATCCATGAGTAAATATTTCAAAGTTGCCTTATTAGACCGTACACCTTTCTTCGTATATCTAGATAATAATAGGTAGGAGTATAAATTGAAATATTCTAGAGCTACAAAAATAGTTAAGCTATTAGCAGCTTATAAAAACATTCCCCCTAGAGTAGTTATAGGGATTCTTATAGATCATCCACCAATATTAGGGACGAACACAGGGGGATTACTTTGGTCACTATCATGGGTTAGGACATGTCTTTTACCCTATCCATGAGTAAATATTTCAAAGTTGCCTTATTAGACCGTACACCTTTCTTCGTATATCTAGATAATAATAGGTAGGAGTATAAATTGAAATATTCTAGAACTACAAAAATAGTTAAGCTGTTAGCAGCTTATAAAAACATTCCCTCTAGAGTAGTTATAGGGATTCTTATAGATCATCCACCAATATTAGGGACGAGCACAGGGGAATGGATAGGGGCATCTGCCTCATCAACAGTTTTTGAAATATTAAAATCCTCCCTATGATTTTTGTTGTCAAACTAGAATTATATTACTTTGGTCCACCTAAGCATAATTACCAGTAGTTGTTTTCATTATTTTGTTTAATTTTGTTTTTGATAGATTGTCCTAAATCAAACTAATAATTAATTTCCTTGTAAAGTATGCCATTGGTATCTACTTTACCATATGATTAGTACTACTTTTGAATAACAATTATGAAATATTAAATTTTCTTTTAACCAAATTTCTTATAATAAACTAATTTCTTTGATTCCTATAACTTTAAAATAGCAACTGAGGTAAACTGTACATGATACATGGGAAATCAAAGACAAACAAAGCAAAAAAAAAAGAAAAGAAAAATTTAAACTATTATACAAATTGAAGAATAATTGAAGAACTATTATAGAAAAATAACTATGTGAGTAGAGATAAATAGAGGAATAATTGAGTTAGTGAAACTGTTACGAATGCATGATGTAAAATTTGCTGCAATTTGTGAACCAAAGGCAGATGTCGCACAGATTGAGTCTATTAGGTTACGCATTTCTTTTGACGCTGTAGAGGTTAATACGTCAGGTGATATATGGGTCTTCTATAGTTTGCCTTTCACGTGTTCCGTGGTAGGTCGATCTTCCCAACATATTTCCTTGCTAGTTCATCACGCTTGGCTGCCAGGAGAGTTAGTTGTCTCATTTGCCCATGTGAGCTACTCGAGGGAGGAGAGGCGGACACTATGGCGTGATTTGCTCGTTGATAAACCAACTTCGGTACCTTGGTGTGTGTGTGGAGACTTTAATGTGATTATGGAGCCACAGGAGATGAGAGGAGGGCAGCCGTTTGGCAACACTGAGGGACAAGAGCTTTTGTCATTCATAGAGGAGGCTGCAGTATTTGATGCGGGCTTCTCAAGGTCAAGCTTCACATGGTGTAACAATAGAAGGGGCTGAGCAAGAATTTGAAAATGATTGGATAGACTCCTGATCAATGAAGAATGTACGATGTTGTCATTGTCCATTTCAGTAACTCATCTGGCAAGGCACCCGTCGGATCATGCTCCGCTAAAGATTTCATTTAAGTCCCGCCTGGATGATAAGCCATGACCATTTTGATTTTTAAATGTATGGACTTCCGATCGGTCATTATTGGAAGTAATTCGAAATGTGTGGAGGCAGGAGGTAAGTGGTCCCCCATTGCGGATCTTGTGTTCTAAGCTATTGGCGACCAGACAAGTGATTCAAGAGTGGAACAAAACCTCCTTTATGAATGTTTTTGATGCTGTTCGCGCAGTAGAGGAGAATGTACTCTGTGCGGAATCACGAGTAGAGCATGAGGACTCGAAGGCGGCGCAGATAGAGCTGAATAAAGCTCAAACTGAGCTGCGTCATGCTATTTTGATTGAGGAGCAGTTTTGGAGCCAGAAGGCTCGGGTGAAATGGCTACGGACCGGGGACAGTAACTCGAAGTTTTTCCATGCTAAGGTCAAGCTGCAGAGGGTGCAAGGGGCGATTCATGGTGTAAGGAATACAAACGGGGATTGGGTCGAGGATGATGAGGGCATTGCAACTACAGCTATCAGTTATTTTTCAGATTTGTTTCCGCTTCTGGTAGAGCAGGGTCGGAGATGCTTCATCTTATTCTGAGTCTCATCACCCGGGAGGATAATGTGGCCTTGGAGGGGTATCCTTCAATGGAGGAGGTAAAACGAGCGGTTTTCGGGATGGACGGGGACAGCGCGGCTGGTCCAGATTGTTTTATTGGTAAGTTTTTTACTTTTGCGTGGGACATTTTGGCTCAGGATGTTTACAATGGGGTACTGAGTTTCTTCTATGGGGCCGAGCTACCCTGCTTTTTGACCTCTACGTCCATTGTCGTCATTCCGAAGGTCTCGAACCCCCTGGACTTTTTCCAGTTCCGTCCAATTAGCTTGTGTAATTTTTAAATAAAGTTCTATCCTGCATCCAGGCGAATAGAGTGGCAACCCTTCTCCCCAAAATCGTGTCCCCCCAACAAACTGGATTTATTAAGGGTCGAAATATCAGAGAGAATTTCTTGTTGGCCCAAGAGATTATCACGGGTATTGGGAAGAAGACTAGAGGAGGCAATGTGGCTCTCAAACTGGATATGTCGTAGGCCTATGACCGGGTTGACTGGATGTTTCTTGTCACCGTCCTGCATAAGTTTGGTTTTGGGGAACGCTTTATTGACATGATGTGGCGTCTGGTGTCGAATGTCTGGTTTTCAGTTCTTATTAATGGTTTGCCACATGGATTTTTTAAATCTAGTAGAGGTTTGCAGCAGGGAGATCCCCTTTCTCCCTCGTTGTTTGTAATTGGGACTGAGGTCCTGTCACGAGGCCTTAACAACCTGATTACATAGCCTGGTTTTAAGGGATTCAGTATTCCGGGGGGCTGTTCACCTATCACCCGTTAGCGTTCGCAGATGATGTGCTTATTTTTTCAAATGGATCCTCAATTGCTTTGAAGCAGATAACAAGTGTATTAGACACATATCAGAGGGCTTCTGGTCAACTCGTTAATGCTCAGAAATATGGGTATCTCATGCATCCGTCCACGTCACCAACTCGTCAAAGGGTAGTAGAGCGATTGACTGGCTTCTGTAGGCACACCTTTCCAGTGCGATACCTAGGGTATCCTCTGTATTTTGGAAGAAGTAAGATCATCCATTATGGGGAGATGTGTCAAGCCATCATGGGAAGAGTTCTTTCTTGGAAGTCGAAGTTTCTCTCTTCCGAAGAGAAGATCGTGCTAATTAAGCATGTGCTATCGACGATTCCATTACATCTTCTATCTGCTGCTGTGATGCCGGAGCCAGTCGTTCACATCATCGAGAGGGCTTGCTCGAATTTTTTATGGGGATCTAGGGGCGGGGACCCCAAAAGGCATTGGATCCGTTGGTTCTAGTTGTGTTATCCAGTAGATGAAGGGGGAGCTGGCTTTCGGAGGCTTAGGGACATATATGCGGCATTCTCCTACAAGCTATGGTGGGTATTTCTGTGACAGCCCCACATCCCCCTAGGGCGTACTTTAAGGGTTAGCGAACTGCCTGTCCAACTCTCGCCAGGACTACTAAGTCGAACACACGAAGGCCAAACCATTCCGAGTGATAGTACTGCGATCAAACGCTTCAACGAAAACAAAGAACGAAGAACGAAAACGAAAACGAAAATGAAAAGCCGTGGCCACGTCACAATCCGGCCAAGACTTGTCCGGCCGGATTCAAGGCAATAAGCAACTTCTTTTTTTTTTTCGATTTCCCCTGCTAATCCGGCCATGTTTCCAGCCAAGAACTAGCCGGATATACTGCCGGATTCACTGAACAGTGTTCCTGCCAAATTTTTTGCCTTTCTCGTTCAAACTCCACGCTCAACCAATTCCCAAACAGATACAAGTAAACTTTATATAAACCCAGAGAATGTACATTTCCAACAAATACGCCAAAAAAATGTGATTAACAACTTATATACACACATTGGTAACTTTACAAGTCAAAAGGTAACAGTTGATCAAAATACAAATAGGGTTTCCAATTACAGAGGAGCTATACAAAAGAATATCTATACTAGCTCGACTCTCTCTTCAAAAACATCACAGTTCCAAACTATTGCTCCCTGTAAGGAAAACAAAGGCAACGGGGTGAGTTTTCACCTAATGAGGTACCAACACGCCAAGTATTCAAGAATCACAAAAGTATAATTGTATTCAATCCAAATACAGCCATCAAATAAATAGAAATGAACACCACACATAAACAGGGAGTAAAAGGATACAGACAGTTCTCAAAAGCCCATTTCTCCCTTTGCAGTACTTGATCCCAACTCATTGACTCTTCGTCAATGCTTAAAGAGCGAACATGACCGTAGACCCCACTTTACCCCAAATTCCGTCCACCACACATACCTCTTACAGAGTCCGAACACCAAACAGAACAGAGGTGGTAATACTCAAGTATACCGAAATCCAGAGTCTCAAATACCTAAAGATTCCCTAGAAACAGTGCCCATGGCTTGTCAATTTTCCTCGACCAAGCCCTTGCTGGCTTGATTCAATTGACTACCAATAAGGTTGAGTTCAGATTTAACAGGAAGGTCGTTGGATACACGTCCAAACGACATCAGATCAGGCACAACCAAGAGATTCCAGTTATACAGTAAACAGTCAAATAAGCAAGAGAAAGCGAGCATGATAAATTACACTCTCGTCTCATCCAGAATAAACAGAAATCACAGTCATTCAAGTCACAGATTTCAAGTACACGTAAAGCAAGGAAGCAACAATCATGTGAGTGGTATACTCACCGGTTCAAACAAAGGTAACTTCAAACTTTTCCTCACGAGGTACGCCTTGAATCACCTGCACGTCCTACGAACAACTAAGAAAATAATTGAGACTAGATTACGAGTCGTAAACCTATTCAATAAACTACTAATGCAAGGCAAAATATAGCTTGGGAGTGAAAATAAGTAATAATTGGTGCTAAAGGCATAAACACCCCAAAGTCTTTCATTTCTACTCCAAATCAACCTAAACTCAAAGGAACCAAATGGCCTCCACATTTAGACAGCACCTCCCCTTAAATTCCATAATTTTCCATCCTACACTTAACCACCAACATTCATCCAAAATAGCCGCAATCACACACTCAAATCATAGGCTATTAAACACACTTCCTTAGGGCCACAACACCCTTCACATATAACCATTAGATAGCTCCACAACCAATCACAATAAAGCCCCAAATTAGAAATCCTAATCTGAATTTACACCCACAAGCTGAAATTTTCTTTAGGCAAGTCCATCTAGCACATAATACTCTAATTTATCACGTAACAAACTTACCAAACCATGGCTAATCATTAATCATCACATGAGAGCAGAAAATTCACCATAAAAGCTGAAATTTACCGTAACCCTAGCTCAAACCATGAACTTTCTCACAAAACTACCTATTTAACAACTCTAATCCACTAATTTGCAATTAATCAAGAGTAAAAAGGAATTTATAGGTAAGTTACCTTGGAACCTTAGGAAAGATAGCAGCTTAGGGTTTCTTCTTCCAAAATCACTCCACGAAAACCTCTAAACCTTCTTAGTAAACAACTTTTATAGAGTATTTTGCAACTTACTTGGTTAGAACTCAAGATTGAGGCAAGTTTGAAGTTGGCAAATAAAGTTTTCTCTCTTGGTTTTTCTCTCAAGAGGGCCAGCCAAGATGTAAGAAAGTGAAGATGATTTTTGGTCAAAATTTGATTTTTGGTAAAGGTAAAGAAAGGTTGGTCAAAGTCCACATCCATTGATTTCATGACACTTGGCTTTTCCTATGTTTATTCTCATCCCTTTGTCTTCCAAGATTAACCTATATAGCTAACCTCTAATTATCTCTTAGTACCTTGTAAAATAATATTCCCTTGATGCGGATACGGGTGCGCAACAACTTCAACCTTGGGTCAAGGACCCTTTGGTCAACATTGGTGGTCCGATTACAAGATCAAGAACCAAGAAGGTGAAGGAAGTTTTACGAGCCTTGATCAGTCACCATACAAGCAAGGAGCAAACTAGGTTTGAAGATTTGATGGACCATGAAGTTACCTTGTTCACTTGTACGTTTGAAGTGAAAGAATGATCTCATACTTGTTAGCTTAGTTGGTAGTTGTTTTAAAACTGCCTAGTTTAGTAGTTGTTAGTCGTTGAATATTTTATTACTTATTGGACCTTATCGGAAGCCTTAAAGAGCTGACTCTTTATGCGAACCGAATTCCTATTCCAGGTTTATTTGGGCCTGATTTGCCCTAGTTTTAGCCTATAAAAGGCACCTATTGTATGAGTGAAGGACAGATTGTTACAACTAGAAATCGTGAGAAATTTTCCTTCAAAGTTCTTAATCGAACTTACTCTTGAATTCTTGAGTTCATAGCTTAGGATTCAAATCAAACTTTATCGATTAGTTTGTTCCCTAATCGTGGTGTCTCTTCATCCATCTTTATTTGCTTAAGGTTGCTGATTACCTTTGTGTGTCAGAGGTTTTGAGTTCATGAGAACAATCGAGTTCAATTTCCATTGGGAGAAATGATCCAACTCTGATAATTACAAGGTTGGGAGGGTCTAGGAGGGTCTTCCCATAGGGTTACCTTATCAGTTGGTAATCAGAGCATCAGGTTAATTCTCTTTCAATTGAAGTTGTTCATATCTTGTTAGTTTGTGTCTTGTGTCAAAAAAAAAACGGTAGCGATTACTGTTCATCGTTACTGTTCCGAATTACTGTTCATCGTACTGTAGCATACTGTTCACGTTACTGTTCATCCGAATTAAAAAAAATTCTGTTTGTGTGTTGTTTTTTTGTGTTTTCTGTCCAACTTTTGTTCTTGAGTCTGTTATACTTTTGTTTGGGTTTGGGTTGTTAGGGTTTAAAGACAAAAAAAAAAAAAGAGTCACGTACCTTATATTGTTTTAGTGTCCAAGTTGCTAGAGTATTGTTGGAATTTTCTTTTGAGAATTGCTGAAATTTTATTGTGCCTATTTCTTGAGTATTGGTTGTTCTTGCAAACCCTAAACACCACAACTCAATTTGGGGAAGTTCTTGAGCTTTTTGAACAAATTCTTGAAGTTCTTGGACCATCAAGTCTTGTTTTGAAAATTCTTGAACAATAAATCAAGAACCAGGGCCTTCTTGAAATTTGCATAACCTTTCATCCGTTTTTCTTGAACTTGTTGGTGTGACCTGAATTTGTGTTCCTTGAAGAGCCGAAGCAAAAAAAGAGAGAGAGAACAAAAAAAAAAAACAAAGAAGAGAAGGAATCGGCTCTCACACAAAGGAAATCAAGTATCTCAAATCTTGAGTTTCCAATTCTTGATTGGTTTCCAATTCTTGAATAGTCTCCAAATCTTGATTGGTTTCCCAAAACTTGAGTCTCCAAATCTTGATTGGTTTCCAATTCTTGAGTCTCCAACCTTAATTGAATTCCAACAACCCCAAACGACCTAACCAGCCCCAAACACCCCCAAATCAGTTTCCAAAACCAAACCTAAACCGCCACAAACACCATTTACCATCCAAATACTGGCCAGAAACTCAGCAAAAACGGCCGCTCAAAAAAAAAGAGGTTCTAGCTTCGGGTAGAGTTTTTCTAAGATTTGTAAATTTCTACTTTGTGTCTTGTTACTTGCTTATAGGGTAATTAATTCTGAAATTTTGAGAGTTTGAGTTGTTTTAAGAACTTCATGAAGGAAAATTGAGAGTGAGTGTGTTTCCTTGAGTGATACACGAGTGCTTGCAAGGTAGACTAGGATACACTTGTTTTGCAGGTTGGACAATATGTTTCAAGAGGGGAACATGCCTGAGCCGTCTGAGACTGACATGTCACTCAAACTGGTGCTCCAAGCTCTTCAAAAACAAGCGGAGAGACATGAAGTTGTGATGACACAAATATCCGACAGGCTGGCTGCCATTGAGATGCGAGGTACTGGAGATACATACAATAGGGCTTCGAGTGTTCAGAGTGCTGATCATGATGCGGATGATGAGGGATATCATTCTAACACCTCGATTCGATCAAGGAAAAGCCAAAGAGGAGCGAGGGAAGGTCGAGACCGACCTAGGAGAACCGATGACAATCTTGGTTCCATCAAGACCAAGATGCCTACCTTTTATTGGAAAAATGATCCTGAAGCTTACTTGGATTGAGTTAGGCGAGTTGAGCAAGTGTTTGAAGTCCACAACTACTCTGAAGAGAAAAAGGTGAAACTTGCGGCTATTGAATTTGAAGATTATGCATCCATTTGGTGGGAGCAAGTATGTGCCATAAGGAGGAGAAATAGGAAACCACCAATTGACACTTGGGCTGAAATGAAGCAAGTGATGAGGAAACGATTTGTACCCTTTCATTATACCACGGACTTGTACAATCGGCTCCAACGACTCACTCAAGGTTCTAATTCGGTTGATGAGTACCACAAACAAATGGAGGTAGCGATGACAAGGGCCAATGTCCAAGAGGATCCGGAAGCAACCATGGCGAGGTTCCTTAATGGATTAAATCCTGAAATTAGGAAGAAGGTTGAACTTCAAGACCACTTTGAACTTCAACAAATGGTGTCTTATGCAGAGAAGGTGGAAAATCAAGCCTTACCTCTAAAGACACCTAGTGGCCGAACCACTACATCCTCTTCCACCCCTTGGAAAAGAAATCAATTGCCAACATCCAGTGCTTGGCCAAGGCAAGGTAATAGAGAGAGGGAAAACAAGCGGATGGAACAACCGTCCCATTCGAGTGCAACTTCTTCTAAACTAACCCCGCGGCCGACTCTTCCAGGAGCAAATACGTCTACCAATCAGCCAAAGGCATGTTTCAAATGCAAGGGAATTGGCCACCTCATGGCTCAATGCCCTAACCGAAGTATCATGTACATGAATGAAGAGGGAATGTGGCAAAGCGAAGGAGAGGGAGAATATGCGGACATGCCACCACTTGAAAAAGAAGGGAAGGATGATGACCTGGTTGAAATAGAAGAGGATCCCGTAGCTCGAACTATGGTGACTATGAGAGTGCTAAATGCACAACCTCAAGAAGATGATCTCCAACGGACCAATATTTTTCATACAAGATGCAAAATTGGAGATGAGATATGTCTCATGATCATTGATAGTGGCTCTTGTACTAATTGCGTAGCTGCTGACTTTGTTGAGCAAAAACACCTTCCATGGACTTACCACCCTAAACCCTATAGACTATCTTGGTTAAATGATGGGGAGAAGTCAAGGTGACCAAACAAGCTTTAATCGCTTTTTCTATTGGTCGATACAAGGACCAAGTTTTATGTGATATAATTCCTATGCAAGCTAGTCATGTCTTGTTAGGGCGTCCTTGGGAGTACGATCGGTAGGCTGATCATATTGGACTCACTAATAAGTATAAGTTCATTATGGACAACCTCAAGATTACTCTTTCACCCTTGACACCTACACAAGTGTATGAAGAACAATTGCACCTAAGAAAAGAGTGAGAGAAAAGGTAACTGAGAGGGGCAAAGAAAAAGCCGAATGTGCCTGAGGATGAGGAAAAAAAGAAAGTAGAGGCCGAGTTGAGTGAAAGAGAAAATTCAAGTGGAAAAAGACTCAGTGAGGCCGAGAGCTTGAAAGTGAAGAAAATGAGCTTTTATGCTAGTGTGCGTGAGATAGATAGGGTCTTGAATACACAAAGTCTTCTCATAGTACTTATGTACCGAGAAGCCGATTATTCTTCTTTTTATACACTTGGCATAACCGATTCTCTTCCTAGTGCAATCTACTCTCTTTTGCAGGAATTCAAGGATGTGTTTCCGGAGGAACTACCGAAAGGATTACCTCCAATTCGAGGTATTGAACATCAAATTGACTTTGTTCCTGGAGCAATTCTACCAAATCGACCAGCTTATAGAGCAAATCCGGAGGAAACAAAGGAAATCCAAAGGCAAGTCGATTCCCTCCTTGAAAAGGACCAGGTTCGTGAATCTCTTAGTCCTTGTGTGGTTCCAGTCATTTTAGTACCTAAGAAAGAAGGGACTTGGAGAATGTGTACAGATTGTCGTGCAATTAATAAAATTCTGTTAAGTATCGTCATCCCATTCCTAGGTTAGATGATATGTTAGAAGAATTGCATGGGGCAATCATTTTCACTAAAATTGACTTAAGATCTGGTTACCATCAAATAAGGATAAAGGAAGGAAACGAATGGAAAACTGCTTTCAAAACAAAGTATGGTCTTTATGAGTGGCTTGTGATGCCTTTCGGCTTAACAAACGCTCCAAGTACTTTCATGAGATTAATGAACCATGTTTTAAGGCATTTTCTTGGGAAGTTTGTTGTTGTTTATTTTGATGATATATTGATCTTTAGCAAGTCTTTAGATGAACATGTTGAGCATTTGCGACTTGTTTTAAGTGCCTTGCGTGAAAATAGGTTGTTTGCTAACATGGAAAAATGTGTCTTTTGCACTCCTGAAGTTAATTTCCTTGGATATATTGTTGGTGCAAATGGCATAAGTGTTGATCCCGCCAAGGTAAAAGCCATCTTAGAGTGGCCGATTCCAACCAATGTGTCTCAGGTAAGATCTTTTCATGGTCTTGCAAGTTTCTATAGGAGATTTGTTAAAGACTTTAGTACTATTGCAGCACCTTTGAATGAGGTAATTAAAAAGAATGTGGGGTTTCAATGGGGAAAAGAGCAAGAAGAGTCATTTAATAAGCTTAAGGATTTGTTAACTTCAGCACCTATTCTTGCTTTGCCTAATTTTGATGTGACGTTTGAAGTTGAATGTGATGCTAGTGGGATCGGCATAGGGGCTGTCTTACATCAAAATAATAGACCCTTGGCATATTTCAGTGAAAAGTTGAGTGGGGGAGCTCTTAATTACCCTACTTATGATAAAGAATTGTATGCTGTTGTGCGTGCTCTTGAAGTGTGGCAGCATTATCTTATGTCTAAGGAATTTGTGATACATACTGATCATGAATCAATTAAATTCCTTAAGGGTCAGGGAAAGTTGCATAAAAGACATGCGAAGTGGATTGCATTTATTGATTCCTTTCCGTACATCATTAAGTATAAGAATGGGAAAGATAATGTCGTTGCGGATGCATTGTCTAGGAGGTATACCTTGATCACTAACATGAGCACTAAGTTACTTGATTTTGAGCACATTAAAAACATTTATGCACATGATGGCGATTTTTCTAATGTGTTTCAAACTTGTGAGCATTTCAAAAGTACTATAGGCATGAAGGTTTCTTGTTCAAAGAAAATCGCCTGTGTATTCCCAATTGTTCACTTAGGGAATTACTTGTTAGAGAAGCCCATGGTGGAGGATTGATGGGACATTTCGGCATTGATAAAACTCTTGACATCTTGCATGAACACTTCTATTGGCCTAAAATGAGGCGTGACGTTGCTAACATTTGTGATAAGTGTTTAAAGTGTAAGCAGGCCAAGTCAAGGAGTAACCCTCATGGATTATACACTCCTCTACCCGTACCTCATGCTCCTTGGACAGACTTATCCATGGATTTTGTGCTTGGCTTACCAAGATCTTCTAGAGGTATGGATAGTATTTTTGTTGTAGTGGATAGATTTTCTAAAATGGCTCACTTTATCCCTTGTAGGAAAACAAGTGATGCGCGCCATGTTGCTGATTTATTCTTCAAGGACGTGGTTAGATTGCATGGGGTACCGCGTACTATTGTAAGTGATAGGGATGTGAAATTCTTAAGCTACTTTTGGAAATTACTTTGGGGAAAGTTGGGAACGAAGTTGCTATTTTCTACTTCTAGTCATCCTCAAACGGATGGTCAAACCGAGGTAACCAATCGAACCCTTGGTGCTTTACTTCGAGCCATTGTTCAAAAGAACTTGAAAAAGTGGGAAGAATGTTTGCCTATCGCTGAGTTTGCATATAACCGAACCACTCATTCTACTACTAATCATTCTCCTTTTGAAATTGTTTATGGGTTTCAGCCGCTAACTCCTCTAGATTTATCACCTATTCCTGTTGATAAGTGTTTAAGCGCAGATGGTGTCAAAAAGGCAGAGGTTGTTCGGACCTTGCATGAGAGAATTCGAGCTCAAATTGAGAAGAAAAATGCGCAATATGCACAACATGCGAATAAGGGAAGAAAGCATGTTGTATTCGAACTTGGTGATTGGGTTTGGATGCACATGAGGAAGGAAAGGTTTCCAGCATCTCGACGGACCAAGTTACATCCAAGAGGAGAAGGACCTTTTCGTGTACTAGAGAGGATAAACGACAATGCTTACAAATTGAAACTTCCAAATGAGTATGGCATAAGCGCATCTTTTAATGTATCTGACCTATCTCCTTTTGACTTTGATATAGACTTTGAAGATTCGAGAACGAATCCTTTCGAGGAGGGAGGGAATGATGCGGATACGGGTGCGCAACAACTTCAACCTTGGGTCAAGGACCCTTTGGTCAACATTGGTGGTCCGATGACAAGATCAAGAACCAAGAAGGTGAAGGAAGTTTTACGAGCCTTGATCATTCACCATACAAGCAAGGAGCAAGCTAGGTTTGAAAATTTGATGGACCATGAAGTTACCTTGTTCACTTGTATGTTTGAAGTGAAAGAATGATCTCATACTTGTTAACTTAGTTGGTAGTTGTTTTAAAACTGCCTAGTTTAGTAGTTGTTAGTCGTTGAATATTTTATTACTTATTGGCCTTATCGGGAAGCCTTAAAGAGCTGACTCTTTATGCGAACCGAATTCCTATTCCAGGTTTATTTGGGCCTGATTTGCCCTAGTTTTAACCTATAAAAGGCACCTATTGTATGAGTGAAGGACAGATTATTACAACCAGAAATCGTGAGGAATTTTCCTTCAAAGTTCTTAATCGAACTTACTCTTGAATTCTTGAGTTCATAGTTTAGGATTCAAATCAGACTTTATCGCTTAGTTTGTTCCCTAATCGTGGTGTCTCTTCATCCATCTTTATTTGCTTAAAGTTGCTGATTACCTTTGTGTGTCAGAGGTCTTGAGTTCATGAGAACAATCGAGTTCAATTTCCATTGGGAGAAAAGATCCAACTCTGATAATTACAAGGTTGGGAGGGTCTAGGAGGGTCTTCCCCTAGGGTTGCCTTATCATCCCTCATACAACATCACCTAGTCATAAAAATTTTATCGCACTAGGGGGTCCCACGTCCAATATACACTACTAACGTCACATAAACTAACTTATACTAGGAAAATGATTTAAAATTTATACTCACTTATAAAATATCTAGGAAATTAGTCTAATAAAAGAAAATATAGAAAATGTATGTAAGGAAATAAAATAACGACTAGAAAATAAGAAAAATTTTTGAGTCCTCACAGTTTCGCACGGGATCGTCCCTGTGGGCTAGGTTTATGCATGTGAAATATTGCAATGGCCTTTATCCGTGTCAGGTGGAAATTAGGGTATCTGCTTCAGCGACCTGGAGGCAGATGGTCAACATCAGTAGGCAAGCAGAGTTATCTATGCTATGGCTGATTCACAAAGGGCCGTGCCACTTCTGGTATGATAACTGATTGGGTAATGGGACGTTGTATTTGAGGGCTCCAGTACTGCCAACCTGGACATTTGGGGACTTCATAGAGTAGGGGAAGTGGGATATCCAGCAGTTGGGATAGGTGTTGCCCTCAGACATCGTATCTGCCATCATGAGTAAGCCGACCCCGAGAGGGGAGCAGGAAGCGGAGCCAATCTGGACGCCAACAACATTTGGGCGGTTCACCCTGTCCTCATCTTATCAGGAGGTCAGCCAGGTTAAAAATAAGTCCATCGACTTCTCTCAGATATGGGGCTCCAACCTCTTGTTAAAGGTCTCTTTTTTCATACTGCGGCTATTGAGAGGACGGTTGCCATTGGATGAGATGTTATGCACGATGGGGTTCCACTTGCCGTCCAAGTGCTTCTGTTGTGCTACAGTCGAGGCGGAGAAGATTGAACACGTCTTTTTCACTGGACGACTAGCGCTGGAGGTTTGGGGTTTCTTCAATGCGACTTGTGGTGTCACTCCTCAATCTCAAAATTTATGAGCATGCCTCCTGGGTTGGTGGTTGCTAGTGACTACGTCGGAAAAATGGCGGTTCGTGTTTGCCAGATTGCCCAGTTGGATATGCTGGAATATTTGAAAGGCGAGGAATAAAACAGTTTTTGAGGAGTTGTGCCTCAAAGTCAAGAGCTCTGCAAGGCAATTTTCAGGGATATAAAAGCAATGTTTGAGGTTCAATTTTCACGGGTGATAGATGCACGTGTTTTTTCGGAGATGTGTGATGCGATTGCAAAGCTCCCTTCCCCCAGGTATGGGTTCACCATTGTGGGATGGAAGCCAAGTGCAACTGGGCGGCTGACACTCAACACTGATGGGTGTTCTAAGGGGAATCCGGGCATAAGTGGTAGAGCTGGAGTAATTAGGGATTCCGATGGTCGCCTAGTGTTTGCATTCTCAGCTTTCCTTGGCGAGGAAACTAGCTTACGGGCAGAGATTCTAGCGCTATTAATAGGGCTCCGGTTGTGTGTAGGACGGGGAGTGACCATACCTTTTGTTCAATCGGACTCTGCAATCGTAGTGGGAGTTCTACAACGATGATTCCATTGCCCGTGGCATGTCCAGGCAGAGGTAGAACAGATATGGCAAATGGTTACGGAGGTGGGCAGGTTTTCGCACTGTGTACGAGAGACGAACAAAGTAGCGGACGTATTGGTTAATGTGGGTCAGGTATGTCCAGGATCTGCTTAGAATTTATGCCAACCTACAGGTGGCTCCGGGGTTGGCTAGGGGGGCAATTCGACTTGATCAATTGGGAGTACCAGCTATTAGGAGAGGGAGGAGGGTCGTGAGAGGAGACATTTAGCTGTGACAGGAGGAAATTTTCCTTGTGCTTCGAACTTTGTGTTCCTATGTCTTGTATTCGGTTATTTTTATGAATAAAAATTGGAATTTGATTAAAAAAAATTTTAAGGCACCGTTTGCATTGAGGGAATGGAAGGAAAAAGAAAGAAGAGGAATTTGAGGAATTTGAATTTTATTAGTTAGAGTGATTTTTTAGGAGAGAAAAGAAAAGATAAGGAGGGAATCAGAACATGCCATTTGAGGGATATGGGATGTATGGCCTGGCTGGCAAGTTAAAGTGTCTGAAGAGGTGCCTGCAGGTTTGGAATAGAACTGCCTTTGGGAATGTATTTGACAACATGGCACAAGCAGAGGAACTAGTTCGTCAGAAAGAGATTTGCTTGGAGCAGGAGAACACGGCGATGGCTCGTCTGGCATGGAGCCAAGCCCAAGCGACCCTTCTCCAAGCATTGGCAAATGAGGAGATTTTTTGGAAGCAAAAGACTCGGGTCAAGTGGCTTAAAGATGGGGACTTCAACACAATTTTTTTTCATGCGTATGTGCGGGATAAGAGGGAGAGGCTGCACATCAGTCGCATCAAGACCTCAAGCGACAAGTGGATTGAAGATTTGGAAGCCATAGCAGTCGAAGGGGTCGCATTCTTTCAAGCGCTGCTGTCCCAGGAGCACGCTGATCCCATGGAAGGCCCAGCGAAGGAGCAAGCGGCACAACGCCTATTGCAAAGTATTCCTTCGTTGGTTTCTCCACAGCAAAATGCAAGTCTCATACAAATGGTGACTCCCGAGGAAGTCAAGGACGCGGTGTTCGGTCTGGATAGCGATAGTGCAGCGGGTTAGGATGGTTTCTCGGGGTTGTTTTTCAGATACTGTTGGGATATTGTGGCGACAAACATCTTCAAGGCAGTCCAGGAGTTCTTTATTGGGGTTCCCATTCCCAAGTCTATTTCAAGCACGCTCATTGTTCTTGTCCCGAAGAAGGATGCATGTAGCTCGTTTGAAGATTATAGGCCAATAAGCTTCAGTAACTTCATTAACAAAAATTTTAGCAAAGTGCTTTGTAATCGCTTGAAGCCCTTACTGTCGGCGCTAATCTCAAAGGAGCAATCAGGCATTGTCCAAGGCCGAGATATTACAGATAACCTTCTACTAGCGAGGGAGTTGGTGGGCTCCTTGGATAAGAAGGTACGTGGCAAAAACATTATCTTTAAGTTAGATATGATGAAGGCTTTTGATAGGGTCTCTTGGTCATTTCTATCTAACGTGCTGCAAGCATTTGGTTTTCACTCTCACTTTGTGGCGTTGATCTTGAGTAACTTGAATGCGAGCCGGTTTTCATTACTCATCAATGGGAAACCCTGTGGATTTTTCAACGCCTCACGGGAGCTTAAACAGAGGGATCCGTTATCACCATATCTCTTTATCCTAGGGGCAGAGGCACTAAGTAGAGGCCTCAATAAGCTTTTTGAGACAGGGGCAATCGCTAGTTATGCCCTGTTGCATGGATGTCCGTCAATCTCCCACTTGAGCTTTGCTGATGACTATGGTTTTTGGGAGGGCAGATGGGAAATCTCTTAGGGGTTTGATGGATTTTCTAGCGCTGTATGAATATGGGTCAGGCCAAAAGGTGAACACGAGAAAGAGTTTCTTTGTTCTGCCTCACAGGAGCTCTACAGCTCATTCCCGCCTGGTATCCACTATCACGGGAATGCAGTGTAAACAGCTCCCAATAGATTACTTAGGCTGCAGGCTATTCAAGGGGAAGACAAAGTCATCCTATTTCCAGCCTCTAGTTGATAAGCTTCAAAGGCGTCTTGCGGGTTGGAAAGGCAAACTTCTGAATGCTGGAGGCAGGATGATACTTATCAGGCATGTGCTGGCCGCTATCCCACTATACACATTGTCCGTGCTCGACCCTCCGCAACAAGTTCTAAAGTGATTGGAACAGTTGATGTCTGCCTTATTTTGGGGGGCTGCAGAAGGGAAAGCCAAAAGACATTGGCTCTCTTGGGATAAGTTGCTATTCCAAGGAAGAGAATGGCCTAGGTTTCCGAAAGCTAGGGGAGGTCCAAAGGGCATTTGGATGCAAGCTTTGGTGGAAATTTCAGAAGAGCTCTTCCCTCTGGGCGGACTTCATGACGGCAAAATACACGAGGGACATTGCTCATGCCTCTCTGAGCCCCCATCGACACTTTGATTCACTAGTTTGGAGAAGAATGTTACGATCAAAAGATGTCGTGGTTGAACACACTCGTTTATTAGTCTACGATGGATCCTCTTCTTTTTGGTTTGAGAATTGGCTAGGTAAGAGGCCGCTTGCAAAGGATCAAGCCTCAGTCCCAACTCCAGAGGCACGCATCTCAGACTTCTATAGCGAGGGTACTTGGAATTTGGAGGTGCTGTCGTCCTTCATTTCTAGTGGACAGCGGGACCATATACAACAGTTGTCTTTGATTTCTGAGTTTCGGGATAAGCTAGTGTGATGCCCCACCCCCTCAGGTCGCTTCTCTGTTTCATTTGTCTTTAGCATCATTCGCCAGCGGCGGCCACCTATGGTCTCTAGGAGATACATTTGGAGCTCCCGCATCCCGTTGCGAATATCAATCTTTGTGTGGCGACTTCTGAATCAAGCTATCCCCTTGGCGGATGTCCTGAAGGGGTTAGGGTTCAATATGCCCTCCAAATGTCCCTTCTGCAGTAGCTGCGAAACAGTAGATCATCTGTTCTCCCAATGCCCACTGGCCAAAGATGTTTGGAATTTCTTCGAGGGCTTGATGGATATTCCGAGCGTGCGCCACTCGGATGGTCTTACCTGTTGTCAAGGTTTTTGGGTGTGTGCTACTGCCTCTTCAGCAACTGGTTGTCTACTAGGCGTCTTGCCGTCCATAGTATGTTGGGAGATTTGGAAAGCACGGAACCTCCATTTCTTTAAAGGTACTGTGCTATCTGCTTTCCAGGTTTGCCAGCGGATTCTAGCTGAACTTCATGCCATTACCATTGCTAGCCCTTTGGCACATACGGTGGCAGCTGACAAGAGGCTCCTTGAAATGGGGATGGTTCCATTTCTCAAACCGAGGACCCCCTACAGAATTACTACCCTAACTTGGCAGGCACCAGCGTTTCCATTCCTCAAGTTAAATATGGATGGTTCTTCGTTGGGAAACCCGGGGCACTCAGGTAGAGGAGGATTCCTTAGAGACTACTTGGGGCAAGTGCTCACTGCTTTTTCCATGTATTATGGCCATAGCACTAGTTTGCAGGCTGAGGCACAGGCTCTTTTGGAGGGTCTCAAGACTTGCATCACTCTTGGCCACACCAGGGTGACGGTTGAAATGGACTCTAACCTCCTCCTAGAAGTGGTTCGTCGCCAAACTCACTGGCCATGGTGCATCGCTGCTGTTGTTTGGCAGATCTGGAGTATAATTCGGACTGGGAACTTTCATCTTTAGCAAAACTACAGGGAGGTTAATTCTGCAGCCGATGCTCTAGCTCGACAAGCAAGCACAACCTGCTCATCAGCCACTTACTACCCTCAGACTTTGCCGGGCCGAGTTAGGGGCTTTGTTAGCCTGGATAGGTTGAATTTCCCCTACATAAGAGATTAATTGCTATGTACTCCTAAGCTTTCTAATCAATAAAATTGTTTATTGAAAAAAAAGGAGGGAATCGGAATGAAAGAGTCCAATTATTTTATTGAGTTTTTAATTTTCGCCCAAAAGTGGGCGGAAACGGAGGGAAATGAAACTAAATTAATTGAAGAAATTTATAATTTTTTAAAAGATCATTTTTGCATATTTTTTCTGGTAAAATTAACACTTAATCTTTTCTTTTCTTTTCCTTTTCCTTCTTCAATCCAAACAAAAATTCAATATTTACTTTCTTTTATTTTCATACTTAATCCAAACAAGATAGATGGAAATCACTCTTCTCTACTCTCTTTCTCTTTCTTTTCCATTGGTATCCTTTTCTTTCGCTTTCTTTCTCTCAAAATAAACAGTGCCTAAATGTGGTGGATGAGTTATGAAGTATGATCAAGACTAAAGCGAAGAAGGAAAGTCTGAAGTATGTGTGTAGGACTATGAGGTTCTCCAAAATGTTGTTATTCAAGGAATTCCTTGCCAAATTGGACTCATCATTCTTCATACTTTTTTTCTCCTTATTTTTTCCTACTAATGATTATAATTAATCTTATATATACTGATAACGTATACATTATCATAATTGGACACATGACATAGATGCAAATTTAAATTTCAAATTCAAATTTGATTAGTTGTCATGCATCTAGTGATGATAATGTATATGCTGCTAGTATATATAAGATTAATCCTAATAAATAAGGTACTATTTATGTATTTTGTCTATTGTGGATACTACTCATAATATGTAATATGTAAACTTATGATTAAATCAATTTGACAAGCACACTGCTGATTCCTTGAATTAATTTTGTTGGGTTCTCATAACAGCAACAAATTTTGAAGTTGAGTGTATAATAATCTACACATTAAAAGCAAGGAAAGCTATCAATTGAAGCAAGTAATAAGCAACAAATTTCATAGAATCACTCTATTAAAGTGTGAGTGAATGTATGGTTACATTTGTGTGTTTATATCTGGATAATTGTTTTGGTTATTGTCCATTTAAATGCATCCATTTATTGAATAGTTCTAAATAGATTGGATGAATTCCATCCACTCTTCATTGAACCAAAACTAATTACCGACTATTTATCTATTTTGCTGCGTTGACAAGAGATAGAAACATCAACTTAATAAAAGTTTGAGAAAAGGGGATTCAAGATGTTTAGGTAAATTGAGGAATTGGTGGTGAAGAAAAGTAAAGCAAAGACCATCTTCATTAGGAGGTCAATAAATTAATGTTGAAATCTTTGTATTAAGTAGTGTTGCATTCATTCTCTTAAGTGTGTATGAGTGTTGGATAAATCAAATATGACACTAAATATGCTAATGCATCTAGGCTTTTATCTCCAAATTTTATTAGCATTAAATGAAGAGGTTAATGATCTTTATCAGTCAATTAATTAATAGGTAAGAGAGATCTTTTTAATAAATTTATCAATTAATTAATTATTTTGTGTAACACCCACTCTAGAAATGTTTTAAAATGAATTAACCAAGTGAATTGAATTGATATGATAGAGTCCAATAAATAAGAAATTATTCAACACTTAGATAAAACTTGAGCTAAGTAAACTAAGTGAACTACAATTGTTAAAACGGAAGCTAATGAGCAGAATATAATATATGTATGTATATATATATGACATGTGTAGTTTTTATTTATCAAACTGTAACTTTACAGTGTGTGGACGAAAGCCCGTCTTTTTACACCAAATGCTTCTTTGCACTAGGAGGTAGGAATCATCATTTCCTCATCACAAATATGTTTAAAGCATAATGACTAAGATTCGCACATACATCCATATTTCTAGTATTATATATACAATAAGAACATATTTGAAACAACTTAGCAAGAGTTTTTATATCTTCCATGAGTTTTGATAGGTTTATGTCTATGGCAGCTATTTTCCTCTAACTACAATCTTTACCCTTGTTCACCTTTTCTCCAAAACCTTGATCATTGCAAGTCTAATTGTTTTAGCTTCATTTTATAGTTCATTGTTCAAGCTTCTTACAATTAAGACTCATTCCACTGTGGTCTGGTTTCCCTCCTTAGTCACTACAATACCAATACCCAGCTAGTGTGAGTTGGCTTTCTTTCGCCATTGCTACCGTCATTGTTAAGCAGTTGATTGCTACTTCTGATTGTTCATCTTCCTGTCTTGCTTCTTTTGTTTCTTCTACACTCTTATTTTTTTCCTTTATTTTCTACCTTATTATATTCCAACCACTCACTGCTTGCTTTGTGAATGATTTTCAACCAGTTCTTTTCCTTCCCATTGAATTCCCTTTCACTGTTGACCTTCCATATTTATCACAGAATGTTGACTATAAGTGTTAAGTGGTCTTGTCCTTCGCTTCTGGTTTTTGCTTAGATTACTGAAACGTACCATTTCTTGAAACAATAACTTAGGCCATCTATACCATCCCACTGGAAAGGAAATATTTTCCATGCCTATTTAGCTGCATTGCAGTGGAAAATGATGTGCTCTATAGTCTCTCTTTCCTCCCAACATCCATTGTACATTGGGTATCCTTTCTAAGTCCTTCTAAATATGTCCTCATTCATTGGTAGGATGTGTTTATGCATTTCCAGATGAAAATCTTGAGCTTGTGCTTTATGTTTAGTCTCCACGGTATCTTCCACAGTTGAGTGTTTGTACTCTCCATGCTTGTTCCTTCTATCTCTTTTCTTCTCTACTTATCCTTCCTGTCATTCTATCTTAATAGCTTGTGTGTAGTAGGGACCTTAGTGTGTAGTAGCCATATTTTGCTATGCATCCAAAAATATCTATCCTCTTCATTCATCACACTAATTGGTATTCTTAGTATCTTCTCTGCATCATTTTAGTTGAAGGTTCTGAATATCAAATCTCCTTTCCATCTGAAATTGGAGATCAATTCCTCTACTTTTTCTGCTTTATTGCTTGTTGGTTTCTCTGTTGTTGGATACCCTTTTGGATTATCTGGGATTCAGTTGTCCTCCCAAATCCTAATACTCCTTCCAATTCCAACTCTTTTCCTCGCACCACTCTCCACTTCTACTCTCACTGCCATTATGCTCTGCCAGAACCAAGATGCAATCTTTGGTATTTTGCATTTGAAAATGGATTGATTGGGGAAATACCTTGCCTTTAGGATCTTGCTTGCTATTAGGTTTAGAGAGTTGATTAATCTCCAAATTTGCTTCCCTAGGAGCACCTTGTTGAAGTATTGTAGGTCCCTAAATCTAAGTCCCATATATTTTTTTTCTTGAGTTAGTTTGCTCCATGAACTCCAATGAATCTTCTTCTTTCCGTCCACCTCACCCCACCAGCAGTTGGTTGTTAATGCTGAAAATTCATTGCATAGTTTAGCTGACAACATGAAACATGACATTGCAAAGATTTGCATGGCCACCTGTCGTTGCTTTCAACATGATTTCTTTGCCTGTTGCACTAAGCAATTTATTTTGCCAATTATTCAGTCTTTTTTTAACATTGTCTCTTATGACCCCAAAAATTTGATCCTTTGTTGTTGTAATTACCACAAGATATTTGCCTTGAGAAACTGGTTGGATATCTCCTAGAGCTGTACATATACTTTCCTTCAATCTTCTTTCTGTATTCTTGCTAAACAAGATTGAAGATTTCTCAAGATTTATTAATTGACCTGAGTCTTTCTCATACTAGTACAGTATATCCTTTATCTTATGAGCTTCATTCTTGCTAGCTTTACAAAAAACTAAGGTGTTATCAGCAAAAAAACAAATGTGTTAGAGCAGGCCCTTGTCTGCTGATTTTCAGTCCACTTATCTCCTTCATTTCTACAGCCTTCTTCAACAAGTTGGAAAAGCCCTCAAAGAACATTAGAAATAAATATGGTGACAGAGCATCTCCCTGTCTTATTCCTCTATTAGGTTTGATATACTCCTTAGATTGTCCATTAATGTTGAAAGAATAAGTAACTGTAGATATGCAGCTCATTATCCAACCTATCCATATGGAATTGAACCCCATTTTCTCCATTACTACCTTTAAAAAATGTCATTCCACTCTGTCATAGACTTTTGACATATCGAGTTTCATAGCCTTAAATCCCATTTTCCCTTGCCTTTTGTTTTTTAGGTAATGCATGGATTCATGAGAGATAATGATGTTGTCTAAAATTTGCTTATTTGGGACAATGGCAGATTGATTTTTACTGATGCAGTAACTAAGGATATGCTTCATTCTATTAGTCAGAATTTTGGAAATAACTTTGTAGAATATATTACAGAGACTTCTTGGTCTGTAATGCTTAAGCTTAATCAGACAGTCTATCTTGGGAATTAGGGATATGATGGTGTTCCACTCTTTTAACATGTGGTTTGTGTGAAAAAAGCTTTTAATGGTATTTGCTACTTCCTCTTTAAGAATGGAATAGTATTTTTGGAAGAAGAGAAGAGTCATCCTATCAGGGCCAGTGGTCTTGTTAGGATTCATGGAAAAAATAGTATTTTTAATTTCAACATCCTCGATTAGTTTAGTTAGACTGTCATTCACTTGGTCAATGATGGAAACTGGAATACCGTCAACTATTTTATCTATATCATTTTTGCCATTAGAGCCAAATAATTCCTTGCAATACTTAACCACCTCCTATCCAATTTCTTCATTAAAGGTAGTCCATAAGCCATCTGCTTTTTGAAGTTGTAGCATTATGTTCCTTTTCCTTCTATTTTTCACTGCTACATGGAAAAATTGAGTGTTCTTGAACCCTTCCTGCAGCCATGTGATCATAACTTTCTGGCTCCAGCACAATTCATCTTCTTTAAAGGCCTCTCTCAGTTCCATTTTCAAGGCAATATCTTGCTTCTTTTGTTTTTTTCTCCAGCATTCCTCACTTTCTCCAGTTGTTCTTTGATCTGGTTTGTTCTTTTCCTGGAGTTATCTTGAAAATTATTTATCCACTTCAATAGTTCCACTCTGCAATGCCTGATCTTCTTTATCACTCTAATCATTTTGGAGCCTTCGCAGTGCTTCTCCCATGCCTTCTTTATTACCTCATTTATCCATTCCCTTTTTGCCCAACTTTTATATATATATAAAAAAACCTTATCCTCTTTCTTTTCTGTCTTGGCATTATGTCTAGCACTAGTAAGCTATGATCATATGCATAGCTCTCGATGTGAGCGCACCTAGGTTTTCCAAACATTCTAGTCCACTCCATACTACTCAATTCTCTGTCTAGCATTTGTTTAATCTCTCCAACTTCCTAGTTATTGGACCAAGTCCATGAACTTCCTTCAAACCCAATAGCTACTAATTGGTTCTCTTCAATGAATTCATTAAAATCTCTGAAGCTCCAATTCTCTCTATTTTTGCCCCCCTTCCCAATTTTTTTTATTGGAACAAATGTCATTAAAATCTCCCATAATTATCCATTTATCTCCCTAAAGGTATTTCCTCACTTTTATCACTTCCTATTGCTTTTTCCTTATCTGATCCTCACAGCTAGTATAGATATCTACAAACCACCACATGCTTCTTGATTTTGGATTTTCAATGTAAGTCTCAATAGTGAAGGCAGATTGGAGTATTTTGGTGATTTTAGTGTCACAATTCTATATCAGAGCCATACCCCTAGCTTTATTCATTGCCTCCACTGTATAACATTCCTCAAAGTTTAGGATTCTTTTATTTTTTTTGCCTTACAACAAATTAGGGGAGAGGAGTTGTGTAATCTCCTTTATTTGAAAAATTGTCAAGGGGCTCCCCACACCTTGATAATTCCACAATGAGACCCTCATTGATCTTTGAGGGATAATCTGTGAGACCCCAAAAATTTACTTGTCTTTATAATCCTTACGTGAACTCACTTAACTTTGATTTTTTGTTGCTTTAACGGTTGAATTTGAGCCAAAGAAGTGAATTTTGTTAAGAACGGTTCATAATCTCAAGTTGTTAGAAAATCTAGAAATTTTCACAGGAGGCTCTGCGCAGCTTTGGGGAATTGGCTATAGCTTCGTATAGGAAAGTCGGAATTGAGTTCTGTTTGTTGCGTTTGAAACTATACTCAGAGATTCCTATGGTGCAAAATTTAGAGTTTGATTTAATCTCTATAAATTCCAGAAAATTGGCAAAGTTGACTGAAAATTCTGCCCTGCACAAGTAAACATAGGAATGTTGTAGTAGCTTATGGCTCAATTTGGACCAACTTATGAGCTGAACCTCTTTGAGGTGTCCTCTAAAGATAATTAGTATTTGAAGTATAGGTTTTAACAGGCAAAGTTGTATGAATTTTTGATATTTATAACTCAAGTTATGATTTTTCTAAATGAAGGGTATTAGTTAGGATTTTTGTGCATATTAGGGTTTTGGTGTGTCTTTGGTGCATTTTGGTGGTGTGATCACTTGGTGAGGTATGTGTACTAAATTGAATGATTAAGAGTGAGTTTTAGATAAGAAAAATTGTGTGATTAAAAGTAATAATAATAAGTTGGTGAATTATAAGTGAAAAACCCTAGTACGTGCAAAATAACGAAAAACAGCTTGAACCGATGTGTGTCGTTCGTTACCGATTGAGTGCACCACTTGAATACTACTTTATCACCTTCATCCCCTTGTTATTAATTGAGCAAAATCAGCCCTATATATCTTCTCATTGCTGCCGAAAATTTGGACAAAAAAATACAAGAGAGAAAAGAAAATTTTGACGTCCAATCAAAGTGTGACACTTGTCAAACCTTTGACCAACTTAATTCCAACCTTCTTATCTTTCTAGAGCTTTGTTTCTTCTTCATTTCTGCATATTGCTGGCCGAAACTTGAGAGAGGGAAAGGGAGAAAAAACTTCATCTTGCACCTTAATTTCAAGCCTCAATCTTGACTTTCAACCGATAATCTTGCAAATTCCTCCACAAAAGTTGATCTCTAAGGAAGCTTAAGGGTTTTGGTGGAGTGATTTGGGAAGAGGAAGGTCTTGGCAGCTTCTTTGCATAGGGATTAAGGTGACTTTGGTAAGAAACTTCCCTCTACTTCATATATGTGTAAACTAGAAGCTTAAAGTTGTAGTTTTGATAGTTTTATGGGGAAAATTTCATGGGTTGAATAATATGTTGGAATGTTTAGCTAGGATTTATATTTTCAGGCTTGATTATAGTTATCTACCTCTTAATTGATGTTATTGAGCTAGTAATTGGTGAGTTTGATGATAGAGCACTTGTTAGATATGAATTTCTAGAGTAAAGGTGCAAATTCCAGAAATTGGATACCAAGTTGTTCTGTTTTGACCAGCTTCATTTGTCCATGTTAGAGGCTGAATCAGACTTAGCTCAAAACATGAAAGTTGTAGGAAATGGTGTTTTATAGGTCCCTGTAAATTTCAACTCAATCGGAGCACTGTATCATGTGAAATGACTAAAATACCCCTGACTGCCAAATGTTCTTTTCAGCAGGCAGTTTTGAGATTTCACATATTTGGCTTCGTTTTTCACTTTGATCCATATCAAATCAGTATTTGGCCAAAACACGAAAGTTTTAACCCTATGTTTCAGATTTCCAACGCATCTAAAAACGCCTCAATTGGAATAGTGTAGCTTGAGTTATTTCCATTTAAATCCAGTGCTGATAACCAGACTGACAGTGAAATTCTGGTTCTGTAATCTGCAAATTCGACCAGGATCAACTGTGAACTAGGTTGAGTTATTTTCATGAAAGTTGTAGCCCTTTGTTTTAGCTTCGAAATGATATAAAGTGTACCTCAATCCAATAAGTGTAGCTTCGATTGTGACCAATACATTAAGAGACGTCAAACCTATTATTTTGTTCTTTGTCTTAAACATTATTTCCAGTCAATTTGCTAGCATTATTTTGTAATTGAATGACATTGAGCCTAATTGAAAGGCTATTATGGTAAGATTATTTGTGTGAGATTTTGGGACTGAATTGAGAAAAATAATGAAGACATAAATGGCTGAAAAATAGATAAACCCAAAGGGCGTGCTGCCCAAATTTTCACTTAAGCGCTAGGTAGATATACTCGCGACTTGAGTAAGGATTTGAGGACGAATCTAACTCGAATTGTCTAGGTTGTTCGAGTCCTCTTTTGTAGAGGTATATAAGTTAGAATTCGGCCAAAACTTGTACCCTTGGAAAATGAACACGACTAAGTTAAGTTGGAAAGCAACTACTAATAGAAGTACGTTTTTCTTGTCACTTCGACAAAAATGGTGATTTCAAAGTTTAATCGCTTCAAAGTTTCAAAGTTTTAAGAGCGAGTATGAATATTACCTAAATGAGTTTCAGTTACTTGATTTTTTTAAAACGAAACTCTTAAGTTTCGAGCCCTAGTTGATTTCCAACTCTTAAATGATATTTTATTGCAGATTTGAACTCCACACAAGGAGTAATACCTAAACGTGAATCGCAGAAGCACTAAATCTTCGGTGAGTGCTTCCAAATACCTGATTGAACTTGACACTTGTTTTTAATACTTGACTAATGTGATCGAATGATATTTGATTGATATGGTCGGGCAATGGTGTACTTTATCGCACTTGCCCTAATGTGATATGTACGTGTTTATTGGTGCAATTAACTTGATATACTTGTACTTGATTTGTAAGTGCTGGAGCGGCAGCATGTACCACACTCAATCCGAGTGGGAGGTGCCTCTCATTCCCGTCTCCGTACTTTTATCTTGATTCAGTCGATTGGAGATGTTATCTCATCGACTTCTTGGGAACCCAAACCCTACTGACTAGTTAATTGAGTTGAGCCGGCAAGGGTTTGGTCGATTAGATAACGAACCATAGGTATCTAGTGTTGTCGAATGGAGTGTTATCTTCTCGACTAATCGGTATACTCGAGTATTACCACCAGTGTTTATTGAGAATTTTAGGCCCAGTAGGGGGTTTGGATGGTGGACAGAGATTATAGCTGAGTGGTGCTCTACTGGACTGGTTACTTTACTTGAAAGTTGACAGAGTGTCAACTACTACTTGATCAAGCTCTGGTGAAGCAATGGGAACTTGACTCTTGAGAGCCATCTGTATCTTTATACTTTGACATGATTATTACTTATCGGGTTATTGTTTCTTTTGAAAAACTTTACATTCGCTCATTTTAAGATTTGCTATTTGAAGTGTTATTGCTCACTTTTATGAACTTGTTATGCTCGCTATTTTTCTACGTTGATACTTGTACTTAAATAATGGTCAACTTGCTATTTGGAACCTCACTGGATTTTTAGCTCATCCACGCCATTTATTTTCTTTACAGGGGTACGAGCGAGACGTGAGACTTGTACAAACTAGTGTGGTCTAGTTTTTTTGAAATTTGCTATTGTTCTCGCGCTAGCACCCGACTAGGGGTTGATTGTACTTGGATTGTAAACATTTTAATGTATTTGGGCATGTATGAGACTTGTAGTTGGATTTGACTATTAATGTATATGCTAAGTTTGAAATCGTTGTTTTATTTCCTTTCTATGGTTGTAAGTTCTTTCTCGAGTTAAGCGTGATTGAATCCTGGCGAGAGATGGGCAGGCGGTTCACTAAACCCTACGGTATGCCCTAGGGGGAGGTGGGGCCGTCACATAATCCCTTTCCCCCTCTAATATCATAGTATTTTGGTTCATTATTTCACACCCTCTTGCCCTCTTAGCCTGAGTCTCTTGATCCTCAGGATCTTCTATGTCTTCACCTCTGTTTTGATTCTTCCTTTTCTCTTGCTACCCCTCTTTTTCATTTTTGAGATTGATCTCCTTTAGTGGTTGTCCACCTCTCCTTGATGTCTGAGTTATTTTCTGTATTTCTTCCTAACTCTTTAAATGATTTTTAAGTTCTGGTTATTCCCCAATAGTTCTATGAGTGTTTCCCCTGTTCTGTCTCCTTCATTCTGTATACCCCGTTATGTTTCTTCAGTTAAATTTCCTCTGTGATTATTTCACTCCTCTCCCACGCCATTTTTGTTCTCCCCATTCTCCTCCACCTACATTGGATCTGTTTTTTGGTTTTCTATTTCCTCTCCTAAACATGCTTTTATTTGAAGGGTCTTTGAGCTGTTATGGGATCCATTTTCAGTTTTCTCTCCCGAACTTGCTTTATTTGCAAGTTCTTTAACCCATTCTGGGATCTTTTTTTAATTTTCACACTCATTCTTGCACCTGAGTTCACTCCGTTTTCTACCATTGCTAGCCTTCCACTTCCTTTTCCTATTCTTTCTGAGTATCAACCTTTTGTCCTTTTTCTCTAACCTCAATAATGGATAATTTTTCTGCTATTCTCTGCTGAGATGTAGTTGGGGCATCTTTTTTCAATTCTTTCCTCACTTTCTCTCCATCTATCACACTCTAATATTGCCTCTATGGGTCCAGTTCTTCTGGCTAATGCCTTTTTGTGGAAAACTCTTGTTATTCCTAGTTCTTAACCACACGGTCCATACTAATTTTAGTGTTGACTGTTGCTCACAGTTATATTACTCTTGCAATTCTGTTCACTATGCCCCACCACTCTATAATTGTAGCAAAAAATCTAGGCACCTTTTGTATTTGAAATTAGCCCATTTTGTTACTCCTTGCATTTGGACAATTGTGCCTACCAGAAAAATTTTCACTTCTAATCTTCTATCCCCAAATTAGTTTTTATTCTCTCTGTCCCTTTTTTGTATCGTTGCCATGTCGCCTTTAACTTTTTGATAACCCAAACTCAAACAAATTGATAATAATCGGTTGACAAGGTTACTCAAAACCAATTAAAATAGATAATTCAAACCTTTTTTTATTTTCTTTTTTAACAAAAGACAGTCTGGTTGGTCATACACGTAGAAATCAACTAAATTTTTTTTTATTTTTTTACCCCAAATCATCTTTTTCTTAAACCCTAACAAGTACTTTTATTTTTAAGAACAAACGAAAAAAAGGAGTATGCCATACCAATTTTCTTTTGCTTTAGGTCCAAGTTACAATAGAATAAATGTAATCACTATAAACATAACTCAAATCTCGAATAAAGTACTATTGTTTAGAATACTCAGAATCACAATGAAGTGCTTTAAACATATTGTACAAAAATACATTGTAAAATTGGCATACATGATCTATTGATTTACTTTACCAGGATAAAGGTGAAATTGATTATTGCTTGTTGATCCTTTGAGCGTTTTTGTTGCAAGAATAAAGATATAATGAGTAAATCAAAGTACTTGTCAGGGTTAAGGAAAAGATGATTTGGGGTAAAAAAATAAAGAAGAGTTTTAGTTGATTTCTATACTTACGACCAACAAGACTCTTTTTTGTTTAAAAAGAAAATAAAAAAAGGTTCGAATTATCTGTTTTAATTGGTTTTGAGTAAACTTGTCAACTGATTATTATCGGTTTGTTTAAATTTGGGTTATCAAAAAGTTAGAAGCGACTGGCAGCAGGACAAATAAAGGATAAAGGGGATAGATATTAATTTTGGGACGGAAGATTCAAAGCGAAAAGCTTCAGATGTTTGTCTGCTTTACCCCTTGTTTGTAAGATGATAACATCTCTGACTTTATTAAAAACTGCTCATATCTTTCTATCTACTAGTTTTGACATCTAGTGAATTGATAAAATGTACACTTGTGCCGACATTGGAGTTAGTTTAAAGACATTTTCATCCTCTTTCACTCTTGCAACCCATTTCCTCAACACAAGAGATCTAATTATTTATTAGCCATAGGCCACCCTATTGAATCCTTTCCCTTCCAACTCATCAGGTATAACAAACTGACAGGGGTTTGGCCCAATCTATCGCATTCTAACTACTAATTTTGACATCCAATGAATTGATAAAATCTACACTTGGACCCACATTAGAGTTAGATTAAAAGCATTTTCGTCCTCTTCCACTCTTGCAACCTGTGACAGCCCCACCTCTCCCCTAAGGCGAACCAAAGGGTTCAGCGGACCGCCTGCCCGGGACTCAATCACTCACTACAGTCCTCAAATAAATTACAAGATAAATCTCAAATATACATCAAATGTTCCACAATTTACATATACTACAAACTAAAACCTCAAGAGATACAAGCAATACTAATTTCCAGCATAAGACTAAGGTCCTCAGTGTAACAGCCCCATTTTCCCCTAAGGCGAACCAAAGGGGTTAGCGGATTGCCTGCCCAGCTCTCGCCAGGACTACGGATCAGTTCACGTCGATCTAATACGTTCCGGAACATACCCACGCGTGTAAACAAGTCAAAATCACAAATTAAAAGAAAAACGAAAAAAAATCGAAGCCGATGGTGAACAGTACCGGCCGCGTCAAAATTCAGATACTAGGCCGAGAGTAGCCAAAATTTTTCTTTTGCCATTTGAAATACGAGTTGATCCGAAATTCAACCAAATATCAACCAAACATACATACATTGAAATGTAACATTTTCAAGCCAAAGCGGCATATCAAAAATCATTCACTACGAATATACATATTCGGTTTGCCAATCAAAAGAAAGTGAACCCAATACACATTAGGGTTTCATTCAAAGAGCTATTCAAAAGATACATTTACATGAGCTCAACTTGCTAGTACAACCTTTCCAAAAGTGATCATTTTCCTGTAAGGAAAACAAATGGAACGGAATGAGCTTAAGCCCAGTGAGTTACTACCACATAAGCAACAAAGATCACATAAGCATAATCTTTCATTTCAAGTACACAATTAAGAAGTAAAACAAGTCAGTAAAAGGATACGGACGGCTCTCAAGAGCCCATTTCCACGCTTACATTCTTGATCCAATCTCATTGACTCTCCGTCAACGTTTATGAGTACCAACCGTAGAACCCACTTCACTTCCATTCCTTCCACCCAACATACCCCAACCGGGCCCGCACTCCAAGCAGTAACTTTAGGTGATACTCGAGCACACCGGAACCAAGGGTCTCATTACCACAAGATTCCCATTTCAGTCCCCGTGGCTAGTCAATTTTCACGACCAAGCCCTCGCTGGCTCAATTCAAGTGACTACCAACGAGGTTGAGCTCAGTAATACAGTAAGGCCGTTGGATATTCGTCCAAACGACACCAAATCAGTTTTTCATGGAAGGAATTCAATGTCTCATATATCAATTGCAGTAATTTCAGTAAACGGTAAACAGTCATGAATGTTATCACAAGGGGTGAGGGCGGTCAAGTACACCCTCACCTCTCTCAATTCCAATAGCCAAGTAAGCCTTCAAGGCATCAAATTCACATATACAAAGCCACATTGTAACAATTAAGTGAGTAGTATACTCACCACTCAAAAAAGTGATGTTTCATACACCGTCGTTAAACGAACGTCGTGCACCACCGTTACCTCCTAGAACAAGCAAACAAATACAATGAGACTCGATAACAAGTCGTAAAACAATGCCAATCACAACCCCAATAGGGTTTCATATGCATAGACAAGTAGCATAGATAACCAGAAATTTCAGCAATGCACTAACTTGACCTTAACAAAAAAAATAGTTTTCGTCCTCCTTTTACGGTAATGGCACAAAATGCGCTACGCTTATCGGATGAGGGTGTAAAACCCACCATCTCGAAGCTAAAATACAGGGCTACAACAATGTAGAAGGCCACTCAGTCCAAATCCTAGCACAACTAGGTCAAAAATGCAGAATACCAAACCAGAACCGTAATTGCAGGTTCACAAATCACACTATGCTGTAATTAGTCCAACTCAGTCTATACAGGTCCAATTGCGTTTATTCCAAAGGCATGTGGTAGCTAAGACCTCAAGCTACATTTCATCAGAAGACACCAACATCCAAATCCAAAGCAATTCCAGTCAAAACAGACGATTACAAACACAGTTTGCACATTCTGATCAACCCAGAACAGCTACAGTAAAATCGACATATCTCACTCTACACTACTCCAAATGAACTGAAATTTTACAGGCACCTCAAACACATCAATACCTACAACTTTCATGTTTTGAGCCAAGGCCAATTCGGCCTCTAAGAATGAGATACAAAACCGGACAGAAAAGGGGGTTATGAAACCCTAACTTTTCTCATTTCAATCCAAACCCAAAATTGGTTGCAATTATCAATCATTTACATCCACTAGAGTCATAACCCCTCATTATCAACCATCATAAACAACCACAACACCATGATCACATTAAACCAGAAAATTCCTCAAAAAAATAAAAACTTCACCAATTCATCTCAAACCAAGAATTAAATCACAAATTTCAACACTTTAGCCACCACTAGGCACAAATTAAACATCATTAAGTATAGGAGGATAGTCAATCACCACTTACCAAGTAAACAAGAGAGAGGAAGTTGTAGAACACCTTAGCTTCTCCAAAAACCTTCACCAAAACACTCACTAGCACCAAATGGAGGGATTTTATGGAGTAGAAACTAGTTTAGGCAATTGTTTTTGGAAGATTGAGCCAAATGGAAGCTAAAATGGTGAAGAATTTCTTTCTTCTTTGCTCAAGGGAGAGCCGGCCATGGAGGAGTAAGAAATGAGTGAATTTTGGTTAATTTTTAAGATATTTAACCAAATGGGTCAAAAGTCAAAAAATATGAATAGTAAGTCATAAGTCATAACCAATATAATGGTGACACTTGTCACCTCCATTAATGCAATCCTATCTTTTCTTTTTCCTCTCACATCAATCACTTCACATCCTCTACTTATCTCTTAACACCCGATAAATTTCACACAGTATCCGGAATTTAACCTAATTGGCCGAATTTTTCCAAATTTTTCGCACTAGTGGGTCCCACGTCCAATATATATTCTTAATTTTTCAAAAACTACCCAATGCTAGAAAAATCATCTAAAAACTATACTTACTCATAAAATCCACCAAGAAAATTTTCCTACGTCAGAAAATGCAGCAAACATGCAATTAAAGGGGGAAAACCCTAGGAAAAACATTAAGGGAAAAATACGGGTTCTCACACTCAGTTCTCATATAAATACAATTACAATTGCAGTCTCAAATATTACACAAGATAAAACTAAAACTTCAACTGAACAGGAGATAATTCAACCATTCACCCAGAGAACTTTATACACGCTTCCTTCACCTCAAGCCCTGTGGAAGGGAATAAAATATTTTTGGGGTGAGCTAGAAGCTCAGCGAGTAACCAGTCAAATTAGTCATCAAATCAATTTCACAATAGTTCATTTCAATGATGTCATGAATCAGTAATCAAATGTACGTTTATTGCTCTCGTGAGCTAGTGAAATCAATGTACTTAGCATCCAACACTCAAAATGATCAGTTAACAGTGAAACAGTGATAGGGAGCCCATTGGTGCTCCAGATGAATAGTAAACAGTGGTGGAGCCGTTGGTTCTAAACCCAAGACTTCCCAAGAACTCATTGAAGCCAAATCATGTCATGAACTCACATGCAAGCACACATGATATGCAATCGAGTAAATAATGCAAGAAACAGTTCATAAGTAGCTTTGGAACCAGTTTGGGGTCACTCACCAACCACGGCTCAGGAACCATCCATCATATATCATTGCCTTGCTCAAATCCAAGCCCTTCAACTCAAACTCAAAGCAATCAAATGCTTTCAAAGATCGGACAGCAAATCCCCTTAATTTCCTTACTTTTCCATCCTACAAGCAACACTAATTCATCTCAAATCAACCACATACATATCATAAACTATCAAATACACCTTTCGGTACAATATCCATAACTGAAGTTACCCTTATCGGATTGAAACGAATCTTATGGCGTTTCGAAGCGAAAACATATACCTACATTTCTTATGAAGACCTCCAAAGCCAAATCATGCATTTTAATGGTCAAAAATGGAAAACTCCACGAAAATAGAAATCTGTCCGCGAAACAGGGTTCATGGGCAGTCAAGGGTATTTCGGTCATTTCACATGCTACAGTACTCCGATTGAGTTGAAATGTTTTAGGCAGATATTTAACACCATTACCAACAACTTTCATGTTTTGGGAAAGAGCTGATTCGGTCTCTAACATGTCCAAATAAATCCGGTCAGAACAGGGCAGATTTAAAACCCTAAACCTGGAATTTCCGCACAAAACTGAAATTTTTCGCAAACAATCATGACTAACATATACAAGCTCCATTTTATACTATAACATACTATCATACCATGATTAAACCATGATCATCATATAAAATCAGAAAAATCTCTATTAAATCAGAAATTTAACAAACACTACTTAAACCCATGAAGTCTTCCACAAATTAACATGTTAAGCCACTAGAAACCACTAATCTATCCTTATTAAGAACAAAAAAGAAATTTCTTAGCAACTTACCTTTACAACTCAAGAAAGATAGTAGCTTAGGTTTCTTTCCCCCAAAACAACTCCACCAATAGCTTTAAACCTCCTTAGTGAGCACTTATACGGAGTAGATTCAAGTTTGGTTGGTTGAAACTCAAGATTTGAGCAAGAATTGAAGTTGAAGTTGAAGAAACTCTCTCTTGTTCTTTCCTCTCCATAAATTTCAGCTAAGACAATGAAAATGGAAAGAAATTGGGTCAAAATTTGGTTTAGTAAAGGTTAAGACAAGTCCAAGTCAAAGTCAAGGTCCAATGTTTCAAGGACAAATGGCATCCAAGGGTTAATCCTCATCTTGTTGTCTTCCAATGGTTAATCCCACTAGGTAACCTCTAGTTATTTCCTAGCACCTTGTAAAATAATATTTTTTGATACAAAACTTCAATTAATCGGCAAAAATTTATCGCACTTAACGCACTAGCCGGCCCCACTTCCATAATACGCTTCAAACTTAATATGAACTAATTTAAACTAGGAAAATGATTTAAAAACTCTATTTACTTATAAAATCTCTGGAAAAATCGGAATAGTGGGGTATAATGAAGAAAAAAGCAGGCGAGGAAATAAAATGAATAATATATAATTAGGGAAATTTACGGGTCCTCACACAACCCATTTCCTCAACGCAAGAATCTAATTATCTATTAGCCATGGGCCATCCTATTGAATTCTTTCCCTTCCTGCTCATCAGGTATAACAAACTAAAAGAGGTTTAGCCCCAATCTATCACCTTGAGTTCTTTTAGATAACCCCATGCTACAGTTACAAAACTTTTCACTCCGCTGTATTTAGCAATTTTCTCTCCCTAGATTTTTTCCATGAGGTTGGATCTGCATTCTAGCACTCCTCCATCCACATCCTTAAGATCTGATTGGGCATCCCTTCTTTCTTTGTCAGACAGTGCAAACTTCTACATCACCTCTATTAGCTCCTTCGCCATACTTCCTTAAATGATAAGTTTACTCATTTTCTTGATGAAGTCTAGACAGCATTAAATTGGGCAATCCATTCCTATATCACCGATTCTAGTATATGAATCTTTATGGACTAATTGGTTGTTGAATTGGAGATCGAGTGAAGGTTTGAAATTTTGAACTTCTGAATTTGAAAATGTTTGAGCACCCATCAAGGGAGAAAGGGCTCTCTTCCCAAGAGAAAGAGCAAAAAAGGCCTCTACAGGAGAGAGGAGGACATTACTGTCCTCTAGATCCTCTTCACACAACAACTTTAATGGTAGAAGGTAAGAAGATTTTCTATTTAACTATAATTGATCCAAGTCCACATACTTGAGATTCGTGAGGGTAAATCTCTTTGTAGCGATATTAACTAAAAATTGAGAATAAAGTGGCAAATTATGTTGGTGGCGACTTTGTCCTCCAGTGCCTTTGCATGTCGTTTTCATCGGCCTTTTCTTGCACATTTGCTTGTTGCTAGTGGCGCCAACCTCGTTCAAACAATGTGATTTAGAATATAAAACAAATACAACTTGAACTAATAAAAGTAGATAAAAACACAAAAGAAAACAATGATGACCACATTAATTAAGAATCTCAAAATGGCTTCTTGGGCAACTTTATTAAGGTATGGGTTTAGGTCGGGAACCTGCGACTCAATGGTTTAATCATGATGTCATTACTTTAACTTTTGTTTCTTCTACTATGACACATTTTTACAGCATGCTTTTGTTGTAAAGAAAAATGCATTATATACACACACACAAACAAATAATATACATACGCATACACACACATATAGTGAAAATTTCAAATCCTAACCAAAATAAAAAATGAAATGCAGTCATCAGATGCTTCAATCATATGATATTATAAAAAGATCCATTTAACGAGTGCTTAATGGAGATTTGTTACTAGGCACTTGTTAAATGTAGTTCAAGTGTTAGATTTTCAGAATAGTAAAATTAATTAGAAAATGTGTATAAACACAAGAGAAGGTAATTATTAGTGTGTGCGTTCAAATGGAAGTTTAGGTGCGATTTAGGTATGTTAAAGGCATCCAATAGATAAAACCCATTATGAACATAATAGTTCACTATTCAATTTCTATTTTGGAAAGTTGTTGAGTCGGATAGTCTCACATTTTGTCAAGAAAACACCCTCCCATGTTGTCACATGGACGAATTTAATATTTGTGTTTCTTGTTGGATTTCTTTTTTTCTCTTGTTTTGGTAACACATAATTTCGAGCTTTTTAATTTTGTTCTAGAAAAATATTCCCAAGGCAACACAATCATGTATATATATATATAGTTATTATTTTGGTAGATTATTGAGTTGGGTACTCTAATATTTTGTCAAGTGGATGCTCTATTTTGCCATATGACTAAATAAATTTAATTTTTTATTTGAGTATCTTTGAAGTATTTTATTTTTGGTAACAATCAATTTCATCTTTATTTTTTTACCCACTTATTTTCTTTTCTTTGTTAACTTGCTTAGCCACAACAACTCTCAAATAATCATTTACTTCATTACTTTATATATGTTTGTATTAATTACACCTTTTTCTAAAACTTTTTGTCAATCACATCGTAGTTTTTCTATTTTTTAAATTCTCTCCTCGATCATTCTTTTTATCCCTAATACTTGGTTTTGTAATACATTACTATTACCAAAATTTCAATAATTTTTGCGCTTTCTAAAATTAAATATCAATTCCTATTTTGATAGGTTGTTGAGTTGGTTTATCTGACCTTTTGCCAAGTGGACGCTTTACTTTTTCTTCACTTGGCCAAGTATAATTTTTTATTTGAGTAGATTTTTAAGTATTTTATTTTAGGTAAAAATGAATTATATCTTTATTTGTTCACCTGCTTATTCTTTTTTCTTTTTTTTCACTTCCTTGACTATGTATAGCAACTTTCACTACAAGAAAATTGGTCTTCAGTGACAAGCCATTTTTCTCACAAAATAATAAAAAGTCGTTACTGATAACTTTTATTGACAACTTTCTAGTTGTCATAGAGTCGTCACTGAAGGCCCGTGTAAAAATACATAGTGACGACCCTAAAAGTCGTCACTAAATAGGACTATTTTGAAACAACTGATATCGTCAATAATTGTTGTACTTTTAGTGATGACATAATATCTTGTCAATGATGTACAAATCAATGTCGTCACTAAAACTAATTCATAGTTGTCATTGGTATAGACTAATTATTGACAATTTTTGTCATCACTAAACACTTTTTAATTCTATGACAACAGGTTGTTATCAATGGAGAATTCTGATTCAGTGACAACACTTTATCACCATGAAATTTGAAGATTTTCCTGCTACAATTATATCTAAAAATGAAAAATAATATATCTTACATGCCATTAAAAAACAAATAAAAGTTGAAACTGCATTAGAAGCTGCATGCCAATATACCACAAATTATCTCCAAATCTTATATAAGTTCTACATCACAAAATAAATGTTTCGATAAGGGGTCTAGGCATCCCAAATTTTACATCAAATTAAGGTCATTTTACAAAAGACTACTGAAATAAAGAAATAGAAAACTCGTAAGTGAGCTGCATGAACAAAAGACATATTCATCTCCAATGTCGGTCAATCAAAGGCATGGACTCTAGTGTTGGAAATTTCAGTAATATTCATTGATCTTCCAAAAAGGTTGAATGAACAGCCATTTTCTGTATTAAGGAAGAAAACTAAGTAGTAAATATGGAGACGAGCAAAACATCAAAGTAAAAGTAACTTTGATTAGCTTATCTACCCAAAAATGCAGTTGATTCACATGAACATAACAAATTAAGTACATAATAAATCATTGTTAATCAATTGGCTATGTACATAGCTTCAATTCAAGTAAAGTTCATTGCAAAAGGCTATTGAAACAATATAGTTTTGGCAAAAGCCATATTTTACTATCTCCTTATAAGAGGCTTCCAGGCAAGTTGCTTGCAACATAGTACAAGTGATCAGCCGCATATTAAGTAGATATAAGCAATGAGAGAAACCATCAATTTTCCTATCCACTTTCCCACAAATAAGCACATAAATATTTGTCTTATATCTAACTGCTGTTTCTAAGCGAAGAGTACACAATTAGCAATCAAGGTTTACAATAGGTAATCAATACTCTTGACCAATATACGGGCCATATAGAATAGTACATTTTCATATACAACAGCATATTTTCAGAATTGATTTGGAAGAGCAAATTATAATTGGCCACGACAAAAAACCAAAGAAAGAAAAGAAACAAAATTAAAGAAGAAAGGCATTTTCATATATGAAAATAGGGCCAATAGATGACATCGACTTTCATCTATTTATCTACAGAATTTGATCAACATAGTAAACCACCAGGATGCTTTACATCAAAGTAGATAGTGTTGGAAAATTTTCACAGCAAGTTTAACAAAGGAAATTTGAATCAAGAACAATCTGGACATATAGTCTGGTCATATGTTTATGGACATCCATCACATTTAAAGGCCTTCATTCATCAGACATATCCCAAAGGAGAGGCTATTTCAAGGTCATACATACTATTAGAGACATCGAGATAACAATTATAAAAACTTCCAAACTTGTAGCAAATGATATCAGCTTATATCATTAATCTCTAAGTAATTCACCCAGTCGTACGAATCTAATCATAGTTTCTACAACCATGAGGCAAATTTTAGTAAAGACAAAAGCGAGGCTAATTCAAACGCATGTATGAGAAAGATTGTTTACCATTTATCATTGCCAGATATACTCTCATTGCCTTACTTCCTAAACTGCAATTCAACTTTTACAGCCTTAAGAAGGTCTTGCATTTCAATTTGTTGGTTTTGCATTTCAGCTTGCTGGTTCTCCAACCTTTGCATAAGTTGCTGTTGAGTTTGGACTTGAATTTCCAACTCTGCTAAGCGCTTTTCAGCCTGTTCAGCTCTTTTCTTGAATTCATCTATCTCCGCCAGTTTTTATGCAATTAAGCTAGCTTTGGAGGGACCACGACCACCTACATATCCAGTTACACACCCGGTTACTACAATACATATGTCTTCTTCAGTCCTAGCCGCACCACTAGCTTGAGATTCCAACTGCAGCTCCTTCATCTTGCTCTACAAGCACAGATTTATGAAGTTCATGTGTATTGGAGATGTGAAACAATGATATTGAAGCTAAAAGTGGTATTTTTCTTACTGAGTTTTGAGTTGAGTGTCGTCAATCATTGCATTCTTCTTCCTACTAAAATGAGTCATGTCATTTAGTTAGATTGGTCCAATTAACCTTCCTTCTTTTGCTTCCTGTAGCACAGCAATAGTTAATGAACCAGACTTGCAATATAAAAGACTAGCTAGTATATTTAATTACTCGTTCAGCTTTATGCTGTAGAAAAGATTTTGTTCCAGCTGTATGAGCAGTTTTTTGTTTTGATCTATTTATCTTATTTCACTCACTTATCACCTACACTTGTGATTTCAAACCTTCATCAAAATAACAAAGACATATCGAGATTGAAGTATGCTAAATGATCGAATATGTCCCAGTACCTTAAATTCTGGACTACAAAAGTAGTCGCACAAGTACAACCAATCAGATTCTTCAACGTATTCAGGACAATTAGGATATGGAAGCTTACAATTAGGATCCTTATCTTAAAAAGCAAAGCTAATAAATTCATTGACTCCATCTAAATATTTAGGATCTAGGTAATTCTTAATTGACATCCAGCTCCTATCCATATTTATGCAGCCCTTTATCCTAACATCAAGAATATGAACATATAATATTATACTGAAGACAGAGCACTATGTATGGAAACTTAAATTTGCCAAATACCAACAATGAAAATCCAATCAAATAAAACACATTTTCACTAAAGTCCATGTCAGGTACAAATAACAACAATTCATTAAAAACAACATAGATTATGTACCATTACAAAAGATGCAAAAGAAAGCTCCAAGTAATTTAAGCCATTCCTAAAATTATACTTCTCAAACTATACAACATCAACTCCCAAGTCTGAAAAAGAATAACCAAAGCAGATTTCTAGTCATGAACAACCCCTCCATATGACACATACCTAGCCTACTCAATCATATTCAATTTGAGGAGGAAAAAAACTGGGTCAAATCAAGCACATAACATCACATATGTTCCTATTCTGCATACCCATACAAAAGCCCCAATTAGCTTGTTAGATAAACTAAACCAACCCCAAAAACTAGTGGCAAAACACATCTAATTTAATGTTTTCTAAGTTTGTTGGATAGGTTTGTCTAATGAGGAAAAGAAGCAGAAAGTGTGATCAACATTTTACACTACCAACGACAACAACCAGAATTTTCCAACCGCTAGTGAATTTTTGTTCAATTCTCCACCTACCAAGTGCAGCCGTAACTGGGTTTTGTACAAAAATAGTTTTTTTTAGGCCGAGAAACAGTAGTGTAGTGCTTATGAACAATCACTACGTCATCCATATACACAATGTGTAAAAAGCAGAAAGCAATCGCACGAAAGATGCATTATCTAAATTTGGAGAACCACACTTTTTCGAGTACAAAATACATCTTCAGTAGACATTCTTCAAATGCTCAAGTAATAATAAGCCGATTTGTTTTTCTTTTTATTCCTAAGGATGAAGTCAAAAGGCTTAAGCAGAAGCTGAGTCTCCAATCAATTCTAGTATCCCCAGTAGTCGTTGCGGATTTCATCATCAAACTTCTTCCTGAGTTCTGGGTGCTTCTCATAGTACTCGTCTGCTGTCATGGTACTGAGTTTCTTCTTCAGCTCTTGAAATTCAACAAGTTCCTTCTCCAGTCTTTCAGACTTTTTGGGTGATTGTTGCTCAGCTTCTTTGAGCTCTACCAACAAAGCATCAAATTTTGGCTTGTACTCCGGTGTAACTGTATCAACGTATTTTGGAATCCCAACGCTCTCATATGCCTCTTTGTACATATCAACCAATTTAGATCCAATCCCCTTTCTATAAAATTCCCAGTCTATGGGCTCTGGTTCCTGGCTGAATTTAGTTTGCAACTGGGAATTGACTTCATCAAAAGTACGGCGGAGATTGGCGAACTCCTTGCGAGCCTCATCTGAGACGACGAACTTCGCCATGCCTTCCCAATCGATGGTCTTCCCGGCCTTGAAAGTCACATCGGCTATCTTCTTCGCCACTCCGCTCATTTTTCACACACTTTCACATACTACCGATGCGGACTATAACTCACTAATTCTCTCCGATTCAGCCATAAAAAAGTGCAGAGATTGGAAAATTTTTACAAAAAATAGTTGCGAAGCAGCAAGTCCTTCCCAAGTGGGCCAAGAAGTAGAGGATACAATTAATCTAGGGGATTCACGATAACTAGGCAAAAATTTTTCTCTAATTTTTTCCCTAAGTTAAAATTTCAGGGAATGAAAAGATTAATCATGTAAATAACCATAAAATTACACACTCAATGCAGGTTCAACAAGAATGCAGGTAGAAATTTTCAGAAAATAAACAAAAAACAAGCGTAGGGCCAAAATATTTGCAAATTATCTTAGAGACAAAGAAAAGAGGGAAAGAACTAACCTTTGCTACAGAGACTTGGAGAATTACTTGGTCGTCAATGCCAAAAAGCCACGGTACTTCACTGGTCTTCAATCATCAGAGAGATCGAGAATGCAGTGGAGGTGGAGGTAGAGGTGGAAGTGGAGGTGGAGGTACAGGTGAGTGCGGGCGTCTGACGGTCTGAGTAAAAGTGAGGTGATTTGTGAGAGTCCGAGAGAGAGTTCAACACTTAGAAAAGTTTTTGTTTTGCATCTACATGGTATAAGAGACTTAAACAAATTTGCACCTCTTTTTTTGGCTTGAATTTTAAAATTTGCGCCACTTTGATTTTGTCTTGAATTTTAACTAGATTTGGACATCATAATTCCCCCCTTTTTACACAAGAAAAATTTGTGAAATTTTGTCTTTTATAATTGTATTTGAAATGTAGATTTCATTTTTATTCATTATTTTTGTGTCACAATTTTAAAAATTTTAGTATGATTAAAAATTTGAGTATGAGTGGCAAAATTTTAAATAGGTTGCCATTAATTTTTAGTAGATTTTAAACAGAGCATATTCAATTAACAAAGCACATTTTAAATAGCGCACATTCAATTAACATCCAATACAAAACTTCAATATTAATCCATTATCTTCAAATAAGAAAAAAAATGCACAATTAAACCAATTCATAAAGTGTATTAGTTAATTAACTATGGAGTTTAGGTTTTATCCACTTCGATAACTAGTTCAATTTGAAAACTCTTATTTATATTCATATCAAATTAACGAATAATCATTCTAAGTTAAGCAGTCACAAGTTTATTTACGCTAATGATTTTTATTTTTTAATTATTTTTTATTCTAATGAAGTTATTACATATACAAGAAAATTAAACTAATAAGGAGGCTCATAACTATATAACAGTTATAAATCGTTAGAGAAAACATAATGATTACAAAAAATTAGCAGTAATAGTTACAAAAAGTCATAAATATTTTAAATCAAACAGTGACAAAACTAGGTTGTCACTAACGGCTATATAATGTTATCAATGACAACAATTGCAAAGTTGTCAACGAAAGGGTTATTAATATTGACGACTTTTAGAAAGTCATCACTATTGCAGTTCCCGCCCTCTCCATGACTCCTGGCGGGAATCAAATTGTGACGACAATGCAAGATCGTCACTGATGTGTTGACTCCCTTAACTCAATTGTGACAACTTTCTGTATTGTGGTTAAAAGACCCCATTCTGTGACGATTTGTTTTCGTCACTGATAAATATTGTCACTAATGACCAAATTTCTTGTAGTGTTTTAAAGCATTTGAGTATTTTGATTTTTGGTATATGTACACACACACACACATAATATATGCATGCTAATACATATATACATAATACACATGCATATATATACATATACATATACATATATATACAAACATACGAACATATATATGTGTGTATGCGTGTGTGTGTGTGTGATCGAAAAGGTTTTTTTTTTTTGTTTTCGAAAAATTTCCGTTTAAGTAGGAACCAGCAGCTCAAAAGTCTTGATATTTGCAATTATAGGCCGCAAGGAAATATTTTTGTGTGATAATGTTAATCCACGATGATCTTCGTCAGGAGGCATAGCATAATGATAACAATTCAACTATTTAAAACATGTGACCTTCTATTTTATCTTTTAGGGAACAAGATTAGATATTGACCGGTGTCTTCTTTCGTTAAAGTGTATGCAATTTAGCAACAGAAGCAAATTTGACCTGACTACTTCTTCTTTTCTTTTTTGGAATTTTGTCGTCGCTTATGGATGCATAATAAATGAGCCCTTAAACTATTATGGAATTTGACTATATTTTGTCATCTCAAGCAACCTTTTCTTGAATTTGGCAACATCTGAAACTTTCTCAATTTTCGCAGGTAAGGCATCATCCAGTTTTGAGAGTTCATAGGTACTTTTAACTTTACGAGTGAGTACAGATTGAGCTCTCTAAGTCAAGAATGTGACAGCCCCACCTTCCCCTAAGATGAACCAGAGGGGTTAGCGGACTGCCTGCCCATCTCTCGCCAGGACTAACAGTTCGGTATAGAGCGAGCTAATACGTTCCGGAACTTACCAACGCGATTAAACAAATCAAAATGCCAAAATAAAAAAAATGAAAACCGAAGTCGGCTACGAATAGTAACCGACCCGTCAAAATCCAACCAAATATCAAGCAAACATTCACATCTTGAAACTTAGCATTTACAAGCCAAAATGGCATACAAAAGTATTCAAAAGTGGATACATGTCTGGTTTGCCAAATCAAAAGAGAAACGGTCCCAAAAGTACATTTAGGGTTTCAATAAATGAGCTATACAAAAGATATGTCCAACTAGCTCAATTCGGCAACCAAATATCAATTGCAATCCAAAAGTATTTATTTTCCTGTAAGGAAAACAAAAGGAATAGAGTGAGCTAATTGCCCAGTGAGATAATACTACTCCAGCAACCAAGTTCATAGGTGCATCAAGCTTTTCAATCCAATTCATCAAAAGTAAATAAAGACACACATCAATAAGGATGATAAAAGGATACGGGCGGCTCTCAAGAGCCCTTTTCCTCGTTTGCATTCTTGATCGGATCTCATTGACTCTCCGTCAATGTTAAAAAGTAACCAACCGTAGACTTCACTTTACTTCCATCCCTTCCACCTAACATTCCCCTACCGGGCCTGAACTCCAAACACTTGCACTATGGTATTACTCGAGTATACCGGAATCGAGAGTCTCTCATACTACAAGATTCCATAACAGTCCCCAAGGTTCATTAATTGGCACGACCAAGCCCTTGCCGATTCGATTCAATCAACTACCAATGGAGTTGAGCTCAATGGTAACAATCATGGTCGTTGGATACTCGTCCAAACGACACCAAATCAAGTACTTTCATTTCATGTAACATTCAAATAACATGATAAGCAATAGGTGAGAGTGATAAAGTACGCTCTCACTTCCATCATTTAACATTCAACGCATCAAGTACAAGTATCAAAGCCATATAGTATCACACAAGTGAGTAGTACACTCACCAAGCTTGCAAATGAGGTTTCATGCACTTCCGTCAAAAGAACGTTGTGTACCACCGTCACGCCCTAAAACAAGCAAACAAGTACAATGAGACTCGATAACGAGTCATAAACCAATGCCAAACACAACCCCAATAGGGTTCCATAAGCATATACAAGCATTAGGGAAAACCAGAAAATCCGGAAATGGAATTAGTTTTAGCCCTGAAAAAAATAGTTTTTGGCCTCATTTTACGGTAATGGCACCAAAGGCACTATGATTATCAGATGAAGGTACAAGACCCACCGTTTCGAAGCTAAAAGATAGGGCTACAATATTACAGAAGGTCACTCAGCCTAGTTTTGAGTGTAACCAGGTTAAATATGCAATCTACTACACCAGAATCGGAAAAACAGATTCACAAAACGCATTCTGGTGTAAACAGCATAAATCAGCCTACTTAAGTCCAAATCCAGAAATTCCAAAGCCATCCGAAAGCTTAGAAACAGGTCTACATTTCCTCAGAAGACCTCAACAACAAATTCCGAAGCAATACCAACCAAAACATCCAATTACAGGCGCAATTCTTACATTCGGGTAAAACCAGGACAGTAAGGGTAATTTCAACTTTTCCCAAGCTACGCTAGTCCGATTAACCTGAAATTTTGTAGGCACTCCTAAAATGTCATTCCCTACAACTTTCATGTTTTAACTTAAAGCCAATTCAGCCTCTAACCATGAGCTACAAAACCAGGCAGAATGTATAACTTTGAAACCCTAGTTTTTCAATTTTCTTCCAAACAGAAATTTCTTGCAATTAACCACTTTTTCCACCTTCTAGATTCCTCAAATATCATTTCCAATCATCATACATGGCCACATAATCATATTCATATTAAAACAGAAAAATCCCCAATAATTACAAAACTTCATCAATTCAACCACAAATCAAGATATAATCCATAAAATTGCATCTTATACTACCACTAATCATGGATTTAACATCATTAGAGGGAGGAGAGTGGTTCTTCATAACTCACCTTAGAAACAAGAGAGAGAGAGCAACAAATCCTCTTAGCTTTCCAAACAACTCTACCAAACCCCACACAAACACTCACTTAAGGTTTTCTATGGAACAAAAGTAAGATTAAGTGGTTGTTTTGATGAGTTGGAGCAAGATGGAATCAAGAACTTGGAGAGTTTCTTCCTTTCTTCTTGAGAGAGAGGGCCGGCCAAGATGGAGAGAAAAATGGTGAATTTTTGGTGATTTTTGTGATTTATTAGGTCAATTGGACAAAATGTGAATAGTGGTCTTACTTAAGACCAAATCCCATGGTGACACTTGTCATGACACTTGTCCCTCTCATTAATTTCATGCCTAACTTTTTTTGTCTTTCTCACACCTATGCACTTGGTACCTCTAAATATCTCATAACACTCGGTAAATTAAACCCAGTATCCAAAACTTAACCTAACTGGCCGAATTTTTCCGAACTTCTCGCACTAGCGGGTCCCATGTCCGATATATATACTCTTAATTTTAAAAACTATCCGATACTAGGAAAATCACATAAAAACTATATTTACTCATAAAATTTATCAGGAAAATTTTTCTAATAAAGAAAAGGCAGAAAACATGCCATTTACGCAGAAAACCCTAGAAAAATTATGAAGAAATTACGGGTTCTCACAAAGAATGGCCCTAAATGGATGCCAAAAGGCAAAATAGACAACTGTTCCTCTGAACAAGGAAAAGCTAAATTGTCAACATGAAAGCCATTAAAGCTCTTTATTCACGAAAATTGCATATTTCACTAGCTATCTCCGGTTAGACTCCTCTCCATTAATTGGAGAAGATTTTCTCTCCATTACGTCTAAAGAAATATAATTTTTGAAAAATAAGACCATCCATATTATATTTCCCGAGTTGGTTAAAGTATGTACAAAAGATGAAATTAAATTGATTAAATTTTAATGTTGGATCAAATTTTATAACTTTCACCGTAATTTTGATCCATTTTGCACTATCAAAATAGTTTATATAAATTGAATTATAAAATATTCATAAATGAGCTTAATTTTTGAGTACCTTGATCCATTTGTGGAAATAAAATTATTGACACAAACAGATTATAGTGAAAAACTTTACTTGTATAAATATAAAAAATAGATAAATGAAGAGAAAAATAAAAATAGATAAATGGAGAGAAAAATAATAGAGAAGATCTCATCCCCAATTGTCTCATATAGGAGTTTATTATAGTCTACGCTCCATAGTACAACACCAACTATATATAACTGCAATACAACCCTCCATCATCACAGGCATTGTGGTGGGTTGTTTTATTTCTAACTCTTTAAGAGGTTGATATCCATCTTTTTCTTTTAAGTTTCCTGTCACCGTGACCTAGAATTCTTAAGTGCAACACACTTGATTTTGTTTGCAAAGTAGTTGGCTTGACTAATTAAGTAGTCATTTTTTGAGCATCCCTTTGCTGTATCAGCCATTTCACAAAAGCGTCCAGGGTTTTCATATCAGCTCTGTAATGTTTCTGAATGAATTCAAGCAGCTCTAACCATGTAAAGTTTGGAAACATCCTTGGATTATCAGAAGATACCAATTCTTCTGGGGGGCATACAACCTTATCTATTCTTAGAGTTCGAGAGTTCACAATCGCCCTATGCAAGCAACTTTTGTAGATTCCATTTGAAAGAGCCTGAAAGACATTAGTCCCCAATAAGTATTTCAGTCCCGATGCAATTAACAAACCGAACATTTTGAGCAAAATCAACATTTTTTTCCTGAACAAACAAGAATTTTGAAAAGAACAATATAAGATAACAAACTTATTCTATTTCATTTTTTTCCTTTTTCAAAACAATCTTTTGAAGAAATCAAACATTCTAGATAAGACTCAAACAAAGCAGTAGATTAGACAAAGAAAGAGCTAACTGCAGTGACAACAACGGATTACTATACCGTAACTCACCATGAATGTGTCGCCAATATTGACGACGAAAGCTTCAGGGTCAAGAGGAACAGAGTGCCATTTTCCATTGACATACACTTCAAGGCCTCCAACATGATCCTGATGAAGAATTGTTAAGGATGTAGGGTCAGTGTGAGGGCCTGTTCCAAGAGTTAGATCAGGTTTTTGGCATGCAGGATAGTAGTTTAATCTCATTATTGAATCATTTCCTGCAAAGAATTCTCTAAAATGTTTCGCTTTTACTCCAAGACTGGTTCCCAAAAGCTCTGTAATTTTAAGAGACAGATTGCTCATAGTTTCACTGTACTTCTGGAACACCTTCCTAAAGACAAAGACAAGAAAAGGCAATCCATCATCAAAAGTAGGAAAGCAAAAAAAAAAAAAAATAGCTAGTGGCATGTATGCAATTTCTTACCCGGATTCTCTAAAATCTTCACCCATTCCATTCAAGAAGTAGCTTTCAACAATGTTTAGGGCTTGTTGAGCATCAGCACAATATCGAAAAGAGAGTGTTTGTGATGCCCCCACTTCTCCCAGGGGCGAACCCAAGGGTATCCGCGGGACGCCTGCCCAACTCACGCCAAGATTTGGTACAAATTCAATTCAAACTTAAGAATAACCAATTGATACTAAAAGTCGAAGATATAAAGGTAGGTCAATTTCTTAATAATCGTTCAAGTCTTACATCATAAGCTACCAAAATATCTTACATCCCAAAATATACAACTTTCAAAAGTTGTCTAAACAAATACATACAAAATTCTAATCAAAAGGGCCATCAAGTTGACATTTCCATAATTTCCTCCATTTCGGCTCCTGTTAAGGAAAACAAAACTAATGGGATGAGCTGACGCTCAATGAGGCCAAGAAAATCATGCAAGCAGGTAATTCAAGTAGCAATAAAACTGGTACGAGAGATAAAACTACAACATTCAAGCAATTCCCGAATATTCACAAAACACATTCAAGAAGGATACGAGAGCTCTTAGGAGCTCATTTCCACTTGCTTTTGCCAAAATCCAATCCAATAGTCCGTAGAACTTTACTTATTCCATTTATGATTCTGAGTCGAATGAGAGGTAACTCCCATCCGAATCGGTGATGGAATGTGAAATTGTCATTTAATTTATGTTGATTTTCCCTTTTATTTTACCCAAATATTGTTTTAATTGTCGGATTCTACTTATATTTGGTTAATGGTGCCAATTGTAGGAAAAGGAGTAAAACGTGATTAAAAGTGGCAAATTTTCCAGTTAATTTGATGGTGGTACATTCGGGACCTAAATTCAAAGCCAGAAAGTCGGGATTGATATTGGGCAGTTTTCTAATCCAAGTCAAATTTCTAATTTGTTAGCTATCGGGATTTTCCTTATTTCGCGGGATCATTCTCAAGAAAAAGGAGAGTTTTTAGGAAATTGAAGTGTAATAGGAAACTTTTTAGAAATTTGATTGGAAACCAATCAATAAAGGCAATTCGGCCACGGGAGATCAATTGGAGAAGGCCGGATCCCGCGTGATTAAGAGTTGGGGGCAGCAACAAATTCGGAGGAACAATTCGGCTGGGACTTAGGTCTTTGTACTTTTTCTTTTCAGCCGACTTTTACTTTTCTTCTTGGAACGAATTTGGGGAGAACAATTTTGCAAGTTTGAGATAGCTTTTTCGCATGGTTGTTCTCCATTAATGGAGGACAAACCTCCTACTTCTAGGCAAGGGGACAACTGAAGACTTGGTTCAACAATTACTGTGAGATCGAAATTATTTTAATCGCATCCTCATTTATTGGTATTTATATATTTCTTGTTTCTAATTGTTATAGCCCTTGTGTATGATTGATTAGTGCGCAATAATTAATTGTTCATATAGGCTATTTTGCTAAATAGGAGTAATTGAATCCGTAATTGTTCGTTATCTCTATCTCAGTAGCAACTGGCGTAATTGAGTTTATGTCAGGGAAACGTATGATTTAATTTAAACAAACCCTCGTAGCATGTTTGTTGGTTAGGATTGGGCCTTTTTAATTATTAATGCAATCTAAAAATTAAATCCTACGGTCGTACCTAGGGTTGTTTTTGGGTTAGAGAAATAGTTAACAGTCGTACCTTGACTATCGAGAAATTAAGGAAGGGTTGGTTGTTTATCGCGTGTATGACAACTATAACTGATCTATTAATAAATGTGGAATTACCTATGCATCAATGATCAGTGCATGAACCATTTCTGAAGTGTATCCTTGGCTAGAATTCTCCCAATTATTTCTGTCAATTAATTATTTTCTGCATTTAATTTATTTAGTTAACATTTAATCCCAAAACCCCCCATTGATCTTGACTTGAAAAGAAACAAATTTCTCGCTAGTCCCCGAGGAGACGACCCTACTTACCACTGTCTACTAGTTAGTGAATTCAGTTAAATAATTAATTCAAGTATATCGGATTAAGCAAACTCTTCGGGAACAGGGTGAATCAAGTAACCCATTGCACACCTAGAGTCCCTGCTCTAGTACTAGAATTGATTATTGACTGCTTCAGGTGGTAGTTAGGTTTTATTTATTATTATTGCACAGGTTCGGCACCTGTCAATCGGTGTGGTACATACTATCGCTCGGTGGTCGATTACACGTTTATGATTCTGAGTCGAATGAGAAGTATCTCCCACCCAAATTGGTGTGGTACATACTATCGCTCACTGGTCGATGAGACATCGCTCCAATCGACTTATGCTTTGCTTATAGTTCTGAGTCGAATGAAAGGTACCTCCCACCCAAATTGGTGTGGTATATACTGTCGCCCAATAGTCGATGAGACATCGCTCCAATCGACTTAGGATGGTTTATGGTTTTGAGATGACATGAGAGGTACCTCCCACCCGGATCGGTGTGGTACATGCTATCGCTCAGAAAATCGATCATTTATTTAGGGTTTTGAGCCGACATGAGAGGTACCTCCCACTCGAATCGGTGTGGTACATGCTATCACTCAGAGACCCGATTATACGATTATAATTATAAGGGTTGATGACATTCAGTCCAATCGACAAATACCGTTATAGGCTGATGAGTGCACTCCAATTGGCAGTCATACAGTTCAATTATGAATCGAGGAGATTCACTCCAATGACATATACAACCATAGCATATAATGCAATTCAATTCAGGCAATTCAATTACAATTCATTTTATTGAGAACGCATTCGATAAAGTACACCCTCGACTCAGCAGTTATAACCCATCCATTTCATAATGAGCAATTCACATAAATTCCAAATATTCATGCACTTGACACTCACCAATTGAAATAGGAGAGTAAGTGCGTAAACAAGCCTTTACGTGTTCCCTTCGAGATCCTCTTGAAGGTCTCCTTCAGCACCTGAGCAAACAATAGTTGTCTATTACACACTATCACTTAAAACCCCTAATTTTCAAGGAAGATTGCACTCTCGTACAATCTAAGAAAACGTCACGAAAATGACTCTTAATTTCTTATAAATCGAGACTCAAAAGTGGGGTTTAAATATACAAGAAAATTTCAATTTTCATATTTGAAATCGTTGGACGGAAACGAGTAGGTATAAATCATTTTTTTTTCAAACGAACAGTCGAAGATGGACTGTTGAAGCCATGTCACAATCCGACCAAAAATTGGCCGGATATCCAGGAGGATTGTCAGCCGGATTCAAGCCAGTGAGGATCCAAAATTTTTTCAATTTTCACCACCAATCCAGCCAACTATCCAGCCAAGAACTGGCCGGATATACGGCCGGATTCTTTGAAAATGATTCCTGCGCGAAAATTTTTCAAAAGACTAGAAATTATCGAATTTAGGGGCATTCTTGGAAAAATCATAACTCACTCTCTGAAAGTCCAAAATTGGAAAATTTGGTACCGTTAGAAACTAATTCGAAAATACTAAAAGTTCCTAGAAGACACCTTTCCATGATTCCACATAGAAGATATTCAAAATTTGGCTCAAAGTGGCTATTTTGGAATGCCAAGACAGATTTGGGTTGATTTTCAGCAAAGTTTGGAAATTCGGCAAATGCACACAATGTGAACTAGCCTCTGAAATTTGGAACTCAATTAGAGTTACAATCAAAGTTTTCAACACAACAAGCGGAACAAGAAATGGAGTTTTGGGCACCAAGATATGGTAGCTCAAAGTTGCTGCAAAAGTGAAACTGTTAAGCAAATTTCAGGTTTAAATCACGTACTTCGGGACTTTGTTTGAGCTTCGAAATGGACTCGGAATGGCACCAAATTTGGTAATTATACTACCATATAAGGGCTATTCCTCTGTCAAATTTCATAGAAAAATACGTACGGGAAGTCGGTTAACAAAATCATCAAAGCTCCAAGAACTTCCAAGACAAAACTGCCTTGTGGTTCCGTTTTCCGTTTTCAAAACGTTTGGCCAACAAAATGTATCAAACACGGTCCATTTATGTAGACAATGTCTAAGAAACATTCAAGATACATTTGTTAGATGATCAACACCAAGAATTTCAAAACAACAAGTCCCAATCAAGATTTAGGCATTCACTAGTCAAAAGAGGGTTTTCAACCACTGAATCAGTTTCGAACTTCGGCCACAACTCGCTCAATTCAACTTGGAATTGAGCATGGTTGGTGGCGTTGGAAGTTAAATTCATTAATCTAAAATTTCACAGAAGGAATTATTTTTAAAATCTGTCTACAACTAGCCCATATTCGAGCATCAAATTGCAGCTCATGACCTGCACTCCAGTGAATCAGCGAAACAGAGCAGTCATGTTCAAATGATTGGTATGGTTCACTCAGGTGGAATCAGGGCATGTATTTTATACCATTGGAAAATTGGAATTGTCTAGTTTCTAATGCCACTGACGGCACTTGATTTTGACATCGGAATAAAAAGTTTTGACCGAAACAAAAACACTGCCAGAGTAATACGGGACTCATTTCCAGCTTTGACAAATTTTCGAAAACTCAACATTTAATCATCCAAATCACGTAATTTTTTGTGAAAACCTTCCACACAACCCCCACAACATGTATACATTATCAAAAAGTCAATTGAACCACAAAAAAATGCACTAAGGGTCACGGCAATAACAAGGGCAGATTTGTCACTTTTGCTCAACTCTCTCCTTTTGAGTTTTCCTTCACAACCCAACGTATTTCCACTAGATTAAGCACTAATCCAACATAAATAGCATCATATATCATCAAATCAGTCCATCAAGCCATTGTAGGATTTCATAGAGGCCACACACCAAATTTCCAATATAAATAAAGCTACCCACATGAATATATGAGCTTCTAAGTGCAATATAACTTCCATAAGTCAAGATTTGAGAGGTTGGTCATCACTTACTTTCTTAGATGATCAAGGCAGAAATTTTGGTCCTTTTAGCTCAAGAAAAACCGTGAGAGCAAGCCCCTTTTCCTAGCTTGAGGTGATCTCCAAGTGGTTAGCAAAGTGTATATGAATTTTGAGGTGATTTGGTGAAGATTTGAAGCAAGGATTGATGAAGGAAAATGAAGAACTTTGGTTGTTTATCTCCTTGGATGGCCAGCTGTCTTAGAGCAAGAGAGAGAGAGGTTTTGGCTGCAAATGAAGCTTCCAAGAGAAGCTAAAATGTGTGGCTCTAAATTGGTTCAAAAGTCAACTCTCTCTCCCGCGCGTACGCGCGCGTTTCGTGCTCGATTCCTCTCGAGTTTGTTTCATTTGTGCACTAAACCTCTAATGCACTTGTATTTCTACTATTATTATTCACTCTTAATGGCTAAAAATAAGAGTCTACAGTCCCTAAATTAATCGCGCGCGCGAAAACGCGTACCTCCGATTTGTGCACGATAAAATGGAATTTCCACGAAATTCTTATAACGATAGTATCACTAACTAATAATTGAACACTTAAATATAAAAATACCTATTTCAAGACTAATGTGCAAGTCTCCAATTTTTCAAGTTTATTGTATTCTCGAATCGATTATTATCTCCAAACGCGTATTCACTATTTCACTTAACGAACTTTCAAAAATTAAATTTTGAAACGAGTCATTTTAAAAATATAAGTAAGTCATAGTTCCATGTATTTGGGTTTAAAAAGGTTGAAATAAAATATTCGAAGTAAACGGGCATTTAAATATTTAAATAAACCAGTAATAGGAATTTAAAATAAGTAAATTTGCAAATCCTCACAGTGTTTCTTTCCATGGAAGTTTGGAGGAGAACCTATTAGTGAAGCTACTAGCATAACCACAATGATCCCCAAGCTTTCTCTGGACTCTCTGCTTTTCTTGCAGTGGCCTATCAAAGAAGAAATCCAAGCACTTGTGGGCTGCTTTTAGGAGTTGCAAGTCCATCCCATGATTAACCACAAGAAAGGAACCATGTTCAAGACATGCCTACTTTACTAGCTTAGTTGTGGTGGAGACAGCGACAGGGTCCCCAGAGAGGAAGCCATTCAAATCTATACAAGGCACATGAAGCATTGGGGGAGGTTCAAGACAAGGCTTTTCCTCATCAGGCCATATGAACTCATGGGGAATGTCGGATTGATTTTGGAGAAAAGGTGCATCAAAGACAACTGACTTTTGTTCACCTTTGGTTTCATTTGTTGTTGGAGATGATGACAACTGATTTTTAGCACTAGCCATTGCCAAGTTAATATATTTGATTTTGGCAATTGGCAATTTGTGTTGCCTCTTTATATGTATGTATATATATATATAAGTTGATGGTAGGTAGAGGAGGCAATGTTACCATAACCACTCATCCACCCATATCTTTAGCTAATACGCAAAGATGGAAAGTAATAATAACTGATATGGATATCTATGGAAAGAAAATCTGGATTTAGGGGGCGTTTGGTAAAATGGTATCGGAATGAAGGAATGGAATAAACTCCATAGTTGGTATTTGGTTCACTGGAATGGGAATTGAAATCTTGGAATGATTTCTAAAAACTTGGCATCCCTCCATTCCTTAGTAAAAGGGTGGGTTTTGTCCAAAACCCAAGTGTGATTCCAAAATCTTTACCGATTACATAATATTTAGTATAATTAATATTTATATATTATAATATATACATAATTATAATATATTATAATTATAATATTAGTATATTATATAAATATATATTATAATTATTTAGTTAAATATAATTATATTTATATAATATATATTATAAATTTATTAATATTATATAATAATATATCTACAATATATATGTATATTTATAAACGCATATTATATGTGCATATAATTATAATATATACATGTATATAATATTAATAAATTATATAATTATAATTATATTTATTATTTTAAATATAATAATATATAATAATTACTATATCTAATATTAATATGCATTATATTTATATAAAATATTAATACAATTAATATTTATATATTATATATTTATATTATAACATTTATATAATTATAATTAATTATATATATAATATTTAATTTAATTAGTTACAAACTTATAATAATGATATTATTATATTATATAATTATATATTATAATTATTTAGTTAAATATAATTATACTTATATAATATATATTACAAGTTTATTAATATTATATAATATTATATTTATAATATATATGTATATTTATAAATGTATATTATATGTGCATATAATTATAATATATACATGTATGTAATATTAATAAGTTATATAATTATAATTACAATTATTATTTTAAATATAATAAAATATTAGTATAATTAATATTTGTATATATTATACAATTATATAGTTATATTTATATTATAACATTTGTATATTTATATTTAATTATATATATAATATTTAATTTAATTAGTTACAAACTTATAATAATAATATTATTAGTTATATGTATTATATAATGTGCATTAATTTATGTAATATAATTAATATTATCATTTATACTAATAATTATACATGTTTACTAATAGAAATTATTAATTAGTTAGACTAAATTTACTAATACATTTATACTAATATATTTAATTAGTGAAAATTTCTTATATCTCATTTACAAAGAACCAATAACTATCATTTACAATGTGATTTATAATATATTTATTATATTCCATTCCGAAAGAGTTGACGAACAAAACATCAATTATAGTAATGATACACATTTCAGGTACTTGAACCAAACAAATATATTAGAATGGATGACCTTATTCCAAACCCAAGATATCCGATTCCGAATCCGAATCCGATTCCGATGTGCGAACCAAACGCCACCTTAAATGCATAGTTGAATCATTTTGTATTTTTTTTCTAGTAGGAAAAATTTGGATGGATTCTACTTTAGTCACTATCACGGGTTAGAACATGCCCTTTACCCTATCCATGAGTAAATTCGCGGAGATGGTGTGAGAACTCGGAAATTTATATGTATACTTTGAATTTATTTCATTACATTTAATCCATTATTAGCAATATTATATGTAACAAATGAATGGGTAAATTAAATGCCTAATTGAATTCCTATAGAATTGAAAATTTAGGAAAAAATGATATAATAAATAAATAAAATAATAAGCAAAATGATAGAATGGTGTAAAAAGAAAAATTTATATGAATCAAATAAACATATGATATGCATATTGTAATTTGAGCCATTTGAATATATTATATAGTTGAATAAGTTACATGATTAATTAATTTTCCTTAAAGCTAAATGTGTGGAAATCACTAGATCGATATAAACAAAATCTTTCTAGGTACATACAAATTAGAATAAATGAAATTTGGAGTTAATGTGTGAGACAATAAAATTTCGGACTCATGGCAAACAAATGAACCAAAGTTAAAAGACCATTTTAACCCTAAAGCTTGAGCAATTAACCATGCAACCGAGAGGATCACCTTCTGGAATGAAACCGAAAGAAAAATAAGAGTTGGTAGGCGGAAGAACCGAGGGAAGCATCTTATATGTTCTTGTCTGCCACTTCCCACCGAAAAGAAATAACCTTGAGCCTTGGTTAGAACGGGTGAATTCTTAGTTTATGATGAAAAAAAAAAGGAATTCTACAACGAGGACGTTTCTTGGAGAGTATTCTACAAATAGGGTGTTCGCATTCCGGGAATGCGAGCTCACTGACCTCGCATTCGCGGAATGCGAGCTCATTGAGCTCATGCGACCCATATGGTTTCAAGAGTTCTCTAACTTCTCAGTTAACATAGAGCTGCATATAAAAGAAGACCAGAAGATTACCTCATCAAGTCCCATTTCACTCTTCACTGACACGCGCAAGGCTCCATCAGGTCCCATTTTCCGATATTTAGCCAGCTCATAGTCATCACAATTAACATCTTCTGTAACGTAGACAACAGGAGGTTCTTCCAGCAAATCACATTTGGACAAAACATCAAGCCAAAGATGGTTGCTAAACCTTTCCCTTATTTCCTTATAGATGACAAACTGCACAAGCAAATATGATGAAAACAAATAACTTTACCATGTAAATATAGAGGGCTATGCTACACTACAGAACACACACAGAGAAATGTGAGATCTGAGTCAAAACTTTATTCATGTAGACGTAAGTTTTTGAACTTCGTACCCTGCTACAAAAACTAAATACAATTCAATAATTGTACTCCCAAATACATAAAAATGAACAAAAGTTAAACACTATATTGACCCCCTAATGTTGTTCTGAAATGTCTGAAATACATGCTGCACGTTTAAACAGAAGTAGTTGGACGTCCATATTCGCAAACAGCATATCAACATTTGCATATATGATAAGACTCTAATGCTTCATAACCAAAGAAATATAATGCCCCTTGTTTTTCATCTACTGGATCACTGAGCTCGCATTTGCGGAATGCGAGCTCAATAAGTCGAGCTCGCATTCGCGGAATGCGAGCTCTATTCTAACCTCGCATTTCACGAATGCGAAGACTCCCGGACGGAACCCCTTGCCAAAACCACCCCTTTTGTAGAATTTTTTTAAAATTCATCACAAAATTAGAAATTTCTCTGGTTAGAACTACCATGCAGCAGCCAACCGGATACCTGAATTGTAGAAGTAGAAGCTGAGTGGAGAACTTTGGTTTTATCAACCACCGACTGAAGAGGAAGTTAAGTGATCAGCTTCTTTGGAGTTAACGACCGAGAGAGAAAAGTGAGGACTTAGCTTATTTCCTAGCCTCACTTCACGACCAACCTAGAGAGTGAGCGAGAGCTCTGCATTTTCTTCGGCAGCAACAACCGAGAGAGAGAGCAGGGCATCAACCCATTTCTTTCTTCTCAAAACACCAAAACCGAGAGCTAAAGTGAGGAATAGGAAGAGAAACTTAGTTAGATTCATCACATATCAGCTTCAACCGAGGAAGGACGCAAGGAAGGAAAAGAGTGAGAGCTGGTGCAATTTGGAGGAACCGAAGCTTAAAAACTGGAGCAGTCTGCAACTTTTGAATTCTAAAGGAAAGGAGGTAAAAAAAATTCTGTAATAATCCTTTACTTATTAAGTATAAGTGAATACATAAGCTGCATGTTGAGGAAAACTCTGATTTGAGACTGCAGAGTTGTTGGACCGAATCCTGTAGGAACCAAGAGCTTGCCTGTTGAGTTGCAACTTGTTATCGGTGTAAAATGGAAACTAATGATAGGAAATGCATGTAATACGTTAGCCTTATGTATTACAGGAAGTTTAGCTAAAGAAAACTTGGGGAAAAGTGGGATTCTTGGATTGAAACCGAGGGAAGTTTTCTGCTGCAAAATTTTCCAGGTTATCCGAGAGAGAAAATGGACAGATTCTTAGCTGTCTTCATGATTTTGGTCTTGATTATCTATGTTAAACTGTAATATATGATGTATAATAGCTTGGTCTGAACATGCATGGAAGATTTGAACACAAACTAGAGAGATTATTAGAGAAAATTTGTGTTAAAAAGGATTGCTGCTAAATTCTGGAGTTATGCCGAGAGAGGGAGATTAGGAGCTGGACCAGCGTTGCTTCTGATTTCCCTTGGCTGTAAACTTGTGTTCCTGCTGATGGTACTCTGTAGTTTGATAACCAACCTTTGCATGAGGAATTTAATGAAGAAAGTTGATGAACTCTGTTGTGAGAGAGAGAGATAGCCGAGAGGGAGAGATTAAACGTAGGATCAGTTTTTCTTTCAAACTTCAATTCTGTGAACTTCCATATCTGACATTTGATGATACTCTGTAGTCTAATCAGTATATTAACTCAATGAATTGGGTTTCAACTGAATGAATTAGGGAGGAAAAGCTATGAAATGCGTAGTTCCTTACTTCACAGCCGAGAGAGAAGAAAAAATAGACTGATCAGTTTTCTTTTCCTCTAAGTGAGCTGCACAATCTTTTGTGTTTTGTACAAGGCTCATTTGTAGTTTAATAAACGTGGTTAACATGTCTAGTTGGGATAAAAACTTGGAAGGAGGAACTTGAGTGAAACGGCAAACATTGGACCGATATATACATAGCTAGGGGATTGCTTAAAAGCTGTGATAGTTAAGACTGATTTGTGTGCATAGTTTGCACAAAACATTGGTTACAATTAATTGTTTCTTATCCTAATTCATGTTAGATTAAATGTAAGTTAAGTAGTTGGTGATTAAATCAAGTGAAAAATGAAGTTATTGGATGAAAACTTGAAGTATTATTGCTGAATTTATGTAGATAGGTTGTATGGCAATGAGTTAAAACTTATTTGATATTTTAGAAACTCTTAAGTAATTTGTTATCGCCGTATTCATGAAATGACTTCTAATCGCTTAAAATTGGCTTTCTTAGTAATTCAAAGACTATAAATTGTGAGAGGTGAAGGTTGTGGACTAAGTTAATTTACAAATAACTTAAAGTTTAGTTAGTTTAAAAAGGGAGTGGAGTATCTATAAGCCATAATTAATATTTGATTGAGAAAGTATATTGGATTGAATGAGTATACAAGTTAAACTTGAAGATAGGTATGTTTCATGGTTTGAAAATGATAAAGTTAATAAGTTTTGAAAATAAAAGGATAAATGAATATTAAGAACGTTAAATTTATATATTAAGGTCAAACTTTATTTTAATAGTTTAAATAATAAAGTAAGAATGATAAGTGATCACTTACAAATTATAAATTTACCATTGAAATTATTAATTTGCTCAAGAAGCAGTTGTGAGCCAGGAAACAAACTCGAGGCTAGAGAGTAATTTACTTGGATAATTGGTGAGTGTTTTCGAATTTATGTGTTCATTTGTTTATGTGTACTTGATCGAAATTATGTGACAAATGAGCGAAATTATGTGACAAATGTACGTATTATGAAATATTGCTAAGTGATCCATTGCAAAGTGTATCTCAATTGTCCCTCGCTTTCTAAGTCGGGAGTGTACTTTATCGCACTCGACTTAGTTGAGCTTGAAGGTTGATAATTGATCAAGTGATATTGTAAGTGTGCATGACTGTAAGCCGTATGTGTGCCTCGCCGCATTGGCTGAACTGGGCCCCAAAACCCTCTGTTCAATAGACTATTCGAGCCAGCAAAGGGCTTGGCCGGGTAGGACGGTAGCTTTGGATAAATGTTTCGGTATACTCAAGTATTACCACGAGGTTGGGAGATCATTGCACTGATTACTGAATGTAGGGAATCGTTTATTGTTTTGGAGGACATAAGGAGGTGAATTGGGAAAAAGTACAGTGATATTGAAATGAATGTGCAATGATATTGAAATGAATGTACAATAACAGTGAAATGAGTGTCTCTTGACACTGAAATGAATGCCCAATGACATTGAAGTGGCTCTAATGCGAGCACCGTTTCCTTTTAAAAGTGATTGTATAGTGAAGTGTTTTCTCAATTGTTTAATGAAAGTGATTGTACAGTGAAATGTGCACTAATTACTTAATTGTACTGATTTAAGTGCTTATTGATTGTTGCTTGCATGGAAACCTCACGGGCGTAAGCTCACCCTTTTAGCTTTGTTTTCCTTACAGGAGTCGGAGATTGAAGAGTGATTGGATTGAACTAGAAAGTTATTTTGGGAAGATCCGTTATTCTGTGTATATAGTGTAGTCATGGTCTCTTTCAAATTTTGAGACGGTTGAATTTTTTTTTGAGTTGGTGTGATATTAAGGTTGGATATTTAGAACAGGTATTTTGTTTCTTTTATTGGACAAATTTTTGTTTCAAACTGATTGGAGATGTACTTAAGAGTGAATGTTTAGTTGTCCAATGATACTGTTATCTCTGAAGTTAAAGTGAGTGAGTGAGTCCTAGCGAGAGTCAGGCAGGCGATCCGCCAACTTCTAGGGTATGTCCTAGGAGAAGGTGGGGTCGTCACAAATGGAAAGTAATAATAACTGATATGGATATCTATGGAAAGAAAATCTGGATTTAAATGCATGGTTGAATCATTTTGTATTTTTTTTTCTAATAGGAAAAATTTGGATGGATTCTACTTTGGTCACTATCACGAGTTAGGACATGTTTTTTTCCCTATCCATGAGTAAATATTTCAATGTTGCCTTATTAGACCGTACACCTTTCTTAGTATATCTAGATAATAATAGGTAGGAGTATAAATTGAAATATTCTAGAGCTACAAAAATAGTTAAGTTGTTAGCAGCTTATAAAAACATTCCCCCTAGAGTAGTTATAGGGATTCTTATAGATCATCCACCAATATTAGGGACGAACACAGGGGGATGGATAGGGGCATCTACCTCCTCAACAGTTTTCGAAATATTAAAATCCTCCCTATGATTTTTGTTGTCAAACTAGAATTATATTACTTTGGTCCACCTAAGCATAATTACCCGTAGTTGTTTTCATTATTTTGTTTAATTTCGTTTTTGATAAATTGTCCTAAATCAAAATAGCAACTAAGGTAAACTGAGGTAAACCATCTACTAATTCTTTGATTCCTATAACTTTAAAATAGCAACTGAGGTAAACTGTACATGATACATGGGAAATCAAAAACAAACAAAACAAAAAAAAGGAAAATTAAACTATTATACAAATTGAAGAATAATTGAAGAACTATTATAGAAAAACAACTATGTGAGTAGAGATAAATAGAAGAATAATTGAGGTTGTTTAAGGCACCGTTTGCATTGAAGGAATGGAAGGGAAAAGAAAAAAGAGGAATCGGAGAAATTTGATTTTTATTATTTGGATTGATTTTTGAGGAGAGAAAAGAAAAGATAAGGAGGGAATCAGAATGAAAGAGTCCAATTGTTTTATTGAGTTTTTAATTTCCGCCCAAAAGTGGGTGGAAACGGAGGGAAATGAGACTAAATTAATTGAAACAATTTATAATTTTTTAAAAGATCATTTTTGCATATTTTTTCTGGTAAAATTAACACTTGATCTTTTCTTTTCTTTTCCTTTTCCTTCTTCAATCCAAACAAAAATTCAATATTTACTTTCTTTTATTTTCATACTTAATCCAAACAAGATAGATGGAAATCACTCTTCTCTACTCTCTTTCTCTTTCTTTTCCATTGGTATCCTTTTCTTTCGCTTCCTTTCTCTCAAAATAAACAGTGCCTAAATGTGGTGTATGAGTTATGAAGTGCGATCAAGACTAAAGAGAAGAAGGAAAGTCTAAAGTATGTGTGTAGGACTATGAGGTTCTCCAAAATGTTGTTATTCAAGGAATTCCTTGCCAGATTGGACTCATCATTCTTCATACTTTTTTTCTCCTTATTTTTTCCTACTAATGATTAGAATTAATCTTATATATACTGATAACGTATACATTATCATAATTGGATACATGACATAGATGCAAATTTAAATTTCAAATTCAAATCTGATTAGTTGTCATGCATCTAGTGATGATAATGTATATGCTGCTAGTATATATAAGATTAATCCTAGTAAATAAGGTACTATTTATGTATTTTGTCTATTATGGATACTACTCATAATATGTAATATGTAAACTTATGATTAAATCAATTTGACAAGCACACTACTGATTCCTTGAATTAATTTTGTTGGGTTCTCATAACAACAACAAATTTTGAAGTTGAGTGTATAATAATCTACGCATTAAAAGCAAGGAAAGCTATCAATTGAAGCAAGTAATAAGCAACGAATTTCATAGAATCACTCTCTTAAAGTGTGAGTGAATGTATGCTTACATTTGTGTGTTTATATTTGGATAATTGTTTTGGTTATTGTCCATTTAAGTGCATCCATTTATTGAATAGTTCTAAATATATTGGATGAATTCCATCAACTATTCATTGAACCAAAACTATTTACCAACTATTTATCTATTTTGCTGCTTTGACAAGAGATAGAAACATCAACTTAATAAAAGTTTGAGAAAAGGGGATTCAAGATGTTTAGGTAAATTGAGGGATTGGTGGTGAAGAAAAGTAAAGCAAAGACCATCTTCATTGGGGAGGTCAATAAATTAATGTTGAAGTCTTTGTATTAAATAGTGTTGCATTCATCCGCTTAAGTGTGTATGAGTGTTGGATAAATCAACTATGACACTAAATATGCTAATGCATCTAGGCTTTTATCTCCAAATTTTATTAGCGTTGAATGAAGAGGTTAATGATCTTTATCAATCAATTAATTAATAGGTAAGAGATATCTTTTTAATATATTTATCAATTAATTAATTATTTTGTTTAACACCCACTCTAGAAGTGTTTTAAATTGAATTAACCAAGTGAATTGAATTGATATGATAGAGTCCAATAAATAATAAATTCAACTACTTCTGATTGTTCATCTTCCTGTCTTGCTTCTTTTGTTTCTTCTGCACTCTTATTTTTTCCTTTATTTTGTGCCTTATTATATTGTAACCACTCACTGCTTGCTTTGTGAATGATTTTCAACCCGTTCTTTTCCTTCCCATTGAATTCCCTTTCACTGTTGACCTTTCATATTTGCCACAGAATGTTGACTATAAGTGTTAAGTGGTCTTGTCCTTCGCTTTTGGTTTTTGCTTAGATTGCTGAAACGTACCATTTCTTGAAACAATAACTTAGGCCCTCTAACCATCCCACTGGATAGGAAATATTTTCCGTGTCTATTTAGCTACATTGCAGTGGAAAATGATGTGCTCTATAGTCTCTATTTCTTCCCAACATCCATTGTACATTGGGTATCCTTTCTAAATCCTTCTAAATATGACCTCATTCATCGGTAGGATGTGTTTATGCATTCCAGACAAAAATCTTAAGCTTGTGCTTTAAGTTTAGTCTCCACGGTATCTTCCTCAGTTGAGTGTTTGTGCTCTCCATGCTTGTTCCTTCTATCTCTTCTCTTCTCTGCTTATCCTTCCTGTCATTCTATCTTAATAGCTTGTAGGAACCTTAGTGTGTAGTAGCCATATTTTGCTATGCATCCAAAAATATCTGTCCTTTTCATTCATCACACTAATTGGTATTCTCAGTATCTTGTCTGCATCATTTGAGTTGAAGTTTCTGAATATCAAATCTCCGTTCCATCTGAAATTGGAGTTCAATTCCTCTACTTTTTCTGGTTTATTGCTTTTTTGTTTCTCTGTTGTTGGATACCCTTTTAGATTATCCGGGATTCAGTTGTCCTCCTAAATCCTAATACTTCTTTCAGTTCCAACTCTTTTCCTCATACCATTCTCCACTTCTACTCTCACTGCCATTATGCTCTGCCAGAACCAAGATGCATTCTATGGTATTTTGTATTTGAAAATGGATTGATTGGGAAAATATTTTGCCTTTAGGATCTTGCTCACTAATAGGTCTGGAAAGTTGATTAATCTCCAAATTTGCTTCCCTAGGAGCACCTTGTTGAAGTATTGTAGGTCCCTAAATCCAAGTCCCATATATATTTTTTTTTCTTGAATTAGTTTGCTCCATGAACTCCAATGAATCTTCTTCTTTCCGTCCACCTCACCCCACCAGCAGTTGGCTGTTAATGCTGAAAATTCCTTGCATAGTTTAGCTAACAACATGAAACATGACATTGCAAAGATTGGCATGGCCACCTGTCATTGCTTTCAACATGATTTCTTTACCTGCTGCACTAAGCAGTTTAATTTTCCATTTATTCAGTCTTTTTTTAACATTGTCTCTTATGAACCCAAAGTTTGATCCTTTGTTGTTGTAACTACCACAGGATATTTGCCTTGAGAAACTGGTTGGATACCTCCTATAGCTGTACATATACTTTCCCTCAATCTTGTTTCTGTATTCTTGCTAAACAAGATTGAAGATTTCTCTAGGTTTATTAGTTGACATGAGTCTTTCTCATACTCGTACTGTACATCCTTTACCTTATGAGCTTTATTCTTGCTAGCTTTGCAAAAAACTAAGGTGTCATCAGCCAAAAAACAAATGTGTTAGAGCAGGCCCTTGTCTGCTAATTTTCAGTCCACTTATCTCCTTCATTTCTATAGCCTTCTTCAACAGGTTCAAAAAGCCCTCAAAGAATTTTAGGAATAAATATGGTGACAAGGGATCTCCCTATCTTTTTCCTCTATTAGGTTTGATATACTCCTTAGGTTGTCCATTAATGTTGAAAGAATAAGTAACTGTAGATATGCAACTCATTATCCATCCTATCCATATGGCATTGAACCCCATTTTCTCCATTACTATCTTCAAAAAATGACATTTCACTCTGTCATAGGCTTTTGACATATCAAGTTTCATAGCCATAAATCCCATTTTCCCTTGCCTTTTGTTTTTCAGGTAATGCATGGATTCATGAGAGATAATGATATTGTCAAAAAATTTGCTTATTTGGGACAATGGCAAATTGATTTTTACTGATGCAGTAACTAAGGTTAGGCTTCATTCTATTAATCAGAATTTTGGAAATAGCTTTATATAATACATTACAGAGACTTATTGGTCTGAATGCTTAAGCTCAATCAGGCAGTCTATCTTGGGAATCAGGGAGATGATGGTGTGGTTCCACCCTTTTAACATGTGGTTTGAGTGAAAAAAGCTTTTAATGGTATTTACCACTTCCTCTTTAAGAATAGACTAGTATTTCTAGAAGAAAATAAGAGTCATCCTATCAGGGCCAGGGGTCTTGTTAGGATTCATGGAAAAAATAGTATTTTTAATTTCAACATCCTCGATTAGTTTAGTTAGACTGTCATTCACTTGATCAATGATGGAAACTAGAATACCGTCAAGTATTTCATCTATGTCATTTTTGCCATTAGAGCCAAATAATTCCTTGTAATACTTAACCACCTCCAATCCAATTTCTTCGTTAAATGTAGTCCATGAGCCATCTGCTTTTTGAAGTTGTAGCATTCTGTTCCTTTTCTTTCTATTTTTCACTGCTACATGGAAAAACTGAGTGTTCTTGAACTCTTCCTACAACTATGCGATCATAACTTTCTGGCTCTAGCACAATTCATCCTCTTTAAAGGCCTATCTCAGTTCCATTTTCAAGGCAGTTATCTTGCTCCTTTTGTTTTCTCCTCTAGCATTCCTCACCTTCTCTAGTTATTCTTTGATCTGGTTTATTCTTTTCCTAGAGTTATCTTGAAAACTGTTTCTCTACTTCAATAGTTCCACTCTGCAATGCCTGATCTTCTTTACCACTCTAAACATTTTGGAGCCTTCGCAGTGCTTCTCCCATGCCTTCTTTATTACCTCATTTATCCCTTCCCTTTGTGCCAAAGTTTTATCAAAAAAAAAACCTTATCCTCTTTCTTTTCTGTCTTGGCATTATGTCTAGCACTAGCAATGTGAGGAACCGAATTTTTATTTTACTTACTTTAATTTTAGTTTATTGGTTTATTTAATTATTTATTTATTCATTTACTTCGATTAATTTATTTCATTCATTTTAATTTCATTTGCATGGAACAATGTCTCATTTAATGTTTTTTAAAATGTTTCGCTAGTAAATTTAATTTTTTTGCGACTCGTTTAGTAAGAAATAGCAATTACACATTTTTCGAGAAAAAATTCAATCCAAGAGTGCAATAATCTTGAAGAATTAAGGGTGATCAATAGTAGACTAAGAAAAGTTAATTGAGGGATTAGAGGTGCGTGAGTTAAATTAAACCGAATTAGGAGCACTAATTGCTCACTATTCAATTGTTGACTTTTGGGTACCAAAACACCTTCATGTCATTCTTCCTTTCACTCCATCAAATCACCAACTACCACCCAAAACCCTTTCTTCCTCTTCTCCACTTGGCCGACTCCCCCTCCCCTATTTCTCAACCAAATTTTAGCTAGCTTTCTTCCATTTTTGCTCCAAGAAGACACTCCAAACTTGCTTCTTTTCTTGGTTCATCACACAGGCTTGAAGGGTGACTTGAAAGAGGAAGGAACTTTGGTGGTTTAAGAGCTTATACACTAGTGGTTGGTCTTCATTCTTGGAAGCAAGGTAATCCTCCAAGCTCTCACCTTTTCCTCTCAACTATTAGTAGTTAGTTGGTTATATCTAGTTAGTTGGTGGATTGTTGATGGATTCACAAGAACCTTGACACTAGGTAAAGGACTTGAGGTGGCTTCATAGGTAGAGGCCTTGAGAATTATTGTATGTTTACTTGCTTGTTTGATGTTTGTTTTGAGGAATAATGGCTTAGTTTTGGTTGGAAAGTTGAAAAGAAAACTAGAAGAATGGAGGATGATTGCTTTCCAAATTTTGGCTTATTGAATCCCTCATGTTAATTTTGAATTTTGTTGTTGTTTTGGTGCTATAATGTTTGTTATATGATAGTGTTTATGTGTTAAATATATCCAAAAAAACTTTACAATTGGTTAAGTTAAAGTAGGGTTAAAGCGAGGAAGAAATCTGGAAAATTTTCTGACCATGAGACCCGACCAGTGTTCATATTTTGGGTCATAAATTTTTGTCTGGGAGTTGAAATCGAGTGTCGTTTATAGCATTTGAAACTAGACTCCGAGGGCTTTTCATCGGTATAAATGCACCTCCAAATTCGTTTCCTATGAGCCTTAGTGAACCAGCAAAACTGACTGAATTTTCTCACTGCTTTCATCCGAGAAACAAGCATAGCTGCAGTTTGTAGCTCAATTTCGCCTACATTGCAAAATGAATTTTAAGACAGTTCCTTCTAATGATTTGTAGTAGTTTTAATCTAGTTTTCAACACCACAAACCATGCTAAAAGTTTGAGTTGTGTAGCTTTAGTTATGACCAGATTTTGAAACTCTGTCAAGCATTTCAAAACTGGGAATTTGGTAAACAGGTTCCAAAAATCAGTTTTCTTAAAACTGTTGTATCTTGGTGTAGAAAGGTTCGAATTGAGTTTTGTTTTGTTGCATTTGAAACTAAATTTGAATTTCTATTAGTGGTATAAATTTCAAGGGCTAATTCTATTTCTACGAATTTTTCTGAATTTCCAAAGTTTACTGAAATTGTAAGCCTGTTTTGTTCTTTCCTGTCTAGAACAGTGACTTTGAGCTAAAATTTGAATGATTTCAAATTGGACTTTGAGAAAAGCGTCTTCTAGAGAGTTTACATTGAGTCTAGTTTCCAATGGTATAAAGTTTTCAATTTTTGGACTTACAGAACTTGAGATATGATTTTTCTACGTAGTGTCACACCAAGCTGAAAATTTTCTGGTTTCAAACAAAGTACTCTTTTAAGCACTTTCAACCTTCCTTTGAGATTATTTGTCCGTTTTAAATTTAATTTCATGGTTGGACATAAGATCCTTTTTGAACTTTAAATCTTCATTTTGAATCTTGGTTTCCAAAGGATTTAACCTCTTTTGATGCATTTTCTTGGTTGTTCAACTTTCTTGATTAATGGCACCTCTTTTCATGCTTGAAGTTATGGACTTCAATCCCTATTCTTATGCCCTTGATTCCCATAAGTTTGAAATCTAAAAAGGGAGCGTTTTGACTAGGGTAATTCTTGGAGAATTTCACTAGTTTTATACTCGAAACTTGGAAGTTTTAGCTTTGATATTTACTATGAAAATGAGTGGAGTTTTGGATGAGTTTTGACTCCATTAGTTTGAAAAATGAAATGGTTCTTTATATTCTTAAGTTTGGACATGAGATTAGAAGTTTTGAGAGATGAAAAACATCTATCTTTTTCTCGATTTTCGTGTTGAAAGTAAATATGGTACTTTCTTTTGGAATTGATATTATTTACCACGACTTGAATCAAAAATGACTTTTGAGTTCTCTTTAAGCATTATTTCAATGATTTAGCGAAAAAAAACTCCTTTAACTTGACTCGACTTGTGACCTTGAAAGTGGGTAGCAAAAAAATATTTTTCTTTGTAACCTTAATCGAGTACCTAAGTAATCATGATTGTGCATGTCTCAGGTGGTCACGAGGATGCCGAAAAGCTCATCTGACTTCTCGCTTTGCTCTTGTTTTGCCTTGACTTTTGGTGAGTGTCAAGTGCATGTTTAATGCTAATATGATTGAAATGATATTTGTACAAGTGCTATATGATACGTTAACTTGTCGAGATTATGGTGTACTTTACCGCCCTCATCCTCTCTCTCTCCTGATTACATGATACTTGTTAAATGAATATATATGACTTGCACTTGTACATGAACATGTTTAACTCGTGAGCACTGAGCGGAAGCATGTACCACACCCTATTCGGGTAGAAGGTGCCTCTCATACCAACTCAATGCTATGATCGATTCTAAGTCGATTGAAGTGTTGTCTCATCGACCACTTATACTTGTGGGGATACCCCAATCCATTGGCTAACCTTGTAACTCGAGCCGACAAGGGTCTGATCGAGAAGTTTGGTGAACCTTGGAAAATATTATAAGTTGATCTTTTGAGATCTCGCTTGTCATACTCGAACAGTATCGCCATCTCATGCTTGTTTGGTTCCGGATTCGAGAGGCTGTTATATTGGATGGAGAAAGTAAGTGGAGCACTACGGTCATGTTATTATTTGAGTTGACGGAGAGTCAACCTCAAATGGCTTGAAGCGGTCGGGACGTGGAAATAACTCCTGAGAGCTCCTGTATCCTTTCATGTGTGTTATTTCCTACTTGTGCATTTAAATGAAAGTTCATGTTAAAGTTCTTTCAAATATGCTATTTGTTTAATTGGTTCTACTTGCTTGCTTGTTTTCTTTGCTTCACTGAGCGTTAGCTCATCCCTTTAAGTTTATTCTTCCTTAACAGGCTTTGGAGGTGGAAATTGGAGATCCTAGACTAACGACTTTTGGTTGAAACTAGTACACTTATGTATGTTATTGGAGCCCATTAAAGTGTAAATTTTGTGTACTTGGGTTTTGTGGTTAGTAATCATAAATGGTATACTTGGGAGTTTCAAACTTGTATATTTGAAGTACTTCTTAATTAAGTCGATGGTTAATTTGTGATCCTTTATTAAGCTTAAATGAGTGCGTGAGTCCTGACGAGAGTTGGACAGGCGTTCCGCTGATACCCTAGGGTTCGCCCTAGGAAGAGGTGGAGGCGTCACAAGCAAGCTATGATCATATGCATAGCTCTCTATGTGAGTGCACCTAGGTTTTCCAAACATTGTACTCCACTCTGCACTACTCAATTCTCGGTCTAGCATTTGTTTAATCTCTCCAACTTCCTAGTTATTGGACCAAGTCCATGAATTTCCTTCGAACCCCACATCTACTAACTGGTTCCCTTCAATGAATTCATTAAAATCTCTGAAGCTCCAATCCTCTCTATTTTGCCCCCTTCCCAATTTTTTTAATTGGAACAAATGTCATTAAAATCTCCCATAATTATCCATTTATCACTCTAAAGGTATTTCCTTGCTTTTATCACTTCCCATTGCTTTTTCCTTATCTGATCCTCACAGCTAGCATAGATATCTACAAACCACCACATGTTTCTTGATTTTGGATTTTCAATGTAAGCCTCAATAGTGAAGACAGATTGGAGTATTTTAGTGATTTTAATGTCACTATTCTATATTAGAGCCATACCCCTAGCATTATTTATTGCCTCCACTGTATAACATTCCTCAAAATTTAGGATTCTTTTAACTTTCTCCTTGTATTTGAGTTTCTTTTATTTATTTATTTTTTTGCCTTACTTAAAAACAACAAATTAGGGGAGGGGAGTTGTGTAATCTCCTTCAGTTGAAAAATTGTCAATGGCCTCCCCACACCTTGATAATTTCACAACGAGGCCCTCATTGATCTTTGAGGGACCATCCCCTTCCCCTTCTAATATCATACTGTTTTGGTTCATTATTTCACACCCTCTTGCCTTCTTAGCCTGAGTCCCTTGATCCTCAAGATCTTCTATGCCTTCATCTCTATTTTGATTCCTCCTTTTCTCTTGCTACCCCTCTTTTTCACTTTTGAGATTGATCTCCTTTAGTGGTTGTCTACCTCTCCTTGATGTCTGAGTTATTTTCTATATTTCTTCCTAACTCTTTAAATGATTTTTAAGTTCTAGTTAATCCCCAACAGTACTATTAGTGTTTCTCCTATTCTGTTTCCTTCATTCTCTTTGCCCCGATCTATTTCTTTAGTTAAATTTTCTTTGTGATTATTTCACTCCTCTCCCACTCTGTTTTTGTTCTCCCCATTCTTCTCCATCTACATTGGATCTGTTTTTTGGTTTTCTGTTTCCTCTCCTAAACTTGCTTTTATTTGTAGGGTCTTTGAGCTGTTATGGGATCCTTTTTTAGTTTTCTCTCCCGAACTTGCTTTATTTGCAAGTTCTTTAAGCCATTCTGGGATCTTCTTTTAATTTTCACACTCATTCTTACACTTGAGTTCACTCTGTTTTCTACCATTGCTAGCCTTTCTACTTCATTTTCCTATTCTTTCTGAGTATTAGCCTTTTCTCCTTTTTCTCTAACCTCAATAATGAGTAATTTTTTTGCTATTCTCTGCTGAGATGTAGTTGGGGCATCTTTGTTCATTTCCTTCCTCACTTTCTCTCCATCTATCACACTCCAATATTGTCAATTTGGGTCCAATTCTTCTGACTATTGTCTTTTTATGGAACACTCTTGTTATTCCCAGTTATTAACCACACGGTCCATATTGATTTTAGGATTGACTTTTGCTCATAGTTATATTACTCTTGCAATTCCTTTCACTATGCCCCACCACTCTATAACTGTAGCAAAAATCTGGGCACCTTTCGTATTTGAAATTAGCCCATTTGGTTACTCCTTGCATTTGGACAATTGTGCCTGCTACAAAAAATTTCTGCTTCTAATCTTCTGTCCCCAAATTAGTCTCTATCCCTTATGTCCCTTCTTTGTATAGTTGTCACATCGCCTCTAACTTTTTGATAACCCAAACTCAAACAAAACGATAATAATCGGTTGACAAATTTACTCAAAACTAATTAAAACAAATAATTCAAAACTTTTTTATTTTCTTTTAAAAAAAAAGAGTCTTGTTGGTTGTAAATGTAGAAATCAACTAAATTTTTTTTTTACCCCAAATCATCTTTTCTTAAACCTAACAAGTACTTTTATTTTTAAGAACAAGTGAAAGAAAAAGGGTATATCATACCAATTTGCTTTTGCTTTAGGTCCAAGTTACAATAGAACAAATGTAATCACTATCAACATAACTCAAATCTTGAATAAAGTACTATTGTTTAGAATACTTAGAATCACGATGAAGTACTTTAAACATATGTACGATTCATAATCAATTGTACAAAAATACCTTGTAATATTGGCATACATGATCTATTGATTTACTTTACCTAGATGCAGTGACGGAGCCAGGATTTTTTTTTGGGAGGGGGGCCAAAATTTTTTCCTAATAAAATTATCTTAATATATTATGTTCAAAGTAATTTTCTTCTATTTAAATATATAACATCTAAAAATATCAAATATTAAATTTAATTATAAAGGTATGTCTATTCATAAATATACGGTACAGTCATAACAAAAATTAACAAAAAAGATAACCTTTGGTTAAATATCTTATAACATCACAAATCATCCAATTTGCACATTGTGAGAAGATGCTCTCCAATATGTCACATATACAATATATATATATATATAAACTTGTAATATAAATGTAACTATTTTCAATAAAAAAATATAAAAGTTATGTTAGCATACTTTGAAATTTCAACATCGTTTCTTAGAAGTAAATTGAGCTCTACGCTCTTTCATAGAACTAAATTCATTTATGATTGAATCACTGCTAAATTTTTCAGCAATTTCCTTTTCTATATACACAGTTAGACAATCATTCAAGAAATTATCTTTCATCTTGTTTTGGAGCTTTGTCTTGATTATTTTCATAATTGAAAATGCTCGCTCTGAAGTTGCAATTGATACAGGAAGAGTAAGAACAAGTCTAATCAATCTATCAATAACAGGATATATCACTGATTTTCTTGTCTTCACCAAGCCTTGACATAACTCATTAATACCAGATAATTCTTGCAATTCATGATGATTTGGAATGTCGAGTTCAAAATGTTGAAATTCTATTCTTAGACGTACTAGTTCTTGCTCCATAAAATCATTTGGATAGAACTTCTCTGCAAGTTTACAAATATCATCAATCTTGAACAGCATAAATCCATTTCTAGGATTTAAAGCAGTGCTCAAAATAAGCAATTCCACGGTATGATCATTAAACCTGCTATGTAACTCTTGCAATTGATAATCAATTGTTGCAAGAAATATATCCACTCGATAATAATGCTCCACACTAATCTCATCATGATGACTTCGAGATCTACCACGTCTTGCAATATATTGAGCATTCATACATGGGATATCAATTTGATGTTGCTCACAAAATAATTTAACTTTCACCAAGAAATCATCCCATCCTGAATCTCGAAAATTCTTCAGTAGCTTTGTTGTGCTTGAGACAAGATGCATGGCATTCAAAATATCTTGAGATTTATGTTGTAATGCTATACAAAGAAGATGAGTAATTTCCATAATGTCTTTCATAAGATGCAAAGTGAAAACAAACTTAAAGGATAACAACTGATTCAAAGCAAAATTTGCATCTCCACGTTAAGAGTATGAACCTCCATCTACTGCAATGTTACTTAAAACCACACAAGTAGCATTGAACATTTTCAGTAAACTAGAAATAGAATCCAAATGAGAACCCCAACGAGTATCTCCAGCTCGTTTTTAAGTGCCAATATGATTAAGCTCCCTTCCAGTTTCAAGTTCACCATTAGCAATCTTAGTAGCAACTTCAATTGCTTGAGCCTCCTTTAATTCATCATTACGTTTGTTAGATGCAGTAACAATGTTGATAATGAAAACTAAATTGGAGAAGAATTGGTGAATAGAAGCTACTTCTCTAGAAACTGCAACTAAAGCAAGTTGAAGCCTACGAGCCAAACAATGAATGTAATAGGCATATGGACATTCATAGCAAATTAAAGCTTGCAAGCCATTCCATTCAAAGATGACTAATTCATATATATATATATATATATATATATATATATATATATATATATATATATATATATATCAACTCTCATAATATAAACTAAAATTGAAAAAATTTAGGGGGGGCCAATTTTATTTTACACATATATTTACATATTATGAATTAAAATTCTCAAAATTTAGGGGGGGCCATGGCCCCCCTCTGCCCCCCTTTGGCTCCATCATTGCCTAGATGAAGATGAAATTGATTATTGCTTGTTGATCCTTTGAGCGTTTTTGTTGCAAGATTAAAGATATAATGAGTGAATCAAACTAATCGTTCGGGTTTAAGAAAAAGATAATTTGGGGTAAAAAAAATAAAGAAGAGTTTTAGTTTATTTCTACACTTATGACCAACAAGACTTTTTTTTGTTAAAAAAGAAAATAAAAAAAAGTTTTGAGTTATTTGTTCTAATTGGTTTTGAATAAACTTGTCAGCCAATTATTATCGGTTTGTTTAAGTTTGGGTTATCAAAAAGTTAGAGGCGACTTGACAGCTGTACAAAGAAGGGACAGAGGGGATAGAGACTAATTTGGGTACAGAAAATTCGAAACAAAAAGCTTCAGATGTTTGTCCCCTTTACCCCTGTTTGTGGGATGATAACATCTCTGACTTTATTAAAAATTTCTCCTATCTTTCTGCCTACTGATTTTGACATCCAGTGAATTGATAAAATGTACTCTTGAACCCACATTGGAGTTAGTTTAAAAGCATTTTCATCCTCTTCCACTCTTGCAACCCATTTTCTCAACACAAGAAATCTAATTATCTATTAGCCATAGGCCACCCTATTGAATCCTTTCTCTTCCAACTCATTAGGTATAACAAACTGAAAGAGATTTGGCCCCAATCTATCACCTTCTAACTACTAATTTTGACATCCTGTGAATTGATAAAAATCTACACTTGGACCCACATTAGATCTAGATTAAAAGCATTTTCGTCCTTTTTTGCTATTGCAACCTATTTCCTCATCACAAGAATCTAATTATCTATTAGCCATGAGCCATCCTATTGAATTCTTTCCCTTCCTAGTTCCTGCTCATCAGGTATAACAAACTGAAAGAGGTTTGGCCCCAATCTATCACCTTGAGTTCTTTTAGATAACCCCATGCTTCAGTTACAAAACTTTTCACTCCACTGTATTTAGCAATTTTCTCTCCCTAGATTTTTTCTATGAGGTTGGATCTGCATTCTAGCACTCCTCCATCCACATCCTTAAGATCTAATTGGGCACCCCTTCTTTCTTTGTCAGATAGTGCAAACTTTTGCATCACCTCTAGTAGCTCCTTCGCCATGCTTCCTTAAATGATAAGTTTACTCATTTTCTTGATGAAGTCTTGACAGCATTAAATAGAGCAATTCATTCGTATATCATGGATTCTAGTATAAGAATCTATTTTGGACTAATTGGTTGCTGAACTGGAGGTCGAGTGAAGGCTTGAAATTTTGAATTTCTGAATTTTGAAAATGTTTGAACACCCATCAAGGGAGAAATGACTCTCTTCCCAAGAGAAAGAGAAAAAAGGCCTCTACTTGAGAGAGGAGGACAACACTGTCCTCTAGATCCTCTTCACACAACAACTTTAATGGTAGAAGATAAGAAGATTTTCTATTTAATTATAATTGATCCAAATCCACATACTTGAGATTCTTGAGGGTAACTCTCTTGGTAACAATGTTAACTAAAAATTTGAGAAAAAAGTGGCAAATTATGTTGGTGGTGACTCTTTTTCTTTATTGAGCCATGTTTCTGATAAGTGAGGAACCATTATTGATCCTCTTTAAAAAAAAAGGAAAAAAATATGCATGTTTCTTGTAACTATGATAAATTTTGCATTAATTGATTTCTATTATTTTAATTGCTAGTCTTGTTTTCTTTATTAAATTCTTGTGATAATTCATAGTCTAAATAATAAAAAAAAATTTGATAAGCATTGGTAATTGATCAATTTTCTCAATAGAATCGACACTCGAATCGTTTCCATATTTGTGTATGACCTATGTACTTGTAGAAATAGAAGTAGAGGTTAATAAATTTCATGTCAAATTTTTGGTGTCATTATTGAGGAACATTCTAAACAATATCAACTATTAAGAACATAATTTATTTGTTTAGGCAATTTTATTTTTGTTTAAAGTGTTTATTTTTGTGTGTTAGTCGTATAGTTTGTTTTCCAATTTTGTTCTATTTGCATTAGTATATGTTACTCTCTATTCTTCTTGACTAATTGGAACTTTAAAATCTATCTAAAGGAACTTTTTGGATTTTAAGAACGGTAGTGAACAAGGGCAGATAACCAAAATGAGAAAGAAGTTGGGCAATCAATCCATATTATTTTCAATGCACAATTAATAATGGAGATAATCGAAGAAGACTACAGGTTTATTTGAATTAGGTGACATGCATATGTCAAATGCTAAATTTGACAAGTTGATGTGTGTGATTGGACAAAATAACAAAATAAGTGTGACACCCCCACTTCTCCTTAGGGCGAACCCAAGGGTATCTGTGGAACGCCTGCCCAACTCTCATCAGGACTTGATACAATTTCAATTCAAGCTTAAAAATACACAATCAAAGAATAACAGTTGAAGTAAGAAAAGTCACTTGCTTAAATAAATTTTCAAATCTTACATCATAAGTTATCAAAAATACATGAATTTTCTCCAAAATACAACCACTAGAAGTCGGCTAATCAATTACATCCCAGAAATACTAATAAAAAATAATTAAACCGTCTTCTCCAAAATTCTTTCCATTCCAATCTCCTGTTAAGGAAAACAAAGCTAATGGGGTGAGCTGACACTCAGTGAGACCAAGAAAATATGCAAACACATAGTTCACATAACCATGGCATTTGTACGAGAATTAAAACAAGAAAGTTCAAATAATTTATAAATAATAATAACACACATTCAATAAGGATACAGAAGCTCTCAGAAGCTAGATTCCACTTGTTTTGCCAAGGCTCGATCAAATACTTCCCCGGAAATGACACTCCATCAAAACTGAGTAGGTATTAGGTCCGTAGAACTCTACTTATTATTCAACCCCATTCACCGTTACACCCCCTGTCCCGGGCCCGCTCTTCAGCTATAAAAGGCGATACTACTCGAATATGTCAAGCGAGATCTCTCAAATAGATCAAACTTATGATATTTTCATAGCTCACCAAGCTTCACAACCAAGCCCATGCCGGCTCGAGTCATAAGGTCGGCCGATGAGTTTGGGCGTCCCCAAAATTACTATTATGAGTCGATGAAATTCACTCCAATTGACATATGCAAACATAGCATAATGCACTATTGTAGTACTTCACTTATTTCACTTAGCAAATTATAAGCCGATGAAATTCACTCCAATCGGCATATTCAACCACAATCATAAATTCAAATATGAGCAATTCAATTATATAATCAATTAAAAGAGAACAGTGCGAATAAAGTACATACTCGACTCGACAATTGTAAATAACTTAATCAATAAGAAGCAATTCACATAATTGGCAACTATTCATGCACTTGACACTTACCAATTGAAAAGTAGTGAATAAGTGCAAATAAGATCTTTAGTGGTCGGCTCTGAGATTCTCTTCAAGATCCTCTTGAGCGCTTGAAAAAATAACAATTAACTATCACTCACAATTACTTACAAACCGCTATCAATTAAGGACGAAAGTTCATTCGTTTAAAACTTAAGACAACGTCTTAAAAGAGCTTTATTCTCTTTTAAATCGAGATTCAAAAGTGAGGATTTAAAGTCCCAAGAGAAACTTGCATCCTCCATGAAAATGTGTTTAAAACGGATGATCGATATAGAAAGACAATGAAAAGTTCTCAAAAACTCATTTCCCAAGAAATCATGAATTTTTAGCTTTGCGCGATAAATTTGGTAAAATCAGATCTTGAGTTTGGTACGTCCAAAAATGGAAAACTTTGTACCATTGGAAACTAGATCCAAAGTACTAAAAGTTCCCTATAAGACACTTTTTCAAGATTCTAAACAAAAAGCATTCATTTTTCAGCTCAAAGTTGCTGAATCAAGAAAGCAAGACAGAACCAGTCTTGGTTTTCGGCGATATTTGGAAATTCGGCAAAATTCTTAGAAAGCAAATCAGTCTCTGAAATTTATAACACAATAAGAGTTCAAAACAAGGTTTCAAACACAACAAACAAAACTAAATTTGGAGTTTTGAGTAACAAAATATAACAGTTTAAAGTTGGTTGATTTTCACAACTTGAACAGTGAATTTCCAGGTTTGAAGAGCAATCTTTGGGGCATTATTTGAGTATCGAAATGGTATTAAAATTATACCAAATTTAGTACACTTAAACCTCCATATAGGGACTACTTCCATATAAAACTTCAGGTAAAAACTCGCACGGAAAGGCAGTTAACGAAACGACCAAATTTTGGGAAAATTTCAAAGCTAATCTGCCAACCGTAGTTCTCTTCCTTTCTCAAACGTTTTGTCCAAAACAATCAGCCCCAATTCACTCCAATTTTGAAACCAAAGTTCCAAAAACATTCAATAATCAATTAATGGTCAAATGACACTATAATTTTCGAAATATAACATCCCAAAACAGATTTGACCATTCAGCCAACAAGGAAGGGAAAAGTTTCCAGTTTCCAGTTTTGTCGCAGTTTCGAAATCAAGCCATATCTAACTCTATACAAACTCAAATTGAGAATGGTTGGTGGCGTTTGAAACTAGGTTCAAAGTTCCACAATTTATCACAAGACATCATTTTGAAAATCTTTTCACAAGTGGGACAAAATCGAGCCACAAAATGCAGCTTTCTAGTTTCATTCAAACAGCCAGTCAAAACAGAACAGCCAATTTTACCGACTCACTGCGGTTCACTCAGAATGAACCAGCAGGAGATTTTTATACCATTGGAAACCTATGAATGTCTAGTTTTGAATGTCGCTAACGGCACTCAATTTTGACTGTTGTACAGAAAGTTTCATTCGAACAAAGAAGCATTGTCCGAGTATACTGCTATACGTTTTCAAGATTTAAACCTTTACCAAAACTCAAGATTTGTGCAACCAAATGAAACAATTTTTAAAAGGCACTTTGTACACACTGTGAGATCCCGATTCGTCCTTAATTTTGAATAAGGATTATTAGTGCTAAATTTTGCTATAAAATTTGATTTTAAGGATGATGGTAATTCTTTACATGTGATTTTGCTTTTAGAATCGAAAAACCTTAATTTGGAATTTTATTAAAACCCTAATTTTGCCAATGTTATAAAGGTTGTTGTTTTATTATTTTTATTATGGAGAAAGTATGATTAAGTATGGGAGGTTAAGATAGGAAGGTGATTAGTGAAATGATTAAGTGTGACTAAGTATTTTAGACTACATTAAGTGTATGACCTATGGAGTTAATTGAAAGCTTTTATATAATTGTGGGCAAGAGTGTAAGAAAGTTAAACTAAGGTTGTAAGGGCTTGGGAGCAAATTGTAATCTTTTATGTGATTGGTTGGGTGCAAAATATCCATAGTGGTTGATTACTCACCTTAACTCTAGAATATACAAGAGGAATCAAGACATAAATGGAACCATCACCAAGGGAAAAAGCAAGAGAAAGGGCCGAAATTTTGAGAGCAAAAGCAAGGGAAATTTCCTCCAAAGTTCATCAATTTTTAACCAACCATCTTGCTTTTGAAGCTTAGGGTAGCAACTTGAGCACTTGATTGTTGTGGTTTGATCATCTACAAAGCTTATTTGAAGGTATATCTTCTTACTTGGAAGTTAAATTTTGGGGTTTTAATCTTGAAGCTATGGAAGTGATGCTTTTGTTGTGATTATGCATTTTTATGGGTTGTGTGATGACTATGGAGTAGTTTTATGGTTTATCTTGATGATTAAATTGCTGATTTTGGTAAAGGCTAGGAGGAAAAAGTAGGGTTTCTTGATTCATGATTCATAGAGTTGGTTTGGTTGGATTTTGGCTTGTTAATGGCATCTTTGATGTATTAATTTCACTTGTATGGTTGGTAAGTAACAAATTCCAGATTAGTCATGAAACCCTAAGTCAAAGGAAAGTTAGTTTGGTTGGGTTAGGGCTTAAGTGATTAGAGTTTAATTGATTAGGTGGAGAAACCAGTAAAGTTAGTAGGATTAGCACCTAGATTATGGTTAGTATTGGGTAAGTCTTGGGATGAAATTGGGAAAGGAATTTCGGTTTTCTTGTAGGGAAAATAGGAGGTGGTTTATGTGTGTTTAATTGGTATGAGTTTGACTAGAAAGTTTGTATGAGAACCATAGAAACGGACTGTGTGGTTGCGACGCACGAAACCGGCAAAACTGAAAACAGGGCAGTCCACAAATCCGAATTTAAGCTTTGTTTTTCTTTATGCTACATGCTGATTTGGAAGCTGCTCAAAACATGAAAGTTGTATCTTCTTAAGTACTTAATATGCCTGCAAAATTTCAGGTCAAACGGATTAGTGTAGCCCGAGTTATAGCCAAAACACTTGCACCTATTTTGAACACTGGATTGTATTACGCTTTTGGATTTAGCCTCTGACCATGCTCGGTTCGCCTGGATAACATGCGGACTGGGTGTTGACCCCTTCATAAGAAATATAGATCTTGGTTTTAGCTTCATAAGGTGTGTCCAAATCTGAGTTCCGTAGGTCCAGTTATAACTAAAACAAGGTCAGTTGTCAGAACTGCCTTTGAATTTGGACAGTTCTGACAGGAACTTTAGACCCATTTTTCACCCTGCTCTGTATTGATTCAAGTTTTGACCAAAACATAAAAGTTTTAGTATTATGACATAGCTTTCTAACGCCTTTGGAATTTCTTAATTTGGATTTGCGAGCTGTGAGTTATGGTCCGGCAAACAGACCCTGTCCGTCACCCTAAAGTGCAAACTTCTGATACTGTTTTCCATAATTTCGACCTACTTCCATTCAGATCGAGATTAAGATGTCTTCATGAAAATTGTAGCCCTTCCTCTTAGCTTCACAACGGTATCTCATACACTTTAATCTGACATTCCTAGCCCAACTTATGATCAAAAAAGTTTGGGAAAGCAACTATGCCCATTTCCGTTTGCCGGCCGTTTCCATTTCCGGTTGCCGATTCCGCACATGCATGTGCCAATTTTGTCGTTTTGCTTAATTTACGTACTTTAGTAGTTGTTTGTGTGATAATATGGCTCAACCTTCTGCTACAAGCGGTGACGGGCTAGACGGAGCCGGTGGGGCCCACTAGCTGACAACTTGAATTCATTTCCGTACTTTCTCTCGTTCTATTTGCTCTTTAGGTGAGTAATCAGGGTTTCTGTGTAACTCAATACTAATATGAGTTTACTATGAATGGACACTTAGGCGAGGGTGTACTTTATCGCACTCGATCTAAACCCCATTAGTTGCTATTAATACCTATGAAATATGATTTTGTGATTTGTTATAGAGCATTTATTGCTTGAACCAGAGCATTTATTGCTTGAACTAGAGCATTTATTGCTTGAACTACGATTTTAGAACATTTATTGCTTGAAAAATATTTTAGAGCATTTATTACTCGTGACTGGAGCTAAGGCTCATGGTCTCTCTACTAGGGATCCTTTAAGAGAAGCGAGCTGTGTGACTCAGGATCTCAAGGGTCAACCAGTGATCAAGCTCAACAAATGAATTGGCTTGGGAGCCACCCGTATCCTTACCATGTGGTGTTACTTTTCTGCTTTTGCTTTGCTCTCACTGTGCAAATGTTGACATGTAAAAATTACATTTTACCCCTGGTTAGTCACTAAGCTTCTAGCTTACCCCCTCTTTTTTCTTGTTTTCCTTAGCAAGGCCGACGCGGGGAAATTTTGGCACCATCACTAGTATAGTTGGGTTTTGTTTGTAATCACCGAATAGTTAAAATGTTTTTCCCTATTATAGTGATCCGTGTAAGGACCCTTCTTAAGGTCTACTCTTTGGTTTTGGTTATAATCATAAGGATGTAATTGAACTCTTTTGCCGATGTACATAATGTGAATAGTACTCTTTTGGTACTTTTAGCTTTTATTTGCTTTCGATTTCGAGTCCTGGCGCGAGTTGGGCAGGCGGTCCGCCGAACCTTTTGGTTCGCCTTAGGGGGAGGTGGGGCTGTCACACACACAATATGCAACATATATCTATCAATTTCATAGCCAAACAAACATCAAAATTTTGAAATAAAAACAGAACAACATGGACAGAATTTTCGGCCAGCTTCCTTTCCAAGTTTTCCTTCGATTTCTCTCCACTTTCTAACCGTAATCAAGCTATATATCACATAAACAACCACAACCAAACAATCAAACCTCAAGTCAGCTACCTAGAGGTCTCATCAAGTCCGCTAGCCTACGATTTAAAGCGAAAAAAATGGTTCCTCAAGTCCTCTAACCTATTTTCTTGCTTAGGGTTGTAAACCCATGAAGATTAACCGTTAAAATTCTGGTAATTTGAAAGATAAAAGAGGTGGAGTGGTTACCCTTAAAACCCTTGAAGAAAACCAGATTTTCCCCTGAAATTCCTCCAAGAAAACTCCACAAGATTGCTTCTTACCCCAAGCTAGAATGAATCTCCAAGAAACTAGAAGGTTGGATGAAGATTTGGAAGTGAATTGGAGCCAAAGAAATGGAGTTTTTCTTCTTCCTTTTTCCTCTTGGTTGGTCAGCTGAGCAAGGTGAGAGAGAGGAGGGTTTTGTGTGATGAAACTTGTGAGGAAAGAATGAAGAAAGTAGCTTTATGTTGGGTACAAAAGTCAACTTTGAATAGTTGTCACGCTAGGTTTTCATACCACCATTTTCTCTCGGGTTTGATACACTCATGCACTAATCCTCCAAGGTACTTCCTATAACACTGTAATTACTCACACTTACGAGTCTAGTATTAATTTCTCAAGTCTCCAATTAGTCGCGCAGTGTGACTTTCGAGAAACTATCGACACGCGCGCGATAAAGGCTTAATTGGAACTCACTCGCCTCTAATCCCTCAATTAACTCTTCTTAGTCTGCTATTAATTATTCTTATTTCTCCAAGATTATTGCATTCTCAATTCGAATATTGCCTCGAAAAATGTGTACTCGTTATTCCTAGCTAAACGAGCCACAGAAAAATTAAATTTGCTAACGAGACGTTTTAAAAATATAAGTGAGACGTTGTTCCATGTAAATGGATTTAAAATGGTTGAAATAAACAATTCAGAGAAAACGGGTGAATAAATATTTAAATAAGCCAGTAAAATAAGATAAAAATAAGAAATTTTTTGGATCCTCACAATAAGAATATTAGTATTTTTTATTCAGTTTATGTAATTTGTGTTATGTGAGATGAAATATGCAATTTGTGCTTTGTGGGATGGATATCATCTTACTCATGAATGTATGCACGTACAATATGTGGATAGTTTTAATGTAGCTCAATAATATAAATTCTATTTTGATCAATATAATCCTAGTTGGTCAAATTATTCTAATTTTAATTGGGCAAATCAATATAATAACTTGAATTTAACCCTTGCCTAGTTTCCTAACTAGAATTTGTCCAAAATGACCCTATGTGATACGATTCTCAATACGCCAAAATGAATCAAGAGCATGAACCACAAGCTCTGGACCTAGATTAAGGATCAACGTTTAGGATAGGATTCGTAATCAATCAAGGACAGCTCGAGATTGACTAGAATAGATAGAACAATGCTACTATCAAGGTAAATACTTGATTGATAAGTCGACGAAACACCTTAGGCCAACTCGAAGATGTTCAAGACGGCTTTCATAACCCAAAAAACCCTTTCTCTCAAGAATGAAATTCACGAAATTTTATTAATTCATGTCGTGTCTATTCTAAAGAAACAATGCATGACTTAGGCTATTTATAGCCTTTATAAGGATGGCTAGAATAATAAACTAAACCTACCTAGACTTGGACAACTAATTCGGCTATAACAAGACTCAAACCATTGGCTCAAGAGATAGTCAACATGACCTACCCATTAACCATCAACAAATGACTCACTAATGATTCAAGTTAACTCCACCCTAACACGAGTTAACCAACTAACAACTTGCTGGAAAATAATCAAACTAATGATAGTAAGAACTAAATAACAATTATAACTTACATAAACACTCTAAAACCAAGGAAGGGATGGATTTGTAAAGTTCCAATGGATCAACCACTCTTTTATCTTGAATCATCTTTAGAACTGGATGCCTTTGACCTCATGTTCGCGTCATTCCCCTCCTCTTGGAAGCGATTTGCCAACAAATCGACAAATTGGAGAAAATATAGCACTTTGGGCAACACCTTCATTCGATCATACCACGTTGCATGGCGCTTATGTAACTGTAAGAAACTCATGAGCAAAGACTTCAACCACGGTATGTACCAATGCACACGAAATTGGTTACAATGGCATTTTGATCTTAGTCTCACACAGACACTGTCTACAAGTGCGCAAATCAACCCTTTGTCATGGATTGTTATAGTTGGACCTACAAAAGAAATCACACAATTAGTACTTGTAGGTATAAAACAACTCAAAAACTTACCATATGCATTCACTAGAAAAGGATCTTCATAGCAATGCTCAAAGAGACTAGAAAAACTCTTAAACTGGTTATGCAAGGTAGTAAAATCCACCACTAGTTGATGTGTATGTGGCACATCTTTACAACTTTGCACATCTTGCATGGATGAAACTAAATAAGAATGGACAGCTTTAGAATCTAGAAATGAAACAATGAAGTGAGTGCTCAAAGAACCAGAAAATGGACAATGAAATAATGGAACATTAATAACGAATTTCTAAGGAAGTATGGAACAAAGCTCAAGTGTAGTTACTCTCTTTGATATGGCAATTGGCTAATCAAGAAGCAAAATATCCTCAACTTGAAGTTTGAACACATGTTGATAGCAGAAAGAAGCAACACTCAAAACTCCAATTCCATGAAAGCTCTTCAACTCTCCAATGGATGTAGGAATGGAACAATGTAAAACCAAAGCGATTGGACTTTGCTTAACCTACACAAAATAAGAAACACTAAATAAGGCAAAATGAAGTTTGTTAGTACAATAAGAATCCCTCCTCACATCCTTTGATTTTGCAATGAGTAATTGCTTTCTATCTTGTTTTTCCACTAGAGCCGAATGACTTATGGAATTTTCCTCACTCGTCCCTTTTGAATGTTCACTTTCTCTTTCTTTGACACATCCCTCAATTTCTGCATCAAGTACATTCTCAAGTTTCACCTCTACACTCTAACTACCATGCTTAACTCGCTTGTTGTCAAGTTTTTGTTGTAGGAAGTGTTGATATGTCTCCCATACTCTACTAACTCCTTCATCTATGGATGATGTATTTGCATGCTTTGTTGTTGAATAAACCTCCTCCCTTCTCCTTGACTATGCTGATTTTAAAGAGGTAGATTGGACTTTGGAATTAAATTGTGTAGAACCCCACCTCTTGACATCCTTGTTCACCATTCGGTCAAGGCGTCTACGAAAAGGCTCAAAACCTTCATGCAACATTTGCTGAATTGTACTCATCATATCCTCCATAGAAAAATCATGTTCAATGTATGGGGAACTTCTTACACCTTTGTTTGACATGTTAAGGTAACCTGTAAAAAAAGTAAGCAAAGAAACAAGTAAGTTTGCCTCACACACAATGATGGAGCCAAGGGGGGGCAGAGGGGGGCCATGGCCCCCCCTAGATTTTGAGAATTTTAATTCATAATATGTAAATATATGTGTAAAATAAAATTGGCCCCCCCTAAATTTTTTCAATTTTAGTTTATATTATGAGAGTTGATATATATATATATATATATATATATGAATTAATCATCTTTGAATGGAATGGCTTGCAAGCTTTAATTTGCTATGAATGTCCATATGCCTATGCCTATTACAATCATTGTTTGGCTCATAGGCTTCAACTTGCTTTAGTTGCAGTTTCTAGAGAAGTAGCTTCTATTCACCAATTTTTCTCCAATTTAGTTTTCATTATCAACATTGTTACTGCATCTAACAAACGTAATGATGAATTAAAGGAGGCTCAAGCAATTGAAGTTGCTACTAAGATTGCTAATGGTGAACTTGAAACTGGAAGGGAGCTTAATCATATTGGCACTTAAAAACGAGCTGGAGATACTCGTTGGGGTTCTCATTTGGATTCTATTTCTAGTTTACTGAAAATGTTCAATGCTACTTGTGTGGTTTTAAGTAACATTGCAGTAGATGGAGGTTCATACTCTTAACGTGGAGATGCAAATTTTGCTTTGAATCAGTTGTTATCCTTTAAGTTTGTTTTCACTTTGCATCTTATGAAAGACATTATGGAAATTACTCATCTTCTTTGTATAGCATTACAACATAAATTTCAAGATATTTTGAATGCCATGCATCTTGTCTCAAGCACAACAAAGCTACTGAAGAATTTTCGAGATTCAGGATGGGATGATTTCTTGGTGAAAGTTAAATTATTTTGTGAGCAACATCAAATTGATATCCCATGTATGAATGCTCAATATATTGCAAGACGTGGTAGATCTCGAAGTGATCATGATGATATTAGTGTGGAGCATTTATTATCGAGGGGATATATTTCTTGCAACAATTGATTATCAATTGCAAGAGTTACATAGCAGGTTTAATGATCATACCGTGGAATTGCTTATTTTGAGCACTGCTTTAAATCCTAGAAATGGATTTATGCTGTTCAAGATTGATGATATTTGTAAACTTGCAGAGAAGTTCTATCCAAATGATTTTATGGAGCAAGAACTAGTACGTCTAAGAATAGAATTTCAACATTTTGAACTCGACATTCCAAATCATCTTGAATTGCAAGAATTATCTGGTATTAATGAGTTATGTCAAGGCTTGGTGAAAACAAGAAAATCAGTGATATATCCTGTTATTGATAGATTGATTAAACTTGGTCTTACTCTTCCTGTATCAACTGCAACTTCAGAGCGAGCATTTTCAATTATGAAAATAATCAAGACAAAGCTCCAAAACAAGATGAAAGATAATTTCTTGAATGATTGTCTAACTGTATATATAGAAAAGGAAATTGCTGAAAAATTTAGCAGTGATTCAATCATAGATGAATTTAGTTCTATGAAAGAGCGTAGAGCTCAATTTACTTCTAAGAAAGGATGTTGAAATTTCAAAGTATGCTAACATAACTTTTATATTTTTTTATTGAAAATAGTTACATTTATATTACAAGGTTATATATATATATATATATATATATATATATATTGTATAGGTGACATATTGGAGAGCATCTTCTCACAATGTGCAAATTGGATGATTTGTGATGTTATAAGATATTTAATTAAAGGTTATCTTTTTGTTAATTTTTGTTATGACTGTACCGTATATTTATGAATAGACATACCTTTATAATTAAATTTAATATTTGATATTTTTAGATGTCATATATTTAAATAGAAGAAAATTATTTTGAACATAATATATTAAGATAATTTTATTAGGCAAAAATTTTGGCCCCCCCCAAAAAAAAATCCTAGCTCCGTCACTGCTCACACACTCCCTTAGTGTTTACCCTTAACGCTCTTGTTTGCACTCAATCACTCCAATAAACTCACACTTAACCTCTAATGGATGTTACTTGCTTGCCTTGAAAAAATTAGAGCTATCCGTAAGATAAAACTCTACTTATCAAGTAATATTCACGAGATTGTAGCACAGACAGAATTTTTCAAGCAAAAACAAGAGTTGAACACGGACAAAAGGTGTTGGAAATTTTGCAGAAATTAGACCTTAAGTATGCTAGAATTTGCATGAAGTGAATGCTGGAAAATGGTACATAACAAAGCTGGAAATTTTTTTCTAGATTGAGGCCTCTAAAGATGCTGGAAATTTCGTTTAAGTTCCAGTAAGTATGACTCTAGAATTCGGACCAAGAAATTTTGAAGAATGCAGACACAACTTTCCTAAATTGCAAGCTGAATTGAATGTTGCGCTTGGAGCAAGGAAAATTTCTGGTTTGCTGCGTTTCTTGTTTTCCTAGTGGAACAAGAATTTATAGTGCTTTGGTTTGTTTCCAAAAAGGTTTGGACAAGAAAGAATCAGTTACGGCAGTAATAATGGAATCCGATTTGAATTTGGATACTTGCACGCGGCTTTTCCTTCTTGTTTACAATAGCGTGCAGCCTTTTTCTTTCTTGTTTCCAGGTGGTTTTCAATGGATTCAAGACAATTCAAGGCTGCTGAAATTGTTTTTTCACTTTTCCCAAAACAGTTTTGGATTTGATTTAAGGGGAAAAAAATCTGTTTTGGAGCAAGGACTAAGTTTAGTGCAAGAATTTGGCTTCAATGTTTGTTTCAAGACTTGGAAACCAAATCAAGATTCTTTACTTTCCACCAGCAAGATTTCAAGAATTCAAGAGTTGTTGTACAAGAAACTCAAGAGATCTTCAAGCTTGGTTTAAGAAATTCAAGAACTTCACAAGTTTAGTTCAAGAACTTCAAGAAACTTGCTGGAAAATTTTGGGCAGCAAAGATTTAATCAAGAAACCTCCAAGAACTTCAAGAATCAGTGCAAAACAACGACTTCATAATTCAAGATTTGAAGAAACGACTCAACACAAGGAACGACTCAACTAAGAACTTGAATTCCTCAAGAAAACCTAAGTTTTGAATTTCTCAAGAAAATTCTATGAACAGAAATATTTTTTAAAAAAATTTTCTGGAACTTTATCGAGATGAAACTACACAACTAATAGAAAATTGAATTGGATGAACAGTAATTGCTATAGTAGTGATGAATACTAACGAAGCGATGAATAGTGCTGCTACAGTACTGATGAACAATATTTTTTTTTTTTTAAACAATGATCAAAACTAGAAAACAAGACACAAAACAAGAAACCCTAGAAACTTAACAAAAACAAAAAGCAATATAACGATGATACCTTCACCCTAACTCCTGATACCAACTGATACGGTACTCGATACACCAAGACGAATCAAGAAAGTGAACCAAAAGTCCTAGACCTAGATTAAGGATCAACATTTGGAATTGGAATCAATCAAGGACAGCTCGAGATTGACTAGAATAGGTAGAACGATGCCACCATTAAGGTGAATACTGGATTGATAAGTCAACAAAACACCTTAAGCCAACTCTAAGATGTTCAAGACGGCTTTCACAAGCCAAAAGAACCCTTTTCTCTCAAGAAAGCAATTCTGGAAAATTCCTCACGAAATTTTATTAATTCATGCCTTGCCTATTCTAAAGAAACAACGCATGACTTAGGCTATTTATTGCCTTTACAAGGATGGTTAGAATAATAAACTAAATCTACCTAGACTTGGACAACTAATTCGGCTATAACAAGACTCAAACCATTGGCTCAAGAGATGGTCAACATGACCTAGCCATTAACCATCAACAAATGACTCACTAATGACTCAAGTTAACTCCACCCTAACCTGAGTTAACCAACTAACAACTTGCTGGAAATAATCAAACTAATGATACTAGCAAATAAATAACAACTATAACCTACATAAACACTCTAAAACCAAGGAAGGGATGGATTTGTAGAGTTTCAATGGATCAACCACTCTTTTATCTTGAATCATCTTTAGAACTGGACACCTTTGACCTCATGTTTGTATTACTATGTTATCTTGTGAGTTAGCTATTGAAAGGCAAAATAATGTGATTTATGACCATTTTGAACAACATGGCGCTAGATTTGATAGGGTTAAAGAGTAGGATAGATTAATTGGCCTTGCACCTCAATCAATTAAAATACTAATTGGATAATATCTATGAAGTAACTTTATCTAGTTATATGAAAATCAACCATGCATACAAATGGAAGTAACTTGCATTTTGTAGAAGCTTATGAAACTATTTCCACTCTTTTCGATAATTTCTTTACTAACCTTGAAATTCAAGAGGTAACCATGAATAATACATTTGCAAACCTTTTTTAGGCATGGTCAGTACATACTTTCTCTAAAGATATTGTTGATAATGACATTAATGGGATTATCTTTGGCAAATCAACCACTTTCAACTCTCATATCATGTGATTATCAGGATCTCGCACCTAAACCATCTCCTAAGTTATTCGGTTGTTTGGATGTTCTTTCTTGCAATATGTTGGCTAAATCATGTAGAAGGAGATTGGAACCATTATTTGTTGATCCACCTCAAGTTAAAATAGTTGACTATTCTTTGACAAAACTCCTTCAATGAATAAGTATAATCAAGTTAATGACTCTAAAGAAACACTTATTAAAGTTTTCTTTTTTTTTTTAGGGTTAAATACCAAAAACCCCCCTGTGGTTTGGCTAATGTTCACTTTACCTCCCTATGTTTTGGAAACCTAGAATCTGACTCCCCGTAGTTTCAACTAAAGTGAAATCTAACGGTAAACATCCACAATAACGGATTTTGAGTTGCACACACGTCTGCTAAAAGTTTTGGTTGCATTACTTCTTCCACTTCGCAAAAATACCCCCGTGTGTTTATCAAAACCATTCTTTCTACCAGATCTGTTCCTCTCCAGACCATTTGACCCAAACTTGCAAGATTTCTGCTCATAACATCCAATCGATTTGGGAAGAGAGGTAAAGAGTCTTGAAGTTGGCTCATCTGCAAGCCAAAATCGCAGGCATCCGAAGCAAAATTGCAGCCATCCAAAGCCATCCGAAGCACCGATATGAAGAAAAATTGGTGAGTTTGGGTCTGCTCATAGCATGCAATCGATTTGGGTCCACAATTAAAGAGTTTTGAAGTTGTTAATTTTGAGATGTCTTTAGGAATGTCTTCCTCAAGTTATAAAAGTGGGAATGGAAGTAGGGATTTGAGATATCAATATAGGCTATGTGATTGTGGAAGAAAATCTAAGATAAAAATTGTTGAATTAGAAAAACCAACCAAAGGCATGTTATATTTCGTTTGTGAGAGAGATGAATGTGGCTTTTGGTCTTGGTGTAATCCAACTAGCCGAGAGCAGCCAAGGTGGGAAGCTAGTGTTGGAAAACCAGCTGAGGAAGAGCGACCACATATGGAAGCTAGCATGATGTCAAAATGGCAGAAAGTGGATAAGGAACTGAAGAGCTTGAAGTTGCTCGTTTGTTGTTGTGTAATGGTGACTGTGTTTTCACTCTTAATGTTGATGTCCAAGATGTGAAATTGATATGTTAATCTTTTGTTTAGTTCTAGTAGTGACGTTGAATGGGGAAGGAAAAGTGTAGTGAAATTCTAATGATGATTCCATGTTTTGCTTTGTAGAAATGAAAAAGAAAAGTTACTTCATTGTTTTATTGAGATCGGGTATGTCTCTGTTTTGCCATAGAAGAGAAATGAAACTAAAACCTGTAGAAGAGAAATGAAATGGGATTGGATATTCCATCTATTCATTCACACAAGAAAGAAATTGCAATGCCTGCTGACCATTCAACAGCATGATAATAAACCAGAGGCATAATGCGATCTATCTTGCTTTTATATTCCATCTATTCATTCGCACAAAAAACAACCATTCAGCAAGAAGGGAATTGATATGCCTGCAAAATGATAGCCATCAACCATCTTTTCATTCATACAAAAATAGCCATTCAGATCATCCTTACAAAAGTAGAACACATCATTATCTATTGTAGACACCAAATTTTTGAATAATTTTTATTCTTTGTTTCAGTAATAATTCTCTCAATTCCATGATTTTAAGTTCTTAGACTTTTAGCGTTTGTATAAGCATTTTAGTATTTTTTGATCTATCATTTTTATTTTTAGTTTTATTTTGTATTCATTTTTACTCTTTTAGCTATTTATTTTTTTATTTTTTTTGGCAAAAGAGAAAATTAGGGAAAATATGTTTTATTGCTTTTTATTGGAAAAAAGAAAGGAAAAAAAGAAGAAAAGTGGAAAAGAGGAAAATCTTAGTTTTTATCTTTGGTTACTAATTTTTATGCATTTTATTAAAGTTTGTTTTGGAGTTATTGGTTTTGTATAATTAAGTGTTAAAAAAAAAAAAAAAAGAATACGCGACAGCAAGCTGCGTTTTTTCGCAGCTTGCAAAGAAAGGTTCAGGCAGCCCTTGGCTGCAAATATAGCAGAGATTGCTGAGGTTTTAGGGTAGAGGTCCCATATAAAAGGAAAGAGAAGGAGAGGGGGAATTCTAGAAGGGAGATAGCTAGGGTTGGCCGAAAAATGGGAGAGAGATCTGAGGGTTGGGCTGGCGGCGGAGGAAGAGAACAGAGGAAAGAAACGAGAGCAGGGGGTCTGGACGGCTAGGGAAGAAAGGGGGGAATAAGATATGACGGCTGGAGTCTTGAGAGATAGAGAGAGAGCTAGAGAGGGCGACGAAAAAGCTGAGGAAAAGAAACAGAGAGAGAGCGGCTAGGTTTTGGCAAAAAAGCTTGGAAAGGAGAAAGAAACGGAAAGAAGGGATCTGGTGGGTAGCTGAGGGTCTAGGAGGGCTGGACAAAAGGGAAACCGAGAAGAGAGTGGGTGGCTAGGAGAGAGTTTCTTGGCGGTGGAGGGTTGTGAAAGAAAGGAAACCGAGAGGAAATCTGGAAAATTTAAGAAAGGGACTTCGAGAATCAGATGAAGAGATAGAGAATAAACCCAGAGATCAAAGTCTCACGGTCGCATTCTCTTTACCAAAATTTACAAACTCATCTCCTTTGTTTTCTGGTGGTGCGTAGTCAATCCCCCACGGCTTCCCGTTGTAGATTCAAGTCCGAGAGCAGTGAAATAGGTAATCTTCAATCTTTTCTCTGTTCGTTTTGCAAAGTTAGTTTTGTACATCCGCCCAGACTGCATTTTTGCTATCGCTTGTCTCGTGTGTTTTGTTTTGGAAATCTGGTTTACCAGAGGTGAAGTCAGTCAATGTTTTGCGTTTTTCTGTTCTGCAAAGAAGAAGTATATTACTAGGATTGATTTTGTTGCTTGTTTGGCTAAATAAAGTTCCGTGCTTTGCTGCTTAAATATGTGAAGGGTAGTTTGCATCATCAACCCAGGCATTACAGGAAGTTCATGACTGTGCTTCTGGTTTCCTTTGGTGCATGAATCTGGAATGGGTTATCCTAGAACCTGTTTTTCTTGATTTGATCTGATTGTAAAAAGGGGGGGAGAACCATGCATGAAGATAGTTTGGTTAGATTTTTAGCTGCAGAAACTCGCGTCTTCGCTCCCTTCTTTTGTTCTTCCTCAGTCCTAGAATTTCCTTTTCTCTGCTAACAAGGTGGGGGAACCCAATGATGTTTGTTGGTCATCTGGATAGGCCTCCTCTTAAGAACTTAAGAATGGCCTTTCTGGGACTGAAATTTGCATGCTGTAGTGTTAAATGTTGTGTTTGCCGGCTTAAGGTCTAAGTTGGATGTTTGGTAGAATGTTAGCTGTGTTGGGATGAAAACTTTTGCATGAGATTAAACACGGCTAAGTTAAAGAATTAAACCTGGAATTGCAGCGAGCTTCTGATGCATGAAACCTTCAATGCCTGCATTGCTACCCCTGCGTCCATTTTGTTTTCTTTATCTGCATTTCACTGGAGATGTTTTAAGTCTGTCCCATGTGCCCCAAGGTGCTCAAGTGATCTCCATATTAGATGGAATCATTTCTTGTCAAAATGCTGCACCGCGCATTACAACTCAGGAAGTTCGAAGCTTCTAAAGTTTTTCTTTTCTTTCTTGGTTTGTTTGGATGTTGAATTTTGCGAGTTCGTCGTTTGGGATCGAGGCCTTGATTTTGGGTTGAGATATTAGCTGAGTTTGGATGGAAAGGTTACATTAGAATGAACACGATAAGTTGCAGAAATAACAATGGCTAGAAATTGCAGAAATATAAGCTTTCCCGTAAGCTTTGCATGAACTTGCATGGAAAGAACTTTCAATAATTGCCTTTTAACCCCTTAAGCCTCCTTAATGCTACTAGGACCCAATCAATTGAATAATTTCATCAATTTGGTCCTTGGCAGTTTTAATTTTTGCAACTTCATTGTTTGTTTGCTTCAATTAGCCTCCATGTTTTGTTTAAATTGCTTTAAAGTCATAATTTTAAGAGCTTTCTGACCAAGCGAGCTTGTGTTTGCATCCCTTCTTTAATTTTCTCAATTAAAGTGGTACCTTGACCTTTTTATTGTTTTGAAGCTATTTTTCTTTCATTTGGACACCATTTCAAGGGAGGTATAATTTCTTTTATCTTTTTTTGTCTCTCCTATGTGATCCAACGTGCTAAGTGAGAATTGCATGTCTAATTTGCTTTCCCTGCCTTTCTTTAGTTCCTTTATTTCATTTACTCTTACTTTCATTAAGTTATTCTTTTAATGGGGTATGTGTACACCTCTTGGCTTGTAATAGATAGGGCTTGGCGAGCATTCTTGTCCATTCTTCCCCTTCCCCTTTTGTTTTAGTTAACGAATGTAATAGGCTCATTAGCTTGGTTGCATGCCTATGTGTTATGTGTTACTTGCTTTATTAGGTTCTTGCATCTAGTCGAATATGCTAAGTGTTATGTGCTATGTGCTTATGAGTGGTTGGCATGTCTACTTGCTTTCTATAGTCGTAGATGAATGTGATGGATGAATGTACGTCACCACACTAGTCCAATGCTAGTTGTGGCTCATTATTCCGTTAGAAATTCATAGAAAGGGCTAATCCAACGCTAGACCCAATAGGCCGTCCCCCTTTCATTAGTGCATACTTGCATGTTCACTACATTTCATGCATTTTTCTTAGTTTTTATCATTTGGCATGCTCCTCCAATCCTTTTCCCCTCATTTTAGGCCTTTTGCATCCTCATGCTAGTTATAGGGTACATTTGCTTGAGAGTCCCCTTTCGATAAGGGAAACGAGCAAGTTTGGCTACAAAATAGCCTTAGCACGCTAGTTATTCCTTCTAATCCAAGGAAAAATCAAAGTCGTAAAGTTAGGAGTCCTTCCCGTGCCCGACCTGATGCATTCCCTTAGGGTCATACACTTGCATTCTTTTTATATCACATCCACACTCTTTTAGCCACATTTTCTAACTACTTAGACTTTTCTCAATCTACACTTTCTCACCACTTTCTTCCTTTCACTTATTTATTTTTCTATCTCACAAATGGCACCCAATTGCACTTATATGTATCTACTATCCTATTTTCATTCATTTGCACACACACAAACACCTTTATTTTCTCACACTTGCACACTTGCACTTGAGTCCTCACTTGCATTAATCACGACTTCCATGAGAGCTTTCCTTATTGGCTACCACAATTCATGTGGTTGGGACCTAAAAGCCTCATGAGAAACATTTTAGGTTTAGGATTGCATTTTTTTTCCTTTTCACATCCATTAGTCATATCCAACATGCGATACATACCTTGGGTAGAATAATTAGGAAAAGTGAGGCTAAGTCACGCAACTAGCTTTGGCTAGGGTAAGGGAGTGCCTTAGGCGTTGCCTTTGCCTTCTCCCTTATCAAATGTGACCCACGATCCCTTTCTTTGGTTACGAAGACCTAAAAGTTCTTTAAAAGGGTTTATTTACTTTTTTCGTTCAAAAATAAAAAAAAATCATTTTTTGGGTGACTTGGTACACCCTAACTCTATACCAAGTGGCGACTCCATTTTTCATGTAAAAAACCCTTTTGAACTTTATTTGGCCAAACCGTCGCATTTCAATCCCACGGCCTTTTCTTTTCACTTTCACACACGTCCACATACATATCTCACACACTACTCACACACCTATATCAAAAAGTGGGGCGCGACATCTATTAGGCAAATTCTGCAGTCATCCAAGTCCAATTCAATTCAGTCACCAAAAAATGCCAGTTTGGGCATATTTGCAGTCATACGAATTACACACACATACAATTTAGGAAAATGGATTTGTTCTTGATCTCCTGGCCCTTATTTTATGCAGCACATCAGCAACTGTTGGAGGTTTAACTCTCCCACCAACAACATTTTTAACAGGCCCTCCGGTTGTAGCAGACTGTTAAATGAAATGGAAGTATGTTAGTAACAGGACATAAGTTTAAATCTATTATGTACTAAGATTCATGAATGATACCTGAGAAGCAGCAATTTTTCTAGTGAAAACCCTGTTGACACTAGACATTGTTGGTTGAGTATATGATTTTCTCTTTGCTACTTTTGATTTAGATGGAATGGGATTATCAACTAGTTCTGAAGTGCAACCAGCATAGTGGTTAGCTCCCTATGGCTCTGAAGTCTGACCAGCAGGCTCTTGATTTGCCTATGACATCAAAACAAAAAAGTTATCAATTGGTTGTAAAAGAGCCTAAGCCATGTATAAGAAGATTGTAACATAATAGGACATATGTTTCAAGTATTATGTACTAAGAATTATGAATGATACCTAAGAAGCAGCAATTTTTCTACTGATAACCCTGTTGACACTAGATATTGTTGGTTGAGTATATGCTCTTCTCTTTGGAACCTTTGATTTAGATGGACTGGGATTATCAACTGGCTTTTCTTGAGGGGCTGGTTCTGAAGTGTGCCCAGCAGAGTGGTTAGCTCCATATGGCTCTGAACTCTTACCAGCAGGCTCTTGATTTGCCTATGACATCAAAACAAATAAGTTATCAACTACTAGTAATAAAGATAAAGAAGAGCCTAAGCCATGCATAAAAGATTGTACCTTGTTAAATTTGGAATTTGGATGAATTGAATTCTTGCAACTTCTTGAATTGTGTCCAGGCTTGAAACATTTCTTACAATGCACAGTAAGTCTCTTTCTGGTGGATATTTGTCCCTTCTTTGGTTCATCAGGTGCTCTCCTCCGCACCTTCTTTGGTCTTCCAGGTATCTTTCTTATCAATGGAGGATTAATTGGCTCTTCATTGGCCTTCTCCCAATACCTTGCACTTGGTACAGGCATAATTACATGCCTGTATGTCTTTACATATGCCTCTTTGTTGTAGCATTTGTGGACAAAATCAATAATTGGCCTTTTACGTGCTTGTATTGCTGCACATGCATGTACACATGGATAACCTGTTAATTGAAATAACCCACATGTACACGTCCAATCCTGTAGGTCTACAACTACGGTTTTGTTAATACCACAATCAACTTCATATATCCAGCCACTAGCCCATATAGCAACACATGTCCTACTCAATCTTACATTTTTCTCAATCTTCTCATGGATGTTTGGACATATTTTACCTTGAAATTTTTCCATCCCAATCCTCTTTATCTGGAATCGTTGCATTAGTCTTCTTCTGATCCATTCAAACATCCCAACCACAACCAACTCCCTTGCTGGAAGAATGTAATTGTTAAATGACTCATTTAAATTGTCAACCAATATGTCACACTTACTTCTTCCACTGAAGTGTGATCTGGCCCAAATAGTTGGTGGAAATTTTGAAAGCCATGCTGATGCTTGTGAGTCAACTTTTTCCATGTCTTTCATTGCCACATGCCAGTCTGCCTCATTTCCAGCACTTGCACATGCCCAAAACATGTCCTTCAGCTCTTTTCCTTTAAATTTTTGGCTGAAGTTTTGATACATATGTCTTACGCAGAACCTATGCTCAGAGTCAGGAAAAAGCTCTCTAAGAGCTTGAGCAAGTCCTTTTTGTCTATCTGAAATAAATGTCCAGGGTGTGTTGTCCATCCCCAATCCTAAATCATCCACTAAAAGATGTAGGAATCACCTCCATGAGTCATACCTTTCAACTTCAACAGCAGCTAGTGCTATTGGGATCATATTATTATTACCATCTCTTCCTAAGGCAGATAATAACTGGCCTCCAAATGCACTCTTTAAAAAGCACCCATCTAGACCAATAATTAGTCTACATCCCTCAAGAAATCCCTACTTCCAAGCATGAAGACAAAAGTACATTCTTTCAAATGTACCAGTAGATGCTGCATCAGGTTTGTCAACTTGAATCTTCACTATGCTACCAGGATTATATTTCAGGATCGTGGCTGCATAATGCCACAGATTATGATACTGCTCCATGTCTAATCCCTGTATATCTTCTACACAGCTTAGATGGAGTGACATTGACCATCAAATCCCTTTTAACATCATTCTGAAAACCAATTAAGTTACACTTAGGATCATCCCTAATCTTAAATTGATATCTTTGGCTAAGATATCTTGATGTAACATGTTTGTTGTTGTACTCTCTACCACAACAATGCTCACCCTTCAAAGTCTTGATCTGGAAGGTACTAGTCCCTTCAACTTTTGATGCATGGATCCTCCATGAACAACCCCTCTCACACACAGCTGTAATTCGGTAGGAATCATTTCTGATCCACTTTGTTTCATACCCCTCTTGTATATTCCATTCCAACAAAGCCAGCCTGAATAATCTAAAATTTTTAAACTTGTGGCCTATTTTTAGTTCAAAAACAGGCTTCTTAAACTCAACTTCTGGATAAAATCTAGATATTCTTCAACATTCTCACCATCAGAACCAGTCCTCTCAAGCAGCTCCTCATCTGGGATTACAGGTTCATTCCAATTGTGATCTAATCCAACTTCACTGTTCAGTCCTTCAAAGTCTTCTTTAGGCTGTTGTTGTTTCTGCTTTCCACTATCTTGCAAGTGTGAACATGCAGAATAGTACTTGGCTAGTCTTTCCCTCTCCTCAATAGTAGGTTGATCTCTTGCAGCCAGTTTCTTTGGACTTTTCAGATCACCCTTCAGAGCAAACACATGCAACTTTGGCTTCGCAACCTCTTTCTCAGATGGTTTCACAGCAAAAATATCTTCATCCTCTATGCTCTCAAGCCCCTCATCTAACCAATCAGGCTCAAAATTTATTGATTTATCCACTTTGTCCGCATGCTCAGAGTCTGCTTTATCTGTAGTTTCTTCACATGCGTGGCTAGCATTTGCACCCTCTTTTTACAACATACTGGCCCCATCACAATGCTCGGGAGGCTCTTCAAATGCCTGGTCCCTACTAACACTATATATCACCCTTATAGGAAGATGCAAATGCGCATCATTCATCAACTTAATATCATCATTCCCTGCAATTGGCAGCAATCCAGTTTCCATGTCCAAAATCCGGTACACACCACCAAAAATGACCCTAGTTGCATCCTTCTCAATTAGCTTGAACATTCTACACAGTCCAACTATGGACAGCTCACTTGGATCTCTATCCTTCCATATGGCTAGCTTGTAGTCTCCTACATAGGCTGTGTTGGGCTCACTTCTAAAAATTCCTCCAAAGTACATGTGTATCTCAACCATTTCTTTTTCTTTTTCTTGTATGTTGTCTTCTGATAACCAGAAAAGTGCAAAAAAATTTTTTATTGTTATACACATATATAAAGTAAGTTGATTGTACTTTATGTAATAATTTATGTTGACAACTACTACTCACAAGAATCTGGCCCCATCTAGACATTTAGGAATTGCCAACAATAACAACAATCTCTCCACAGCTAGAATTTAACAACAATCTGGCCCCATGATGGTGATATATTTAATTTCTTCTTTCCAACAACTCGAATGGCACCAAACAGCAAGAATTTATCAACCTTTTTCTTATGGCTTTATCATAAAAGTCATATACATATAGATCTAGAAATGCAGATTCAACTATTTATTCACAACAAAATTCAGATTATTCAAACAAACTAAGATATATAAGAAATTAGAAACATCAATCGTAACAATCACAGTCCATCTAAGTCTATAAATAATCATTTCAATACACAGTAGCATACAAATCAAGGTGTGTAATCAAGGTGTTTATGAACATTATTATCCAGATTATTTTCCCAAACAAAGAGATCGTAAAAATAGGATGGATTCAAAGCTTAGAAGCTTACCCATCCTGCTATGGGTCTTCTCCCGAGGCTTCGATATGATGCAGTTGATGTCTTGTTGTCCTGTGCTTGCAATTGACGTCCTATTCTGCTAGAATTCTTCACTAATTGTTCAGAAATTTTTCAATCTAGGGTTTCTTTTTGTCGCCCTCCGCCTCTTTTTTTCCAATTCACAATTGCACGAAAGCTTCGAACGGAGTGACTTATAGAGGGGCAATTTTGACATTTTTCATTCAACCGTTAATTGTGGATGTTTTCGGTCAGATTTCACTTTAGTTGAAACTACGGGGAGTCAGATTATAGGTTTCCAAAACATAAGGAGGTAAAGTGAACATTAGCCAAACCACAGAGGGGTTTTTGGTATTTAACCCTTTTTTTTAGTCCTTTTTACTTCACTTTCAAGTTTGTTTGAGTACTTGTTTTGTGACTTTTTTTTGTAGGTGAATGACAAGAAAATACCATTCTTGTAGAATTTCTTAAGGGAATATGCTAGAATGAGGGAGCAGAGCTATTTCCTTGTAGTTTATGTAACCGGTTCAGAAGGGCTTAAAATGGTCAAAACTGGTTGAATAGGGGCCTCATGAACCCATTGCAGGTCTAGAGAGTATTTGACTCTGTGCAACTAGCTAAACGACTTAGATAGGCCTCAATTGATTCTGGTAACTAGCTGGACTCCAAGACAAGGCTTTAAATTCAATTTTCTCCTTTTTTTATTCATTTTTCTTCATTCTTTTCTTTTCAAAATTTTAGTAACCCTCTCATCTACTCTATAAAATGTTATTGCATGTGTCATTATTAATTTATGGCTAGAAATATTGAAGAAAAAAAACAAAAAAAAGTAGCAGAAAATAAAAGGAAAATAGAAAACTATGGTGACTTACTAACAACACAAGGCCATCAAAGAAGCTTGAGAAGGATAGCCACAAATGGCTACCAAGCAGTAGCATTGTGCATGCTGTAAAGTTGCAACTACTGTAAAACCTCTATCAATTAATAACCTTGAAACCATGCAAATTCCATTAATTTAAAGAGATATTAATTAATCAATAAATTAATAATATATTAATTTACTGAGTGTACTGACAATTTAAAGAAACACTCATTTAATCAATTAAAATTTTACTTTATTTTATAAAAATAAAAATTATTCTATTAATAAAAGGAGACTAAAAGTCTATGGAATATAAACTAATCCATATCTACTTAATTTGCACGTAAATGTAATTCTATAAATGTCTTCAATGTATGTACGCAACTCATATCATTTTCTGTTACTAAGAGGTTAAAAAGGCTTCCAATTTATTATATCCATATAATAAATCAGATTAATATTATTATGTATATAAATGATTTGGAAGTATTCTTATAATAATCAAATACAAAATTTTCTGACTTAACTCATTGATAAACTATGACTTGCCATCTAAAAGGTGTTCATAAACCAACAATTGGCTCATATTTTATGATACATTATTTTAGTAGATTATTAATTTACGAGATGAATGGGACCAAAGGGTTATCTAAGGTTTTCTAAAAAATTACTATTTTATTATTTTGTCAAAATTATTAATTTAACTCATTAGCCCAAGTTGGTACCATAAAAATTATTATTTAATGAATATTATTAATTTATCGAGGTTTTACTATACTCATGGCCAAAGAAAAGGATTCTGAACCTTTATTAATCACTGTTACTCCCTGGGATGGTGGTGAAAGTGGTGAGTAAAGAAATTTTTTGAAAATTTCATAATAGCTGATTATATACTTGATTTTGAAAATTCATAACATACTGTAGAAATATCTAAATTGAACGCTGTTTGCTTTATATAAATCTATACAAAGAATACTACCTTTAATTTTAATGGTCAAATAAAGTCTACGTGAATTATAGTGATTATTGAAATAAGGTCAAATTGTTCACATGTTTTCAATGATAGGTTGACTTTCAAACCCAACAATCAGTAATAGTGTCAAGGATTTTGAGAATGTTTCTCATAAAAGTTCTAAAGTTTTGAATGTAATTTCTTCTAGTATCCTTTGATTTTGAAAACGAGTTTTTGACGCCAAGTTATGATTGATTTACTAATCAGTTTACAAATTTTCTACTTGTATCTTAAGTCATGCTTTTGAAGTAAAAAATTCCTAAAGGCTTGTGTAAATAGCATGAGATGTCTTAGGGACATTTTATACTTAGTAAAAAAGTTGGAAAAAACTGTTTTTCTAATTTTTACATGCTCAAAAGTTGGTTTAGAGTAATGTTTTCAAGTACAGTGCAAAGTTGGAAAAATTTGTCAATCAATTGCATGCGTCATAGTAATGAAAGATTGTAGAGGTTACTCTAGGGTAACTAAATTAAGGTTACAGAATTATGGATGATAGTAATTGATGGATGATTTGTGTAAATGTAAGGTATATTGCAAGTTCAAATGAAAATTGAATTTTAAGGATTGGCTATTGAAGCAGGTGAGTAGTGTTTGCTATCTTTACTTTTCAAAATGATAATTGAATAAGTAATTTATAGAAATAAAGTATGTTTCGATGTTACTTGTGACGACACCACCTTCCCCTAAGGACTCAAACACTTAATAACAAACCTTGGTTACAAGTATAACTACCTTCAAAGCAAGAGTCACATTTTCAAACGACAGTACAAGAACGATCCTTTGACAAATATATGATATAGTGATCAATACAATCTTATGATACATTACTAGTTCAATCCTACAAAAGTCAAGTTCTAAAACTTACAAGAACAAAACTAGAGACTTGATACAACTATGTTAAAGCAAAAGATTTAGACAAAACTCAGCCCTTCCTAGTCACTTGCCCAAGCACTCACCCCCTGTAAGGAAAACAAAACTAAAAGGGTGAATTTTCGCTCAATGAGGTTCTAAGAAGATCATGCAATCAATATTCTAGTAAACAACCATAGGATAGAGCAAAACCTTTTAACAAAACAATAACACATTCATATAAAAGGATACGGGCTCTCAAGAGCATGTTAAAGTAGCTTGATCAAGATTCAAGATTTCCGTTGACACTCCGTCAACTTTGCTCCATGATACTATGAAGTATTTCACCTTTTCACGTCATTCTCCGATCACCGTTCAACTCCTTACCGGGCCCGCACATCAAACTCAAGAAGGGTAATATTCGGGTATACTGATTCAAGATCAAGTTCCAATTCAAGTTCGAGTGGCAAGACCCATAGTTCATTGATCTTATCGACCAAGCCCTCGCTAGCTTAACTCGACAAACTAGCCAATGGGGTTTGGGGCCCCAAGCATGCAATGGAGTCATTGGAATAACGACCCAAATGACTATCAAGCCAAGCACGAGTAAAGCAACTCATTTGATTCAAGTATCAGAAATCTAGTCATGAAGGGTCGAGTATGATAAGGTACATACTCGCTCAGGCAATATTCATTCAAGAACAAGTGCCTTAACCAAACAAACATATCATTCAAGTAAGGAAACATGGCACGTAAACACTTCACAAGCACATAGAACACTCACCATTGAAACAAATCTTAAATGTCCGCCTCAGGTGCAACTTCAGCCTCACTTCCAAGCCCCAGAATCAAGTATATAGAGTGCAAAAAGATCCACTACTCCAAGCCACAATATTTAAAGGAATTTACTTCCAAGTCAACTAAGTAATCTCACCCCAAATCACATGATTCTAGCTCAATTCAATGATTTAAGTAAATGGTAATGCAAAAGTTCTTATTTTCCTCCACTAATGTGAGCTTAAATTGTCCAAAATAGTTTGGTTGTTAGGCTGGAAATTTAACGCTTAAAACAATGAAAAGTGAGATTTTCACCTCTTAAAACCTATCATTTTTTACTCAATCCACCACTTATACTAGGGTTAATGTCTAATCAAATGTTTAGGGAATTAACAAGATGATTTCACCACATAAAACCTGTGACAGCCCCACTTTCCCCTAAGGCGAACCAAAGGGGTGAGCGGACTGCCTGCCCAGCTCTCGCCAGGACTAACGATGCAGACCAGAACTATCTATAACGATCCGGAACTTACAAACGAGCGTAAACAAGTCAAAATGGTAAAACAACTCAAAATAAAAAAAAATAAAATCCGGAGTCGGCCATGAATAGTAACCGACCCGTCAGAACCCAACCGAAATAGCTAACAAACATTCACATCTGAACTTTAGCGTTTACAAATCAAAATGACATACAAAAGTTTTCAAAAGTTAATATATACACATGGTTTGCCAAATTAAAAGAGAAAACGCCCCCAAAAGTACACTTAGGGTTTTAATACATGAGCTATACAAAAGATATGGTCAACTAGCTCAATTTGGCAGCCATTTGTCAAATTCAGACCAAAAGGGGTTATTTTCCTGTAAGGAAAACAAAAGGAGCAGAAAGGGGTGAGCTTGCGCTCAATGAGGTACCAAACAGATAGCATTAAAATCATGGCATTTCACATTTAACAAATAAGATACACATGTCAGATGTAAAGCAAAGGAACCAATGATTCAAATCAAAAGGATACGGGTGGCTCTCAGGAGCCAAATTTCCAGCGCAGTACTTGATCCAAACCGGTTGACTGTCCGTCAACGTATATAGAACCAACGCGTCCGTAGACCCCTCTTTACACCGAATTCCGTCCACCAAACACCCCTTTACCTGGCCCACTCACCGTAACCGAACAGAAATGGTAATACTCGAGTATACCCGGAATCAAGGGTCTCAATACCCAAAATCCCCGAACAGACTACCGTGGTTCGTTATCTAATCGTCCAGGCCCTTGCCGGCCCGACTCGAATAACTTAGCCACAGGATTGAGCTCATAGGTCATAGAAATCCGAACAGATGCAGACACAGATAACAGATTCAGATACAGATACAGAATAGCAGATTCAGATAGCAGATTCAGATAGGCACTCAAAATTGGCATATGGACAGACAAGAGAACGAGTGTGATAAAGTACACCCTCGTCTCCAACAATTAAACAGATTGCAGAGCAAAAATCAAGTTAAACAGCAATGGAGGGGAGTGGTACACTCACCGGCTCAACTTCAAAAGTTTTCACTTCAGATTGGCCTTAATCGCCAAGAAACCCTAAAATAATCAAAATAAACCAATTGAAGGTTTTACTTCCAGAATCGATTAAACAGAATGCACATGTGAGGCTCGACTACTAGTCGTATGCCTCGCCAAATAGTTACTAATGCAAGGGTGCAAAACATGATTTTCTTGGAAACGAAAAGGTAGCATGAAGACCTAGGCGCAAACAACCCAAAAGCCTTTCATTCTACCAAAAGGCAAACCCAACTTAAAGGAACCAAACGGCCTAGAAAATCGGGCAGCACTTCCCCTAAATTTCTTACTTTTCCAGCCATTAAGGCTTCATTCTATCCTCAAATCAGTCCCAATATCTCACACAAAATTCATCTCATTTCCCAAAAGCCGTTCACTAGGCTCAAAGTGGTACAAGTACAAAAGTTAACTAGGAAACAACCGAAATGAAAGCAAGCCCTAAAAGAGACTCGATAACGAGTCATAAACCAATGCCAACCACAACCCCAATAAGGTTTTATAAACATATACAAGCATGATAGCAAACCAGAAATTAAGAAAGGGCTTTAACTTAAGCCTTGATAAGAAAACCGGTTTTGACGTCATAATGCGGTAATGGCACAACTCTCACTACAATTATCGGTTGGGGGTGTAAGACCCACCGTTTCGAAGCTATGGAACAGGGCTACAATAATGTAGAAGACCACTCAATCCAGTTCCTGACACAACTAGGTCAAATATACGAAATACTATACCAGAATTCCCAAAACAGGTTTGCAAAACGCAGAAAACTGTAATCAGTATATCTCAGTCCATACAAGTCTAAATGCCGAAATTCCAAAGGCATAAGTTAGCTAAGTCATCCGGCTAAATTTCATCAGAAGACACCAACTCCAAAATCCAAACCAAAACCAGTCAAAATGGCCAAATACAAACTCAGTTTTCGCATTCTGATCAAAGCAGAACAGCTACAGTAATTTCGTCATAACTCACTCTACACTAATCCAAATGCCCTGAAATTTTACAGGCACCTTATACACATCAATACCTACAACTTTCATGTTTTGAGCAAAGTCCAATTCGGACTCTAACCCAGTGATCTAAAACCGGACAGAATTGGGGTTCAAGAACCCTAACTTTTCAAATTTCACACCAAATCCAAAATTGATTGCATTTAACCACAATTCACACTCACTAGAGTCATTTCCAACCATTACAATTCATCATACAAGCCCCCAACATCAAGATCATATTAAACCAGAAAAAATCCCAATAAAATAAAAACTTCACCAAAACTCTTCAAATCAAGAAATAAATCACACTTTCACACACTCATGCCACTTCTAAGCATCATATAACCATCATTAAAGGTAGTAGGGTGTTTCAAGCTTCACTTACCAAGAAACAAGAGAGAGGAAGATGTGGAGCACCTTAGTCCTTCAAACAAAGTTCACCAAACAACTTGCTAGCACTAGAAGGAAAGTTTTTATGGAGTGAAATCTTGTTTATGGCCTTGATTGAGATGATTTGCTAGTAGAAACTTGAAGATTGGAGAAGTTTTCCTTCTTGCAAGAGTGAGAGAGAGAGCCGGCCAAACAAGAGAGAAAAATGGTGATTTTTTGGTGAATTTTGGATATTTAATCCCTTGGTCAAATAAGTCAAAACAATGAATAGTAATTCTTAAAAGTTCAACCAATAAGAAAATGACACGTGGCACCTTATTAAATGCATTCCTATCCTTCTTTTCTCTCTCACATCAATCACTTCACACACTCTACTTATCCCTTAACACCCGATAAATTTTAAACAGTATCCGAAACTTAACCTTATTGGCCGAATTTATCCGAACTTTTCGCACTAGTGGGTCCCACGTCCACTATTTACTCTTAATGTTCTAAAAATTCTCCAATGCTAGAAAAATCATCTTAAAACTATAATTGCTCATAAAATTCACTAAGAAAATATTTCTAAGTCAGAAAATGCAGAAAACATGCAATTAAGGGGAAATAAACCCTAGGAAAATAATTGGGGTTTTACGGGTTCTCACAAAACCAATAGTAAAACTAAACAAAATCACTCTCTCTATCAACCAGCTTTAAACAAAATTTCCAGCCATGAAAACAGTGAAAGAAATAGAGTTTAAACCACTTAAAGGTCATATTTTGGTTCAAATCCAATACACACTTGTAGTTTAAAGTCTCATAGAGTGTTTGAACAAAAATTGAGCTTAAAATCATCATGAAATTGTGGAAATCAAGGCTGAAATTCCAGCCCCTATTTTCAGCCAGCAAGCAACAAAATTTCCAATTTTTTTCCAAACATTCCTCTAACCAATTTCTCAAATTTTCAACCAAACCTACCTAGCAAATCCATAAAGTTTTATCACCAACATAACAAAAGATATCTATAGCCAAAATCTTAACAAGAAAACCACCATAAGTGCATATAACATCCAAACCCTAAGAACTCAAGTATCAAGTTCAAAAATCATCTACTTAGCAAACTTCCAAGATGCACCACAAGATTCATCCAAGATTCACTTATCTTACACATAAGTCAAAGAAAGAAGGATGATCTTGTATTTTACCTCTTTTACTTTCCAAACCAAAATGAAATTCAACCCGCCATTCACCAAATCTTCTTCCCTTCCAAGCTTAAGTCAAGGTTGATGGAAAAACCAAGATCTCTCCTTCCTTTTCCCACAAAATCTAAGCAAAATTGAAGCTAGATTGGATGAAGTTTTTTTCTTCCCCTTTTCCTCCCTAATTTCGGCCCTCTCTCTCTCTTTCTCTTTGTGTTTGATTTTGGAAGACAAGTAATGAAAAATGGTAAGAAAATCTTGGTCAATGAAGTCTTAAAGAGATAAAACTTGGTTCCTATTGTGCTACATGTCTAATTCTCTTAGTTTCTTGCTTCAAATATCTCAATTCTCTCTTATTGCACTAAACTCCTTTTTTCCACTATATTCCTCACACACCTCACTAAAAGTCGCTATCACCATGCTCACTAATTCCCACATGCAACGATTAATAAAATCATGATGACTACAAATCACTATCAAATCATTAGACAAAGAAATAAATAGACAATCAAATAAGTTGTTAAGTGACTAAAATGCAATGTAGGTAAAACTGTAGAACATGTAAAATGGCAATTTTTTTTTGAGTTCTCACACCCTCTCCTCTTAAAAGAATTTCGTTCTCGAAATTCTCACCTTACCTTACAAATAGGTCGGGATGTTTCTTTTACATTCCCTCCTCTACTTCCCAAGTTGCTTCTTTCATCTCGTGGTTCTTTCAAAGAACTTTAACCATGGAAATCTGCTTGTTTCTTAGTTCTTTCACTTTTCGATCTAAAAGTTGCACTGGTCGTTCCTTGTAGGTTAAGGTCTCATCAATTTCAATATCTTCTGATTGGAGCACATGAGTTGGATTTGGGTGGTAATTCTTTAGCAATAAGACATGGAAAACATCATGAATTCTAGACAAACTCATTGGTAATTCCAATCGATAAGCAACTTTTCCCACTCGTTGGAGAATTCTAAAGGGTCCCATATATCTCGATTTAAGTTTCTTTTCCTTTCCGGTCATGATGCTTCTTAGTAGTGTAATTTTAAGAAATACTTTATCTCCAATTTCAAATTCCAAGTCTTTCCTTTGATTATCCACATACCTTTTCTGTCTGCTTTAGGCCATTTGAATTTTTTGACGTATATTGTTCACCTTCTCATAAGTTTCTTCAACCCATAGTACCGTCGACGGATCTAAAACTTTTTTTTCCCCTACTTCATCCCAATAAATCGGCGATTGTCACTTACTTCCATAGAGAACTTCGTACGGAGCCATTTGGATGGACGAATGATAACTGTTGTTATATGCAAACTCAACCAAGGTCATGTGCTAGCCCCAACTTCCACCAAAGTCCATGATACACGACCTCAACATATCCTCAAGGGTTTGAATGGTCTTCTCTGATTGCCTATCTGTTTGGGGATGACAAGTTGTACTAAAACTTAATTTAGTCCCTAAAGCTCCTTGTAGTTTTTGTCAGAATCGGGATACGAATCGAGAATCTCTGTTAGAGACTATACTCACCGGTATCCCATGTAATCTCACAATTTCATCCAAATATATTTAGCTTGTTTCTTTAAGGAATACTTCATATTAACTAGCAAGAAATGAGCTGACTTGGTCAATCAATCTACTATTACCCAAACTACATCATGCCTCTTTTGAGTCCGTGGTAACCCTGATACAAAGTCCATAGTAATATGTTTCCACTTCCATTTTGGTATTTCTAATGGCTGCAACAATTCAGATGGTTATTGGTGTTCGCCTTTTACTTGTTAATAGGTAAGGCAAGTTTGGATGAACTGTGCAATCTCCCTTTTCATATTATCCCATCAATATAGTCCCTTTAGATCTTGATACATTTTGCTACTTCTGAGATGCACCGTATACTTGGAACGATAAGTCTCCTCCAAAATTTTTCTTTTTAACTCCTCATTTTTTTGGTATTACTAGCCGATCTCGAAACTTTAGAATCCCATTAGATCCCATTTTAAAATTTGGTAACTCTTTCCTTTGTACTTTTTCCTACCACTTTTGTACCATAGGTTCTTTTACTTGCACCTCTTTAATCTGATCTAGTAAAGTAGATCTCACAGTGATATTTTCAAAGATTATTTTCTATCTTTTATAGCGAGGGTTCCACTCACTGGCCTTCCCCAATAAGTCCCACTTCTTAACCATTCAACTTGCCACTTGAGCCTTTCGACTTAAAGCATCGACTATCACATTGGTCTTTTCACGATGATAATTAATAGTATATTCGTAATCCTCCAAAAATTCTGTCTATCGACGTTGTCTCAAATTCAATTCCTTCTGAAAGAAGAGATACTTAAGACTTTTATGGTCAGTATATATCTCAAATATCACCCATATAATTAATGTCGCTATTTTTTCAAAACAAAAATCATAGCAGCTAATTCTAAGTCATGAGTTGGATATTTTTGCTCATGAGGTTTCAACTTCCTAGAGGCATAAGCAATCACATTTCCATTTTACATTAATACACATCCTAATCCCTCTCTCGAGGCATCGGTATACGCTGTGAAGTTATCCTTTCCATTTGGTAAAACTAAAATTGGGGAAGTTGTCAGTCGTTTCTTAAATTCTTAGAAACTACCCTCACACTTAGTATCCCAAACAAACTTACCATATTTCTTAATCAACTCGGTTAAAGGCCCTACAATTCTAGAAAAATCTTGGATGAATCGGCAGTAATATCCTGCTAGATCCAAGAAACTACAAAACTCAGTCGGATTTTCTGGCTATTTCCACTTAGTAACGGCTTCCATCTTAGTTGAATCTATAGTAATTCCATCCTTTGAAATTATATGCCCCAGAAAAGATATTTTCTCTGATCAAAACTCACATTTATTAAATTTGGCATTCAATTGATGTTCTCTTAAGGTTTGTAACACTATTCTCAAATGTTGTTCATGCTTCTCACGAGTTTTAAAATAAACCAGAATATCATCAATGAATACTATAACAAACTGATCCAAATAGGGTTTAAAAACTCAGTGCATCAAATCCATGAAGGAGGCTAGGGCGTTTGTCAGTCCAAAAGACATCACGGCAAATTCAAAATACCCATATCTCGATTTAAAAACAGTCTTGGGCACATCTTTCTTCTTGATCCTTAATTGGTAATATCCTTGTCTAAGATCCAGTTTAGAAAACACCACGGCTCCTTTCAACTGATCAAATAATTCATCAATGTACGGTAAAGGGTATTTAGTCTTGATTATAACATTATTCAAGTCCCGATAATCTATACATGACCTCCAACTCCCATCTTTTTTCTTAACAAATAGTAATGGAGCTTCCCACGGAGATTCACTCTCTTGAATAAATTCTCGTTCTAACAAATCTTATAATGGCACTTTCAATTTCTTCAATTTGGCAGGTGCCATCCTATAAGAAGGTTTTTGAAATGGGTGTTGTCCCGGGTACTAAATCTATTTTGAATTCTACCTCTCTCTCTAGTGGCAACAATACTAATTCATCAGGAAAAATATTTGAATATTCTCTTACTACCGACACATCTTTGATCTCTATCTTATCCCGGGGGTGTTGATGTGAAAAGTTAGGTATCCTTGGCTTCCTTTACTCAACAATTTTCTAATCCAAATTCCCGCGATAAGAATAGACGAGGCTAATTTACCCCTCACATCTAGCCTTAATGTAGCCTTTCTAAGTATACAAAATTCAATCACTTTCGTTTTACAATCCAACCGAGTACGTTAGCGAATTAATCAATCCATTCCTACGATGATGTCATACCCTTTGATGTCTAAACTTATCAAATCTACCAACAATTTTCGCTCTCCAACCCAAATCTCACAATTTTGATAGATAGTGTTGGTAATTAGACATTGGTCGCCAGTGGGGGTTCTAACTTCTAGATCATAGGATAATTTATGAGCTTTGATATCAATCCATACATAAAAGTTGGGTTCACAAATGAATGGGTTGCACCAAGGTCTATCAAAATCTTAGCCAAGTGACGGAAAATAAGGATCGTATCTTCGATAATTTCAGACAAATCTAGGATTTGGTGTTGATCTATTACATACAATTTGACTGGCACTCTCGACTTGCTCCCTCTTATGTTCGATTGCTTAGAGTTTGCCCTGTCGGTCGCTGGACATCACTTCTCTCTCTATGCACATTCGGGCAATTAACAATCATATGTTCGATACTTCTGCAACGCAAGCATTTCTGCCCTTTTCTCCAACACTCGTCCTCGGTGTGATTAGATTTTTTACAAAATTCACAAGTTACATGTGACGACCCCACTTCTCCCAAGGGTGAGCCCAAGGGTATCGGCGGGCCGCCTGCCTAGCTCGCGCCAGGACTCAAAACTTAAAGCAATAAAACGAGATAGATCGAAAGAGCACTATATACAACATATACAATCCCAAAAGTTATATTTACATCTTCAAAAGTCTCGAGTCAAACCACTCTAATACACTATAACCACAACCAGCAGAAGATAGACCCTAAGAAGGGTTCTTATACAAACCACCAAAACAAAAACAAACATCCTAACTGTTCAACTATTACAAGCCAATCTAACTATACTAGTGTACGAGCCAAAAGTCCCCGCGTCGGCCCCTGCTAAGGAAAACAAATGGAAAGGGGTAAGCTATATGCTTAGCAAGTAAACAGGGGCGAAACCATAAATTTCACGTAACAACAGTTACACAGTAAGAGTAAAGCAAAAGCAGAAAAGTAACATCACATAATAAGGATACAGGTGGCTCCAAAGCCAATTCATATGCCATGCGTGATCTCCTACCGACACTCCGTCGACCACACTCAATGGTCCGTAGAACTTCACTTGTACACCCACCGACACCTTATCACCCTCACTGGCCAGTCACCTCACAAACTTGCCCGGGCGAACGAAATTACAAACTTGAGCTTGAGTCACAAGCTCGGGTCACAAACTTGGTCACCTTCTTGGTGAACCGGATTCACAAAATTGGTTCATAACATGAACCTACAAACTTGGTGACCTCAGACTAAGTTGGACTGATTTCGACCAAGCCCTAACCGGCTCGAATAGTCCAAACAGGTCTTAGATCGGGCCCACGAACTCACAAACTTTGCAAACTTCACAAACTTTACTCGAAAGCCGCCCCGAGCCACAAGCTCAAGGGTTTTGGTTCCAAAAGGTTCATATACATATGCCAAGTACAATTATACATTCAAATTAGGGTTTAGGTCGAGTGCGGTAAAGTACACCCTCGCCTAAGTACCCCTTTCACATATCTCAAACACATAGCAAAGAAAACACACCAAACTGGCCTGAATACTTACTCAGAAACTGAAATAGCAAAAGTACGAAGTCGGATCGAAATGAACAACTAGTAGTGGGCCCCACCAGTTCCGCCCAACTCACCACCGTCTGAAATAGAAGATTGTGTCACATAATATCGCAAACGGCTACTATCGCCTAAAACAAGCAAAACGGCAAAATGACACGCGCGCACGTAAATATGACGGACGGAAACGGAAACGGCCGTTAGCGGAAACGGCAGACTTGACACTCATTTCTAGTTTACTCATAAGTTGAGCTACGAATATCGGATTAAGGCGTATGAGATGCCATATCGAAACTTAAAGGATGAACAACAACTGTTATGAAGACATCTAGAACTGAAACTGGAGGCTTCAGTCCCAAATGAACCAAACACAATCACTTACGAAATCTGGCCAATGCACAAATGGTCAGTTTTGAGTGCAAACTGTTTTCTATGTTACACATGGTCAAAAGAGCTGAAAATTGGCAGTTAGATGGTTCATTCCAAATGGAACAACTTTCATGAAGGTTGGCAATCCAAATTCGGAACGGAAATTGGTCATCAGGACCAAAACAGATCTGACCAGAAAATGGTCATTTCCACGGGCAGGCCTTGTTTGCTCGGCTATATCTCAGGTTTTATAAATCCGATTCATGAATTTCCAAGGGTGTTAGAAAGCTCTGATATAGGGCTATAAGTTTGGTGTTTTGGTCGCAAGCCCAAACAGCTTGTAACCCAGTCAAATGTGAAGCCAAAGTTCCAGTCGTAAACTGTCCGGATATAAGAACAGTCCTGACATGAATTCTTATTTCGATCATAACTAGAGCTACGGAACTCGGATTTTGATGCACTTTATAGCGTTTCGAAGCTGTGACCAAGATCTACATTTCTTATGAAGAAGTCGACACCCAGATCGTACTCTATCAAAATCGAAAAAGTCACGGTCAGAAACTTTCCAAAAACGTAACAGAATTTGATAGTCAAAACAGGTCTGAGTATTTCATTTATAACTCAGGATATACTAATCCGTTTAACCTGAAATTTTACAGGAATATCCAGGACTTAAGGGGCTACAATGTTGAAGAAGGAATCTTTGTCCAATTTTGAATGTAACAAGGTCAAAAATGCAAGACACTATACCAGAATCGCAAAACAGGATCACAAACTGTATTTGACCTCAATATGCGGTAATGGCACCAAATTCACTACGGTTATTGGATGGGGGTGTAAGACCCACCGTTTCGAAGCTAAGAAACAGGGCTACAACAATGTAGAAGGTCACTCAGTCCAAATCCTAGCACAACTAGGTCAAATATGCAAAATACGAATCCAGAATTACCAAAACAGGTTTGCAAATCACATAATGCTGTAATGAGTCCAACTCAGTCTATACAAGTCCAAATGCATTGATTCCAAAGGCATATGGTAGCTAAAACATTCCTCTATATTTCATCAGAAGACACCAACATCCAAATCCAAAGTAATTCCAGTCAAAATAGCCAAATACAAACGCAGTTCTGCCATCCTGATCAACCCAGAACAGCCACAGTAAAATTGACATATCTCACTCTACACTAATCCAAATGACATGAAATTTTACAGACACCTCAAACACATCAATACCTACAACTTTCATGTTTTAAACAAAATCCAATTCGGCCTCTAACCCTATGATCCAAAACCGGACAGAATAAGGGGTGATAAAACCCTAACTTTCCACAATTCAATCCAAACCCAAAATTGGTTGCAATTATCACTAATTCACACCTACTAGAGTCATTCCCCCTCATTATCAACCATCATAGATGACCACAACATCACATTCATATTAAACCAGAAAATTCCTCAAAAATATAAAAATTTCACCAAATCACTTCAAATCAAGAAATAAATCACAAATATCATCACTTTAGCCACTACTAAGCATAACTTAAGCATCATTAGGTGTAGGAGTATGTTCAATCATCACTTACCTAGTATACAAGAGAAGAGGAGTTGTAGACCACCTTAGCTCTTCCAAAAACTTCACCAAACTCACCACTAACACCAAATGGAAAGGTTGTATGGAGTAGAAACTAGTTTAGGCAATTGGTTTGGATGATTTGAGCTAGTTGAAAGCTTGAAGTTTGAAGAAGTTTTCTTCCTTCTTGGCAAGAGAGAGGGCGGGCTATGGAGGAGGTAAGAAATGGTAATTTTTGTGCAATTTTTAAGATATTTAACCATTTTGGTCAAAAGTCAAAAACATGAATAGTAAATCATAAAGTATAACCAATAAGAGAGTGACACTTGTCACCTCTTAAATGCATTCTTATCTTTCTTTTTCCTCTCACATCAATCAAATTTCACTCTCTACTTATCTCTTAACACCCGATAAATTTCACACAGTATCCGAAACTTAACCTTATTGGCCGAATTTTTCCGAACTTTTCGCACTAGTGGGTCCCACGTCCGATATACGTTCTTATTTTCTCAAAATCTAACCGATACTAGAAAAATCATCTAAAAACTATATTTACTCATAAAAATTATCTGGGGAATTTTTCTAATAAAGAAAATGTAGAAAAGGCGGGCGATAAATAATCTTCCACTTAAACTTTCTAATATTGTAACACTAGAGGTTTGCTAATCATTCAAACTTACTAAACCTTTGTAATTAAACAAATCCTATATTTACCTATGTCAAGGCACACACTAGAATACCGAATATAAATATAGCTTGAACCTTATAATAATAATACGTAAACTAGGATTTTCAAACTTAACCGAATTAGGGTTTCCTTCCTAGCCATAAAACCCTATTTTCCATACCGAATATCAAATAACCCTAATATCGACTTACGATCGGACTGGGGCCTCACATTACACGAGGAACCAACGCTTGCCCTCTTTGTGAGGTAGCTCTTTATTGTCCTTGCCCACTTTGGGCTCCTCTTGATAGGGCTCCTCTTAGTGTCCCCAAAATTCTCACTCCTCCTGCCCCTCTTCCAACCTTCGGTGGAAATGCATTTCAATTAACTTGTCCCAAATTAGTACTTGGTGTACCACTTTTCCTGGCATGAAAGGTCTTTACTTGACATCTTGCAATTTCAACCCTTCGAACTTTTTCAAGTGCTTTCCCAAAAGTAGTTATTTGAGTGGCCGCTAATGCTTCTTAGATTTTCACATTAACACCTTGCACAAAATGTCTTACTCTCCTTTGCTCTGTCATTACTAATTCAGGGGCGGACTTGGACAACTTAGTCAATAGTGTCTCATACTTGGCAACATTTTGAGCTTCCTGATGAAACCTTATAAAAACTCATCCTCTCTTTTATCGTGAATCAAGGGTGGAAGAAATTTTTCATTAAACTCTCGAGTAAAATTTATCCAAGTTCTAGGGTTGTGCTCCCTTTCCCACCTAACTCGTATTACATTCCACCAGGATCGAGCAGCTCCCTCAAACTAAAATATGAAAAATTCACTTGCCTCTCTTCTGGATAATTCAAAACTATGAAAATATCAATCATCTTTGCTAGCCAATTCTCGACTACTTCAGGATCAGGTCTGTTATTCTTGATTTTGATGATCACAAAGTACTTTGAAATGTTTATCTAACTTTCTTCAAATATAAGTGTTGTTTGCCTATCAAAGAATCAGGTACTAATATGTCATGAACTGCAAATCAACCAAAAGAAGAAGCAAAAACAGGTCACTCATGTCGGACGTCCGAAAGGAGAAAGAACATCAAGAAGGGAGCTCTGTCGGACGCTCATAAGGAAGCATCGGACGTCCGGAAGGATCGGACGCACACCTCGGATGCACATCAACCGCATCGAACGTCCGAAAAATTCCAAGATGACTTGCCAACCCTCTGCCTACGATCGGACGCTGTGCTGTCGGACGATATAAACGCATCGGACGTTCGAACTTCAACTTGGCTGTTTTCGGACGATTGGTTCGGACGATGATTTGGTCGTCGGACGTCCGACAGCTCCAACGGCTAACTGACTCTTCATCTACCTTCTATCCGTTGGAAGCATTGATGAAGCCCATTTTGTCGCGCCCCATTTTTTGAAAAAATAAAATGATTGTTTTTGGGATTTTATTGGTTTGGAAAAAGTGAATTTTTTGATAAAAATAAAAATGGGTCTAAATGGGACTTTTGAAAATGCGACGATTTGACCCAAGAAAAATAGTTCAAAAAGGGTTTTTTATATGAAAAATGGAGTTGCCACTTGATATAGAGTTAGGGTGTACCAAGTCACCCAAAAAGTGAATTTTTTAAGGAAAAAAAATAAGAAACCCTTTTGAACGACTCCTAGTCCACGCAAACAAAGAAAAAGGTTCGGGAGTCACATTTGACGAAGGGGAAGGCAAGGAAAAAATCCAAGGCACCCCTTCGACCTAGCCAAGGCTAGTTGCGTGATTTAACCCTTATTTTCCTAATTTTTTCTACCCAAAGTATGTATTTGCAATTTGGACAAAGACTAATGAATGAGAAATGCAATCCTAAATTCTATGATGTCTCTCGTGAGGTTTTTGGTCCCAAACCACATGAATTGTGGCGGCCAATAAAGGGAAACCTCATAGAGGTCGATTGATGCAAATGGTGACTCAAGTGCAAGTGTGCAAGTGTAGGAAAAGATTCATGTATGAAATGGTGTAAAAAACAAAGTGTTTGTGTGCGAATGTGTAAAGAAAGTGCATGTGTGAATTTGTATGAAAAATCAAAGTGTTTGTGTGTGCAAGTGAATGAAGATAGAATCGTACATATATAAGTGAAACTTGAATTTCATTTGTGAAGTAAAGTAAATAAATGATAAAGATGTAGTGAAAAATATGGATTGAGAAATGTAAGAAAAATGTGATTAAAAGAGTATGGAAGTGATAAAAATGAAAGTATGACCCTAGGGGAATGCAACAAGTTGGGTACGGGGGTTGACTTCTAACTTTTCGACTTCGATTTTCCCTTTGATTAGAAGGTAAAACTAGCGTGCTAAGGCTATCGAGTAGCCACACTCGCTCGTTTCCCTTATCAAGAGGGGATTTTCACGCAAATGAACCCTAACTAGCATGAGATGCAAGTCCTAAAGTGAAGGGGAAGGGGTTTGAGGAACATACCAAGTGATAAAACTAAAAAGAATGCATGACATGTGGTGATCATGCACTTAATAAAAAAGGGAAAAAAGAACCTATTGGGTCTAGCATTGGACTAGCCCTTTCTATGACATCCTACTATCATTAGATTAGTGAAAAAGATGAACCACAACTAGCGTTGGACTAGTGTGGTGACGTACATTCATCCATTCCATTCATCTATACTACAAAAAGCGAGTAGACATGCAAATCACCTAAATCATGTAGCACTTATCATGCTCGACTAGATGCAAGATCCTAATAAAGCATTTAACATATAACACATAGGCATGCAACCATTATATTTGCTAACTAAAACAAAGGGGAAAGGGAAAATGGACCAAATTACTTGCTACGCCCTATCTATTACAAGCCAAGAGGTGTACACATACCCCATTAATAAAAATCAAAAGTAAATGAAATAAATGAAAGGAAATAAGGAGAGGCTAGGAAAGCAAGTAGACATGCAAATTTCAATTAGCACATTAGTCCACATAGGAGAGAAACAAAAGGGGTAAAAGAGATTATACCTCCCCGTTGGTGATACTAAGGAAGTAAACGAACTCAACTTGGCTAGAGTCACCCAAGAAAAGACTAACTTAGGCTAAAATCACCAAAAACAAAAGATTAATGCACCAATTTAGTGATAAGATATAAACTAAACAATTTGAACCCACCAGAACATCAAAACTTTCTTCAATTGCAACTTTAAAATGGCCAAATAATGCATAATTCCCAAGCAAAAGTGAATCATTGATCAAATTTCTAAAATAGCAAAACATCGAGGACCCAATTGCAACTATTACCAAACATCCAAATCCAATTGAAACATTTAAGCACTTCAAAGGTCCCAAAAATAATAAAAGCCAAATAATGGTTCAAATTGCAAATACCTTAGGACTCAATTGCAAGAAATTGGAGCATGATTGGGCTTTTGCGGAATAAGGAGGAACTTTGAGGGATCAAATTGATTGAGTATTCCAATTTTCCAGGTCATAGTGGCATAAGGGGAACTTGAGTGGTCAAAATGCAATTATTCTAGGACTTGATTGCAAGAAATTATAACATCCTTTGGCTTTTGTAGCATTAAACACCAATCAAAGGGTTAAAGGGCAGTTTTTCATCTTTGTTTGCATGCCAACTTACGTAGAAGAAAAGAATTTCTGCCGAAACTGAAGCTTAACAAAAGAAGGTCTGCGGCATTTCATCTTCAACCATAGATTTCAGAAATTAACTCAAACTTTGATCAACCCCTCTCAAACCAACGTCCAATCTTTGAGTTAAGCAACACAACACACAACTTTGACATGCAAAATCATGGAAACTTTCATGCAAAAGACCACTACAAAACAGCTTCTGCAACAAAAATGAAGCTTGCTGTCTTCTTTAGTTCCTACATTATTTCATTGGCATAACCAAACATTTGCCAACTTAACACCTCAAAAGGTAAAACAAACATATCAAGACCCATTAAAACATTCCAGCAGAATCGTCCAACATGTTAACAAAGATCCACAACCTCAACTGGAAGATACAGTCTATTGAACAAACCAATGAATCATGAGAAAAGAAAATGCAGCAACGAAGATGCAATGAAAATCTCAAACAAGCTTAGCTAAGGAACCTAAATCTAGCCAAATTTCGCATGTCTTGTCTTACCATTTTCAACAAAACGCAGATAAGACTTAGCAATCCATAGCCATAATCATTCAACATAAAAAACGCAGCATGGTCAAGCTTTACTTTCTTATTTGCTAGTTTCTGGGTTTTTCGCTATTTCCTTTGGCTAAGCATGACAAAATCAAGACTTGGATCTTGAACAACAAGCATCGTAGCAACTCAATCATTCAACATACAAAAAATTCAGTCACTACAATGTAATCTCTTGGGTTTATTTTGTTCAGCAAATTCAAACAGCCATAAATTTAATCAAAAGAACAAACCCGCGGCTTCCTATGGTAAATCCCTATGGAAAAATCCCAAACTTCTGTCCCCAAACCCAGGCTAAAACCCACAAACTCTTCAACCAAAACTGAAATAAAAACACAACCATCTTCAAATATCAAAACCCAGCCATGAAACGCAAAGTGTTTAGATGGAATGCAAAAGAAAACAAACAGCGTTGGACCCAAAACACAGAAAACAGCTAAGAAAAGAAACAACTTTGGCTTGCTTGTTGCACTGTCATGAATCGACGAGGAAAAAGGGAAACATGGGATACCTTTCAACGGCTTTGGGCTTCAAACGAACATGGAAATTCCCCCAAGGTGGGCTCGACGTTCGCTGGAACGAACCAAAGAAACTTCGCAGCAGAAATTTCTGCCTCGACAAGTCTGAAACTTGCAACTGCGATCCAACCGAACGCAGCGTTTCTGGTGATGGAGAACCTATGACTTTAGGCTTCAATCTATTGGACTCGAAGATGGAAACCTCTTTAACAGCCAGAGATCTAAACAGAAATTCATCCTCAGAGCAAGCTATCCCGTCAGTTTTCTTCCTCGCCCGCAGCCTCTCCTTCCAGTTTTCCTTACATTTTCTTCACTCCTCGGTTTCACTCTCTCTTGGCTTCCTTCTCAGTTTTTCTTAGCCGTTAACTCCTAAAACCTCTCCTCCTTGCGCTGTTTTTTCTTTTTGCCGTTGCTCTCCCCTCAGATGAAGCTCTCAGACCTTTTTGTTTTTCTTAGCCGTCATCCTCTACCACCCTCTCTCTGGTCTCTTTTTCCTAGCCTCTCTCTATCTCCCCCCAAACTCTCTCCCTTGCTATTTGTTTTTGTTTTTCTGCTCATCCCCGATCCTCCCCCTTGCGGCTGGCTTTCCTTTTTCTATTTATACCAGAAACCCCCTCCTAAACCCTTAACAACTTCCTCTGTATTTGCAGCTAAGGAGCTGCCTCAAAGTTCCTTTGCAAGCTGCAAAAATGCAGCTTGCATGCACGTAGCTTTTTTTTTTTTTTTTAACTTAATAAATACAGAATATAAATAATAATAATAATAACAAAATGACAAAACCATGTAATAATAATAATGAAAACAAAAAAAAACAAACTAAACAAATAAAAACAACAAAAATGTCCATTTTTCAAATTTTCTTTCATTTTTCATTTTTTTTCCTTTTTCATTTTCAAGAAAGCATTGAATTGAAATTACAAACGACTAAATCATATTTTTTGAATGCTTTTTCTTTTTCTTCTTCTTTTTTTTTTCCTTTTTTTTCCAAGAAATTCTATGATAAAAACTTAAAAATAAAAATTAAACTAGAAACTAAAAACTAAAAAAAAACGAATAAAACTAAAAATAAAAGTACATGAAATTACACCAAAAATTTGGTGTCTACAGTTTGCCCCTCTTTGTCTGAGTTTTGAAAAAACTTGAGACAAAGAAATAAACACCAAATACTTACCTGCATTATTCGGGTGCAAAATGATTCCAACGAACAAGAATTCTAAAATGGGACTGACTCAAACATAAAATAAAAGCGGGACTGACCCGAACAGAAAATTTAAAATGGGATAGACCCGAATAGAAACGTAAATGGGATAGACTCGAACAGAAAAATGAAAAATGGGATAGACCCACGGGATAGACCTGAACAGAAAATGTAAAATGGGATAGACCCAAACAGAAACGTAAATGGGATAGACCCACGGGATAGACCCGAACAGAAACTGTAAAATGGGATAGACCCAGACAGAAATTTAAATGGGATAGACCCGAACAGAAAATGCAAACGGGATAGACCCGGACAGAATTTAAAACGGGACTGGCCCGAACAGGAATTTAAAACCATGGAACTGACCCGAACAAAACAAAAATCATGGGACTGACCCGAACAGAAACTGTAAAATGGGATAGACCCAGACAGAAATTTAAAACAGGGCTGACCCGAACAGGAAAATTAAAATTGGGACTGACTAGAGAAGGAAATTTAAATCATGGGACTGACCCGAATAAAAACGAAAGTTATGGGACTGACCCGAATAAAATAAAAATCTTAGGACTGGCCCGAATAAACTGAAAATCATGGGACTGGCCCATATAAAATCTGAATCATGGGACTGACCCGAATAAGCTTTGAATCATGGGACTGACCCGAACAAGTTTTGAATCATGGGACTGACCCGAATAAAATAAAAATCTTAGGACTGGCCCGAATAAACTGAAAATCATGGGACTGACCCGAATAAACTTTGAATCATGGGACTGACCCGAATATGCTTTGAATCATGGGACTGACCCGAATAAGCTTTGAATCATGGGACTGACCCGAATATGCTTTGAATCATGGGACTGACCCGAACAAGTTTTGAATCATGGGACTGACCCGAATAAAATAAAAATCTTAGGACTGGCCCGAATAAACTGAAAATCATGGGACTGACCCGAATAAGCTTTGAATCGTGGGACTGACCCGAAAATACTTTTGATCGTGGGACTGACCCGAATAAACTTTTGATCATGGGACTGACCCGAATAAGATTTTGATCATGGGACTGACCCGAAAATGCTTTTGATCATGGGACTGACCCGAATAAACTTTCGATCATGGGACTGACCCGAATAAGATTTTGATCATGGGACTGACCCGAATAATGCTTTTGATCATGGGACTGACCCGAATAAGCTTTGAATCGTGGGACTGACCCGAAAATACTTTTGATCGTGGGACTGACCCGAATAAACTTTTGATCATGGGACTGACCCGAATAAGATTTTGATCATGGGACTGACCCGAAAATGCTTTTGATCATGGGACTGACCCGAATAAACTTTTGATCATGGGACTGACCCGAAAATGCTTTTGACAATTGGTCAGTGGGATTAAGCCCAAGCCTGCCGTGATGAAACTTGATTTGATTTTGATTTTGATTCTTTTCTTTTCTTTTTCTTTTTTCTGATTTTTTGGTTTTCTGATTTTTTGATTTTTGTTGTTGTTGTTGTTGTTTTTTTTTTTTTTTTTTTTGAAAAACTTCTCAAAATAATTTGCCCCAGTATGATGAATTGATCAGTGGGATTACACCCAAGCCTACCTTGGTTGCACTGGCGGCACAATTTTCAGACTCAATAGGATGTCGGCGGCACAAAGTCCAGGCCCGACGTGATTTGTGATGTTGGCGGCACGAAATCCAGGCCCAACGTGATTTTTGTGATGTTGGCGGCACGAAATCCAGGCCCAACGGGACCTTTGGAATGTTGGCGGCACGAAGTCTAGGCCCAACGTGATATTTGTGAATGGCCAGTGGAATAAGACCCAGTCCTGCCACCCAATTGGTCAAGAAATTGAATTTGATTTGTCAAGAAACAAGAAATTTGATTTTCCAAGAAACAAGAATTTGAACTTGATTTTTGATTTTTGAATTTTGAATTTTTCTGATTTTTCGAGAGAATCTTTTTCAAAATAATTTGCCCTCAGTGTAGGGCCCTTTTTCCCTTCTTTCTTTTCTTTCTTCGGCGTCGGCTTTCCACATCACCAGATGCTCCTTCGTCGATTTCAACTATGAATACCTGCACAGGGGCTTACCAAAATATGACATGCACTTGAATTTCATGAAAAGAAACAGCGTGATTGATTTGAAAAATGCATTATTTGATTCTTGGACGAAATCCTCAAATGAACTATAAAAATTTTGCCCCAGTGTGGGCTTATTTAATTGCAAAAAATTTGTTTGGATGACACTCCATTTATTTGAACAATGTAAGAAACTGTGTTTCCTAACATACAATGTGAGGAAAATTAAGCGTCTTGCTTAAACTCATACAGAAAATTTCATGATGAATTTCTCAAAATAATACCTAATTACAGGAGATTTCTTCCTCCCCTTAGCTTCAATGCTTAGGGTAATGAGTTACCATTTTTTGTTAACTCATCTTTCAAGACCAATCAAGTGGGTATTATTTCTGATTTGGAAATGGAGGTCAAGATCTGTCTTATTCTTGTGCCCAAATGGTATGTAATCCCTTCAATACCACATCTCAGTGAAAGCAAAGAGTTTGTCACCCTTATTTCTTTAAGAAGATTTAGTCAACATATAAGCTTTTAGGCTTGTATCATGTGGGCAGAAATGATAGCTAAACATGTGGAAACAGGTTATAGCCTTATGATCACAAATGATTGATGGATTTCTTACGAGCATAATCCTCACTTTGGATTGTCATGAAGGAATAAGTCAACAATGGACTTTGTTAGCTTGTAATGTAGCTTAAAAACGATAGTTGAAGGATAAGTCAAGGACATTGCACCACAGATCGCATTTTTCCAAAATTGCCCCTATTTTGAACTCGAAGATTCTGAACTTTGTTTGATCACTCAATAGGGACTTCACCATCGAATCTTTTGTATTTCATTTTTCCTTTTTGCTTTTCCGTTTTCTTTTCTTTGCTCTGGTGGGTTTTCCATGGTGAGTAGCGTCAACCTCATACCCAAGCAATTCAGAAATACAGCTAAAATTTTCCTGCATCAGAAATTTTCTTAACAGGGCCATTGCAAAGAACAGAAGTCAGGACTTTTGGCTTTTGTAATGGGGTCTGGTGGGGTGCTTAGAAAAGTTAAGGCTTGAAGGCAGATTTCCAAAAGTGGTTTGAAGAATCTGAGATCGCATTGTTGCGCCAACCCTATTTTAGGGTTAAATCAAAATTTGCCAGAACTTGTGCTCAATTGAGGCTTTTTCCCTTTCATTTTCTTTCTTCTTTTGATTCTTCGGCCTTCTGCCATTCTTGAACTTTCACAAAATTTGCCCCAGTTTATTTTTGAACTGAGGTTCTCTTTTTTTCTTTTCTTTTGATTTTGTGACTTTTCACTTTTCCACTTCTTGAAACTTTTCTTTTCTAACTCAAACTTGCCCCAGTGTGGGGTTTACGATTCTCAGGGGTTTCCAAACAAAGTATTTTATTCTGAAGGCTCAAAAGGGATAACTAGGGATAGAATGTTTGATTGGGAAAGAAGAGGGCCTGACATTTGTTCCGTCCCTTACAATAACTCTGAAAGGAAACTTTCGTCAATGCGAAAATTTTTGCATGTATCTGAATTAATTGACTGAGGAAGACTCTCCATAAGTGGTTCGTCGGACAAAACCCTTCCTTTTCTTCTTTTTTTCAAAATTGGAACCCAAGTGGAATCAAATTTTCTCAATCTGCGGTTCCCTTTCCCATTTTCTTTTTCAAAATTTCCCAATGTGGGGTGCGATCATATGTGCATTCGAAAAGAACCACCAATTTTTTAGCTCAAATTAGGATGCAAGGGATAAATGGTGTTTAGGTTATAGAAACGACGGCCAAAGCATCATTCTTACACCTCATGACAATCAAAGTAACGAAATGGTCATTGAAAATCCATTCCACTTTTTGATATTTGAAAATTTTCCAATGAAGGGTAGTGATCATTAGGGTTCTTATTTGAAATGAAATTATTCTTTTAAAGGCTCAAATGGGAGAGCAAATGATAAAATATGTATGTGTAGAGAAAAGAATGCTCGAAGTATCATTCCAAATTTTCAAAAACAAACAAGAATAATGTACATTTTTGCTTTCACTTAGATGTGAATTGAATCGGTTACACAATGGATATTTTCAAGCAAAGATGACCCCAATTTGCAATTTATCAATCAATGTGACTGATTTTATTTTTGGGGTAATAGAAGTGGGCAAAAATATGAATTGTATAGTGAAGGAGAAAAAGGTACTTCATTGGGCCTTTTGAGTGATCATTCACCTCTTTTCTGAGCATTCTTATTGCATAGCTCGGATCATCAATCAAGTGTAAGGATTTTAGGAAGCATGCACTTGTGAATTTTCAGGCTGGAGGTTGAAAAAAAAAACTCAATTTAGTTTTATTTTTCAAAATTCATCATGAAATCTCCAATGAGTAAGAATAAAGAATGAAATGTACATAAATGCACACAAAACAATAATTGTCCAAAAATTTTATTGCTGAAAAACAATTTGAAACAAAATTTCTCGTTCAATTATGATACAAATGAGAAGAGAATTTATTGTCTCCTTTTCTTTTGGGACAAAATTTTATAAACAAATCAAATAAACAGAATTTCCCTTTGGAAAATAATTACAACATCTCTCAGAGGCTTTAGCGTAGAGCTTCCAAATGGATCATTTATGTTTTTACTGTAGGATCTGCCCAAGAATCAAATAACACTTGTAATCTTCAAACTTTATTGGATTAAAATTATCACTAGATATAGAAGAATATTTTCGTCTTATTGAAACATTTTTATGAATGCAGGGGAGGGGAAAAACAAAAGAAAAAATACCCAGAGTTAGTAGGCAAAACTGCAAAATCGGTATGCATGTCCTATGGGGGAACCCTTTTTGTGCCAAGGGTAGGCCTAGCATGAAAATGCAATCCACTGGAATAGGCACTATACAATACCTGATGGATCCGATCAACTCATTGAGTGAAAAACAATTTTGAAAAAAATTTGATCAATTGGAATGACGAGAGTCATTTGTCAAAATGAGGTCAACGTTCGAATGGATTGATCACTTTTGATCGATACAAGATTTTGCAAAAAACGCATGGGTTTGACCTTAACGAACTTCCTATCAAAGAGATTGGAATTCGTTGATAAAATTTCTCAGTGAATCACGGGTCAAAATCCCAACTGATCAAATGGCTGGATGCAATGGATGGTTTACTCAAAAATCGACTAAGTTTCCCAATTTGAAATTGACATTGAAACCCTAATTGGTCAAATGGGTTGAGTGAAATTGACAATTTATTTAAAAATCGAGCGGATTACTCTAAAAAGGGAAACGGGTCAAATGACTTAAATGAAGTTTAAAAACTTACTCAAAATTGGCCGGATCATCCTAAAAAAGGAATTTGATCGCATGAAATTGAGGATCTTATTCAAAATTGACCAGATCGCCCTAAAAAGGGTAAATTGGTCACATGACCCTAAAAAGGGTAAATTGGTCAAATGAATTGACGATTTATTCAAAATCGACCAGATGACCCTAAAAAGGGTAAATTGGTTACATGACCCTAAAAAGGGTAAATTGGTCAAATAACCCTAAAAAGGGTACATTGGTCAAATGAATTGACGATTTATTCAAAATCGACCGGATGACCCTAAAAAGGGTAAATTGGTCAAATGAATTGACGATTTATTCAAAATCGACCAGATGACCCTAAAAAGGGTAAATTGGTCAAATGAATTGGTTGAAATTGATGATTTATTCAAAAATCGACCAAATCACCCAAAAAAGGGTAAATTAGTCAAATTGATGATTTATTGAATGAATTGGCAAAATGGATTGGTTGAATTGTCCGGCCATTGGTTATTTCAAAATTATTAAAGTGCATTAGTCTATGACCTTCTAAAAATCAAATTTTGGCCTCAATTTATTTATCGTCTCAATAGGAGGAATCATTTGTGAATTTTCTTCAAATTAATGTCCTTCATGCCAGGGAATTTTACCAATTTTTGATAAAATGGCCAAAAAGTGATTATTAGATGCTCATATTCCAAAAATCACTCTATGAAAATGATCGGATCCTACCTTACCTTGTGCACTACCCCTTTGGATGGTACAAAATGTAAACGTGCAAGTCTCGTTGGATTAGGTATTCGAGACACAAGGTGGCTTATTCCTAGCACGGGATCCCCTAAATGGCATTCCCTTTCTAGGGTTTAATGCATGATACCAGTTATTAAAGCGATGTAAATATGCAATTCGAAATGAAACGTGACCTAAGAAACCCTTTATTTGCCAGGGTAAGCCTAAAAAATGGTATGGCATTAATTTATGAATAAGATATATCACAATTTTCACATGTGCAATAGCCTATCTACAAGGGTAGGTCATAAAAGAAGGTCATGCCAGACCTCTTATTTGCTAATGTTTGTGAATGCAATGGGGGCACAAAACCAAGAAAAGTTAGCGCAGTTAGATAAATACACATAACACATTGTAGCAACGAAATCAACACAAGGAAATAAAGCAATAAAAAGGAGAAAGGGGTTGGACCCCTCCCCTCGTGAATAGTGTCCCTAGTTTAGGATAAGGCCAACTCTACCCTAGGCAATTCTATCATGGATGCATGAGGTTAGGGCTCACTAATGCATCTAGACTCGATAGGTCATAGGTCCCCGAGCCTTCAGACTTAGAGACCAAGGGTCATCAATCCCAAGGTTCTTTGTCGGTGGCTCGAGCGATTCCCCAGACATTGCTACGCACACGTCGTGTCACGGCCACATGTCTGAGTGAATCTATCAAAAATCCTCAATCTTCGACTAAAAGCTATAGGCTATTAACCCAAAGCTTAAAGCGGAAGATTAAGTGACCCCTCGGATCGTGCTACGCACACGTCGTGTCACGATCACACGTCCAAGTAGGTCGCCTAAAATCCTAACAGGGTGGAGTGGCGTGACAAGCCACTAAAAGAAAATAAGAGGGATAAAAGAAGTAAAGCGTATGCTCGTATGCTAGTGCTCGTTTGGAGGGGAGGGGTCAAGAACCAACGCGAGGCTCTAGGGTGACCCATACCTCCCAAAATGCAATGCAAGCGCGAGATAACAAATAAACATTCATTCAAACATACATTCGTGAGTCGAGGGATTGGTTTGATTATGTACATAAGACAAAAGGTCCTAAAAATGAAAAATGCAATCCTAATATCCACATGCCATGCATAGAAAGGGTAGAAAAAGGAAACAAATGGTTAAGTCAAAATGCTTGGACCCACTAAGGAAGTCCCCAGTGGAGTCGCCAACTGTCGCGCCCCATTTTTTTAAAAAATAAAATGATTGTTTTTGGGATTTTATTGGTTTGGAAAAAGTGAATTTTTTGATAAAAATAAAAATGGGTCTAAGAGATATTTTAGCTAGAAAATAGTCTCCATAGCTAGATTTGTTCTCTAAGTGGTGTGAATTTCTTGTGAGCATTTCTCTTGTGGTTGAAGGTTTCTTTAGTGTAGCTTTGTTGAGGGTTATCTGAGTGATTGTAAAACTTCTTGGCTTGACTAAGTGAGGCTTAGGGCAAGGAGGAAGTCCTCCCTCCATTGTACATCTAGTTGATTGTCTTTCATCAAAAAAAAGTTGCTCAACCTAGTGATTGGTCTTCAAGTTTGAGGAAAGCTTGGTAGACAATCGGTTTGATATTCTATCTTACTTTTTGTTTAATAAAATTCTCATTGTTTATCTATACTTGTTTTTCTGATCAATATTGCTCTATTCTTCTAATCTACTTGATTGATCTTTACTAGAAAAGAAGGTAAATTTTTATTAAAGAAAAAGTGCATAAATTTGATTAAGATTTTAATCAACCTAATTCACCCCCCCTCTTAGGTTGTCTTTGGGCCTTACAAGGTCCACCAAAGAACTTAGGTGGAGAGAATTTTTCGAAACGTTCTAAGACTCTATCTTCTTCTCCCTCAGGGTTCTTCGGATTTTTAGGTTGGTTAATAGGGTTTTAACTCTAATGATCCACTAACTGGGCTAATAGATCGGTCATACGATTAATGGCTGTAGCCACTTGGTCTCCTACTTCGGTTCCTAGTCCCTGGTTTTGATTGTCCACAGATCCTCGATCACCCCTTCTTCTTGGGATTGTCTGGATCCACGCCCACGACCTCGTCCACATCTCCTATCGTCCATACTGATAATGGTCTAGATATGCATGAATAATCATTCAACATATTGGTAGACTAGAAAATCAAGTACAATAAATCATAAATTCAAGAAGTCAAGTAAAATTGAACACAATTTTTCATATAACAAAAGTTTTTCATACATCATACATCATAATAAAGTCATAACTAAGGTCATTAAGTACTAGACAAGATTAATTCACAAAGCAAAAACACAAAGTCATCACAAATTATAGCAAACAAGTCCTTTACAAAAGTCAAGGTGAGTACTATCCTAACTCTCAACCTATCCACCTTTTACAAAAGGTCAAAACAAAGTTCACACCCTAAAAGGTCACTGGCTTAGCCCCTCACGGCCCACCACAGTACCAAAGGCTTCCCCGTCTTCGGACGATTCAGATTCAGATACATTTCCTACACTAGAGGCTTCATTGCCCTTATCTCCAAGTAGGACTTCACAGTCATTCAAAATTCCTTCAACACTATTCCCTATTCTTCTTACTCCTTGAGTAAGGCGGTCGTTAACCTCTCGCAGTTGCTCACGAAGTGCATTTGTCCGTTCTTACTTCTCGAGAACACACTTCCAAAGTTCCTGGATCTTATCTGATGCGAACTCGAATCTCCAAACTCCCGCTCTTAAAGAAATGAATTGCACAAACAATGGAAGAATCTATCTTGACTAGATTATGGATACAAAATATGGAACAACCTCGACCCCTCTAACTCGCGAAATTGTGAACCTTGAATCTAATCGCAACCCACAACTCAACAAGATAGCGAACCAAGATATGTTGGTAGAATGGTGCTACAATTCAACGTGGTTTTGAATTGAGAAGCCAAAACTTGAACAAAGGAGACACGACTTACTTTGTATCAAGGAACAAGAAAGAGAAAACTCTCAAATTTTATTCTTCATCTAACTTGACTATTTAAAACATTGACACTTGAGCCTTATTTATAGCCTTTTACAAGACTCAAAAACCTAAACCAACTTGGAAACAATTAACTACTTTTTTAAAACTCTAATTCAATTGGAATGGAAAACTAACTAATTTAAAATGGCTTAACTATGGTCAACATGACTTTAGCCTTTATTCCCTAATTCAAACAACTTACTTAACTCTTAAATTAACTCTAATTAACAACTAACATTGCTAGAAACTCAATTACATAAATTATAACAAAAAATAAGCATGGCACAAGTTCGGATTTCCAATGATTCTTGAACCTGATAACCATTATTAGAATGTGAAGACTTGTAAAACGAATTTCCTTGGACTTGAATCTTTGGATCCTATTTTCGCATCATTCCCTCCCTCTTGAAGATGATTTATCCTCAAATCAAGTGCTTGCGTACAAAAGAGCAACTCGGGGAATGTTTGCATAAAAGCGATCCAAGAAGCGTGCCGACAACTCATCTTAATTATGAACATGAACCATTGCACATGCTCCATTCACCAAAGATTAACTTGAATATCTCTATCACTCCCTCCCTCATGAAAATGATTTGGCCTCGAATTGATACCTAGATCAAAGACAAAAAATGAGGTATAAGTAGGAGTGAAAGAATTATAAGTACTAAACTCCCCTAATTGATAACAAGTAGGGAAAACTTGGACACCATGCATCATTCGAAAACTCTTATCATGCCCTAACGACAAACTAGAACTATTAATGAAACATGTATCACAATTACTAACACAACGGTCACAAAACTCAAGGACAATAAATGAATCACAAGAACTCAAAACAAGACTCACAACACAAACAATTGCAATGCTGAAAAAGACTCAATTCTACACTAGAACTATTAACACAATGTAAACAAACACAAAAATCAAAATTTAAAGTGGAAATTCTTTTGAGAAGTTGCAAATTTCTACCATCAATTTCAGTTTCAAAATTATTCAAAAGATAACTCCCTTCCAACGCAAGAGACTTGTTTACGAAGGCAGTGCACTTTGCCATAAATTGATGGTAGAAATTTGCAACTTCTCAAAAGATCATCAATCCATCAAAAGGTTTAGAAATGAAGCATGTCACAACCATCGTCACTTCACTTCGTTCAACCTGCAAAAGACCACTAACACTAAACAAAGTAAAGTTAAGATCGTTAGAAGAAACATTGGACCTCGTACCATTACTCAAAATCAGCTCATTTTCAGACTTTTCACTCTCTTTTTCTATCTCAATAGCTGACTTTTCTCTTTCATTACTCTCAGCCTTTTTCTCTTTTTTAACTACCTCGAATTTTACCTCATCAATCACTATTTGCTCAACTAGCTCATTTTTCATACTATAACGCTCATGCAAATTTTTCATATATGTTAGATCAATACAAAGTTGGTCACAAGCAAGTGATACTAGTGTAGAATGATGATCATTAAATATGAAGGAATACTTATTAGTATGTCCATCATATTTAACTTCTCGCCTCAACATCCACGCTTTATCCAACAATACATGTGTCACTTGAATTGGGACTACATCACACAACACCTCATCCACATACTTGCCAATTCGAAAAGGTACAAGTGTGTGTTTAGTAACCCAAACATCACTATGAGCACTCAGTAACTTATACGGTTGAAGATGATCAATGGGTGGAAGATTTAATTTCTCAACCATGATAGCACTTGCGAGATTGACTTCACAACTCCTATCAATGGCCAAGTTACAAATTTTATCTTTGACATCACGGGTATAAAACCAACCATGCAACTGAGATTTGACGTTGTCCAACTGCTCATCTACATCACGTAATGTCACTTCTTTGACTCCCTTAGGATCAGGAAGACGATGTTGTAAGTTAACTTTTATACACCTCGTATTCACCATGATGTATGAGGGAACCTGCAAAAAATTAGTGAAACAAAAGATATTTTCCTCACCACACAAGCTCACGTGTATACACTCGTCACTCGTGTATCACTCAAGTGTATTACACTTTATGGATCTCACCAACTCTTTCAAGTCCTTGATCACAATCTTTGAAACAATATGAATTGCTCACAATTGATCAAGATTGCTCAACAATTCAACTCCCAATTGTATGTGGTATGGAACGAAAATTAGAGGTAATTCAAGGCTAGACTTCACAACTCCACAAAAGGAAATCTGAAAAATTAATTCAAGTGAAGCCGAAGGTTATTCACGACAAAACACTATGGAAAACAAGACTCAAAATGGACTATATATGGTTGGACAAATCAAATTTGAATATGAAAAAACAAGACACAATTTGGCAGAAATTTAGGAACCTAGAACTCCTACCTGATTGTATGCGTTATGGCTAGAATTTGGAGCTTAGCTTGGGTGGTTCTTGGATGCACTTTAGGAAAGTAAGATGCTATTTTTTTTGGGAGATTTCCTAAGTGTATTTTTGGATTTTGGCAGCTGATAACATGAACCAAGTCCAACAAGAATTAGAAATCAAGAATTTGGAAACAAGATTCCAAATCCCTCTCGATTTCCAAATCCAAACGCAAGACTGTCATTTTTTTCCTTCTTCCTTTTTAACTTGTCAATTCAAGAAAACAAGGTAGCCGCACTTCAAGATTCAAGAGGATGAACTTTAGGGTTTTCAAAATTCAAGATTTGAAAACTTTTGTATCAAGATTTTTTTCAAAAGCCCAACCTTGCAATCCCAGAACTTCAAGAGTACACCAACCCAACTATAAGATGCAAGAGACAACACACGGTATAATTTTTTTTTGAATGAATAGTACTGCTACAGTACAACGGATGAACAGTGCCGCTACAGTTCCGTGAACAGTACTTAGTGAACTGTATCTGATGAATAGTGTTTTTTTATTTTTGGATTCAATTGGACAAAATCAACGAAACAAGATATGATTGGAGACTCAACAAGGAACCAAGGAATCAACTAGAATAACGACACAAATAAAGCGGTGAAAATTCAAACCCTAAGGTGACAATTTTTTTTTAAATTGGGAAAGGTTTGGTAGAAGAATAAAGAAGAAAACAAGAAAAGAAAAGGATATTAACCTGCATCAAGAGTCGAAACTCTAATACCAATTAATGCGAACTCGAATCTCCAAACTCCCGCTCTTCAAGAAATGAATTGCACAGATAACGGAAGAATCTATCTTGACCAGATTATGGATACAAAAGATGGAACAACCTCGACCCCTCTAACCCGCGAAATTGCGAAGATGTGTTGGTAGAATAGCGAGCCACAACTCAACAAGATAGCGAGCCAAGATGTGTTGGTAGAATAGCACCACAATTCAATGTGATCTTGAATTGATAAGCCAAAAGTTGAACAAAGGAGACATGACTCACTTTCTATCAAGGAACGTTCCTAAGGAACAAGAAAGAGAAAACTCTCAAATTTTATTCATCATTTGACTTAACTATTAAAAACATTGACACTTGAGGCTTATTTATAGCCTTTTACAAGACTCAAAAACCTAAACCAACTTGGAAACAATTAACTACTTTTTTAAAACTCTAATTCAATTGGAATGGGAAACTAACTAATTCAAAATGGCTTAACTATGGTCAACATGACTTTAGCCTTTATTCCCTAATTCAAACAACTTACTTAATTCTTAAATTAACTCTAATTAATAACTAACAATACTGGAAACTCGATTAAATAAATGATAACAAGAAATAAGCATGACACTGGTTCAAATTTTCAATGATTCTTGAGCCGGATAACCATTATTAGAATGTGAAGACTTGTAAAACGAATTTCCTTGGACTTGAATCATTGGATCCTATTTTCGCATCATTATCCCTTTTCATCATCATAATGGCCCTCATTCTCTCTATCTCAGCTTGGGTTCTATTATTATCTCAAATTAATCTTCTCCTCTCATCTATTACTGCCAAAATCACTGGGTCAGGATAGGAGTAGATCCTCCAACAGTTGCATCGCCTAATCTTGCGCGCTAGACTCCAACATAGAAGAGGGCCCCCTAACCTTTCTCGATAATGAATCACCGGATAGTGCCTTTGAGGCTACTCCTTTTCACCACTCCCACCAATTCCTTGCGTATTCTACAAATTACAATTCGAAACTTAAGCACACTTAGGCATACTTAGTAAACTAAACCCTAACACTCATACTATCACATATAGACTTTCACAAATATGCCCGAACTATTTCAAACTTAGATTTTGATACCAACTGTGATGACCCCACCTTCTGCTAAAGCGAACCAAAGGGTTTAGCGAGTCACCTATCCAAGTCTCATCAGGATTCAAACACTAACTTATTATCAAACCTTGATTACAAGCATAACTACCTTCAAAGCAAGAGTCATATTTCCAAACGACAATACAAGAACGATCCTTTGACAACTACATGAGATAAGGATCAATACAATTTTAAGATATGTTACTAGTTCAATCTTACAAAAGTCAAGTTCTAAAACTTGCAAGAACAAAACTAGAGAGTTGATACAACTATGTTAAAGCAAAAGATTTAGACAAAACTCAGCTCTTCCTAGTCACTCGCCCAAGCGCTCACCCCCTGTAAGGAAAACAAAACTAAATGGATGAGTTTTCGCTCAATGAGATTCCAAGAAGATCATGCAATCAATATTATAGTAAACCACCATAGAATAGAGCAAAACCTTTTAACTAAACAATAACACATTCATATAAAAGGATACGGGCTCTCAAGAGCATGTTAAAGTAGCTTGATCAAAATTCAATATTTCTGTTGACACTCCATCAACTTTGTTCCATGATACTATCAAGTATTTCACCGCTTCACGTCATTCTCTGACCACCATTCAACCCCCTACCGGGCCTACACGTCAAACTCAAGAAGGGTAATATTCGAGTGTACCGGTTCAAGATCAAGTTCCAATTCAAGTTCAAGTGACAAGACCCATAGTTCATTGATCTTATCGACCAAGCCCTCACTAGCTCGACTTGACCAACTAGCTAATGGAGTTTGGGGCCCCATGCATACAACGGAGTCATTGGAATAACCACCCAAATGACTATCAAGCCAAGAATGAGTAAAGCAACTCATTTGATTCAAGTATCAGGAATCTAGTCATGAAAGGTCGAGTATGATAAGGTAAATACTCGCCCAGGCAATATTCATTCAAAAACAAGTGCCTTAACCAAGCAAATATGTCATTCAAGTAAGGAAACATGGCACGTAAACACTTCACAAGCACATAGAACAGTCACCACTGAAACAAAGCTTAAATGTCCGCCTCAAGTAGAACTTCAGCCTCACTTCCAGGCCCTAGAATCAAGTATATAAAGTGCAATAAGATCCACTAGTCTAAGCCACAATATTTAAAGGAAATTGCTTCCAAGCCAACTAACTAATTTCACCCCAAATCACATGATTCTAGTTTAATTTAAGGGAATCATCCATGTATATGTTAAGTCAATGATTTAAGCAAATGGCAATGCAAAAGTTCTTATTTTCCTCCACTAATGTGAGCTTAAACTGTCCAAAATAGTTTGGTTGCTAGGCTGGAAATTCAATGCTTAAAACAAGGAAAAGTGAGATTTTCACCTCTTAAAACCTATCATTTTTTACTCAATCCACCACTCATACTAGGGTTAATGTCTAATCAAGTGTTTAGGGCATTAACAAGATGATTTCACCACATAAAACCAAGAGTAAAACTAAACAAAATCACTCTCTCCATCAACCAGCTTTAAACAAAATTTCCAGCCATGAAAATAGTGAAAGAAATGGAGTTTAAACCATTTAAAGGTCATGATTTTGGTTCAAATCCAACACACACTTGTAGTTTAAAGTCTCATAGAGTGTTTGAGAAAAAATTGAGCTTAAAATCATCATGAAATTGTGGAAATCAAGGCTGAACTTCCAGCCCCTATTTTCGGCCAGCAAGCAACAAAATTTCCAATTTTTTTCCAAACATTCCTCTAGCAATTTCTCAAATTTTCAACCAAACCTACCTAGCAAATCCATAAAGTTTTAGCACCCACATAACAAAAGATATCTATAGCCAAAATCTTGACAAGAAAACCACCATAAATGCATATAACATCCAAACCCTAAGAACTCAAGCATCATGTTCAAAAATCATCAACTTAGCAAACTTCCAAGATGTACTACAAGATTCACCCAAGATTCACTTATCTTACGCATAAGACAAGAAAAGGTATTTTACCTCTTTTACTTTCCAAACCAAGATGAAACTCAACCCACAATCTACCAAATCTTCTTCCCTTCCAAGCTTAAGCCAAGGTTGATGAAAAACCCAAGATCTCTCCTTCCTTTTCCCACAAAATCTAAGCACGATTGAAGCTAGATTGAATGAAGTTTTTTTTCTTCCCCTTTTCCTCCCTAATTTCGGCCCTCTCTCTCTCTTTCTCTTTGTGTTTGATTTTGGAAGACAAGAAATGGAAAATGGTAAGAAAAGCTTGGTCAATGAAGTCTTAAAGAGATAAACTTGGTTCCTATTGTGCCACATGTCTAATTCTCTTAGTTTCTTGCTTCAAATATCTCAATTCTCTCTTATTGCACTAAACTCCTTTTTTTGCACTACATTCCTCACACACCTCACTAAAAGTCGCTATCACCGCGCTCACTAACTCCCACATGCAATGATAAATAAAATCATGATGACTACACATCATTATCAAATCGTTTGACAAAGAAATAAATAGACAATCAAATAAGTTGTTAAGTAACTAAAATGCAATGTAGGTAAAACGTGTAGAACGTGTAAAAAATTTTTTTTGAGTCCTCACATTATTCCTATGAGTAGTCCTTGTTATTAATGACTTTCTAAATCTTTTCAAACCTTACAAATGTAAGTAAGAAGAGTCATCGTTCAAATGTATGTTTTCTTAAATGAAGTATTTTAGTATGCAATATTGGGTCTTGTGTGGGTCATTTTTATTATTGTTTCCTATTGTATGAAACATGAAGTGAATAATTTATTTTCAAATGTTAATGTATGAATTACATGACTGCGTGAATTGCTAATGGCTCGATTATGAACTTACCGGTGACAGCAAACCATAGTTCACCTTGGAAATTGGATAACTAAATAATTATGCATTGTGAACCTACCTAATTTCTTAGCAGCCCTCTTGTTGGGGTTTATATGTTAGGTTGAGTACTCCAATCCACTTAAGGCTTTTATCATTAATTGATTCATATATGTGAAAAATTATGTTTATTGTAAAGATTAAAGATTGGCTTATTTGGATTATTGAACCACTCACTTTCTAAAGAGATACGCTATGAGTAATATATTGTATGTGATTGTACGTGAACATACATGTTGTCGACAAATGACTCATTGATGAAAAAGTACATGTATATAGAGCATATTAGTCCAAAATGATAGCCGAGGATAGTTGCTAAGTCATTTGGTCCGATCACCCCATATTACTCATAGTTTTTGCAGATTTAGATGAGTACGAATTGGTTGAGAATAGTCCAACAAAGGATTGAGGTGAAAGAAAGATGCACGTCTTTGTAGTTATTGATGATTATTATTTAAAGAGTTATCTATATAGCGTCTTTTATAAGATGTAATAAACGTCCAATTTATGTCACTAGAACAAGTAATATTATACTTTTACTATGTATGCTTTACATTTTATGAACTTGCCACTTAACAGAAGCATAATGCTACTGGTCCTAGTGGCTTGAATTCGCCACTTATTACATCATATACAAGATGCTGCAAATAGATAAATCTCTAAATATTAATCATCAATAACTACTAAGGCATTCTTCCATCCTTCGTTCAGCTTAATCGTCACTTCGGCTATCCTCAATCAACCCGTACTCATCTAAATCTACAAAAACAATGAGTAACATGGGGTGAGCAAATAAAATAGCTCAAGTACCCACTACTATCTTTGTGGATCAATATGTGCAATTTACATATACTTTTTCATCAACATGTCATTTGACAATAGCATACATTCACATGCAATCAAATTCAATATATTATTTGTAGCACCTTTCTTTAAATATTGAGTGGTACATACTATAGAAAACAATAGCAAAAATGATCTACATAGGGTTCAATTTTGTGTACTAAAATACGTCAATTGAGAAACCATACATTTGCAAGACAACTCTTCTTGTGTACATTTATAAGTTTTGAAAACATTTAGAAAATCATCAACAACAGGAACACTTATAGAAGTAACTTTGAAACATGCTTTATTTGTATTAATCGTTGCATTCAAATATCATTTAGAAAAATTTAAAAAAAATATTAAAGACTACTCACCCCTCATCAAAATTCAATCTTTAAACTTTGATTTTCCTTTGAAATTGCAATAAACCCTATATTCATATAAATCATCCATCAATTACTACCATCAATAGTTTTAGAACTTAACTTAATTACCTTAGAGTAATTCCTATAATCTTCAGTTAATATGATATATGCAATAGGTTGACAAGCTTTTTCATCTTTGCACATTACTTAAAAATATCACTTTCAAGCAATATCAGAGGATGTAAAAATTGGAAAGCACCTTTACCTTACCCTTTGTTCGGTATGAAACGTCCCTTAGGAATCTCAAGCAATTTACACAAGGTTTTAGGGGTTCTTGACTTCAAAAGCATGGTTTAAGACGCAAGTAGAAAATTTGTAGACTAATATACCCTCAGTAAACCAACCATATATCTTGGGCTTGAAAACCACGTTTTCCAATCTAAATATATTGTTAGAAACTACATTCAAAATTCTAGAACTTTTGTGAAGAAACCATTCTCAAAATCCTTTAATCCATCGTTGATATTTGAGGTTGAAAGTCAATTCATTGTCAAAAATTGGCTGACAAATTGACCTTCTTTCAAAAATCACCTTAATTCATACAACCCTTGTTTGACTATTAATTTTTTTTCAAAAATACTAATCTCAGTCTAGTTTCATATAAAATAAACAGCATTTAATTAGTTGTTTCTATAATAAGTTATCAATTTCCAAATTCAGACTTATAATAAACTTTTACAAAAATTTCCAATAAATTGCAGCTTTTACAAACCTCTTTCCTTTTTCTTTAATTCACAATCTAACGTGTCTGCCACTACCCACCACCTTTATCACCAGCCGAGATAAGCAGCAGTGATCAGCAATTGCCCTCCCAAGCTTTTCCGGCAACCTTAGTCTAGTGAGTCACCATGGCAAGTTGGTCTTGCCAATTGGCAATGGTTTCCTTTTTCCCTTACATTTTCTACAATTTTTTTCCTATTCCTTTTCTACATGCAAAAACCAGTTCTTGTTTTAAAGAAAACATGCAATATTCCAGCCATAAATCAAATATGATACGTGCAATAACATCCATAATTCTTTCTAAGCAAGATCATAGGTTACCTGTGTCTATTCTTAAAGCAACTATACAATTAATTATTAAATCAAATTCTTAATTTGAAGAAATCACTACACTTCTAGGTTATGATCTCCTCTTCTTGCTCTACAACTAGACTTAGATGAATCTTCTATGCTTGACTTTTCCCTCCTTTTCTCTCTTTTGTTTATCATTTGGTAGTGAAGAAGAAATAATAGTGAGGGATTGTTCTTGCTTAGGGTATTTATGAGTATACATTGGGTGAATTTCCTTTGATTTTTCTAACATGGGACAAAGGATTTACCTATAACAAAAACCTTCTAGATTATTTAAACCCTATCCCATCATCTTTCCCTTTTTTTTCTGCTTCAAAAAATCCATAATTGCCTTCTTAGCTGACTTGGGCCTTAGTTTGGGCTACGGGCCCATTTTTTTAACAAAAAATTGTTTTAGCCCTAATGTCTTTTTTCTTTGATCGATAATCTGAGTCCAATTTAAACAAACAATTCGAATCTTAGATTAATTAAATATTAATAAAAATCAGGTCATAATAGAATCCATTTGAATGAAGATGGAAAGTTAAGGACCCAGAAACTCCCCGTCCTATCCGTTGGAAAGAGTTGACCAGGTCATACAGAACTTCAAATGGAACCAAGTAGCTCTGAGCCAAATCATGTGTAGAAAGGATCTTGAGAACATTATGCAATTCCCCATTAGCATCATAAACCTTTTTGGAAGCAGTCTAAGAATGGGATCTATTTTGTAAGATCAGCATATAATGCAGCCCAGAAGAAAAGGAAAAGAAGTTAGAACAGAATGTAAATATGGCTGAACCTAGCATGAAAGGACGGAGCTTCAAGATATGCAACTTCTTATGGAAGCCTAATATCAAACATAAGATTAAGTCATTTATTTGGAAGTATCTGCAGCAGATCCTCCCAGTCAACGCTGTAATACATAGCAGAACCAGGCAAGCAACCTAATCTGTCAAGGATACGGGGAAGGTAAAGAATCAATTGAGCATGCTGTTATTCTTGGCCCTGGTGCTGAAGCAATATGGGAATGCTCTCCAGTTATCCGGGATGGACTAGGAGAGCAAAGAGGCAATTTTTGGGTAGGGTGGAAGAAGCTGAAAAGGAGCTACAAGCAGAAAAGAGAACTCAGACAAATAGCAATCACAACTAACATTCTGTGGCAAATTTTATTAGCAAGAAGATCAATTTTAAAACTCGCAGATGAATGCTATAATTTATGAAGATGATGCAGCAAGTTATCACTGAGTGGTCGAAATTTTAAGGTTTGACAATAAAAAAGCTGAAATTATATTATGCAGCTCAGTAGAAGACAGTGAGGACAACCATTGGAATCTTCCCCCCATAAATAACATTAAAATCAATGTAGCTTCAAAGAGCCACATTGGTAAAGGAAAAGCGGGTAGGGCAGTTGCAAGAAACGGGAGAAGTGAGATAATTACTGCCTGGACAATCAGTGGCCATATCTGGAGGAAAAAGGTGCAGATGAAGTCAGCTAGGGCAATCAAATTAAGCCTCACCAAAGTTCTAGAGGAAAGATTGCAGAATGTAATCATTGAAGCAGATCACAAGCATGTTATTGACAAACTACTGAGGCACGATAGAGTTCTCCCATGTGAGTAAAAGTTCATGCATGAAGTCATAGAGTTGCTTTGTTTGCAACAGAACTAGGAAAGAAAATTAGATGGAACAATTATCTTCCCGCGATTAGTTGAACAACCACAAGTAGACCTTGGGCAGTTGCCTACCACCTTACTACTAAAAAATTAATGATTCCATTAATATCTAAAAAAATATTTATAATAATTTAGAGAAAGTAACAAAAAAAAAAGAGAATCTATAGGATGGATTCATATAGGTTCTATCCAAATGATTATTATGTCTGCATTTAGAGAAGGGTCAAATACTCCTATAAATCTTGCTATAGTAGATAATAGAATAAAGAATAGGGAAAAAACTACATTTTGTATTTTTAGAGGAAATCTTAAATATCAAAAGTTAATTTTTAATTTGACAGAACACTTTCCTTAATACAAGATTTTAAAAGAAAGAATTTCCTTTTCAATGGAAATAGATCATATTCTATTACATATATGATTTCTTATGCCTTATCAAATCCTCATCATACTAGAGACTTTTCGAAAACTGAATTCATAGATCTCCCTAAATTATTTTCCGAAGTAGGAAAAATATATCCTCCAAAATTACTAATATAAAATATAGAAATAGATCAGAATTTTAATTTAGATATAAGTCAAAAACCCCTACTACATAAACCAAATACATTTTTGCCAAGATCATCTTATACACTGCAAAGTTATTTACACTCTGTTAAAACAATGTTGACGTTTTGGTCAAAAAACAAGAAGAATGTAAATCAATTCTTCAATAAGAAAAATCAGGGTAAGATAACTTGAAACAGTACGCAGCCAATACATGATATAAACTTCTCCAATGGGCAACTATTTTGCACTATTGGAACTGGAACTTCAAAGACCTTACAGAAATTGTTGCAAATTTTCGGAGATTTACATTACATTATAAGTCACAGGCAGCATCTTTCAAGAGTTGATACAACATAGGGAACTTTTCAGTAGCTAAAAGAGTTCATATTGTAAAATGGTATTCGCATAAATCCAACAGCAATGACCTTTACAAGGCACTTAGTCAGCCTAGCGAGTTCAAAATTGCCAAAATTGCCTAATGAAGTCATAATTAGTGATTACAAGCCGAAACTATCACTGTGCAAGGATCTAATACAGGGCAGCAATATTTTAAAATGATCCTTGCTTAAATTAAATAGAATAATTCACCTTGCATTCCAGTCAAGGTAAGAATTGCCAGCTCATACGCCAATAAGCTGGCAGCAACTATCTCAAGGTAACTGGCCGTGGTGACGAGCTTCATCCAGCTCCGAGGATTGTGAAATTCAAGGTAGCACGAAGGACGGCATGGTTGAAAGATGCTACATATCTTCAAACAACGTTGAGTAACCTTCGCTTTGGCTGAAGAAAAACAAGATCCAACCACCAAGTCAACCCAAAGCAAGAAGAAATTTGCAAAACAAGATCATGAGCTGTAGTAGTACATCAAGAAAAAAATGAATAGACCTAATGAAAATGTAGGATAGTGGCAGAGGATATGGGCAGCTTAAGAGAAAAGGTTGTGTATTGTTTCTGATTTTAGTTAACCCTTTAATCAATCTGAACAGAGGCGTAAAAGCATGACAACCAGATGCATATTGCATAAAACATAGCACCAAGTTATGTATTAAAAAAAGAAGAAGAAGAAGAAAAAGGGAACAGATAAAACAGCTACTTGGTAAAGAAGAAAGTATACGTAATGCATTCACTAGAAATTGTCAACTGACATAATTTAACTTAACATGTAGCCAATTAATTTTGCACTGAGAACTGACCAAGAATCCAAAAGAAATTGAGCAGGTTCTGGAACCAGAAAGGTTGCAGCCTTATTCAAATTAATGATAATTAGGTGAGGAAACTTTCCAGACAGCCCCTAAACTATTGTCTCTGTACAGTTTTGGCCCCTAAACTATAAATTGTCACAAATAAGCACTTGAACAAAAAAAAAAATGCTTAGTTTAAGGACTTCCATCAATTTTGGCCATTAGAGGTGATGGAATTAGGGGCAAACCTGACCAAACAAAAAAAATTAACCCACGAAAACGACCTAAAAGGCCTCGTTGACTGATTATTTCATCAAATAAGGGTTAAAGAAGGTGGAAGATCAAAAAAGAGGAAGAAACATTAAATTTCATGTTATTAGTTGACTTAATATAGTTGGTTTCTTAACCAAATTGTAGGTTGGTTTTTATGTTTGGTCAGTTTCGCCCTTAATTCCGTTAAATTTAACCCCCAAAAATTGACGGAAATCCTTAAACTAAGTTTTTTTTTTTTTTTGGTCAAGGGTTTATTTGTGACAATTTATAGTTAAGGGGCCAAAACCGTGCAAAGTGGATAGTTTAGGAGCCTGCCAGAAAGTTTCCTCTAATCAGGTCCAAGTTCATGTTAGTTCAAATAGTCCATTTCCTTGGCTGCCTAAGCTGCTGCTATTTCCAGGTGCAATCAAAGTTGGGATTACACATCATAATGGGTTTAAGGTACAATGGTCCAAAATATCATCTAACATCAAGCAAAAAGTTACAAGCAGGCAATGGCTATTATCCATTTCCACCAACATTAAATTAAGTTTTAGTTCTAGCATTGAGAAACACCAGCACATAGCGTAGCAATAGATGACAACAAAGTCATGAGATACTTAAGAAATAACTTTTTCACAAGGTTGCTAAATAAAGGTACACTCTTAAGGCATGAAAGTTAAGATTATTTGCATCCAATTAAAAAACCAGAAGAGACATTGTGACCAATGACACATAAAACTGTGCACCAAAGAATATACAGTAAAGGACTCATGTACAGCAAGATTACTGCTCTTCATATTGTTATTAAAATTATGATAAAGGGAGGCACAGAATGCATGCACACTCAACAGTTCATTTTCAACATATAGCTATATAATATTAGAAGTAAAAGCTTTGCTAGTGAAAAACAGAGTACTTACATATGTCTTTTCAACCTCTTCAAGAAATTTCTCAGGGTACTCAATATAGGTAAGACAATCTTTCTTCACTGTAGCTATAAGTTCTTTTTCGCCAGATTTTTCAAGGTTCTTTATCAAGATCCTGAATGTTAGCTTGTCAGGAATACAACCTGATCCCTTCATTGATTCATATGACTCCATTGCCTTTTCTATCATTTTGGCACGGAAATATGCTCCAATCATCTCAGTGTATGTTCTGGTGTCAGGCCTTAGGCCTTCTTTCTCTATCTCACCAAAAAGCTGTTCAGCCATTTCAATATTGCTACTCTTTCCCAACATCAGGATCATGTCACTGAAAATAGATATATCCGGTTCATACCAAACTTCTTTTCTTGCAAAATTAAACACCTGAGTCCTGATTACTTTTCAGATAATGCACATTTAAAAGGGAAAAAAATCAAGCCAAAATAAGGAGACATGTTGGGTTGAACTTTTTGCTCTGTTAAACGTAAACTATTTCTCTAAAAGCACAACTTTTACCATATGCCATAGCAGCTAGAGAGAGCTGAAGTGCCATTTCATTCAAAAGTTTCATTATGCAACTATAAAAAAATGCACTAAAGTCAAGTATAACCACCTAGAGAACAGATGATAGACAATGACCTGTAGTGTTCATTATAAAAAGGCATTCCTTGTTTTCAAACTGGAATCAGAAGACACTAATGTAACAAAAGAAAGGCATTTAGCTGTCTCTAGCTACCAATCTGATTCTCTCAAGTTTCATTAATAGACGCAAAGTACTGTGTCAAAAAGCATGAATGACTTGTGTGGGAACATGAGTCTACCTTAATAAAGAAACTTTACATGACATTACCATATCGTACAATCCCCACAATTTTCAATGTTAGCTAAAGTCCATCTCTAAGCTTACAAGCATCTCTTATGTCTTCAATCTAATGCAGATCAGGAAGTCAGGCAAACCTCTAGTTTTGGATTTTCAACTGCTCTTCACTAGAAAATTGGTATAGGCATAATTCTACTGTTACTAGGAGACTTTCCAGAAACCATCTACCACAGAGGTGGATAGGAACTGATTCTGTTAGTATTAAGACAAAATTCACAAATGACTTCACCTTGACCTATTGCACTACATCCATCACGCAAGTCTCACAGACAAGAAAAAAATTAAAATCACAATCATGTTCACTAGATTTCTTATCTTCATCTTGACACTATCAGCACACAATTAACTGCAATCACAATTTTCAGACCACCATCCTAACAATAGGAGTTATACAGTTAACTTATTAATATTTGCTAAACTTCCCAACATCATTAAAATCTGGTTCAAATAAGACATCCATAATTAAAAGCACCGTCAAAACAACCATTTTTCACTGCACATATATGTGACACATAACTGACACATAAAATTTGAAACATAAATTCTGAAATTTAAAATGCTCAAAGCTCAGAAACTGTTAAGAAACTGGCTATTTTTTTCTTTATTTCTGTTCCGTCTTCCTTAATCTTTTGGTCACAGAAAATGCATGTTTTTCCGAAACAAAAATGATAATGCCCACAAAATTCAACTATTTCTTCAACCCTTCAATTCTTTTCGCATCAAATTCCACAATCCCTTTACAAAATCCAATCAACCCCACGAAACCGAATCAAAAGAAAACAGTCACGACTACATATGTATACATTTACCTGAAGGGCTAATTCTACTTCGTTTTGCCTTTGCAGCTCTGATAAAGTATCCAACAAGTCAGCCTTCAGAAGCCTGCTTATCCTATTAGCAAAGACCTCTGCTAATTTGTCTGGAGATCTTGCTAATTTCAAAGACTGGACAGCTTGTATGGCTTCCGGAGACAACACCCTTGACCTCCACATTGGTTTTCTTGGTCCAATCTTTCTCAACCCACATGTGATTTTTAGCCTTGATGATGGCATAGGCAGATTGGAAAAAGAGATATTGAAGCTTCGTTGCAAACCCACTTGAGGAATGCTCAATTTCAGTGAATCCATGGAAGCAATACGGCAGCTGGAAACAGGGAGAAACAATTGGTTTCGCTCTTTTTCTTTCTGTCTTTCTTTCGTTTATTGCTATTGTATTTCGCCGTTTCTTTCCTGGGGTCTAAGGTTAATTGCAATATGCACCCCGGAGTTGCCGTTAGCTTGAATTTTAATGCGTTAAACTATTGATTATAGCACTTACACTCTTTGTAAATAATTTGTAGTAACAATAGTTGTGATAACGAAATTATTTTTATCTAATATAACAGGTAAAAACACTTTTAATAATTATTTAATTACCTATTGGACTGGTCACATAAATAAGATAATACCTAAAAATTTGGTTAGTAAGTTTCATATAAAAAATAGTAAGTTAACTCGATAAATTAGTAATTTTTATGTTTCAAAAAATAAATTGAAATAAATATGGAACTTATTTTTTTAAAAATAAATAAATTACTGCTCTATATCCGAAACTTACTTTTTGGAGAATAAGTTTAGTTCAAACAATAGTAAGTTTTTATAGATTAATAGTAAATCTTGTTGATAGAATAGTAAATTTGGTTAATGGTCAAAACTTACTAGTTTGTGATATAAAGTTACTATTTTACTTTAAAAAATTTATATGCAACAAGTATTAGGAAGTTTATTTGAAATAATGCTAAGATTTTTTTATTAATGACTGAAACTTAGTACTATAGTTAGTAATTACCCGTAATGTAAATGTATGATACACAATTGTACGTATCATTTATAAATGTTATATGTTTTAAATATTTTAAATATACTATGAAAACTTTTTTTTTTTTTTTGCACATGAACTTATAAAATATGTAAGAATAATTTGTCATATTATAAATTTTGAATTATTTTTGAATTTGTGAAAGGTTAAAAAGTTTGGATGACAATAACAACAAATTTTTTGAGTTATATATAGAATTGCACTTATTTATACATCACAATTTCCATATATTAATACCTATGAATAGAATAAAATGTTAAATTTTTAATAAATTTATTTTCTGGGCCACAAGTATAAAAGTTAAAGTTGTATTACAATAGCAACAAATCTTTGGAGTTGTATATAAAATAGCACTTATACATCACAATTTTCATATATTAATACCTATGAATTTAATAAAATGGTAAAGTTTTAATAAATTTATTTTCTGGGTCACAAGTATAAAAATTCAAGTTGTATTAGTGTAGCATAATCTTTGAAAATTATAGTAAATTTACCCAAATGTTAAGTTCCATGACTTTCAAATATACTTTGTATCATTTACATTATGGATTTGTATGCATATTTTTTCTATCAAACTCCTTTTCTATTAGCAAATGGTATGTAAATTATTATAAAATGTCATTTTCTAATAATCATAATTTTTTATAGGTGAATGTTATGTAAACTACTAAAATTATTAATTCACAAATGACTAAATCTTACTACTTTATGGCATACATTAGTCTAATCGACTAAAAAATTATTGTAATCATGTGTACGTTGATTTCTGATTTGAAATTTGCACCACTATCACTATTTCCTTTATTACTAGTACAAGTTCTTCTAATCAAAGTAAAATAACATCAAATATCTTTTCCTTTTGCATGCAGTAGTTTTGTTTAGCAGAAAATTAGTAAACCACTTTTACAATACATAATTTCTCATGAAATTAGTAACATTTTCTATGACCTATAACCTCATCAATAATACTAACCACCGACATGCAGATAATCTGAAGAGCAAAAGCCATCGATATGACAAAAAAAGAATATTTTCTTGCTGAATATAAAAAAATTGCGATTCTATGTAGAATCGAAGAAATTCATCATGAATGAGAATGAATTGCAAAGTTATCACATTTCTAATTTCATATGCATCTAGAATTTGACACATCATTACTTTAGAGGAACTCTCTTTTTTCACATTTTTTCACATTTTTTTTCACATTTTGTTTGGGGTTAACTCGTATTAATTCTTGTGTCCCAGATGTAAATTTATTAAAACTTTATTATCTTATTATATTCATAGGTGTTAAATTATAAATATTGTGATATATAAACAAGTGATATTCTATATTTAACTAGGAAGATTTGTTGTTATTGTTATCCAAATTTTCAACCCTTTTAAAAATTGAAAATGATTAAAAACTTATGATATGACAAATTTTTATTACATATTTTAAAAGGTTATGTGAAAAGTGAAACTACTTTTCATAGTATTTTAAAATATATAAATACAAAAAAAATTTAAATTATACCTATTATCATGTATTATGTAGGTATATTATGAGTACTTACTAAGGTACTAAGTTTTAATCATTAATAAACATCTTATCGTTATTTCAAATAAACTTCTTAATACTTGTTTGAGATAAGTTTTTAATGTAAAATAGTACATGCGTTTCATAAATCAATAAGCTTTGATCATTAATCAAATTTACCAAGTTATTAGTAAGAATTACTATTTATGTATAAAAACTTACTGTCACTTGAACTAAACTTACTATCTAAAAAGTAAGTTTGAGATATAAAGTAGTAATTTATTTATTTAAAAAATAAGTTTAATATTTATTCCAATTCACCTTTTGAGATATAAAAGTTACTAATTTATTACCGTTAACTTACTATTTTAGATGAAAAACGTACTTCCTATTTTTAGGTGTTATCCTATTTAAGTGGATATGTCCAACAAATAATCAAATGGTCATTAAAAGTACAACAACTTATTATATCAGGTAAAAACTGTTTCGTTACCATAACTATCGTTACTAAAGCATTGTCCCTTTCCTTCTTTTATTGCTATTGTATTTCGCCGTTTCTTTCCTGGGGTCTTAGGTTAATTGCAATATGCACCCCGTAGTTGCCGTTAGCTTGAATTTAAATGCGTTAAACTATTGATTATAGCACTTACACTCTTTGTAATAATTTGTAGTGCAGCGCTTAAATCAACTTTGACAGGTTGTCGTAGCCTATGCAATAATAATAAAAATAAACCTAATTGCCAATTAAAATAACCAAAACCCGATTCCAAGTACTGGAGCAGGGACTCTAGGTGTGCAATGGGTTACTTGATTTACCCTATTCCCGAAGAGTTTGCTTGATCCAATATACCCGAATGGGATGGCTTTTTCACAAATAATTATTAATTTGTAAACAGTGCAAGTAGGGTCGTATTTTCAGAGATTGGGGAAAATTCGTTTCTTTTTAAACCACAGTAACAAGAGGGTGTTTTTGTATAAAGGATGACAATTAAAACAATTTAACTAAAAATAAAATAGCCAACTAAAAATTAAATGACAATTCACTAAAATCAGAGTAATAATAATTAAAGGTCTAGACAAGAAATAACTTCAGCAATGGTTCACCTAATTGATCATCGATGCACAAGCAATTCCAATTATTTATTAATAAATAGGTTATAACTGCCAAACAAGTGATGACAGTCAACCCCTCCTTATTGTGTCGGTGATTAAGGTACGCCGTTAATCACTGCTCTAATTGAGAAATAATCCTTGGTACGCTCGTAAGATTTAATTCCCCAATTGCCTTACGTATTAGAGAAACTCCATTCTAACTAAATAATGTACTACCAGGGTTATTTTAAATTAACCCGCGTATTCCCCCGACACAAATCCAATCATACCAGTTGTCACTATTTCAAGGCAATTAAACAATTACGGATTTAATACCCTAGTTGACAATAGATTACCAAATTAACTAATTATCCGAATCCAAAACAATCGATTAATTGGACAACCATAAGCATTGTAATCAAAGAATATGCGAATACCAATAAATAAAAGAAAAAAATAAAATTAAATCCATCTCACAATTTTTAGGCGAATCAAAATATCCGTTGTTCCTTGACTAGACAAAGGGGATTTAGTTCATCCCGGATGCAAAAAACCCACACACAATTGAAGCAATAGTCGTTCGAGTTACCAAGGAAAAACAAAGCTACATGAGGTAAAATCTGGTCTTCGCTTTTCCTACACATACAGAAGAAGAAAAGCAACTAGAAGCCGAAAAGAAAAGTCAAAGTTCTCCAATTTGCTCCTAACATGCGTGAACTGAAGCTATCCCAAAAGCTACCAAAAAAAAGTCAACAAAAACAACTCAAAGTCATGCTAATTGTCTGCCCTATTCTCTATATCAATCTTCCTATCTAATTCTCCTTTTTTCTTGCGACGGCCTACACCAGCCAAGAAGAAGACTCCAGCCTCATTTTTTTTTGAATGCCGTCTTTCACCAAAATTACAAAAAAAAGGGTCGCGTCTTGATGTTTCAAAAATACCCCTGGATGCCTGCTACTTAAATTCTTTCCTGATGATTGCCAAATTAGCACTTATTATGGTATTTTCGTTCTACTCCCTGAAATAAATGCAAATTACCAAAAGTGAGTAAAATCTAATAATTAATTCACATCGGATCAGGTAATAGGGGAAATTAATAATAAAATAAATGATAAAATTGCGACCTATCAATTCCCCTCACACCTAAACCATGCTTGCCCTCAAACATGATAACAACAAACAAATACCACTATTTAACAATGGTTATTGCTCTATCTACCATATTGCCAAGATACCAAGAAAAAACCACATATCAAGTATAAGTGGTCAAAATCCGAGAAATATCACCCCGATTAGCTTTTAAATCACAAACTCCTTCAATTCCATGTTAACTAATCTAAGAAAAAGAAATGGCGTACAACATTTATCAGCAAATGGTCTACTATTAACCAAAATCTCGACATTAAATTCATAAATTGGCAAACTGATTTATATCACACACCAACACAACCTTTACTTTTTTCTTTTCACGTTTTTTTCTTTTTTTCTTTTCCTTTTTTCAATAGCACAAAAAACTTAGTCTCTAGCCATTGGAGGCTCGTCAAACTCCAACATTTTCCAGATGGAGGAGTCCGGTTACTCAGCTCTTATTTCTATACGACCACGTACTCATATAAATTACTACTTTTTGACGTGAGAATCGACACTTTTGGTGAACATCCCCCAGTTACTCAGTAGTAATGACTAGCAGAGTACAGTCAACTTTATTTCACAGCCAGATAACGCAATAACTCAAAATAACACAGCAAAAGAAAACAAAAATAGTAGCCGCTAGCCTCATTTTTTAAATATGGAGAACTAAAGTTAATAACCGGACCAATTCACTTGAAAATACTAACAATCAATCCCTATGCCTAGAAAAGTTGACCAAAGAATCAAAAGAGCCAAACAATCACCGATATTCACTAAAGAGATGTTCTTGGACTCAATCACATTAACCCGATACACTTTTATTATTAAAACTTGGCAATAGTAGAATTAGAGTCAACAATCCAACATCAAATTTTGGCATTCACATGAGAGCTAATTGCTAAAAAAAAAAACCAAAAAAGGAAAAAAAAGAGAGAATGAACGAAAGGTAGACAAATAACAAACTAGAAATAAAGGAAAAGCATCTAAAAACTAAAAACTAGAAACACTAGCACCCCATCTGATCCCCTCACACCTAAACGATACATTGCCCTTAATGTAGAAAATAAACATCAAAAGTAGGAGAAAGGGCAACAAAACTTCTCTGAAGTCGAGTCAAAGTGGTAAGTGAAAACCAAATTGAGGCGTAAGACCCGCATGATGCATGAATGCTGCCAAATTCTGCATCATGCTATGCACGTTAGCATCTGTGTTGGTCATCCGAGCCTCCAGATTTTGAACTTTCGTCTGGAGTTGGTGCCATTCAGCAGCCCCTAGGGGTGGAGGTGGCGGAACGAAGGTAGATGGGTCGGGATCATTGCCAGTAGGGGACGAACGGACAAACGAGAATCGGGGGGGGGGGCGCGAGGAGGTCCCGAGGGAGTGAACCGATAGGAACTATCGACGTACTCAAGAATTCCCATCCTCTCCAAGCACTCTGCATTCAGAAATTTAATTTCACATGCTAAATGAAGGTCGTGATCCTGTAAATTAAGAACCCCCAACTGTACTGTTAAGTGTGTGATGTAGGACCCGAGGATTAGGGGTTTGTTCTTTTTTGGCAAAACGGCCTTAAACTGTGCTGCCAACCAACACCCCAAGTTGACTTTGATATTATTTTTCATACTCCAGATGAAAAAGAATTCGGATCGAGAAAGTATACCGGAGTTGTCCTTGCGACCCGAGTAGCTGTAGGCTAGGAGTCGCTGAACATATCGAGCACTAGGGTCCTTAAGAAAGGAGCTCCTTGATCTAGAAGTGTCATAGAGGTGCCTGTCGACAAACATGTCCCTCCACACATCGTGGTAGGATGAGAGAAATGGCTCTACGTAAACACAGGCACTTTCAGCGTATTCTCTAGTCTCAGCATACTCTCAACTACTGAACCCAAACGCCATATTAAATTGGGTAATGGAGAAATTGAATGCCTGACCCATTAGACGGAAATGAATGATATTTGAGGATCCACAGTATACCTCATAGGCAATTCAAACTCAAAAGTGGAGTAAAACTCGCTAATCAACTCGACGAAAGTGGGACGGAAGATAGCGAGATAGGGGCGCCATCCAATGGCGGTAAACATGCGTTCCACCTCCTCTTGGATTCCCAAAATAGCCATAGTCAGCTCGTTAGAGCATTTACACGGAATGATATGCCGCTCACAAACCTTGGCATATTTCTGCTGATCGGCGGGTCTAGTGAAGTTTAAATGCCTCCCAAAGTGAGCGGGGGCATTCACATGAGCACCCCTATCTCTACCCAAGCGGGTTCGAACACTAGAAGAGAAGGGTTGGTTGGTAGGTGCATTCACTGGAATGGAGGGTTGGGATGGGGGCTAAGATTGAGAGGCTCTAGATCTAGAGGATGATTTCGTTCTCACCATGGTCGGTAACAGTCAACCCAATCAACCAGAAGTACACCGGCTAACAATTATATGAACAAGCAGATGCAAGCAGCAAATACTGAGCAATAGCGAATCAAAAGCCTCCAAATATTAACCCAATCACCAGAAAAATTTCAATGCGCCACAAAGAGCAAATAGAGGATTAAGAGTGCAACGAATATAGCAAACAAATGAATCTCAGCAAGTGCCCCAATCCAATGAAGTGAATAAGCAACCCAATACAGTGTGGCAACTAATTGCACAAAGATACGACCAAAATCTCAGATAGTGCCCAACCAAAATAGCAATTGAAACCATAGCCAGAATGTCCCCACCAATTCAAATGTACTCTACCAATTACTATTAAGCAAAGCAAGGAAATCTTCCCAACCACTAGATTAGAAAATTCCAAGAGAGCACAGTCGGTCAAATTAATAAGCATAGGACACCCAAAACCAGCATAATTCAGCAAAGTAGTGCAAAATAAAATTTGACAACCGTGACTCAATCACAAACTCTTAGCTAACAGGCAGGCAACCAATCAAATAGAAGTAACAAATCCAGGTCCAATTACTCCAATCAGTACCACTGGTGGACTCCTCAATTAAAGAAACAACTGTAAATGCCCACAAATGCCAATTATTGAGGAACCCAGACAGCACCAATTAGCATTAAGGAATAGGGGGATAATTTCAAATACCTCCACCGTAGAAAATGGCCAAATAACAGCGCTAGTAGAGAATGACGGCGACGGTGACGACAAAAGACAGCGGGCAGTGGTGGCGTGCGGTTGGCGCTGGCGGCGAAGGCCGGATGGGTTCGTAAGGGAAAGAGAGCGCCGTACAAGCAGCAACGGCGAGTGGTGAGCGGTGGTTCTCCCTGTGGGCGTGGGATACGGCGCCCCCTTTCCCCCACGAACCCACGGCAACTCAGCGGCGAGCAGCGGTTCTCCCCGTGGGCGTGGGATACGGCGTCGATTGGCAGCAACAAGGGGAGAGGGAGATAGCGCGTTGGACGAGCGCGGTGGGTGGAAAGATGGTGGCGGTGCTGCGAACGAGGTGGAAAAGATGGCGGCGGGCAAAGGCTCTCGGTCGATAGAGAAGAAGAAATAGGGGAGAAGAAAGAAAGAAAAGAGGAAGAAAGAAAAGGAAAGGGAGAAAGAAAAAGAAAAGAAAAGAATATTTTTTTTGTTTTATTTTAAATTTAAAAATTTGTGATTTGAAAATCAAAAGTTGTGGTCAAACAAAAGACTTTTTTTTAATTAATTAAATATTTTTTTAGAATTTTTTTAGAATTTTATTTTTTTAATAGTATTAATAAAATTTATTTTCGAAATTCAAAATTAGAGATTAATAAAAAATCAAAAATTTTGCTTGAGATTTGAATACTTACATTTCCCGCGAACGTGACGCAGGCACGTCAAAAAAGCAAGAACTCTTCTGACGATGAGTTCTTCATACGACTTGACGCGGGCACGTCAAAAAGGCAAGAACCCTTCTAACCAAGCACCAGGAAGGAATATTGTGCCACGCGCCCAATTGACGCGGGTGTGTCAAGTCAGAGAGACACTTACTAATCATCAAAAACGAAAATTAAAGCCAAAAAACAGTCAAATTCAAGGAAAACATATTTAAACTATCAAACAAAATCGAACAAACAACTAAAAGAAATTGGGTTGCCTCCCAATGAACGCCTTTCTTTAATGTCTTTGGCTAGACATGGCAAGGTGTCATTAATTGGGATACGGCGGTGCATCTAGACTTATTGTTTCCACCTCTCCACTTGAAAAGTTTTCGTAATAATATTTGAGACGGTGTCCATTCACTACAAACTTATTGTCTATCTTAACACTCTGAATTCCAACTGCACCATAGTTAAAGACGTGAGTAACAATAAAAGGTCCAATCCAAAAAAACGTAGCTTACCTGGGAAGAGCTTAAGCCTGGATTGGTACAGGAGAACCTTCTGACTAACTTCAAAGGTTTTCTTAGAGATTTGTTGGTCATGAAATGCCCGACTTCTCTCCTTGTAAATTAGTGCATTCTCGTAGGTTTCGTTCCGGATCTCCTTCAATTCTTGCAAATCTAGCTTCCGATGGACACCGGCCTTCTCTAAATTCATGTTACACTGTTTTATCGTCCAAAAAGTCTTGTGCTCGAACTCCACTGGAAGGTGACACGACTTTCCAAATACCAATTTATAGGGTGACATCCCTATGGGGGTCTTGTACACAGTCCGATATGCCCATAGTGCATCTTCCAACCTTTGACTCCAATCCTTCCTATTGGGTCGCACCATTTTTTCCAAGATGGACTTAATTTTCCAATTCGATACCTCTGCTTGACCATTGGTCTGAGGGTGGTACGACGTTGAAACCTTATGGAGTACACCATACTTGCGAAACAGCACAGTTATGGTTTTGTTGTAGAAGTGCGTCCCCGTATTACTAACAATGGCTCTCGGCATCCCAAAACGCACAAAAATATTAAATTTGATGAAATCTGCAACTACTTTCGAATCATTAGTCCAGGTGGCCTTAGCCTTCACCCATTTGGAAAAATAATCGACTGCCAACAATATATATATATATATATATAACCAAATGATGTAGGAAAAGATCCCATAAAATCTATATCCCAAATAGCAAAAAATTCTACAAAAATCAATGGGACTTGGGGCATATGATCTCTGCGGGCTATATTACCTACTCTTTGACATCGATCACAAGATTTACAAAACAAATATGCGTCTTTAAAAATTGAAAACCAATAAAACCCACTTTCTAATAGCTTATGAGCAATTTTCTTGGCTCCAAAATGACCTCCACAAGCAAAAGTATGACAATAAGTTAAAATTGACTGAAATTTAACTTCACTTACGCATTGTCTCATTACTTGGTCAGCACATCTCTTCCACAAGTACGGGTCATCTCAAATGAAGTATTTGACATCACTCTTCAATTTGTCTCTCTTCGATTATGGCCAACCTGCAGGAAAATTACTAGTTACGAGATAATTTACTAGATCTACATACTAAAGCAATTGAGAATTCAGAGAGAACAAGTGTTCTTCAGGAAATGCATCCCTCAATGGTTCATTCTCCTCCACCACTGGAATGCGGCTCAAGTGGTCGGCTACCAGATTTTCTGAGCCTTGTTTATCCCTTATCTCTAGGTCAAATTCTTGCAAGAGTAATATCCACCTGATGAGTCTCGGTTTCGCATCTTTCTTAGTCATTAGATACCTTAACCCTGTATGATCAGAAAATACAATAACTTTAGCACCTAACAGATATGACCTAAACTTTTATAGGGTAAAAATAACTGCAAGAATCTCCTTCTCAGTAGTGGAATAATTCAGTTGAGTCCCATTCAAAACTCGGGACGCATAGTAGATAACGGAAGCTGCTTTTCCCACTCTTTACCCCAACATAGCCCCCACCGCATGGTCACTGGCGTCGCATACGATTTCAAAGGATAAACTCCAGTCAGGGGGTTGGATGATCAGTGGTGAGGTCAACAGCTCCCTCAACTTATCGAAGGCTTTCTCACACTTGTCATCGAATTCGAAGGCCGCATCTTTTTGTAAAAACTAGAATAACGGGGCTCCAATTTTCAAAAAATCCTTGATGAACCGTCGATAAAAACCTGCATGTCCAAGAAAAGAGCGTACCTCCCGCACACTCGCGGGGTAAGGTAAAGCAGATATAATGTCGATTTTGGCCATATCAATTTCAATACCCTTAGAAGACACAACATGATTTAGGACTATCCTACGTTCAATCATAAAATGATATTTTTCCCAATTAAGCACGAGATTAGCCTCTATACATCTCAACAAGATCAATTTCAGGTTATCTATACAAGTATCAAAACTATCACCATACATACTGAAATCATCCATGAAAACTTCAATAATTTTCTCTACATATTTTGAAAAGATGCTTATTATACATCTCTGGAATATTGCAGGCACATTGCACAACCCGAATGGCGTCCGTCTATATGCGAAGATCCCGAACGGGCATGTGAAGGTCGTCTTCTTTTGGTCCTCTGTTGCGATTGTTATCTAAAAATACCCTGAAAATTCATCCAAAAAATAATAAAAATCCCAACAACTTAAACGCTCGATCATTTGGTCAATGAAAGGAAGAGGAAAATTGTCCTTTTTGTGATGGCGGTCAGTCTACGGCAGTCTATGCACTGCCTCCAATCAGTGGGTTTGCGCACTGGCACTAGCTCACCCGTTTGGTTGGCCTTCACTATCACTCCTGCCTTCTTTGGAACTACCTGGACTGCACTCATCCATGGGTTATCTGATATCGCGAATATGATCCCCACATCCAACAAGTTTAATATCTTTCTTCACCACTTCCATTATGAGGAGGGATTGAGCCTCCTTTGAACTTGCCGTACAGGTTTGGCATCCGCCTCTAGCCTTATTCGGTGCATACAGATGGACGGGCTGATACCCTTAATGTCAGTGATGGCCCATCCTATTGCTTCCTTAAATTCTCTAAGGACTCGGATTAACTTTTCCTCATGGGTTTTCAAGAGTGTAGCTGAGATAATCACCGGAAGTGTTTCGTTGTCGCCCAGATACGCATATTTCAAGTGCTTCGGTAGAGGTTTCAACTTCAACACAGGTGCCTGCACCACAGATAGTAGTACCCTTTGGTGACATTCGAGAATGAAAATAGGTAAAAATTCATACGTTTTGTTGTGGTTGGCAACGAATATAATGCCCCTATTGTACATTTCAAATTTTCACTTCACTACACCTCAAGAGTTGTCTCCAACTCGAAGTGCTTGGTTAAAGCAACCTCCAACTCATCCCTGCCGACAGTTTCAAACACTTCCTGCACCGCAGGGTCAATAGCACTCACAGAAAAAATGAAACTAAAGTTAGAGTTTGAGAGATATTTCATAGTATCAAAGATATTACAATGAACAATTTTTTCATCAAATTTCATGGACAAGGTACCGTTATTAACATCAATTTTAGTCTGTGCTATACTCAAAAAGAGTCTACCTAATAGCAAAGGTGAGGGATTGGGGGACTGATCATCATCCATGTCAAGTACATAAAAGTCAACTGGAAATACCAAATCATTAATTTTAACCAACACATCTTCAACCAACCCATCAGGATATGCATTAGTTCGGTTAGTTAATTGAATTATTATTCTAGTTTTTTTAATGGGTTTAGGTTCAGAGAGGCATAGATAGATTTTGACATCACATTGATTGATACTCCTAAATCCAGTATGGCCTTCCTAATCAAAGTGTTGCCTATCCTACAGGAGATAATAAACATATCTGTGTCCCCGCACTTCAGTGGGAGTTTCCTTTGTAGAATCGCTGACACATTCTCCCCCACGATGACTCTTTCATCTCCCATCACCCTCAGTCTCCTTCAATTGACACATAGGTCCTTCAGAAACTTTGCGTATTTCGGCACTTGTTTGATTGCGTCTAACAAGGGGGTATTGATCTTTACCTTGCGGAACACCTCTAGAATCTCCTTTTCCTTATCCTGTTTCTTGGTTTCTCCAGCCTGCTAGGGAAAGGAGGCAGATGAGTTTTGACCTCAACGATCGGGTCAGGGAGTACCACTGAATTTTTGCCATTGCTACCCTCCTTCTCAAACTCGTTCTCGATCTTTTCCTCAACCTTGTCCTTAAGGATCATAGGTTCGGATTCTTGGACTTCCTTGCCACTCCTCAATGTCATTGCGCTTATATTTTTTGGATTCAATTCAGGTTGAGATGGCAACTTTTTTTGAACTTAAGACTCCAAACGGTTGATCATTATGGCCATTTGATTCATTTGACTTTGCATGGATTGCATCTGGCTTATTCGATTTCTTATGTTTTGCAGTTCAGAGTCCATCTTTTGTTGATATTGCGCGGTAGTAGCCATCAATTGTTTCATCATCTCCTCCAAAGATGGATTAGAGCTTGGTAGAGAAGGTGGTGGTCGAGGTTGGTACTGCTGCTAATACCCTTGTTGTCTATTTGGCACAAAATTAGACTGTCTGTTCCCTCCATAGCTGAGGTTGGGATGATCTTTCCAACCAGAATTGTAGGTACTTGAATATGAGTCGTATTGCTTTCTTGGCACGGGCGCCTGGCCAGCCATGTTTACGTGTTCAGCATTTTCTTCCTGAACTAGCGGACACATCTCTGTGGAATGACCCAAGGCAGCGCATACTCCACATACTTTGGTTTGTGATGCATTTCCTACAGCCAATTGCCTAACAAAAGATGTTAACTCCATCAATTGCTACTAGATAGAAGATGTCCCTACTTCATTTACTTTGCGTGTCGGGACATCCTTACTCGTACTAAACTGCTGCGAATTCTCAACCATCCCCTCAATCAGCTTCCAAACTTCTCGAGGAGTTTTGTTCATCAATACTCCTTCACTTGCAATATCGATTATGCTTCTATCCCTGAAGAGTAACCCTTCATAGAAATATTGAATGAGCAGTTGCTCACTTATCTGATGCTGAGGACATTTGATGCACAATTTTTTGAATCGCTCCCAGTAATCATAGAGCAACTCCCCTGGATGCTATTTGATACCGTATATCTTTTTCCTTAGCTCGAGACGCAGGAAAATATTTGTCTAAAAATTTTTTCTTCAACTAGTCCCATGTGATAATGCTACCTGGTGGTAGGTAGTACAATCAGTCTTTTGCAGAGTTCTTCAAGGAGAAGGGGAATACTCTAATTTTTATCTGCTTCTCTGTAATATTCGGGGGCTTCATGCTGTTACAAATGATATCAAACTCTTGCAAGTGTTTGTAAAACTCCTCACCTGGTAAACCATGAAAAGATAGTAAAAGATGAATTAGACCAGATTTTAATTCAAATAGAGTGTTATCATTCAAACTAGAGAAAGTAATGCAAAAAGGCTGCTGATTTAAATCAGGAGCAGCCAACTCCCTTAATGTTCGTGTATTCGCCATAGTGACTTCTTCTTGATCCGAGTCACTCTAAGTGTCACCAAACGAATCTGTTGGTTCAACTTCTGGCTCAAGTCTCTGAGATGCAGCACTATAGTGCTCTTCTCTGAGTTGTCTGGTTTCTTTCTTTATTCTACTCTCAGTCTTCTCTACCTCGGGGTCAAAATTAATTCACCTGTACAAGAAAAATGAGACATACACCCGAAAAGCACCAGAAAATTAGAACAAAAATAAACTTAAAAAGAAACAAATAACTGACGCCAGTCCCCGGCAACGGCGCAAAAAATTGACAGGTTGTCATGGCCTGTGCAATAACAATAAAAATAAACCTAATTATCAATTAAAATAACCAAAATCCTATTCTAAATACTGGAGCAGGAACTTTAGGTGTGTAATGGGTTATTTGATTCATCCTATTCCTGAATAGTTTGCTTGATCCGATATACCCGAATGAGATGACTTTTTCACAAATAATTATTAATTTGTAAACAGAACAAGTAGGGTCGTATCCTCAGGGATTGAGAAAAATTCGTTTCTTTTCAAATCCACAGTAACAAGGGATGTTTTTGTATAAAGAATGACAATTAAAACAATTTAACTAAAAATAAAATAACCAATTAAAAATTAAATGACAATTCACTAAAATCAGAGTAATAATAATTAAAGGTCCAGCCAAGAAATAACTTAAGTAATAGTTCACCTAATTGATCATCGATGCACGAACAATTTCAATTATTTATTAATAAATAGGTTATAATTGCCAAACAAGCGATGACAGTCAACCCCTCCTTACTGTATCCGTGATTAAGGTACGCCCGTTAATCACTACTTTAATTGAGAAATAATTTTAAGTACGTCCGTAAGATTTAATTCTTCAATTGCCTTACATATTAGAGGAGCCCTATTCTAACCAAATAACGTACTACCAGGGTTATTTTAAATTAGTCCGCGTATTCCCCTGACACAAATCCAATCATGCCAGTTGTCACTATTTTAAAGCAATTAAACAATTACGGATTTAATACCCTAATTGACAATAAATTATCAAATTAACTAATTATCCGGATCCAAGACAATCGATTAATTGGACAACCATAAGTATTGTAATCAAAGAATATGCGAATACCAATAAATAAAAGAAAAATAATAAAATTAAATCGATCTCACAATTTTTAGGTGAACCAAAACATCCGTTGTTCCTTGACTAGACAAAGAGGATTTAATTCATTCCGGATGCGAAAAATCCACACACAATTGAAGCAATAGTCACGGCCATCAATTGGGTAGATTCAACTCGTTCGAGTTACCAAGGAAAAGCAAGCTACAGGAGGTAAAATCTGGTTTTTGCTTTTCCTACGCATACAGAAGAAGAAAAGCAACTAGAAGCCGAAAAAAAAAGTCAAAGTTCTCCAATTTACTCCTGACATGCGTGAACTGAAACTACCCCAAAAACTACCAAAGAAAAGTCAATAAAAGCAACTCAAAGTCGTGCTAATTGTCTGCCCTATTCTCTATATCAATCTTCCTATCTAATTCTCCTTTTTTCTTGCGGCGGCCTACACCAGCCAAGAAGAAGACTCCAGCCTCCTTTCTTTTCGAACGTCGTCTTCTGCCAAAATTACCAAAAAGAGGTCGCATCTTGATGTTCCAAAAATGCCCCTGGATGCCTGCTACTTGAACTCTTTCTTGATGATTGCCAAATTAGCACTTGTTATAGTATTTTCGTTCTACTTCCTGAAATAAATGCAAATTGTCAAAAGTGAGTAAAATCTAATAATTAATCCACATCGAATCAGGTAATAGGGAAAATTAATAATAAAATAAATGATAAAATTGCAACCTATCAAACTTAAAATTGATGAACTAGAGCTATTTTAGAAAGAGCAAATTACGCGAAATATCACTAAACTATTGTGAAGTGCCGATTTTGATCACTAAACCTTTTTATTAGTCAAAAATGTCACTGAACTAGTAAATATGTACTCATTCTGTGTATTTATGCCGTTAGGAGAGATAGAAAGTCACTTTTTGAGGGGCAATTTCATCTACACAGCTGTTACAAAATTTATACCCTCATTCTTCTTCGTCCTCATCTTCTTCCTCAAAGCCACAGCAAAAATTAGACCCACCTACTGAATTCCTCTACCCAATTTCTAGGTCTTTGATGTCCGATCCTATAATGGTTTCTTCTGGCAGAGCTAAACTGAAAATGCCACCTGCAGCATGCTCCTGAGACTCCTCAAATCCAATCTTAACAAATCAACCAGAATTGGAACCATCCTAGATCGAACAATCTTCACTTTATTCACATTTGCAAGCGAAAGATTCACAATCGAACCAACTGCATTCATCTACACAATTGGATAACTCGAAACCAGCAGAGATTTTATCGCTTGTAAAAGCTTGGGGGTACAGAGTCTTATCCTAGCATCTTCATCATTTTCTCTAGTGATTTTTCGTAAAAGAATCACTGCTTCCTCCTATTCAATCACATACAAACTCTTGAATTTCGTCACAAACATTTCATCTATACCAATGCCAGTACCAATTCCATTCGGTATACCCAGAGCTTCATCGTATACTGTTTTTGAAGAAGACGATGGCGGAGCTGATGATGATGGCGAAGAATAAAAAGCTGGACGAGTGGCAAATGGAAGAAAAGAGGTACTGTTTGCAATCACAGATTCCTCCGAAGACGAGGAGTAATTGTTGCAGGGATTCAAATTAGAAGCCGCATGAGAAAACAAAAATGGAGGGTTATTCTCTATCCCTCTTAGCAGCTTCATTTTAGAAACTGAAGGTTCCTGTTGAGAGGCCGTTTTTGCCTAAACAATGGTGGTTTCTATGGAAGAATAATCAGGTGGGGAGGAGCTTTCGACACGGGATTGTCGACACCAGTTGATAATCGAAGATTTAAGAGCTAAATTGGGAATTACAGCGGAAAAATCAGGGGTTGAGCTATCGGATAAATTTGGGATAACCCCTAAATCCTTGCAAACTTGAATAGCAACCCATTCGAAAGTTTGTCCAAAAGAAACCACCACAGGATCAGACATCAAAGACCTAGAAATTGGGCAGAGGAATTCAGCAGGTGGGTCTAATTTTTGCTGTGACTTTGAGGAAGAAGATGAGGACGAAGAAGAATAAGGGTATAAATTTTTTAACAGCTATGTAGACGAAATATGCCCATAAAAAGTGACTTTCCGTCTCTCCTAATGGCATAAATACACGGAATGACTAAAATAGTACAGATTTACTAGTTCAGTGACATTTTTGACTAATAAAAAAGTTTAGTGATCAGAACCGGCACCTCGCAATAGTTTAGTGACATTTCGCGCAATTTGCTCTTTTAGAAATTAAAAGACTTTAGTAGCCCAATATTAACAATTCTTTTTTTTTGGAAACCTTATCCCAAAAAAAAAAAATAGAGAATCCTGGTCCTAATCAATAAATATACTATGAAGGTTCATTTAAATTGGATCATATGTTTCCTTAACATAAAACTAATCATGCTAGTGGTCACTAATTTAAAACAATTAAACAATTACGGATTTAATTTTCCTAACTGGCATTAGTTTATCAAGTTGATTTAAATATCGGGGTCCCTTAATATTCAAACAACAAAACAATCATGAAAAATTAAATTAGAAAATATACGAATAATAACTAATAAAAAATAGATAAAAAAATAACTCATAGATGTAAATGAATCAAATCATTTGTTATTCGTCAAATAGAAAATAGAAACTAGTTGCGAATCATTGGGAAAAAGTCGCACAACTTCATTGAAGTAATTTGCATAAGTGTTTTTCCCTAAAAATAACCAAGAAAGAAGAGGAAGACCAAGCGGCCCGTCATTCTCTTTTTAAAGCAAAAAGTCATGACCCTCCCCGAAATTATTTCTTGCTTCGGAAGTATTAATCAATCGTGATGCCGGCTTCCTTCCTTTTTTTTGTTTCCTACTTGACATCTACTACTAATACTAATAAAACATATTTCCTAAATTAAAAAAGGAAACTACAAGAGATAATAGTTCATGTTTCTTAATCCAATACTACTACTAATAAAGATAATTAAAGTCTTCCAAATTTTCTACCACAAGTTGTCCATAATTGACTCGAACTAAGAAATCCCTGTGCACAATAAATTCCCGAGTCTTCTAAACTTGAATAAAGATTCTGAACGTGCCACGAACAAATTAATCCTTAACATGCTGGAAAATTGCCCTTTTAATAATGTTTTGCACATTTTTCTACAATTAGTACTATTAACCAAATATAAGTAGAATCTATCAATTAATGTAATATTGGCTAAAATCAAGGAAAAATAATCATAAATTAAATAGCAATTTTGCACTCTATCAATTCCCCCCACACGTAGATCATGCTTATTCTCAAATATGAGAACAACCAATTAAGCAATTGAACTCAAACAACGGCTATCATCCAAATCATCTATTGCCAAAATGCAATTAAAATACATGTCTAGCATTAGTGGCTAAATTCTAAGAAATATCTCTCCGGTTAGTTTCTAAAATCAAAAACTCATCCAATTCCTGACTAACTAATTTAAAGATATAAAATATTCGACTAGCATTCATCGGCAAATGGTTCAACTATTAAACAAAATGTCAACATTAAAATCATGGATCAACAGGCTAATGCAACTAGGCCTGTCAATCGGGTCTAATGAGCTGACTTTCATAAACTCAAGCTCAACTCATTTAATTTGAAACATTTTTGAGTTTCGGGCTATGAGTTTCAAGTTCATAAATGTGAAACTCATACTCAACTCACATAATATTCGGATTGTGAGCCTTAATCGGGTTTAGCCCAAACTCACTTGTTACTCCTTAATTTTCTTAATATAATTACTATAACTATTAAGTTGTAAAACTAATTTAACATTTACAAGATTATAATATTAAAACTAAACATGAACAAATAATAGTTCTTAAAAAGTATATAAACCAAAATTTTTTCAACAATATTTATATTTAATTCGTTTAAAAAACATGAAAAATAGTAATAAGACATGCGATCATAAGCCAATACATCTTTAAAAGTTGAAACTTTTTTTATAATCTTGTGATTTGAATCCAAACATGCTTGATGATTTGTATTTGTAGATCAAAAAGAAATCAACCAATATTATGCCAATACAAAAATTTATTCAACCAATAAGAAAAGTTAGAGATTCAGTTATGCATTACTAATATTGGCTTTCAAGAAAGCTCATGGAAGAGTCTTTAGATGTATTTTTATATTTTGTAATATATATATATTTAGTATTTAATAATAATATATTTGGATATGTAATTATACATAATATCAAAATATAAATATTATATATATATATATATACACACAGATAATTAAAGGGCCCGGCTTATATCGGATTTGAACCTAATAGGGCCCAAGTTCGGCTCATATTTAATTCGGGCTTAATTTTTTAACTCAGGCTTAGACCGGCTCACTAAAATGTCGGGCTCATCGGATTTTTTATCGGGCCGAACTAGCCGAGTTCGGGTTGACCCAACCTCATTGACAGTCCTAAATGCAACCAATAATATATTCTCATATTCGCATACACTCTCTTCATTTTTTTTTAAAGATGTTCCCCATACTTAAGTCTCTTTTTTTTCTCTTAATTTTTTTCAAGGAAAATGTTTAGTCTTTAACCATTCAAATCTTTTGACGCAAACTTCAACATATACTAAATGAAGGAGTCTGGTTATTCAACTTTTATCGGTAAATGATCACATACTCATAACTATCGTTACTTTTTGACACGAAAGCTCTGTTTTCAGACTCGGACCGGACCGGCCGGTCGAACCGGGAACCGGCCAGGTAGCCGGTCCGAGTCGCATTAGAAAACCGGAAATTTAAAATCCGGTCAAAGCCGGTCAAAAACCGGGTTTGACCGGGAAAAAACCGATTTTTCCGGTTCAACAGTAATTTTTTTTAAAAAAAATTCAAACTTTTTAATATTATGTTTTGACCCCCTAAATTGTTAAAACTTATTGATATACCTCAAATATTTGATACTTTATAAATATTGTCCTAAAATTTGATGTTATTTTTCAATTAAATTCATAATTTTAATTCTAAACTTGTTAATATTTATTAAATAATATAAATTGCTACTTGATTGTTCTAATTTCTTTGTATTTTCTTGTTAAATATATTTGAAACATCAAATATATATAAATATGCATTTATTAATATCAATATATTATTAGATATTATATATATAATATTTTAATTTTTAAATAATTTTTATTTATGACGTCATCCGGTTCGACCCCTATCGACCCCCGGTCGAACCCATTGACCCCTGACCCCTGACCTCGGCCGAGTCGCTATCCGGTCCGGTTCTGAAAACATAGCACGAAAGTTGATACTTTTGGTGAAAATCCCCGTTTACTAGACAATGAAACTAGTCGAATATAGGCAAATACTCTTTACAAATAAGTATCAAAATAAAATTTAAAGATCATAAGCTTGCTTCATTTCTCAAATATGGAGAACAAAAATTAATAATTAAATCAGTTTACACAAAAAATGTCAGACAAATATTTACAATACCTAAAAAAATTAATCAAAAATTGCAAAAATCACAAAATCTTAACTATTCACTAGAGAGAAACCCTTAGGCCTTACCATGTGATATTTAATCCATTAGCATATAAAACCTTAGCAGTAGAAATTTTTGAGATATCTAACCATTGTTTATCAAGAATAACTACAAAAATGCACAAGAAGTAGCATAAATTGGATAAAATTCAAAAAAATCCAACAAAAAATTTCAACAAAAATGCCTACATTTACACTTTCCTAATATACTAACTCCTCCTCAACTCCCCCCTATATCTAAATCTTACATTGTCCCCAATGTAAAAAATAAAGAACAATAGAAAAGGAAAAAAGGACAATGAAATTTCCCCAATCAACGAGAGGGGCATGATAGTTATGGCTGAGGACAAAAGGAGGAATACAATGGACGGAATTTTTGCAATGCTGACCAATTGAACAACAACGACAAGGAGTTCGTCATCTGGAATGCAAGGGGGAGAGAAAAAGAATAGAAAGAAAGAAAGAGATGAAGGAAAAAGAAAGTACAGAAGATAACGAGAATAGTTGGGGTTTCGATTTTTTTTTGCTCCGCCTTGCTAGAACAAGACGCGAGCACGTCTTATTGTTCTGTAGTCTTCTGATTGTGGAGTGAAATTTTCATGAGATTCAGTGTGCCCTCCAAACGTAGCCGCGTGTTATTAGTTTGTAGTTTTCTGATGGTGAAATTGGGTTATTTGTGAGTCACAACGTGCCCTCAAAACGTGGGCATGTCTTGTCGCATAGTCGTCCTCTAGAATTTCTGAAATTGAAACATAAGTTTTTCAGTCAGTTAGGCGTGGGCACGCTTTGTTGGGTTGAAGTCTTCTGACCAATGAAACATCAAAACAAAAATCAAAGACACCAAATACAAGTAAACTAAAACAAAAGTAATAAAAATGCACTAAAATAAATTGGATTACCTCCCAATAAATACCTTTCTTTAATGTCTCTAGTTAGACATTGCCATGCTTGTTCACGGAGAATAAAATCTTGTAACTCGTTTTAATGTTTTATTTTCTATGTAATCCTGATAACTCTTGTGAATAGAGTGATATTTAAACACACAAATTACTTTCTTCCGTTGACTAGCAAATGGTGCCAAACAAGTAAGCAATGCTTTTAATTCTTCATTCACTCCTCCATCACGAGCATTTATTGTTTCAAGATATTTGGTCATAACAACTCCTAATTTATTCCTGTCATGAAATTCAAAAACTTCTGGTATAACAAAGTTAAGTTTACCAACAGAAATTACAGAATAAGAGTCAGGAAAATGTTGACTAGAGAATGGAGGGGGTGTCATCACATTTGGGAATGGTTCACTAATTTCATTCACTAGAACGATTTGATATTGGGGTATCATTTATATCTTTTTAACTTTCTGTTCAACTGCATCTTTAGATCTTTCTTCTTGAGACTCTCACAGTTCTAAATCACTTGTCAGAATAATTATACTCTCATCTTCCTTAAAGTCGATAATAGTCTATGAGGGCATTTTTTGACATGTTTGAGAAGTCAGTTGCATCACTTGATCCGCCAGGTTACGAATGCTCTTTTCTATCTCCTATTGAAATCAATATATATTAGTAGCTACTTATTTAATAATTTCTTCACGTGGATGATGATTGGTGCTGTTTATATTGATGTTGAAAACCTATTGGCCATTCAAGCTGCCTTTATTCATTCCTTCAATTAAAGATGGAGTTATTCCACTGTTCTTGATCATACCCGTTTGAATAAGAGTCATACCATGTTTGAGGCTGGGATAAAAAATCACCAAAAATATTGATTGGGACATTCAGGGCATTTTGAAATACGTGGCACATGTTGGTTGAATGATCAAAAACATAACAAATTTCACAAGTTGTAACAGTCAATTTTTCTGCATGAGAAATTAGTGTATCTAAATATTGATCATTAGAAAAAATACGAACCTCATTACCCCTTCTAGAAATAAAGATCTTCAAAATATGAAATGTTAGCAGCCATAAACTAGTAAAAAAAGAGAAAAATAAAAATAAAATAAGATGAACTCAAATAGAAACAAATTAATCAGGCACCGGTCCTTGGCAATGGCGCCAAAATTTGATAGGTGCCAAACCTGTACAATAATAAAAACCTATCAAAAAAATGAAAATTTGCGTATAGTGGTGAGTAGGGTCGTTTCCATAAGGACTGAAAAAAATTCATTTCTTTCCAAGTAAGAACTAAAAGGGAGTTTTGGAAAAAATTAAAATTAAAGTAAAATACTTGATGAAAATAAAAGTAATTAACCGAAAGTAAACTAAATTAAAATCAAGAATTGACAAGTTCTAACAAAGGATATAAATCCAAAAGTTGTTCATACAACTATTCATCAATGCAAGAATTATTTCATCTATTTATTGATAAACATGTTATAGTTGCCAAATACACAATGACAACCACTTTTTCCTTTCCGTCTTGATAGTTAAGGTACACCCATTAACTACTTCTCTAATCAAGAAACAATCTTAGGTACGCTCATATAATTTAATTTCCTGATTGCATTAGAAAATAGAGAAACTCTGTTCTAATCAATAAACACACTATCAGAGTTTATTTAAATTAGATCATATGTTTTCCTAACACGAAATTGTTCACACTAGTCGCCACTAATTTAAGATAATTAAACAATTATGATTTAACTATTTTAATTGATATTAGTTTGTCAAGTTGATTTAAATATCGGGGCTCCTTGATATTCAAACAACAAAATAATTATGAGAAATTAAGTCAAAAAATATACGAATACTAACGAATAAAAAAATAGCTAAAAATAATTAAATCTTACAGATGTAGATGAATCAAATCCTTTATTATTCCTCGGATAGAAAAGAGAAACTAGTTGCGAATCATTGGGAAAAGCCGCACAACTTCATTGAAGCAATTCGCATAAGTGTTTTTCCCTGAAAATAACCAAGAAAGAAGAGGATGACTTAGTGGCCCATCATTCTCTTTTTAAAGCAAAGAGTCACGATCCTCCCCAAAATTATTTCTTGCTTCAGAAGTATTAATCAATCGAGATGTCGGCCTCCTTTTTTTTTTTTTTTTTTGTTTCCTACTTGACATCTACTACTATTACTAATAAAACATATTTCCTAAATAAAAGAAAGAAACTACAAGACATAATATCTCATGTTTTCTAATCCAATACTACTACTAATAAAGATAATTAAAATCTTCCAAATCTTCAACCACAAGCTGTCCATAATTGATTCGAACTGGAAAATCCCTGTGTGCAGTAAAGTCCCAAGTTTTTTGGACTTGAACACAGGTTTCGAGCATAATTACGTTTTGCACATTTTCCTACAATTAGCACCATTAACCAAATATAAGTAGAATTTATCAATTAATGTAATATTTGAACCGCGGCACTAAAAGCATTCCATTTGACAAAAACAAAAAAGCTAAGGATAATTAGTATTTTAACTAATTTTTTTATGGGTCTATCTAACAGATATCCAAAGATATATTTTAGGCGCTATATTTTTGGAAACATGAGATTAATTAAAGAAAATAAATAAATAAAAGGAAAGGTAGTTGAAATTAAATAGGAAAAGTATATAAATGCAAGGAAGGGTAATAATTATTAGTATGTGTATATATACATGGTACGTTAAGTGAACTTGTTAGAAAAACCTTTTTTGTATATGTAAAGCATGAGGCCTTATTTGGTGTAAAACTTTTCATGATTTTCTATTATCCATTTTTACACTCACATAAATAAGTATTTACACAACATAACCATCACAAAGAAAATGTAGATAGTTATTAGATTTTAATAACTTTTGAAATATCTTACTATATATAAAGCCAGAGGGAAGGGTTGGTGTAAACAAAATCTATCACTTAATGTTGTGCCAAATATACCCTTATTTCTTAAGGTAAGTACATCGTTTTAACTATCTACTTCCCTATAACCGCTCTACATCCTTACAATTGTCAAATTAACTGTAACTTCTCCAAAATAAATTGTCACTTTAAAACATTTTTTTGGCATCGTTGAACCATTTTAAACTGCTACTTTCTAGCAAAAATAATTCTAACCATGTTAATATCTTTTTATTAGTTGTACACATATTGTGCGTGCCCTCAAGCACTAGTGACTATAAACATTTAGAGTTAGGGGTTTTGAAAATGAAATTTATAGTTGACTTCTACTTTTTTTATTATAAAAATAAATATTTCTTTAGTTTAATTTGCACACCTATAGGGTATGCTTTTTCCACTAGTTTAAATAATATGCCATAAATTAGTAGTGTGGTTTTGAATTGCTAAGATTGATCCTAAGTATATGAATGTTAAGATAGATACTTTACGATCCTAACTTTATGATCGCTCTAAAAAAGGAAAGATAGATACTTTACGATCCTAACTTTATGATCCCTCAAAAAAAATGAAAGTTTTGGCAGTGCACATTGCGAGTAACTACTACTAATTCGTTAAGTGCATGATTGAGTGATTAGACAATTCAAAATGTGTAAAAATATTACAATTATCTTAATTCGTAATCGATTATCCATAGTAGCAACCAATAGTTTCTAAGGTTATACGAATTTGAGACAGTGGAGACAACACATGATGTGATCTACACTTGGACATGATCTAGACAACGAACACCGACAGTTTGGCAGCGAAAATTTGACCCAATCTAATCCTCGAAATAGCGAACAATATTGATACTATCTCAACCCACTACTTAACAAATTAGCGAACCAAACTATAGGTAGAGGAACGCCACAACCAAGGAGTTACTTGATTGATAAGTTTACTTGAATAACTTGAGAAAGATTCTCAAATATTCAAAGAAGCTCTCTTGGAAAGAGAAAAGTGAAAACTCACAATTGTATTGATTCAAAAACTGATTGTAAAGGTCTCTTATCTTGGCTATATATAGCCATATAATTGACAACCTAAAGTGAATTGGATTCACTTAAACTAGACCTAAAGTGAAGTGGATTCACTTATTAAATGCTCTCGGCTAGACTAAGGCCTTTTGGGCCGAATAAAATGATTAAAAATGACTATCTAATATTTGGCCAACTTGGGAGGTTATGTGGATGAATTTATTAACAAAAATAAATAACGAAAACAATGATCAAATAACTAAATTGCCCTCGACCTTCTAAGCAACTAACCTTCACTTGACTCTTCAAGTTGGAGTAAGGTGTATATTGTAGAATCTTCATTCTCCAAGTCTTCAATGATCTTTAAATCATCTCCAACTCTCTCTTGGATAGTGCATACAAGAGCGTGAAGGGATTCGCGCATCTTCTTGGTACGAGCTCTTGTGATCGGACCACTTGGTACTTGAATGACTTGTTCATCATTATTGGTCCTTAGTGCTCCGTCATCAGTCCCCTCCTTTTGAAGGCAATTTGTCCCCAAATCAATCTCGTTGTCTGCATAAAAAGGACTTAGGTCAGCAACATTGAACGTAGCATGTACCCCATACTCACCTAGAAGGTCAAGTTTGTAGGCATTGTCGTTGATTCTTTCTATTATTTGGAAAGGACCATCACCCCTTGGAAGGAGTTTGTTGCGCCTTTGGAGTGGGAAGCACTCCTTTCGCATGTGTATCCAAACCTAGTCACCTGGTTCAAATACTATCTTGCGACGGCCTTTGTTTGCACTTTGGACATATTGAAGGGTGTGTTTCTCGATGTTAGCTCAAACCTTAGCATGTAAGTCTCGCACAAAATTCACCTTTTTTTACCATCCAAGTTAACTCTCTCATACTCAGGTAAAGGAGATAAGTCCAATGGAGTAAGAGGGTTAAAGCCATAAACAATTTCAAAAAGTGAATATTGTGTCGTAGTGTGCACCGTGCGATTATAAGCGAATTCAACATGTAATAAGCAATCTTCCTAAGTTTTAATGTTCTTTTTGATTATTGCTCGCAACAATGTAGATAAAGTCCTATTGACTACTTTAGTTTGTCCATCAGTTTGTGGGTGGCTAGAAGTAGAGAAAAGCAGTTTCGTGTCTAGTTTATACCACAAAGTTTTTTAAAAATAGTTAAAAAATTTTACATTGCTATCTAACACAATGGTGCGAGGCATGCCATGCAAACGTACTATATTTCTAAAAAACAAGTCAGCTATTAGGGTCCATTTGGATCCCTTGTTTTTACCTTTGTTTTTGAAAAACTGTTTTTCACATTCCAAATGCTACAGTAAATGTGTATTTCCAAAACAACTCAAAAAACACCATATCAAAAACAACTCTATATGTATATTTCAATTATGTATATTATATATATATTATATTAATATAAATTGAAATAAACAAATTGAAAATTATATATTTATATATTATATATTATATAAATATTTATATACATTAATATAATACATAATATAATATACATAATATGTAATATTGTATACATAAATGTATAAATAATTATACATAATATATTATGTACAGTATATTATAATATATATACTATTAATGTATATTATATATATTATATATATATATATATATTTATACATATTATAAATATTTTATTTTATTTAAAAAATATTTTTATATATTTATATAAATGTTATATATTATATAAATTATATAAATTATATATAATATAATATATATTATATATTATATATTATATATATTATACATTTATATAAATGTACATTTATACATAATATATATATTAATGTATATTTATAATATACATTTATATTATGTATTATATATAATATAATACATTTATAATACATTTCTACATTTATATTAATATACATAATATTAATTTTACATTAATACGTAACATTAATACATTAATACATTTATATTAATTATATTAATTGATTTATACATAATATTAATATATATTTATAATATATTAATTTATATATTTATATAATATTCATTTATAATTTTTAATAATATACACTTATACATTTATAAATATATTTATATTATGTATTATATATAATATAATACATTTATAATACATTTATATATTTTTATATAAATATATTTATTTATAAATATTTATAAATGTATTATAAATGCATAAATTATATTTATATAAAAATATAAAAATAATAATTTATAATTTATAATTTATACATTTGTATAATATACATTTATAATTTATACATTTATAATAATATACATTTATAAATATATTTATATTATGTATTATCTATAATATAATACATTTATATATTTTTATATAAATATATAAATATATTTATTTATAGATATTTATAAATGTATTATAAATGCATAAATGTATATAAATATAAAATTATAAAAATTATAAAAATTATAAATTATAAAAATACTCAAAAAATATTTTTTAAAAATACCTCTAAAAATAATCCAATAACATCTACAGTAAAAGTTTTTCATATAGTTTTTGAAAAACAACCCCAAAAATAACTAATCCAAACGGACTTGTATTTCAAAAACGAAATGCTACAGTGCTGTTTTTGAAAAACAATCCCAAAAACAGCTAATCCAAACGGAGCCTATTGTGTTTAGCATCATCAGTCTTATGGAGGTATAAAATGTGTCATTTTAGAGAAACGGTCAACCACAACATAAATAGAATCATGACCTTGCCTAGTTCTAAGTAATCCAAATACAAAGTCCATAGACAAGTCAATCTAAGGTGCATGCGGGATGGGTAAAGGGATGTAGAGACCATGAGGATTTATCTTTGATTTTACATGGTGGCAAGTTACATACCTTTGTATATGTCTTTTGACATCCCTCCTCATTCGTGGCCAAAAGAAGTACTCTTGGAGGGCAGACAACGTCTTAGTAATTCCAAAGTGATCCATGAGTCCTCCTCCATGTGGTTCTCAAACCAACGGGGGTCACATGGAGCTCGATGGAATACACAACTTATCCTTGTAATACAAGAACCCCTATGATATAGAGTAATGCTCACAAGTGTCTCGTGGCAAGGAAGTAAAAATCTTTAAGAAATTCAAAACCTAACAACTTAGCATCTAATGTAGTAAGAAGTGTGTATCGTCTAGAAAGTGCATCAGCTATTACATTAGACTTACCTATTTTATACTTGATCACAAATGCAAAAGTGTCGATGAAGGCTATCCATCTTGCATGTCGTTTGCTCAATTTGGTTTGTGACTTGATGTGCTTGACCGATTCATGATCAGTATGTACAATGAACTCTCGAAGTCGCAGGTAGTGTTGCCAAGTTTGGAGTGCTTGAACTAAGGCCATTAGCTCCTTGTCATAAGTTGAGTAGTTCAAGGAAGCTCCATTTAGTTTTTTGCTAAAGTAGGCAATCGGGCGACTCTCTTGGAGTAGAATAGCTCCAATACCTATACCAGAAACATTAAACTCGATTTCAAAAGCTTTGTGAAAGTTAGGTAAACTAAGAACAGGTGCATGTGTGAACTTGTGTTTAAGTAATTGGAAGGATTTAACTTGTTCTTCCCCCTACTGAAATGGCACTTTTTTCTTGACAATGGTTGTAAGTGGTGCGGCTACGATGCTAAAGTCTTTGAAAAGCGTCTGTAGAAGCTTGCTAAGCTATGAAAACTCTTCACCTCACTTATATTGATAGATGTTGGTCATTTATTTATAACCTTTACATTTGTTTGATCAACTTGTACCCCCTATGCACTTATAACATATCTTAGAAAAACAAGTTGATCAGTGTAAAAAGTGTACTTCTTAAGGTTGGCGTAGAGCCTTTCCTTTCGAAGTACATCTAAGACAGCTTGTAAATACAGTGCATGCTCTTCTAAACTCCTACTGTAAATTAGGATATCATTAAAATACACTACCACAAATTTACCGATGAAGGGATGTAAAACATAGTTCATTAATCTGATAAAGGTACTAGGTACGTTAGTTAAGTTAAAAGGCATGACTAACCACTCATATAAGCCATATTTAGTCTTAAAAGCGGTTTTCCATTTGTCCCCATCTTTTATATGAATTTGATGGTATCCACTTTTCAGATCAATTTTTGTAAAAATGATAGCACAATGCAATTCATCAAGCATGTCATCTAAACGAGGTATGGAATGACGATAATTTACCGTGACGGTGTTAATGGCTCGATAGTCAGTGCACATCCTCCATCCTCTATCTTTCTTAGGCACAAGTAGAACGGGTATAGCACAAGAACTTAGACTCTCACGAATCCATCCTTTGCCAAGTAACTTCTCTACTTGCCTTTGTTGTTTTTGAGTTTCCTCGGGATTAGTCCTATATGGTGCCTTGTTTGGCAAAAAAGCCCCAGGGATGGAATCGATTTGATGTTCAATCCCTCTCAAAGGTGGCAATCCATTAGGTACATCATCAGGAAACACATCTTAATACTCCTGTAAGAGGTTAGTGACAATACTAGATAGAGAAGTATCACATTCATTAGTAATAAAAGCTTCTTTACAAATCAATATAAGTAAGACTTGGTTAGAATGTAAAGTTTTTCTCACATCCTTCACTCCAGCTAGCATGCTATTTTTTCTTTCGTTTCCTAGCTCAATGGTTCGACTAGACCCACTTTTATCTTTTGGTGTTTCGGCCAACTTCCCTAGTTTTCCCTTTGAGGGTTGTTTTTTATTAGTTGCATGCATATCATACTCCCTTTCTAAACTAACTTGGTTCTCATGCACTTGTTGTGGTGTAAGAGGTGCAAGTGTGATTTTTTACCATTATACAAAAAAGAGTATTTATTCAAGAAATCATCAAAAGTAACTCTCCTATCAAATTGCCAAGGACGGCCTAAAAGAATATGTGCAGCTTGCATAGATACTACATCGCATACAATATCATCTTCATATCGACCAATGCGAAAAGTAACTAAGACTTGTTTAGAAATACGTACCTCGCCGCTATTATTTAACCATTGAATCTTGTAGGGTCGAGAATGCTCAGTTATTGGCAAGTTGAGTCGTTCCACCATCAATGCACTTGCAACATTAGTGCAACTCCCCGGGTCAATGACTAGGTTGCACACCTTGTTGTTTATATGGCACCTTGAATAGAAGATGTTTTCTCGTTGTAGTTCATCTCGACTAGTTTGGGTAGCTAGTGCTCGCCTTGCCATTAGACACCCAACCTTGTCATTGATTGGTATTTCCTCAAGCTTGTCTACTTCCTCTTCCAATGATGACATCATCTCATATTCTTCTTTTTCTTCATCGGTCAACATATCTCCATTGGGTAACATAATTAAGGCCCGTTGGTTTGGACATTGGGAGGCAATGTGTCCAAACCCTTGACACCTAAAACATTTAGTGGCACGGGTCCTCGGTTTAGAGACCTCTTGATTGAATTTAATCCCTTCCTTTGGAGTTGGTTTGGACAGTGGTGCATTCGGTCTCATACTCCCTTGGCAAGCTTCATTTGGCTTTGAGGCATTAGGTACAAACGAAGGGTTGGTTTTGTTCCTTGTGGTCGGATTCCTCCAAATTCCAGATTGGGAGTTGGAGTTTTGGCGAACCGTATCCCTCCTTTTAAGTCTCCTTTCTACCTTGATGGGTTTATCTAGCAATTCATTCAAGTCAAGGTAGTGGTGTAGCTCCACTATGTCAACAATGTCAATCCTCAAGCCTCTTAAAAACTGAGCCATGGTTGCTTCTAGATCTTCATGAATATCAGCCCGCATCATGGCCATTTTCATTTCTTTGTAATAGTCTTCAACCGATAGACTACCTTGGGTGAGAGTTTGCAACTTGTTGTGCAAGCCTTGATGGTAGTAGACTCGTACGAAGCGTTTCCTCATTAGCCTTCTTAGCCCATCCCAAGTCCGAACGGGGCGCTCATCATTCCTTCTCCAACTAGTGCGTAGTTGATCCCACCATATGGCCGCGTAGTCGGTGAACTCAATGGCCGCGAGTTTCACCTTTTAGCTTTCAGTATAGTGGTTGCATTCGAAGATCATTTCGATCTTTCTTTTGCATTCCAAGTAGGTTTCGAGGTCGGATATTCCTTGGAATGAAGGAATCTTAAGTTTAATGCCTGGAATTGGGTCATTACTTCGCTTGTGTCTCCTCCTCCTCCCTTTGTTCCATCCATTGTAGTCATCAAAGTCCGAATCATCCTCAAGTTCATCTTCATTTGAGTTCTCTTCGGATTCCTTAGTGGAGGTCCTCATTCGACCTTGTTTCACGGAGCTTTGTACATGTTCGAGTTTGTCAACTCGCTCATGCAAGGATTCGATAGAGAGGTTGATTTTTTTGTAAAATTCATTCAACATGGCATTCAATTTAAGCGTAGGGTCAGCCATTTGAATGTGTTCACTTTCGTCCATGCTCATGTGTACCTGCAAGAAAAGGTTAGTAAGAAAATAGCCTCACTCGCTTTCTCACGTGTTTCGCTCAATCGTGTATCACTCAAGTGTTTAAAACACTCTAATGTTCTCACCACTCACTTTTCAAATCCCTTGATTGCTTCCTTGAAGAAATCAGAAATTTCCTCCAAATAGTTCAACCAAACTTCAATCAAATTTTCCCCACAAGTGACGTAGGATTAGCTAAAAGTTGAAGAATGAATAATGACTCCAAAAGACAGCAAAGGATACGAGGAGCACACTGGAATAATATTATTGTTTTAGTCCGCGAAGAGTGACTCAAGAGTTTGACTTTGATAAGGACTATAACAATGTAAGTGTCGATTGGACTGTTTGGACCCTTGTATTACTGGAATTTTTTTCCTTTTGTTGTGGCCAGGTTGTTTATGGAGTTTTGATGTTTTTGGGATGCCCACGTGGTGCGGTTCACAACCCTTGAAAACCAGCTAATTCGGTTGGCTATTGGAGCGACAACCGACTTAGGAGGAGAAATGCGACAAGGGTGGCAGTTGTTTTTGGGATGCAAGGGTTGGAAGGCTTGTTTCGGATCTGATGTGGAAGGTTGAGGGTGTTTTTGGGAGGTTTGGTTTTGGTTCTTGGCTTTCTTGGCTGACTTCAATCAAATAGCTTTAGGATTAGAAGTTGATCAAGAATGGGACTTGTTTTCTAAGTAGGAAACCTAGAGCCGTTTCTTTCCTTTTTCTTTCTTCCTTTTTTTTCTTTTGCGGCTCTTACTAAATCTTTTTCAAGGAATCAGATTTAGTTCCAACAATGCAATTTTTGGATCAAAGTTCAAGGTGCCAACACAGTGGAAGTTTTCAAGAAACCCAAGACTTTTCCCAAGAACTCCCAAATTTGTTTTCAAGAACTTCAAGAAATCTGATCAAGAAGCTCAAGAACTTCCCAACTATGCTTGTGGTATTCAAGTTTTGCAAGAAACAATACAAGAATTCAAGGTTCAATAGCAAAATTAGGTTCGGCAGTCCCAAAGGCAAAATTCCAGCAATTTCCACTCAAGAAACTTGGTATGCGACTCTTTTATTTTCTAACCTTTTTTGCTGGATTGTTTTCACAACCAAAGCGACACAATAAGGACACAATTGACACTATAATCTAGAGAAAATCTAGTAGCAGCTATCGGCTAAAATAGATTGCACACAAGACACAATAAGAGCATGATAAAGAAAACAAGAACCCTAGCGGCTGAATATTTTTTTTTGACTCGATTACTTCCAAGACCTAACACACGACACTAAGATGCAAATAAGAACAAGAATCACTGTAGCAATACTCGACACAACGTGGACAGAAAAGTGACAATTGCGGACAGCCAAGATAAATGAAAAAAAAGGAGAAACTAGCGACTAATTTTTTTTTTTTTTACACACAAAACAGATTTGGAACAAACGTATATGATTCGAAACAAAAAGAAAAGGAAGGATATAACCTAGTGGTTGTCGACTAGCTCTGATACCAACTGATGTGATCTACACTTGGACACGATCTAGACAACGAACACCGACTGTTTGGCAGTGAAAATTTGACTCAATCTAATGTCTGAAGTAGCGAACAATATTAATACTATCTCAACCCACTATTTAACGAATTAGCGAACCAAACTATAGGTAGAGGAACGCCACAACCAAGGAGTTACTTGATTGATAATTTCACTTGAATAACTTGAGAAAGATTCTCAAATATTCAAAGAAGCTCTCTTGGAAAGAGAAAAGTGAAAACTCACAATTTTATTGATTCAAAAACTGATTGTAAAGGTCTCTTGCCTTAGCTATATATAGCCATACAATTGACAACCTAAAGTGAATTGGATTCACTTAAACTAGACCTAAAGTGAAGTGGATTCACTTATTAGATGCTTTCGGCTAGACTAAGGCCTTTTGGGCCGAATAAAATGACTAAAAATGACTATCTAATATTCGGCCAACTTGGGAGGTTATGTGAACGAATTTATTAACAAAAATAAATAACGAAAACAATGATCAAATGACTAATTGCCCTCGGCCTTCTAAGCAACTAGCCTTCACTTGACTCTTCAACTTGGAGTAAAGTGTATATTGTAGAATCTTCATTCTCCAGGCCTTCAATGATCTTTAAGTCATCTCCAACTCTCTCTTGGATAGTGCATACAAGAGCGTGAAGGGATTCGCGCATCTTCTTGGCACGATCTCTTGTGATCGGACCACTTGGTACTTGAATGACTTGTTCATCGCCATTGGTCCTTAGTGCTCCGTCATCAACACATATCAACAATTTTCATTTTAAAGATGTAAATGAGAAAGGGAAAGAGAAGAAACTAATGGCAAGAAAAAATGAAGTGAAGAAATCGAAGCAAGAAAGGAATGAAAAGAATAAAAGAAAAAAGTAGAATTGGTTGTAAAGAAAATTCTATTATGGTAGTGATTAACATTAACTAACGGATTTTGGAATGAAGAGGGTAAATGAGACATTTTGATAAAAGGAAATGAATAATTGTAATTTTCATTAACATTTATTCAGTGTGAGTGCAAAAGGAATCTTAGATATGAGGGAAACTTAGTAAATGGATACCTTTACGTTTGATGTATTGATTTTCAAGTAACTATCCTAAAGTTAATGAATTCAAATTCTCAATTTGTGTAAGAAAGTTCTTTTAATTTTCAGGAAATTTTGGTTTTTGAAATAATTCTCTATTAATTAGATTTTATTTCTTTCTACAATAAATTAAAAAGATTTAAAAGGCAAAATAAGCAAATCACGAAGAAAACAGAAAACGAAAAACAAAAAACAGGAGTAACACTGAGGAGCAAAAAGAGGTGGAGAAGTCATCGTCCTCGCCATTGCTGTGACTACTTATCTGTTAACCCCATGTGCAACTTAAAAGGGGGCTGAATTAGGTTATATTAAACTAAGCAAATTATGACAAAAATTTCACCCAATTCTAACTAATTAAATTCACCTAAGCGAACACACACTTAAATAAGCAAAATAACAATAAGAATAAAGCAATTTAACCATACAAACAAGTAATAAAAGAAAGCAATAAAAAGTAAAAAGAGTTTCAAATCAAACAAACTCCCAAGTTTCTTTCAAACTTGGAGTTCAATATTCCATAATAGTTTCTTAATTTGATGGCATAGCAAACCAACTTGTACATAAGAAAACTCACTCTTTACTCACCCTAACTACTTTTTAGTTGAGTTAAAGAGCTTTACAACTTCAGTCAAGTTAACCACAATTGAATGCCTCCCAACCAATTAAGAACTACTACACTTTTCAACCGCACCAAGATTACAAGTACATCACACACAAAAGTATTTTCTCTCAAAATCGCTCTTACAAATTGTATGCAAAACTCTCTCTAATATTCAGATTTAGAAATATTTATAAATAGTAAAATTTTATCCTAAAAGTCTCTCTAATTGTCAAAAAACTAGCTATCAAAAAATTAGCCGTTAGAGTTGTCGGGCATCCGATATTTCAATTTTAGGTCCTAAGGCTGTTGAGTTGGTCTTCACTAGGAGTTTCAAACAGCCAATGTAGCATCCAAGAAATATGTTTGACAAAAGCAGAGAGTTTACACAGAGTTTAACCAACTCGTCGAACATTCAATAGGCATGTTGTGCATCTATTGCATCATCTGATTATAAAATTGGAATTTTCTTCATTTTTTAAATGTCCGATCCTTCTAACTAGTGTTTGAAACTGCATCCAACCCTAAACGATAAGTTTCATTCAAACTTTTTTTTCTCCTTTCTTTCTTCGTTGAGTTTGGACTGGTTCCTAGCAACTTTCTCATGAAAAAGATATTAGTCCAAATCAAAATTTTGGCCCGTTAATTATCAACTTAGATCTTCACCATCACTTCCCAATTCATGTTTTTGAAGTGAAAATGCATTGGAAGGTCCTTTTTATCTCATTTCTTCTTCTAATTTCCAAGTTCATGCAGCTTGTTTGGATGTTTTAGTTTTAGTTTTTGTTTTCTTTGTGTTGTTATTGAATTCCTTGGTAATTTCTTTGCAATTTTGTGATTGTCTTTTGTCTTTTTGGTTGCAATGATGACATTTTTATAACCTAATCTATTTTAATCTATGATGACATTTTTATAATATAATCTATCTTAGTCTACAGGGTTGGGGGGTTATCAGGTATACAAACTCAACTGGATCAAAGGGGTATTTCTGGCAGCTATTTTGGATTTTTTTCACAGTAGGTAGGGGTTCGCTAACAGGTATATGGACCTAGCTGTATCAAAGGGATGCTCTTCTTTAGAATTTTTTCACTATAGGTGGCATTCGATACCCCGACCTACAGCTAAAAGAGGGACTTAATCCTTCTCTAGTGGCCACTGAGCCAAATCTCGGTGATTGCAATTTTGTTATTGTTTGTTCCTTTAATATGATATAAATACTGAGACTTTTGGTTGGATTCCTAACTTGGGCCCTTCTTTGCTTGGATTTTAGTAGACTTTCGAGAACCTTTTATGCTCGAGACATGCTTGATGAAAAGCCTAGACTAAAAGAAAAGTTTGATTAGTGGTTTTGTTGAGAGTCGGAGACGTGTGGTATTGTGCAGTTGTGACAAAGGGAGAACAAATTAGGCTCCAATGGGCATTTCAAAAGAGGTTTAGAGATCTTAGTGTTGGTTTTTGCTGATTTGTCCCCTCTTTTTTTAATTTTTTTTTGTTTTTGTGAGTTTTGGTGCATGTACTGTGTGTATAAGTGTGTAAGAGATAGGGGTTATGTTCAAACATTACCACAAGCCAGCCTAACTTTTAGAGAAGAAAGGGATTGTCAGGAACCAAGTTAGAAGATTAGAATTAAGAATGAAATGAGAGAGAGAGAGAGAGAGAGAGAGAGAGAGAGAGAGAGAGAGAGATTAGGAGAAGGAAAGGAGAAATGTAGAATAGAGAAGATGAATAAGAGAGAGAATTTGCATTTCACTAAAACTGATTAATGATTATAATTGAGCGGTACAAAAACTATTATAAAATTACTCAATACATCTGAGTTATCCCATCCTCTAGGATTAGCAACATAACTGTCTAACTAATTAGGATCATGACAATATTCCCCACTTAAAAGAACTCTTGTCCTCATGGATTGAGATTAGGAATGATACTGCATAGCTTGGCCTTTAAAGAATATGACCAAAAGAGCAACCCGTATCAATTTTGTTTTCGAAGTCTTGAGGTCGATTTTGGAAGTTGCAATCTAGTAGATAATCCCATCCTCCTGGATCTCAAGAAAAACTCTCTTCCAAAAGTTTGTAGCCTTGAATTTTACTCCGTATTGTAGGCCAAGTTTTCGCAACTATAAAAATCTTGGACACACCATAAACTTCTATGAAAATATCTTGTCCTTGTACAATTATAGCTTTGACATAGTCTGCATCCTCTTGATTATAAAACAAATATCAAAATGTTTAGGATACTTGATCTCAAATGAGAACTCAATTGCATCTTTACAATCAAGTGCAACTCGATAATTTGAATATCTTGAAACCTTGTAACCAAGTGTATACTGATGCAAACCAATTCCCACTTTCATTTCTTTCCTAAGATTAATTCCCTTAGAGTCAGCATCAACAAAAGCCAATGACTTAATCTTCCCATCTCAAATTGGTTTCTATTGGGATGAATAAGCACCCAAGCTCCTACCAAAGTTATGTTGAGGGATTGCTTAAAGTTTAAAGCATACTTCATGCCCCAGTTTGATTCTTCTATCCTCCATTCCGGTTGTCTTTGACTAATCAAGTCTCTAGTTGGATGACCACTACTATCAAGATCTTTGTAGGAAGTTAAATCCTTTCCATACCGTACAAAACAACTTGCCATCAGAAAATTTAGGCATAAAGACTTTGAAAGAAACTCAACTTGAGAACCTGCTATATCATCATTCTCCACATCTATCATAGACTTAGCAAAACTAGTATGTGCATTAGTATCCTTCAATAAACTTCCTTGATTCCTTATTGAGAAAAATTTTATTAGTGTAGCTCCTCCTATGTACATGATAGTTGGCCCTTCCAACAATACCTTGAACATAATATCCTATCCATCATTGATCATTTCGGGTTGCAATTACCGGAGTTCAAATGTTACAAAGCTATAACCATACATCTAGTTGACTTCCACAAAAATACCCATATCATTAATTTGCAAAATTCTCCGGTGACAAGTAATCTTATGCTCAAGTAAATTCCATCTAGCATTGAAACAAAAACAAAGAGTATCACCTGTCATGGTGAAATTAGAATGTCCAAGTTGACATATTTTTGGATTGAGAATATGTAGTTCCACTTGTAAGAGTGCCACCCCTGAACCTAGTCACTAATTTAGACCATGGTTTCATCACAATTTTGGACTCCTTACTAATGATTCCAGCCAAATACTCTTGAAAGAGAGAATCTATAAGAACCTCCATGAAGTCTCTTGGCTTAAAGAATTGTAGCACAAACTTCTCAGCCAATCCAAACCTCCTAATAACATCAATGATCTGAGTTTTTCAACCCCTTTGTGATTTTTTTCAACAACAGTCCATTATTGCAATATACTAGGCATTTCCACTTCATCTTGCAATCTTTGCCTTTCAGACATATTAATCTCTCCTTTCATCAATTGCGGGTCTTGGAACTCAATATCAACATTTTCTTGAATACAAATTCCATGAGTTTCAATCTTCGTGTCATCCAACAGTTGATGATTTAAGATGATTTCACCACATTTTCTCATCCCTTCCTCAGAATTTTCTATAGAAATCATAACCAAATCATTTGTTGAAACATTTGGTATTGAAATGTTACCTATTTCTTCCTTGTTCAACTCTACCTCAATGATTACAATTTATTAGTACAAAAATTATTTATAAAATTGCTCAATGCATCTCAATCATCCCATCCTCTACAATTAGCTACCTAACTGCCTAACTAATTATAATCATGACAAGGAATCACAAAGGACAATAGACATACGTAGAAGATGAAAACATTTTTGAAAATGCAGCCAAGTCCTGCAATGTTCCCTTAGATGTTCACCCCTAGCTTTTTGGAACCAGTAGCTTTATATTAGAAGTTTTCATTTATGCCCGTACTATTATAGAGTCAATTTAGCACAAAAAATCTTCAATTTGTCAAATCAGGCTTTAATTTTACGTTTATAATTCATGTGACCTAATATGAAATATGGGACATTGTATTATTTTTGTTTCTTTTTTTTCTTTAGTTTTTAAAATTGAGCGTGACCAAGTGTCCAGACTTCGTTATTACATAACTTTTTCCTACAAAAGTTTGAAATGTGGGACTTTACTTTTATTTATTTATTTATTTTTACGCATGTTCACTTGTGAAAATTTCAATTTTGGTATAAATCACAAGTATCCATATTCATTTTATGATTTGGGACTAATCTTAGTCGAATCGGATCAGGCCTTGTGGAATTTTCTTTAATGCTATTTTTTGAAGTTAAGTTTACTTGTGTTTGACTTCAAAACTAGAAGAGCGATAATTAAAGTAGCAATTGGTTTGCATTGGGTGTATGTAGTTGCTCAAGGCTAACATCTTCCTCATAATTAATCTCGTGATCTCATTTCTCTTATTTGCTGGATTCGTCCATGTAAATGGAGTATTTTTTTTTGCTTCAAAAGTCTAAAATTGCATTTTGAATATTGTTTAGGTAAATGTGACAATCCAAATACCTCGTAATGACTATTGATATCGGAAAATTTTTCCTAAACTGTTGATGCATTCAGCTAGATTTGCCAAATCCCATTCTAGGCTTTCTTTTCCCCCTTTTCCCTTTATTGGTATTTTATTCTATTAATGAAATAAAAAATTCAAATAGCATCTTAAAACCTTCTCTAATTTTTATTATAATTTATTTACTAATTTTACATTTATTATTTAATTATTTATTTTTTTACTAATGTTGGGCAAATTCAATTTGAGGGAGTGGGAAATTGGAAAATCTTATAAATCAAGTTAAAATGACCGTTTCTGAACTGTTCACGGTCAGATTTTGACTAAAAAAATATGGGGCCTAAATCACTAGTTGTATATCAATTTTTATAATATGGGTAAGATCCACAAAATTTTATACACGTTATGTAAATAAAGTTACGTTGCGTGCAATCAAAATTACGCATCATGAAAATGACCAAAACCGTCGCAACCATTCCCGCCCCTTCTCCTCGGTCCAGTATAAGTACGACTTCAGTGCAAACTTCAAAACTTTTATACCACTCAGACCTATGGTTTGGATGCCAATTGATGGTTCCATCACGTTTCAACAACCATTCAGAAACTGGATTGGGGCCAAATTAAAGTGAATCTTTTCAATGAAACTGCTGAATTGGTTTTTTTTTAGTTGAATTTGATTTTGGATTTTAGGGCTTGAAATTAAGTTTCAATCTACTTGGGAGAGGTAGAATGAAATTAATCCGACCTCTCTTTCTCCCAACCCACATCCTAATGCAGAGAGCTGCGGGGAATGTAAGAACAAAAGAGATGGTGAAGTCTTTGATCGGTGGTACCCGTCGATTCTGTATTTCCTCACTTCTCAAACCATCCTCTCCAATTTCTCTTGATTTCAGGTACCCTCACAAAAAAAAAGAGAGAAAGGAATCTATGTAATTCTTTGGTTTTATTTACTGCTCAATGTTTTTGTTTGTGTAAAGAAAAAAACAGTTATGCATGTGTAGATTAAAAACAATCTAGTAGGAAAAAATCGTGATTTTAAATCCTTTTAGGTGATTTTGTTGCTGGATTTGTTAATTCCTAATTAACTTTAATCTTTCTGTAACCTGCGAGGAGCAAATAAAAGGGTTAAGGAGTTTGGGATTATCATGAGCAATAATTTGAGAAATTGAGGAAAAATGGGGTCTCTTTGATAAAAAATTTCGGTAATGATTTGTTTGCTTAGCTTTCTACCTTTAGTTGAGGTTTACTGGGTTTTCATTAGTTTTGCTGGTTACTTTATAGCCAATTCTTTAGAACCCGTGCCAACGGTTTTCGGTTATATTTAGGCCTCCAATGCAATTGACTTTAAGAAGTTCATGGTTGGCACTGAGGAATTTTAGCCATGGCAGAGTGAATTTAGTGATATCTCCACAGGGAAAGCCGAAATTTGAGACTCATGAAATTGAGCAGCCTAAAAAGGACAAGTGGATGACAAAGAAGCGGCTGAAGATGAAAAGGAAAAAAGAAAAGCAAAAGAGAAAGGCTGCCAATAAAAGAGACCCTAGAAGACTAGGTGTCAAAGGGAAGAAGAAAAAGCAGAGGTTTGCTAATGCTGAGGAAAGGATTAAATACAAGCTGGAAAGGGTAAGTTGACAAACAACTAATTATTATTATTTGTCTCAATGCAGCATTTAAAGACCTGCCTTTTTCTGAATAAGATAATTCGGATATGCATTCTCTTTTGAAGTTTCTACTATTCATCTTCATATATATGGACTCAATTAATAGCTGACTAATTGTGTGCTTGACACAAACTCTGTTCCTGGAATGATCATGGTGGATAGCTTTGGCTAAGCAGTTCATAGTTCACTGGTTAAAAATGGGCACATTGCGGTGCATCTTTGTGGTGCTACTCAATTTGTTAGCGTTTATTTCGATGGCAATTAATTCTTGTTTGTGTTTTTTTATCTATCTGATCAACTGATGGCGGTCAGAATTCTCCTTAAGGTTGTTCTTTAATTCCTGGGTATTGGTTATTTCTATTTTCCCTGTTTTTCCTTCTATTCTCAAAGAGAGAGAATTGGCTATGGGTTGTATATGTATGCCTCAGATTGGCTTAGTTTGGTTGGTTAACTGACAGGGCTGATTTTTCTTTACCTCAGGCCAAAATTAAGGAAGCCTTGCTAATTGAAAGACTAAAGCGGTATGAGGTCAACAAGGTCCAGGGTCCTGTTGTTAAGCCACATGAGCTGACTGGCGAAGAACGATTTTACATGAAGAAAATGGCCCAGAAAAGGTCGAATTATGTACCTATTGGTAGGAGAGGAGTATTTGGTGGTGTCATTCTTAATATGCATTTGCATTGGAAGAAGCATGAAACTGTCAAGGTCATTTGCAAACCTTGCAAACCTGGTCAAGTGCAAGATTATGCTAGTGAAATTGCCAGGCTTAGTGGTGGAATTCCAATTCAAATAATCGGTGATGATACAATAGTTTTTTATCGCGGAATGGATTATGTGCAGCCAGAAGTTATGTCGCCCATCGATACATTGTCCAAGAAGAGGGTAAGTTTCTTCTATGATTTACTTTGTTTATAAATCTATACTTCTTTGGGTACTACATAAGTCTCTGGCTACCTGTAGGAGATTCTTAGTTATCTTTGATTGCTTTGTGGATTGGTTTTCCTACATATCTTTTCTACTGCAATTTTTAATCGTCTTAGTGTCTGAGTTGATTTAGACTCATTCATTGGCTTGTATAACTTATGCAACCTTCTGATAGTTTTTTAGTTACTTTTTCCTTTTTCAAGACTCTTGGGTCTATTCTGATGAGATGGTACACTTCATTTTTTTTTGAAGCTGAAAAATTGACATTGGACATGGGACATGAAGACAGTCTACAATGAAAAACATTTTACTTGAAATAACATAACCAGACATGTATAGTACATTTCGATTATTTGGTTATTCCTCAGTCATGCAGGCCATCCTTTTATCACTGAAGTTTCTACTGAACTTCAGTTACAAGCATGTGTTGTTGCATGTATGATCATATGGGTGCAAAGTGGATAGAATCTAAGTAATACTGGTAAGTCAAATTGCTAGCTTTTGAAAACTAGTACGAGGGATATATGTAATAGAAATTTGCGAGATTTTTAAAACTTTTTGGAACATACTGGTAGGACTTAACTTATGTCAGTTTCTTGTATATTGGCGTTGGTTGACCCAAAAAAAAATTTTTTTTTTGGGGAATAACTATGCACTCTGCTGGAGTTTTTGCAAGCATAATTTGAGCATTAAATTTCTCTCTTCTGTGTTCTTGTCAATATATCTCTTATAATGAAAATGTTGGATGTCTGAAAAATGTTGCAAATAAATGTGGATTGTTTGTCCTAAATATATTCGTCCAGGATCACAATGAGTGCTTAGGTGTTATTAAAAAGATCGAGGACTATTTGCCTTTACAGCCAGTTTAATGGTTCTACATGAATATTTGATCTTCAAGATTTGAATTTTCTTTATCAATTCAGTTGTTCTTGTGATCCAACAATAAGATTGTTTTGGGTGCAATCCTGAATATTGATTGTGGCTTTGTTTATTTGGATTGTATTTTAGACCCAGTAATCCTGTTTGCATTTGGAAATAGCTTTCAATTGATTCAAGGATTCCAACCATGTCAGTTAATTTTACTTTTGACATCAGTGCCTTTATGGTTCTGTTTCGATTGATAAAGGCTTAATTTGGTGACTTCATGTAGGGTTGTTGGTGGTCTTTATATGATTGTAGCAAGTTCTAGCTTTAGGGCTGATGCTGAATTTCAGGATCACGGCATTGTTGTTTTAGAAAATTCCTCAACTCTAAGCCATGATAACTCACTTGTATAGGAATTATATGGTTGTTTGGGTGCTAAAACAGAGATCAGTAGAAAATAATAAAGAAACAAAATTAAAAAAGGGGAGGGAAACAAGGCTGTGTTTATGTTCAACTTGGCTACTACAGGAATATATAGTTCTTTCCTTGTCACGGTTATCATGGATGAGTACTTGTTTTGTCTATTGAAAGGAGTATATACGGAGTTCTGAACAAGAGTTCCATGCTTCTGTTAGGTACCAAATTCACTATACATTCAGGGATGTCTGACCTGACATGTGAGAATTTGCAGTTACCTTTTACTGTAATTTTGTGACTGCGATATCACTATAGGTTGTGGCAGTGCTCTATGAATGTCTTCATGAGAAATGCAAATGTCACATTTGTAGTAGCATTCACGTGACAATTATACTTGGACTTCTTGTAATAAACTTCAAGTTTGCTTCTTGTTTGAAGTCAATGACAGATTTTCATAAAATCTAGTGTTTTTGAAAGCTGCCTCTTTGTTGGATTACTCTATGGAAGAGGTCCTTTTTAATTTATATCAAAAGGTTTATAATTGTCCGCAAGGTTGTCATATGAAGGTTTCAATTTTATAAACCTCACCATTAACATTACCTTATCCGAGAATATTGTGGAATCTTCTTGGCAAAAAAATTTTTACGCTCATGTGACTTTGCTTGAGCTATATAAATGCTCTGTAGATGGGCTATTTTGTTGGAATCATCCATCTCCTTTATGATTGGGTATCCTGTGGACATCAGTTTAATGAGCAGTCATCTCTTAGGCAATCAAAGAAAAAGGGGTCTTACTCGGCATACATTTGTCTGGTTTTTGATGTGCTCCTTTTCCTTCTCTTTTCCATTGTAGATTACAATTTTGTTAACCTTTTCAGTGATTTTTTCATCTTCTTTCAGGCATTAGAAAAATCCAAGTACGAGCAGTCACTTGAGTCTGTTAGACGGTTTATTGCTATTGCCGAGAAGGAGCTTGAATTATACTATAGACATGTTGCACTTTACGGTGACCCAAATGACCGGAATCTGAACTCAATCTTTGATAAACCAAGACGAATAGAATGGGCAAGGAAGGTTGAGGGAAAAGAAGATGCGTCTTCAATAACTGAAGAATGTTCTCATGCTCTCTTTCAAACAGATATTGATTCCATGGATGATGAAATCTTAGAATCTGAAGAAATCTCTGAATTTGATGACAAGTGCAAGAATAATGCTGCATCTGCAAGTGAAATAGATTATGAGGATGATGGAACTCATACTGGGGAAATAGAGTCATGTGACGAAGAAACAGGTAGTGTCTCTTATACTAGAATACCAGGTTCAGGATCTGTACATCAAGTAAATGGAATGCTGAATGAGAATTTGTTTTGAGCAATATTTTGTTTTGCAATATTTATTTTAATTGGTTTAGACCCTATATTGCTCTGTTTGTTTTATTTTCTTTCAGGAGCTTGCTTTCCTTAATCTTACATATACTGCATTTTATCTTGTTATATCTGTTTGAAGCAGCAAACACTAAGTTTTGATCTCCCTGTTGGCTAAATTTAAAACACTTGCTTGTCTTAATCTGTCTGTTTTGCAAAAGAAGATCAGATGCATGATTGGCCAAATATTCGTTTTACATGTAGACTTAGGGGATAAAAAGAATGCTCTTGCAAGACAATAGATAAGCTATGATCAGATCAATAGGACATTGAGTTTGTCAGCGAATTCTAGTAAAACAAATGGTGTTATGGTTACAACTTCAAGGAGCAATACAGTTCAAGATTAACGAATGAAGAAACTTGAAAAACCAAACAAGCGTGTTCGAAATTTTTCCTGGCTATTTGGTACCTGTGAAAAGTTTAGATAGAAAATTGAAGTTGGTGGTTGTCATTAATTTCATGAATAGCCAGAGAATGATGCTCAATCACTCTTAATGACTAGTAGAAAAGAAAATTCTACTTCTTAGACAGTTTTAATGTATTTCTAAAGAACTGCTGATGAGCCGTAGCTATTACTACGTGGACTTTGATAATAGTATGTGTTCATTCTTGTAAAATCGCACCATGTGGACTTTTACTTCATAGCTATTCAAGTTTTGGTGACACATGTTTTCTGCTCAAGCCAATAGTCCATAGAAATATATTGGTCCATTTAGTTCATAGCATAACAATTTCTTGTGCCACAGTTTGTGCATTATGTGTGCAGCAATGAAGTAACATGGTGTTTTGTAGTTATTTAGGTTTTATATCTAAACTCATACTTGGCATTGATTTTCTTGGAAAAGAAGCTGTATATGCAGTCTACTAGATCCATCGATTTTTCTGGTGCCATTTTTATCACCAATTTAATGGATTAAATTTTTTTTTTTTTTGGTTCTAAGTAGGTATAAGCTACTTTTAGTCTCTATTCAGGGCCTACAGGATAAACTCGACTTCACTGATGGATGAGGTAGTGGAGATCGAGGTAGCAAGTGGAGAAAAACTTGACATGGAGAAGTTAAAGAGGGGGAGAATGAGTTGGTGCTGGTAACTTGTAGTATGCTGCTTAATTTGGGATGAGAAAGTTGTTATGATGTCAAAACCAAAAAATTGCTATAAAAATCACTAATGCTACGAGTCTGAAAATATTATTAAGCATGTTCATTTAGATTTCTGATTTAGTTGTGTCTGATACATTTTCTTCATTATCATGATTTTGATGAAGGGGATACTTGATTTGAAACTTGATCAAATGAGTTTGATGTTTTAAAAAAAGCTGATGGGAAGTGGCAGAGTAATACAATATTCAATAACTGCTTTTATCTTTGCTTTTAATCGTGGAGTCTTCAGTTTGTTAGAAACCACTGATTTAGTTTTTTATTTTTATTTATTTCATTTTTATGTTCCTTTTTCCTCAGTGACAAACTGTTTGGCTAAGTTTGCGTAAAGCCTTTTTATCACTAGGCGCTGATTGTCAAACTTACATATAATTCTGTCAACTTGGGTAGGTTATGGTCAAACAATATGATGTGTGCTGCAACAAGATTGGCCAATTTGTTACAGGCAATAGATATCATCATAGATGATGATGCATGGTTATTTAATTGGAAATACAAAGATAATGGTATCTGGATGTGTTGTTCTGTTCAGTTAAGAAGTCCTTTGGGTTAAAAGGCAGGTGTCTGTGGTGAGTAATAGCATGTTTCTTCAATTTAATACTTAAGTTGGTGTACCACTAGATAGTGTTAGCAGTAGTTTCTGATATTTGGAGTTAGTCATTTGTTTGGTCTTTGGTTAATTGCCAAAATTTTCAAGATTTCTGGTCCGTAGGTCAAACCTTTTTTTATTCAGTTGCTTCAGAGACCTACATAAAGTGTTCATATTCTAAGAAAAATGCCAGTTAGTCATGTAGTTTGTTTAAAAGTTTTGCCCTATTTTGGAGAAAAATTAATTTTTGGGGAATCGTTGAGTTTTCCATATTTAGAGTAAAGAGATCATGTACGAGAATTTGAAGAACCAGACTGTGGTGCTTCTTTCCATTTGTCATGGTTATTAATCATCATTATATATGTGTTTCCACATTTCAACTCCTTTCTAATTTCCTAGGTATAGTATACTGTAAGTCCGTATTATATATACTTTAAGATTGCCTGCTGTGAAAATTTTCCGGATGCTGGAGCTATTAACATCAGGAATAACTTGCTGCATCTCTTTGCTTTTTACCACCAAGTATCTTAGCCTAAGTCTTGCTTTCCTTTAGAATTTTGTATTTTTCTTTGTTTGTATACTTAAGATTAACTTCTTTATGCCTATTATCCAGTAGCTTCACTACAGGACATTGTAGCCAGAACTTAGCCGAGAATCACATGATAATTTCTTGTGATTGATGTACACTTGCAGTAGTTTGAGTGATGATAATTGCTGAAAATTTTATCGTTCATGATATTAAAGGTAAATTAGGAGTGAGCTGACATTTGGCCTTTCAGAGGAATTGATTTTGCTTTGTCCTTAACGGTCTGGTAGCCTTTATTCAAACATTACCCAGTGAAACTTTCCATGTGAATTTGTGTCATTTTTTCAAGATTTACAAGATGAATGCTGTTAATTGAAACTCTGACTATATATGGCTAAATGATATTGTCTATCATAGATTAGCTTAGAGTAAACTGTTGAATTTTAACAACCTGACTTAGTCCTCCAATGTTGCTCGTGCTTCATAATGTGCTTCATGTGTTGCTCTATGGTACAAAAAGGTACATTTTCTTTCCAATATACTTTCTGAATCCAGATGTGGATTAGCTTACAGTTCATTTGACAAGCAATTACTCTTTCCTTCTTTTAATTTCTTCCACAGCAATCCAGATGTGGTCAATATTCCTTGATACCAAAGTTATTTTACGAATAGCATATTAGTAAGATTCTGAAGATTTGTTAAAATAACTTTTGGTATCAAGGAATATAAGAAGGGCAAAAACTCAAGAATTGGCCTAAGTGAGCAAAGATTAATTTTAAATAGAATTAGACCTTTTAATTACCCGACTTTCATATTAATCCAAAACGATATGCAACTAAAAGTATTACACTTTGCTTTGGTACTAGTCTTTTTCTTTTTTATTACCAAATTAATTTCAATCGAGCTACATGGAAGGCTAATCTGCGAAACCCAAGAAAACAATTGCCTGCAAAGCACAAATTTTTATAGAACAACCTAGTGATTAACTCTGCATTGTTTGGATGGTATTGTCAAAACAAAGAAAAAAAGTTTGTAATTGGAAAGATAGAAGAAATGATAGTAATAACCTTAAAACTTTGGTATATATATATAAATATATATATATATATATATATAAACTATATATCAGATGTACTTCCATCTAGGTGTAAGATAATTTCAGAGATTACCGCGTAAAAGATTTGGAACCAAAGCTATACAAAGAAAGTTATGTATCCATATGAGATAGATTAGCAACACTTACTGGAAATTGCATGCTAGATAAGCAATTTGTTATTGAAAGAGTAATTAAAGTTTGCTATTTATTAATAAAAAAATGTGAAGTACATTATGTACAAAGAATGGTACATATTCCTATATTATTGAGTATATATTCTCAATTCATCCATGATAATTTGATAAAAGTCTTGCCTATATGCTCAAACAAATGCGCCTTTGATGATAATTTTTTAAAAATTTTCCTGGAGACTGAAAGCAAATAAAGTTTTATAAAGATTTATTTATAGAACACACCACCTGTTTCTGTAAACTATACAGTAGCAACTGTATATAGAGCTAGTATGTTCTTTTACAATCACATCAATGCAGAATCTTTTCTTTCTTCTGGAGCTTAATATAACGCTTGACAATCACCACAAGGGAGGTTCCCTGTCTTTATCAGCAGTCAGCAGCATCACTTACACCATGCTTTCACCTTCATCAATCCAAATGAGATCAGTTTCTAGCATCCAATGGCATGCTTCACCTTGTCCAGGTGAAAGATTCAATACTCTGAGTGAAATATGATCTGCAGGAATTCCAGATGTATCCATATGACATATTGCTAGAACCTTGTTGATAGGAACTCCTGTTTCAACTTCAACTAAGGTGATACGATACAGGTGTGTTGAGGGGAGTGAGTGGCAAAAATACGTAGCAAAGGGGAAGAAAAGCTCATGACATGCCACAAGTTTTTTGACATCAAATTGTTTTATATTTTGAATCAGGAGATTAGTTCCTGAGCCCCTTCCGCTTTCGGTTGTCAAAACAGATAAAAGGTTTTTGCCTAAAAGAGCTTTGGAAAATCCAAGCATCTCCTCTAATGACTTGGGGCAGCTCTTGGTCTCTTCCTTTATTGCTGGTGCATTGCAATAAAAAATGGTACTTAAAACTGCATCTCTTGTTGTAGGAGACCCAAAACACTCCGGAAAGATTCTTTCAATGTCATTGGAGCTCATCATAAACTTTTTTGCTATTGGAAAAGGAAGGAATGAACGATGTGGGAATCTGTGATTTAGAACTTTTGGTATATGGACTTTATTCCCTATTTTAAGCACTGAAAGTCGAAAGAAAACATGAGGATCGTCTAATCCTTGGCTAGGAGATAACTTGGTAACATTTTCTCTGTAGCTACTTTGTTCAGATTTTTGAGATGCATTTGCAAAGTATGGTCCATACGGAATATACTTGATCAGTTTTGATGTTTGAGAAGTATTTTCTAGTCCATAAGGTGTATACATAATCAGCTTAGATCCTCGAGATGCATTTGCAGCATATGGTCCATATGGTATATAATCAATCAGTTTGGATCCTTGAGATGGATTTGTGATGTGCCGGTTTTGATCCTGATTGGAATAAGAACAAGCTAATTGAGCAGTGGAGCAAAATTTGGCATCTGCTACAAAAGTTGGCTTGGACAATAATGAATTGAAGTAACTAAAGTCTCGCTTAGACATGGGAGATAGTTTTGAGAGAAGAACTTCAGGCATTGGGTTGTGCACGTATTTGGACCAAAGGCTAAGCTGATTATGAGCAACAGAAGATGGAGGATATGAAACAGGTGACAAAGAGGAAGCACTTATGCCATTGCTGTACAGAAAGTAAGCAAGAGTTAGAGAAACCGATAATAAAGTTGGGATGGCCATCCTAATGATTGAGGATAAAAATTTATGGACTTATAGGCTGCATCAACAAGGGTATGATATTTATACCTGCATTTTTTTCATTATGGTGTTGCTCATTGATCATTCAAAGTGGTCTTTGCCCCTTGGATAAGCTGTTGAGAAGACCACGACAACTGAACTAAGACAATCTTTTCCTTTGTTGAACAAGAAAAGAATTTCACACTTCGATAAACCTAGGGTGGATGGGGATGTTAAAATTTGATTAGTGACCTGCATAATCAAGGTAAGGGGAATTTCTCGGGGGTTGAAAGTATCTTCGGGCATTTTAATGATAATTGTCGTGATTAACAGAGTTCATGTGAAAGTAAATTGTTTACATCAGCATACTGTGCTGGAAAGAGTCTTCTTAGTGGTATGTACAAAAGTATTGTGAACATTTTACCACCATGTTTGTGGATTTGTGTATATGGATCCTGTGTTTCCACCTCTATTATACTTTCCTTTTTTCTTCCCTTGTACATGTTTCACTTTCCATTGTTACCTTCCTTCCATCAGTTGCACTTCATCCTCCAGCCACCTGTAATGGTACCAGACTGAGCTATGTGGAATTCTCAAATCTAATAACAGGAATGAATAAATCAACTGGATAACAACTAATCAATTGAAGAGATAAGTTGTAGAATTGACTCAGATAGCTGTAATTGATGTATGAATTAGGGGTTACAGAAAGGGCGGGAAAAAGCTAAGAGGATGAACAAGAGTGAGGAATTTGGGGGAAAAGAAACAGGAAGGGCTCAGCCCCAATCTCTGTTGATATTACACAAAAATTGCCTCCCTATTACATTCAATCTATCCTATTTATAGATGACCTGCTGATAACCAACTTCATATCTTCTAATTGGCATGACCAAGTGGCTGAGAGGCCGTTGCAGCCAATTTGAAAGTTTGTTATTCGAATTTCAGTCTTCACGTGCGTTTGTTGCAGAATCAACTTCCAGCTAAGGCGTGGTCTTGAAATCACGCCTTCATTTGTCTCTTCTACCTATTCCACGTCTTTCCTCCTTCACGCCTTCCACTTGACCTTATGACACCACCTTCGGTCCTCCATATCTAACAGCACAGACATTTCACCAAAGTAATTCTTCTACTGCGAACTACCACCATTTCTGTAAACTCTTCATAAACAAGATTGAAACGACAAACTATCCGATGTGAAGCTAATTTTTACAAATTCTAAGCAAAAATTACTCGTGAAAATGGTAAATCAAAAAGTAATCTAGTAAAGATGTGTTAGATTATCATTTCTGATCTTGTTCTTTATCTGAACAAAGCTGCGTGGGTTTTGAGGTTTTTGAAGGGGAAAAAGCATGATAGAGTAGAAAGGAGTAAGATACGGCTGAATGATCTAGACTAAGGTCTCCAATATGTCTGACTGTTTAATTTTAGTATCTTCCATGAAGTAACTTTAGTAATAATTAAGTTTTGAAGACTCAATCTTCTTTGTGTATAATTCTTGCTAGGGTTGAAAGATAAATCAAATTACTCGACACTTGAATTTGATAGGAGTTGGTTCAAGTTTGGTTTACTAATTAGTCAAGCCAAGGTTAAATAGTGTTTTATATTTGATAATATTCAAATTTGATAAAAATGCTCGTTCAAGTTTGGTTTGATAAATAAACGAACCAAGTTTGAACAAAATTTTGAACTTATTAAAATAATCAAACAAGTTTGAACATTAGGATGTTCGATTTGATTAGGTTTATTTACACTCCTAATTCTTTTAGTGCAATTTTTTCTTAAAACATAACCAAGTGCATGCAAGTGCAATTTGCTTCAAAAACGTAAACTAATGTTTAGTTATTTGCTTGTATTTGCTAGATTAAATTTCCTAAAATTAAAAGTTTAAGGACTAAAGTAAGAGTGCATCTATAGTGTAAGGGTTCAAAGTTAAATTTAACTAATAGAGTTGTGTCAATAGATATTAGAACCTAAATTACTGTCAACAAACCTTTAATTAAGGAGCCAACTAAGATTTCCTATCCTTTCCTTCACAAGTAAATGGAATTTTTTTTTAACAGGGAAGGGGTGGGTTTTAAGAAGCGGGAATGAGGTAAAAGAATGTGAGGTCAGAATGTCAAATTTTTTGAATCTCAACTTTAGTCATTAGATCAAAGACCTCCTTGACCAAGTAAATGAAAGATGATGTACTGTTATATGCAAAACGTGAGTTGCTTTGAGCATCACATTTTATGGCCGAACTGAAACTTCACATGCTCAATACTCATAGTACTTTTTAAAGATTTTTGTAGTTAACTTTCCTCAAATAACATAATAATCTATTGAACAATGGCTTATGTTCAAGGTAATCGATTGTATATCAACATGCAAGCAGCATAAATGCAAAGTAAAAACATCAAATTGCACTTGAAAAACTTCTGCTAAATATCAAGCTTTTACAGGGAAAAAACAAGGTTCAACTTCTTATGAGAACAACGGTACAAGTATGTGATACGTGATTAAGCAAGGATTCGCACACCACTTAATTTTTATTTGTCAGCACTAAGTGGACAATAAGACGACCAGAGTCGATAGGAATGTTAAAACAACACACGCAGAGACGCTAATAAGTAATAAGCAGTTGTTGAGTTTCAACCCTACACCATATCCTTTCTAGCACCAATCCAAAGAAGATCAATATGTGTAATCCAGTGGCACGGTTCACCTTTTCCTGGCGAGAGCTTGAGCATGTTGAATGCTGCATGATATGATGACCACGCGGAGGCATCCATATGACATATTGCAAAGATTGTATTGACTGGAATTTTTGTTTTAGGTTCAACTACATCCACTGCATAGATTTCAGTTGAGGAGAGCATATGGCAAAAGTAAGTTGAAAAAGGATGGAATACCTCGTGACGTGACACAATTTTTTTTACATTAAGCTTTTTGATTTTTTGAATAATAAGCTCTTTTCCTGAACCTTCTGTACTTTTAGCAGTCAATGCAACCAAGCACTTGCTACCTAATGTAATCTTTGAGAATTCAATCATGGCCTTGAGGGATGTAGGACAATTTTTTACCTCTCCTTTTAAATCTGTAGAATTACAATAAAGAAGTGTAGTTTCAATATTCCTTTTGTGTTGGGGTTCACAAAAGATTGAGGAAGTACTTTCTCAAGCATAGTATCATCTAGAGAAATTTTGGATGCAATTTGAGAAGGAAGAAATCCAGGTTGAGGAAACTGGTTCTCCAAATTGGAGAGATACACTCTATTTCCTTGTTTAAGAATGGAGATTCTAAGCAAGGAAAAAGGGTCAACATTTTCAAGTCCTGGAGGCGCTTTATGAATATTACAGCCGGCATTATTGCCTAAGGATTTGATGTTATTCATCTCCGCATAACAAGCTAGATTTGCAAGACTGCAAAAATTGGCATTAGAAGAAAAAGATATTTGGATGCTAATGAAGTGAAAAATTCACAGTCATCTTTATTGAGTGGAGATAATTCAGACAGAAGAGACGTAGGCATGGTATTTTGTATATTTTGTACATTTTCATGCCAATACTTCAGTTGTTCTGAAGCAATAGATGAAAATGCTGTGCTTTTGGAAAAGCTACATGCAGCGTAAATGCTGGCAATGACGAAAAGAAGCATAGAAAAACTTAAGTTGGCCATCAACGTTGGAGATTTGATAAGCGAGGATGAATGGAGTGGAATATAGCTTCAGTTCATTCGGTATTTATAGTCGAACCTTGTTCAACTTTTTCATATTTTTCAGAAGACAAATGAAAACTCTCTAGCCTCAGACGTCTGCCTCATGTGAAAAGGACATCAGAAAAGCTAGGAATTGCCTTAGACATAAGTGGTAATATTTTTAAATATTTTATCGTAGGCAACCTGTTAGCATGAAAAATACGCGCATGGCAGAAGCAATTTTAACATGTATAAAAATACGTGGAAAGTGGAGGAAAATAAATATATAATAAATACTCAATAATTTATTTAACTCAATACCCAATAATAACAAATATCAAGTAGTTTTACTCACGATAACTCATAAATTTCAACTAAGAGACTTTCTCTCAAAGCTATTCTCAAGATTCAACTCATCTCTTTAAATAACAACCTATTAGATTGGTAGTATTTATAGACTGCAAAGTTTCCTAAAACAACAATAATTGTAAACCAAAACTTATTTGAAAGTTAACTTGGGATTTCCTAATCTAATGTAGGAACTAAACAAATATGGCACCAAAAATAATTAGAAAACTAAATACTAAAATAATTTGGTTTAATTTCTTATATTGCCTCCCTTCAACCAATCTCTTAATGCTGTCATCTCTAATGCCATCACAAGCTTGAATCTCCATGAACGATTCGATCGCTCTATAAATGACGTAAATCACCAACTTGTAGTGAATTTTCAATTTCATTTTCATGTGTGGTAGTGAACAAAACTTGTACTTCTTGAATAATTTCTTCGCTTGATCACTCTTGTCAAAAAATTTAAACATATCCACCCATTCTTCTTCGCATACTCCATAATTTAATTTATCCATGTCACTAAGAAAATCTCCCAATATAAAAAATTCATAATTCTCACCATCAAAATTTTTAACATCACCATGTTTTTGTGTTGATTGGTTTACATTGACAACTGCATCAATCTTAGTAGTATCACAACCTTCAACCAAATCGTCCACTTCATAATTGAAGTCAACCAATTCCATTATATGATTTTTCTCTTCAAAAATTCATCAATCTTGACAAAATTAACAATTTCTGCATCATCACGATTTTTAATCACCTCTTTACTTTGACCAATGATTTCATTTTCTTTCTCAACCACTTGTGAAATTTCTTGTTGAGTTATAAATTCTTCATCTTCATGTGTACCCACAACTTCTACAATTTCTTCTTTCTTTGTCTCATTAAAAAATTTTATTTCTTCTTTTTTTTCTTCGTCACAAATTTCTTCTTCACCATGACCATAGGAATTTATCAAAAATTTCCAAGCCTCCTTTGCTGTTTTTGCATGTATGAATTGTTTCACTACATGTAACTGGATTGGACTTGGGTGCCAAACTAGTAGAATACCCTACAATTCAATTGTCTATTCCTCTCTAATTGTCTAACTGCATCGCTTGATAATTCTGTACCTGCTATAGGTTCCGTGAACCCCTTTTGGATAATATTCCAAACTCCAATATCTTTGAAAAAATTCTTCATCATCGATCTCCAAGTCTCAAAATTGTTTTTACCATCAAAGATAAAAAATAGGATAATGTTGTAAATAATGCGGATCCATATTTTAATTATTTAATCTCCACTCAATTTGGACCAATTCTGTGTCCAAATTGTCAAAAATAAATCTTCTGATTTTGTGCTCCAATTTTGCAGACTAGCCCTAGGATCAAAGCTTAGAGTTTTGATGCCACTTGTTAGCACGAAAAATACACGCACGGTGGAAGCAATTTTAACACATATAAAAATATGTGGGAAGATGAAGAGAATAAATACACAACAAACACTCAATAATTTATTTAACTCAATACCCAACAATCACAAATATCAAGTCGTTTCACTAATGACAACTCATAAATCTCAACTATGAAACTTTCTCTCAAACCTATTCTCAAGATTCGACTCAACTTTTCAACTCAACTCTTCAAATAACAACCTACTACACTGGTAGTATTTATAGACAGCAAAGTTTCCTAAAACAACTATAATTGCAAACCAACACTTACTTGGAAACTAACTTGAGATTTCCTAATCTAATGTGGAAACTAAACAAATATGGCACCAAAAAGAAATAGAAAACTAAATACTAAAATAGTTTGGTTTAATTTCCTACACAACCTTTTTTTTCAAGCGAAACAAGAAATTCCTTGTTTTCTTTTTTTTTTTTTTCAGTTTTTGACATACTACTTATATTTTGCTGTTTGGAAAACTAAATATATTATTCCTAGTTTCATATCAAGTACTTCTGACAAATTGCCATTGGAGATTTGAGTCCGGCAATTTTTAGTCAAATACTTTGGTTTTACTTACCAATTCAAGTGAGATGGATAAATTTCATATTTACTATATTTCTTGTTGATTTCTCTATGTTGAACTTTAGTTTAGAAACTATATCATCTTTGTAAGCACCAAACTACAAAATCAAATAGTAATCCTTTATGTTTTTCGTATCTCTTTGCTAAAGATCAATGCACTTACTTATTTTACATGTAAAAGTTTAATTGCCAAAACTTGCATAAAATATGTATGGCTAGATTTGAAAAAAGTTCTTGTAGACGAAGAAAATTTATTTAATTTATTTAATTTATTTAGTCAGGATTTATTTAAATTAAATCGATCTTGATTAAATTAAATTAAATTATAGAAGTCCATTATGTTTTGGACTGGCAAATTGGGTCAATATTATATGAGCTATTAAATCAAATTAAATTCATAATGTCCATTTAAGTTAGAGTGAATTGATTGCTTTATTAATTCACCATGGACCATTTGGGTTGGCCCACTATTTAAACCCAAATTAAATGGATTTCTTTACCCAAAATGCAGGAAGATTTCTGGAGGGTTTTCTTGAAGACTTAGCATACATATTTTGGCTATAAATAGAGGTCTTCTCTCAAGGCAAAGATAGACGAGAAAATTTCATAACTTTCGAAGAAACTCTGTCAAATTTTCCCAAAGAGCTTTCTTCCTCCAATTCAAGTCCAAATCAAGTCAAACAAATCCTCCTGCTATCGGTGTTGAAAACTTAAAGTTCCAAGTGTTTGACGCCATCATCAAATCAATCGTTTTCTACGTCGAAATTGTAGAAAACACCCTTTCGATTGGAGAACAAGTCTTTTCGACCCTTCAATTGAAGCTATTCGAAGAAAAGAATCAGGGGATTGATTTCTTTGATTCAAGAACTTTCAGAGATTGTAACCCGCTTATTATTTGATTTAATCAATTTGATATTTGTGCAAGTTTTCTTGTCTTTTATTTTAGGCAACAAAATTTGTACTTACAAATTTCTGGCACGCCCAGTGGGACTATCTCTGCCTCTCATCTCTTTTCTTTCAACAACTTATCAGTTTCAAAATTCAATGGAGTTCAAGAAGGTGAACTTTTCTCTTGAAGGCTTAGTTGCTGATGTCTCAACCACTCAAGAGACGCAGTAAACTGCACCTCTGACAAGGAGTAAGGCCAAGAAGTTAGCAGAGAAGCCAAGGCGAACATTGTGATTGAAGAAGCAAACCTCAAGATGCTTCCCAATAAGAAAGGAGCCCATGATGAATCTATTGATAGCCCAAGTGATTCGGCTGCCTCTGTGGTGATGCCCGTCATGATGACCAATATCGCAACTGTGGAAGATCAGATTTCAAATTTAGCCAAAATTGTCGAAGGGCTAGTAGTTTGTCAAGATGCCAAGATAGTCAAATTAATGGCTATCGTGGAAAATATAGGCGAAAATAGCCTTAGTATGTCTAAACAGAAATCCAAAGTGCAAGATGAAAGTGACTCATCATCAAGGGAGAAGGAGAAAGAGGATGCGAAGTCACAAGCCACGAAAGAATTTTCAATCTCCCCTGATGGCACTATTCATGTTGATAATCTGAAGAAATTTATCGAAGGCACCATCAAAGACAAGATTGGTGGAAGTGCCAAGTCATATAGCGGTTACACCAAACCTTATACCGCTAGAGTGGAAAGTTTGAAGATGCTCATGGGATATCAATCTCCAAAATTTCAACAATTTGATGGCAATAGCAACCCTAAGCAGCATATTGCACATTTCGTGGAAACCTGTAACAATGCTGGCACTGATGGTGACTTACTCGTTAAGCAGTTTATTCGCTCGCTGAAGAGTAATGCCTTTGATTGGTACACAGATCTGGAGTCTGGAACCATTGACAGTTGGGAGCAGCTAGAACATGAATTTCTTAGTCGCTTCTATAGCACAAAGAGAACTGTCAGCATGACTGAACTCTCTAATACACGTCAATGGAAGAATGAACCTGTCATTGATTTCATCGACCGTTGGAGGAATCTAAGCTTAAATTGTAAAGATCGAATTTCTGAATCTTCTGCGATCGAGATGTGTATTCAAGGTATCCATTGGGGACTCAGATACATCTTACAAGGTGTACAACCAGAAACGTTTGATGAATTGTCCACAAAAGCCCACAAGTTGGAAATTAATCTTGATGAACAAGAACCGTCAGTTCCTGACCCTCACAAGGTCAAAGAGAGATAAGAAGCGAGGAAAGGGGGCAAGCCACCATTCAAAAATGAAAAGAAGGAGGCTATGGCTACAAGTATAACACCTTTTAAGGTCGTTCCCAAAACTGTCAGGAGAGAAGATAGGAAGATCAATGCACATCAAGAACAAGGAAAGAGGAAACCGATTCTCAAAGAGTATCATTTCCTTGATTCTGATGTCCCTGGTATGTTTGACGATCTGTTAAGTATAAACTTGATCACGCTTCCTGAGATGAAGCGACCCGATGAGGCCAGGAACACTGACGATCCAAATTACTTTAAGTATCACCGATTGGTTGGGCATCCCATTCAAAAATGCTTTGTCTTCAAAGACAAAGTAATGAAGTTGGCGAGACAAGGAAAAATTCTCCTTGAAGAAGACAAGGCAAGTGTGAATCAAATGTCCATTGATTCTCTGCAGTCTATGGAGATTAAAAGGGTCATGGTCGGTATTGCCAATAATTCAATTTGGTTCGTTCGATCCCATAGAAATCGAACAAGAAGATACTCTTTCAACTCTTCAGGAACATGTCTATGAAGATGAGAAGGCATTACAGCCCGATGTGGATGATGAAGGGTGGACTTTAGTCACGCGAAGAAGGAGGCGATAATCTAGTAAGGTGAACAAGGCCTTAACAAGAAGTCTGGTCATCTGGAAGGGGAAAGAGAAGAATGTAAAGAGAAACAATGATTGTCGCAACCTTCAAGGAAGTCGAAGCTGCAAGCAAAAGTTACGAACTCCTATCACTCTTAAAAGTGTTCATACCAAAAGAATTCTTTGATGTTGATGTGGTCGAGAGTCACACAACCTGAGTAGATCATGTCAAAAAATAAAAAGATAATACTTACGAATCTCTCTGTAAGATAGCCTGTGTGCCTACCAGCAATGAAAGAGGTCATGTGCCCGCTGGCAATGAAGAAGTGAATGTCACAAGTATCACTTTCACTAGTGAAGACTTGTTGCTTGGGTCAACACCGCATAACCGCCCTTTGTTTGTGACCGGCTATGCAAATGAACAAAAAGTGAATAGAATTTTGATAGATGGAGGTTCTGCAGTCAATATTCTTCCCTTCAAGACTCTGAAGGAGCTCGGCATCCCGGTTGATGAACTCTTCAACAGCCGATTGATGATTCAAGGTTTTAATCAAGGAGGGCAAAGAGCTCTTGGATCACTAAATTTGGAGATAGTCATTGATGACATGTCATCCAGAGCCCTGTTGTATGTGATAGATGCTAAAACAACATACAATGTACTACTGGGAAGGCTCTGGATTCATGAAAATGGAGTTGTACCATCAACTCTTCATCAATGTTTCAAGTACTGTCAAAATGGGGTAGCAAGAAGTGTGAAAGCCGATGACAATCTTTTCATTGAGGCGGAAGCGTATATCGCTGATGCCAAATTTTACATCAAAAGGCACAATGCGAAGGATAAGTCTGAGCAACCTCTATCTGTGGATAAAATCCAGAACCCCAAATCTCCGAGTGTAAAAGGGAAAAAACTGATAAATTCGAAGTCAAAAGAGGAAGTTCATGAAGAAACTGATGTTTCATTGCCAAACAATGAATCAGTTGTCTTTCGTTACCCTTCCAAGTCAAGAATGAAACAGGAACAGTCACCTGTAATTCAGCATAACGCTCTAAGAGATTTGACTTTTCCGGTAGTTCATCTTGATACAAAGAAGGCTTCGTTTCCTCCATTTAAAAGGTTTAACCTTTTAAACAAAGAATCTGAAGCCGAACAAGACATCATACCAAAGTCAAGAACCAAAGACGATTTTGATCCCATTGCTTATAAACTTCTCGCTAAGGCTGGATATGATCTCAAAGAATCTGCTATGTTAAATGTTCCATCTCGTCAATCTACTAGTGACATGATGCATGGGTTGAATCCTACCCAAAAAATGTTGAAGGAAAAAGGATATGCCACTGAAAATTCCAAATTTGGTCTTGGCTATTCCTCTCCTACACCAATCCGCATCAAGATCAATAGAGCTAGTAGTCAATATATTACTGTGGAGGATGAGTCTTCTCAAATAGCTGGTAAATTTCAAACTTTTCACGGAAAGGAGAATAAAGCTCCACGGGTATCTGTTTTTAAGAGATTAGGACCGCAAAGAAAATAAAAGCCTCAAAACTCTCATAGGAGTAAAGAAAAAATGGCAAAATCATTGCAAAATCTTGAAGAATCTTCTGATTGTCCTCATAAATTTGGTAGCATCATTTTCTCGAGAATGAGAAGATGCACAGACCTTATAATAAAGTGTGGGACTGAATTAAGGGTCAGGGAGCATACTGTGGTGTACACAAGACCAAAAGAGAATGATGAGGAGAGTGTTGCTTCATGCAATCATATAACCCTAATTGGCGGTGACTCTCCTGAAGAAGAAGAAGATGCTGAAGACGCTCCACCTGAATTGGAAGAAGGTGTTAAGGCTACTGTGAAAGATCTAAAGGAAATCAATCTTAGTACTTTAGAGGACCTGCGTCCAATATACGTAAGTGCTTTATTGAGCCCCGATAAAGAGAAGGCATATATTGAACTTTTGCGGGAGTATCAAGATATTTTTGCATGGATTTATAAAGAAATGCCGGGTTTAGACCCAAAAATGGCCGTCCACCATTTGGCTGTTAAAAAGGGAGTTCGACCTGTGAAACAGGCACAACGGAGGTTTAGACCCGATTTGATTCCGTTGATCGAAATTGAAGTCAATAAACTTATTGAACCCGGGTTTATTCGTGAAGTTAAATATCCCACATGGATTTCGAGTATCGTGCCTGTGCAAAAGAAGAATGGACAAATCCGCATCTGCGTCGACTTCAGGGATCTTAACAATGCTTGTCCCAAGGATGACTTTCCTTTATCGATTACTGAACTCATGATTGATGCAACTACTGGACATGAAATTCTGTCATTTATGGATGGCTCTTCAGGATATAATCAAATTCGACTGGCACCTGAGGATGAGGAACTCACTGCATTTCGTACTCCTAAGGGTATTGATTGTTATAAAGTAATGCCCTTTGGTCTAAAAAATGTTGGAGCCACATATCAAAGAGCAATGCAAAACATCTTTGACGACATGCTTCATAAAAATATCGAGTGTTATGTGGATGATTTAGTCGTTAAATCAAAGAAAAGAAGTAATCACTTGGAGGGCTTGAGACAAGTTTTTGATCGATTGAGAAGGTATCAACTCAAAATGAACTCTCTCAAGTGTGCATTTGGAGTCACGTCCGGAAAATTTCTTGGTTTTGTGGTTCGCCATCGAGGTATTGAAATTGATCAGGCCAAAATTGATGCTATATTGAGAATGCCTGAATCTCGTAACATTCATGAATTGAAAAGCCTTCAAGGGCGATTAGCTTATCTGCGAAAATTTATCTCAAATTTGGCAGGAAGGTGTCAACCATTTAGTCGCTTGATGAAGAAATATGTGCCATTTCAATGGGATGAGACATGTAGTAATGCATTCAATAGCATTAAGTTTTATCTTATGAAAGCACCTGTTCTGGCTGCACCTATTCATGGAAAGCCATTACTTCTTTACATTGCTGCTCAGGAACGCTCAGTGGAGGCATTGCTTGCACAAGAAAATAATGAAGGAAAAGAGGTTGCCCTTTATTATTTAAGCAGAATGTGACCCCTAATGAACTAAATTACTCGCCGATTGAAAAGTTGTGTTTAGCTCTTATTTTTGCAATACAGAAGTTAAAACACTATTTTCAAGCACATAGTGTGAGGCTCATTTCTAGGGCGAATCCCATGAAGTATGTGATGAGCAGGCCAGTATTATCCGACCATTTAGCTAGATGGTATCTCCATCTACAACAGTTTGAGATTATTTATATGCCTCAAAAAGCTGTGAAAGGACAAGTTCTGGCGGATTTTCTTGCTGATCACCCTATACCTGCTGAATAGGAGTTAAGTGATGACCTACCAGATGAGGATGTACTCCTTATTAAGATTCGCCCACCATGAAAAATGTATTTTTATGATGCTGCACATCGTCATAGGGCTGGAGCGGGGATTGTATTCATGACTCCTGATGGAGGGATATTGTTATACTCTTTTACCCTAAATCAACATTGTTCAAACAATGTCGCTGAGTACCAAGCTCTCATACTCAAACTTGAAATAGCTGTTGACATGGAGCAGTTGGAACTTCAAATCTATGGTGGCTCTCAATTGGTGGTTAACCAACTCTTGGAAAGTTATGAAGTCAAAAAGTTCGAATTAATTCCGTATCACAAATATGCAACACGACTTATGAAGCGGCTTGGAGGTGCAAGTATTAAACATGTTCCTAGAAGGGAAAATAAGCAAGCTGATGCATTAGCTGTGCTAGCCTCTTCACTTGCCATGCCGGATCATGAGATACAAGTTCATGTATGCCAAAAGTGGGTAGTTCCATCACTAATTGATAATGAAAATATTGAAGGAGGCGACGCTCATGTGGTCTCAACCTGTTAAATTGACAAAGAAAATTGGAGACAACCTCTCGTTGATTATCTCAAGTATCAAAAATTACCTGAGTAGCAACGTAGGAGAACTAACATCCGTCGTCGTGCCTCTTGTTTTATCTTGTACAAGGATACGCTGTACCGAAGATCATTTGAAGGTGTACTGTTGCACTGTCTAAGCGAAGACGAGACATATCGGGCGATGCACGAGGCACATTCTGGAATATATGGAGCTCACCAATCCGGTCCCAAGTTACATTTTCGGATTAAAAGGATGGGCTACTATTGGCCTACTATGGTCAAAGATTGCATAGAATATGCTCAAAGATGTCAAACTTGCCAGTTTCATGCAAATTACATTCATCAACCACCTGAGCCGTTACACCCGACCGTTGCCTCTTGGCCTTTTGATGCTTGGGGCCTTGATGTTATGGAGCCATTAGCAAAGTCGTCTGGTCAACACTTATATATATTGGTTACGACCGACTACTTTTCTAAGTGGACTGAAGCCATACCGCTCAAGCAAGTTAGAAAAGAAGATGTGAATTTTATTCGTGTGAATATTATTTACCGTTATGGAGTTCCTCGATACATTATCACTGATAATGAAAAATCCTTCTCCAATACCTTGATGGATAAGTTGTGTGAAAAATTTAATCTCAAGCAATGCAAGTCTTCCATGTATAATGCCCCCGCCAATGGTTTCGCAGAGGCATTCAACAAAACTTTGTGTAATTTGTTGAAGAAAGTGGTGGCCAAATCAAAAAAAGATTGGCACAAAAGAATAGGCGAAACTCTTTGGGCCTATTGTACCACATACCGAACTCCAACGCAAGCCACACCATATGCCTTAGTCTATGGTGTAGAAGCTGTTCTGCCCCTTGAGAAATTCCTTCTTTGAGAATTGCTATCTAAGAAGAGCTCACGGAGGGAGAAAATGTTCGCCTGCGCCTTGAAGAATTGGAAGCTTTAGATGAAAAGAGATTAGAGATCCAACAAAATCTGGAATGCTATCAAGCTCGTCTCTCTAGAGCCTTCAATAAGAAAGTTCGGCGCCGCTCCTTTCAAGTTGGGGACATGGTACTTGCCGTTCGAAGGCTAATAGTTATGACTCATCACACTAAGGACAAATTTGTCTCTAAATGGGATGGGCCATATATTGTTCGAGAAGTCTATACAAATGGCGCGTATAAACTGGTGGACAAAGATGGTGTAAAAGTTGATCCTATAAATGAAAAATTCATGAAGTTATACATGCCATAAAAAAAATGAAGCACTCCATGACGCATGAGTCTAAACTGCATGTTGCTCCAGACCAGCATGAGCTAAAACTGTGGACAACAACCACCAATAGTGTAGCACGTGGTTAAACTGCTGAAACACTCCACCAAATCTAAGGTGGTAAACAAAAGGATACTCCTGACCCGCAAGAGTTTAAACTGTGAACGGTAGGAATTACGTGTGACTTGATTCCCTTTTGGGATACGTAGGCAGTTTAGAAGGTATCTTCTAAATTCAGTTACAACCCTATAAAACTAAAGTCTTTGTCTGGATGATTCTTTTGATAAAAAAAAAGAGAACGTTCATCTTTAGGACAGTTCGAATTATTTTGTGACATATACTTGAAAGTGTATTATTCAGATTACCAAATTATTTGGATAATTACCTTTTCAGGTGTGATCAAAATTATGCAAAGGTGAAATTATTCATACTATGGTTGATAGCCTAAAATGGTGGCTATCGAAAGAGTAAGTAAGGACGAGGGCGTCTGCAAGAATGTGATGAAAAGAAAAAAAATCAAGTTTCATTATGAAGTGCTTGTACTCATAGCTACACGCTTTGAGCAATTAACAAAAGATGAAATTTGAAACAAAGTAAAAGATTGCAACTATTCCTAAAATTCAAATGATGACAGCTTGTTTTCAAATAATACTTGCATCTTGTCCAAAGTTTGACTCTTCTCAGCAAGTAGGGGAGGGGAATTCTCAATTTTTCGAATTTCATTTTATAAGTCGACCATCACGCCTTGCACCCGGGTAAGTTCATCTTGCTCTTCTCGTAGTAGTGAAAGCGTCTCCTCCTGTGAGTATCCAAGCACTCAAGTCGCTTCTTCAACATTACTTCCTCACGATCAATCTCCTTAAGTTTCAACATGTGCATTGAGATCTTTTTCGCTTGTTGTTTCTCCTTACTCTGAGCATCTTTAAGATGTCGAATGGCCGTAGAAAGTAACTCATCATATGATTCAGTTGAAATTTTATTTGAGAGAGAAGATTTCACTGTCACGTAACGAGCTGCATTTGCAAAGAAAGTCTTTAAAAGGCCTTGCAAATTTGAGATATCCGTGGCATTAAAGCTTTGCATTTCCTCCATGATCTCATTGGCTTTCATTTCAAGAGCAGGCATGCGCTCTAAGGCTGTTTGAGATATCATCATCCTCAAGTTATTCCACAACATTTGGATATAGTCTCGGCGACATGTTGAAATCACACTTTGGGGGCAAAATTCAGACACTTCAGGTGCCCTTAGCCACGATGGTGGATCGAAAACAGTTTTCTTTTGGCCGATGGAGTCATATGCTCCGCCTTCTGTGCCATGATTTGCTGAGTCACATTTTCATCCTCTACTGTCTTTTTGGAATTCTCACTAGCACCTTTTTGTTGAGTAGAACTGATCACTTGTTTGGCCAAAAGTTCAAATGCAGTAGGTCCTTCAACTGATACTTGACTTGGTTCTCCATCATCAATGAAGATCAAGTCTTGATCGTCCAACTGTAGGGAAAATGTTGTGAGACAAATCATGAATATGAAATTAACAAAAAAATTTCAAATGCTAGATTAAAGAAGGCAGGGAGGGTCCTTACAATATTGGCACGGCTTATACCAGGCACAGATATATTCGGAATGTCTTTAAAGAGTTCTTTAGGATCTAAACCAATATCATCCAAGGGGAGAGTCATTACCTTGGACTTCTTGCGTTTTCAATGCTGATCCGTGCTGGTGGATTGCTCATCCTCCTCATTAGAAGGCTCGCTCCACTTCTTCTCATGTGAACTGCAAGAATTATGATCAATAGCCTTCACAATGTTTGAAAGAAGATAAAATGAAGTACCCTTCGAAAATTCTTCATTAGGAGTAAGGTTCTCAGGGATAGTAGCCTTGTTGTTTGAACTCTTCAAAATTTCTTTCTCACTTCTCATAGTCTTTTGCTTCATCTCAAGACTATTGCCAACCTTGGAAGGATTGTTTAGGTTTGCAAGTTCCTTCCCTTTCGACTTCTTCTGCTCCCCATTTGATTGGACACTCTTAATCAAAGTATCACACCCTTTGAGGAGATGATCATCATGCACCATAGCCCACCATGTTTGAAAGCCTGAAGATGTGTGTTTGCTAACATTCAAGGGATAGCTAAGGAAAAGTACCTTTGACTCTGTTTTACTGCGAATGGCAGTGCGCCAGAGTATTCGACTCAAGTCATAACTTGTGGAACGAACATCTGCCTTGAGTTCCTGTGGAGGAACTTGATAAAAACCGAATTTCTGCGCAAATCTATATGGACTATATGGCTCAATAAGGAAATCCCCTTCAGCATGCAAAACTAAGTAATTTGAGCAGGCGCTTACAAAATAATTTAGTTCGAGATTTGCTAATTTGTCATTGTCAATGAAAAGCTCATTGCGATTTTTCACAAGAGAAGTGATTCCCCAAGTTGCTTTGTCTCCCTGATGAATGAGGTCACGAGCACTATTTTCATCAAAATACCGTGCGCCACCTTCTCCAGAATAGTTGGTCATGGTGGGTCCAGGCATGGCATTTGGAGTCGAATAATGGGTAGAGAAATAATTCGCTAACCAAGCATGTACATAGTGCACCGGAAAAGCAGCACGTGCACACCCTGGAGTAGGTGAGTTTGAAATATTGTTAAGCCCACGGTATATGTTTAGCAGGACAGGAACAGCAAGGCAGGTCTTACGACCGGCAGCCATCGTACTAGCCATTTTGAAAGTAGATGGTCTAATATGATGGAGCTCCTCATCTGGTAAAGCAAAGACACAGAGCCAACAAGATATAAATGTTGCAAGATAGGTCTCTTCCCGCAAGTGGAGTTTAACTCCGATGGTGTCAAATACGCCATTGTCTTGACTTGAAAATTTGCGTGGTTGTCCAATTTCGCCATCCGGATTTTGGGTCGTTTGAGCACGAGATGCCCTCTTTATCCTTCTCTGCTTTGGCTTTGAATACCTGATTTTGCCTTTAAACCAGAACTTAATCCATTGGGCAGTAGAAACTCCAACTTTGTTGGATTCCTCATGTTGAAGATGATGTAAGGCTGCGAACAAATATTCGCAACTTTGTGGAATATGCCTTAATTTCTTCTCATTTACTCCAGTTAGCTCCTCCGCGCATGGGATTATCTCTTCATAGATACCTCCGATGATTGGAAGTCCTCCTAACTTGTGCAGGTCCCAAAGTGAGAGAGACAATTCCCCGACAGATGTATGCAAGGTATTAGTGTCCGAGCACCACGTCTCGCAGAATGCTCTAAGTACATGGGGATTCCTATCATATGTGAAAAGTGAAGCATATAAGGCGTCAAACAAGTAATTTGCACGGAGCACTTGTTTGCTCCTGCCGAGAATATCCTCCAACCACTCCCAGTAATTCTCGATGTAACTGAATGCACCATTAAGTCTCAAGGAAGGACCCCAGTGTGCACCTCCGTCTATGATCCGCCTGCCAAGGGTTTGAAAAGGAGTTGTCCTTGGCTCCTTATCATGAATAAGGGATTTTAAGGAGTGAACCTTTGTGCCATCATCTTGAGAAAGCTCGAGTGACCAATCCTTCAACTCTGGGTACTGGTGAGAAGGCCACTTACCCGAGTAAGATCCTTGTATAGGGGTATGCACCAATAATTTCGTTCTTTTGTCATCAGAGTCGTCATGACTATTGGCGATAAGGAGGTACCTTTCGTTTGAAGTGGTAACTTCCTTGAATATTGCCATTTCGTCAAGGCTAACCTGCATAAAAAAAAGGGGTTACGATGGTGCGATCAAAGATAGTAAGTGAAGTACTAAGTCGTTAGAATAGGATAAATAAAGAGATTTCTAGGGCGCTGGTAAGCTCTTGTTGAGGTGGACATTTGCGCCTCCTTTATATACTCCTCAAGCCATAATATGGCTCTCGTGGGAGTTTGCGGTTGCGCCTTCTTCAAATCTTAGTCGCACCTTCTTCACGTACTCCTTAAGCCATAATATGGCTCTCGTGGGAGTTTGCGGTTGCGCCTTCTTCAAATCTTAGTCGCACCTTCTTCATGTACTCCTCAAGCCATAATATGGCTCTCGTGGGAGTTTGCGGTTGCACCTTCTTCAAATTGAGGGTCCACCGTGTGTGTTGTCGCAAAGGATCCTCTTCTCATATCACAAAAAAATAAAATAAAATTGACATTGACAAGAAATAAAAGCCATAAGGTATGTGAATTACCTTAGCGTTTTGACCTCCAAGAGCTATGGTCCTAAAATTGTGGACACAATTGGAACGTCAATTTGCTTCAAACAAGCTATGCCAACGTCAACTGCAAAAAAAAAAAGAAAAAAAGAAGTGACGTGTGGCATGCAATGGCGGGACAAGTTCTTATGGTGGGCCATGCTTATCTTTAATATCAAGTACGGCATTATTTAGTCACTGTGGTGGGTGATGTTCCCTTCTTATCACACGAAGTCAAAAAAAAAAAAAGGAGGAAGAAAAATCATCAACGACAAATCTTGCCTTGCTTCGCAAGAACAGACATTCAAGAGAAAGACGTGGCGTGGGGCATGTGTTGCTCTAACCAATTAACATCAGCAAAATTGCATGCAAATAACTTCAATTGCAATTTAAATAAAGAAGCAGTATGGACCTGGCCGCGAATCAAGAAGGCCATGGTATGCAGCAATGGAAAGAAAATGTGTGCACTTTGCATGCAAGAGAGTAATTAGAGCTTAAAGTTTCTTGGCCCCGAATTCAATTGTTAATCTATGCCCATTAAATTTCAAAAGAGCATTTAGATGTCAACAATTTGGGGACACTAATAAAACCCGAGTTCGAAAATTTCAATCCTACAAGCATAGCAATCATTGATTATTTTATGAAAGTTTGTCCGCTTAATTTGAGGCAACAAACTGTCACCTAGTTTCACTGGAAGACAAAATTTCAGTTTGGTTCATGGCTCAATTCGGCGAATTTCGATTCGGCAAAGTGACTTATAGAGACTCAACATTTAAGCAAGAGTGAAGATGGGTGATACCTGAGTAATGCGAGGCCTACTTGTGGTGAAGGCTAATATCTTGGTGCTTGCAACCCGAGTTACTTGGAGTTATGTGGAAGTCAAGAATGTTTATAGCTTGGTGATTCAATCTTGAAGGCTTTTGTGATCACCGTAGGCTTGATTTAAGGTAAGTTGATGATTTCGGAAACCAAGGTTCGATGCATGTTTTCGGGCAAGTTCTAGTTGTTTTAAAAATCGTGCAACTTGGAAATACGAGTTCGATAGCTAATTTAGAAGTTACATGTTGACTTCAAAGAATTTATAATGGAGCTAGAAAGCTATTGAAACTCGCGAACCTAAGTTGATTAATTGGTTTTGGCAATTCCAGATTAATGAGCAGTGATTGCGTGGAAAAGGTAATTGCCTAGGTGTTGGTTTGAGCAATTACTTTTTCTTAGCAACATAAAGTTTGGACATCTAATGGTTTGCCGCATCATGGAATATGGAAATGATTGAAAGTGGTATCTTTCTAATTCTCTTGGAATCAATTGCAAGTCAAAAGGGAAGTGGTCTTTTGATTCCTTAAAGGTTGAAGCCACGGGAATCATTATTCTATGCCCAAATCAACTTGAGTACAAAGCCACACCACGAGAATTTTAGCAACTTGGATCCAATTTCCAAACGAAGCAATGCCAAAGGAATTCCAAATTGCTCAGCTTCAAGACGAAAAAAAGAAAAGAGAAATGAATGTAACTTGGATCCAATTTCCAAACGAAGCAATGCCAAAGGAATTCCGAATTGCTCAGCTTCAAGTCTGCCACATGTAATTTTGAGTGCCGAAGTGTGAAGACATTTCCTAATCTTTGCACCACGTTTCGGCTCTCTAAAGTGGAAGTTTCATGATAAGTATTGAATGGGAAATTTCCACCGAACAAATTGGTAGCCATGCTTTGATTATTAAATGTTTAGGCGGTGCAATGGTCATAGAAGGACTCCTAATGCAAATAAAGCAACATTGAAGTTGCTTAAAGTGAAATTAAATGAACAGCGCCTACTAGAACTTCCAGGTGAAGAATGTCTATGGTGCAAAGTCTTCAAGGGACACGGGACCATTCTTGTCGGAATAAAATCGATTGGAACGTTTGAGCTTTAATGTTTGGTGTCTTTAATGTATTGCAACTTTAAGTTAATGGTAGTCACTTGGACTAGTCTCCAATGGAATTCCAAAGACCAACAGAGCAGCAATTCGGGCAATACAATTGGCTTTGGCAATTGCCAAGCCATTGAGTTTCGAGACTAATTGCAACAATTGCATTGTAATGACATGGGGAATAATCCTATGCATCACACTTTGCCGTAGACCACATGTAATTCGTGAATGGTGTAGACTTTTTTTATGATCTTCGATCACATGTATTAACCCAGGCTCTTGTTGCTCGCCCACCAAATCGGCAAAGGAATTGGCTTCTTGAAAAAAAAAAAATCAAGTACTTCAAGTCTCAATTACATCCTTGACAAGCAAGTCCCAATTGAGTCTTGAAGTGGGGGCATTTGTAGACGAAGAAAATTTATTTAATTTAGTCAAGATTTATTTAAATTAAATCGATCTTGATTAAATTAAATTAAATTATAGAAGTCTATTATGTTTTGGACGGGCAAATTGAGTCAATATTATATGGGCTATTAAATCAAATTAAATTCATAATGTCCATTTAAGTTAGAGTGAATTGATTGCTTTATTAATTCACCATGGACCATTTGGGTTGGCCCACTATTTAAGTCCAAATTAAATGGGTTTCTTGAGTTACAAGTTACCCAAAATGCAGGAAGATTTCTGGAGGGTTTTCTTGAAGACTTAGCCTACATATTTTGGCTATAAATAGAGGTATTCTCTCAAGACAAAGATAGTCGAGAAAAATTCATAACTTTCGAAGAAACTCTGTCAAATTTTTCCAAAGAGCTTTCTTCCCCCAATTCAAGTCCAAATCAAGTCAAACAAATCCTCCTGCTATCGGTGTTGAAGACTTAAAGTTCCAAGTGTTTGACGCCATCATCAAATCAATTGTTTTCTACGCTGAAATTGTAGGAAACACCCTTTCGATTGGAGAACAAGTCTTTTCGGCCCTTCAATTGAAGCTATTCGAAGAAAAGAATCAAGGGATTGATTTCTTTGATTCAAGAACTTTCAGAGATTGTAACCCGCTTATTATTTGATTTAATCAATTTGATATTTGTGCAAGTTTTCTTGTCTTTTATTTTAGGCAACAAAATTTGTGCTTACAGTTCTAAACAAGAATGAACATGATGGAAAAGATAAACTCAAAGGAAATGATGCAATGAGACAAGGTAGATGCAGAACCTTTTTCTACCAAACTTTCAGGCAACCCTTCCTTTACCTCTCTCCATGTGTAGCTCAGTTCTTCAGGTTTATAAGCTTGTTCTATTTTTTGGGAAACATCACAAGATTAAGATGCCAAAGCTGTACTCTTTAAACCAAAAATGACTGAGCATTTCTGTACCTTTTGCATTCTAAACCCTGCTTGAATCAATGCAATCAACTATCAAATTGGTATTTCACAAACTAATGACACGTAAGAACAAATGAGTTTTTGTTCAACTAAACCAAATTTGGAGTCTAAATTAAAACAATTAATTTGATATGAAAAGAGTAAAATTGTATTGTGCAAGTTGTATGTGTTATACAACAATAGTTGGTCATGTAAATCAGTAGTGAAAATAATGATACTTGTGAAGAGAAGAAGGAATATTGTGGTCGATCTAAGAAGTGGCTGAGCACAAAAAACAAAAAAATGTAGCTGAGGATTCTTTTTTATTCTTTTAATAACGTAATTTGTCAGATTAGACTTATGACTTTACTTAATGATATAGCATTAACATCTCCTTTGTCCCTAATGTTTTATCGTAATTATCTGAAATAAAAAGTCTATAGGATAGACAACTAGCGAAAGCCAAAAGCTCTTTCTACGTATATTCTTCTAGTCCTCGGATATGTGAATGTTATATATAATCTTGCAATCACTAGAGCTAGAAAGTTATTGTAAATGAATTCAAGGAGAAAGTAAAGAAAAAGAAGTAAAAACAAGTGTAGTTAAATCAGGAACTTGGTAATTAAATATTAATGCCCCAATGAAATTTTGCAAGTTTCACTGGATTAAAACTTTTTAAAAAAATGTTTTCTCCCCATTTTGTGTATAGGACAATTTTCTAGCTTCCTCTTTTGTACTTTTCCTTCATTTCCTTCATTAGAAGAAATGTTTCCCTCCTAAATAGAGAATTAGAGCCAAAGTTAGTCTTACAATCATTTATTTAGTTATACCAAATTTCTTTTGAATTCCCTCCTCCCAATCTGCTGGAAAATAGTTTATTTTTTCCCTCTTATAAAGATTATGTCCCTCCTAAATTAATAGAGAGTGTCGCTTATTGGAGCCAAAGGTCATAGAAAAAAGCCTCTTAATAGTCATAATCAAATTGACCAATTTGATTACCTCCCAAATTACCCATGTCAATTAGTTTTACTTCCTCTTTTTTTTTTATTTATAAATATTAATTCCTTCTTAAATTAATTGAGAATATTGCTTATTGGAGCCAAAGTTCATAAGAAAAAGTCTCTTTTAAGTGTCAAAATTAAGTTCTTAATAAGACAGTAGAGCTACTTTTAAGTGTCCAAGTGTGCAAAATCCAGTCATGGAAAAGCCCCTATTATCCTTCGTTTATCCATTTACATTTCTTGGCAGATGGAGATGTTTTGCTCCATGGTTGTTAGCTTATGACATTTGATATTTTTGTCTATACTATACTATTAGGCTGCTATGGATTAAGGGATTTGATGAAAGATTTAATTTCACTCAAATCTTTCTAGTTGTTTAGATTACTTAGGAGGTATTTGGATGTAAATCATTAATTAGTATAGTATTTAAAATGTATTTAGATAGTTGATGAATTACAAATCCAAAATATCACCTAAACAATTTAAACAATTCAAACAATTTGGATAGATTTCAAATAGTTCATAAAATTTCTCAATCCAAACTAAGCCTCCTATAATTTTGTGAATACTATGTTGATATTTGTTTATAAGATACGGACATATAATCCAATGGAGACTTATGCAAGAGAAATAGCAATGTCATGAGGTAAGTCCTTTTTTCTTTTGTTGCTGTAAAACAAGTAATTTATATGTGTTTAGCAATTTTTTTTTGTTCTTTCTACATAAAATACCATAATCAACTTCCTTCACGGTATTCAATTATATCTATGTATATTTTTAGTTGGTTTGGTACTCTTATATATAATTACATGTTGACAACTTAGGTTCGTGAGTTTTATGGATCAAGTTAGTAGCCAAACAAGCCAAAACTCTCGAACTTAAACTCGAACTTATCCTTTAAATATACTAAAAAAATGTCTTCAAAATAAAAATGTTTGTTCGTTCAAAATCAAATGTCTGTTCGTTTACAGCCAGATATCCGTCACTAAAAATTTTCTTCACATATTTTTAGTTTGTTTCAGTACTGGCTCCATTTTGCTTTACAAACATACAAATCTAGTGTACAGCACTTGGGATCCTCGGTGACATGTTTTCTATGCCAATCCAATACCACCTATAATATTGTGCCAAGTGTCCTATTATTATTTACACTTGTGTTAAACCAAATCAAGTTGAATTATTAAAAAATTAAAGTGTAAATAATAACAGGACACTTGACGCAATACTATAGGTGACATTGGATTGGTATAGAAAAATATGTCACCGAGGATTGGCAATAAGTGTACAGACATATATTAATATAACTGCAAAAACTTGGATGGGCCCGGTCTATGAACGACTTATGGACCCTGTGGATTTTAAACAGCCAGTCGCTCTTTGTAACCAAAGTTAAGCAGAGTTCCGTTCTTGTCTGCTTCAACAAAAGGAATGAAAACGAAAAGGCCGTAAAGAAACCTAGCTTTGGAGAAATAAACCCAACTATTCTCCAGATTTAAATTTTCTCCTCATTCATCAAGTTTCTTCTGGAAAGCAATAGAAGAGAGTTTAGGCAAATTAAATTACATAAATTAGATACTTCTTTGGGCTTTGCTGTGTTTATGGAGAAGATCAATTAGAGGGAGAAAGAAAAAAATAAAAACTTTGAGAGATTGTGAAGAAACAAAATCGTCAAGGGGAATGCAGATTGCCATATGAGATACTTCCAAGTGAGTATCACAAAGATGTATACATAATTATTTACACATCTAATATTTCTTATGACTTTGCTTCCTTTTTTTTTCATCAAGAGACAAAATTTAGCCTTTTAGCATTAGTAATTGCAAGGCCCCCCACGGATCTCGTTAATTTTGCATCAGATCTAGTTACAAGATTAATAATTAGTTATAGTGTATTTTCTTCTGTTTTGATTTTGCTTTGAAACACAAGAAAATTTTATCCATTAAAAAGGTTCAACTTATGTTCTTTTTCTCTTTGATTTTTCCTTTTTTCAGATTATGATAGTGAGATGAAGTTGTCAATCCGGCATGATGAAGATTGAGTATGCACGGAAAGACTCTTCTGGACAAATCTTAGAAGACTTTGTTGCATCATAAAATTGTAAATTTTGAGGATTTTTTTTGGAAAAATTATTCAAAACGTCCCTTATATTTTATAAAATTATTTTTTTGTTCCTTATTTTTAAAAGTGTAATTTTGGTATCCCTTACAAATTCATATTGGTTAAATTTGGTCCCTACCTAAATCTCTAACTAATTTTTGATCGGAATCCACCATGTACCTTGCACGTGATCATTTTTGAGGGGATAAATTGTCAAATCACATTTCACATAATCTTATTCATAGTCTCCCATATTTCATAAAATAATTTTTTGTATTCCTCATATTTCACAAAATGAGTTTTGTCATACCTCACATTTCACAAAATGAAATTTTCATCCCTCACTAATAGCTTTATTGTATTTTGATGCCATATTCTCAATTGCACATGGTGGATTAGGCAAAAAAAACTAGTCAAAAATCTATTTAAGGACAAAATTTGACCAATATAAATTTGTAAGAGACATAAAATTACACTTTTAAAAGTGAGGAACGAAAAAAATTAATTTGCAAAATGTGAGAGATGTTTTGAAATTTTTTTTTATTGGATTTGGCTTTGAATTATCTATGGGTTTGTGTTGGGAAATTAGGAAACTTGGGTATCTAGAGAATTTTGGGTTTGGGTTTGGGTTTGGCTTGTGTATGAGTAATCATGTGGCTTGCTGAAGATTTGACATTCATTCAAGTTGAAGTGGAAGAATTTTATGCATGACTTGTTTATTTTTCAAAAAAGTGGTCTTCTGCTATCTAAAGTAATTAAGTTCGTGTCTTCCTTTCAAGCATTCATTGCGAGCGTGCTATGTTATGTAACCATGGACGGTGAATGGAGAAAGTGAGAAGCATTTGTTCAAGGCTAAGAAGCAAGAGTTTGGCGTGGCTGATTAACAAGCAGAAGATCCGTGGGTGGGGCCCTGGACCAGGTTCATCCAAGTTTTTGCCATATATAATAATACACTTATGGTTAGGGGTGGCAATTTTCGACACGACCTGAAAACATGACATGAATCTAACACGAAATTAATGGGTTTGGATTGAAATTTCGTGGGTTCGGGTCAGAATCGAGTTGAACCTGAAAAGAAAACGGGTCGAATTCGGGTCAATCCGTGGGTAATCCAATATGACCCAATAATCTGTTTACGAATTAAAAATAATTTAATAAACAAAAAAATTATTTTATCTAACTAAACTAAGTTATTCTTTTTTTCCAAAGGTATTAATCACTTAATCCTAAATGAATTTATTTGACTTGTGTGAAGTTGAAATTATTATATTTGGACAAATAATGTATTATATTATTTTTTACTTTTATACTGTTTTAATTTATTTTATATTTGGTTTGGGATAAAACACTTTTACGATGTTTTAATTTATTTTAGATTTGGTTTGAAATTATTTATTTAAAATTTTATTACTTGATTATGTAATTAATCTTGTACGAAATTGGTTTTATTAGAAATTACAGTGGTAAATTAATAAATTAAATTAAGTTTCGGGTCATTTCGGATCGATCCACTAACCCGAAAATTTTGGATTTGGGTTTGGTATCCTGACCCATTTCGAGTTGGCAAGTCAGGTTTGAATCAGCGAGTTTTCTGTTATTCTCGGATCTCAACCTGACCTGTCAACCCAATTTAGACCCGATTGCTACCCCTATTTATGGCGCTTGCAAAAACCACTTGCCCGACAAATTTGAAACTTTGAACTTTCTCTGCCCTTCTGCCCATTTGGCGTTTCTTATAATCCAAGACAGTTTTTTGGAGCCCCCTTTTTAAGTTCGTTTGGAGCCATTGAATCTAGTAGATTGAATCATTTCTGTCTGCTAGTCCCATTTGGCCTTTCTCAGTTAAGTTGATGTGACTATCAGTTCAGGTTTTCATCATCTTTATGCTCAAGCAAATGGGATTTTGGTCAAGTGTGAACTTCATGAATTTATGCACACAAGTGTCTCGTTCTGTAGTAACCGACAAATTTGATATCATTGGACATCTCATAGTATGGATAAGTACTTAGGCTATTATTAAATAATTAGTGAGGATTAATTTTACTTTTCGCTTCCTAACTTGTGATCTCATTTTCACTTTGTATGTTAAATCCTCATTTAGATACATTACATTCTAAGTCTTCAAATTTATCATATTTTATTCAATTGTTGACAATGTTAAGAAAATTAATGAAACTTTTGTATGTGCAGACGACACACATATTAATCAGCCTGTCAAATTCAACTTGTTATCCCTTACTGATCTCACAATTGTTCAAAGTTGTGTCAAAAGATATTAGAACTTTTGCCCACAAAATCTTAACGAAGGGTCAACTGAGATTCCCCCTCCTTTTCGGTCAACAAGTAAGTGAAAGTTGATGTGTACAGTTATAGTCTCATAGAGAAAATCAGAAAACATGAGTTCCTTTAAGCATCACATTTTGTATCTGAATTGAACATTCAAATGATAATTTCTGGTTCTTACAGAATTACTGTTACCTTTTCTGCAATAACATAAGCATCTGTTTAAACTATGTGTGAAAAAAAATTATGCTTTACGTTCATGGTAACGCGTTAGACATCAATATGCAAGCAGCATAAATACAATGAAGAAATATCAAATAGCCAAGAACAAACTTCGAATATATATCAAACACTTACAGTGAAAAAGAAGGATCAGCTTCTTATGAAAACAACAATACAGATATACAATACATGAATAAGCAAGGATTCATACACCACTTTTATTTGTTCACAGTAAATGGAGAATAAAACACTCAAAGTTTGTAGGAATGATAATACAACACAAGCAGATACACACTAATAAGCAATTGTGTTCAGGTTTAACCCTACACATTTTCCTCAGCACTAATCCAAAGAAGATCAATTTGTGTCATCCAGTGGCATGCTTCACCTTTTCCCGGGGAGAGCTTGAGTATCTTGAATGCTGCATGATATGATGGCCATGCAGAGGTATCCATATGGCATATTGCTAAGATTGTATTGACTGGAACTTTTGTTTTAGGTTCAACTACATCCACTGCATAGATTTCAGTCGAGGAGAGCATATGGCAAAAGTAAGCTTTTTAATTTTTTGAATAATAAGTTCTTTTCCTGAACCCTTTGTACTTTTAGTAGTCAATGCAACCAAGCGCTTGCTACCTAATGTAGTCTTTGAGAATTCAATCATGCTCTCGAGGGATGTAGAACAGCTTTTTATCTCTCCTTTTAAAGCTGCAGAGTTACAATAAAGAAGTGTAGTGTCAATATTACCTTTTGTGTTGGGGTTCACAAAAGATTGAGGAAATACTTTCTCAAGATTACTTTCATCTAGAGAAATTTTGGATGCGATTTGAGAAGGAAGAAATGATCGTTGAGGAAACTGGTCCTCCAAATTTGAGAGATGCACTCTATTTCCCTGTTTAAGAATGGAGATTCTAAAAAAGGAAAAAGGGTCAACATTTTCAAGTCCTGGAGATGCTTTATTATTATTATAGCCATAACCATTACCTAAGGGCTTGATGCTATTCATCTCTGCATAACAAGCTAGATTTGCAAGACTGCAAAACTTGGCATTAGATGAAAATGATTGTTTGGATGCTAATGAAGTGAAAAACTCACTATCATCTTTATTGAGTGGAGATAATTTGGACAGAAGAACTCCAGGCATGTTGTTTTGTACATTTTCATGCCAATACTTCAGTTGTTCTGAAGCAGTAGATAAAGAAGATGTGGTTCTACAAAAGCTAAATGCGGGATAGATGGAGGCAATGACGAAAACAAGCATAGAAAAACTTAAATTGGCCATTGTTTGAGTGTTGGATATGTGATGAGCGAAGGTTAGTGTGAGGAACATAGCCTCTGCTCATTCAGTATTTATAGCTGAGCCTCATTCAACATTTTCTTATATTTTAGATTTATTCTCTTGACCAAGAATTTGTTTAATTATTTTGGTGATAATGATTGTTTTGCTCAGATTACTGAGATAATACAAATTTCTTGAATGATAATCTAGAATCTCAGATTATGTGCATTGATGTCGACACTATTGTGTGGTGCATATCGTTGATATGGACCCAAAAGTAGGGAATGCTTGGAACGTCAACAAATGAAGACTCTCAAGCCTGAGAAGTCTGCTTCATTTGAAAAGGACATCAGAAACGACAGGAATTGCCTTAGGCATAAGTGGTATTATTTATTTATTCTTTTTAAGTATTTTGTTCTTGGCAAAAATGAAAAGTACTATTTTTTTTTTTGTGATATAAGAACTCCTTGTATTGTTTTTTATTTCAGCTTTTAACATACTGGTTAAGCACTTGATAGTTTCGAAAACTAATTCATTTTTGCCAGTTCTAAATTATGTATTTCTTTCATTTTATTGACAAATTGCCATGGGGGATTTTAGTCTGGCAATTGTTAATAGTAGTGAAAAGCAGATGATGGTGTAATTTAAACACTTTTGTTCAAATTCCAGCTAAACCAAATTGGAGTCAAAATTAAAACAATTAATTTGATGTCAAAAAAGTATAAAAGAGCAAAATATCATTATGAAAATTGTATCTACTGTACAACAATAGTTGGTCAAACAAAATAATAGTGAAAATTAAAATACTTGTGAGGAGAAGAAGGAATAATTCGGTTTCAAAAGTAACTTAGCAGTCGTTTCAGCTATAACTTTTACTTAATGATTTAGCATCTACATTTTTGTTGCCCTTAAAATTTTGTCCTGATTATCTGAAAAGAAGAAATCTATTGGATGGGAAATTGACGAAGGCTAGTTTCTAGTAATGTTCATTTAGCCCTTGGATACATTGACATCCCATATAACCAGGCAATTACCAGGGAAAGAGATTTATTGTCAAAGGATTCAAGAAGGAAGTGAAGAAAAAAGCTTAAAAAAAATTAAGAACTTGGTGATATTGAGAAATGATAATGACACAATTTCATGCTTCAGGTTCCAGATTAAAAATGACAAAAATGTTGAGTTTCTTCCAAGAAGTTTGCACATATATATTGTGTCTATAAAGAAATTATGCATAAAAGAAAAATAGGTTCATTTTTTGTACTTAACCTCATTTACTATCATTCAAAACTGTTGAGTTGTAGTTTGAAGTTTCGTCCCCTACCTCTTTTTCGCTTCTTAAATCTCACTCCTTCCTTGTTAGGAAAAAGTTTTGAAAAAAAAAAAGTTTTAAGTTTTGTCTGACTTACTGGCTTCTATTTAGATTAGTACGTAGAAGCAAAGCAGATGGTGTTTTTAAAGATACCGAACCTTATTTTCCACTACCATTTTTAAAAGAAATTCAGTGTTTTATTTTGATTTGCTATCAGGTTCTACAAACAAGATCGAAATATTGCTCAACACCACAATAGAACAGAACTAACAATGTGCAAGAAAGATATTGTTCCAAGTCTTTCAATCAAAAATGAAGAAATTAACAAGAACAGATTCAACTTGGCTTAATTAACTGAATTAAGTCATCATTTATATATATACTTCCAGCATTGTCCTTAATTCCCCCTTTTGGATATTGACAGTACCTTATCAGTCGCTCATTCCATTCATCAAATTTCCTTTTTCTAATTTATCGTCAAGATCAAATTTGACACACATTTACTTCTTTAAGCTGACTATGCAGTTTCCTGAGATTAAAAGCACAAAATGCAAAAATTAGTTAAAAAAATTTCGCATGGAACTTTAATTAATGAAAGTGGCAGAAATTTAATTAACTACCAGTAGTGCATTTTTATTGATCACGGTGCAAAACGTACAACTTTGTGTAACAACAAAATATACATTTTATGCATAAGCAAGTACAAATCCCCCACATGAATGGGCTGGTGGTTGGCGCCTCGTCCTCGGGACCGTCAGGTCCTGGGGTCGAACCTCCGCAGCAACATCGGCTCCTCCGTGTATTTAACGTGCTAGGTCTGGTTGGGGCGCTGGGTCGGGCCGCAGTGGGATTAGTCGGGCTGCCTTTACGGACTTGACCCGAAAACCCACTCCGTCAGTAAAAAAAAAAAAAAAAAAAAGTACAAATTCCTTGCATGATAAATAATTCTACTATATTTGCATCTCTATTAGATTAGGATTACCAGCTGCTTTATTAAAAAATTTTAAGAAGACGAAAAGGGTTGGCAATGCATAAAAATTATGAATTGTGTGAACTAATGAGAGGGAGGATGCATTGGACTTTAGTCATGCCGACAAGGTGCATTGATACTTTAGTGAATTCAGGCGTCCACTTGAGACTGGCGATATAGTCCAATATCGCCCGCTTTGAAAGTTTTGCTCAGTTCACACTGAACAAGTTGCAATAATAGATATTATCCAACAACCAAATGATAGAATTCAATCTGCTCGCGGATTGAAGATGGCCCAGTGCTTATGAGTGGTGTCCCTCGAGCTAAATTTGTTTTTAGGTTCTTTTCTGAGTTTTTGTCCATTGCAGACATGATAAACACTATATTGGCTTTGGTTCTTTTATGGATTATAGTTTATTCGACGAGCAAAATCTAGCAACTTGATGAGGAGAGATTGATCTAGTTACTAAGGTTGAGAGTCTAGGATTTAATGGTCCTTTTGGATTCTAATCCTACTACTCTTTCCTCGTTTCTTAAATCCTATTTTTTCATTTGTAGAAATTTTTTTTAAAAAAAAATAATCTAGCAACTTGAAGTGCAGCATATACTTAGAGAGGTTAATTGTGGGTGGATGGATGTATTGGCAAAGACGGGAACTTCTTAATGGGCAGTTAAGGCTTCCTCTAACCTAATTTAAAAAAAAAAAAAAACAAAGATTGATATTTCTCTAGATTTCCCTTTTCCTCTATTGTACTTAAGCACAGTTTGTTAGAACTGGATTAGAATAGGACTTGATAGGGAAAATAAAATATTAAATATACCACGAGCACCATATGACAATGCAGTACTAATAAAAAAATCTTTTAATTATTATTATTATTATTATTTTTAATCGTCAACTCTACTTCTACTCCTACTTTATTCTAACCTAACTAGAGAGGAGACCCAACTGGACCACTGAAAACAGAATCACCACCGGACCAGACGAATGCACCACACACCCGTCTGAATTTTTAGTTGAAAAGCCACACTTGTGACAAATTGATGGGAGGTAAGGTTCGACCCCACCCAAAGCCTTAAAAGGCTTGGTGGTGGCTGACGGTTTTTAATTATTATGCTAGGCCTTGTCTGATATGCACTAGGCAAGGGACGCCTACCAAGTACAACTATTACTTACTGTATCACGTAATATTGTCCCCATTACCTTCTCATTTGACGGGGATGAAACTCCCTTAATTTGGGGCCTTGCAAGTTGTCCAACTAGTTCCTTTTTGCCCCCGGTTCCAACTAAATCACGGTTGTGATTTAACCAGTCATTTGGAAGGGAAACAACAGCTGTGATAAAGCCAAATCAAATTTCTGTCCAAAACCAAACAAAATGTGCTGAAATTTAATGTCTTCGACTGGCATCAGTTATCTATTCGCACCGAAATTTCAACATTCTCCTTTTAATCCGCTTCAATTACCAAAAATCCTCTTTTTTTTCCCCCTTTGTAAAAGTTGAAGCACATTAGTTCTGAAAACAATTTGCTATTTCCTTTCCTCATTCTCTACACCATCATATTCTTATAGAGGAACTCTAATGAGTGAAGAAAAAAATAAAAATTGATCACAACGGTTGTGCATTCAAATATGTTTTCCATCTTGTACCAATAATTATAGATCAAATACATCTCTACTAAATCCATATGGCACCTTAATTACTAAGCAATTTTTTCTGGCCATTTTCTTCTTTATATTGTGCTATGGAATCTCCTAGAATTAGAACGGTACATAGAATTTTTTTCCCCTTTTTTTGTTTGTTTTTCTATTTTGATAGCATTGGGATGCTAGCAGACATGCTTCGTTTGGCCAACCTGGGATTGGATGAATGTTTAAGAGATGTGATCATGTAACTAGATTAGCAGACATGGGATTGGGGCTGGTCTCAGTTGTGCCTAGTTGGTGTAATTCTTAAGAAAATTTAGTGCATTTCTTGCGAGATTTGGTGCATGAGAATTCAGCATTGGTGACAAAAATGGATCACTAATTTGTATGGGTTTACACCAAGTTAAGAATCACACTAATTTTGGTCTTTAATATTTTGTTTAAAACAAATCTAAACCCTAAAGTTTATAATTTTAGGCATATTTAGGACAACTAATGGAAATTTAAGAATGCCTAATGATCAACATCAAATTACCATTCGTCAACAACTTTAAATTTACACATTTGGACCCCAATATTTTGATTTTGAATCATAATATTCTTCTAAATTTTAAATAGTGACATTAAGAATTTTAAAATGCAATGAGATTCAATTTAAATTGAAATTTACTTAAATGGATAATATGAATTCTATTTAAATCCATTTTTCTCCTTTTTTTTGTTTCATTTATTCCTATCACTAATATCTCATATACTTGGTCTCTTTTGCATGGTTAGTCTTAAGTTTATTATAGTTGCTACTACATAAATTGTTGTATATGTGGTGCCTATTGGTTTCAAATTCTTGTAGTTAGCTATCGTGATTATAAAAACTAGTAGTGAAGGTAGATGCCAATGTGAAGTACTTTTAGGAATTTTTGAAAAACCATTGTTTATTTTTTGTTGTCTTTCTTACTAAGTAAACTCTAACATTCCATTACTATAGTTTTAAAATATTTAATATGAATTTGTCGTTCGTCAACAACAATTTTGAATTGACACTTTTGGTCTGCAATATTTGATTTTTAATCATTGTGTTCTCCTAAATTTTAAATAGTGACATTAAGGGGTTTAAAATGAAATGAGATGCAATTTAGAATGAAATTACACTAAATTGGTAATAGAAATTCTAATTAAATATATTTTCTCCTTTTTATTTTTATTTCATTTATTTATACCACTAATATCTCATATACTTGTTCTCTTTTGCATGGTTAGTCTCAAGTTTATTATAGTTACCACAAAATAAATTTTTGTATATTTGGTGTGCATTGATTTCAAATTCTTGTAGTTAGCCATTGTGATTATAAAAACGAGTGAAGGTAAATATTGATATGAACTACTTTTAGGAATTTTTGGAAAGACTGTTGTTTTCCTTTTTGATGTCTTTCTTACCAATAAAATCTCATATTCCATCACTATAGTTTTAAAATATTTATTTTAAAATTTGTATACCCCAATAATCATTTAATGATTCAAATAATTTTTGAAACCAAATTTGTTTCAAACTCAGTTGATAACCAATTGAAATGGAAAGAAAAAATGATTTGTCTAATGAGTGCCCACTAGGTTCTCATTAAGATATAATTCAAGTGTTAATAATATGGAAAGATAAAGTTAAATAGAGAAAGTTTATAAATACAATACAACATAACAATAGTTTTTTTTTTTATAAAAAGCAAATTTTATAAATAGATTGCTGTAAATCATCTAGCACGAATAGAAAGTGTTGGCAAATATCTAATCTACAAAATTATATATTCTATTATCCAAAAAATTGAGTGATTCCTTCTTTTTGCTAACTTTGAAATGAAAGTACAGATAGATATTGTCCAAGGGAGAGTCTTTTGAATCACTTAATAAAGTTCATTTTTCAAAAACATCATTAGATAAAAGAAATAAAGTTTTTGAAACAGCAGAAAGGGAAATCTATTTTGTCATTTAGATAAAAAAAAACGTATGATTCTTGTGAACTCAATGGGTCCTGCCCCTTCAATTTGATAAAAAGCAAATTTTATTAATAGATTATTGGAAATAATTTAGCACAATTTGATTTATATAACCACCCTAATAGCAAATTAAATATGCACTAAAATTATAGATTTGCAATTTAATAGATACAATAGATATGAAAAATATAAAAATTTTCAAAATTATCTTCTAATAGATAAATTGTTACATCTCCCTTCTTTGCATGTTGAAATTGTTAGATCTACTAATTAACGGTTTGAAACTCCAATAATGATAATGAGATCTATTGAAATCGATCCAAAATTTAAAAAAAAATTCATATCTAACATCCATATATGAAATAAATTTAGATTTGACAATAAAATAAGAAAAAAAATCTCCATAAGAATCCCTAGAAGAAATAGGAAAACTCTTACTAAGGTCCCATTTGGTAACACAGTTCAACACTTAAATTTAATGAATTCAGATTTTAATTTATTCTTTTGATAAAATATCATAACTTCATTAAAATCTGTACTAATGGTAGAAATTACATCGTCAAACATATACAGATATCAAAGAAGAAATGAAGAAAGGACACTCCAGATCTAAAGAACAATAAAAATTACATAGTTAAACTCCAAATTAAAAAGATGAGATAAAATAATTATAACTCCATGGACATCTGTGCATATTTTCAATCGTCAGATCTACTGATTAACTGCTTCAAGTCCAGATATTATAGTGAGATCTATTGAATAGATCCAAGAGAATTTTAGATTTGATAATCAAAATCTCAAAAAAAAAAAAAACAGTTCTAATAAAAGAAAAATGGAAAAATTATCAAAAACTCTCACTAGGAATCTCTAGAGAGAATAAAACTCTCACTAAAAAATTTAGAAGCAAAGAAAACTTTTGCTAGACAACCCTAAGGAGAGAAAAAACTCTCACTATCCACACAAATGAAAAGAAACTATAGAGAGGGTTCCTTTCATGGGGAAAGGTCAGAATAATCTGATCTCTCTCCCATGGGAGAGTTGAAGGGAATTTTAGTAAGAGAGTTTTTTTTAGAAAGAAGAAAGAGAGAAGGAGAAGAGAAGGATTTATATTTAGATGCGTTTGATAACAAAAAATAGAATATCTAAATTAATTAAGTGGCGTTAAATTTTCTGGACAAAACTTGCCTCCAAATTAAGTGATAAGCTATTCACTATCATTAAATGTAATATGTGCTCAAATGTATCAGATTTAGTACTTAATAATTCAATAATTTAATGGATTTAGATTTCAGTTTTCAAACTTCAGTTTTATCAAATGAACCCTGGGAAAACTTAGGAGAAACTTTATTAGAAAACTTAAGTAGACTCTCACTAAGAATAGAGTCTCCCTCCCTAATGGAAGGTTTTCGAAAAGAGAAAAAGTAGAGAGAAGTTTGAGAAGAGGATAACAATTGTTACTGTGTGCATTCACATAGTAATTTATGTATGATTTAAGTGTCTTAACAAGTGTCCAAGCACTTGTTAAAAAATCATAAAAAGCTTAATTTACAAATAATTTATATTTCATATATTTTAAAGGGAATTCAATGAGCTGTTTGATTAATGCAAAAAATTAAAAAATGATATAACTCATTATCAATTAATTATTACTAGTGTAAATAAAAAATAACCTAATTTACAAATAGTTTACATTTCACACACAGATATATTTTCTTTTCCTGTTTCCTTTTTCTCAATCCTTTCCCTTCGAATTACTATCTCTTCAGGTTGATTGACTTTTTCCATCCAAGTGATCATCGGGTAAGAATTAATACAGTTACTCGTAAAGTCATTGATGCTTGAAGTGTATAAAAAGAAAAATCTGGAGAGTGTCCTCAGAGAACTAATTAATACACATAATTTACAATGTTAATGCTCTATTCCTGTTTATTACCCGGCTTGTTGGATACACTTTCTCGCCTACACTTAACTTCTGGAATAAAAAGGCACCCTTAGGCAAACTCGATATAAAATAAACCTAGACCAATAAATTTCAACAAAGAATGTTCTTAAAGAGATTCAGCTACTGATTAATTTTGAAATATAATCTTCATCCCAAACCAAAGCAGTTTGATTGCCTAAAAGGAAACGTGAGCAGGGAATAGAACTATAGTGAAAATTAGAAAGAGTAAAACCGACGAAAAAACCCTCGAATTGCACACTCTCTTCCCCTCTCCTATAGCCTCTGATCATCCAATTACTGCCATTTCTTACTCCTATTTTGTTTTCAATTTCTTCCTTTAATAGTTCGTTATTACACTTTTTAAATGGTGAAGATGATGGCAAAGTTGAGGGAGATGAATATCTGAATAATTTTAACATAGAGGTTCCATTGGTGGCAATGAAGAGTATGATGGGCAATAGAGATGAGATGACGATGATTTTGGAGTAAAAATTTGGATGTTTGGGTCGTGTTTCTTTTGTTTTCGCTAAGTTAGTTTGTAATACTTTGTTTTTTTTTAAATCTAGTAAAATTAGACTCATCTATGTTGTTTAATTTGAGAATGTATGGATTTTGTTTAATTAGACTCATCTATACCTAGTGTTTTGTTTTTATAATGATTTGTTGGATTTATATGTGAATAATTATGTGTTGCAAACTATCAAGTAAGGCTAAATTTAATTAAAGTGATTAATTATAATTTGAAATTTAATGTATCTAATAGGATGTGGCCTTTAATATCTAGAGATTTAAAGATAATTTCTATTTCTATGGTGGGTTGAAATAGGAATACAAAAGGTAACAAAAAAGTTGTCTATAAATAAGGTTATGGTTTCCAAATCACACGTATTCTTATTGTAGTATTTTCTAGTATCACAAAATAGCTCTTTTCTGATATCCCACTGTCAGGAAAGACACCAAAGAGAAATTAAAGAGTTTTTTTCAAGGGAATAACAATTACATGTTGACTTGAAAGGCTATCCCAAAATCTTCAAGGATTCAAGTACTAGTTTATCAACATGAATTCAGGCATGCTTCCGTAATTTTGTTGTTAATTTATTTTTTAATAATCGTCATAAAAATTTTGGATTTAATAGATGATAATTTTTACCAAACATTAATATAAATAATCACTAACAGTAAAACTCATGTGTGTGCGCGCGCGCACGTGCGCACATGTATATGTATGCATGTATGTTTTTTTTTCTACAAACAATATTAGTTTTTATAGATATTAACACTTGATACAACAAGGAGTACTTACAAAAGGGGCAACAGCCCGTTTATCTAATCTATTATCTAATCTATTGGCTTCTATCAGCCAACATGGAAAGTCACCTTCCCAATCTATGTCATTAACTAGCTTTGATGCAAAAAGTGCTAGCCTATAACTTGCTATATTCAAAAAGTATGCATGTATGTGTGTGTCTATATATATATATTTGTGCTCTCTTTCTTACGGTTTTATTTCCACGTTCTTATTTCTGGTGAAAGTCATGTAAGCTTAAGGTCATAGCTTTGTTTTCTTTTGCCCAAATTCTGATCTAATTAAATTTGTAACTTGGAATATGATATACGGTCTTCATGTGTCACAAGTACATCGACAGGAGTTAATGTCATTGAGAGGATGGAGAATTCCAGAGAGAAACACGACTTCCTTTAGTGTGATACTGTATAATATTATGCTTGCAGCTTGGTTAGATCTAATGATGATAGTTCTGTTTATGATGCTATTAACTCGGGTCCCGCCTATCCACAATGATGCAAAGAATTGAGTGGGTCGTGCTTAATTTCTTTGTTTTCATAGTTAGCAGTGCTTTTTTCTATTCTGCTAGTCACTCTAGGCACGCATAGGCAAAACGATCTACGAAATGTATCACAACCTATGGAATATTATGTAAGATTGACGTTTCTTGACGAACAACTGCTTGAAAAGTGGATTAAGAGATAGGAATAATTTGTTTATTATTTTGGAGAAAAAGAATCTCTCTATTCTATGAAACTTTTATGTACATATACAAGAGATTCAACATATGATGCTTGTTTTACAAAATCCATGCTCCGGATGGCAATTTTAACCATCTGCCAGCAGCTGCATCACAGTTTCAACAAGTGAATGAATTGTTGTTCTATGCCGGCTCAGCCCCACAGTCCCAGAGAAAATATTGAAGCTCTCAATATCGGTAATAGTGTTCATCATGTGTTCCAGCTGCACTTCCATCTCTAAACTCTTGAAAATTTGGATGTTTGTTTTTTTATCTTTCATCATCCCCATTGCTAATTCTAAAACAAACCTCCTCATTCGTGGAAACTTGATGGAAGGATACCGATATTGCTTCAGAGTCTCCACAAGTTTATTAGCCACTTCAGCTTCTTGGATGCCTGCTTTCTGAAACACAATGCTTGATTCCCGTGATGTCATAAACTTGAAAATACGAGCCGCTAATCCAATCATTACTTCCTGCAACTTGGCTTCTTCTGTCATGATTGCCTGAAGGACCTGCATGGGGAAATGCGATGATTACTCAATGTTGTTTCCATTCATTACAACATAGACACAGCATATAACAAGAAAACGGAAAGAAAAGGCTCTTGCAATGTAGTTAGTACAATTTACCGTTGGTCCTGCAACAATAAGGTCCTTTAGTTGATCAAAGCTGTCTTCTCCGCCAAATGCACATAAGTTTCGTAGAATTCTGCCTGCATTAATTCGAAGTATTGGATCTTCTAACGCTTCAACAAGTTTTCCAGTCACATTTAATTTCAATATGCGCAAGCAATTACTTTTGCTTTCAAATGCCAGCATTGACAGTGCTGCTCCTGCTGCAATTTTTACATCCTTGTGCTTTTCATTTGTCACCTGCTTGAAGATGATGTTGAACAACTCCTTGAGGAGTCCACCTGTGCCTCCAATCCTCTCTGTTGCGTCCTCTTCCATTCCCAGATTTCTTAGAATGTCTATTCCCAACTTTTGCAGTGTTGGATGCTTCTCCCCATACCTCAATATGTCTCTGATATTGCTGATTGTGATAACTATCTCTGAAATTTCTCTCCTGAGCTGTTTGCCTGTGGCACCAGTAGTGCAGGACAACATCTTTACCACCTGCAGAGATCGTTTTACTGTTAAAATCTGTGAGGTTGTTGCTGCCTCATGTGTCAGAAGCCTATCTCCTGCATGTGTGCAATCTATGATTTTCGGCAGGAGGCCTCTTGTATTCCCTATCTTCCCACAATTGTCATGGTCGCGAGCAAGCTTCTTCAAAATTGTGAGTCCCAGGTTGTTAAATGTCCAGAAACTATAACGTTCATCATCGAAGATGATTCTCTTTTCTGGTATTTCATCAGCTGCATCAGCAAAGCTCCTGCTGATGTGGAGCAAGGATGATATTGATTCCATTGCACCTGGTATACCAGCTACCCGAAGAGAATTCCTCTTTTTACCAGCAAGATGTGCTACAATTTGTGCTGCTGATTTTCTGATCTCTTCTTCTCGAGGATCTTTCCAGTTCAACATTTCTACTAACCGTTCCATTACCAGTAAGTTTACTCCAATCTTTTGAAGGGTATCATCAGAAAAGCGCTTGCTTTTTGAAAATGTTTCTAGAATTTGAGCCCCCATGAGCTGTTCATGGGGGGAGTTTGAGGCCAAGAGATCCATTGCAAACGAAACCATATCCATTTTCAGGCCATCAAAAATGCTTCCATAAACACAGTTTGAATATGCATCATAGAAAAACCTTCTAATTGCAAATATACCTGATGGCTCCAACTCACACTCCTTGTTCACCTCATCAAATATTTTGTGAAAGATAACATTCCACTCCAAATAGGCTTTCTCCAGGAGAAACAACAATGCTTCTGCCAAAGCTAATGAATAGAATATAATCAAAGCTGCACTCGTGTTCCTCCCTTCTTTATCTCCTTTGTTCACATCGCCAAAGTTTCGCTTGATAAGCTTCATCAGGGAGAGTACCACACAAGCAGTAGCAGAGACAAGTTGCAGCCAATACAACACTTTACTGATATGTCTTGATATGAACACCCATGGAGCATATGGAATGAGAGGAACCTCTGAGCTATCCCATGTTTGAGTTGGCATCTTCTTGCGATGCAAGTTTTTTCGGCTTGACTGATGGATGCTTTCTGTAGTAGTTTCCCTGCTCCGATTTCCAACAGCAGCAATAGGCCTAAAAATTTCCCTGACAGTTTTGATGATAGATCGTGAGCTTGATCTCATTGCGTGGAAGCCACTATTTCCAACATCAGCAAGGGCCCGTGTAGCTCGGTGTTGCCATTCAAGCTCATGACTCCTGCTAAATATCCTTGTCCCCTCAATTACCAGATAATGGTTATGAACCAAAAATCTGTTTTGTCCAAATCGATGGCAAAACCACCAAGAAGAACAACTGTAGCCCATATGAAACCAAGAGTTCCCAATTTAGTTGCCGCTTTTTCCAACACAGCAAGCCTCAGAGCAAAAAGGGTCAACTTCTTTTCTGGTGCATGGATTGGTTGTGGCAGCCTTGGTGGAGACACTGAACTGCCTTTGCTATTAGTGTTCGTTGTCTCAATAGGGCTTTGAGGTTTTAAGATTGTTGCTGGACTTGGACCTGAACTGCCTGCTTTGCTACTCCTTGCTTTGAGCTCAGATATCTGCAGATGGATGCTTCCTTCACTACCCATTGACGTTGCAGGATTCACCATTGACTTCTATTAATAAAGCATTTACAAAAGTAAAGCGAATTCTTCTTATTCGATCAATTTGGTGTGTTTGGAGGTTGAATTGAAAATGGAAATGGGATCTGTAGGATGGAGTTTAAGAATGTGAAGTTCTTGATTCTTGATCCTGATGGCTGTGAAGACGAGAGCTTTTGAACCGGTGTTTATATAACAATCGAAGGGAAATGAACTTGGGCTTCAAGTATTAAGCGGGTGAAATTTGGAGGAAAAAGAAAGGAAGTTGCTTTGCCTTCCGCCAAATCTCTTTTTCTAGGTATTTATTAAGTAGTTTGCTTTTGTTTTTGGATTTAACTTTCTTTCAGCCTTGCTACAGATTGTCTTTGCTAGGCAAGTCTCTTTCTATACCTTAGTTTTGCTGAGCTGCTTCCATTTATGAAGTTTCTTGATTGGTTGGTCAATCTTTTAAGAATCAAAAGCCTCCTTTATTTTAACTAAAAAAAGGGAACGAAGGTAAATAAAGCCGCCATTAATATCCATTCCATTAACCTAAAAAAAAAAAAAAATCCATACGTAAACTATAGTGAAATTTATATAGAGAACGTCTAGCTTTACAAAAAATTTTCTTAGAGATCATAATCCCGTGATCAATTTTTAGCAAAAATTCAGAGCTTGAATTTTACTATTTTGATTAGTACGTTTCTATTGCTTAAGCCTTGATCAACTTTGACGTGGATTGTGTGATGCGCAAGTCTGATGATGAAATGGTAAAGCAGGGATAATGGTCAAGTTCAATTAAATTGCTTGCAGCAAATTTTAGGATGTCATGTTCATTAGTTGGAAGCATTGGCCTTCACCAAAATATATCTTTGTAAGTAATACAAAGCACATTCCACGCATTATCTCCGTTGTAATCTCTAGTGTAAAGACTTGAATCCATGAATTGTATCGGAATGACATTTTTTCAAGGAACAAGTAGGAACAATATGACAAGAATGTAATTGGTTAGGAACCTTTGATTCTTATCAATCTCATGTCCACCTATAATGCTAGTAGAGAAATTATCTAATTTTAAATTTTTTTTTCTAACAGCGAGAATGTGAGAATTAAGAAGCGGGAAAGGAAAAGATGGATTTGAAATCAAAATCTCTAAATCTTGGAGTTTCAATGAGAAATTACCTAGTTGATGATTGACAACTTAGTTCATTACGTTATACATTGACCAAATCAAACTCTCCACCTGACAAAGCTGGCCCTATTCTATGGATAATGAGACCCTGACTCTTACTAATTAATCTTGCCACCTGGTGCTGATGATATGTCTTGATTGAAGTTGAAGAAATTGAATTGATCTTCACTAATCCTATGGCTATGGGCTCTAGTTTTTCTTCTTCTCCTTGTTTTAGGAGTCAATGGACTCAAGACAAAATATGACTACACACATGGAAGAAATTGTCTAGATCGTGCAATAGTGGCAATTTTAGGCAGCTGTGACTTGTAGGATTGGTTTATGACAAAGATTAATGTTGAGTCAAGTAAACAAAATACAGACAATAGAACTGGGAGTTTAGCATTGAATGGAATTTTGATCAGCACATATTTTGTTTATCTTAATAGTCTTGTATAGACTTTGAGACTTAGATTGCAATTGATCTATAATTAGACACTTTATTTTTTTTTATAGTCCAGTTGTTGCTGCTATGGACCATTCTCTGCTTATTCAATAAAAAGTAGTTTTTGCCTTAAAAAAAAAACACACACACACATATATGTATCATTCTACTTAATTAAGGAATTTAATGAAAGATTTGAAATCTACCCTAATCGCTATAGTAGTTTAGGTTATTTAATAAGCGTTTGAATTTATAATTTATCAATTAATCGAAATACATTTTAAACACTATTATAATTCGTGATTCACAAATTCAAATACTTCTTAAATAATCTAAACAATTAGAATGATTTGAAAGGATTTCAAATCTTTCGTCAAATCTCTCAATCCAAACTGAGCCTATAATTTCAATGTAGGAATAATTGGTTCCATGCCAAAACTCAGACGTTGAAGCAGTATGCTTCTGTACAATTAAGCTTGTAAGACAACATATTCTTTTCTTTCCCAAACTAATGAAGCCTTAACCTCAAGAAAGCTGTTTTTTCTGTTATATATAAAAATACAATGAGTTTGCTTATTGATATAAGAATTTACAAGCTGCATCCGAGAAATGGGTTTTGTAATGACATGTAAGCAAGGAATAAATGATCTGTCATTGAAAAGTATTAGGTTCCATATAAAGATTTCTCATTGACTTGATATAAATTGTCTTCTCCCATTCTTGAACAAGTGAAATTGAATTTCAAACTGAACCTCGGATGGTCTGCCCGTAATTAGCTTGAACAAATTTAAGAAGAAATGTTGTATTTGTACGAAACCCTTTTGTGTAGCTGGGATTACTTTAGAGTGAAGAAAATTGATACAGGTTTTTGACAGCTTGTACTTTATGCTAGTGCATCACAGCACTGTCAGCTCTAATTCCCTTCCATTATTTCTACTTTATTAATGTCCCAAAATAAATGTTACTATTTCAAATTTAATACAAGCTTTCCGGTCTTATCATTTAAAAGAGCAACTTTTAAAATTTCAACGCACATTTAAAAAGAAAATCTTTTGAGTTCAAAGGGTATATATGTGAATTCATCAATGCCTCCTCATCTAAATATAATTATTTCTATGCCTCCATAAAAGTTGGATTCACCAAAAACGACTGCTATATTGAGACAGAGGGAGTATACTAATATGAGGGATAATTTCATTCTATATTTTCGTTAAATTTTGGAGATGTTCTTAGGGAGATATTAACATTTTTATTTTGAGTATTGACCAATCCCCAATCTTTCAAAGAACAATTGGCTGCGAAAGGGATGTAACACGCAGCAACATTCAGTTTGGCATTGCTAGAGGAAATTTGATGAGCATTCATGACCATAGATCAAAGACCCTACATTACCAGAGAAGATTTAGTTGGCATTCATGAATCTAATTATCTAATCAAAGCCCACATGGAGGTCTCCGATTGTCACTTTGACTTTAATTTTTTGTTTATTCAAACTAAAAAAAAATTAAAGATTGACAACTAAGTTGCATTATTTAACAAATAAGATTGCTTGCATCCGAAAGTCACTCTATATAAGAAGGAATTCGTAGGCGAGATGATGTTTGAGACAAAGTTCAAGATTTTCCTGATTTAGTGTTTCTAAGATGCAAAAAGATTGATTTGCTACAATTCGCAAAGTCTTCGGTTTTCCCTAATAAACTTGATCCAAAGTCTTCCAACACGTTATTGATTTACTCTGAAGCAGCGGCAGAAATTCTGCACATTTTCGACGTTAATCCACACTAACCAAACAGTCACGCAACGTCATAAAACCAAAAAAATTCCACCCAGTTTTGAGATCTAATTATATTACAACATCTTTTGTCGTTTAGATTGTATGTCGCTTAGTTTACTATAAAACTCTCCTAAGTATACATGCTGACACAATAAAATTTTTTTTTTCTGGCAGTCTTTTGCCAGTTACTCTTTTTCTTTGTTATAGTTCAAGAAACCAGCACTAGGTCTGAAGGTGATCCGTGTTTCACCGAAGGAAGAGCATAAGTACCTTCAAATATGGTAATCTCTGGTTCAACATCCAATTCAACAAACAGATTTTACTTCACTTCATCGTAAAAGCAAAAATTTTTCTTTAAATGAGTTCAGAAAATAACCAGCAACCATCCACCTTTCTCATGTTCAGTAGCGTGGCACAGGGGGAAAAAAAATTACAGCAGTCACCAATCAACAACAGTCAGAAAAGACATTAAACAGTAATCTGTCACCACCCTTCTGCAGGTGCCATTTCTCGCCTACAAGAACATATAACTGTAAGAAAGCATTGGTTGATGAATATATGAGACTTGTATTCATATCAGGAGGAAGAGAAAAAGTGAAAGAACAACTCGATTAACGCACACTTAAATTCATCAAGGTTCCCACTTAAAAGTTCAGTAACTTAGAAAATTTTCCTAAATCAGGGTCTCAAAACGTATGCTGAAACGTAAATGACCACACAAAATACTTAAAAATTTTATCCTTGTAATATTATTTCCCTTCATTTCATAGGACGAGAAAGAGATAAAATGAAAGAAAAATTCTATTCACAAAATTCATCAAGGCTTCCACTTAAAGTCTCAAAATATATGCCAAAATGTAAATGACCACACAAAATACCTATGAGAGAAAAATCAGAGAATCCGGCTCAATGTATTAGTTTAGCAATATAAGATGATATACAACTTTGCTTTAGAGGTACTAGTAAAATGAACAAAAAGAAGACCTTAGTGAAACAAAATCTTATCATTATTCGACGCGAGATATATGAATCAGTAAAACAACAATGAGACAAGTTAGCTACTGTTTCTGAATACTAAAGATGAGCTACCGACATCTTTAAAGCATAGACTTCATAACTGCTTCCAACATGATAGCTGCCACAAACTCTCCAGTTAAGGGCAGGGCGTTTCATAGGCGAAACGCATACTTTTGACTACAACATATGAGACTTAAATAAGTCAAGTAGAAAAAATTTTAATGCGGGCAATAGAGGTGCATTTGGAAAAAACATGGGACCAAAGATGAAGAATGTAGTCAAATCTAAGGTTTGTAAAATCGGAATCATACGCAGGATCGAATTTAATTTCACAGAATCGGATCGTAAGATCTACCAAAAACTCCCAAATTAACTAAATTAATTAATTTAAAGTTCATATACAGTTTTGTACAACTTAAAAAATCAAATAAATAAATTATTTATTAACATATAGTATTTTTTGCCTATAGTTTGACAAGAAATAAAACAACGGATCCCAAAATGAAGAGAAAAGGTTCAGGCATCTTGTCTAATTAGAAATAAGAATACAACTCATCTTAACGGTTGATAGTAAAAACATTTAGTATACATATATATCTAATAGGTATAATTAAAAGGAACAATCAAATTAAGGGTTATGGGTAATCGCAGTTGTTTGCGTTGAGCGACTTCTTTTGCCGAAAATTCCTTGAGCTTTAAAAAATAAAAGACAATAGAGTATTAGAGATGGGAGATTGGCAAAATTTTGTGAAATTTTATTGAAATCTAGATGGGGAAAAAGTTTGGAATGGAAGCTTTCTATCTCTTCGTCCTTTGTGACTTTGTCTCTATTTGTTGTATTTATTTGTTCTTGAATCCTTTTTTGTTGTACCTTTTGTTTTTTAGACAAAAATTGTTGCAAAATTATAATTAAATGATCTAATTCTTTAATAAGTTATAAACCTAATCAAAATGTTTCCATTTAGTTTCAAAATTTAGCACCACATTTACAAAATTCTCAAAATTCGTAGGATCACAATGGGATCGTAGGATCATACGATCCCACGATCCCACGAACGATTCTAATGATCCTATACATATTAAGGCAATTTTCAATTCTATGCACGATCCGGATCGATTTTGCTGATCCGGATCGCGATTTTGATAACCATGGTCAAACCCATGGCCATCAAAATGACCCAAACAAAAAGAATAATCATCAAGGACAGGACTGTCGGAAAAAGAAAAAGGTTAAATAAAATAGATTATCAGCATATCAATGACAACCAGATGCTTGCAGTGCCTTTAGTTTAGTTCCTACATAATTACAAATAGAAGGATATTCCACCCTCAATAACTCTAAGTCAAAACTAACGGAATTTCTGATGTAACAAAAGCAAGATTAACTAGCTGATTGGGTTATATTTTCATTTTTTTCCCCACTTCTCATTTTGGCCAAGCAGGATTCAGGAGATGAATGATCCAAATGTAGATACTTATCCTTGTTTCCGTATTCTTTCTCTTTAGGAATATATGCACATCAGCACATCTACAAGATCAAACTCCAAAAACCATTAGGCTTTGAAATTGATTGTATGTTCACTTGCGAAGTATACAAGCTCCAAAAATGATGACAAGATTCCATTGATAGTAGTCATAATATCCCTTCACTTGCAAAGGAAGTCTTGACATAGGGATCCCAGAATTTCTGTCTGTATTTGGCTTCTCAACTTCTTTTATGCAGCATTTTGAGAGATCATTTGCAACTTGTGCTGCATTCTTTGTTGAAAATTAATGTATGAACAAATTTTTTTTTTGCAAAGGAGGTCTTGTGCTGCATTTTTCCCCCTGAAGATGTCCTTCTTTATGCTTCGTTTGCTGTCTAATCGCCTTCCCTTGGATGACGTGTTGACGAAACATGGGTTTCACCTTCCATCCAAGTGTTCATGTTGTCGGGTATCGAACATTGAATCCCTTCAACACTTGTTCTTGGAGGGGGATCTTGCAACTGCGGTGTGGCAGTTTTTTGGCTCGATATGTGGTTTGCCTTTGCATGCCAGCCATGTCCGGGTGTGTTTGAGTGGTTGGTGGCTTAAGCCGGTGAAGTCGGAGAGGCTTAGGTTTGTGTTTCGGATTTTATCTAGTCTCATCTGTTGGAATATTTGGAAGGCTAGGAACACAGCGGTGTTCCAGGGGGCTGTGCAATGTCCTACTCAGGTATGTCAGACCATCTTTCGGGAGTTAAAGGATGGTTTTTGGCTCAAATTTGGGGAGATACATTGGGCAGTTGATTGGCCTACGTTCTTGGAATTGATGGAATGTTGGCCGATGCGTTTCTCATGCGTCAGATTTGGTGGTTCACTTGGTGGCCTGATGAGGTCAAGCTCAATATTGATGGGTGCTCAAAAGGTAGCCCAGGGGTGAGTGGAGGAGGGGGGATCCTTAGGAACTCTGCAGGCTATATGGTGTTGGCATTCTCGAGTTATTTTGAGAGCTGTACTAGCTTACAAGAGGAAGCCAAAGGATTATTAATCGGGCTGCAGTTATGTGCGCAACGGGTTTCCTTGGTAGTTTGGTGGTGGAGACAGATTCTTTGGTGTTACATCGTACTATCCTAAAGTGTCACCAGTGTCCATGGTCCATCAGTGTGGAGGTGGTGAAGGCTAAGCTACTGGCTGGAGGGGGCTGTAAAATCACACACTATTACAGGGAAGCAAACAAGGTCGTCGACACGTTGGCAAATGCTGGTTCTGCACATCCTCTGCATGGGGTTTGTGTATATGAAAATATTGCGGAATTGCTCAAAATGGCTAGGGTGAATTCCGTTTGGATAAGCTTAGGTTTCCTTCCTTTTGCAGGTTTAGGGTCACAGGTGTTCTTCCCAACATGTAATACATCACACGCTTGTACTTCTTTTTCTGTCTAATAAAAATTGATTTTAAGTTAAAAAAAAAAAAAAGATGTAAGGCAATCAAAGAAGTAACGTGAAGGAACTATTCAGTGAGGGGTCAAGTGGAGCTTTAAAGACTCTATGGACTAAAGGATTGCAAGTATACACTTTTAAAACCTCAGGGAGGCAAAGAGATTCACATAATAGTTCAAGGTCTAAAAATATCAAAATCTATAATTCACAAAGCCATGCAAAATTTTTCCCTAGAGGGAATGGGAAAGAAATGAAAAGGAGGGAAAAACTACATAAATATCACTTACCAAGAGTTCGTGTTTATGAGTTTGGATAACTTCTAAATCTAACTTTTAAGGAAAAAGTAAAATTTATTGGCACTTTATTTCACAAGTTGTGTGTTTTTCCTAATCCATTCCATACTTGTTTAATTTCTAGTCTATGCCGTTCACCTATTTCATTTCATAAACATTTTAGAACACACATTATTTTAATAAGTACATGCTTACTTTATGATTTAGCGAAGAAACTGAAAATTGCAGTAGTAAGAGCTGGAAACAAGTCATCCTTGCAGTTATTTGTTCATAAGAAAAGATCCGTTATATATTTTTATTCTCCCACATTTTAAAGTCAGCAAACCAAGGAAACTTTTTGAAAACGACAAGCAAGCAGCATGCCAAAGCAAATGATAATTCAAATAGCAGTGCAAGTAGCCCACTGTGCGAATTGTCAGTTCACATTGACAAGTTGCAATTTTAAAAAGTTATCGAGAGAATCCAGTGAATGGGGACCGCAATCACTCTTCGGAAAAACTTTTAAAATTTTGTACTTCTTGTATTAAAAAAACGATTAAAAACTTTTGCAGTGGAAAGTATAAATTTTACGATGCTTATAGCCATTCTAATAAGAGCAAATTATCCGGCTGGCCATTAAACTTTTGTAATCGTTGAGTTTTGGTCACTCAACTATTAAAAGTCTGATTTTGGCCACTAAAATGTATAAAGTTAAAACTCGTGGCCATTCTGTTAGATTTGGCCGTTAAATTCACCAATCTGTCTGTCTGCACGATTTTCAAAACAAAATGCAGGGTTAATTTAGGAAGTTAAAAATAGCATCTTCTTCTTTAGGCAAGTTCCTCAAGTTCCTTCCTCAAGCCCAGAAGCATTGGTGATTGAAGTGGGAAAGATTCTAGAGAAATTGTTTTCCGTAACAGCTATTAGTTTCAGATTTGGTAGGGTGAGACCCACATCAATTGGGAGATTGCCATGGAAGTCATGGTATGGAACTCCAAGTAGTCCTTCCTGCAACAGAGTCAAAGCTGCCGGAATGCTGACTCTCCTAGTCAATAGGGCTATTGAAACCAATCCACCCTAAGCTGTTACAGAGGGAGCTGCAGATCTGATCCTAGAAGCTCCACCAGTTGCTGGTACTATTTCATCACCTGTGGGGTGCTGAGACGGATCTTGGGCTAGCACGGGCTGTAGGCACTCTTTGGGCGGAGCTCTTTCGATCCACTAACTGGCTTGGGAAGATAGCAAGAAGTCTGAGCCTTCACAATTCTGGCCAAATCCTTCATTTTATTCTTCCTGAATTATCCTAATTTTCAACAAGCATTTTCCAGACAGGAAACTGATTTCAAGCTTTATCCATGCCCCTCCTTGCACCGGCAGCCACATCCAAAGTCCAGATGGAAGAAACAAGAATGGAAAAAGCAGATGCAGAAGCTTAGTACCTTGAAACTTGTACACATTTCTTTCCCAGTCCACCGTAAAAAGGTACAAGTGTATGCCTTAATAATCCAGGTGGGCACCGCTCAATCTTCAGATCTATCTGCCATTGTAGATTATGCTGCGGAGCTCCCATAACAATTTCTAGATTTAAATGATGGGTCACCCCACAAAGGTTTTGACGCAGGGTATAAAATTACCCCTTTGGCTTTTAAAGTAGAACGACTTCTCCGGGATGGCGGGCTTGGCATTTGTAGGTACAGCGAAGAATTTGACGCTCCGAAATCTACTGGTGGCGTTGCAGGAGTGATGCCTACTGGTGGCGTTGCAGGAGTGATGCCTGCGGTGGATGAAAAGGGTCTGACGAAGATTTGAAGAGGGGCAGGAAGAAGAACGACAATTTTTTAGAGAAGCATTGAATGCTATATTGAATTCCTAAATTAACCCTACCTTTTGTCTTGGAAATTGTGCGCACGGACATATCGACGAACTTAACGACTAAATCTAACAGAATGACCTCGTATCTTAACTTTATATATTTGAGTGACCAAAACCAAACTTTTAATAGTTGAGTGACCAAAACTTGACGATGGCAAAAGTTTAATGGCCAACCAGATAATTTGCCCTTCTAATAATGAAGGAATTTTTTCTTTTTGCTTTTTTCTCTACGCCCTTGATTAATATGAAGTTGATTCAAGGAAAGGATTGAGTTGATTGATAAGATAAAAGGGATTGTAAATTGGAGATTTTAAATTCAAAACCTTTCATTTACACAAAAAAAAAATGTCAACCTAATTCTGATGTTGAGTTACAAAATAATCAGCTAGTTATTTACTGATTCGTAAATATGCATACTACAATTTGACACATACATTCTGTTTTGATATACATCACACATCAATTTAATTGTTGTTAGTAGATTAGAACACAAACAAGTTCGGTTAAAATTTCAGCACAAACAACTTTAGTTAAGAACCATGTCTCCACTCGCATGTTTCACCCTTGCCTAGGCCAGGTAGACTTTAAGCATTTCAATTGGTAGATGATACGAGCACCAAAATGATGCATCCAAAATAATTCCCATGTATATAACAATATATTATATACATAATTATATATGTATATAATTATTTTTTAATTTTTTTTAATGAGTGGTTGGACAGGCCCCATTTCCAAATGGAATCAGATTTGGGTTTTATCCAAAACCCTCCAAGTTACTAGGGAATTGATGAATTCTAAATTTTTAAATATGATTTCAAAATCCTGATTTCGATAGGAGTAATCCAAATAATAATTATGGGATTTATTCCAATTTTCTATTCTGAAATCCAAACGCCACTTAAATGTACCAACTGCATAGATTTCAGTCAAGGAGTGTATATGACAAAAAATAAGTCAAAACAGGAATAATTCATCACGTGACCCAATTTTGTTGGCAATAATCTTCTTACCATTTTCACTAATAAGCGTTTTTGAAGTCTGAGTAACCAATAATCTTCCAAATTTGAAAGGTGAACTCTATTTCGTTATCTGAAAACCAGAATAAAATATGGGTCGACTTTTTGGACAGTAAGTAGAAATGGATTACTTAAGCTTGGTTTAAGGGCTTTAAGCTTTTTAGTATGAGTAGCAAGCCACATTTACAATGCTGCAAAACTTGGAATTACACTGGAAAGATTTCTTCATAATCGTGGAGAAAAAAGCACAATGTCAAAATTGGAAAATCCTTAAGCATACAAGTATGAGCACAAGGTACCACTCTATTTGGTATATGGATTGCAATCTACAACTTGTTTGTGTATGAAAAATCATGAAAATCACCAATGTTAAACTTTTGTGGTAAACAACAACACAATGCTTCACGCATTTATTCATTTCCAACGACAAACTAAAGCAAAAACAAGCTAATAGAAATTTCAAAGCACACAGGCTTATACAAGTTTACCATTTGGCTCTACACTAGCTTCTCTCCAGTACCAACCCAAAGAAGACCCGTTTTTGTTATCCAATGGCATGCTTCGCCTTGGCTTGGGGTGGCTTTAAGTATCTCAAATGCCGGATGATTTGTTGGCCATGTTGAAGTGTCCATATGGCATATTGCAAGAAGTGTATTAACTGGTACTTTTGTTTCAGGCTTAACAATATCAACTGCATAGAGTTGAGTTGAGGAGACCGTGTGGCAAAAATAAGTCGCAAAAGGAAGATATACCTCGTGACATGACACAACCCTTTTTGCATTAAGCTGTTTAATATTTCCAATCGTAAGCTCTGTTTTCAAACTCGGACCGGACCGGCCGGTCGAACCGGTTGAACCGGGAACCGGCCAGGTAGCCGGTCCGAGTCACATTAGAAAACCGGAAATTTAAAACCCGGTCAAAGCCGGTCAAAAACCGGGTTTGACCGGGTTTGACCGGGAAAAAACCGGTTTTTCCGGTTCAACAGTATTTTTTTAAAAAAAAAATTCAAACTTTTTAATATTATGTTTTGACCCCCTAAATTGTTAAAACTTATTGATATACCTCAAATATTTGATACTTTATAAATATTGTCCTAAAATTTGATGTTATTTTTCAATTAAATTCATAATTTTAATTCTAAACTTGTTAATATTTATTAAATAATATAAATTGCTACTTGATTGTTCTAATTTCTTTGTATTTTCTTGTTAAATATATTTGAAACATCAAATATATATGAATATGCCTTTATTAATATCAATATATTATTAGATATTATATATATAACATTTTAATTTTAAAATAATTTTTATTTATGACGTCATCCGGTTCGACCCCTATCGACCCCCGGTCGAACCCATTGACCCCTGACCCCTGACCTCGGCCGAGTCGCTATCCGGTCCGGTTCTGAAAACATAGATCGTAAGCATTTCACCAGAGCCCTTTGTGCTTTTGGAAGTAAGTGCAACCAGCTTTTTAGTACCTAAAGTAGTTTTTGAGAATTCAATCATGTCTTCTAAGGATTTTGGGCAACTTTTGATCTCTCCTTTCAAAGCTACAGCATTGCAATAAAGAAGAGTGGTTTCAATGTTGCCTTTTGTATTGGGGTTAATAAAAGATTGAGGAAAAATCTTTTGCAAATTATTTTCTACTAGAGAAATTTTGGATGCAATTTGAGAAGGAAGAAATGCACGTTGAGGAAATTGATCTTCCAAATTCGAAAGGTGGACTCTATTTCCTTGTCTAAGAACTGACATTCTGAAAAAGGAAAAAGGGTCGACTTTTTGGACAAAGAAAGATGGGTTGTTTATGTATCCATAAGCTCGACTTAACGGTTTTATGCTGTCTAGTTCCGAGTAACAAGCCAGATTGGCAAGACTGCAAAACTTGGAATTTGACTGGAAAGATTGCTTGGATACTAGTGACGTGAAAAACTCACTATCATCTTCATTGAGGGGAGATAATTTAGACAAGATAGCTGGAGGCATGTTGTTTTTAACATTCAGAGACCAATACTTGAGTTGATTTGAGGCTGTAAATGAAACTGAAGGTGCAGGAGTGCCCTTGCCAATAGTAAATGCAGGAAGCATGAAGGCAATGACAAAGAGAACAGTAGCAAAGCTTAGCTTAGACATTATTGTTTCTCTATCTGGAGATTAGGCACAGTCTGTTAGTTGGGTGCAGGGGACTAAAGGGGTGAGGAATATGGCTTGTGCATGTCATGTAGTTATAGTTGAGCATAGATTCGTTTTTCCTTCATTATCTAGATTAATAATTTGTGATGTACGTTCTCCAAGTAGTAACAATAACTATTAAATTCCTGGTGTTAAGTGGTTTTCAGAAATAATACTGGAATATTTGAAGGATAACATCAAGTTGGTTATTGATCTTGACCCAAAGACTCGAGAATTGAAATGTCTACAGTCGACATCATTGCAAAGGGAGATAGCGAATGATGTTGATACAGGTTGGTGGTTTTTTTAAAGTTTATTCATGTCCTCGTGAGGTTAGCGTTCATAACTAAGCAAGTCAATTTCAAGGTTTGGACTCAATTTCAAGGTAAAGTAAGTACAGCTCCTTGGTATGCATCTAGATGTGTAGATGCATTGTCTTAATTCTACCCTGTGAGATGTACTGACCTGTATAAACAAGTACTACAATAGCGTCCTAAATTATGGGTCATATTTTGGTAAGTTTGATTAACCAAGTTTTAGAATTTGATGTCTAGTATAGTTCACTTTTGTGTGCATTGCTCATTCCATTTCATAACCAATTGGAGCATATTATTTTGTTTTTGGTGGAGGCAACTATTCTTTATTGTAAGTTCAGCTTATTTGGTGGAGGCAACTGTTGGTATTCTTCTATAAGGAAACTAATTTTTAGTTTAGTATGGATACATTTATAAAAAAAAAATTAAAGAAAATAAAAAAAGAACCATTGAATCATATTTGAGGACCAAGATGATACAACTATGGAGAACTCAGGGAAGGGTTGGGTTGGGTGGTACGGGGAGAGAGAGTGTAAGTAAGAGATTTCGAGTTCGAGTCCTCCTGCTTACATTAAAATTAAAAAAAAAAAAAAAAAACTATGGAGAACTCTAAGATTTTAGACACTTTTAAGGCGGCTGCCCCCATCCCTGTGTCTTTATCCAGCACGCCAATAAAGCGATGTTTATCAGTTTATCCAAACTCATATCCGCGAACTTTTGTTAGGCGGAGAGATAGTAGAGAAACTCAGCTTTTCTCCTTTATCTCATTTTGGGGAAAAAAATATATTTGTCCCTTAAATTTTAAATTTGTATACTTTTAGCACTCCAATTATTAGATGAATTTTTTTTGCCACAGTGAATCTTTAAATGCATATACCTGGAGTCCTTCACTTCATTTGAAACTTTAAGGATAACAAAAGTAATATTGAAATTGGTGACGGAGTCAGTACCTTTGATCAAGGATTGCAATATTATTAGCATAAACTTATAATGCGTTGTAAAATTTTGGTACAACTAATTGTCTCTATAAGTACACCAATTTATTCAATATTAAAAAAAATTTTAAAAATGTTGTCTAAAGCTTGTGTTTATTTGCAATGATTATCAGGTCAATCTAGTGGTATAAAATTTAGGACTGTCAATGGGGCTGGGCCAGCCCGAGCTCGGCTCGCTTGGTCCGACAGAAAGCCCGATGAGCCCGATCATTTAGTGAGCCGGTCTGAGCCTGAGCCTAAAAATTAGGCCCGAATTAAATGTGAGCCGAGCTTGGGTCTTATTAGACTCAAACCCGATATAGGCCCGGCCCTTTAATTACCTATATATATAATATTTACATTTTGATATTATGTATAATTATATATCCAAATATATTATTACTAAATACTAAATATATACATAAATTACAAAACACAAAAATACATCTAAAAACTCTTTCATGAGTTTTCTTGAGAGCCAATATTGGTAATGCATAACTAAATCTCTAATTTTTCTTATTGGTTGAGTAAATTTTTGTATTGGCATAATATTGGTTGATTTTTTTTTGGTTTACAAACACAAAAATCATCAAGCATATTTGGATTTAAATCACAAGATTATAAAAAAAGTTTCAACTTTTAAAGATGTATTGGCTTATGATCGCATGTTTTATTACTATTTTTCATGCATTTTGAATAGATTAAATATAAATATTGTTGAAAAATTTTTGGTTTATATACGTTTTAAGAACTATTATTTGTTCATGTTTAATTTTAATACTATAGTCTTGTAAATGTTAAATTAGTTTTACAATTTAATAGTTATAGTAATTATATTAAAAAAATTAAGGAGTAATAAGTGAGCTTGGGCTAAGCCCGATTAAGGCTCACAACCCGAATATTATGTGAACTGAATATGAGTTTCACATTTACGAACCCGAAACTCATAGCCCGAAGCCCGAAAATGATTCAAATTAAATGAGCTGAGTTTGAGCTCATCAAAGCCCGGCTCATTAGGCCCCATTGACAGGCCTAATAAAATTACATAATAATTAAAAATATCTATAACTAAAGTTGTATAAAAATGCATAAGAGTATTGGATGTGTATTCTAGAAAGAATATATATATATATATATATATATATATAGAGAGAGAGAGAGAGAGAGAGAGAGGGAGAGAAGGCAGATATTGTGTACACAGTCATACTATCAAGTGAATATTTAATTCACTTGTAATTCAAATGGTTTGACATCTAAGAAAAGTTTGTTATATAATGGTTAATGACTAACTCCATTTAGCATCTCTAAATTTATATCATAGTCTAATTTTACACTCACATATGAGTTCTTTATTTGCAACACAAATAGCCACAGTTTAAACACATTGAAATACAGCAGATCACACGTTATTGAATTGCTACAAACATATTGATTATTGAATCACATACAAGTTAAGTAGAAATTTCAACATAAACAAGCATATGCATGCCTGTTATTCTGCCTTACACTGCACTAAGGTTTAGTTTGGTGCAATAAATAAAAATTTATCTTATCATGCATGGGATTTCAGATCTACAAAATGGATATTCCATTTTTTACATCACTTGCTTCTTAAAATATTATTTATCTTGTCATGCTACCATAATTTCGTCCACTATAAGTCTTTCGCCAATTTTTATTTCATAGACATCGTATTGGATTCACTAAATTTTGCTTCTTTGCAATTTTATTATCAATAAAAATAGCAATAAAACAAATTGTAAAAACTGAAAATCCAAGCAATTATCTGTTAACAAAGAGTGTATTCATTGTATAGAATAGTGATTGTCCCAATAGTTAAAATCAGCATTCCAACACCAAATGAAATAAAATAAAAAAGAAAACAGGCCATGTACTGGCCAAAACTCTAACTTCATATTGACAAGTTGCAATTTTAAATTGACCAAAAAAATTGAATAAATGGTATGCTGATTGATGGCCAGAGGGCACAATGGCCGCCCAAAGGTTTGCCAGTAAATACTATGCAAAATTAAATTTAGGTAAGAACTTAAGGATAAAGGGCATCAAAGGTCACTAAATTATATCAAAATTTCACTTAATTCATTGAAATTTTTTTTGCTCCAATTAACGCATCAAACGTAAGGATAAAGCGCACCAGAGATCACTGAATATATCAAAATTTTCACTTAACTGAACTATTTTTTTTCTCCAATTAATGAATCAAACTCTTAAAATTGATCATATTGCTCATTGCATTCAGTTCATCAGTTAAAAGTGATAGGGAGAAACATCTCGAGAGAGTCCACCAAAAAACCCAATATATAAAGTCAGGAATCCAACTCCGACCCAAAAACTTAAGCTATTAGGTCTTGAGCATTTACTTACATATTAACCGCTCTTTCTCTATCTTTCAGACCAATGTGGAACATGACCCTTTACTTATGTACCTAACAAATCTCTCCATTCATGAGTAACCTCCACATTAAATCCAAATTTACAAGCCCTTTTTCGTGCTCACTTTAATACTCAACGTAAGCCTATCTTATCACTTAAGGTCACCTCTTCTCCCAAACATGGACCCACTCTTCTTCAACATCCAAACTGCATTTTGGACCCCTGCCAACCCTTGACTCTTTGGTCTAACATCAACCAGACCCCCTGCCAAACCCATGCCACACCTGGTCCAACATCAACCAAACTCATTGGCACTTCGGTCCACCATCAAGAAGAGAATTTTTACTGGTCCAACTCCGAAAAGAATTTCTTATCCATAAGTAGCCCAGTTTCGTAACCTAAAACTCTAATATCAATTTAATAGGGGGAAACACCTCGAGAGAGTCCACCAAAGAGACCAATATGTAAGTCAGGAACCCAACTCTGATCCAAAAGCTTAAATTATTAGGTCTTGGACCCTTCTTACATATTAACACTTTTTTTCCATCTGTCAGACCAATATGGGACATGACCCTTTACTCATGAATCTAACAAAAAGAAACGGAAATCATAGTCGTGTGACGTGCCACTTCAATAGATTTTGACATTTCGCTTTACTCCTCTTCAAGAAATAAGTTAAAGTTGAGGATCATGTATGTAGGTTATGGGGAAGCTTTGAGCCTATTACATGAAAGTTGCTATGTGCTAATTTGGTAGAAGTAATTTGTAAATGTTTGAATGATAGCAAAATTTGAATTTAAAATTTTACTTTTGTATATATGTTGTGAATCAAATGATAATAGTGTATACATTGTAAATATATATATGATTTACTCTTTCTTTTAAGCAAAACTTACTCAAATTTTTTTATGTGAACAATGTGTCTCGTGGTTTTATAGTTCATCCAAATGTAAGGATGCCATATCCCATACTGCATGTAAATACTCTGATCCATTTATCCTGTGAAGCTAGATCAATTTGTCCCAGATGTCCAACTTTGTTTGTAGGAACATTGGTGAGGCGACGGTCAGATTCCTTGATCGACTCTTCTCTTGATCCATAAAAATTTAAAAAGCTGGATCAATTTTCCTAGAAACTTAAAGTTATAGTTTGAACTCTATCCAACAAATTAAAATGGTATGTACTTAAAATTAGGTGTATTTTTAAAGAAAAAAATTAGATGTATCTTTATCCAACCCTCAACTTGTATTGACACGTATACACATTGCCATCAATAGCAATGTTTTCAGAACCGGACCGGACCGGCCGGTTCAACCGGTTGGACCGCGAACCGGACATGCCACCGGTCCGGTCTGGAGCTAAAGCCGGAGATTAATAGAAAACCGTTAGAAATCGGTTGACCCGGACGAACCGTGAAAAACCGCTTGAACCGTAAACCGGCGGTTTTTGAAACTTTTGTGAACATTGCAAAATTAGTTTCGGAATTGTGGCTGATAAGAATCGAACATGGGTTCCCAGGATTGCAAGGAGGGTTCTTTACCATTAAGCCACAGGCTAGTTTGTTATCTGTGGACATCTACTTAATTTATTAAGTAAAAAATTGAAAATACCCTAGTACTAAAAGTCTAAAACACGTCAGCCTCTTATTCCTTTGTTGGCTTCAATTCCTTGGTGTCGGCGGCTCTTATTCCTTTGTTGGCTTCAATTCCTCGGTGTCGGCGGCTCATTCAGTCATTCTCCTCTGTTCTGTTTCTTTTTCCTCTTCTCAGTTTAGCATTTCAGCTGTGAATTGAATATTGATCTAGTTTGTACTATTTTTGCATGATTTCTTCGGCTCAGTTGCAGAGTTGAGATTCGCAAGTAAATTTTGAAGGAAATCCAAAGAAGCACTAATCTAGTAATCAACTTTTTCTTTTTTTATTTTATTTTTTTTCATGAATTTGTCCTTTTTTTGTCTATTTTTTGTCATGTAAATACACTCAAATGCAATACTAAACTACATATATCTTTGATTTTTGGATAATTTATGGTTGTTCTTTGTTTTAATTGGGCTAAAATTTGTTGCATGTAATTCCCTTTTTTCTATTTTTTGGTTCATTTTGAATTTAGCAAAATAAAATATAATAAAGACACCTATGCTATGGGCAATTTCATTTTATAACTATTATTGTTTTCTTCCATTAGTTTTTTTTAAAAAATTTTAGTTTGTATCCTTCTTGCTTTGTTGGGGGAATACAAGGAAAAAGACAGTCCCGTGGGTTGTTTTTTTTGTTTTTTTAACTGATGCAAATTCCAGACAATCCAACTTGGTTTTTTTTCTTAGACTGATGTTGAAGAGAAATTTAAATAAATGAATGCATAAGATACAGAGATTGGGTAAGAAATGCTCCCAGAAATATTGTTGCAAATAGAAATAAAGACAAAATATAAATAGAAAAAATATAAATTGAATATGCAAATATTTCATAAACCGATTGTGCTCTATTTCATGTCCAATTTTCATCGAATTTTTTTAGTACATTATTTATAGGAAAAGTAGAAAGAAAACTTGCGGTAAATTACGATATTTTGGTTATGTTTATCATTCCATTTCATGTATAAATTTTAGGAATTTTATTATTATCTCAACTTAAATTTAATTTTAAGTTATTGTAGTGATTGCATTTTAAGAACTTAAGTTATCAATAACTACTTTGGAGCATCAATAACTATGCTTTTAAATTTAGTTTTAGCACTAAAGTTGCATTCCCAAAAAAAAAAAAAAAAAAAAACAGTGAACCGGTGAACCGGCCGGTTGAGCCGGTCGGACCCGGTCGGACCTCGAACCAATCCCTTCTCCGGTTCATTGGCCGGTCCGAGTTTAAAAACATTGATCAATAGAACCCTTTAAAATAATGGGTTTTCTTTTTTCCTTTTCTTTTCATCATGGTATGTACTTTTGAGTCCACTGCCCATTCAATTTAAAAAAAAAAAAATTGGAATACACACACACACTCTCTCTCTCTCTCTCTCTGGAAAGCTAGGCATTCATTGAAGTTAATTTTTCTTATTTACACTATTGTGAATGACAATAAATCAAACAATGGAGAAATAATTAACCAATTTTAAACCATACGATTAATTTTAAAGCCATAGCCACTTGCTAGTAGTGATGCAAAGTTGCTCTGTAGGCAAAATTTTTAGTTCACATTACAATAACAGATGATATCAGAAAACAATTGATAAGGCCGCTAATGGTCCGATGCTTTTGACTTGTGTCTCTTCTTGACCATAGACGCAGAAAGGATATCATTATTTATTCATTTAAAAAAATATAAAAATTCACGCCCCCCCCCAAGGTTTGAAGATAACTTTATTCTGGCACCATATAATATTAAAATTTATAAATTTATTTTTAAATGCCATTTGCAATTTTTTTATATGGTTTTCTTTTGTTTCCGTACTTTGGAATTAATCTGAGTTTTAATTTCATGTTTGTGTTGAAACAAAAAAGAAAAAAAACTGGCAACAGTGGACAGATTGAGGAAGTGGAGCTTGAAGGTGGAATCAACAACTCGTGTTTACTGTGCAACAGTTGAGGAAAGTATAGACCACCTATTCTTTGGTTGCACATTTATTCAAAGAATTTGGTAAAAGGTGCAATACATGTGTGGTGTATTTAGAAGTAAACTCTTTTGGGATTGTAAGATCGTTTGGCTTGCTCATCATTGGTCAAAGGATTCAATCTGCCATCAATTCAAGTGGACAGCTTTAACAGTAATAGTGTATACCATTTGGAGAGTTCGAAATGAAATTAGATTCCATTCAAAACAGAGATCAAACGTGAATATTCTTGATGCCATTATTAACACAGTCCATTATGCAGTCATTTCTTGGGATAAAATTCTTAGGACTAAGGAGAATTGGAGGATGTTGGTGGAGAGGGCATGCCTACCAAAATTTTGATATAGCATGTATTTATAGAGTTCTAAGAATATACTGTAGGGAGGAGTGCAATAGTGATGTTAAGAGGATCTGTGTGTAATCTGATTTCCTGATATTAGTAAACTTTATCATAAAAAAAAAAGAAAAAGAATTGGTTTGCTTATATATACCATTACCCATGTATCTTTCTTGACATGTTTGGTTTTGTATTATTTTAATACAACTAAATCTTAACTCGTTACTTGAACGGGATTGCACCCAATTTGTTGAAAATATTTAATAAAAGGGAAAATTATAAGTTGATTGTTAAAAATATTTAATAAGGTAAAATTGATACAAATATATTAGAAATTAATAAATTAATTGAAAGTAACTATAAAAAAGGAAGGGAATTCATTGTTACAAAAAAAAAATAGAAAAATAATTAAAAATAAGAAAACACAAATATTAAAGAGGTCCATATGGCAAAAAGATAGATTGTCCAATTGGCAAAACATGAATACGTTCAATTCAGCAGCCTACCATATAGAAAACTGAACATTATTTTATTATAAATATATGCGTACATATACGTAAAATAAATATTAAAGGAAGGGAATTAATTGTTACAAAAAATGTAGAAAAAGAATTAAAAAGTAGAAAAATACAAATATTAAAGAAGTTCAAGTGACAAAAAGATAAATGGTCCAGTTGGCAGAACATGAATACGTTCAATTCAGCAACCTATCATATAGAAAACAAGATATATATATATATATATATATATATATATATATATACACGCACACCACGTGATATGGGTGTGATGTTGTGATAAGTAGGAGGCAAAATCCACAAATGAGAGATATTGAGGACCAGGACAGAAGTTAGTGTAAGAGAAAGCATGCATGTTGCCATTTTTGCAGTCACATAGAGAAAAAGTTTACAAACTGATAAACACAAACTCTTCGTAAGCTTGAGAGATTTAGAAGAGGGAATCATGCATGCTAGTGCTCCTCCTGTACCATTGGATGTTGGTGAAAGCGGAATAAGAGACTTACATCCCCTAATCATAAGGTTTTGGATTTGAAACTTATGAAAATGGAAAAAATAATGTTGGGAGAGTTTTCCTCCACAAAGGGCTTGACCTGATTCAAGCAAGATTAATTAATCGCAAACCATAAAACGAATATGGATATTTGTGGATTATACTGAAAAAAAGTGCTCCTCTCCTGTTAGCTTCCTTCCTATTTCTTGTTTCGTTCTCTGGGGCTTCGATGGCCCGTAGATTCACGAAAAAGGGGCCAAGTAAACATTTATTTCGAGTACTGTTCTTTATGTCACAGTTGTTCTCGTGTGTAACATTATTATGATTTGCTGAAGATTTGTGGTCAAAGATAATTGCAAAGAAACAAAGGAAATTTCTGCTAGGGAAATAATTGGGGTTTCTCATGTTTTTGATATTACATATGAGTTTCTCATGTGTTTGGTGAATGCCCTTTCGTTACGGTCAAGGGAATTCACTACTCAGATGTATCGGCCATTAGCAGCCCTACCATTTGTATTCTGATATCATCACCTCACCACAGAATTATAAAAAAAAAATAAATCAAATATTGCAACGTGCTCAATGGGAACTGAGAACCCTGGCTGTATGGCAACTTGCATCACTCCTAGCAAGTGGCCATAGTGTGCTGTTTTAAACACATGCAGATAGCATATTCAATGCATCCTTTCTTTCTTAGCAAATGATCATATGGGTTTTTGGATTATTTTCTCCAATTTCTTTCGATTTTATTTTCAAGTCAAAATAGTGCAAATAAACAAAATAAACAAAATAGAATGTCTACCTTTCCCCAACAAAACAAAAAAGGTCCAATTTTAATAAAAATTGGAATGAACTATATCGAACAAGAAATACACATCTAATTTCAAAATTTGGACACTCTAACTTAATAAGAAAAAAAAAAACCATAATGTGGAAGAGTCCATTGCAGTACCATGTTTTTAGAGGTTAATACATCTTATTAGGTACGTATAAGACCAGATTGACACTAAAAACAGATTCTGCTTTGTGTAGTGAATCTAGTGATCATTGCCATGAAACAGAGGATCCCCAGCAAGATCCTAGCATTTACATGTTTAACCTTTGTATATTGTATGATGGCACAGAAGCATTTATAATTAAATTTGAACATAATTAAGCACATATGCATGGACCATAATGAGAAGGATACAAATTGTATACCTAAAACATTTAATAGGCTTAGGACGGGAATTGCATTTAATTCTTGATATACTTGCGTAGTCCTTAATTCCAATGTATTCAATTCAGTTTGAGCAAAATTCAGATGTAAAAACTTGCATTCCAATCCTGCAGCATCATTGTTGGTTTACATAAGTCGTTTTTGAGTCCACACCTTGAAATTGACTTTTACTTAGATATGAATCCTACCCAAGCAACATTCCAATTAAAGAAACCTCACGAGGATAGCATATCGGTCCGGACCGTTCCACATCGGTCTCAGTATGTTGGTCGCAGTTTTGACGAGACGCAAATTTTTGAAATATTTAATATTCTAAAAATTGTAAAAAATATATATAATAAAAAATTAATTAAAAAATTAGTAAAAATAATAAAATTTCGAACTGACTCAGGGCGACTTAACCGTTTCTATCTGTCTCGGAGATATCTTGGATTGAGGATCTTATCAAGGTCGTTACAGCAATGTAAAGGAGAATGCTCTGATGTTGTACATAGTTTGGGAGAGCATCTGTGCCGCCACACCAGGATGAACAGTGTATTGGGTGGAGCAGAGAACTGTGCCGCCGGGCACTGTTGAAATTTGAATTTAAATTAAAATTCGATGTTTCTTTGAACCATGTTTGGAACGCGCTTATAATGTACGAAAAGTTAGTCTGTGCTCAACTATAAATGCATGACACGCACAAGCCAGATTCCTCACACCTTCAGTCCCTTGCATCAGAATAACAAGCCCTGACTAAACTCCAAGCAAAGAAAGAATGTCTAGCTTAAGTTTTGCTATGCTGCTCTTTCTCATTGCCTTCGCCTATCCTACATTTACTACTTGCAAGGCCACTCGGTCAGTTTCATTTACAGCCTCAAACCAACTCAAGTATTGGTCTCAAAATGTTAAAAACAACATGCCTGCAGCCCTTCTGTCCAAATTGTCTCCCCTCAATGAAGATGATAGTGAATTTTCACTTCATTAGCATCCAAACAATCTTTTCAGTCTAATCCCAAGTTTTGTAGCCTTGCCAATCTGGCTTGTTACTCAGAACTAGATAGTATAAGGCCATTGGGCAAAGCTTATGGCTACGTTGAAAATAGTCCTGCCCTGATTGTTCGGAAAGCTGGCCCCTTTTCCTTTTTTAGAATGTCAATTCTTAAACAAGGAAATAGAGTCCAGCTTTCAAATTTGGAGGATGAATTTCCACAACGTGCATTTCTTCCTTCTCAAATTGCATCTGGAGTTTCTCTAGTAGAAACTGATTTGCAAAAGGTCTTTCCTCAATCTTTGGTAACCCATACACAAAAGGAAATGTTGAAACTACTCTTCTTTATTGCAATGCTGCAGCTTTGAAAGGGGAGATTAAAAGTTGCCCAAAATCTCTCGAGCACATGATGTACAAAAAAATTAGTTGTACTTACTTCGAAAAGCACGAAAGCCTCTCGACAAGAGCTTACAATTGGAAATATAAAGAAGGTTAATGCAAAACGATCTGTATCATGTCACGAGGTATTCCTTCCTTTTGCGACTTATTTTTGCCACATGCTCTCTTCGACTCAAATCTATGCTGTCGCCATTGTTGAACCTGAAACAAAAGTTCCAGTGAACACACTTCTTGCAATGTGTCGCATGGATACCTCATCATGGCCCTCAAATCATCCGGCATTTAAGATACTCAAAGCTAAACCTGGCCAGGGTGAAGCATGTCATTGGCTGACAGAGATGGATCTTCTATGGATTGGTGCCTGAGGTGAGGGTTGGGTAGCGCTGAACACTGGACATGTAAAAGTTTGTGTGCTTTCAAATTTTGACTAAGCTTGATTGTGCTTCAGTCAATTTGTAGGAATTGAATAAATGTGTGATGTCATGCATTGTTATTTTACGACGAGATCTAATGTTGTTGATTACGATGGTTTACTATAAATCCACCAAATTGTGGACTAGACCTCATATCTCATATAGAATTATATTATGTGCTTCTCATTAATTTGACCAACGATCTAGACGGGTTTTCTATTACAGAAAAGCCGATGAAGCCTCTTCTTCAATGAAAGCGCAACAAAGACATGCACTGTTTGTGCTGTTATCACCGAATATTACAGAAAGAGTAGGCATTAATACTATTTTTGTGGCGGTGGCTGTTATTTTTGTTTTCTCCTGTTTTTCCTTCTTGGCCTTGGACTTGATCACAGAACGACACAGCCACATATCATACCTGTGAAACTTTCCCTCCTCTCCATCCAATTCCATGGTTTTGCCAGATTAAGTAATTCTAATCCTGAAAACCATAAACTCTCTAAGAGTATTATATATTTTGAAAACTCTTAAGAGTGTAGTATATATAGGACTGACAGCTTAGAAAAGTGAAGTATCTGGCAAAGATGCCATGATAGAAAGAAAATTTTTTGGCAACATCTCCCACACAGCAAAATCTGAAGCCATAGAGAAATCACCGGAGAAGTGAGAAACCAAATTGCTTTACATTTATTTGTTTTGTATGGTCCTGATGATGATCATAGTGATGTTAAAAGTTTTTCTTTGTCATTTTGATGATTTTACACTTACCTATTTTTTTTTGGATTTAATTTGTTGTATGATAACTTCTCCAAAAATTCCATAATTCTACATGGTGTTATTATCAAATTCTAAATCCATAACTGTACACTAGTGAAATTATTTTATTGGGGGAAAAGGGCTGGGGTTGCTGGGATGGACGAGGTTGGCTTGGAAAGGGGAGAAATGTTAAGGTGCCCATAGGAGCTGCAGGGTGGGAGGAAATACCTAGGACGGCAAGAACGTAGCCCGATGATGATGTGTCTGTATTGGTGTATTTTTTTGGGTGAACATTTTAGTATATTTTTTGAGTATTTTATGTGTTCTTTTAAAGTTTTTATTATAGACTTTTTTGCAAAAATACTTTTTTAGAAAACATTTACTTTATAAATATTTTTGCAGCTGTAGATTTGTGCACCCAATGCACAAAAATGTTTACTATATGAATATATGAATTTGGAATATATCTTTTTTTCTATAGTATACGTAGATGAGTTTGAATATGGGACCTCTCACTTACAATCACTCCTCCAGTATCACCCAATAGATTCATCCCTACCCAGAGAATTGCATATCCAATTGTTGCTTTATTGGGCAGAAAGTATTTTGCTTTTGGTACTTTAAATTTTACGATCCATAACTAGTATTTTAACTATGATTAGCGTGAATTTTTTTTTCATTACTTGTGAACCTGTGCTATACAATGAATAATTGAAGAAAATTACACAATATTTTTTACTAATTCATTTCAACAATTTGTTGTTTTTGAATACTCAACTACATGCCAATTATGAGAAACATTGCACGTGAATTTATTATAGTATGACAAAATTCACCATCAAATTCTTCAAGGCATTTAAAAGAATTAACTCTCTTTCTTTGAAAAAGGAATTAAACTTTTATTGACTTCGTATATTACAATGCCATGTGTGTCAAAATAGAAACGTAGGTAATATAATTTGGACGGATATTTACAAGTATAAAAAAAATAACAGGTTGAGTTTTTGTAATTCAAACATGGGAATCAACTCAACATTAATCTATGACACAAAGAAGAAAAATAAAGCATTTGCTTCGTGGCTGAAATAGCTATTTGTACATCAGAATTGCTACTTTCCAGTGCAAAAATTGTAGGTTTTTTTTTTATTTGAATACTACAAACATTAAGAAGTTTCTCTATAGAGTGATTAACCAATGGTTTTAGAAGATAATTTGTTATTTGTAAATTATTGTTCGGTCCTAATTAATTTTTCTTAGAGAAAATATCACAAATGGTCACCAAACTACTTACAATCCGTTTTTCCAAACACTAAACTTTTTATTTAGTCAAAATGGTCATTCAACTAATTAGAACATACATTTTGTGAAAATAAAAAAAGTGTATACTTTTATTAGTTGAGTGACTAAAAGTGAAAAATTTTATTTGTTGGGTGACAAAAAACTATACTTTTTATCAGTTAAATAACAATTATGACGAAATTTCAGTAACCAAAATAGGAAAATTTAAATAGTTTACTGCTACTTTTTCCATTTGCTCTTTTTCTTAATATAATAATATTTACAGCCAAACCCCTAGGCCGCCATTAAAGTCCGTCTACAGTCTTAAGGTGTCATTTGGTTCCGGATAACATTTATAATGGCAACTTGTAAATGTGAACTGAGAATTTTGCCATGGCGTGCTGCAGTACCCCCCCCCCCCCCCCCCCCCCCCCCCCAAAAAAAAGGATTTTATACTCTGCCTTTAAAAAGTTTTTTAAGACTTTAAATAGTTTTTGACTAAATGTGACTGATGACAGTGTCAACGTGTCATAAAAGTAATTTACATATATTACATCATGATGCCAAAAATAGTTAACAATTTAATACTCACTTAACCTTCTTTTAATATCGTATTGTATATAATGCGTTAGAGCCTTACGGTATGTAATATATTCCCATCGTTTAACAAAAGGTGCTCTCGTCCTCATCATTTTTTTAAAATGAAGCATAAGAGTGGATTCAAAAATTTGCAATGCCAGTTACTTGGTGGATAATAATAACTCCTCTCTTTATGCTATATTAGGGTTAAAGCCAGAATCAAGAATTTTATCTTTTTCTTTTCTTTTGACACATTAATTTATCGAATCTGGTAAATATTGAGATGCAAACATTTTAAGTGTATTATGCGACAATATGAATTGCTTCAATTGGTATGATCATGTTACTTTTTCAACAAAGGCCGCTTGTGCAAGTCTCGATATTATTGTTGCAATTGATAGGCAATTTATAAAAATTATTGTAAGCAATCTCCGATTTCAAATTTTTGCGTACACAAAAAAAAAAATGCTATTCTGACAATGTATAAAGCATGATCCCTTTTATGGTGCTAACTTCACCAATGAGATTATTATGTTCATAGTAGTAAATCTCACTCGAGTCCAAACTTTTTAACAAAAATATTATTGTCTATAACCCAGTTCGGTTTCCCCTTGTATAATCATATGCTACTTTTACAGTTTTTTTTTTTAATGCGAATCAAATCTTTTTTTTTCAAACCAAGATACTTGGATTTTATTGCCTCAAAACAGTTCTTGAGGGGAACAAAAGCTTGACCTCAACGATATAAGATAACTCAAAGACACCTACTTACTTAACTCGACGTCACCAAATAGACGGGTAGGATAGTTTATCCAACCGATATTCACCCCTAACTACACCTGGTAAGTCCCTGAAATGTTCATAAATACATACCGACTCAACCAAGGTACACCCCACATTGGCTAGAACATCCGCAACCTTATTGGCCTCGTGATAGCAATGCTTGAACTGTATACTTCCCTGAGAGAACTCGTAACACTGCTCGATCTCATAACTAATTAATAAGAGAATATTTAACGTACATTTTGTACAAGTTTGGCGTGAACTTTTGGTATGTTTTGAGAAGATTAAAGCCATATTTGAACTCTTTTGGTGATAATTGCTTAAATATTGTTTAAGTGTTCAAAACTTCATAAATGAGCGGATTAATGCGTTAATTTTGTGAAATTGTGAAGGATATTGATGTATGAATTCATACACGAGATGAAAGAAATGTAAGGATCGTCCAGAGGATAAAGTATACAAGATATTAGGAGCAAAAATGAGGAAAAAAGAAAAAGAAGTGAAAAACTGGAAAATGACCAGTACGGATCCGTGTGAGTAAAGGACGATCCGAGCTCTCGTTTGTACTTCTGGAGCAGTGTATCCGAGGTAATAGGATTCGAGCTTGGATCCATCAGGGAAAGGCCTCGGATCAGCCTTGATCCGAGCTCGGATCATTCTTCACCCCTCGGATTCGTGCTCGGATTTGCCTCTCTCTTCTGCAAGTGGCACAGCCCTTTTTTCTCACTTTTCACATAACTTTTCAGCTATTTGGAGTGAATGAATTCGGTGGCACATGCTTCTGCAACAAAAGGGAAGACAAAATGAGTTAAAGAAAGTCAAAACAACATTTCTTTTGACTTCCTTTACAAAATCTAAGTGGTTGAAATCATGAAGGAGAAAAAAAATGCCTTTCTACCACCTTTTATGCAGAGACACAAGAGAGAAGCTAGGGATCACCATACGTAGCTAGTTTTCCTTCTTGTAACTAGTTTCTCTCTAGTTAGGAGTTCTTTGAGAAGCATTTGGAGTTTTCACTTGTAATCATCTTGTACAAGAACATAGCAGAAATTGGAGGGTTTCACTATCAATTGACTAAGCTTTCTTTTATCTTTATTGTACTTGTACTTTATGATGTTCTGCATTAATAAACTTGTGAGTTTGATTGTTAAATCATTCATGAGTAGCTAAATTTTTTTTTTATCTAGGAAGTAGATGAAACTTATGGCTAAATGATATGAATTGAATGTGATTTACACTTGTTATATCTTGTATTAACTTGTCTATTTGTGCATGTAGTACTTACTTGTTATTACTTGATCAACAATAGCATGTTTATAGTTGTTATTGTTCAATGAGAATTGGTAGGAACAATGGAAACACATGAGTAGAACTTAAGTTATATGTTTTTGAAAATAGAGATACACTTAAGTGGATTACTTAACATTTCATGAAAGAAAACAGAATAGTAGTAGTATTTCACCATGAAAATAGGGAAAACTATTTTGCTCTAGGCCATTTCATCATGAGAATGAGATTTGGTAATATTAGAATGAATCTCTAGTTAAACAAGAATAATAACAAGAGGTAAATCTATTCATTCGTGTTGTTTATGCCATAAGTGGAATCTACGTCCCTAGATTCAATCTTTAGTGAAATTTCTCCATTTGCATTTAGCATTGATTAAACCAGAATTGTAGACAATAGCATTATTATTTTCTTGCTCAGATTTATTGTAAATCTAAATAATAGAGAGAAATAAGGGTCTAGTACTTGTATAATTTGCTTCTCGTGGGATCGACCCGATACATACCCTACATTACGATTTCGGTCTGTATACTTGCAGTCAATGGGTATAAATCGGATTTAAACTTGCATTGGTATAAAAATCCCGTCACTAATCGTCCACGGGCATTGGTAATCATTCCTTAGAATCTTTATTAGCACTAGCGAATCCGACTCAACCAACAACTGCTGTAAAAAATTCCTCTGGGCACATAGACTCAGCCCAAGCACTAACGCTTTGGCCTCGGCCTGCAAGTTAGTAGCAACATCAAAGCAACCAGCGACAGCGAAGATGAACTTCCCTGAGCCATCCCTAAAAATCCCCCCACCACCACTTAATCCCGGGTTTCCTTTGGAGCACCCATCTATGTTAAGTGTAAACATTGCCAGCCCTGGAGCCTGCCAATGAACCAGACAAAACTTAACCACATCAGGCTGCTATTCCACCAATCCCAAGAATTGGGGCCAAGATGCGACCTATTGTAATTCCCCAAATTTCATCCATTATGCGTCTTTCAAGTTTTGAAAAATAGCTCGACAAACAGATCGGACATCCTTGATAACCCCTTCAAACACTGTTGAATTCCTCATCTTTCACAAATTCCAACACACAAAGACGGGTAGGAGCCGAAAGACAAATTTTATTCTCGCGGATTTAGTAGGCTTGTACCACCAATTCGCCAACTGTACGGTTAAATGCTCCTGCGCCAAGTTAAGACCAGAGAGATCCGAGAGGCCCGAAAAACTTCCAAGCTGCCTTTGCGACATCACTTGACATGAATAAGTGCTGAAGCGTTTCAACTGTACGGTTAATAACGTGTTCAAACAAAAAATCCATGCAAAATTTTATTACGTTGAACAAGTTGCTAGTGGCCAATGCTTACGTGTGGTGTCCGCCCCCTGGTCGTAAGAAAATTTTATTTTGACACTACTATATATTTCCATTTGAAAAGCGTTTGCTACTATTTCCAATTACAATTCTTAAATTTTGACGCTGCACTACTTCGTTTAATTGATTAAATGCAAAAGTAAACGATTCTGCTCTGCCATATCTTTGCCACCCTTGAAATAAAATGGTTTTATTTTAGGAATAATTTCAGAAACCTCCTTTGAGGTTTTTGACAATTTCACTCAGCTCCCTCCAATTTTAGAAAATTACACTAACCTCCCTTTCTTTTACTATTTAAGTAACATTATAGATCCATTATACTAGAATTATATTTAAGTATCCTAAAATACCCTTATGCAAAATCATAACATCAAAAGAAAGTGAAAAAAAATTTAGTGATCAATTTAATAAAAAAAAAAAGTAACAAACACTTTTATCCAAATTTACAATGCTTCTACGATAATTGTAAACCCAAAACCTCATCAATCGTTCAAGCAAACTGTAATTTAATTTCCAAATTCTATTAATTGTGGCATAATCAAAATCCCAAACTCTACCCGAATCACTTTATAAATAGACCATAACCACCACCACCAACTAAAATACCCTCGAAAGCTTCCTGCCCCAAATTAACATTATATTTTGTCTATTGGCTAATCTCACATTTCAAATTATGAACCCAATACCTATCGCATATCACCTTCCTTGAACAAAAGATTTGGCCAACCACTATTGATGTCTATACCAAGAGCAACCCCATACTCCAATGGCATTAGAAACAGAGAAACTAATCTTTTTGACAAAACCACCACCAATACTTGTAAATCAAACAAAAACGAAACTAAATAAAGATATTAGAATCTAGTGCGTAATAGATATAATAGTATAACCCAGAGTCATCTCTTTTTCTCTTCCAACCATAGCCGATTAATTTCATTTTTTTCCTCTCTATCACAACCATCTTCATCATCTCCATCTAATTTAACCATGAAATTTTCATTTGCTCCCTCAATTTATAATTTTGGAAATTTTGTTTATTTAATATATGCAAATTATAATACGAGAAGAAATAAACAAGGGGGCTGATAGTTAAGTACCACGGAAAGAGAGAAATAGACAAAAAAATAAACACTTCGAGTAGGTTTGCATGGTGGTGTAGTTGATGGGTGGAAAAGAATGTGGGTTGTAGGTAGGAAGGAGAGAATCATAAGAGGTAGAAAAAAAAGAAGGGAAAGAGAAAAGAAACTACTGTTAATTAAAGTAGGGTTGGGGATGATGATGAATTGTTGCAGGTTTTTATATTTTCTTTTAGTTTTGGTTTGGTTTTTGTATCTCATATATGTGGTAAATTATCTATTAAGTAGAGGGTATTGTAGTCATTTTATTGAATTGAGGGAGGTTAGTATAATTTTCTAAAATTGGGGGAAGCTAAGTAAAATTGTCAGAAACCTCAAGGGAGGTTTTTTAAATTATCCCTTTATTTTAATTTTCTTTATTTTTTTATTTATTTATGTTCAATTTTTGCGTTGTATTTAAAAGAAAAAGTCTTTGTTTACCAATCTTTTTAGGGATAATTGGAGAAACCTCCTTGAGATATTTAACAGTGTCACTTAGCAACCCCAAACTTTAAAAAACATTACTTGCCTCCGCTATTTTAAATTTTTGTAACATTTACATCGCATTTCAAAATGGAATATTAAAAAAGAGGATAATTTCAAAAACCTACATTAAGGTTTCTGACAGTTGCATTGGCCTCCCTCGAGATTTAATAAATTTCAAATACCTCCCTAAATACTAATTAGCTTGTAACAAGTCAACCTAGTTCAAATAAACAAACAATAAAAAATTTGTTTCAAGAGAAGACAAGGTGGCTCCACGCAAATGCCCCTCATATATTACATTAGTTAGTTAATTTGGTATAAAAGTATAAATTATTATTTTAATGAAGTCAAAGGTAAGGGTTGAAAGTGCAAATGTTGGCAAATACAAGGCATCAACTTGTGCAATTATTTGCAACCGCTCTTTGCAACAGCTACTTCTATGAACACTTATATAACAACAACAACAACAACAAACAATTGGTGAGCATAAAATATGCAATGGCATGTTATGTTTTCCAATTTATGCATAATCGGACATATTATTTTCATTTGAAGGGCTATTATTTGGCATGACCAAGAAAAAATTAAGAAATATGCAACTAAGTAGCAACAATTCCAAACTTGAACACCAGGGAAAGTCTTTCCTATTATCTTAATTAAGATGCTCATAATCAGCAGATTGTTTATAAGAATTTAAGAGCAATTTTCCTCCATTTGAAACCCACTCACATCTTTGGCTGCAGAATCGCTCAAATTCAAGCTCTATTTCTCTCCAAAACTGTTCATTTTTAGATTCTTTATCTCTCAAGTTTGATTTAATTTAGCTTTTTATCAAGCATATCAATCATAAAATGGCATTTAGAATTGGCAACCTCTTCTCGTGGCAAGTTTGAAGTTCCCTTTTTAGTTCTAAATTGCATTTATTTCTATCAATTCAATTAATTAGTGGTCTAATTGATTAAGTCCATGTAATTTCCAAATACCTTGTAAGCTTTACAGATAATTAATTCATTGCACTGGTTTGATGTAAGCATTGGGCCCCACCTTCTTGAGAGGGGAGGAATCTGAAATTTTGAAACCTCAAATGAGGCTAGTGCAACTATTAGAAACCTCAAGAGAGGTTTCTGAAATTATTCCTTAAAATAACTCGTTTGAGAGCGAGAATATAATCTTATTTGAAATTTGTCCTTTTCTTATTCTCTCTTAATTGTACACTTGCTGTTAAAAAAACACACACACACACACACACACACACACACACACACCTCCCCAACAATTTTATCTCTTTAAATTTTGTAAACTTGGTCGATATAGTTCTTTGAAGAAAATTTGGTAATGGGGTGTGTGACCCTTTAATGGAAGAAATATTGAAAATATTCTAATTATAAATAATTGACAATATTCATAAAAATAACTTGAAATATTTCACAATAATGAAAATATCTTTTTACGCCAGCTGGAAAGCAATATTTTTTTTCCAGAGAACAGAACAATATGGCCAATATAAAAGAATAATTACAAATTATTGGAATATAACACAAGTTAAAAACGAGAATACTTGTATAAGGCATAAGAATGCGATTTTGTCTTACTATTTTTTTTTTATAAATAAGTATTTTATTTATTTTAAGGAAATTTTGGCAGAGTTTCCCCATATAAATGAACGAAACTCCCTGCCAACAAACCTAAATTCAAGAAAAATTTCACATGGCACTTGCTACATTCAAACTCTTTCTCCAGCAGCGATAAATTCCTCTCAGGAATGCAACGTATATATTAAACTACTTGGGTGTGGATGGAAGTTCTACTCCCAAGCAACAAGGTACCTTAGCTCTTTCGAAGGGAGGGGAGATCAATCCTGTCCAGTCTAAAGGCCTCTCGAGATTGAGTAGGGAGTTCCGAGAACTGATGATAGGTTCTAGTACAGCGTTCTTCACAGCCAATATTAGATAAGCCATCCACCACTTGATTACTTTCCCGAAAACAATGGGAGATGCTAACAAAATGGGATGACAGCTGAAGGAGGGACCGGATTTCCGTGTCAATACTCCATGGGCAGTGTGTTGCTCACTGCAGGACTTGAACGAGTACCAAAGAGTCCACTTCTAGTTGCACTCTCGCATATCCACATGAAATGCACAAGTTAACCCCAAATAGAAGGGCCTTCGCCTCAGCTTGGATACTAGTACAATGTCCAAGGAATGTGGAGAAAGCGAACAGGAGCCGCCCCTCACTATTACGCAATACACCACCCCCTCTAGCCCGTCCAGGGTTGCCTCTAGAGCAGCCATCCGTGTTGAGTTTAAGATGACCCGGTATCGGCCTCAACCATTTCACCAACTTGAACAAATCCGGTTTCCGAAGAGAGATAAGAGAAGCATAGAAAGCGTGCCATGTCGGGAAGACCCAAGAATGTCTCGGGACTTCAGGTTGAAAAGATGCCATATATCATCAAGAATAAACCCACAAATAGCAGTAGGAGCGTGAACTTTGTCATCAAACTGCGCCTTATTCCTAGCCTTCCAAATGTTTCAGCAAATCAAGGAAGGGATGATCTGGTGGGCAAACTGTACAAACGCATTTTTACCTGAGGAGAACCACCAACTGGCCATGTGACCCCGTACAGAGGCACCCACATACAAGACCCCCGCAAGAGAGCCAAAAAATTTTCACACCGCAATGGCTACCTCGCCCCCCACAAAAAATATGATCGAGAGTCTCAACCGTAGCCTCAGTACAACAAAAACACTTTGAGGGGCCATATATACCAAATTTACATACCGTAGAGTCTAATGTCAGCCGGTTTCGCAGTAGTCGAAACATGAAGAAGGAGATTTTTAGTGGAATAAAGGGATACCACACCCTAGAGAAGATAAAAGACCACGACATATGATCACGCACCAACTCGAATGCCGTGTTTAATGTGAAGATCCCGGACTGAGAGGGTGCCCAAACCATAACGTCCTCCTCGTTCTCCTCAATCCTCAGGAGAGCAAACCGGCTAATCTCGGCTACTATGTCAGCAAGCATCCTGACGTGCGCGGGGTATACATATACAATAAACTCATCCAAAATCAAGTTTTACATTTATAATTTTTAAATACCCCACACGCGATTTATCGTAAGTATACGAATTATGAGCGAGTATAGGTTATTAAGGGTCGATCCCACATGGAAGATTGCAATTACTGGTGTTTTTCGAACTTCTTTATTATCTAGTCTATCATAAATATAAAATTAATAAAAATAACACTAGAAAACTCCTAGAGATATGGAATTCCTTACTACTCTTATAAATGAAGTTACCGGTTAAGTTAATGTTATTATCTTGGCTAGTTATGACGTAATTTCCTAATGTATGTCAAACCTACTCTGTAGTGAATCAACTATACTTGTAGTTAAGCCATACATACTCTTGTGGTTATGATATTAATTACAAGTTCATTTCTTCTATGAAATTACATGAAACAAGTCACTAAAGCCACAAAGGTATACCTCTACTCTCGTGAGTGTACTACCTAGATTTATCACTTCCTTGAACTAGTATTAAATTTCAATTCTCATTGCAAACTTAACACCTTTAGATAATCACAATTAATGGCCAGTTAATCATGATTAGATAGGCAAAAGTGATAAATAACTTGCTCAAAATAATATCACCAGGTAGCCAAATAAATATCAGAAACAAAATATAGCAAGTTCAACCATAACTCTAGGCATAAACTTTAACTAAATATGATAAAAACAAACACCAAACTTTTATTGTAGTTAAACATGAATTCAAATACAAAAGAGAAAGTAGTAGAAGAGATATCACCCTTGCCACATGAGATCAACCTCTCCATCTTTGCTCCTCAATGTTCATCCAAATCTAGTTACAAATACAAAAAGGATAAACTACTCTACGTATACTATACTAATGAACTAAGTAAAACTAGTGAAAGCTATATTTTTGGTGAGTTTCTCTAGCCTTCCAAAGTTATTAAAATGGTTCTCCAAGGCAGCTATTTATAGAGAAATTTCTTGCAAGAAACAAGGTGTTAAATCATGTCTTGAGCCCATAAACAAGTTAAAATGAGTTGTAAAGCTTCTTTTGCAGCTGTCTTGGGCTGTTTCCATTGATATTCTTGCAGGAAAAATGGGCCAAAAAGCTTGTGTGAATAAAATGCAATTTTCTGAGCAAGTTGCAGCCGCAATTGAGGAATACACAACTTGAGAAAACGCGGCTTTATGCCACGTTTTCACTGAGTCACGTTTTCGCTTCTGTGCATTTGATATTATTTCAACTGTCTTTTGCTCGATGATGGAGGCCGAACTAACTCTTGTGTAAAACATAGAAGTTTTAGCCCTTTGAGTTAGCTTTCCAATGCCTCAAGAATCATCCCATTTGGAGCTCTCTAGACTGAGATATGACCAAAATACCAAAGACTGATTAGATCTCTGTTTTCAACTTTGGACAACTGAGTTGAATTTCGGTATTTCAACTTTTGGACTATGAAAATGGCTGAATTAAACTTTGATGTATTCATACCAAATGTAGATATGTTTAGTTTCAAAATGGTATAAAGATCATTTCAATCCAATGTATGTAACCCAAGATATAGCTAAAATACCAATAGATGTCAAAACTAACTTTTGTTTGATTCTTTTGTCCTCAAATTGCATTTCTCCTTTTACACTTCATATTTTATTTTCATCACTCTAAATCATTATCAATCATCCAAATATCTTCTCAATGGTCTCCATTTGATGATTGAATCATTAAACCTGAAAAATATGAAATTTTTACCATAAAAATCCATAGAAATGCAATTTTCACACTTTAACCACAAAATGCATATTTTCACTAGAATCTTACTTAATTATTTATAAAACTAAATAAAACACACCAAAACTAACTAATAAAATACACTAAAAATATGTAAAATATACTCTTATCACATCCACACCGACAGTAGTTGAGAATTCCATCCGCCACTTATAAAGAAATCAGAGACCCTGTGATCCGATACACTTTCTAACCGTGAGGACAAAGGCCCAGAACCCAGCCAGTTGTCGAACCAGAAATGTGAGTTCCCAGAGTGAATAACAAAAGTGATGTGTCACTCGGCCAAATTCCGCACCTGGAGCATCCTACGCCACGTGTTTGAAGCCCTTACTGAGGCCCCTACCATACCTGGATGTGCATGAGTAACATACTTAGCCATCATTAAATTAGCCCAAAGGGTCGAATTCTGTCGAAATCTCTACCATAACTTCACGGAAAAAGCTTTAAGAACATCAGTCATGGAGCATAACCCCACCCCACCCTCCTCCTTGGCAGCACAAAGGTCCCTCCAGCGAATCCAATGATGTTTGACCACATCCTCATCAGATCCCCAGAGGAAATTCGCGAAGAGCCTCTCAATTATAGTCAAGATTGACTTCGTGGGAGATACCACAGCCAATAAATGGAACAGGATAGAGGCCAACACATGTTTTAGAAGAACAATCTTGCCACCAGGTGACAAGAGTCGATTCTTTCAGGAGCTGATCTTAGAGAGCACCGAATTGCTTAAATCTTGAAAGAAGGCTTGCCGCTGCCGCCCCACAAAAAGCCAGCAACCAAGATAACGTACCGGGAACTCCTTTTGAGAGAAACCTGTGATACGCTGAATTATAGCTCGTCTGTTTCGGGGCAACGTCGAGTGAACCATAAAATCACTTTTTGCTGCATTTATACTTTGTTCTGAGACACTTTCATACCTCGCCAACATCTTCATGAGCAATTTCAAGGATGACGACGAAGCACTAGAGAAGATAAGGATATCATCTGCAAATCCCAAGTGAGAAATAGGAGGACAAGACCTAGGAACCTTAAACCCACAAAAACCAGGCCGTGACTGGAGTTGGTTCAACATACAAGAGAGGACCTCAACTCCTAAAATAAACAAGGACGGGGATAGAGGATCCCCCTGTCGGAGGCCTCGCTACGCTGGGAAGAAACCACAAGACATACCATTAATGAGCACTGAGAACCACGGATTGGATATCAGGCGCCAAGTCATATCAATCCACCTTTCACCAAACCCAAATGCACGCAAGACGTTAATCAGGAAGATCCAAGACACCCTGTCATAAGTTTTTGTCATGTCCAATTTCAATGCAACATTCCCTTCCCTATTTTTTCGTCCAATATCCAAAATTACCTCCTGAGCCAGTAAAAAAGTTATCGGCAATTTGACGACCACGAACAAAACCACTTTGATTAGGAGAGATAATGTGGGGCAGTAGTGGGGCCAACTTCTCTGTGAGGATTCGGGAGAGCACCTTGCTGAGAAAGTTGCACAAACTTATAGGCCGAAACTGCGCAAAAAAGCTTGGGTTCTGCACCTTGGGAATTAGCACAATCAATGTCGCCGTGACTCTCCTCGGCACCTCCGCTCCACAGAAAAAATTAACAACCGCATTATAAATATCCTAAGAAATGATATCCCAAGCAAACGTAAAGAATTTCCCAGAATAGCCATCAGGGCCAGCAGCACTGTCCCCATCCATAGCGTGAAAGACACGCCGCACCTCCTCCAGCGACGGGACCTTTTCTAACATATCATTATCAGAAAGCTAAATTATTTTGGGAATAATGGGACCCAGAGCCCATGAAGAGGCAGGCTCAGCTGAGAAAAGAAAGGAAAAATACCAAACCGCCTCTTCACCTATTCCATCTTCCGATGTGATCCAATTGCCCTACTCATCTTGGACCCTGTGAACAATTGATTGCAATCTCCTCTATTTAACTACCGAGTAAAAAAACTCAGTATTCTTGTCTCCCAATTCTAACCGTCGGACTCTCGCTTTCTGCTTCCAAAAATTTTCCTCTACTAACAAACATCGCCGCCATTCTACATTGGCGCTTTGTAATGTCTCCTGAGCTTCACTTGAGCCATCTTCCTCCACCCGCTTCTCCGCCGCAAATACGGCCTCCTCGGCCCTCCTTGTATTACTAAAAATGTTCCTGAAATTCTGCCTATTCTAAGCTCTAACATCCGCTTTTAAGCAAGACAACTTAGTGCAAACTACTTGGAAAGGTGAGCCAGTACATAGTTGTTGCCAGGAGGCCTTAACAACGTCTATGAAGGCAGAATGGGATGTCCACGCATTTAGAAACCGAAAAAGACGGGGCTTCCCATCAACCAACGTAGATACTGAGAACAAGAGGGGAGAGTGATCCGACGGGTCCCTCGCTAGGTGAGACACCAATACCACAAGATTAGCGTCATAACATGAATGATTGAGTAAGAGCCGATCCAGTCGCTTCCATATTCGCGCCCGACCCAAGCGATTATCACACCACGTAAAAGCAGTGCCAGAAAAGTCGGCATCAAACAGCTCCGCGGATGATAGAAATTCTAGGAAATCATGTGCCTTAGAAAGGTGGAAAGGCAGGCCTCCTTTCTTTTCCCCTGCGTCCACCACAACATTAAAATCCCTACCCACAAGCCACGGTCCATGTAAAGGCTTGTCCTCCGCAGGGCACTCCACAATGCTCGTCTCTCCTCCTTCATGCATGCAACATGGACAATGGAGATAGTCAAAGGGACTGGAAAGCTATTATGGGAAACTAGAAATGAAGCATGCTGTTCCCCCTCACCCACCAATACCAGATGAAAAAGCCCATTATAGAACACCCATATAGAGTCTGAAGTATTACATACTACATTATCGAAACGGAGCCTATGCCTGAAAGCATCCGCAAGCATACTACTAACACGGGTTTCACAAACTGCTAGAAGCTGAATGTGATTTAGCGAAATAATTTTTTTAAGCCGTCTAAAGTAAGAAGGTTTAGACAAACCTCTTATATTCTAGAAGAGAGAATTAATCATCAGACAACACTTGGAAGGAATTCTGCGATTTGGGTACCGAAGAGCACAAAGTTCTATCTGAAGGGGCGATTGAGCGATAGTCCTTATGTCGACGAACCATCTGGAGAGAGTCATCCCGCTCACACAAAGCATTGTTGGAAACTAATGGCAGTACCACCTCTATAACCGGCTGGCCTCTTAGGGAGAGGTTCCCTACTGATGAAGGCAGCCCTACCACGATCCATTCTGCCCCTGGTTCACTCGATTCAGCCCCGACGAAGACAGGCCGACACCCCTCCTCCACCTCCGCTTATCTACTCATTTTGCTAGCCCCCAACCCAGTCACAGCAGTTATCGTAACGGTAAAAGGTGGAAGAGACGGAACAACCACCTCTGCTACTGTGAGAGTACCATGGTGACCCGTCGTCACCTCCAAAGAGATAATCTCGCTCATGGTAGCAGATGTTACTGCTTCAGGAGTAGCAGAGAACCTCTCGTGGCCACTCACCAAAGAAGGAAGCCCATCATGGACGACAGCCTGCCCATCCTCAGCGCAGACAACAGGCGTTCCTCCAATCAACAGTAGACCGTGGTGAGGGTTAAGCGAGACCTCCAGTGATTTAGGTGCAAGGAGAGTCCCTGTTGCTGCAAGAGATTTTGCCCCAGACATCTCCATACCAGGACCCAGGTCCGACACTTGGGCCGTGACATCCACCTCACCAGAAACAGCCTGAGGAGCTGCGTCACTGATAGGTTGTAATTTTATCAGCTATTTTATTATTAATTGCTCTTATTACCTGATCCGATGTGGATTAATTATTGGATTCTACTCACTTTTAGTATTTTGCACTTATTTCAGGGATTAGAACGAAAATATGATAACAAGTGCCAAATTTTACAGGAAAAAAGTCCAAGCCATAGAGCTTATCCTAGGGGCATTGTTGGCAAAGAAAAACTTTTGGCCATTTTAGTAATTGCTGAAGAGGGAAGGACGAGGAGGGCTTCTCTTCTTCCTCTGTGGAGCCGTCGAAGGGGGCAATTCTGAGAGAGAGCAATTAGAAAAAGCATTAGAGTAGTAGAGACTAGATATTAGATAGCTTTCCTTTGACTTTTCTTCATGATATATTAGTAAGGACTCTTGATAGCATTGGCTATCGGATGTCAGGAGGCAATTGGGATGAATTGAAACATTCCCTGGAGCCTAGCTTTGGACTTTTCCTATGATTGTTTAATTAATTGATTGTTTTGAATCCGGATAATTAGTTAATTTGATAATCTATTGTCAATTGGGACGTTAAATCCGTAATTGTTTAATTGTCTCAAAATAGTGATAACTGGCATGATTGGATTTGTGTCAGGGGAATACGCGGGCTAACCTAAAATAACCATGACAGTGTGTTATTTGGTTAGAATAGGGCTCCTCTAGTACGTAAGGCAATTGAGGAATTAAATCTTACGGGCGTACCTAGGATTATTTCTCAATTAGAGCAGTGGGTAACGGGCATACCTTAATCACCGACACAGTAAAGAGAGGTTGACTGTCATCGCTTGTTTGGCAGTTATAACCTATTTATTGGTAAATAATTGGAATTGGCTTTGCATCGATGATCAATTAGGTGAACCATTGCTGAAGTTATTTCTTGGCTAGAGCCTTAATTATTATCCATTTGATTTTAGTAATTTATTATTTAATTTTTACTAGTTTCATAGATTTTATTTGAATTTCTTCGATTGTCACCTTCTGCACAAAAACACCCCCTTTGTTACTGTAAATTTGAAAAGAAACAGTTACACCCAGTCCCTGTGGATTCGACCCTGCTTACCACTATCTACAGAAATTAACTTTAGTTGAGCAGGTATTTATTATTGCACAGCTTTCGACAACCTGTCAATTTTTGGCGCCGTTGCCGGAGACTGGCGTTATTATTTGTTTCTTTTTAAATTCATTTTTGTTCTAACTTTCTGGTACTTTTCAAGTGTATGCCTCGTTCTTCTCGTACAGGTGAATTAATTTTCGATCCCGAGGTAGAGAAGACTGTGCGTAGGACAAGAAAAGAGACCAGACAACTCAGAGAGGAGCACTCCAGTGCTGCATCTCAGAGACCTGAGTCAGAAGTTGAACCAATAGATTCGTTTGGTGACACTTCGAGTGAATCTGACGAGGAGGAAGGCACCATGACTAATGCACGAACAATAAGGGAGTTGGCTGCTCCTGATTTAAATCAGCAGCCTTTATGCATTACTTTCCCCACTTTAAATGATAACACTCCATTTGAATTAAAATCTGGTCTAATTCATCTTTTACCATCTTTTCATGGTTTGCTAGGTGAAGAGCCATATAAGCATTTACAAGAATTTGATGTCGTGTGCAACAGTATGAAACCTCCGGGAATCACAGAAGAGCAAATAAAAATGCAGGCATTCCCATTCTCATTAAAGGACTCAGCAAAATATTGATTGTACTACCTATCATCAGGTAGTATCACCATGTGGGACCAGTTGAAGAAAAAATTTTTAGATAAATATTTTCCTGCGTCTAGAGCTGCGAGTTTAAGAAAAGAAATTTGCGGTATCAAGCAGCATCCAGGAGAGTCGCTTTATGAGTACTGGGAGCGGTTCAAGAAATTGTGTATTAAGTGCCCTCAACACCAAATAAGTGAGCAGTTACTTATACAATATTTTTACGATGGGCTACTCTTCAAAGACAGGAGTATCATTGATGCTGCGAGTGGAGGGGCACTGGTAAACAAGACCCGTCGAGCAGCATGGGAGCTTATTGAAGGAATGGCGGAGAATTCGCAGCAGTTTGGTATGAGGGAAGATGTCCCAACGCGTAGGGTAAATGAGGTAGAAACATCCTCCATCCAGCAACAAATTTTTGAATTGACATCCTTCATGCGACAATTAGCTGTAGGAAATGCCTCACAGGCCAAGGTGTGTGGGATTTGCACTGATATGGGTCACTCTATGGACATGTGTCCAATGATGCAAGAGGAGAGCGCAGATCAAGTGAACATGACAGGTCACGCCCCCGCACCAAGAAGGTCATTTGATCCCTATTCAAGTACCTACAACCCTAGTTGGAGGGACCACCCTAACCTCAGCTATGGAGGGAACAGGTAGACTAATTTCGTGCTAAATAAGTAACCAGGGTACCAGCAGCAGTACCAACCCTGACCACCTCCGCCCCCAAGCTCTGGTCCATCTTTGGAGGAGATGATGAAACAACTGATAGCAACCATCTCACAAAATCAACAAAGGACGGACTCCGAAATGCAGGACATAAGAAATCAGATGAGTCAAATGGCCACAAAAATCAACCGTCTGGAGTCTCAAGTAAATGGAAGATTGCCTCCCAACCTAAACTAAACCTGAAGAACGTAAGTGCAATGACTTTAAGGAGCAGGAAAGAAATTCAGGGGCCCAAACTCGTGACTCCAAAGGATAAGGACGAAGAGAAGATTGAGAAAGAACTTCAGACAGAGAATACAAACACCAAAAATCCAATGGTACTCCCTGACCTGATCATAGACGTTAAAACTAATCCCCCTCCATTTCCTTGCAGGTTGGAGAAACCGAAGTAGGACAAAGAAAAGGAGATCCTAGAGGTGTTCCACAAGGAAGAGATCAATATCCCCTTATTAGATGCCATCAAACAAGTGCCGAAGTATGCAAAATTTTTGAGGGACTTATGTGTCAACCGAAAACGGTTGAGGGGAGACGAAAGGATCATTGTTGGGGAGAATGTGTCAGCAGTTCTTTAAAGGAAACTTCCACCAAAGTGCGGGGATCCAGGTAGGTTTACTGTCCCATGTAAGATTGGTAATACTCTGATTAGGAATACCCTGCTAGACTTAGAAGTATCGATCAACGTAATGCCTAAATCTATGTATGCTTCTCTGAACCTCGGTCCATTAAAAAAATCGAGCTAATAATTCAATTAACTGACCGAACAAATGCATACCCTGATGGGTTGGTAGAGGATGTGCTGGTTAAAGTTAATGAATTAATATTCCCGGTTGACTTTTATATACTTGACATGGATGATGATCATTTCCCTGACCCCTCCTCTTTGCTACTAGGTAGGCCCTTTTTTAGCACAGCACAGACAAAAATTGACGTTAATAAGGGTACATTGTCTATGGAATTTGATGGAGAACTAGTCCACTTTAATATTTTTGATACAATGGAACATCCTGTTAACTCTCACCCTGTGTTTGCTATTCATGCTATTAATCTCTCTATGCAAGAATTTTCTGACTTTGCTTGTAGGGATAAATTCAAATTTACTGAGAACAAGTATAAGGGAATGAAAGCACTGTATGAGGTGAAAAGGAATAGAAAATTAAGAAAAAAGGTTGCACTCAAAGGCTATTTGGATCTTCGAGGAGGGCCACCGATTTTCAGGAAAATTGAGTTACACCCAAATTGAAGAGTAGTGTTCAATATCTAGCCAAAAACATTAAAGAAAGACGCTCATTGGGAGGCAACCCAATTGTTGCTTTTAATTGTTTGTTTGATTTCGTGTGATAGTTTAAATATGTTTTCCTTGATTTTGAATGATTTCGGGTTTCAATTTTCGTTTTGATGAATTGTAGGTGTCCTTCTGTCATGACGCGCCCGCGTCATGACGTATAGAGAGCTCATGGTCAGAATCGTCAGAAAGCATTCCTGTCCTCATGACGCGCCCGCGTCATGTCATATGGAGAGTTCCAAATTCCGTGCCTTCATGACGTGCGCGCGTCACGTTCGTGGGAAAGGTAAGTATTCAAAAAAACTCAAGAACGATTATTGATTTTCTGTTAATCTCTACTTTTGAATTCCAGAAATAAATTTTGTCAATAATAATAAAAAAAAAAGAGATGATATATGTTAAAAAAAATTTCAAAAAAAAAGAAAAAAAAACACAAATACTATTTTCTTTTTCTTTTCCTTTCTTTTCTTTTCTTTTTCCTTCTTTCTTTTCTTCTTCTTTTTTCTTTCTCTTTTCTTTCTTCTTCTCTCTACTGTTTCCTCCTCTCGATCAATCGAATCCCTTTTGCTCGCCGCCATCTCCCTCGCCTCTTCGCTCTTTCCAACACCAGCTCCACCTCACTCCAGCTCACCTCAACCGCACTAGCCCGGCTCCCTCGCAGCGCCGACGAAGCCACCACCACGGCTGCGCGACTCCAACTCGTTTGAGCTCTGCCGTCTGCAGCTCCACCTTGCGCGCTCCACCGCCATCTTCACCTCCACCGGGCGCCGCTCGCTCCTGCTCCACCTTTGACCGCCGCTGTTTTCATCGACACCGCCGCAACCCCTCACGCGATTCCAGCACAACTGACACCTACTACTGTCCCATTTCGTCTGGCTACTATCTACGGTGGAGGTAATTGGAAGTTGCCCCCCCCAATTTCTTAATGTTGATTGGCGCTGCCTGGGTTGCTCAATAGTTGATGTTGTTTGACTGTTGGAGGTTATTTCCTCAATTGTGTGATTTCCACCAGTGGTATTGGTTGGAGTATTTACTTCCTTGAAGTTATTAACTTCGTTCGGTTGGACACCTGGTTGTCTGTTGAGGTTTTGTGATTGGGTTGTAATTTTTCAATTTCTGAAATGCTATCACTGGTATTGCCATATAATTGGGGCCCTTGTTACGATTTGACTACATTGGGTGGCACTTGAATCTTCTCGTTGACATTGGTAGAGTTTAATGGATTAGTCGGCGACAAATTGGCTACTGACTTAGGTTGCTATTTGGGTGAGTTGAAACACTGCACTTGTTTGTTATATTGGAAGGCTTCTATACCATTTACATTGCTTATTCAAGTTGGGTGCATCTAATTGAATTGCTGGGAAATATTCTGACCATTGCTTTTAATTGCTAAGTTTGTTGAAGTTTCTTTTGAGATTCTGGTTGAATTATTTTTGAAGTTGCCTGATGAATTGGGAGACATTATTAGAAATTGATCTGCTCTGATATTACTCTGTTGGTGGCAGATTCTTTTTCTTGGGGTTGGATTAACACTTGGGGCTAGTGCTTTACTACTGTTCTACTCTACTATAATAATTTCATTGATTTTGGACTACGTTTTGCACTAGTGGTACTGGTTGGGGTATTTTGACTAGCATTTGTTATTTTCAATTGGTTGGCTACCTGATTATGATTGTACGGTTATTCTCCTATTTCTATACTGCTATTGCTGGCATTGCCGCTTTTGAGTTGAGAAATTAACTGTCTACTTGGAGGTTTTGTTGAGATTTTGGGTGGACAGAGTTTTGCATTTGCTGGTTGAATTGAGTTAAGATGTCTCAGCACTTGGGTGCATACTTTCGCCACATCGATTTTCCTCCACTATTCCCGTCTACCCCTTCGCCACTCGAAAGGAAAGTTTCATTGTTCTCTTCATTTTAATTACTTTATTACCCCCATTGAGGACAATGTAGGATTTAGGTGTGAGGGGAGCAGTTATGGTGTTAGTTTTTCTAGTTCTTAGTTTTCAGACATTTTTCTTTTATTTTCAGTTTGTTATTTGTCTAGTTTTCGCTTACTTTTTGTCATTTATCTGTCTAGCTCTCCTATGACTGCCAAGTTTGATGTTGGATTGTTGCCTCTATTTCTGCTATTGCCAAATTTTAATAATAAAAGTGTATCAAATTAATGTGGTTGAATCCAAAAACATCTCTTTTGTGAATATCGGACTGCTTGACTCTTTTGATTTCTTTGTTAACTTTTCTAGGCATAGGGAAAGACTATTGGCGTTTTAATGCGAATTGGTCCAATATTGACTCTAGTTCTCCATATTTGGCAATAATGAGGCGAGCTGCTCCTATTTTTGGTTTTTAGTGTTGTTATTTTGCGTTTTTCCGTTGTTTGGCTGTGAATAAGCTTGACTGTACTCCGCTATTAGTTACTACTGAGTAACTGAGGATCTGCACCTAAAAGTATCGATTCTCGCGTCAAAAAGTAACTTTCTATGAGTACGTGGTCGTATAGCGATAGAAGCTGAGTAACCGGACTCCTTTATCTAAAAATGTTGGAGCTGACGTCAAAAGGCTCCAATGGCTAGAAACTAAGTCTTTTTGTGTTATTATTATTATAAAAAAAGGGGAATGAAAAAAATGAAAAAAAAAAGAAGAGAAACAAACAAAAAAAAAGAGAGAATAAATAGTGCAGATTGTGTTAGTGTGTTAAAGGTCAGCTTGCTGATTTATGGACTTAATATGGAGATTCTGGTTAATATTTGAACCATTTGCTGATAAATGTTGTGCGTCATTTCTTTTTCTTAGATTAGTTAACTTGGAATTGAAGGAGTTTGTGGTTTCGAAACTAATCGGGGTGATGTTTCTCGGATTTCAATCACTAGTGCTCGACATATGGTTTTTCTTGATATCTTGGCAATTTGGCAGATAGAGCAATGACCATTATCAAATTTTGGTGTCTGTGTACTTTCTTATGCTTGAGGGCAAGCATGGTTTAGATGTGGGGGGAATTGATAGGTTGTAATTTTATCAGTTATTTTATTATTAATTCCCCTTATTACCTGATCTGATGTGGATTAATTGTTGGATTCTACTCACTTTTAGTATTTTACACTTATTTCAGGGAGTAGAACGAAAATATGATAACAAGTGCCAAATTTGACAGGAAAGAAGTCCAAGCCACAGAGCTTATCCCAGGGGCATTGTTGGCAAAGAAAAACTTTTGCCCATTTTAGTAATTGCTGAAGAGGGAAGGACGAGAAGGGCTTCTCTTCTTCCTCTGTGGAGCTGCCGAAGGGGGCAATTCTGAGAGAGAGCAATTAGAAAAAGCATTAGAATAGTAGAGACTAGATATTAGATAGCTTTCCTTTGACTTTTCTTCATGATATATTAGTAAGGACTCTTGATAGCATTGGCTATCTGATATCAGGAGGCAATTGGGATGAATTGAATCATTCCCTGGAGCCTAGCTTTGGACTTTTCCTTGTTAGCTTTTTAGTAGCTTTCTCTTCGTATGTTGAAGACAAGGGAAACCCAATTGATAACTTCCTGTATCTCGCTTACCTTCTTGATTGAAATGAGTTGAACTCTCACGAATCAGCAACAATGGCCGTGACTGTCTCTGCAATTTTGTGTGGGTTTTTCGTATCAAACATGAACTAATTTTATCACTCTAATCAAGGAGCAACGAAGGCTTTGGTTCGCCTAAAAATTGTGAGATCGATTTTAATTTTATATTTTTCTTTTATTTATTGGTATTCGCATATTTCCTGGTTACAGTGCTTATGATTGTTTAATTAATTGATTATCTTGGATCCGGATAATTAGTTAATTTGATAATCTATTGTCAATCCAGACGTTAAATCCGTAATTGTTTAATTGTCTCAAAATAGTGATAACTGACATGATTGGCTTTGTGTCAGGGGAATACGCAGGCTAACCTAAAATAACCCTGGTAGTGTGTTATTTGGTTAGAATAGGGCTCTTCTAATACATAAGGCAATTGAGGAATTAAATCTTACGGGCGTACCTAGGATTATTTCTCAATTAGAGCAGTAGTTAACGGGCGTACCTTAATCATCGACACAGTAAGGAGAGGTTGACTGTCATCGCTTGTTTGACAGTTATAACCTATTTATTAGTAAATAATTGGAATTGTCTTTGCATCGATGATCAATTAGGTGAACCATTGCTGAAGTTATTTCTTGGCTAGATCCTTAATTATTATTCATTTGATTTTAGTAATTTGTTATTTAATTTTTAGTAGTTTCTTAAATTTTATTTGAATTTCTTCGATTGTCACCTTCTACACAAAAACACCCCCTTTGTTACTGTGAATTTGAAAAGAAATAGTTACACCCAATTCCTGTGGATTCGACCCTGCTTACCACTATCTACAGAAATTAACTTTAGTTAAGCAGGTATTTATTATTGCACAGGCTTCGACAACCTGTCAGTCACACCCAGTCAACATGTTGTCCGCCGAGCCCCCAGTCTCCTGGACCGAAGGAGAGGCCACATTCCACATCCGTTTGGGTCTGAACTCCATCTTAGGAGGATGCCTAGCTTCTTCCGTATCTCTTCCCACCTTTAGTGGCCTCAATGCTGGCTGCAAGACGTGACATGCATCCACCAAATGGTCTTGGTGATAGCAGTGTGAGCAATAGCTGGGCAAATTTTCTGGCAGCAGCTCTTGCTAGTAGCCTTCGTGAACACCGTTCTCAATCCAAAGCCTAGAAGGTAGAGGCTTCAGCAGGTCTACTTCCACGCAGACCCTCGCCACACTAGGTCTCGAGACAGCCATGGTTGCGGTATCGACCAGTAGAGGGACACCCACCACACCAGCAATCTGGAATAACGCTTCTTTATGGAAAAAATGCAGAGGAAGCTTGGGTAACTGGAACCACACCGGAACCACTGACGGTTCACGATCAACATGGAATGCTGGTGACCATTTGAAGATCCTCATTGAGAACCCCTGGACGTACCATAGCCCCCTGGACCAAAATCTGTGAAAGTCTGCTTCATTTTGGAATTGAAATAGGACATGGCGGGCATCAAGTAATCCAATCGAAGCTACTTAACGCAAGTCGAGCTTGAGAAGGAACCTCCTAATCTCCTCCAACTTAGGCCGGCCTCTTGAGAATTTACCCACTAACGCAAAACGATATGGTGCAGCAAGTATGTCAAGGGAGGTTTGCGAGAAGAGAACCACTGGTTCTCCTTTATGAGTAGTCGAGGATGTGTGAATGGAGAGCTGTGGTGTGGATGAGTTGTTGGAAAAGAGTTCCGCAAATGACTTCCGGAGAAAGGTTGGAGAAGAAGGGGAGTGCCCCCCAGCAGGGGGCTGAAGGGCTGCCATGGCAGCACACCCGAACTGCCCTAGCCGTTGCAATCCTTAGAACCGTCCGTGGCAAACAGCACACTATTTTCTAATGAACTTAAAAAACAGATGGATGAAGTAATTTGGGAAAAAATTATTATCATGAAGATGATGATTGCTAGTGTTTGAACGAGGTAGAGATGATGGGCTGATGATTATACTTGGAGGCATGAACTAGCAGCCAAGGCGTTGAACGAATTTTGAACTTAGTTTGAAAGAGGCAATTTATCAAACAGCTGATGGGTTATAAAAAACCTTTATTATTTTGCATGATTTCCAAAGATAGCAGCCCGCAAAATTTTTGCAACAAAGATATTTTGATGAAACTATAGTAATGAACTCACCAGAAAGTTAAATCTCACGATCGACTCAATCCAAATGAACAGAATAATAATTGAAACTTTCAAAGATTAGAGACTAGGCTTATTTGAAACTTCAAAGAATTGAGATAAGAATAAAGGAATTGAGATTGCATCTAGTCAATTAAGCCCATATCAATCAATAATGGACGTCAAAGACATATGGATTTCGGGAATCCAAGAAGATGATGAAGAAGCCGAGGCTATCTGGAATCAAGAAATTTTAGCTATCAAATTCAGTCTTCAGTTCACCAGCACAAGCAAGAATATTAAATTCCCATGGAACTCGATAGAATTAAAGTTTTTAATTAAAGTTCACCAGCATTAAGAGAGCAATCTAAAATTTTTATCACGACAATCGAATCCCAAAACGTCGAGCTGTTACTGACCGAAATTACCCCCTTAAATTAGAGTTTGGTAGCACTCTAAAATTTTTACGCGAGGAGAACCACCAACTGTGGTTGATGTAAATGGTTAAATGAATCTAGAGAAGAAATGTACCCAAGATTCCAATCACTTCTTTCCTTGCTTGTGGTTTTAGTGGCAATGGTATAGGTGACAAGGAGTGCAAATTCTTTAATGGCTTATGAATAGCTGGAAAGCAATACAAATAAGCTTATATATAGTTTCTAACATTTGTATTCTCTAGTTTTTAGGCCATCTGAGCCAACGAAAACTAGAAAAATTAGAAATGTAAATAATTTATAAAAATTCTTAAATTAACTCGAAATACTTCATAGCAAAGAAAATAATATTTTTGTAAATGTGATTGGATACAAAATTTTTATAATTTTATTTTGCTCGCATTTTGAGCATGCTTCTCAATCACCTTTTCATATTCCTAACTATCATTTTTATCTCACATGCATTGCATTATAGAATGTACTATACAATTATTTCAAAAATACGTTACCCAAACACACATTCTTTGTATTTTACAAACACTTGCCACTATATTCTGTCCCATCAAAATTTAAAGCTTCATGCTTTTTGTTTCTATTTTCAAATTGTAATTAATATACTCATAATTTTTACTAGAAAGTAAGACAATAAAAGGGCAAATTTGGAATCACATTATATTCTTTCTCTCAAAATAAGTTTTTAATGTTATATTTTGAAATGGGTTGAAAATATTATAAAAGGTTTAAAATAAAAAAATGTAACTAATATTTTTTAAAATTCAGAGGTGTTAAGTGAAATTGTCAGAAATCTCAAAAGAGATCTTAAGGGAGCTTTTTGAAATTATCCCTTTTTTATTCATGTATCTTTTTTGACCTGTTTAACATTGTACTGTTCCAAAACAATTGGCATATAATATATCATATGAATGTGACATGGAGCAAAGGACACATATTACCGGACAAAATAGATCGCGCCTTAAAAGTTTTGTCGCCTTAATAAAATATGTAATTTTATTTTAAGTTATATTAAATAAGTTATCCAAACTGAAATGCATTGAGGTAGCTAGTTAGATTAAATAAATTATCCACAGTACCACACTGGTATGCTTCTCTCCGTTTCATTTCTTTCCCTTCCTCTCATTTCGTCACCAGGGCCATGATAGTGAGCAGATTTAGAGAAAGGGGCCATATGCACATTTCCTTTCGGGTATTCTGCGTGTTACATTACTAGCTTTTCATGTGTGATTCCTGATTCTTTATAACTACATGAAAACAGAAGTAGAATTTAATTTTGATTGACATAAAATGAGGTATTGAGAATTAAAGATTTTGTTAGTAATGTTTGATTAGCAAATGAATGGCCTTGTTTTGTGACTTTTGGTTAGTATTGTGGAGCATATGTATTACAGGATAATAAGAATCCTTCCTGAAACAGTTCCTTTCCTACCTGTTAATAAAAGCTGTTTAATTGTTTACCTGAAAAGGCCCTCAAAGAAAAATGAAAAATAACTGTAACGAAACAAACTAAAATTTCAGCTAATTATTCTTTTCACACTATTGGTTCTCTTTTCTGGTTGCAAAAAAAAAAAAAACAAATTGAATTTTTCATATATTTGGTTACTTATAAATCTCTGTACTCAACACAGAGAATAAAATTTATAATTTCAAATTGCAGAATTCAGCCTTTACTTTTTATTCTCCTTTTTAGGTGATATTATTGATGCATGCACTCACTTGGTAGGGCCTTAATTTAGGGTATGATGATTAAATTCCTGGTTAACGATCATGTATGCAGTCTTCCTATTCGTTCAACAAAAGAAGGGTTGAAAAGTGAATATCGAATTCTCATAAGTAGTGCAAAGCATCACTACTTGAAAATGGACCTCCAATTCAATATGTAGAACAAATGTGGCCGAAAAATATTTGTTCTGTCTTTCAAAAATGTGTTGGGCATTCAATTAAAAGTGCGCATTGGCTAAATACCAAGCATCTTCCTAGTACAATCTCTTCCATCTTTATCGGGGAAATTTTTTTTGTTAAAGATCATGGTTCATTGCTGGGCTAGCCCCAACCTTGTTTATTTTGCCCAAAAAAAAAGTCCGATGAACCTTATATTTAATAGGATCAAACAGAGTTTGGACCTAATCATATGCCCGAATTCAATTATGAGTCAAGTCTGAATTTTACTAGGCTCTAACCTGATTAATACCTGATCCGTGTGTATAAGATATATCTTTTTTTTGTGTATATAATTATGCATATAAGATATATCATTGCATATTAAATGATATATAATATATAATTATGCATATTACAACATAAAATATTAATTATATATATTTCCATTTATAATGATTCATAAATAAAGTATATATCATACTTATTTGCTAGTTTGGATCTAGTCCAATTTGAGTCTGAAGCATGTATTGAAGTGTGAGCTGAGATTGTGCCTCTCAACTTAGGTCCGAACCCGATAGATAAATGATGTATCTCAACATTTATCAATACTAGGCAGTGTAATTACAGACAAATAGAGGAAATAATAATTATCACAAAAAGCAATATTGCATCCTCTTGGAGTTTATTATTGATAAATGATGTATCTAAACGTACCACTGGTCAACTTCTCGCTCGAGTAACACTAAGCTACCGACGTGATGGCTGGTCTGCTGCACGGTCATCTTTGGCTGCTAAGCTAGTCAATTGGTTGTCTTGCTTGCTTGTTGGGTATCAATGGTGTACAGACTCGTACACGTTGAGAATTTTGAACGCTTAGGAATACGAGCCCGGCTTAGCCTCCAAGTCATGCTGTGGGTCATGGAGTATAGTAAATAAATGAACCGTGACACGTACTGGAGACTATAGTATCACAGGAGCTGTTTAGCAAATGAATTTCCGTCCAAGTTTGTCTCCTACCAATACCATCTCAACCCAACACCAATTCCGTCGCCAGCCACTACCTCCGCCACTGGTTCTGGCGCTAGCATTCCTTTTTTTTTTTTTTTTTTTTTTTCTTTCTTCCATTTCTGCCTCCCCTCTCCCCCTCTCCCCCTCTCCTACCCTCTCCCTCTCCCCCTATTCCGCCACCTTCCCCTTCTCCCTTTGCCCGATCTTGGAGTAAGGTTGGAAACTGAAGGAAATTAAACCAAGTTATTTTAGTATTAGTTTCCTAATACGTTTTGGTATCTTATTTGTTTAGTTTCCATATTAGATTAGGAAATCTCATGTCAGTTTCCAAATAAGTTTTGGTTTACAATTATATTTATTTTAGAAAGTTTTAGAACCTATAAATACTACTAGTCTAGTAGGTTATTTGGTGAAGAGATGTGGTGTGGAGAGTTGAATTGAGTCTAGAGATTAGACTTGAGAGAAAAACTCATAGTTGAGATTTGTAAGTTATCGTGAGCGAAAGGCTACGATTTAATATTTGTTTTGAGTTAAATAAATTATTGAATGTTTGTTCTCCTCATCTTCCCACATATTTTTGTATGTGTTAGAACTGCTTTCGCTATGTGCACGGGGATTCTTCATGCTAACAAGTGGTATCAGATTCTAGGCTTTGATCCTGGGGCTCGTTTGTGAAATTAAAATATGGATCCGCATTATTTACCACGTTGTGGTGTATTTATCTTTCATCGTAAAAACAATTTTGAAATTTGGAGATCAATGATGAAGAATTTTTTCAAAAATATTGGAGTTTTGAATATTATCCAAAAGGGGTTCATGGAACCTATAGAAGGCACAGAATTATCAAGGGATGCAGTTGACCAATTAGAGAGGAATAGAAAGTTGAACTATAAGGCAGTATACTCTCTCCATACCAAAGTCCAGTTACATGTAACCAAAAAATTCATACATGTAAAAGACAGCGAAGAAGGCTTGGAAATTTTTAACAAATTCCTATGATCATGGTGAAGAAGAAATTTGTGATGAGGAAGAAGAAAAAGAAGTTTTTGATGAGGCAAAGAAAGAAGAAGTTGTAACAATTGTGGATACACATGAAAATGAAGAAATTGTGATTGAAGAAGAAATTTCGCAAGTGGTTGAGAAAGAAAGTGAAATCATTGATCAAATTAATGATGTGATTGAAGATCATGATGATAGAGAAATAGTTGACATTATCGAAGTTGATGAATTTTTTGAAGAAAAAAAATCAAGTGGACTTGGTGAGGTCAATTGTGAGGTGGACCAATTAATTGAAAATTGTGATACTGCTAAAGTTGATGCAGTTGTTAGTGTGGAAAAAAAAAAAGTAAAAGAAAAACATAGTGATGCTAAAAACACTGGTAGCGTCAACTATGATTTTCTAGTTTTGGGAGATTTTCTTGGTGACATGGATGAATTAAATTATGGAGTATCGAATGGAGTATGGGTGAAAGTGTTTGAATTTTTTGACAAGAGTGATCAAGTCCAGAGGTTGTTTGAGAAGTTCAAGTTTTGTCCACTACCACGGGCAAAGATGAAATTGGACATCAATTACAAGTTGGAACTCCATATCATCTATATAGTGACGGAGTTCTTCATGGAGATTCAAGCCCGTGATGGCAATGGAGATGACAACATTAAGAGCTTAGTTTAAGGGAGGCAATGAAGGAAATTAAACCAAGCTATTTTAGTGTTAGTTTCCTAATACGTTTTGGTATATTATTTGTTTAGTTTTCATATTAGATTAGGAAATCTCGAGTCAGTTTCCAAATAAGTTTTGGTTTACAATTATATTTATTTTAGAAAGTTTTAGAACCTATAAATACTACTAGTCTAGTAGGTTATTTGGTAAAGAGATGTGAAGTGGAGAGTTGAGTTGAGTCTAGAGATTAGACTTGAGAGAAAATCTCATAGTTGAGATTTGTAAGTTGTCGTGTGCGAAAGGCTACGACTTAATATTTGTTTTGAACTAAATAAATTATTAGAGTGTTTGTTCTCCTCCTCTTCCCACATATTTTTTATGTGTTAGATGCTTCGCTGTGTGCACAGGGATTCTTCGTGCCAACAGAAACCTTCCAATTGCCATGTCTTCCTTGTATCCTAGAGATTCCTAGGAAGCAATAATTCCCAAATCCAATTTCGTTGAATCGTTTGTCTATATCAATGTACTTTAGTTGCGATGCACTTTCGATTTTCTTAGGAAAATGGCAAATAAAAGAGAGTAAGGCAAGAGGGAGTGGGAGAGAGATGTCGATTGGTTTGGTCTAAGAGGAGGAATCTACCTTCTACAGCTACTGCTACTATTGCTCTCTAGATCTCTCTATCCAGTGGAAAAATGGACGCAGGGACTAGGGCCTAGTGAGGTGACGATGGAGAGAGAGAGAGAGAGAGAGAGAAGGAGAGTGCATTTTATCTTTGATAGATAGGTTAAAGTAGAAGGGGAAAGGGTAGTAGAGAGGGAGAGTGAAGGGGGAGGGGGAGGGGGAGGGGAAGATTGGGAGAGGGAGAGGGAGAAGAGAAAGGGAAAAAAAAAAGAGAGAAGGCAATGTCTGTTGTTCCGGCGGGGAGAGAAAAGGGAAGGGGGAAGGAAGAAGAAGAAGAGAGGAAAGAAAGGAAAAAAAAAAAGAAAACGAAAATATCTCCGAATTAGAGGAGATATTACATTAGATAGGCTTGGCTTTCCCGGTTTTCGTAGAAGTAAAAAATAAAGGCTTTGTTGGTGGTTCCTGCAGGTTCTTTGTTTTTTTGGGCATGTATCCTTGAGGTTAGGCTTAGTACCTTTCATTGTATTATTTGATTTTCTATAATAAAATTTGGGCTTACATACCATCCTCATGTATGGGATTTGCTGAAAAAAAGAATAGGCCATTAATGGTGATAATGTTAAGGTATTAAGTTTGTAAGGAGAATTAGAATTTAACACCAGTTCAAGGAAGTGTTAGATGTAGGGAGTAGTACATTTATGAAAGTAGAAGTGCACTTTTGTGGTTTTAGTGATTTATTTCATGTAATTTCATAGAGGTAATAAACTTGTAACTAATTTCATAACTACAAGAGTAGGTATGGATTAGTTATAAATATAGTTGATTCACTACAAGAGTAGATTTCACATATATATAAAAAAATTATACCATATTTAATCAAGATAATAACATTCAATTAATTGGTAAATTCACTTGTAAGAGTAGTTTGGCATTATATGATCCTAGGAACTTTCTGCCATTATTTTTACTAATTTTGTTGTTTGTTATAGTGTAGATTTAATTTTTTGTACTTTTGATAGTCTAAATAATAGAAAAGTTTTAGTAGAGCCAATATTTGTCCATTATTCCTTGTATGTTCGACCTTTAATATTCTATACTCAATCACAATACTTGCAAAAAATTGTGTATAAGGTATTTAAAATTTTATAAATGAAAATTTTGATTGTGCATTGATCTAATTTTTATATGTATATCCCACGTTCATCAAGTTAATAACGAGGCTGCAGTAGAGCTCCAAATGTAGGGAAAATTTTCTCTAGACAGGAATAAAATAGATATTTTCTTGCTTATAATTTAATCATTCATGTTGTTATATTTGCGTCGAGAGTTAACAAAATTAAGTACACACCCATTCCTATCTACTACATACCAAGTTTCTTTGCCCATTACCATTTACCTTATTTTACTTAATCTATTCAAATTCACATAGAAATGCTTTTGCAGAAAATGATGAAGACATTATATTATCTAAAAAGTTATTTTAAAAAAATTCATTCATAGATGGAAATACAGGCACCTTACTCATGCCCTCTCGGGCTTTTCTTTCCTAGTATATATTATATAAAAATGAGTTTTAGTCAAGCACATATTTGAATTTCAATCGCATAATTTGTGGTTAGTATTAGGATTTTACAGATATTGAACTTGGCTCACAACACTTGATATAACTTATGAAAGCTTGGTAATTGGATGAAATTACTTTTTTGGGCTGAATTGCGTGTGTTCGATGAATGTGCAATTATTGTATAGTTCTTGTTATTTAATTGCATGCCCTTAGAACCGTTTTTCCCTTTTGTTTTTCCATTTTTGCACTTTTTTCTTATATTTGTTTCTTTTTTCAATCTACAACTTTCGTCTTTTTGTTCTTAATTGTTTGTTACTTTATGTTATGGAATTCCTTTTTAAGAAATTTCATCCTTAATAATTCCATCTTCTTATTTCATTATTGAGATACTTAATTTTGGTGACTTTTTGCTACACTTGTGTATATATGCTTATGCTTGTTTGTGGATTCAAACTGAGCGAAAAGTTTGCCTTTAAACATCCTTGAATAATGGTAAAGTGTTTTTTTTCTCTTAAATGGTAAAGTTACATACCATTTGTTTTCATTTTCTCAAATTCTTAATTGCATGTATAGGTGGTAAACCAACCCACTTAACTAAATTTACCCATATTCGCCCATGTATGAATGGGTATAGGTATCTTAAATTTTTGTATATGGGTATAAATGGGTTACCCAATAATACCCATTTATTAAATGGGTATTATTGGGTAACCCATCAAATCCAATTAACCAATTTAGAATTCTCTTCCCCCAAATCTCTTCTCTTCCCCACCCATTTTTTTTTTCAAAATTTTTATTTTGTCATGATGTTAACTACTTTTGTTTCATTATTATTATTATTTGTTGGTTTTATCTTATTATTTTATTTTATCTTAGTTTGTTAACTTGCTCATTTTTCAACGTAACCAGTTTATGATAAATTTTAGGCTCTTTTCTTATCTTTCTAAAATGAAATTTTAAATTTATATATGAAAATAATGTTAAGGATTCAAAATTTTTGGTTTAAGTTTTATATTAACTTTTATAGTACTTAGTTCAAATTTTTATATTCTTATTATTCAATTATTAAATAATATGTAGTTTTGCTTCATAAAGTATAAATGGAAAAAAATTGGTAATTAGACTTATTGAGCATTACAAGTAAATATTTAAAACTAATGATGGATACAAAAAGCGGTATAAATTGATAACTTAGTTTGCAAAAATGAATTTAAATGAGTTTATAAAAAATTAAAATAAATGGGTTATAAATTGGTAATTGGGTTACCCAATTCATTTTTTAACTTACCCATTTATACCCATCTAATTGGATGAGTATAAATGGGTTGACTCACTTATACCCATTACCGATTTTACTCAAGCCAAATCCGTCCAAGTCACCCATTTTGACACCTCTAATTGCAGCAGGTATATATAAAGGCTTGAAAACGTGGTAGACTATCCCATTGGTTAATAAAGCGGCTGCAGATAGGCGTTTGACATAGATAATTTCTCTCTCATAATTTAATCGTTCATGTTCCCATATTTGCTGTTAAAACAGATGCAGCGGAACGGAAGAACAAACAAGAACAAGCAGGAACAAATTTGGGGGAAATCAGATTTTTATTAGGGTTCGGAATGTATCAGATATATTGTACAGAATAGATATAAGGTATATATATACAACCAAATAACCAAAACGGACTGGACCCAAAAATAGGTCCAAAAATCGAGACCCTAACTAAAATGGATGCGGTATCTAAGCGAAACCCCCGAACAGCTCAGCGGAGCTCGAATATCTGATTCAAAGCATTCAACATTTGCATTGCGAGGTAAAAAATTTTAGTGCATGCTTTCTCGTGTCTAGTACATGCCAAGTTTTCCTGTACATTACTCTTTACCTTGCTTTACTCAATCTATTCAAATTCACATGAACATTCAATTTGTAGAAAATCATGAATCCGTTATATTCTTTGAAAATCTATGTCCCAAAAAAAAAAAAACTTTAATGATAGTTGAAAACACAGGCACCTCACTCCTGCATCTTGCGCGAATAGTGAATTCATTTGGCTTTGGATTTGCTTATTGGTACCATGTTAGCAAGGAAAACGGAGTCCGGGCATTACAAGTCCCGTTTTACTCCACTTCGAAGTAAGATGGTGATTTTAACTTTTATTTTAATTTAATTACACCATTATGTAATTTTTTTTACAGCATCTTCTAACTCAGTTGCTCCAACAGCAAACTTATCTGGAATGAAACTTGTGTTGTGAATTTTGTGATCCCCGTCCCCAAGGAGAACAAAGAAAGCATTCATTACATACGAAGCGTATATCCTTGGACTAATTTCATTTTGTGCCCTAAGTTATGACTTATTCTCATTTTACACCCACCATTTTTGGGCATATTGCATTCTAAATTTTCAGATTGTTTCATTTTTGTCCAATTGTAACATTATTAAAAAAAATTAACAAGCACCATATGCACCTGTTATCCAGCAAATCAAGTGTCATTTAGTACCCCAAGCTTAAAACCATATTCATTTTGCACTCCAAACTCTAACATTTAGACACATAATCCCCTTGACTTTGTTATGGTGTATAGTAATAAACTTTTTAAATCTACAATAGGTATAGATAGATTTACATTTAATATTTGACCCATCTCGTTACTGTCAGATTGACAAAATTATTTAGATTAATATTCTATATACTGACAATGCATACACTGTCAAACATAGATGCATGCCATGTATGCTGTATTTGAATTTGAATTCCAAATTTTTTCTATATGATATGTATCTATATGTAATAATATATACATTGTAACTATATATAAATTAACTCAAATTATTTTTGCAAATTTTTTTCTTTGACGCGAGCATGTGTGCATATACACATCATTCTTTTGTTGATGATAACAAAGAGTGTACTTGATAGCAAATTATTTCTCAATTATTTTTTTGTCTCACATACAACATACAAAAAAAGTGTCACGATATTTTTTTCCAAAAAATTATCCCAAATAATCTCCTATCCAAATACACTCAATATTAATTGAACGTTCAACAAAAAATAAATAAAATTTAGTTGACCAACAACTTGTATGTACGTTATAAGCAATACATACATGTATGGCACCATTAATCCTATTCTAATCGTTGTACTTGTAACCAACATTTGAATTATGTTAGCCGTAATTAGTTGTCAACACTTATCCTGTCCAATACTTTGTCAAACTGTGAACCATAAGTTTTTATTGTTTATTAATTGGTAAATAAATAATATGTCAACTAGTGTATTGCCCTTTACTATTTATAACACCTAATTTAAAATTTTGACTTATTCCTCGGTTAGATATTTGTACATCAACCTTTATGGTGTAGGGTTTTTGGTCTTTATCCAAAAAAAAAACTTTTGTGTCTTAATTATTATTTGGTGATTATAGAAACATAAAAAGTTATAAAAGTAATTTTATGAATTTGATGTCGGCAAGAAACGTCAAGTACCAGGTAACACTATCTTCATATGCCGTTATCGCTACCACCCCTCTCAAATTCTCTCTTTCTGCCTCAATCAATAATGCCAGCCACTTTAGCTTCCATGTTCAAAAAAGGTATGCTGCGTTGGAATCAGATATCTTATACGATTCACATTTTTGCGTAACGTAACTATGATTTATATAGAATCTTATGGACTGAATTGTTGAAATGCTGCTCATTTGAAGTTTTAGAGATTATTCAGCAATTTGGCAAAGTCCCTTAGCTTTTATGCGCAACTAGTTGTTGCCTATTGTCTTCCGTTTTAACCCCAAAAAATGTGGGGACTAGGACTGGGAGAATAAAACATTAAGATAAGGAGTGAAACACTTTCATTTAGATGATAGGCTACATGACATAGCTTTGATTACATACGAAACTTAAATTAAGAAACCATGCAAGGAAACTATATAAGGCAATTCAAGAGCAATCATATTCCAACACAGCCACAAATCCTACATCCTACTAGATCTCCGCATTAGCAAGCCAAGCAAGATCAATTTTTGAAAACCAGTGGCATGCCTCGGTTTGTCCAGGAGAGGCTTTAAGAATCTTGAAGGCCACATGATCCGCTGAGAACGATGATGTATCCATGTGACATATTGCAAGGATTTTATTAACAGGAGCTCTTGTTTCGGGTTCCACCAAATCAACGGCATAAAGATGAGTTGAGGAGATCAAATGGCAAAAGTAGGCTGCAAATGGGAAGAAAACTTCATGACATGAGACAACTTTTTCAGCATCAAATTGCTTTATGTTTCCAATTATTAGCTCTTTTCCTGACCCTTTTGTACTTTTGGAAGTTAATGCAACCAACTGTTTTACACCTAAAACTTTCTTTGAGAATTCTATCATGTCTTCTAGTGATTTTGGGCAGCCCTTAATCTCCCCTTTTAGAGCTGGTGAACTACAGTACAGAAGGCTAGTTTCAATGGCTTCTTTTGTTGCAGGAGAAGTAAAAGACTCAGGAAACATTTTCTGGAGATCATTAGAGCTAGTGGATATCTTTGATGCAATTTGAGAAGGAAGAAAAGAGCGACGAGGAATTTGATTATTCAAATTTGGGAGGTGAACTCTATTCCCTGGTTCCAGGATTGACAGCCTAAAGAAAGAGTTGGGGTCAGCCTCATCGGCATGAAATGTGCGGCCGCCGTATCCGCTGTTGTATCCATCATCAAGTTTATGAAACTTTCCAGGCAAAACTGAACAAGCCAAATTAGCCATGGAGCAAAATTTGGCATGATCAGAAGAGAGTGATTGTTTGGATACTAAAGAAGCAAAATAATCAGAATCACGCTTAGACAGCGGTGATAATTTTGACAAAACTGATTCAGGCATATTATTGAGTACATTTTTAGACCAAAAGTTGAGCTGATTGGAGGCAGCAGATGTGGAAGCAAACGATGCAATTGTCACAGGAGTTGAATCAAGAGCTAGGAAAAGGAAGGTAAAGATCAAGGAAGATGTAAAGGAAAATTTAGCCATGTTTTCTTAGCTGAGAATAGCTCGAGGGAAAAGGATTCAGCTAGCATAATATTTATACTCGAAGAAAATAATATATTCCCAATAATAGAGAGTCTACAACAATGAGATATACTAGTATTGAATTTGGACCACCTTTTGTCATATTTAAGAAAGGACATTAGATCACATGCCATGTTGAAAAAAGGACGAAAACCTATGGGACATTAGTTATTATATCAATGGCAAGTTGAAGTCGTTTTGTCTCTCTCAAACAAAACTAATGAGGAAATTTGAGTTTATTGTGTAGTAAGCTTTATTTGTGATATAGCCTTTTAATTGAGTATTTTTCCTAGAGGCATGGTGTTTGGCATGTTAGTATCGATCGATCCGTGTTCCTATTTGTCTTGATTGACTCCTGTGACTTTCTTGTTATATGCTCAGTTTTGTCCTTAACAAGATGTAATTGATGATCAAAATTGGTCTCCAAAGATTAAAATCAATAATGAAGCAATTGCGAAAAAGTGGAAAACATGAAATATTGTTGATTTGATTATATCTCGTATAACATACTCTTCAAGGTAATTAGTACGGAAATTCTATTACTTTCAGAGTGCAAAATACACTATCACAAATGTATCTCAAGGGTTTCTTCACTGCCATTTTATCAAATTTGACCAAATGGAAAATGAGAAAAAAGGCTGCTGTTTGTGAGTCCTGTAAAATATATGTATGACTAAGTTTTAATCGATATCGGTTGAAACTGCAATATTGCATGAAAGTAAGCATGTGAATCGATTTGAACCCAAATTTTCAGACTTAAGCACAACCAAACCCAGGTGTTTTGAAAATTATGTACATGGGATGAGTTTGGTTTTATGTAATCCAAAATCGATTAATTAATGGGTCCAATGTAATTACATTTTGTAAGTGAAATTCCAACCATATATTACCTTGGAGGTCGGATGTCATTGAAATTTTTTTTTCTGAAGGAAATAAAAATAGAATTAGTCTATGTAACTTTATGATTTTGGTTCTTAATTTGCGCATGTTGTTGGATAATAATACGTTGTCTTTGTATTCCAACTTTTTTCTTGTTTTTAACCTAGTATCGTTTAGTTGTTAAGTTTATGATTTTTATGTGCATATTGTAGGAGGAAAATGGAAGTGCTATTACTTGGTTCGCGGCCTATTCAGAGAGGCATTAAAAGATGAAATTAAGTTGGATGTGAGTGTTTTTCAAAAATTATATATTTTAGAAATTCTTCCACTCTTGAATATCTCAAAATATTTGCTAAAAATATTTTAAAATATACTCTAAAAACTCTATTACAGCAAAATTTTTCAAAAATAACCCTAAAAACAGCTAATCCAAACGGAGTTTATATGTTTAACTGGAAACTGGTGGACCACTAGATTATGTTCCACGAATCTAGTGATTGAAACGGAATGGTTAAAATTTAGATTTTGGAGGTTTACAAAGTATAGGGGTAATTTCGAGATCTTTGATGATAAATTTGAGGAAAAATCAATCAAAACAATAAAAAAGCATAAAATAGGGGAAACAATGGACGGGGCAGGAACGGTTGCAGGTGCAACCATTCCAGACAATTTTGATCATTTTTAATAGCGCGTAACTTTAATTACATACGAAGTAACTTTTTTTGCATAACATGTAACTTTAGTACAAAATTTTATGGATCCACACACGTTGTGAAAATCGATGTACATCTAGTGATTTGAACCATATATATATTTTTTTGTCAAAATTTGACCGTCGACAGTTCAGATTTAGAATGATCGCTCGTACCCCTCACCGGAAACAATAAACACTGAGCAAAGTGTCAGTAAGTTTCAACTTTACAGACGTCTATGATGCTAGTCCTACTCATTACAGAGATACTAATGGATAACTACAGGATACCAATGCCGGGTAGAATTTGGGTTTAGATTTTCCTTTCCAAACCCATTAGCATTTGAGAATTTAATAGGTTTGACTTTTGATCTAGTTGTTACGTCCACTAGCATCTGAGTTTAGATCAAGTTCATTTCAAGCCACTCAATCGAGCGACAAGCCGAGACCACAATAACTCCAATGAAACGATGTTTAACTTTGGTATAAGAAACTAATGATTTTCTAATAACTCTAAAGACATCACATCAGTCACGTGAGCAAGTACTCTGTAATCAATAATGGAGATGGTAATTAACTGTCAATTTTATTTTGTATGACGTGCACGGAATATACATATCAATTTAATTCATTCATAATCAAATTTTACATTTATAAACTTCTAAATACCCGACACGCGATTTATCGCAAGTATACTAATCGTGAGCGAGTATAGGGTATTAAGAATCGATCCCACAAGAAAGATTGCAATTACCGACACTACTAAAGTTTCTATATTATTTAAACTATCAATGAATTATAATAAGTAAAACCTGCTGAACTTATACAAGAAAATAACAAATGGAAGCTCCTTGGGTTGTGGTATCCCTAACTATTCATGCAAGTGTGACTTTTGGATCATTGAGTACTACTATCTAGGCTAGCTATGGTGTAATTTCCTTATGCATTTGAATTCTACTTTCGTAGTGAATCAATTATACTCATAACTAATCCATACATATTCTCATGGTTATGAAATTAGTTACAAGTTCATTGCTTCAATGAAATTACATGAAATTAATCACCAAAACCATATAAGTGCACCTCTACTCTCGTGAGTGTACTATCTATGTTTAACACCTCTTGAACCAGTGTTGAATCTAATTTTTATTGCAGAAACAATACCTTAGATAATCAAGATTAATGGTACCAGATTAATCATGATTTAAAGAGTTAAAGTGTTAAATAACGTGCTCAAATACTAGCAACCAAATAGCCAAATAATAAATACTAACAATCATTGGAAGTTCAACCAAACCCAAGGCATAAACTTTAAAGACACATCATAAACACAAAATCCAGAACTTGTATATTAACTAAACTTAGAATCAAGTACAAAAGATAAAGAGTTGGAAAGAAAAGTAACCCCTGTCACATGAGCTCTTCCCTTGCCTTCTTCATCTCCATCTTCATCTTTGCCTAACTAATAAACAAGTAGGATGAACTATACTACTCTATACTCAACTACTAAACTAATTGAACTAAGAAAAACTAGTGAGAGCTACATTTTTGTGGAGTTTCTCTAGCCTCCCAAAGTTATGAAAATGTTGTTCAAGACTTATATTTATAGAGGAATTTCTTGTAATGGACAAGTGTTTAATCATGTATTGAACCCATAAACAAGCTAAAATGGAGTTGTAAAGCTTCTTTTGCAGCTGTCTTGGGCTGTTTCCACCGATAATCTTGCAGGAAAGGTTGGTCAAAAAGCTTGTGTGAACAGAACACAAGTTGGTAAGCCGAAAGTAGTGATCCGAGGGCTAGATCCGAGCTTGGATCGCTCAAATTACCCCTCGGATCGCATTTTTCTTCGTTTTTTTACCTTCACTGTTCATTGGGATCCGAGGCCTGCTACAGTGGATCCGAGCTCGGATCCTCTGGTCTCGGATCCACTTGTCCAGAAGATTAGATGAGGACTCGGATCATATTGGATCCGGGTTCGGATCGCTTGCTTTGTTTTTGATCCATTTCAACTGATATTTTCTCGATGTTAGAGGCTGAAATAGTTCTTATGTAAAACATGAAAGTTGTAGTTCTTTGAGTTAAATTTCCAATGCATCAAGAATCATCTAGTTTGGAGCTCTGTGGACTGATAAATGACCAAATTACCCTTGATTGGTCAGAAACTTGTTTCACCTTCGACCATAGAAAATGTACTTCAGTATTTCGACTTTTTGACTATGAAAACCAACGAACTGGACTTCAATGTTTTCGTACCAAATGTAGATATATCTCTTGGCTTCAAAATGATATAAGAATCACTTCAATCCGATCATTGTCGCTCAAGATATTGCCAAAATACCACAAGGTGTCAAAGCTGTGAAACTCCTTTTCTTTAGAACTTGATTGCATTTCATCTCTTGTACTTCATATTCTCTTTTTATCACTTAAAACCATCATCAATCATCCAATTCTCTTCTCAATTTATGTCATTTGATGATTGAATCATTAAACCTACAAAAATATGAAGTTTTCACCACAAAAAATCATAGGAATGCAATTTTTAACACTTAAACCCCTAAATGCATATTTTCACTAGAATCTTAGTTAATTAGCTATAAAGTTGTTAAAACACACCAAAACTAAATAATAAAACACACTTAAAACACTCAAAATATGCACTTATCAAACTCCCCCACACTTGAATTATTGCTTGTCCTCAAGCAATCAACACATCTCCGACAACAATGATTCAAGAGGTGAAACACTATATGGAGTACATTCCCAAAAAGTGTGACTTTTTAAACTAACTTCCCAAAGGGTGGTGATTTTTTAGTATCTTCCCAAAGGATGAAAAACGCATCCAGGAAATGCGTTTTTATAAATAAAATCGCAATTGTCAAATGCGTTATTTCAATTTTCATCAATTTATTTTAATATAAAAAAATTGGTTAAATAACGCATTATTAGAATGCCTGATTTTAAAAAGTCTCATAGGATGAATGCGTTTTTGGTCCTTAAAACCCATTTCTGAAATACGTTTATTAATAAAAAAACGCATTTGCTAAATGAGTTGTTTAGCATATCTAAGAAGCCTGTTCTACTCCCCGGTACTTCATAAGGGGTCTAAAAACTAATTTCCCCTCAATCCCTCTCTTTTTCTACCCTAACTTCTTCAGGCGCCAAACAAAACGCACCACCCATTCAATTTTTTCTTACATCTTATCCCACATTCGCAGCCAACGTAAGAGCAAGGGTGGTGATTGGGAGACTGCTGAGCTAATTAGGCATATTATCAGGTAATACTTAAAATCCCAAATTTAGGGTTTATGTAATGGATGCATTTAATTATTTTAAAGAGCAAAAAGCAAACCTGAGATGATTCTTTGGGGTTTATTGACAGAGGAAGATACCCTACAAAGGGCGAGAGTATTAGACAAAGAGATTCTGGAATTTTCTCAAATTCTACAGATCATCTACTCTCAGGTTTCTTTCTTTCTTTCTTTTTCCCTCTCAAGTAAGTGCTGAAATTTTTTTTTTCCCTCAAACTTAAAGTAAGTTTATTTTTTTGCAGATTCAAAGGATAAATTGTTGCCAGAGTATTCATTCTCTTCAAAGTGAGTGCTGAATTTCTTTTTCTTTTTTTTTCATACACTATTTTTGGTTGAAATATAAATGGCTTCCGTGTGTTTATGACATTTCTTCTACTAGTATACTTTTATATGTTGAGCTTCCAAGGTTGGAATTTTTGCTTCCTGTTGTTCTTGAAACCAATAAGAAGGGTGAAGCAATCAAAATAGTATAGAGCAATATGCATCCCGTACATTTATAGAAAAAGACAAAGTACGTGCCATCAACTAATGCATCATGAATTAAACTTCTAAAATCCGGATCTATTACTACTTGAATTCATAAATTTTTTACATCACCCAGTAATGCATCACTTAGATTCAAAAATGTATTGATCCATAATCTCTTGCACAATAATGAATTATAGAATACAAAGGAATTAAGCAATCCAGCAAACCCCAGCAGACGAAAAGTAAAAGATTTGGGAAAAGATATCCCCAACAGACCATAATATGAGATGATTATGTCAAGATGCTAAATTAGACTCCACACCTTGTACACTTTGCTGGAGATTACTTCAAAACTGAAGCAGGAGATATATTTTTCACCTTGTTTTCGAATTTTCTTTTTTTTTTTTACATGTCAGTGTAGTTAGCATTCAGTTAATTTATTTGAAGATATCTAACTTTCTCTCAGTTTACTTGTAAGAATGTACTTAATGTCAATTTAACTGGTCTGAACCATGATTTTGTTAGAAGAGGAGCAGGGGATTTTGTTAATCAGTCCAACAACTTGCCTTCTGAGCCACCCACTGCATGTGTTGTGTGCGTTCTTGTGTGCTTTTTTTAAATTCTCAAGACTTAGATACATGCAAGAGTTTAGATACAAAACGTAGCAGCATATTACATTCAACACTTTTGATACATGTATGTCTACTCTCTTTCAGTTATTGTTAGGTCGTTCTTGAAATATTTTCTTATTCTTTACTGGTTATTGGCGAATATGAATGTTGGCACTATAGATATTAATCTAAATTAATGTGTGGTCATGTCAAAATGAAAAGAAATAAGAGACTACTATAGACTTTTATTTTTGAAAGATTCTTTCACAGTATAGAACGTAATACCTGTGGACAGTTTAGAAGTTTAGGAGTTACCTACATTTACAAGATATGACTGGTTTTAAAATATACTTTTTATTTATAGTATTTTTCAACATTCGAGATGAATTGACTGTAGTTTACATTGCATTTGAAGGCTTGTTAGCATATGTTTTAATGGATCTTCAACATCCATTGAAACTTGCTTTATATTGGGATGGTCATATCCAATATTATCCTGATTTGGGATTTATAGGCCCAATTGGCAAGATAGTTACAATCAACCACAGGATAAGATTTGGAGACTTACTAAGTAATATACACTCATATATTGGAGTGGATACAATAACTATAGATTTGAAGCTCATCTGCAAATATCCTGATCATGGACCGTGGGGTTTCAAATTTTGCCCATTACTAATAATGAACGAAGAGGGAATGGATTTGATATTTTCTTTAGCAGCTGAGTACCCAAATACTATGGTTCATCTATACATTGTACGAGAATCAGTTGTCAATTGTCAGGAGGGCAATAACATCTTCACCAGTAAGGAAATGGCTCCATATGTAAATTTGCTGACACAAGATGTTGAATCTCCGATATTACCTGCACCTACAACTTCATGCACTCAATCTTTTCTTAAAGATAAGCATGGTGCACAATGGTTGCCATCTTCAAATAATGATATCATTTTTCGTGCAATGAGTAGTATGTCACCTTCATTGAAACCCATCCAATCATCATTACCTACTCCTTTAGTGTCACGGAATGCACTCGAATATACAGAACATAATGAAACTGCGAGTGCTAACCAACAAAGACAGGTGCATGTACTAGAAGATGATGTTGGCTGTTCTAGTTTATTTCAATTGGATCATAATAGAGAAGAAATTGGAACTATGAGAACCATTTTAGCAGCTGAAGAACCTATTGTTGGGGCTGAAATTGGAAATGCACTTGGGATAACTGATGTGATTCATAACTTAGTCCAGAATGAAGCATCTTTGCCGTCTAGAGATGATGCTTTCATTGATGCTGAACAAGGGCAGTCTGATGAAGACAGTGATTGCAATGTCGAGGTTGAAAATGAACAATGCACTTTTGGGGAGGATAATGGTCATACTAGTAATAATGTTACTTTTAGTCCTGAATTACCTGCTTACAATCCACCCGGAATGCCTTTTTATTTAGATATTGGAGATCTTGACAAATTTGTTGTCACTGGTAGGGGATCTCCTACAAGGATAGACTTTTGGAGTGAAAATAGTGTTGGTATTCGCAAGCATATGCGATTCAGTGACAAAGAGCAATTGATGATGGCAGTCCGACTTTGGTCTATGGAGCAATGCCGCGAGTTTCAAGTTCAAGAGAGTCGAAGTACAGCATGGAAAGTAAAATGTTTAAAATCTGATGAAGGCTGCAAATGGCAACTTAGAGCTTGTTTGAAAGCTACACATAAAACTTGGGAAGTTACTAAGTTGATTCCAGACCATACTTGTACTTCAACGGCATCAACAAATGATCATAGGCATCTTCAATCGAGGATCATTGCTCGCAGAATTGTGCATTTTATTAAAGAAAATGCACTTGCTAGTGTCAAGCAAGTTCAAACTCATGTTAAAAAAACTTTGCATTATGATGTGTCATACAAGAAGGCATGGATTGCTCGATGTAAAGCTATTGAAATGGTCTTTGGTGATTGGCCAACCTCATTCACAAAACTACCTAGGTTCATGGCAGCTATGGTATATTATAATCCTGGTACTATTGTTGTTTGGGAACACCACCCGTGCAGTTCAGAAATTTTGAAGACATTTGGCTATATGTTCTGGGCTTTCAAGCCAGCAATTGATGGTTTTTTGTCATGCCGATCTGTAATTAGTGTGGATGGAACATTTCTTCACACTCCATACAAGGCTAAGTTGCTACTTGCAGTCGGACAAGATGCAAACAATCAAATTTTTCCTTTGGCATATGCTTATGTGGATGAAGAGACCAATGAAAGCTGGAATTGGTTCTTGCGTCTTCTTCGTCAACATGTTCTTAAAGAAAGACAAGTTTGCTTGATTTCTGATCGTCATAAAGGAATATTAAATGCAATTAGATTGCAGAGGCTTTGGCAACCGCCATATGCAGTTCATCGACTTTGCTTGCGACATGTTAGGAGTAACTTTAACACAAAGTTTCATAACACGCATCTAAAGAAATTGTGTTGGGATGCTGGTTCTACCCCTCAAAAGCGCAAGTTCACCAAGATAATGGCAGAAATTGAGAGGATTGATGCAAAAGCTGCTAAATATCTAAGAGAAATAGGGAAAGAAGAGCTATGGACCTTAGCTTATGATGGGGGGTACCGACATGGAATGTTGACAACTAATATTTCTGAGAGTTTCAACAATGCAATCAAAGGTGTTCGTAATCTGCCTATTAGAGCTGCCGTTGAACTAGTATTCACTCGAATAGTTAAGATGTTTCAAGATAAGAAGGAGGATGCTCTACATTGTCAACATCCACTTCCAAAAAGGCCATGGAAGATATATCGAGAGGCTGAAATTAAAGGCAGAAAACATAGTGCTGTGCAATTCTCTTTAAGTGATGGCATTTTCAATATATTGACACACATAGATGAATCTGGAAAAGGAGGAAACACACAAACGGTATGTATGAAAGAAAGATCGTGCACGTGTGGTAAATGGATGATCACTCGCATCCCATGCTCCCATGCTATGCTTGCATGTCGTATGATGAGCATTAATCCTATTACACTTGTGGGCCAGGAGTACCACAAGAACTTGTATTTAAAGACGTGTAGTGGGCAATTTCATCCTATACAACATGAGGATTATTGGCCTGGTCAACCATTTTCATTAGTAGGAGATATGACTCGTATGCGTCCACCACATCAAGGACGCACATCTACAGCACGTATTCACAATGAGATGGATGAGCGAGAAGATGATGCTCCTAGATGTCGAACCTGCCACCTTCCGGGTCATAATAGGAAAAATTGTCCAAGGTTGTCTTCTAATCAGTCAAGGCTATCTTATAATCAATCATAGTTCTACAGAGTCATAATTGGATTTTGGTATTCTTTCATTAGAGGGTCTAACATTGACTTCTAATCAATCATTGATTTGTATGTTTGAAATTAAATCCTTCAAGTGTTATTTTCTAATAATATTATCTTTTTTTTTTGGATTTTAGGACATATGGATAATGAACAATTAGTTGCATTTGTTCCTGGTCCTATTATTGGAGATGTATTGACGCGCCAACCCCACCATCGATCCACAGATATTTGGATAGGTGCTGGACACTATAGGCCATTACAAGTTCGGAGACATGACGGTGAATTTTGGAGAGGAATTCCATTCGATCCTAGGGTGCAAAGGTATATTGATGAAGCTGGCTTTGGTGGTGTTGTGCGCACAGGTCAAATACAACTCGACCACGCACTTGTCACAGCTTTGGTTGAGCGTTGGCGAACTGAAACTCACTCATTTCATCTTCCTATTGGTGAAGCTACCGTCACTTTACAAGATATAGGGATATTATGGGGGCTTCCTATTGACGGACAGCCTGTTATAGGTGTGGACACACATCGAAAATCAGAGGATTGGTTGCCGATTTGTGAGGACTTGTTAGGATTTCGACCTAAAACAGATGATATTAAGGGAGGGAAACTATTATTGGGTTGTTTAGATGCTCCCTTAGCTGTCAGACTTCCTAGTGATGCATCAGATGATGATATTAGATGTCATGCTAGGATGCGTATTTTACAGCTTATTGGTGGTCACCTGTTTTCAGATAAATCTGGCAACATGGTCAGCCTAATGTATTTGTCATTTCTAAGAGATTTTACTGTTACTCGAACATATAGTTGGGGGAGTGCAGTTCTTGCTTTTTTATATCGTGGACTATGTAGAGCTACTCTTTGTACCTCACAAGAGATTGCTGGACCATTGGTTCTTTTACAGGTATTTTCACTAAAACTCTTTGAATTTTTTTTTTGGTTTCTAACAATTATGACCTATTCTTGTTAAATATCCTAATTTTTGTTTTAGCTTTGGACATGGGAACGATTTCCTACCTTATGTCCAGATAGGCCAGTGCCTAAAATGGAGTTGCCAGCTGAGAGTCCTTATGGTGCAAGGTTAGTTTGTATCTGCCTATTAGTGTTAGGATATATTAGGTATATAATTTAGATACATTACCGTAACAATGACGGTGTATTGTTGATTATTCTGTAGGTGGAATGTCGATTTTAACCTTTCTAGAGTAGCAATGCATGTATTAGTTGTATATCGAGATCAACTAGATAGCTTGAGAGATGATCATGTAAGTATTTATTTCATGCATATTTCATGTATCATGGTAAATTGCAAGTTACAACCAAATTTTTTTAGTTTATTTTGTAATTTTCCATTTTGTTATTCATAGTTTGTATGGCAACCATATCCTCAACACATTTTAGAGACATTGCCTCAGTGTTGTTTGGCTAGTTCTGAATTGTGGCGTAGTCGAACTGCACTTATTTGTTGGGATATAGTAGAGCTACACCTACCAGATAGGTGTATGCGACAATTTGGATTTGTTCAGCATATTCCGGCACCATGTGACACGGATTGGAGTTTGCATCAAGTGGATCGTCGAGGTAGACGAAATACAGATTGGACCCTTAAACACTACCGCCACATCCAAATGTGGATGGATCGAGCTTCAAGTATACAAGAAGGTGAACTCGAGGAGGTTCCTGGTGAGGCTAGCTTAGAGTATATGACTTGGTATAAGCAGCGTACAAGATTGCTTATTGGCAACCCATCATTGAGACCACTATTACCAGCTGGTTATCAGGGTATTGCACCAGCTAATGAGATGATGGTAACCATTATTTAGATATTTTTAATTGACTACTTTGTTTAAAGTTTTGTATTGGCAGCATTAGAATTTATTTTGATAACATTTCAGGTAGATACATTGCATCGTGTCTATTATAGATCACTTGAAGCATTACCACATGCTGAGGCCATCTCTGTTCCTGCTCTCACTGATATTCGGGATATGTGCCAATCAACTATGCGTGCCATTGGATGTGAGATGAGATTGAAACTCCTACCATTGAATCCAATAATGCCGCTCTCAATGGATGAAGAGTTGCAACATGTAGTTCCACGGGCACGTGTTCGAAGAGCCACACAAGAAGGTTCACAAAGAATCCATAGAGGGGGACGAAGGCGAAAACACGTCCAAACTGATCAAAACAGTGTACAAAATCAGATTTTAAGTCAGGATGAGTTTGTAGGAGATCATATGTTGAATCAAGAGACTAGAGACGTGGGAAATGAGGAAACAGCTAATGAGTTCAATCAGACATGTGATCGGACTTCTGAAATCAATCTCGATCAAGGTCAAGGGGATGAACATACAGAAGCTGATACAACACATGCACAAGCTGGTGAACATGATCTGACGCATGTGCAAAGTGATAAGCATGATCAGACACATCTGGAGTTTGATTTGCAACATCAAACACAAGAACATGTTGATCGAAATAAGCGTGACACTTGTAAAGGTCGTGGTAAAAATCAGCATCTACCCTTGCGGCCACCATCTAAAAGAGTCAGAAGGCAAAAGTTGTGTTACTCTGGAGGCATTCTCAAATGATTTATTGTACTTGTCTTGTTATAAGAATTCTTATTGTATAAGAGAATTTGGATTGAAAACCAAGTAAATTTAGTATATGAAATTAGATGTGATATTATATCATCTTATGACATATTTGAATATGCAAGTGTTTGCTTAACAGGTGATATAAATTAAGCACTGCCCTCCCTTAGAAGGAAATTGGAGCTCATTGCTAACAAAAGATTGTGAAAATTTACCTTTATACCCTAATTATTTGGAGAAACCTAATGGCCAAATTTTGCAAAAGAAACTTGTTTCTTGTCAACAAATTAAGTAACTGATTAAACTAATTAAATTACCTACGAGTGTTACTTTCGCGCAATTAATTTACGTTAAATATAAAACCTACAAGTTTTTCATAAAGAACTGGTATGTCATGGGCAATTTAATTTTGTTTTAACTTTCAAATATTTAATTTATGTTAAATACAAAACATACTAGTTTTCCTTTCATAAAAATATTAGTATAACACTTTTTAAATTTTACTTACAAACATTTATATATTTAACATAAATTATATGATTCAGAGTAAAATGCCTGCCCCCATAGCTAGTACTTTATTCAACTAATCGAAGAAACCCATAAAGAGTTGGTAAAAAGTGGGTAATTTCTTTTTTTTACTTTCACGTATTTAATTTATATTAAATACAAAACCTACTAGTTTTCCTTTCGTAATAATATTATTATAATACTTTTTGAATTTTACTACCAACATTTGAGATACAAAATTAGTGTATACATATGTAAAATCCAAAGTTCAAAACCTTTAAGCCTTTTGCAAACCTGAAATGAAATCTCTACCAACTAAATTAATAACAACTATGAAATAACAATTTTTTTGGATCTTGACTTCCATTAGTGAGCTAAATTAATAATAACTTCGATAAAATAATAAGATAATATTTAAAACAAAAACCTTACATAATCGAAGTCCAGAATGAAGAAATGAAAAAAAGTGGTACATATTGTAAACAAACAACGCATTCATCTAATGCGTTTTATTATAAAATAACGCATTTCCGAAATGCGTTTTATGGTGAGATCAAAAAACGCATTCTAATAATGCGTTATTTGACCAATTTTTTCATATTAAAATAAATTGATGAAAAATAAAATAACGCATTTGACAATTGCATTTTTATTTATAAAAACGCATTCCCTGGATGCGTTTTTCATCCTTTGGGAAGATACTAAAAAAACACCACCCTTTGGGAAGTTAGTTTAAAAAGTCACACTTTTTGGGAATTTACTCATTAAATTCCTCATAACTTGGTAAACAATCATCATGCACTTGTTCAATTTACACTCAATACTTATAATATCAAGTAAAGGAAAGATAATTATGCCCTAAATTCAACAAGTTAAACTTAATCTTTCACCCTAACCTAATTTCACAAATAAGCAAGTCATATAGTCAATTTATACCTTTCCTCCTCCCAAAATCATCTCTTTTCTCAAAATGTTTAGCTAAGACGGATTTACGGCCGGATATCTTACTTAAATAGTGAAAACGTCTTTTGACGCGAAGATCGACACTTTTAGGTGAAGAACTCCGATTACTCAACATTTCATTTCTTTAAATTGCTATGCATACTCTTAATTCAAGTACCCCTTACGCAAATGTCGACATTTGTAAATACCGAACCCGGTTACTGGGTATGTGAATCATTGGAATAGAACAAAAATTACTCTTATTCTTTTTTTTTTGTTTTTCTTTTTCAAAAGTAAAAGACAATAAATAGATATTCCCTCTTAATAAATATGCAAGAATAATCAAAGAAAAAGTATAGCTTTTATTGACTATATCAATCACTTACTTACAAAATTAAGTAAAGAGGAGAAATCATATTAAACATGTAAAATTATAGACATAATTCTCCTCACTTTACTAGATATATTTTCTAAAATGCAAAAATTCTAATTGCATAATAATCATTTCCAAGTCAAATGAGAATTAAATCTTCCAAAATATATATAAAGTTTCCAAAAGTGGAATAATTAGACATTTAAAGTTGGAACAATTTGGCCCGCCCTTTTTAAATAAAAGTGCAAAAATTTGAAGAATTTTTTGGCCATAGTGAAATATTGGAAAAGATTTTAGAAAAATTTGGACAGAGTTTACCCTTATAAATGGATGAAACTCCCTGCCAACAAACCCAATTTCAAGAAAATTATCCACATGGCAAGTATTTCAAACACAATTCCAACATTTTTAAGCATTTAAATCCACAAAATATCATCACGTGGTATTAGAATGCAAGTTCAAACATTTCCCTCCCCCACACTTAAACTTCACATTGTCCTCAATGTGAGAAAGAAAAAATAACAAAAGTAAGAGAAAGTAGTACTCCCCTAATAAACTTGTGCTATCCAAATCCATGGCCAAGCAATGAACTTCCAACCTTATTTGCAAAGAAAGGAGGGTTTAATTAATGCACCACTTCAAATGGCAAACTCAAGAAAAAAAAAACTAAAACTTCCAAGAAGTAAGCATGCTAATCAAGGGAAAAGGGACAAGGATCAAGCATGTGGAACCATACAATGTTCACGGGATAAAAACATGAAATGAGCTAATCTTTGCTAATCAAGTATATGCATTAGTATCCAAAACAAAATAAAGCTAATTTCACAAATAAGCTCATCATCATGAACAAAATAAGCTCCATTTTTACATTTTGTCATCAATGATCAAGTCCCCTCAAGTACAAAATGAAGGAGGAAGAAAGGGAAGAATAAGGAAAAGTGATCTGAGCATTTGTTTTTGAAAAGATCCGAGGTTGGATCATAATGAGTGAGCTTGGATCAAAAAACTCAAATTTTTCTCTGATTGCAAAAGTAGATCCGAGGCCTCATATCCATTGATTCTGCACTTATTGCAGAAGTTTCTGCAATTTTCAGTTTGACCCCAATTTGAAACACACTTTCCAATTCGTGCTCTACAATGAAATTTTTAACAATTCAACACTTCACGCACATGAAAAGTGACTTAAACATGAATCTCAAAACCTCAAAACAAATTAAAAATATGTAGAATACAATTTGAGGGTTGAGATTCTTAGATCAAATAGTCCCCTTGACACTTCCAATGCACGTGATGGTGCTCAAATGGCTCAAAAGAGTGCAAATAGGTTATGAACACATTTAAACACTTGAATGCACTTCAACTTCATGCAAAAGACTGACTTAACCTCATATCATGAAATTAAGCATTGTAAACTAAAAAATTAAGGTTAAACTTCCCTTTTTTACATCGGTCTCCACTCCTTATAAACTTTTTTGCATTTGAAATAATTTGCATGAACCCTTGCCATTGTCACCTATAAAACACACAAAAACACTAGTTAAACAACTAAAAACTACTAAAAACAAGAAATCGTTGGGTTGCCTGTGACGCCTCCACTTCTCCCAATGGCGAACCCAAGGGTATCGGCGGGACACCTGCCTAACTCTCACCAGGATTTGGTACTAATTAAATTTACACTCAATAATAACCAATCGATACTAAAATCGGAAAGATAAAGGAAGGTCAATTTCTCCATAAACGTTCAAGTCTTATATCATAATCTACCCAGTTACTTTACATTCCCAAAATACACAGATTCCAAAATCAAATTCTAAACAAATACATCCATAATTCTAATCAAGTGAAGCCAAGAAAACATGCAAGACAAGTAATTCAATAATAATAGCACTTACACAATAGTGAAAACTATAACATTCAAGAAATTTCACAATTTATAATAAACACCCTTAAATAGGATGCAGAAGCTCTCCGGAGCTAATGATTTCTTACTTTGCCCAAATTCAATTTTAATACCTTCTCGTGACGACACCCCATCCTCCGGGTAGGTAATTGAATTCGTAGCACTTCACATATTCCATGTATGTTTTTGAGACGATTCGAGAGGTACCTCCCACCCAAATCGGTGTGGTACTTACTATCGTTCAGAGGTCGATGAGATATCGCTACAATCGACTTAGAGTGTTTTAGGGTTCTGAGACGATTCGAGAGGTACCTCCCACCCGGATCGGTGTGGTACTTACTATCGTTCAGAGGTCTAGGGTACTGAGACGACTCGAGAGGTACCTCCCACCCGAATCGGTGTGGTACTTACTATCATTCAGTTTATAGTTCTGAGACGATTCGAGAGGTACCTCCCACCCAAATCGGTGTGGTACTTGCTATCGTTCAGAGGTCGATGAGACATCGCTCCAATCGACTTATACAGCCATAGCAATTTTTTCAAGTCAAATCAGGTCAAGCAAGTCAGGTTAGGTCAAGACAAATCAGGTTAAGTAAGTCACGTTAGGTCAAGCACGAGTCATTTATTTCAAATGAGAACGAGTGCGATAAAGTACACACTCGGCTCGGCAAGTTTACGTATCATGTATAACACTTGTACATCTAATATCTCAATCACATAAGTATTTAACACATACTTGACACTCATCTAGTCAAAACAAGTGAGTAAGCGCCCAAACAAGTGTTTAGACGTCCGCTTCGAGTCCCTCTTGAAGGTCCCCTTGAGCGCCTGAGCAAAGAACCATAAATTATTATACACTATCACTTAGAACTCCTACTTATCAAAGAAAGTTGTACTAGTGTACAATCTAAGGAGAATTCATGAATTGAACCTTAATTATTTATAATCGAGACTCGGAAGTGGGTTTCAAAAACACAAGAGAAATCTGATTTTTGCCTTTGAAATCAAGTGTAAAACGGTCTAGCAATATCGGAGGAAAATGGAGAGTTTGAAACCCTCAATTTCCTTTAAGTTCGGAAATTTCAGATTCGGTAAGCAAACTTTAAAAAATCAGATCTCTCTTTCTATGAGTCCAAAATTGGAAAACTTAGTACCGTTGGAAACTATTTCCAAAGTACTAAAAGTTTCTAGAAGTCACTTTTCCATGATTCCAAACGGAAGGTATTCAAAATTTGTCTCAAAGTTGCTGTTTTGGCTTGCAAGATAGTTTCGGGGTTGGTTTTCGGCAAAGTTTGGAAATTCAGCAAAATTCACACAATGTGAACCAGTCTCTGAAATTTGGAACTCAATTAGAATCGCAAACAAAGTTTAAAACATAATAAGCAGAACAAGAATCGGAGTTTTGAACACCAAGATATAGTAGCTCAAAGTTGCTAAAAAATCGAAACTTTTAGGCAATTTCCAGGTTCAAATCACAAACTTTGGGACTTTGGTTAAACATTGAAACGGACTCGGAATGGCACCGAATTTGGCAATATTATACTACCATATAAGGGCTATTTCTTTGTCAAATTTCATGGAAAAATACGTATGGGAAGTTAGTTAACAAAGTCGCGAAAGTTTCTAAATTTTCAAGGCAAAGCTGCCTTGTGCTACCATTTCCCTTTTCTAAATCATTTGGCTAATGAAATATTTTCAAACATGGTTCATTTGTGTAGACAATGTCTAAGTAACATTCAAGATACATTTTCTTAGGTGATTAACAACAAGAATCTCGAAATAACAAGTCCCAAGTCAAGATTGGCCATTTGGCTAAGAGAAAAGGAAAAGTTTTCCAGATTCGAAGAGCAATTTCGGGACATCATTTGCATATCAAAATGGTCTTAGAATATCACCAAATTTTGAAAAATTATACCTCCATATGAGGACTATTCCTCTATCAAATTTTATTTGAAAATTCACACGGAAAGGTAGTTAACTAAACCATCAAAATTCAAGAAATTTCCCAAGGCAAAACTGTCTTCTAGCTCTTCTTTCCTTTTTAAACATTTTGTCCAATGCAACCAACCCAAATCTGGTTTATTTGTGAAATAAAGTCTAAGGAACATCTAATATAAAGTTTGGTAGATGTTGGACATCAAATTTTCCAAAACAACAAGTTCCAAATCAAGTTAGGCCATTTAACTAGCTAAAAGAGGATTTTCAAGCATAAATCCAGGTCTGTAATTTGGCCATATCTCACTCAATTCAACTTAAAATTGAGCATAGTTGATGGAGTTGAAAACTTCATTCATAAGGTTACAATTTCTCAGAAGAAAGCATTTTTAAAATCTGTCCACAACTAGCTCATCTTTGAGCATCAATTTGCAGCTCAAGACGTGGACTCCAGTGAACCAGCGAAACAGGACAATCATGTTCAAATGAGTGGTGCGGTTCACTCAGGTAGATTCTGGACATGCCTTTTATACTATTGAAAATCTGGGAATGTCTAGTTTCTAGTGATATAAACGGTACTCGATTTCGACATCGGAGTAAAAAGTTATGGCCGTTTGAAAAACACTGCCAGGGCAGTGATGGGAAAATTTCCAGATTTGCCGAACTTCTGAAATCACAACGTTTGGCCAACCAAATCACGTTATTTTTTGATGAAACTTTTTACACAACCCACACAACATATATACATCATAAATAAGACATTTGATCCACTGAAAAGTGCTCAAAAGCACACGAAAATGATAGGGGCAGTTTCGGAATATTTTTGCTCATCACCTCCTTTGAGTTTCCTTTCACCAATACAACTTATTTCCACTAATTTAAGTACTAAACCAACATTAATAACATCAAAACTCATGAAATTAGTCCTCAAGTCATTGTGGGAATTCATAGACCCTACACAACAAAATCCAACATAAATAAAGCTACCCACATGAATATATGAGCTTATATGTGCAATATATCTTCCATGAACTAAGATTTCAGAGGTTGATCGTTCATTACCTCTTTGGTTGATGAACTCAGAATTTTGGCCACTAAAAAGCTCCAAGAAACCGTGGAAATGAAGGCTCTTCTTCTAGCTTAAGATGATCACCAAGTGCTTAGCAAAGTGTGGTTAAAGTTTGAGGTGATTTGGTGGAGGATTAGTGAAGATTTGAAGAAGAAATTGAGGAAGAAACTTGGTTCTTTTCTCTCTTGAGGTGCACGGCCAGTTTAGGAGCAAAAGAGAGTATTTTGGCTCTAATGAAGCTTCCAAGAGAAACTACAATATGTGGCTCACAATGGCCCAAAAGTCAACCCTCTTCCCGCGCGCGTACTCGCGTGTTTCTTGCTCGATTCCTCTCGAGTTTATTTCACTAGTGCACTAAACCTCTGATACACTTGCATACATATTATTATTATTCAATCTTAATAGTCTAAAAATAATGGTCTTAAGTCCCTCAATTAATTGCGCGTGTAAAAACACGTACTCTCGATTTAAGCGCGATAAAGTGAAATCTCCAAGAAATTCTTATAACGATAGTATATCTAACTATCACTTGAGCACTTAACATAAAAATACCTATTTCAAGACTAATGTATAAGTTTCCAATTTTTCAAATTCATTGTACTCTCAAATCTGCTATAGTCTCCAAACACGTTTCACCATTCTCACTTAACGATTTTTCAAAAAAATAACTTTTGGAATCAAGTCATTTTTAAAATACACGTGAGCCATAATTCCATGTATTTGAGCAATAAAAGGTTGAAATAAAATATTCAGAGAAAACATGGGAGTAAATAATTAATTAAGCCAAAAAAATAAAATAAAACAAGAAAATTTGGGTCCTCACATTGCCTCCCAACAAGCGCTTCTTTATAGTCATTAGCTTGACTATATCATCTCATTTTCCAAGGAGGCTTTGATAACGAATAATCCACCATTATAGGTCATGATGGATCATTAAAAGGTGACTCGATCACATGAGTCACGTGTTCTAATAATATGAGAGATGGAAGTAGCTTACCTAATTGAAGTGAATCGTAGATATTACCTTGAACATGCACCGCTTGAGTACTCACCAAAGAAACATCTACATAGTCTTTTTGGGCTATAATACCTTTAGAACCTATACAATCAACACATTCCTCAAGAGGGGTGAAAAATGAGTCATTAAGGCTCACCTTTTGAGGTTCAATGTTAACTCCAAAGGTACTATCTTCTAAAATGGATATTTCCTCATTGAAACACAAATTAGATTCATCATTTTGATCAAAATTTAATCCATTGTCACATACAACATTCCCACCATTCATAATAGGGTCATTTTGCATATCATTAGAGGAAATAACTTCACATAATGCATATAATTTGTCGTGTATTCTATCAAAGTGAGAAGTTAATTCATCTAACATTTCCTTAACCCTCTCAAAACGGTTAGAGGTTGCATTTGCTAGCTTTTCTATGACTAAATCAAATTAATTAGAAGAATTTTCTACAGCTAGTTCCCAAGATGCATTAAAATCATTAGTTAATGGTTCACTTTCTAATTCCCAAGATAGAGGTGCATTAGCTAACTTCTCTATTGCCATTTTCCAAGATGGTTTTGATTCATAGTAGACATATTCGGATTGGTAATCATATAAACAAGAAGAAGCACTATTAGTACATTGATTATCCCAACCATAAGCACAAGAATTGCTCCAATTAGCACTATATTGATCAAAACAAGGATTGTAATGCTCTAATTCATCATAATAATCCACTTTTTGTACTTGCATACATGGATTAGTAGCATGATAACCTCCACACAAGTCACAAATCACATGATAAGAGTTAAAAGCATTAGCATTCCTCCTTTGCTCAATTTCATGCAAAATTGTGTCTATTTGAACTTATAACATGAGAACATCAAATTTTGCCTTTAAGCACTTCAAACCATCGTCAAAAGGCATACCTTCAATAATTTCTTGGTTACCTCTGTTGAAGGAGCTTTGCACTTGGTAACCATCCATTGCCAATCTTCCACTTCTCAAGCATTGTCCTCCAAATTGGCCTACCATTCTTATCACCTAAAATTGCTTTTAAACAACTTAAGAGCAAGATTAGTAAGAAAAATAGGTTATAAAACACATACACACACAAAACACTAAAATAACAAAAAGTAACATTCATACTATAACTAATAAAATGTCTAAACTAATAAAGTTGCTCTTCACACCGATATTGCCAAATCTTCCCCGGCAACGGCACTAAAAACTTGATGTGCGCGGGGTATAAATATCAATTTAGCTCATTCACAATCAAGTTTTACATTTATAAACTCCTAAATACTCCACATGTGATTTATCGCAAGTATACGAATCGTGAGCGAGTATAGGGTATTAAGGGTCGATCCCACAAGGAAGATTATAATTACCGGCACTACTAAAACTTCTCTATTATTTAAACTATCAATAAATTATAATAAGTAAAACCTACTAAACTTATACAAGAAAATAACAAATGAAAACTCCTTGGGTTGTGGTATCCCTAACTACTCATGCAAGTGTGACTTTTGGATAATTGAGTACTACTATCTAAGCTAGCTACGGTGTAATTTTCTATGCATTTGAATCCTACTTTCGTAGTGAATCAATTATACTCATAACTAATCCATACTTATTCTCATGGTTATGAAATTAGCTACAAGTTCATTGTTTCAATAAAATTACATGACATTAATCACCAAAACCACATAGGTGCACCTTTACTCTCGTGAGTGTACTACCTATGTTTAGCACCTCTTGAACCAATGTTGAATCTCAATTTTCATTACAGAAACAATACCTTAGATAATCAAGATTAATTGTACCAGATTAATCACGATTTAAAGAGTTAAAGTGCTAAATAACTTGCTCAAATACTAGCAATCAAATAGCCAAATAATAAACACTAACAGTCATAGGAAGTTCAACCAAACCCAAGGCATAAACTTTAAAGACACATCATAAACACAAAATCCAGAACTTGTATATTAACTAAACTTAGAATCAAGTACAAAAGATAAAGAGTTGGAAAGAAAAATAACCCTTGTCACATGAGTTCTTCCCTTGCCTTCTTCATCTCCATCTTCATCTTTGCCTAGCTAATAAACAAGTAGGATGAACTATACTACTCTATACTCAACTACTAAACTAATTGAACTAAGAAAAACTAGTGAGAGTTACATTTTTGTGGAGTTTCTCTAGCCTTCCAAAGTTATGAAAATGTTCTTCAAGGCTTATATTTATAGAGGAATTTCTTGTAATGGGCAAGTGTTTAATCATGTACTGAGCCCATAAACAAGCTAAAATGGAGTTGTAAAGTTTCTTTTGCAGCTGTCTTGGGCAAAATGGAGTTGTAAAGCTTTTTTTGCAGTTGTCTTGGGTTGTTTCCACCGATAATCTTGCAGGAAAGGTAGGTCAAAAACTTGTGTGAATAGAATACAAGTTGGTAAGCCGAAAGTAGTGATCCGAGGGCTAGATCCGAGCTTGGATTGCTCACATTACCCCTCGGATCGCATTTTTCTTCATTTTTTACCTTCACTGTTCATTGGGATCCGAGGCCTGCTACAGTGGATCTGAGCTCAGATCCTCTAGTCTCGAATCCACTTGTCTAGAAGATCAGACGAGGGCTCGGATCATATTGGATCCGGGTTCGGATCGTTTGCTCTGTTTTTGATCCATTTCAATTGATATTTTTTCAATGTTAGAGCTGAACTAGCTCTTATATAAAACATGAAAGTTGTAGCTCTTTGAGTTACCTTTCCAATGCATCAAGAATTACCTAATTTGAAGCTCCGTGGACTGATAAATGACCAAATTACCCTTGATTGGTCAGAAACTTGTTTCACCTTCGACCATAGAAAATGTACTTCAGTATTTCGACCTTTTGACTATGAAAACCAACGAACAGGACTTCAATGTCTTCAGACCAACTGTAGATCAATCTCTTGGCTTCAAATGGTATAAGAATCACCTCAATCCGATCATTATCGCTCAAGATATTGCCAAAATACCACAAGGTGCCAAAGCTATGAAACTCCTTTTCTTTAGAATTTGATTGCATTTCATCTCTTGTACTTTATATTCTCTTTTTATCTCTTAAAACCATCATCAATCATCCAATTTTCTTCTCAATTTATGTCATTTGATGATTGAATCATTAAACCTAAAAAAACATGAAGTTTTCACCATAAAAATCCATAGAAATGCAATTTTTAATACTTAAACCCCTAAATGCATATTTTCACTAGAATCTTAGTTAATTAGCCATAAAAGTTGTTAAAATACACCAAAACTAAATAATAAAGCACACTTAAAACACTCAAAATATACACTTATCATTGTACTTAAAACACAAATGTGGAGACACTAAGACTCCGTTTGGATTGCATTTTTCATAATTTTTTATGAAAAAATTACTGTAGCGATTTGATGTATGTAAGGGAAAAAGATACTCCCTCCATCCCAAAAACTTTATCGTGCTTTGGGAGTTGAACTTTTTATGTACAGTACTAAGTTTCAGCCTTGTTTTCCAATTTTGCCACTTCAAAATCACTATTAGAAACAAGAATGTGTGGTCATTAGTGGTCAAGTAGACAGAAATGACATGTGTGGCCCAAAGCTATCTACAAGAAATATAATCTGCCAACGAGAGTGATATTTACACATCACTTCAAATCTTGTGTGTATCTCACGAATGTCTTGCAACTTTTGTTAATAGTAAATGAAAATCAACGGACCCACTAATAAAAGTAAAGAATGAGGAAATCTTGAAGGGCAAAAATTGAAACAAGAGAAATTTTGTTTTCCATTTTGGGTATGTGGCATATATTTTGGGACAAACAAAAAAGAAAAGTATGACACTTTCAATGGGACGGAGGGAGTAACAGGGAAATGTGATCACAGAAAATGACACAATTTTCTGGCAAAAAATGACAATCCAAACAGGAATTCCCAAAAAAAATGTGTTCTAATGCTTTCATTTTAAACGTTCTCTTAATTTAAAACGAACTTTTGGCTAAAGTCCTTGAATTTTAAAGTGATTTCAAAATCATAATATATTTACAACTTCATCTATAATTTTTTTTTTATATTTGAATCAATTGTAAAGCCTAATTCTATTTGAAAGACTGTCCTGATAGTTGCAAGAATGGATTGGACGATGAATGTAAGGATTGCCCCAAAAAAATTGCCAAAAAAAAGGCATCAAATGAAGAAAAAGGATTGCATACAAGTATTCTAATTTAGTAATGATGAAAAACGGAGAAATTGACATAATTTACCAAATCAATACAGTAAACATAAGCTAGGCTGCAGCTACTAATTTTATCAAAAAGATTCTGAAGTGCTGATCAATAGCTCCAATAACTCTAGCTGCAAAAGATTTTTCAGAAGATAGCACAATAACAAGTGTTTATTTTACATAATAGTTTGTATAAATTTTAGTTCATTTGTAATTAATTTTTAGCTCCTAAGATAATAGGAGTGACTATTTTGACAATATTTGATGTGTTTGATTAACTTTGAGAAGACTTCTTAATTCGTGCCTTTTACTTGTTAAAATTTGTCATTTTTGGTAGGGATGAATGATCATAAACAATACGGAACTGTTTACAAAAAATCATCATCGGGTTGGATGAGAGTATACGGGGTCAGATAGTAAATTTTGAGTCAAATACCAAATTGGATATCCTTTAAAAAGTTTTGCAAGAGAAAGACGTTGAATTTAAGAAGTGAAACTAGATAATCGCGCCAGATACTCATTAAAGCATTTTTCGATGAAAAGTATTTAGCAGTATACAACACCGGATAATGAAACACATTTCGAATACTACGTCATATATTTGAACGGGAAATTTTTGCAAGTTGCGCAACTTACACAACTTGCAACCATTTTTTTATCTTTCTTTCTTGCAGCATCCATGACGTTTTGGCAGCCACTTTTTGAACCCAACACATCAACTTTTGTCAACTTTATGTCACTCCATTGTAAGCTTTTGACTCTTCAAGACCAAACCAAGTTTCTTATGGAAGATTCAAGGGGACTTGAAGATTATAAATAGAGGGAGGTTTGTTGAGTTTTTGAGCTTTAGTTTTCTAGTTAGTTTTAGAAAGGGAGAGAGTTTTGGGCAAAAGAGAGAAACAAAAGGGGTTGTGTCTTGCCACAACACTTATAACTTTCTTCTTCATTTCTATTAGTTTATAGGACTAGTTTCAGACTTGTGTTGTGCATTCACTTGTGTATTGGCTCAACAACAAGGTTGATGGAGATGAAGGCGGAGACGCTCAAGAAGCTCTAGTGACAAGGGTTTTTCTTCCCTCCACCTCTTTAACTTTGTATTGGATTTTAAGTTTTATTAATGCAAATTTTGGATATTATGTTTGTGATGTTGTTTTAAAATTTATGCTTTGGATATTGGTTGAGCTATCTATGATTTCTATGTATTGATTTCTTGATTATTTTGGTATTATCTTGATTAAGTTATTTAGCGCTTTTGATATCAAAATTATGATTAATTGGTTATTAATTGTAATAATTTCAAGGTGTTAGATTTACAATGAAAATTAAAATTTGACACTAGTTCATAGAAATGTTAAATTTAGGGAATACACTCACAAAAATAGAGGTGCACCTTTGTGAATTGCTTTGTAATAATTTCATAAAAGTAAATGAATTTATAGTTGATTTCATACCCATGAAGTGGGTATGGATTAGTTATAGATATAGTTGGTACACCAGTGAAAATGGGTATCGCGTACATAAGGAAATTAGCCATGATTTAGCCAAGAGTTTAGTACTAATTGAGACGGAAAGTTGCACTAGCATGAGTAGATAGAGATTTCATTATTCGAAAAGTTTTCATTTGTATTTTTTTGCCCATTAGTAGTTTAGATTTGTTTATTTTCATTTGTTGATAGTCTAAATAATAGAGAAATTTTAGTGTCGGTAGTTGTCCGTCTTTCCTGTAGATTTGACCCTAATTACCCTATACTCACTCACGACCCGTATACTTGCGAATAATCACGTATGTGGCAGTTTAGAAAATTATAAATTCAAAACTTGACTGTAAATTGAACTTTATTGTTATATGCATACGCCGCACATATCAATTTTTGGCACTGTTATTGGAATAGATTTGTGGCAATATTGGTGTGAAAAGTAACTCTATTAGTTTAAATATTTTTATTTGATTTCTTGTGCTATTTTTGTCCTTTTTTTTTGTTTTCATTTGTGTGTTGATGTGTTTCTTTGTGTGTATTTTGTTTTGTGTGTTTTGTTTTTGTTTTTGTCTAATGTGTTACTAGCATCTATCTTTTTTTGTCTAATCTTGCTTTTGAGGTGTTTAAAAACATTTTTAGAAAATGAGAAGGATAGATTCTTTTGAAGGACAATGCTTGAGACGATGAAGAGAGAAAATGAATCTTCTGTACTTTTAAGGCTATAACAATAGAGAAATTCATGATAATCATGCAAGTATGTCCCTTGATGATAGCATGTTGAGATTAAATGCTAATTTAGACGCCTAAAAAAACTACTAAGAATGCACACTATCTCCTTTTTGGTGGTCATAGAGCCAATGGCAGATGTTTCTCAACTTGACGACTTTAGATTAAAGTTAGGCTTTCACCTAGCCATTAGTAACATAAGCAACAAGATCTGGGTGCTATGGCATTCAGATTTTGCGGTTAACGTCTTGATCAACTTGGAGCAATTCCTCCATGTTGCGACCACGCACATATCATGGAGGAGTGAGGTTTGTTGTTCTTTGTTCACGCTAAGTGCACACTAATGTAAAGGCGTAGTCTTTGGGCTAATTTATTGGCGATCTCGGGGAGCCTGGGGCCCAAGCTGTGGATGGTGGGGGGATTTTAACATGATAGCGGATGAAGGTGAATACTTGGGGCGAGCACCGCAGAATATTACGACACTGAATGATTTTGCTGACTGCATTTCGAGATGCGGGGTGAAGACAATGGTAGCTAGTGGGAGCCAGTACACGTGGACGGGCATTCAGCAGGGCCGCCGAGTATGGAAGTGCCTCGATAGGATTTTGATGAACGTTGCTTGGCAGCAGCAATTTACGGCATTAGGATTGCAACATTTGAACTGGACATCCTTGGATCACTACCCGTTGCTGCTGGGCTTGGTGGCAGATGGGCGAGTAGGATCGTGGCCTTTTAAGTTCCAACACATGTGGGTCAAGCACCCAGCATTCCTGGATGTGGTGGAGCAAAGCTGGATACAGCCCCTTGAAGGCTACGGGATGTTCCTCTTGGCACAGAAGTTGAAACGACTGAGGAAAGCTTTGAATGAATGGAACCGGTCCACCTTTGGGGACATCTTTGCCAACATAGCGAGAGCTGAAGACGAAGTTCGACATGCGGAACTAAGGCTTGAGGAGGTGGAGAATGAGGAAACAAGGATGCACTGGAGCCACGCTCAAGCCAAATTACTAAAGTGCCTGGCAGATGAAGAAACCATTTGGAAGCAGAAGGCCAAGGTCAAATGGCTGAAGGATGGGGATGCAAACACCCGGTTCTTCCACTCTAAGTTGCTTGATAAGCTGGCGAAGCTCTCCATTCGACGGATAAAAAGCTCGGAGGGTAGTTACATTGAGGACGACCAGGACATTGGGGCGGAGGCCGTGTCCTATTTCAAGCGCCTAATGTCCTCAACGCCGACCTCGCCTGAGCAGGCCATGGGAACTTTGCTGCAAAACATCCCATCCATTGTGACACAGCGGCAAAATGACCACCTTTTGTGAGAACCCACCTTGGAGGAAGTGAAAACCGCGGTCTTCCAACTTGATGGACACAGCGCACCAGGAGTCGACGGGTTTACTGGGGTTTTCTTCATGCACTATTAGAACCTTGTTGGTGGGCATATATTCCAGGCGACTCGGAAGTTTATGTGTAGGGTGCCAATCCCGAAGAGTTTTGCTAGCATGCTACTGGTCCTGATCCCAAAAAGAGACTCGTCGCAGACCTTTGCCGATTTCCAGCCCATCAGTTTATGCACGTTTATCAATAAGGTTTTTACCAAGATCCTATGCAATCGGCTAAAGGTGGTCCTACCCTCTATTATCTCCCTGGAACAGTCAGCTTTTATACAGGGCAAAGAGATATCAGACAACATACTGTTGGCACAAGAATTGGTGAGTACAATAAACAAGCGGGTTCGCGGCCATAACACCATTTTCAAACTAGACATCATGAAAGCCTTTGACCGAGTTTCCTGGGACTTCTTATCTCGACTTCTCCTCAAGTTTGGCTTCCATCCACGGTTTGTCCACATGGTGATGAACAACTTAGCCTCCTCGTGGTTCTCAATTCTAATTAACGGACAATAGCATGGTTTGTTCCAGCCATCCAGAGGATTGAAGCAGGGTGACCCCTTCTCTCCTTTTTTGTTTATCTTGGTATCAGAGGCCCTCAACCGGGGATTGATTAAGTTGGACTCGGGCGCCGTCCACAGCTACGCACAGTCAAGGGGTACCTCACCAGTGTCTCACCTAGCATTCGCCGACGACATAATAATATTCACTACAGGAGACCGAAGATCGGTGAAAGCTCTTATGTATTTCTTGGACGTGTATCAGGATGGCTTGAGCCAAATGATAAACAGGGACAAAAGTTTTTATGTGACCTCCTCCAGGTGCCCCTCCTCCAGGGAATGCCTCATATCTAGGTTGACCGGCATGCGACGCCAAACTCTACCCCTCATGTATTTGGGATGCCGACTTTTCACGGGACAAAGGACAAAGGAGCACTTCTACCATTTGATACTCCGAATGCAATCTAAGATGGCGGGCTGGAAGCAGAAACTATTATCCACCGGGGCCGCTTAACCCTCATACGGCACGCCTTAGCTGCCATACCTCTATACACCTTCGCGATTCTGGACCCTCTACAAGGTATCATGAGACAACTGGAGCAGGTTATGTCTTGTTTTTTCTGGGGGAGAGGTGGAGGGACGAGACAAATGCCATTGGCGAGCTTGGAGCAGCATATGTTGCCCTACGGAGCAGAATGGGCTGGGGATCGAGACACTTGAGGATGTATCGCGAGCCTTCGTGTGCAAGCTATGGTGGAAACTCCGGACCGGATCTCTCCTCTGGGCCCGCTTTATGATTGCCAAATACGCACCAGGAACCTGTCACATCACTGAGGCTCCACTGAGACCCTCGAGTTCGCGAATATGGAGGAGACTGGTCGCCTGTTGAGACTTCATGGAGGGCAACATACAATTACTTCTCCGAGAGGGTGACGCATCTTTCTGGTTTGACAACTGGTTAGGGACGGGGCCCATAGCCGAAGGGAAGGGACACATCTCGTTGCCCAACGTCAGAATTCGTGATCTTTATGATGGGATAGCGTGGCATCTAACCCAGGTACGCGAGGCGCTGATAGAAGAGGAGCAAACTCGAATCCTTGGGTCACAAACTCAACTCTCCGAGGGGTGGGACAAGTGGGTCTGGACACCTTCCACGGATGGTGGTTTCAGGGTTCAGTTGGCTCTAAAAATGCTTCAAACACCGGCCAACAATTTGATCTCGTGGAAGTTAATTTGGGGTTGGCGTATTCCCCTCAAGATCTCGATCTTTATGCGGAGGCTCCTGAACGGCTGGCTTCCTTTTTCGTATAAACTACAGCAATTTGGTCTTCATTTGCCTTCCAAATGTTCCTTTTGCCTAAATTCGGAGACCCTACAACACTGCTTTGTCCTCTGCTGCACCGCTCAATAGGTTTGGGATCATTTTGAGCACACCTTACGACTCAGGAGTGTGGCGGACTCCCTTATGGAGAAGTTGCAAGGGTGGTGGATCCACGCTTCGGGGGACTCATCGAGGGCAGTTTTGTCCCATCTCCTACCAATCCTGATTTGTTGGGAACTCTGGAAGGTCAGGAATCAGGCGGTCTTCGATAGTGTAACTGTACGGCCGAGCCATATCTGCCGCCAGGTTGTCTGCCTTCTCAACGGTATTAGAGAGACCCACCCCTTTGCCTTACCAACTTCGGAGGGCGATGCCTGGAGCCGATTGGGATTACCCCCATCCACTAGACGGCCACCACCGCAAAAATGGATTTCCTTGGTTTGGTCCTTGCCCTTATACCCCTACAACAAATTGAATGTTGATGGTTCGTCCCTTGAAAACCCTGGGCACTCGGGTGGAGGTGGCATAGTCAGAGATCATCATGGCCAGGTACAGGGTGCATTCTCCACCTACTACGGCCACTGCACGAATATGGAAGCGGAAACTAGATGCATCCTGGAGGGACTTCATTATTGCCTCTCCCTTGGCCTAGTCAGAGTGATTGTACATATGGACTCGAAACAGCTTCTCAAGATGGTGCTGAGGGCTGCCTCTACACCTTGGAAACTAGACACTTATGTTCGCCGGATACACCATTTATTGGCCCACGTAGACTTTATACTAGAGCACAGCTACAGGGAGACCAACTCAGCGACAGATGCACTTGCTAAGCGGGCAGTAACTACACAACAGTCGGAGACCTATGGGGCCGCCACCCTGCCAAAGCAAGTTAGAGGGCTTACCAAGTTAGATGCATGCCAGTACCCTTATTTTCGTCGGGTGCTCCTGAGTTAGCCGCCTCCTATCACTCAGGCTAGGATAAGAATTGAGGCCCCACTAGTGTTCCTCCAGAAAATAACGTGTAAATGCCTCTCATGTACTTCTTATCCCTTTCATCAATAAAACCAAGTTTTTTTAAAAAAAATGCTAAATTAGACAATTTGATGCATTTGATTGAACAATATAGGAATGTTAATTTTTCGAATTCTAATTATATAGTTTGTGTTTTGTATGGAGGTTATCATGTTGATTATCAATGTATATAAGCACACATGTAGATTACTTTGATGGATTTGAATATGGCACTTCTTATGTTGATTATCATGGCCCTAATTGGGGTAACATGCATAATTATGGTTGGTATGATCATTGTACTTCTAGTGATAATTTAAATTTTTATGATTTCTAACCTCAACCTGTTGAATATGATTTCAAACCATCATGGGAGTTAGCTATAGAAAGGCTAATAAGCAACTCCGATCAAGTCATAGAAAAAGTAGCCTTTGGATCTAAACCACTTTGGGAGCGAGTTATAGAAAAATTTGCTAATAAAGTGGATTTAGATATAGAAAAACTAACTAATGTGATATTCGATTGTTTTGTTAAGATTGAGAATAGAATAGAAGAATTGAATTTACACTTTGATAGAATACATGATCAATTACATGAATTGTATGAAGTTATTTCATCTAATCCTATGTATTTTGCTTCTAGAGATAATGATGCGGGTATTGGATGTGGAAGTGACTTGTGTTTAGAAGATGATTATGATATTAATTCAATCCCTTGTAATAATATTTTTGGAACTAATCTTGAAACTCAAGAAGTAATTTTGAATAATGCATTTGTTACCCTTTTGAGGAATATTTAGTGCCTACAGGTTCCGAAGACATGATTGAACAAGTAATTCCTGCAACATTTCTTTTGAGAAGTTCTCAAGTGGTGCGCATTTAAAATGATATCTATCAAACACTTGAAATCGATAAACCCCTTCCTGCTCTCTTATCTTTTGGATATGTGGTTCATTCATTCGAGTCACCCTTTGTTGATCCACCATGACCTAAGTTGGTAGATTACTTTTTGTCAAAACCTCCTTGACAATGAGGCAAAAAGTCAAACTAATGACTATAAACAAGTGCTTGTTAGGAGACAACCCAACGATTTGTCAAATTTCTTGTATTTATTTTTATTTTGTAGGTTTGAAAAATAAAAGTAGAATGAGCACATTTAATAGAAATTTGGAAATCAACGACACCCAACCACAACAAATCACCTACTATGCTAGGGGAGTATTTCTTTTTTTTTTTTCATTTACCTTTTTCACATTGAGAACAATGTGTAATTTAAGTGTAGGAGTAAGGTTGGTTGAAATTGAATGCATCCTTGGTATTCATGTGAAAATTGATATATTTGTTAAAAATTTTGATGTTGGTGATATTGGTATGTTTGAAATATTGAATTTGGGATTGTTGGTATAGAGAATGGCCCAAATATAAGGAAAAATTTTGTCAAAATTTTTTCTAAAAACCTTAATACCAATAGTGTCGTTAGTTGTGTTGTGCCAGTTGATATGAGATTATGTGTAAGGTGCTTTGAAATTGTTGTTATGTAGGTCAAGAATTCTGATTTTTAGCGAACTTAATGTCTTATAAAGTGAACTTTATCATATTGAGACTTCATTAAATTCATGAAATATATTGTTCTTGATTTGTTTATTTAAGTTGTGTGATTAATATGATTGATAAATGCGAAACTTTTCTTGTAATTTTTCTCTTATTTCTAGTTTTTACAAGGATTAAGTAATGTGTTTTTGCTTTCATAGAAGAAGAAAAGAAAGTTATATGATTATTGATCACATAAGTATTTACTCCAATTATTCGAAGCACTTAATAATCAAGGGTTGGCCTTTACAAATGTCGACGTTCACATAAAACGATATTAAAATTAAGAGTATGTAAAGCAATAATCTCATGTGATCAAGTAACCAGGGGAATGCATCTACCAGTTTTTGTCTTCGCATCAAAAGACAAGTTCACTACTCAAGTAAAGTTTGATAAGAAAGAAAAAGAAAAAAAAAGTATGTGATCAAAGTGTGAAAGTTGTTCTAATTTCTTGTCCTTGTTTGTATAAGTTCTAAGGGGTGATTGCAAGTTTAGTTCTTACATTTGTTAATTATACTAGTTGCATGACAAACATAATTAGATTAGAGATGATACATGGTATTGGACTTAATTAAATATTGGTATGAAAAGTTCTCTTTTACTTGGTTCTGTTCAGCATCTCAACCGGGCCACCTCTGATCATACGCCCTTATTGGTGAATCTGCGCTCTGCTGATGCTAGTGTTCCGAAGCCCTTTAAATTCCAGAATTTCTGGGTTTCTAGCTCCTGTTTTAAATCGACGGTGCAGAACAATTGGGAACTTCCCACACAGGGATATGGTATGTATCGGCTAGCTTTCAAGCTAAAGCGACTAAAGGCATGTTTACGCCACTGGAGCAAGCAGCATTTTGGAAACATCTTCCAGGCTGTCCGACAGAACGAGTTTGAGGTTCAGCAAAAAGAAATATTGTTTGACGCTGCCCCGACGGATGAGGCGAGGGCTGATCTTCATCGGGCAAAAGCCAGCCTGTTGCAATGTCTCCGGGTTGAAGAGGACTACTGGCGTCAAAAGGCGCGCCTGCGTTGGTTGAAGGATGGGGATTCCAATACACGATATTTTCATGCATCAGTTAGAGAGAAACGATCAAAGCTGGCCATTCACCGCATTAAGGATGAGGGGGGGACTTGGCTTGAGGATGACGACCGGATTGGCCAGGCAGCGGTGTGTTTTTTCCAGTGCCTTCTTACAGCTAAGGAGGTCAGCAATGTTGATGATTTTCTCATACACATTTCGAACCTAGTGTCTGCAGATCAAAATGGAGTCTTATTAAGGGAGGTTACAATGGAGGAGGTAAAGGGGGTAGTCTTCGAGCTTGATGGGGATAGTGCCCCGGGTGCGGATGGATTCACTGGCACCTTTTTTCGCCATTGCTGGGATATAGTGGCCCTTGACGTCTTAGCAGCGACCAGGGATTTTTTGGCTGGGACTCCGATCCCAAAAGGAATTGCCAGCACTTTGATTGTATTAATCCCGAAGAATCCGAACCCAGCTACGTTTGCAGATTTCTGACCCATTAGCCTGTGCACCTTTATGAACAAAATTTTTACGAAGGTCCTTGCCAATTGGTTGGAGGCTATTCTCCCAGGCATTATATCTCTGGAGCAATCCGCGTTTTGCCCTGGCCGTGATATTGCTGAAAATGTTCTCCTGGCACAAGAAATGATTGCCTCTGTTAACAAGAAGGCCCGCAGACACAACTGCATATTCAAATTGGACATGATGAAGGCTTTTGATAGGGTGTCATGGTGGTTTCTACGGCAGCTCCTCTGCAAGTTTGGTTTTGACTATCGTTTCATTTTCCTTATTTTGAATAACCTCTCCCACAGCTGGTTTTCTGTGTTGGTAAATGGCAGGGCTAGGGGCTTTTTCCAGGCATCCCGTGGGATTAAGCAAGGTGATCCTTTGTCCCCTCTCCTTTTTATTCTGGCATCCGAGGCCCTTACTAGGGGTCTGAATGCACAAGTAGCTGGTGGCAGTGTGGCTCCCTATGCAACACCGCGTGGATGCGTTCGGGTCACACATTTGGCTTTTGCGGATGACGTCATCATTTTTGCTCGGGGAGATAGGAGGTCGGTAGGGAATTTGGTTCATTTCTTAAATCTATATCAAACTGCAACAGGCCAGCAGATTAATAACCACAAGAGCTTATTCATAGCATTGCGTCGGTGTGGTTCTGGCCAAATTCGACGAATTCAGCAGATGACCGGTTTCAGGCATGGGGCCCTGCCTCTCCAGTATCTGGGATGCAATTTATATGCTGGACGTCGGAAAAAAGTGTACTTCCAGTTTTTAATAGATAAATTCATTACTAAACTTGCAGGCTGGCAGAAAAAACTTCTCTCCCAGGGGGGACGGCTCATACTCATTAAGCATGTGCTTTCTGCCATACCTACGCACGTGTTAGCCGTTATGGACCCACCATCCGGGGTGCTCAAGGATCTGGAGCGAATAATGGCGAATTTTTTCTGGGGTCAGACGGAGCTGGGCCCTAAACATCACTGGCGTTCCTGGGAAAACCTATGCTTTCCAGTGGAGGAAGATGACCTTGGCATACAATCCTTTAAAGACATATAGGGGGCGCTCAGCTGCAAACTGTGGTGGCGTTTCAGCCATTCGACCTCCTTGTGGGCTCTCTTCATGAGGTCTCGTTATAGTGAAGATCGTGGGGCAGCCAGCGGGACATCCAGAGTCTGGCGACGAATGCTGGCCGTTTCTGATACGGTGGCACAGGTCACCCGAATTATAGACTTGGAAGGCAGGGGTCGACCAGCTTGGACTCTAACATCCTCTGGTGATTTCACTATTTCTTCAGCATGGGAGGCTTTGTGGTCTAAATGGGTTTGCCTTGGTTCTAGGAAAAGTGTATGGAGTGGTCGAGTTCCTTGCAAAATCGCTGTTTTTATGTGGAAGCTACTCAATAAGTACCTCCCTTTCCCTAATGCCCTCTAGAGGTTTGGCCTCCACCTCCCCTCTAAGTGCCCGTTCTGCTTGAATGGAGAGTCTCAAGATCACATTTTCTCCGGCTGCTTTCTAGCATCTGAGGTATGGAGTTTCTTTGCCAGGGCAATATGGGTTCCCAATGCACCTTCGACGGACATTCTCTGCCGGCTACAGCAATGGTGGCTTTGTCACCCTCCAAGCTCTGCACGGGGAAAGCTGTGCAGGGTGTTGCCGTCGCTAATCTGTTGGGGACTTTGGAAGGCTAGGAACATGGCGGTTTATGAGGGGGTTATTTTAACATCATCTCAGGTTTGCTGGAATATTCAATCGTTGCTGCATCACGTGTCCCAGGTCTGGCCTTTGGTTCAAGTGACGCGGGATGACGGGGAACTGGTCCACTCGGGCTTGTTACTTCGACTAACACCACGTGAGCAGATGCTCCCGCGCTGGGTCATTTGGAAGAAACCACCGGACGGGTATGTCAAACTGAATGTTGATGGCTCATCTCTAGGGAATCCAGGCTCCTCTGGTGCTGGAGGGGTGCTGCGTGACTCGGGGGGTAATGTCCTACGCGGTTTCTCATCCTTTTTGGGATCAAGGACAAATATGGAAGCGGAAGCCTTGGCATTACTAGAGGGTATGCTACTCTCCACAGATTTCCATTTTCTACAGGTTGAAATGGACTCTCAGGTGCTGCTGGCTATGGTGAATGGCAATGGAAGAATTCCTTGGACGCTATGGAAGACTATCTCACGCATCCAAACCTTAGCGCTGGGCCGCCAGGTCACCTTCACTCATGTTTATCGAGAGGCAAACGGGGTTGCCGACGCGTTTGCAAATCTAGCAAGTTCCACAGGTGTCTGTCAAAGTTTTGGTGCGTCAACACTTCCGGACCATATACAGGGGCTAGCCCGCCTAGATAGGATGCGAGTGCCTTATGTACGTTTGGATTAGCTTTCCCGGTAAGCGTTCAGACTAACTGCTGTATGCGGTGTGCCCATTGAATAAATTCTGGAGTGGCGCCCCCCTCGTGTGCGAGGTTAGCCGAAAAAAAAATGGAGTGCTAGAATTGGAATTCAACAAACACAGTGATAATCTCTCTCTTACCTTTACACATAAATCTCTATTGTATGCTTTTCCACTCTTTGGAATCATTAGTTTTGAATTATTTTTATGCATTGTTTGAGGACAAGTAATAATTCAAGTATGGGAGTATGACAAGTGTTTATTTTACCTAATAGTTTGTGTATATTTTAGTTCATTTGCAATTAATTTTGAGTTCCTAAGGCAATAGGAGTGACTATTTTGACAATATTTGATGACCTTAGTAACTTTGAGAATACTTGTGAATTTGTCCCTATTACTTGTTAAAGTTTGTTATTTTTTGTAGGGATGAATGAGCGAGAACAATACGGAACTGTTTACAAAAAATTATCACCGGATTGGATGAGAGTAAACAAGGTCAGATAGTGAATTTTGAGTCAGATACCAAATTGGATGCTCGTTAGAAGGTTTTGCAAGAGAAAGGGTGTTAAACAATATATGACGTCAGAATGAAGAAGTGAAGCCAGATAATTGTGCCAGATCTCGTCAGAGGATTTTTCGATGAAGAGTATTTAGTAGTATATGGCACCGGATAGTAAAACTCGTTTCGGATACCGCATCGATATTTGAGTGGGAAACTTTTACAAGTTGCGCAACTTGCACAACTTGCAGCCATTTGTTTTATCCTTTTTGATTGCAGCATCCATGACATTTTAGCAGCTACTTTTTTGGTCCAACACATTAACTTTTTTCAACTTTATGTCACTCCATTGTAAGCTTTTAACTCTTCAAGACTAAACCAAGTTTCTTGTGAAAGATTTAAGGGGACTTGAAGATTATAAATAGAGAGAGCTTTGTTGAGCTTTTGTACCTTAGTTTTCTAGTTAGATTTAGAGAGGAAGAGAGTTTTGGAGCAAAAGAGAGAAACAAAAGGGTTTCTTTTCATTTCTATTAGTGTATAGGACTAGTTTAGAAATTGTGTTGTGCATCCACTCTTGTATTGACTCAACAAGGAGACCAATGGAGATGAAGATAAAGAGGTCTAAGAAACTCTAGTGACAAGGGTTTTTCTTCTCTCCACCTCTTTATCTTTGTATTGGAATCTAAGTTTTATTAATGCAAGTTTTGGATATTATGTTTGTGATGTTGTTTTAAAGTTTATGCTTTAGGTATTTGGTTAAACTATCTATGATTTCTATGTGTTGATTTCTTAATTATTTTGGGCTGTTATCTTGATTAAGTTATTTAGCACTTTTGATCTCAAAATCATGATTAATTGGTTATTAATTGTGATAATCTCAAGGTGTTAGATTTACAATAAAAATTAAAATTTGACACTAGTTCATAAAAGTGTTAAACCTATGGAGTACACTCACGAAAGTAAAAGTACACCTCTATGGCTTGTTTTGTAGTAATTTCATAAAAGTAAATGAATTTATAGTTGATTTCATAACCACAAAGGTAGGTATGGATTAGCTATAGATATGGTTGGTACAGCGAAGTGGGTATCACGTACATAAGGAAATTACACCATGACTTAGCCAAGATTTTAGTACTAATTTAGTCGAAAAGTTGCACTAGTATGAGTAGATAGGGTTTTCATTACCCAGAGAGCTTCCATTGATATTTTTCTGCCCATTAGTACCTTAGATTTGTTTATTTTAATTTGTTGATAGTCTAAATAATAGAGAAACTTTAGTAATGCTGATAGTTGCTCGTCTTCCTTGTGGGTTCGACCCTAATTACCCTATACGTGCTCATGACTCGTGTACTTACAGAAAATTGCATCTAGGGTAGTTTTAAAAATTATAAATTCAAAGTTTGACTGTGAATTGAGTTTTATTGTTGTACGCATACCCTGCGCACGTTACACAAGATAACTTTGTAGCTCTTCTGGAGATTTGTGCTCTTGACTCTTCAATTAACTTATTTCAACTTGTGCATGAAGAAAACATTCAAAGACAGTGGTCATGATTCTTTTATGACCAAACATAGTACTCGGGTAACCTTTTTTTTTTGTGACAGAACATCCCTAACTATATCTACAAGATGTTGTGAGTCCATAAATACATGCCACTGTAATGCTCTATAGCAAACATCAATCTATATAATTTTTTTCATCTTTGTGTATCATTAAGCATCGTATCAAGAGCTATCTTTGCCTAGTGAATTTTGTTTCAACCCTAATTGAATTTTGTTTCAATATCTAGTTTCAATTTTCCATACTATTATTTTCTCCTAGAAGGTAAAATCTTGTTTTTTATTGAGAGAGGGAAAGGGGTGGGTCACTCATCAATGCTAAACACATTTGTTTGGATAGTAGATTATTTGGGATAATTTTTTTTAAAAAAAATACTATAGTATTTTTTTGATATGATGTATGTAAGATAAAATGGTGATTAAAAAAATGTGTTGGCAAGTAAATAAAAGAAGGCAAATAATCCACTATCCAAACATACTCTTCGGGCAAGAGAATGGGGGCACTATATAATATTAGACAAGATTTTAGAGAGGACAATAGAAGGACTCACAAAAAAATTGTAAAATTTCATAGGAATTGAAAGGGGTTTTTTTTGTTGGGGGTAGGGGGGTTGGAGAGAGTGCCTCTGCTGCCTTTGCCAGTTGCTGTACCCTAAGTTTTAATTACAACAACAATTTGACCTTACATTAGCCATGTTGAGAAAATTCACAGCACCATTAGTCAGCATGTCAACTTTTACTGTGTTTTTAAATTTTTACTTTTTGGGTATATTACTTCCCCAAAATTGGTTATAATCAATTGTCACAAATTTTTAAAATGTACAATAACCATACAAAAATTTTTGTTTGATATTTGGCATACCACGTTGCTTGATCTTTATAAGATTCTTATTTTTTTTTCGAGTAAGCATTAATTAGAGCACACATGGGTAAGCAAAAACATCTAATTGTGGAATGTCACTTCTTTTTATTTTTTTTAATTTAGCTTTTATAAAGAATTTGGGTCAATAAACTCGCTCACAAATAATTTATTTGTCAATGAATGAGCCTATCAAACTTATGGTTAACAATTCAATAAAGTATGTTACATTAGTAGTTGTTCAACCTCATGAGCACGGGGTATATTTACAACAATAAAGTTCAATTTACAGTCAAGTTCTAAATTTATAATTTTTTAAATTACTCCATACGCTACTTTGTATAACTATATGTATCATGAGCGAGTATAGAATATTAAAAGTCGAACTCATAGGAATGACAATCAACTACCAGCACTACCAAAGTTTTTCTATTATTTATTTTATCAACGAATAAAGAAAAATAAATTAAGCTACTACCAAGTAGAAAAATACAAATAAAAATTTTTAGGGTAATGGAATCTCTATTTACTCATAGTAATGCAACTTTCTGACTAAATGAGTATCAAAATCTCATTAAACTATGGCTTAATTTCCTAATATTTATGATACCCATTTTCACTGGTGTATCAACTATGCCTATAAGTAATCCATAATTATTTTTATGGCTATGAAATCAACTACAAGTTCATTTACATCTATGTAATTATTGGAATAAGGCCATAAAAGTCACAAAAGTGCATCTCTACTTTCGAAAGTATACAACCTACATTCAATACTTCCATAAATCAGTGTCAAATTTCAATTTTTATTGCAAATCTAATACCTTAAGATGATCACAACCAATGACCATTAATCATGATTATAAGAACAAAAGTGCTAAATAATTCAATCAAGATAATAGCGTCAATTAACTAAGTAATTAACATATAACATTCGTGGATAGCTCATCCAAAAGCCAAGGTTTTAACAAAACATGATATCCAAACCTTGCCTTAACCAAACTTAGAATCCAATACAAAGATAAAGAGGTAGAAAGAAGAAAACTCTTGTCATTAGAGCCTCTTGAGTCTCTTCTATTTTATCCTCCTTATCCTACTTGTTGAGGCAACACAAGAACGGATGAATACAAATTTGATTACTAGACACTATCCTATACAAAACAAGTAAAAATGAAGATAACTATATTTGTTGACGCAAGACACAACCCTTTTTGTTGTTCTTCTTCTTCAAAGCTCTCTACACTCTCCAAAACTAACTAAAACTAAGTCTAGTGAAAACTAGAAGAACTAACCACTATATATTCTAAGTCTTATTTCTAGGAGTCAAGAGGTCCAATATCTCCTAAGGTTTTCGTCTAATTTTGTTGGTATTTCTCATTATTTTTGAGATGGTAGCCAAGTTGCTGATTGCCTGTCAAATGTGGGTTGTGATGAAGGTTTGGATAGAACATATCTTCAGATGTCAGGTCTAGACAAAGTAGGCCTGCCATCAATTAGAAAATGTAAGTGCAAATAATGTAAAGGGAATAGTATTTCGTATTTCTCTTTAGCATGTTCATTGTTCCCATGCATTATTTGGAGGTAAGGTCTAGGTCCCCCTCTATCTTTTTTCTTATTTGAATAGTTAATAAAAAGGTACTTGTCAGGTCAAAAAAAGAAGCTCCTAGAGCCCTTCAATGCTGCAGCAAGTCGTCCCTAATGTCTCATCAAAGATGGAGAAAGAACAAGAAAGTCACGCAAGTTGGTAAGTTGTAGCCACCAAGAAACCCTCTAGGGATTCTATAGAAACCATGTATGGATTATTAGAAACCCTACATGGATTGTGATGCTCTGCTTTCACTCTTTGAAGTGAAATTTTTGCCTACAATTTGCGGTTAGGCTGAGAAATGATCAAAATATCCTTGACTAATTAAAACCCTGCTTCGGACTTTAGACTTTGTTAGCAGAAATGCACTTTTGATATTTAGCTTTTTTGACCTTGAAAACATATGAATTGGATTTCAATGTCCCATAAGAAATGTATTGCTATGTCTTACCTTCAAAAAAAAATTCAAGAATGAATTCAATCCAATGCTTGTAGTTCAAATTATAGTCAAAATACTTGAAGGTGTCAGAGCAGCCAACCTTTACTTCTTGCCACTTGTTTGCATTTCATGCTTTTGAATATTTTGCACTTCATGTTCACTTGAAATCACTTCAAACCATCAAGAATTGTGTAAATATATTCTCACTTCACTTTTGATGATTGAATCATTAAAACCTACAAAACATGAAGTTTTTACCACTTGATAGAAATGCAATATTTCTCACTAAACCACCAAATGTAATTTCTAACTAAAAATCTCTTTATTTACCTACTAAAATGACCAAAAACACACCATAACATACATGCACAATCACATAAAAATACGCAAAACAAGCACTTATCACAACTACCCTAATCAACCACTAGTAGCTCAATCCGAGTGATTGTAGAAAGCAAAATGACAATGGCATTTAGCTTCTAATGCAAATAATATACAACTTGTTGAGCAATTATACATCCATTCATGTCTTATTATATGGTGATTTCATATTGTTGTCGCTGATAAATAAAAATATAGCCTCTCTCCTCTATTTTGAGGCTTAGCACTTGATTGATTCTAGTTATAGGTTTATATTTCCTTTTTCTTTTAGGCAATGGATATTCGTTTTGTGTTAGATTACCAACCTTGCAACTTGAGATTCTTTTATCTTTCTCTTAATTTAAAAAGAAAAATGACTAACTTGAGATTGTTTTGTCATAATTATGTTTCTTATATGCAGAGTTTAAGGTTGTTATAATTTGCATTATATGCTTCTTTTTCTCACTATAATTGTTAGCCTCTTAACAATTTATGGGCATTATGGTAAATGCATATTGTGATGATTACAAATTAATATCGATGATGCTCTTACATCACTGTATGTATTAATTTAAATCTGGTCATTCATACTGGTTTGTCTTTAAAAGATGTACTAGCAGTGCCCTCAAACAATATAAAAAAAAACCCTTTTAAAAGAACAAACCTATATAAGTATTTTTCCTGGTGAGAAAATTGAGATAAACTACATAATTTACCAGATGAGTATAATAAATGTAGCTTGGCAGTTTGCTACTTTGAAGATTCTACTGCAAAAGATTATGTATTGGGAAGATGACATGAGATAATTTTGTAGCTGCTCAAGAGATTTGTCTTTGGGTGTCTTTGCTTTTAAAAATTATGGAGGCCGAACTAGCTCTTGTGTGAAAATGAAAGTTGTAGCCCCTTGAGTTAGCTTTTCAATGCTTTAAGAATCATCCAATGTGAAGCTCTGTGGACTGAGATATGATCGAAATACCATTGACTGGTCAATCCCTTGTTTCAGCTCTCGACCATACAAATAAGCTTCTGTGTTTCGACTTTTTGACCAAGAAAACAACTAAATTGGAATACGATGTCTTCATACTGAATGCAGATCTATTTCTTAGCTTAAAAATAGTATAAAGATTACCTCGATCCGATCCTTGTAACTCACGATATTGCCGAAATACGAAGATGTGTCAAAACTGTCTTCAGTTGCATTTTTTCATTTGAATGTTTTGCACTCCATGTCTTCTTTTAACATTTCAAATCATCATCAATCATCCAATTCTCTTTTCAATTCACATCGCTTTTGATGATTGAATCATTAAACTTTCAAAAATATGAAGTTTTTACCATTAAAATCCATAGAAATCCAATGTTTGCCATTTAGACAACAAAATGTACATTTTTATCAATACCTTAGTTAATTAATTATAAAACTAGTTAAAACACACCAAAACTAACTAATAAAACACACCAAAAACACATAAAATATATACTTGTCAAATACCCCCACACTTGAACCATTGCTTGTCCTCAAGCAATAAGAAATACAAATCAACAATGATTCAAAATGTTGAAAATAAACATATGTGCACCAATCAACTTCATTTTCTCAAGAACAAGGTAAATAACTATTATGCAATCATTTAATTAAATTCAAGTACTCATAATATCAAGTAAAGAAGGGTCAATTATACCATGATTTTAACTAGTTCAACTCAATTTCTTATCCTTACCCAATTTCACATCAAGTAACTCATATGGTCAATAGAATGCTTCCTAAACTCATGATCATTTTCTTATTCAACTTAGAGAGGGATTCATTCATATAATATAGCTAAATATATACTTAAGTTGTGAAAGTACCTTTTTACGTGAAAATCGACATTTGTAGATGAAGATCGCTGGTTATTCAACACTTCACATACTCAAGTTGCATTACATACTCTTAACTCAAGTGCCGTTTTACACGAAAGTCGACATTTGTAGATGAAAACTCCTAGTTACTAAGTACGAGAATCATTGGAGTAGAACAACTCTTATTCTCTTTTTTTCTTCTTTTTTTTTATTTTTTCTTATTTTTTCAAAATTTTTTCTTTTTTTTGAAGTAAAGATAATAATTGTTCCTCAAAAGTATAATCATGAGAAGAGTATTGCAATTATTGACCATATTTATCACTTAACTTATAAAATCAAATAAAGAGAAGAAATTTCATCCAATTAGTAAAATGTAGGCATAATTTTCATCACTTTACAAGATATATTTTCCTATAAATGCATAAATTATAATCACATAATAGTAATTTCCACGTTAAATGAGAAAAGAAGTTTTCAAGCCACATATATTTATCTTAAAAGTAGAAAGAATTTGAGTTACTAATGGTATGGAACTTATTGCCCCTTGGATAAAATTGAAAAATTTTGAAACTTTTTGGGCAAATTTACAAAGTTGGATAAGATTTGGGAAAAAATTTGGCAGAGTTTTCCCTTAAAACTGGACTAAACTCCCTGCCAATAATCCCAAGATTGACAACATTCAAGTGCAAGAAATATTTCCAAGGCAAGTCCAAATCATTTCAAACCAAAATTCAGTCACATACAATGCCAATAAGTTCAAGGTTTCGCTCCCCCACACTTAACATGTACATTGTCCTCAATGTGTAGAAAGGAAAATCAAGATAAAGAAAGTAATACTCCCTCATTGTTGCGATTGAAGTGTCAAAGCATGAAGTTCACGAGCTATTGTCCACTTATCTCCACAACTTCATGAGTTCCATTGGATAACCATTAGTAATTAAACCTAAGATTGGAAAATGAGAAATAAAGGTGATAACAAAGGCATTAATAAACATATAATGGCGATCCGTAACTGCATGCCTTTATCTTGGTGATGTACCTATAGAAAATTGACAAGAAATTACTCAAGGTACAAGGAAATATATGAGGAAAAGAAGAACAAGAGAATGAGCAAGGAACTTGCATTTTCCTTTAAAAAGATACCTAAAAATGCGACAACAGAAAACGTGAGCTTGAAGTCGCGTTTTGCATGTCCTCGTGTTTTCAGCTTTAAGTTCGCAGAAAACAATACGCTATTTCAATGAATACGCGACTTTGAATAGTGTATTGAAGTCACGTTTTTAGTGCAAAAGTTGCATAATGCAATACGCAGTTGAAGAAAATGTGACTTGAAGTCGCGTATTATGGTCGCGTTTTCAAATTTCTGCAATTTTTTTTGCAGAAATTTCTAACTTTTCAAAAATTTGACTTGTACCCCAAATGTTCAAAATGCATCCTAGATCATTCTTTTGTCTAACTAAGCAATGCACACATATGTAAAATGATCAAAACATGTATTTTAATACTCTTTAACAAATTAAAAACAACTTTTACTCAAATCGAGGGGTTGAGTTCCTTGATCAAACTTCGTCTTTTTCACCTCATTTGGTCACTTTTGCTCCTATTTCCCAAACCTACAAAAGAAAAATAACAAAACAACTCAAACACATAATTTAAACATAAAATCAGTATGAATAACAAAAACATTGGGTTGCCTTCCAACAAGCGCTTCTTTGTAGTCATTGGCTTGACTATTTCATCGCACTTTCCAAGAAGGCTTTGTTCAAGAATAATCCACCATTAGAGGACGTGGTGGATCATTAAAAGGTGGCTTAATAGCAAAAGCCACATGTTCTAATGATATGAGATGTGGAAGTGGCTTACCAATCTCAAGTGAGTCATAGATATTACTGTGAATGTGCGTCACTTGAATACTCACGAAAGGAGATACCGCATAGCTTTCTTGGGTTATAATACCTTTAAAACCTATACTATCAACACATTCCTCAAGAGGGGTGGAAAATGAGTCATTAAGACTCACCTCTTGAGGTTCAAAATTAGCTCCAAAGGTACTATCTTGTGTAATGGATATTTCTTCATTGAAACTCAAATTGAATTCATCATTTTGATCAAACTATAATCCATTTTCACATACTACCATTCATGTTAGGATCATTTTGCATATCATTAGAAGAAATGACTTCACACAAAACATGTAATTGTTCTTGTATTCTACCAATATGACAAGTTAATTCATCTAATCTTTCTTCAACCCTATCAAAACGGTCGGAGGTTGCATTAGCTAGTTTTTCTATAGTTAATTCCCAAGATGGCTTAGATTCATATTGGACACATTCAGGTGGATAATCATAAAAACATGGAGAATCACTATAAGTGTATTGATTATCCCAACCACAAGCATAACAATTCCCCCGATAGGACCATATTGATTGAAACAAGGATTGTAATGCCCTGATTCATCATAATAATCCATATTTTGTACTTGTCTACATGTATGAGTAGCATGATAACCTCCATACAAGTCACAAATCATATGATAAGAATTAAAAGCATTAACATTCCTCTTTTGCTCAAGCATATTCATAATGGTGTCCATTTGAATTTTTAACTTTATAATATCAAGTTTAAACTTTAAACACCTTAAACCATCTTCAAAAGACATACCTTCGGTGATTTCTTAGTTACCTTTATTCAAGGAGTTTTACACGTGATAACCATCTATTGCTGATCTTTCACTTCTCAAGCATTGTTCGCCCATGTTTTCTACTCTCCTTGAATTTTTAAACATGTTTTCAAAATAACTCAAAAACAAGTTTAGTTAAAAAGAATAGATGACTCGAAACATACAAAAAATATAAACAAAGACTCAAAAGGACACTTAATACAATAATTAAGACACTAGACACAACAAAAACAAGAAAAATAAGAAAAAATGTCTAAATTAATAAAGTTGTTCTTAGTACCAATATTGACAAATCTTTCCCGCCAACGGCGCAAAAAACTTGATGGTTTTTTGCTATAAGTACAAGTTTAATTTCGAATTACACCCGTTTTACTTCAAGCATACAGGTCAAACTAGTAGTTTTAGGGTATATATAGGATCGATTCCATAGAGAGCGCTATGCAAGTACTAAGTGTGAGGACCCGAAAATTTTCTTATTTATCGAATATTATAAGTTTACTTAAATATTTATTTACTCATTTTCTCCGAATTATTTATTTTGACTATTTAAAATCCATTTATATGGAACAACGCCTCTTTTATATTTTTAAAGCATTTTGTTGGAAAAAAATTCACTTTTCGAAAATTCGTTTAGTTCGGAACAACGAATGCACGTCTTTCGAGGCTATACTTGAATTGGGAGTGTATTAATATTAGAGAGTTAAGAATGATCAATGGTAGATTAAGAAAGGTTCATTGAGGAATTAATACTCGGCTCATGTAAAGACTCACAAAAATTTACCTATTTTAAACTCCAAATTCTAGCTCATTTAATTATTTATTTGGCTAATTGCCCCAAATATTATTTTCTAACCTTTTTAGACCTAATTAAAGGGATCTATGGCTTAGTTATATTTTTAAAGTGATTCGTTTCAAAATTTAATTTCTGAAAACTCGTTAAGTGAAACTAGTGAATACGCGATTGGAGTAAATAATTGAATCGAAGATACAATAAGTTTGGAAAAATTGGAGACATGTACATTAGTCCTAAATTAGGTATTTTATGTTTAAGTGCTCAAATATTAGTTAGTAATATTATCGTTATAAGAATTTCTTAGAGATTTCGCGTTATCGCGCTTAAATTGGAAATACGCGTTTTTACGCGCGCGATTAATTGAAGGACCTTAGACGTTTACTTTGGGACTACTAAAAGTGAATAATGATGATCTGAATGTAAGTGCATTATAGGTTTAGTGCACTAGTGTAACAAATTTAAGAGGAATCGAGCACAAAACATGCGTGTACGCGCACTATTGGAGAGTCGACTATTGTACACTTGAAACCCACAATTGCTAAGCTTCTCGCGAAAGCCTCACCATTAGAAAACACTCTCCATTTCTCACCTCAACACAACCAAACAGCAAGGGAAAGAAGAAGACCAAAAAGCTTCTTCATCTTTTCACTCCATCTTGCACCAAACTACTTCAAATCTCCACCAAATTACCCCAAATGTTAACTACACTTTGCTAAACACTTGGAGAGCAACTCAAGCTAGAAAAAGAGCCTCAACTCCATGGTTTTCTTGAGCTTATTTGGGTCGAAAATTTCTGTTTGAGTCATCCAAAGAGGTAATGAACAATCAACCTCTTAATTCTTGATTTATGGAAGTTAGATTACACTCATGAGCTCTTGGATTCTCATGGGTAGCTTTAAATTGTTGTAAAATTGGTGAGTGGGCTCTATGAACTTCCACTTTGATGGAAAGACTGATTTGATGATTGATGATGAAATTAATGGTGGTTTAGTGCTTATATTAGTGGATTAATGTTGAATTTCTGGTAGAAAATCAAAGGAGGTGCTTGGAGCAAAAGTGACCATTTTACCCCTGCCTAATCCGACCACTTTTGTGCAACATTTTGAGGTTCTAATGACTTGATTATATTGTTTACATGTTATATTGGTTGTGTAAAAATTTTCATTAAAAAATAGCTTGATTTGGTCACCCAAATGTTGGATTTACGAAAGCTTAGAAATCTGGAAACTAATCCCTTATTCACCCAGGCAGTGTTTTTGTTTTGACTATATCTTTTTACTCCGATGTCAGAATTGAGTACCGTTTGTGGCAATGGAAAATAAATATTCCCAGATTTCTATTGGTATAAAATACATGTTCTGGTTCCAATTGAGCAAGCCAAACCATTCGTTTGAAATCCATTGTCCTGTTTCGTTGCTTCCTGGAAGGCAGCACATGAGTTGCAACTTGATGCTCATGAATGAGCTATTTATGGACAGATTTTGAAAATAGTTTATTCTGAGAAAATATAGCTTTATGAGTCTATTTTCTAAATCTAATAACCACGCTCAATTCTGAATTGAATTGAGTGATTTATGATCGAAATTCAAAACTGACTTTGTGAACAAAAACAGCATTTTGGACAGATTTGAAACTAACTACGGTTTGGGACTTGTTATCCAAAGCTTCTTATTGTAAATCATCTATCAAATGTACCTTGAACATATTTTGGACATTTTCTACTGGAATGAACCATGTTGGAGATGTTCCTTGACCAAATGTTTGGAAACGGCAAAACGAAAGTTCAAAGGCAGCTTAGCCTTAGAATTTCTTGTGATTTCAACGATTTTGTTAACCCACTTTCTGTGCTTATTTCTCCATGAAATTTGGTAGAGGAACAACCCTTATATGGTAGTATTATACTACTAATTTTGGTGTTATTCCGAGGCCGTTTCATTTCTCAACTAAACTTCCAAAGTTCGTGACTTGATTTTGAAAAATCCTTGTTTAACAAGGAAATTTGGGTAACTTTGAGCTACCATATCTTGGTGCTCGAAACTTCAATTCTCATTCCGCTTGTTTTGTTTTAAACCTGAATTACAACTCTAATAGAGTTCCAAATTTCAAAGGCTAGTTCAAATTGAGTGAATTTTTGCCGAATTTTCAAATTTGGCCAAAAACCAACCCCGAAAGCTATCTTCATGTTCAAAATAGCAACTTTGAGCCAATTTTTGAATACTTTCCGTCTGGAATCATGAGAAAGTGTATTCTATGAACTTTTAGTAACTTGGAAGAGATTTTCAACGGTACCGAGTTTTCCAATTTTTGACTTGTAAAGTATGAGATACGACTTTTCTAATGTATCGTATCAAAACTGAAATTTTCCGAATTCCAAGGAAATGGAGTTTTCAAGTACTGCTTATTCCTTCGATATTACCTGAACGTTTTATACTTGATTTCCGAAATGAAAACTAAATTTCTCTTGTACTTTAAAACCCCACTTGAGAGCCTTGATTTAGGATAAATAAGCCTCGTTTCACGAGATTTTCTAAGATTGTACTATGGTACGATCTTTTTTAATAGTAGGGATTTGTAAATGATAGTCTATTGTTAATTGCTTAGGCACACAAGAAGACCTTCAAGAGGATCCCACAGTGAACACCTAAAGCTCCGAGGGAGATTTCTTCCTCATTTCTTATATTGGTGAGTGTCAAGTGTATGAATACTTGATACATGCTTAATTGTTATAATTGTTTGGAGATTTTGAAAATAGATGCGAGTGTGTACTTTACCGCACTCGTTCTTATTTGAAAAAAATGACTCATGGTTCAAATGTACCAAATGAATTATGAATGACTTAATTGAATGAAATGAGATGATTGAATGATTGAATGAAATTAAATGGTATCCTATGGCTGCATACGTCGTTGGAGTGAATCTCCTTGACTCTCAAATGTAAATGGGGGACGCCCAAACTCATAGGCCGACCTTGGACTCAAGCTGACATGGGCTTGGTCGGAAACCTTGGTGAGCCATGAGATAAATAAACTCGACGTAATGAGAGGTCTTGCTTGGCATACTCGTAGAGTATCGCCTTACAAATGTCTTGTGGGCCCGGGAGGTGCACGGTGGACGGAGGGAAGTAAGTGGTGATCTACGGAATAGAAATACCGACCCGGTTGACGGAGTGTCATCGCGGGAAGGTATACGAATGACATTGGCAAAGCAAGTGGAAATTAACTCCTGAGAGCTCTAATATCTTTGAATTGTTTCTGTTTACTTTTTCCGTTCGAATTGTTATTTATTGCAATATTGTTGCTTTACTTGTTAAATTGGGTTTGTTGCTTGAACAATGTTCTTGCATATGTGTTCTTGGCCTCACGAGCGTTTTGCTCACCCTGTAGATTTGTTTTCCTTAACAGGGTTGGACATGGAATGAACTTGGAGAAACCCCTTTGGATGCACTTCTGGCTTAGAGTTTCTAATGTAATTTGGGTTAGACTTCTTATTGGTTGTACTTTTGGGATTCTAACATATATTTTGGGTGTTGATGTAACTTTTGAAAATTTAGTATAAGGGTTGAATAAATGTTTTATATATTGTTAAGTTTGGAAGTTTTCCGCACTTTCTTATTTATCCAGTGTTGCTAACTAGTTTTACATTAAACTTGAATGGAAATTGCTTGAGTCCTGGTGAGAGTTGGGCAGGTGTCCCGCGGATACCCTCTGGTTCGCCTTGGAGAGAAGTGGGGGCGTCACACTAAGTCCTTATTTACTCTATTATTTAGACTAATTATCAATTTAAGCAAGAAAAACTATGATTACTACTACCTACAAATCTTAACTAGATATTTGCAAGCTAACAACTGAAAAAAATTCACTAAAAACTTGAATTTAGGGATGTAGATTCCACTTATGGCATAAACAACACAAATGAATAGATTTACCTCTTGTTACAACTCTTGTTTAACTAGGGATTCATTTCCAATATTACCAAATCTCATTCTCATGATAAAATGGCCTAGATATAGTCTAGTTTTTCCTATTCTCATGATGAATAACTAGCTCTACTCTTGTTTCTTTCATGAAATGCAAGTTTAATTCACTTAAATGTATTTCTATTCTCTTGAGTCTACTACTCAAACTCTACTCATGTTATTCCATCATTACTACCAATTTTCATTGAATAATAACAACTAAGAGCTTGCTATTGGTGATCAAGTAACAATAAGTGATAAGTATGCACAAATAAACAAGTTAATACAAGATGCAACAAGTGTAATTCATATTCACTTCATGTCAAGTAGCCATAAGTTTCATCTACTCCCTAGATCTAGAAAATTAGCTACTCATATAAGATATAACAAGAAAAACCATAGTTTCAATGCATGAACATATCATGAATCACAAGTAAAAGATAGATAAAGAAGCTTAGCCAAGTTAATGAAAAAGCTCCCAATGATCTTCAATTTTTTCAACAAAATGGTGTATAATGAAGTCTCCAATTGTTCTCACAAAAAATGGTAGCTAAAAAGAACAAGACAAGACTTTTTTCTAAGTTCTAATACTAAAAACTGATAAGGGCTACTTCTAATATGTTCTATTCTCTTCTTCTAATGATTCTAATATCTAATTGTTAAGAGAGTAAAAAAGGTAGGCTTTGGACAAGACATAAAACTCCTTTCCTCTTTCTTTTTGCATCAAAAGCATGTGCAGCTGAAATTCTCTCTCCAACTATAGCTGAAAAGTAGTGTGAAAACAAGGCAAGTGGCTGAGCAAGTTGCTGAAAATAAGCTACAATACGCGACTTAAGAATACGTGGGTTGAGAATACGTGACTACAACCCACGTATTCTCAAGTCGCGTATTCACTTCTATGAATTTGGCCTCGTTTAAATGGATATTTTCTCTATAATGGGGGCCAAACTATCTCTCTTGCAAAACAATAAAATTGTAGCCCCTTGAGTTAATTTTCCAATGCTTTAAGAATCATCCAATTTGGAACTCGGTGGACTGAGATATGATAGAAATACCATCGACTGGTTAATCCCTTGTTTCAGCTCTCGACCATACAAATAAGATTTTGTGTTTTAACTTTTTGACTAGAAAAACAACTAAATTGAACTTCAATGTCTTCATACTGAATGCATATCTATCTCTTAGCTTCAAAATGGTATAAAGATCACCTCTATCTGATCCTTGTAACTCAAAATAGTACCGAAATACGAAGATGTGTCAAAACTATTTTCACTTGCATTTCTTCATTTGAATGTTTTGCACTCCATGTCTTCTTTTAACACTTCAAATCATCACCAATCAACCAATTCTCTTCTGAATTCACACCTCTTTTATGATTGAATCATTAGACCTACAAAAACATGAAATTTTTACCATTAAAATCCATATAAATGCAATATTTGCCATTTAGACCACAAAATGTACATTTTTACCAAATTCCTAGTTAATTAGTTATAAAACTAGTTAAAACACACCAAAACTGACTAATAAAACATACTAAAAACACGTAAAATATATACTTGTCACATATATTGAAAAATGATCCTCTATATATCATAAAAAAGCTATATAAGACCAACAATAAACATAAAAAAGCTAAACAAATACCTCACGAAAATTGCCTATTATTCAAAGAATTCAAGAAATGTTATTTTCTTAATTCCTTATATTGCATCAATTTCAATCAAAATAAGCAAATTAACATGCTTACGGAAGTTAAATGAGCATAACTAAGCATCTAAACAACAACAAAATTCACCAAGAAATTCGTCCAAAAAATCCAGAATTCAACAATGGTGAAATTTAAATGAGCCAAATAAAGTCAAGAAACTTACTTGGGCTTTGAAGAGTGATGAAATGCAAAGCAAATGATGCATAAAGCCCCAAAAATTTAGCTCAAAAAGACCCTATATTGAAAGAAATGAAGTTCTAAGAACCCTAAGAGTCTAGAGTTAGATCTTCAAAAGTTGTTGTTGTTGATGATGTAAGATATTTGGGTGTTACTCACAAGATGTTTAGGAGTGATTTGGTGGTGATTTTTAGGAGTTTAAATGGTGCAAAATGAAGATTTGATGAAGTGGGTACGTGTGTTGGTGAGTTGTGTGAGAAAGAAGGAGAAGGAAATGAGAATGAAGCTCTTGTGTCCTTTCTTAAAGCTGCAATTTGCAAAGAAACCCTTGCATTGTTCATGAGAAACCCTCAAGGGTTTCTTTTAGCGATTATGGTCAGAGGCCCCAATTCTGTCCAATCTTTCAACGCTCTGTAAATTTTCATCAATCCAACATTCCTCTCTTATCAAATAGCATGAATTCAACCCTTAAACTACACATACACTTTATCCACTACAATTTACGCTCCAAATACACATATACATGCATTATAACCTAGAATCCACATCAAATGAACAACATACATGTAAGACCTAAAATACAAAGTATAAGGATGAAAACTCCCTTTATGTCTTGTCCAAGAGAAAAAGTGCGATTTTGATCATGTTCAAGACTTTTTTGATGTTGTGACCTACAAAATACATAAAGACATATATTAAACTTAAGAAACATGAGAAACATCCTAAACACTAAAAAAAACACTAAATCATTAGGTTGTCTCCCAACAAGCACTTTGGTTAAAGTTGTTAATTTCGACTTTATTCCCTCCTTATCAAGGAGGCATATCAAAGAGTAGTCCACCAACCTAGGTCGTGGTGGATCTACAAAGGGTGGCTCCACCTCATGAGTCTTATATCTATATGATTTGAGAGTCAAAATTGGCTTACTAATCTCAACTGCTGTATAGATATTGCCTTGCATTTGCAACACTTGAGAACTTATCAATGGATCCTCTGCATGGTTTTCTTGGGTATAATATCCTTAAAACCTACACTTTCAACACACTCCTCAAGAGGAGTTAAATTTGAGACCTTAATGCTTGCCTCTTAAGGTTCAAAATCAGTTCCAACGATATGATCATGTAAAATGGACATTTTCTCATTGAAACACAAATTAGGTTCATCATTTTCATCAAAATACAATTCACTTTCACATAGAACATTCCCACCATTCATAACAGGGTCAACTTTCATATCACTGTTTGAAATAACTTCACATAAACCATGCAATTGGTCATGTATTCTTTTAAAATGTGAAACTAATTCTTCTATTCTTTCCTCCACCCTATCAAAATGATTGGAAATTGCATTAGCTAGCTTTTCTATATTTAAATTCACTTGATTAGCAAATTTTTCTATAGCAAGCCTCTATTCATTATTTTCTCCTCTATGGCTAATTCCCAAGATAAAGATGCATTAGCTAAACTTTGAATAGCTCATTTCAAGATGACTTGGACTCGTCTTAGATATATTAGGGTTGGTAATCATAAAAATATGGATAATCATTATGAGTACCTTGATTATCCCAACCATAGTCAGAAGAATTATAACAATTAGGGCCATATTGATCAAAATAGGAATTATAATGCCCCAATTCATCACATTGATCTATATGTTGTGCTTGTACGCATTGATAATTTGCATGACAGCGTCTACACAGGTCACAAATCACATGATTGGAATTCAAAGTACCAACACTCCTATATTGCTCAATCAAATATATCAAATTGTCTAATTTAGCACTTAGCATGATATAATCAAGTTTAGCATTTAAATTTCTCAAGCCATCATTAAAAGACATACTTGCGGCTCTTTCTTGATTACCACCACTATACATTGTATATTGAGAAAACTGTAAATTATAGTTTCAATTTCCTTCTCTCTAACATTGTCCTCCAAGTTTACCTATCCTCTTCATTTTCTAAAAATCTGTTCAAGTACCTCAAAAATAAAATTAGGCAAGAAAGATAGATGCTACAACACACAAAACAATATCACAAATAAAAAAATTAAAATACTAAAAGTAACAAGACAATATACAACTAACAAAAATGAACACACAAACAACTCAACAAACATGCACAAAAAGTAAAATGTCTAAACTAATAAAGTTTCTCTTTATTTTGATATTGCCAAACATCTTCCCCGGCATCAGTGTAAAAAACTTGATGAATATGGAGTATGCATATAAAAATTAAATTCAATCAATAGTCTGTGTTTTATATTTATAATTTTTCTAAATGCTCCACATACGATTTTTTTTAAGTATATGAATTATGAGCGAGTAGATGGTATTAAGGGTCGAACCCACAGGAAAGACAGATAACTACCAACACTACTAAAGTTTCTGTATTATTTAGATTATCAACAAATTAAAACAATTAAACCTAAACTATAAATGGATAGACAAATGCAAATGAAAATTCCCCAAGTAATGGAATCGTATCTATTCGTGCTAGTGCAGCTCCCTAACTAAATAAGGACAAAAACCTCGGCTAAGTTATGACGTAATTACATAATATTTGTGATACCCGCTTTCACTGATATACCAAATATACCTATCATTAATCTATATCCACTTTCGTGGTTATAAAATCAACTACAAACTCATTTACTTCAATGAAATCCATGGAACAAAATCACAAAGGTGTATCTCAACTTTCGTGAGTGTACTCCCTAGGTTAAATACTTCTATGAACTAGTGTCAAATTTCAATTCTCATTACAAATCAAACACCTTGAGATGATCATAATCAATGGCCAGTTGATCATAATTATAAGAACAAAAGTGCTAAATAATTCAAACAAGATAATAGCATCGATTTGCCAAGAAATCAACACATAGCATTCATAAATTGTTCAACCAAATACCCAAGGCATAAACTTAAAATAACATCACTAACATAAGATCCAAATATTGTATTAACAAACTTAGAATTCAATACAAAAATAAAAAGGTGGAGAGAAGAGAACCCTTATCACTAGAGATTCTGGAGCCTTTCTTTCTTCATCTCTCTTAGCCTCATTGTTGAGCCAAACAAGAATGGATAATCACAACTAGATTACACAACACTATTCTACACTAAAACAAGAGAAAATAAAGAGAGTTATATTTGTTGAGCGGTTGTGCCTTGCCTCAATGGGGAAGACACAACCTTTTAGTTGTTCTTCTTTTCTTCCAAATTCTCTCTCTTCTCTCAAGTTAACTAGAACTAAAAACTTTCTAAATGTCTCACACACGATTTTTTTGCAAGTATATGGATCGTGAGTGAGTATAGGGTATTAAAAATCGAACCCACATGAAAAATGGACAACTACCAGCACTACTAAAGTTTTCTATTATTAGACTATCAACAAATTGAAACAATTAAACCTAAACTACAAATGGATAGACAAATGCAAATGAAATCTCCCCAGGTAATGGAATTCCTATCTATTCATGCTAGTGCAACTCCCTGACTAAATTAGTACCAAAATAAGTTATGATGTAATTTCCTAATATTTTTGATATCTGCTTTCGTCGGTGTACCAAATATACTTATAATTAATCCATACCAATTTCATGATTATAAAATCAACTACAAGCTCATTTATTTTAATGAAATTACATGAAACAAAGCTACAAAAATTAAAAAAAAATGTGTACTTCTACTTTCGTGAGTTACTCCTTAGGTTTAACACTTCTATGAACTAGTGTTAAATTTCAATTCTCATTGCAAATCTAACACCTTGAGATTATCATAATTAATGACCAGTTCATCATGATTATAAGAACAAATGTAATAAATAACTCAAACAAGATAATGGCATCAATTGGCCAAGAAATCAACACATAGCATTCTTAGATAGTTCAATCAAATACCCAAAGCATAAACTTAATATAATATCACTAGCATAAGATCCCAATCTTGCATTAACAAATCTAGAGTTCAATACGAAGATAAAGAACTAGAGAGAAGAGAAACCTTGTCACTAAAGCTTCTCGAGCCTCTCTTTCTTCATCTCCCTTGGCTTTCTTGTTGAGTCAATACAAGAATGGATAACCACAACTAGATTACACTATAGTATCCTACATTAAAACAAGAGAGAATACAGAGAGTTACATTTGTTTAGGTCTTGTGTCCTGCCTCAAAGTGTAAGACACGACCCTTTGGTTGTTCTTCTTTTTCAAACTCTCTCTTCTTTCAAGCTAACTAGAGTTAAAAACTCCAAAAACTAGAAGAACTAGGTACTATATTTTCTTGGTCTTGCATTCTTGGAGTCCAAAAGTCAAAAGGAGAAGCTCCTAGAACTCCTCAATACAACTGCATTTCGTCCTTTTATGTCGCATCAAGAATAGAAAAGAAACAAAAAGCCAAGCAAGTTGGCAACTTGCGGCTGTCACCAATCCCTCAAGGGTTTCTTGAGAAAATTAGGGGAATTGTGAAGAATTCCTCGAGGGATTAACAAATTATATAAAGCATGTGATTCTCTATTTTTCTTATCAAAATTAACATTCTATCCATAATCCCTTGAAAAATCCACTGAGTAACCCTCTAGGGTTTTATCTTATCTTTTTTTTCACTTTTTTTTTAACTTTCCATTCTTCATTCTTGTAAATATTGTTGTGACTTATCATGCTTCTAATCCTTACTTTGTTTGTTCACCATTTCACTTCCATTTGAGTTTGATCATTTTCCCTACAAAAACTGCGAGTAAAATAACAAAATCACAACTAGTTTATCTATCAACTCAAGGTCCAAGTTAGAGAACAAAGTGACAGATTTACAGCATTTAACTTTACAAAATTGACCCCAAAACAATTTGAAACATCTTAAAAGAGATCACAAAATTAGCCCTTATCAGCGTGTTTGACACTGTTTTTATGGTGTTATTTGCCCTCACTACACATGTTATTTGTTATAGGATTATGACAAATTACCTTTAGGATACAACAAGATTTTGTATAAATTTGATAGCAAATGTCAAGATTTCTCTTACAAAAAAGGATTAATGTTCTAGTTAGTTTATGTGTTAGATACTTGCCATTTTTGTTGTGAAAAGCCAACTCAAGAGTCCCAAGCTATTCAGCCACTATTTCATGTGTTTATGGACATTTATGGATATTAAAAGGCACCATTATGCCTATTCAGTGGATAAAAAATGCCAAAAATGTTTCAAAAATTTTTGGCTTCCAACAGACCCTTAAGTTTCTAGATTCTTTGTCTAACAAGCTGCATTTCTATTTCAATCACAAACTATTCCAATGTGAATGAAATAAACAAATTAGCACATAAAATATCATGCATAAAGAAAAGTATTGTTAGATTTAAACTTTTCTTTTAGTGTAAGCACATCACCAAATCTAGCCAAATCAAGGTTGAATATAACATTAAACCATGATTTGAAAATTAGACTAGATATACTACATATATGGTATTATAAACATTGATCAATTCACAAAGAATTTTAGCACTATTACTAGCCATGTGCTCCATCCTAGATTCTTGATCATAAGCAAAAACAAACCCAACTTTTCCTAGAAACTGCACCACTCCTATTATCATATAGGCAAAGACACTTTCAAGTTTTATAGGACCAAGCCATAAGAAAGAATTAAACTTCACTAAGAGCATAATTTCAACATATACTCAACCTCTTATAATAATATGCATTAGTGGGGTGAGAATGTACACAATAGTACTTAGTGCTCACAATTACTTTGCAACCTGTTATTGCCCCTTAAACCTTTTCATCTAGTGGTGGTGCTAGAATCAAGGTAGGTTTCCTATTAGAAATGATTTTAGATTAAGGTTTTCAATCCCATAACCAATGACATTAAATTCACCAAGTCCCTTGACAAGGGTTTCGTCAATGGATATCCTTGATTGTTGTAGTTTTCATATATAACATACACAACATCATTCTTTTAATATTTGCTAAGATACTCGTATCTTAGACTTAACATGTTTAGATTTACCATTACACCTTATTTGAGACTCTAGATATAGTAGTTACAAATTGCAAAATAAATAGACCGAATGTGTAGGGCGTGGCCACAAACCCTAAACCACTTTGCCTTTTTACACATGTAGTAGCTAAGGTTTTGATTTCAACAATTAGCATCTTATGATCACAATATACTCTTGATTGAATTTAGAACAAATGCAACTACCAGCATTCATAGCACCTAAATTTGCTTTAGAGTAACATAGATACATATTTCTCATACTATTGTTTAAGTGATTGCCTTAGATATACATACACAAATATTGATTAATTATCATCAAGGTAATAAAATTTCTATTACCACATTTGAATGCATATTACACACTACTTTTTTTAGACTAAGTTTTGACATAGAATATCATGACCTGTATTCACATGTCGCAAGAAAAAGGAGACTCGATCAAATGAATAGAATTTTCACACTTATTAATAATCATGTTAAACATGAAATATAGCCTTATTTAACAAATACACTATTCTTGGACAACATTAATTTTCCTTGTCATTTGAATAAGTATTTCCTTTTCCTTGGACCTTCCAACAAACCTGTCGTTGTTTTTCTTCTTCTTTACATAGTTCATCATAGGATTCAAGCATCTTTTTTTATTGAAAAATGTTTTAGAACATGATCCACCATGAATGTAGTAGTAGTGTAGAGTGATTTTCTTTGATAATCATTTTAACTAGGTAATTTTAGTAGTTACCCGTATTATGAAATAACATAGAAATCTCCATTCCATGATTTTCAACTTACTTGTAGATCATACTTTGCCAAGAAGAGAAGAACTATCATAAAGATAAATTTTAAATAATATTTAACAAGAAATTTGTCCACACCTTATTTGAATTTTCTTATACTCCAATGCAGTTCGAACTTCTCTTGATGGCGATGCAGTAATTCGTGAAGTCCTCTACATAGCATTTTGTCCATTTTGCATTTCTTTCACCCCCTGCTATCGACATCTTGTGGAAGAGAAATTGGTTACAATGCCGCTCTCGAATAACACAAATAACACCTTAAGATTGTTGTTGCAATTGATACACAGCACACAAAAGTGCAAAATTTTGTATTACACAAATTTTACTAAGAAAATAGGGATGAAGAAGATGCTGATCTGGAATAGTGTTTGACACTATCCTTAAGGTGTTATTTATACTCCCACTGTACATATTGTTTGCTATAGGATTATGGCAAATTACCTCATGAATACAGCAAGATTTTGCAGAAATTTGATAGCAAATGTCAAGATTTCTCTTACAAAAAAAAAGGATCAAGATTCTAGTTAGTTTATGTGTTAGAAACTTATCATTTTTATAGTGAAAAGACAATCCAAGGGTCACAAGCTATTCAGCAGCTGTTTCATATGTTTATGGAAATTTATAGACATTGAAAGGTACCATTAAACCCATTCAATGGATAGATGATAAGTATGCATTTTGAGTAATTAAGTATGTTTTATTATTTAGTTTTGGTGTGTTTTAATAATTTTTATAGCTAATTAGTTAGATTTTAAGTGAAGTTGACATGTTGCTTCCTTAGTGTGAAAAATTGTATTTTTATGGACTAAAACAGTGAAAACTTCATGTTTTTGTAGGTTTCAATGATTCAATTATCAAATGGAGTGAATTGAGAAGATAATTGAATGATTATGGATGATTTGAAGTGATTTAAAGAGGATATGAAGTGCAAAGATGAAATGCAATTAAGTACAAAAGAAAAAAATATTTGACAGCTTCGATACCTATTGGTATTTTGGCTATATCTCAAGTTACAAGTATTAGATTGAGGTGATTCTTGAGTCATTCTGAAGCTAACTCACAGCTCTACATTTCTAGTCAAAATGTCGAAATACAAGCGGCCATATTTGTTGCCAAAAGCTGAAATAGAGTTTTGACCATTTAGGGTATTTTGGTCATTTATTAGTCTACAGAGCTTCAAATCTGGTGATTCTTGAATCATTGGAAAGCTAACTTAAAGGGCTACAACTTTCATGTTTTGCACAAGAGTTAGTTCAGCTGGCATCATCAAGAACATAGCAGTGAAAGTTGATCCAAAAACAGACTAACGTTGAAGACTGATAAGAAATGAGAAAACCTAAAAAGAGGCAAAACGGGGGCCTAATATGCAACCTTATTCCCACATTTTCATGCCCACATATTCTTCAAACGAACCTACAACTTGCACCTCAACTTGTTTTGTATCCATACAGCTTTTACAGCTATTCTCCAACTCTGAAATTCGGCTGATTTTGCCCAAGGAAACTTAGAAGAGTGTAAAGAAAGATTTATGTCACTTCAATGGAGACTTTTTGACTCTTTTAACATCTTTATATTGCAAGGATTATAAGAGTCTTAAGAAAGTAGTCTAGGAGGAGTGGAGAGCAAGCATTTAGTCATTTCTTTTTCTCCCATCAGGAGAGAAAGTCTTGCAAGGGGAAACTTGGAGAATTTTTTCATTATACAACTCATTTTGGTGAAGAAATTGAAGATATTGGGAGCTTTTTCATCTAGTTGGCTAAGTTTTTCATATCTTGTGATTCAATATGAGTTCATACAATGAATCTATGAACTTATTTAACTTATTTCTTATCATGAGCTAAACTTTTAGATCTGGCAAGTAGATGAAAACTTATGGTACCATAACATGAGTTGAATGTGATTTATTCTTGTTACCTCTTGTATTAAATTGTCCATTTATGCATACTTATAACTTGTTGTTGCTTGATCACCAATAACAAGATTTTAGTTATTGTTACTCAATGAAAATTGGTAATAATGATGGAACAAGATAAATGGAACTTAAGGAGTAGACTCACAAGAGTAGAGGTGCATTGAATGGATTTTTTTACCATTTCATGGAGTTAAATGACTAGATTTAGTTCTTTACTATGAGAACAAAAAAGACTAAACTAGTTTAAACCACTATATTTGGTGATATTGGATATGAATCTCTAGCTAAACAAGAGTAGTAACAAGAGACTAATTTCATTCACTTGTATTTTTGGACCATAAGTGGACTCTACACCCTAGAACTTAACATTTAGTGAATTTTCTCTAATTATTTCTCTCTACAAGTTTGCTAGTTAAAGAGTAGTAAGTTATTTGGTTGCCTTTTCTTACTCTTTATTTGATAATAGTCTAAATAATAAAGTGAGCAAAGGATTTAGTACTTGCATATTAGTTTCTCATGGGATCGACCCAAATATGCCCTAAATTACTAAGTTGACTGTATACTAGTAGGCTTGTAGCCAAACGAGTATATTTGGAATTAAACTTGTACACATAGCAAAAACCCGTCAATAGAAAATACCAAAATGTCTCAAAACTTTTGGCTTCCAACAAACACTTAAGTTTCTAGATTCCTTGTTTTAACAATCCTCATTTCTATTTCAATCACAAATTATTCCGCCAATTGGTCTGCTTTTGCATGCACGAATGATTCTGCACCTTAATTTGGTTTGTAGCTTCTTAATTTAGTTGTAATTTTTATGGCATCTTAGTTATTGTAGATACGGAGAGCTAGAATATAAATAATTGGCAGTCAACTATGGTTAACATTTGCACAAAAATTACTTGACTGAATGCCTTCATACTTTTCATAATATGATTTTAAAAATTCTACCGAATTGTTTAGAACTTAATATTAAAGATCACTTAGAAAAATTGGGCAATGCAAGGTGCAGTTGTTAGAATTTAATTAAGTAGCACAGAAATTATTAGATTGCATAAGAATCGAACAAGCCAATAATTTATTTAAAACCTTGAAGCACTACAACAAAAAAGGGATTTGGCAAGGAACAAAAGTTCTCGCCAAAAGTTTTGACTTTCTCGCCAATTAATTTCAGCGAGGAAAATGCTTCCTCGCCAAGTTTCTCGCTAGATGCTCATCGCTAAAAGTTATTAGCGTGAATGTTGCTGCCTTTCTCACTAATGGAACAAATCAATAGCAAGGGCAGAGACCTCCTCGCTAATTGCTCGAATGCTATGGCGAGAAAAACTTTCCTCTCCACTAAAGTCAAAAACTCCCCACAAAAACATGTGGTTCCTTGCAAATAGTCAAGCTGTTTTGTGAGGAAAATAGTGCATCCTCACCAATAATATAGAATTGGCAAGGAGCTTTTTGACAAATCTGCAACCCCCCATACCAGTAAAACATTTTTGGCCAGGAAAGTTTCCTCTCTAACAAGCGATAGTTGATTCTTGCCTAACTATTCGGTGGGAAAATGTTCCCCTCCAATGCTGTTGTGAACATTTCTTAATCCCATTTTAATATGCTAATCTTAATTCCCTGAGCCAATTATGGAGTGGTTTTGTTAGAAAATTTAGCTGCAAATAGCTTAAATTTGGCTTCTCATGTCTGTTGTACATTTTCTAGCTTCTTATAAGTATCAAATTGTTTGGAAAATTTTTTTTTTTTTATGAACATCACCAACGTAGATGCTCATCAAATTTAAACTCATAAGCCTTGGTATTTGATAGTTTTTTGGAATATCACCTGGTGCCAACAACTCCCTTTTGCTAAACATTCGGTAAAGAACATACAAAAGCTTTGGTTAGCTAAAAATAATTGCAAGCAGAGTAATACATCAACATCCAACTTTTTCAATATCTTGAGCCATACAATAGGAAGTGCTTGAAACCAATTGACAATCCAAAATTGTCAACTATCAATGAGAATCTATCCAAAAGAAACAAAATATTAATATCTAAAAGCAGGTTTTACAATAAGTGCACAAAAAGCACCTAACCCCAAATGACCCATGTTGGAATAGAGTTTAGTTCAAATGCAGAAATTCCTGGTAGAATGGAACTGCAACTTCAACTTCACTAAATTGCAAGCTGGTATTGTGATTGCATGAATCCTGAAATCAACCCCAAGTCCTCTTGCCTCCAACACTTAGTTTGTATACAGAGGCTGACTTGTTCTTTACACTTGTAGGTAAGTTCAAAAGAAGGCATTCAATAGAACTAACTTGATGTGGCTCCATATCAGCATTGCCCCTCTTTAAATCTCACTTGATGAAGCTGCACAAAAAGGGAAGATTAGATTAGATGGAGAAATTTTACTGATTGCATATGAAAACAGGGGCTTAAACCAACTAGGAAAAGCAGAGAAGTTAACCTCAACCAACTAGGAACTAACTTGTTAGTATGTACACAGAGGCTGACCTGTTCTTTACACTTGTAGGTAAGTTCAAAAGAAGACATTCAATAGAACTAACTTGATGTGGCTCCATATCAGCACTACCCCTCTTTAAATCTCACTTGATGAAGCTACACAAAAAGGGAAGATTAGATTAGATGGAGAAATTTTACTGATTGCATATGAAAACAGGGGCTTAAACCAACTAGGAAAAGCAGAGAAGTTAACCTCAACCAACCAGAAAACAAGATGAAAATCAGAGGTTGTTAGCTTAAACCACCACCAATCGAAAAATACAATCTTTGATATTAAGCACAAACCCACATAATTTACCTTCACAGAGTCAAGAGAATGGTTGGAACTCAATTTTCCTAAAATTGTGAGGAAAATAATGTAATCTTAGAAATCTAACACAAATAATGGTAATAAGAATGCACAAGAAGGATATGAAGATTCACAAAATGGCACCAAAATATAGATCTAACAGTATTTGATGCAAATGGATGAAGTATTGAAGTTGCTCTGAGGTTTTCTTACAGCAATAAAACCTAAGCTCCTTCACATTTTGCAATTCTTAGGAGATAGACAGGAGGTGGGCCTTCATTTTTTAGCAATTCCTCAGAGGTCTCCTTCACGTTTAGCAATTCCCGCATCTGTTCTTCTATTTTTGGACTAAAAACCACCAATCTTGGCCTTTGAGAGAAGAACATATGCGTGCTTGATCAATTGAGAGAGATAAGCGAGGACCGGCCTTTCTATGTATATGTATAATAGTATTATCCCTCAGCTGTAATGAGCCTTCAAATGTTGCCGGAAGGATGTTGCGGGAAAAAAAAAATTCTTGGAGGGAATAAAGCGCGCGCGTCCTAAATTCTGAAACATTATTGATGTTTTAAGTGTTGTAGTTAAAAGCTTCTAAGAGTTGGAGTATATTATATAGAATGAATATTGAGTGTTAGAAGTATATAAAAATTGTAAGAGATCGTGTATGAGAAAATGAAACTAATGAAAATATTCTCAATATATAGCTAATCAAATTAATTAAGTTTGATAGATTTGCATTTAATTTTCAAATAGAGGTTTGTTGTATGATATGTAATTGCCATTTCTTGAAATTATTCCTTACTCTTATATTTTTGCTAAACTTCGAAGAACTTAACTACGCATAAAATAGCATGAGAGGAATGCCTTCAAGTGTGCTAGTCAATAAATATTTATATTATATTTGTGCTAATACATGTCCATATGCATAATTCAAAAAATCTTATGTATTTCATATATGAGTATTTTTTTTCAAGTAACTGTATAAAACACTTATAAGCGTTAATAATTAGATGATTTAATTTAATTGTTCTAAAGTTTTAAATACGAGGATAAAGAATAAAATTGGTATGGATGTACTATAATCTATGAATTATAGTAAATTACTTGTAATTCCAGTTCGTCAACTTTTAAATCTATTTGTATTGTGACTTTGAACTATGTGTTATTTTGCTAAACTCATATTTCTATGATAAACTTTTGATCATAATTTATAAAAAAGAATTTCATGTAACAAGCGATTTATATTGCCTATCCATTTTTTCGAATTGTTATAAAAGTATGTAATTCTTTTATTAAGAAAAAAAAGTCTTGTGTAATAGGCTTAACCTCTCCTCAATTACAAAATTGATTGAAATAATGTGCTTTAGAAGTTTCATTGAGTATTAATAATTGTAAACCACTCCATTTTTATTATTCTAATGCCAACATAACAAATGTGACTTTGAACTCTATGTGTTATTTTGCTAAACTCATATTTCTATGATGAAATTTTAATCGTAGTTTATAAAAAGAATTTCATGTAACAAGTGCTTCACGATACCTATCCATTTATTCTTGAATTGTTACAAAAGTATGTAATGCATTTATTAAGAAAAAAATCTAGTGTAATAGGTTTAATCTCTCATCAATTACAAAATTGATCGAAATAATGTACTTTGGAAGTTTCATTGAGTATTAATAGTTGTAAACTGTTCCATTTTTATTATTCTAATACAAACATAACAAATGTGACTTTAAACTATATGTGTTATTTTGCTAAACTCATATTTCTATGATGAAATTTTAATCGTAGTTTATAAAAAGGAATTTCGTGTAACAAGTGCTTCACAATACCTATCCATTTATTATTGAATTGTTACAAAAGTATGTAATCCATTTATTAAGAAAAAGGTCAAGTGTAATGGGTTTAATCTCTAGTCAAATACAAAATTGATTGAAATAATGTACTTTAGAAGTTTCATTGAGTATTAATAATTGTAAACCGCTCCATTTTTATTATTCTAATACCAACATAACAAATGTGACTTTAAACTATATGTGTTATTTTTCTAAAGTCATATTTTATGAGAAATTTTAATCATACTTTATAAAAAGAATTTCGTGTAACAAGCGCTTCACAGTGCCTATCAACTTGAATTGTTACGAAAGTATGTAATTTATTTATTAAGAAAAAAGTCTTGTGTAATAGTCTTAATCTCTCCTTAATTACAAAATTGATTGAAATAAAGTACTTCAGAAGTTTCATGAGTATTAATCATTGTAAACAACTCCATTTTTATTGTTTTGAGACCAAAATAATAAATGTGACTTTGAACTATATTCCAATTTTGTCAAATACCAATGCATATATAGATTAATTAATTTTTCAATATTATTTGTGATATCATTTCCCCTTGTTTCCATGTTAAGTGACAAGATTCTAAAGTACTCCCTCAATCTTAATATTAGAGTCATTTTTTGGGAATCCAAATTTATATGGAGATATGGTAATCATTATATTTAGATGAGGTGGCATTGATGAATTACATATATATCCTTTGAATTCAAAATATTGTTTTAATAGAAGTGTATCGAAATTTAAAAAAAAAATTTTCAAATGGCAAAATTGAAAAGTATGTATTTAATTTGAAATAGCGACTATTATTTTGGAACATCAATAAAGTAAAAATATGATAACAACTACGGACAAAGGAAGTACATAACAACCGTTTCATGAAATTTGAAGTTCTTTGACAGAGTTGTGAAAGCTAATGCCCCCTGTGTAACACTTTTTCCATGCCTGCATTGTTTGGCTGGTAGATATAAAATTCAAAACCCATAAATACGCTTGATTTAAAGTATTTGGTCTTTATGAATCTCCAAGTTCCAAAAATCTTGGGCAATTGTATTACATATTGCTAGACTTTCCCACTTTCATTACACGGATTAATAAAAAACAATAAAATGCAAAATTGAAACTTAAAAAAGCAATAAGCATAAACTAGGATGGAAAAAGGGACGTGTGACATTTAATCATAATTCAGCACCTATGCATGACCAAAAGTTGAAGTCATTACTTCAAAAATACATGAACAGCAATTGTGCCTTTCCAAAATAACTAGAGTTTATAACCACCGTTTAAAACAAACTTGAGCTTCCAAAAGGTCTTGTCAACTATTGCATCCCAAACAAGCCATCTAAACATTTTAAACACTTTCACGGTGCCTTCCAGATTGCAACCTATTTTCGCAATGTTAACCTGCACCAGAAAAATCACACATTAACAAGCTAAATTCAAGCAAACAATTAACTGCAAGCATTTTTAGAATTGAATTACAGGACTTTTGTCAAGAAGACAAATTGCCACATAGAGCAAGGAAAACACATACCATTACACCTTTTAAACAAAAATAAGCCTAGCTTCAAAATATTTTATCATCTACCACATCCAAGACAAGCCAAACTACAAAAACAATTCAAGCTCAAGTGGCTCCTTCTAGATTGCACAACCTACTTTCATCCAAAATCTCCAAAATAAACCTGCAAAACAAAAACATAATATAAGAGATTTTCCAAACATAATGAAATTTTTTACTAAAACCATTGTGCCTCAACTGCATTTCTCAGCACTAAAACTTCCAATGTATTTGGCTACCCATATATTGCTTTCCAAAATCACATATAGCTTGCATCACATCCATTCATCTTTTTGTCATAGTGTATTACCAGAAATAATAGAGGACTGACTCTATGCATTCCTATTAATTGAGATTTGTACTAACATCATCACACAGAAGCACAAATTGGTGACATCACCAATAAATTGTTTGAAAGAATGATGATACAACGATGGAAAGTCATTATTATTGCTGAAAGATGTCATGCATGCTCATGCACTTGTCCACCTACCAAGCTGCATGCATACATGTAGGAGTTTTTTTTTTTTTTTTGGGGGTGGGGGGCGAGGGGTGTTTGGATTGTGAGAAGAGAAGCTACATCTGCAACTAGTCATGGAAACGGCCGACAGAAACACAAGCTGTAAAAACTGGAGAGTTCCAAAGAAGTTGTTGGAAACACGGCTAGAAACAGAGGAAAAACAGAGCAGCGATATCACTTCAAGAAAGAAGTGCTATTATGGCACCATACCAATTCCTCACCCAGCTCAGTGGTGAAACAGCTAAAGAAATGTTCTAATTAAGTCGAGAGAGAGAGAAAAAAAAAAGAAGTCATGTTTTTCACACAAGATAATGCTAATTAAAATGCCACAACTGATTCATTGAAAGGACTAGCAGCATTTGTCCATTGCTCTAACACTGAAGACGTTGAAGCTGTTGGCTCCCCCATTTGATCAATTACACTCCCTATCTTTTAAAGAGTGAACATGGAATCATGGCCAAGAAAACTCAGCAAGATTGCTCTGGGATTAACTTGGCATCAATCTATTGCTATAAAATTCAAGACCCTCATGGACATTGATTATTGTAAGAAAGCCTTTTACGTTCCCCTTCTGTCGCTTCCCCAACCAACCGCCCATTCAGAGGAGAAAGAGCGGAAGCAGTGGTGGCGCCGGAGGCAAGAAAAATGGCGGACAAGGTGGTGACTATTCGTACTAGGAAGTTCATGACCAATCGTCTTCTTTCCAGAAAACAATTCGTCATTGATGTTCTGCATCCTCGAAGGCCTAATGTTTCCAAGGCTAAGTTGAAGGAAAAATTGGCTAGGATGTATGATGTCAAGGACCCAAATGCCATCTTTGTTTTCAAGTCCAGGACGCATTTTGGAGGTGGCAAATCAACCAGGTTTGGATAGATGTATGGTTCTGTAGAGAATGCTAAGAAATCCTGAGAGTTCTAGGCCTTGTCAAATTTTTATAGAGAAAAACAAAAATGTTTTTGCAGCAGAGTTATTTTCTCATTTGTTACTTTGAATTGTGTCTTTGTTCCTTTGAAACTAAGCCTTGAGATTAATGTCGTTGTGTAAAGTACTGATAGTCAAATTCGTCATGCCTTCTGCATCTAAGTTTAGCCAACTTGAAGGACCACAAACATACACAGATTGACAAAAGATCTTATAATCAACAAGGTATGCACCAGAACAAATGCAATTTCAATCCAAACACTGGTTGGCAATGAATTACTGGGTGAATGTAATCAGCTGGAAAATCATTTTCATGTTCCGATTAGTGCTATTCAATACTCATTTTAGTAGTGCGCTATTCTAAATCTTGAAGATATCATTGGATGTTATTAGTAAAACAAAACTACTATTACTCAAAATGACATCTCTGAGGACTGAAATTTTTTATTTCTATGCTTTCAGTAGTTGAAGAATAATGGCCTTTACTAACGATAAGGCCAAACCTATAAATTGTCCAAAAGGACAATAGCTAATGATACGAAAGTATTGTTATCTTCTATGATATAGCAGACCATAATTTAACCACTTATTCAAAAAAAGCATACCATGTTAAAGACACAACTCCTATACAAGTTAAGAAGGATTAGGGATATAAAATCATACAAGCAAAAAAAGGTTACAAAGGTAATGAACATGGTTCTACCATAAAGAAGCACAAAACAAGAATCCTGACTTGTTGAACATGCCAAATGTGTTAAAAGAAGTGAATAACTCAAATATTATAAACATGAACACGGAGGATGATAGGTAGCAAAGAAACTCAATCAGATTCTTATGGGATTCACATGGTAGCAATCGATTATTAAATTCAAGAGGACCACATAGACACAATTAGTAACCGCAATAAAAATAACAAGTAAAGTTTTACATATCTAGCCTTGATCTTAAAATAGAAGAAGAAAAAGCGCACCTGATTACAAATTGTTAGAGAGAGAATTCAGAGAAATTAAAAGGGAAAGAGAATGAAATCAACGAACTTGGTGGCATTTATCTTCCCGCATCTGCACTTTACTCTTCTGTTTCTTCTTTTTCTTTTCCTTTTTCAAAGGCCTCTTAACTCTTAAAACTACAACGTTTGGTTGTATTTTTATTTTAGCAAGAATAGAACCACTTCTTGCTATTGGTCAAATACAGATCAGCGAGAACCTGTCCTCACCAAGTGCGGTACATCAGCGTGGGACTGCATGAATTCTCACGAGTACCAAAAAGCCTTGGCGCCACTATGACTACAATTTGGAGGGAAGCTTCCCGCCTTTCTTTTTGGCAAGGATGTTAAGCGAGGAAAGTCATAGTGCTAGCAAAAGTCAAGCTGTCTCCAACATTTGGTGAGGATATGCTTTGTTCCTCGTCATCCACACATTAATAGCGTTGACTTGTCTGCTCCTCGTAAAAAATTTTGTAGCTAATTCCCTTCTTTGTTGTAGTGAAGGTAAGGTACTTGCTTTACACAATAACTTATTTAAGAAAAATTTGATAAACACATAAAATGCCTTTATGGAAATGAAAAAGTTTTGCTTACAATTTTTTTTTTTTTGAGGCGTGGGTAGATTTATGCTTGGTCACTTGTAAACATGACTAGGAAATTGTTCAAATAGATATGTAGAACGAAAACTTGCTAATCTTCTTAGGCAACAGAAGATATATCCTAGCAAATTGCTAAAGACCAATAGTTGGTTTAAATTGAGCTTAGGATTGGATATTCGTGTAATATCAACATCTTGAAAATTTACAGAAAGAAAAAACTTGAAAATTTTTTTTAAAATAAAAAGAATGAAAAGTATACATTTTATTTCTGTTCATATATCTGACTTTATGAGTGAATGTGCTCATTTCGTATGTTAATGTACAATTGGGTGCTTCACATATTTATGACTTTTTGTGTGATAAATTGTATGCAATAATTGGTTAGGTAGTGTAATTGGTGAAAAGAATAAAAGCAACACATAATTTCTTTTTGGTATGGAATCCATTAGAATTGGTTTTCATACTTCATAGGAACTAAAGGGGAATTATTAGAAGAAAATAGGATGTTACTTCAGCATAATATGCTTAGCTAGCCATTTATAGAAGTATATTTTGCAGTGGAGAAAAAGGAATAAATATGGCTCTTTAACTTTCATAATTTCTTTGAACTTTAGGATTAAATTAGTGGAGGAAAAGATGTCAATATGACTCTTTAGTTTAATCATAGCTTAATTTCTTTGAACATTATGATTAAATTACTTAAATTATTGACAGGTGTCGAGTCTATGCAATAGTAAATACTTGCTCAAATAAAATACAAATTTTGTATATAGCAGTAAGCAGGGTCGACTCCACAAGGATTGGGAAAAATTCATTTTTTTTAGAGCACAGAGTAAGGGGGATTTTTATAAAGATGAGAATAAATAAATAACTCAAATAGAAAAGACTAAGTGACAATTTATTAAAATTGGAGTAATAATAAATAAATTCTAACCAAGAAATAACTTTGGAGACGGTTCACTCAATTGATCATCGAAACAATGATAATTTCATTTACTCACTGATAAACAAGTTATAACTGCTAAACAAGCGATGACAATCAACTTCTCTTTATTGTATTGGTAGTTAAGGTATGGTCATTAACCATTATCCTAATCAAGAAAAAACCCTAGGTACGAGTTTAGAGTTCAGTTTTCCAATTAGCTTAAAAATTAGAGAAGTCATACTCTAATCAAATAACACGCTACTAGTGTTATTTTAAATTAGCTTATATGTCCGCTTAACACAAATCCAATCATACCAGTTACTACTAGTTTAAAGTAATTAAACAATTACTTTTTTAATTATTCTAATTGATTTTAGGTTATTAGATTGAATTAAATATTGGACGCCCTTCATATTCAAATAATATAACAGTCATAAGAAATTAAAGTAGAGGATATATGACTACTAGTGAATAAAAGAAATAAAAACAATTAATTCGAGCTCACAATTTTAGATAAACTAAATCCTCTATTGCTTCTTAACTAGAAAGAGAATTTAGCGCTTATCGTTGAAAATAATCCAAGTAATTTTATTGACAAAAGTTGCATGAACATCGATGATAGAAAAGCTAAAGAAAAGAGAAAGACCAAGAGAAAAGCTCTTCGTTCGGTTCTTTTCTTCGTACCTCAAACTCCGCGTCTCTCAGACCGGGAACAAAGTTACAAAAATCACGAAAGTCAAGAGTCCCTCACCCTTACGTTTCTTTCCTTTTCCTAAAGTAGTAGTAGCACTACTACTACTAATTCCACTTTCCTACGGAAGAAATATTTTCCTAATTAAACAAAGGGTAAGCTCCTTATCTCTTAATTCAAAACACAAAGCCAATTGCCTTGGAAAAAGGAAACTTAGGACTTCAATTTGAGTTGGAAAATCGCCACACGCGCCAAATCCCGATCTCTTCGGAATTGAGGCTAGACTTGGGTGTAGTCACACGGAACAGGTCAGGAATCTTCATTAAATCACATTTTACTCCTTTTCTTGCCATATTTCTGAAATTAGCACCAGTTACCAAACATGAGTAAAATCCATTCAATAATGCAATATATAGCCGAAATTAAGGGAAAAAATCATAAATTTAATAACAAAATTGCAACCTATCAATTATAGGGCAAAAGGAGTATGACTTTGATTTGGTACTCTAAGGTTGGGTTTAGAATGTTTTTAGACATGCCAAGGAATCACCATTGCCTGGAATACAATCTATAGATGATCCCTTTAGTAATCAAATTCAGTGATGAAGAATTAATTGATATTCTTAAAAAGAACTATTTTTTAGTGTATATGGGAGGTTTCAAACCCGGAACTTTCCAGTTACACCCCTCCCTCCTTATTATCCAATTCATTCCTCTCTCCCCAACCCCCCTCCCTCCCCCCTACAAAAGAGCTATTAGACTCTTTTGTTAAAGAATAAGAGACTAACCAAACATATTAGTTAGTATGGTAATGAAGAGTTTTTTTCTTTTTTTCCTTAAGTAGAAGAATGTTTCTTTTAGTTTTCTTCTAATTTACTTGTCTTTTGCTTTTCTAAGATTCCCATAAAGTATAAATCAATTAGGTTTTGTAAAAATCTTACAAGACTATTTTATATGTTATATTCAATGAGAAGAATGATAGAAATACAACACTCAAACTAGTTAAATATTTTCATTAATCTCAAGAGAATTATTATTAGATCAAGTAACACCAAAGGTGATATTTACAACACTCAATGCACGTGCTCATACTAGTTAATGCAAGTCTATAAGTGAGTACATTCATTTTGCTTATGGTAGTGATATGTCATGTCTCGTCAATCTTGCATATTTTGAAACTTATTAATTGATTATCAAACAATTAGCAGAAACTTGTGGATGATTTCTTATTCAAAAAGCTAGTGGGCTGATTTCTTTAGGTTCCTGAATGTCTAGAAAAGATAAATAATGTACTTGACTTGACCGTCTAAGGTGGAATTTGATTCCTTAAAAGGAAAAAAAATTCAATTTCTATGCAGTAAAAAATACTACTGTATGAGTTTATTTGTTTGGTGAGTGTAGAATAATTATTTGTTCTAGTTATGGTGGTTACTTAATTTAGATATGTTTTACGATGATGTTGAATATTAATTTTTGCATGATCCATGTAATAATTTCTATGGAATACATTAATCATGCACCATAAATAAATCATTTGGGTAGATGTCGTAGTTGATAGAACAAGCATGATGAAGAAAGCATTAGGACCCACCACCATTAATTACTAGTTCACCAATTGGGCTGGCATTGGAAGAGAATTGCACTCTTTTGGTATTTGGTAACTTTTTTTTGCTCTCTTCTCGCAAGTAGAGAGACTTATAAAAGGCGTTTACCCAAAAAAAAAAAAAGAATTTGATAAAGGAAAAATGAAGCAAAAAAGGATAAAGAAAATATGGTGCAGAAGAGAAATGGTGTAAAAGATTTCACTAAATTAAAACATTGCATAAAGCAAAACAAAGGATGTCCTTTTCCTTTATCAATCTATCCATTTGTTTTTCTTTTTTGTGGTGGCAAGTTCATTGTATTTTTATTACCTCAGTTTAATTGGTCTATGCTAAAAAATCTGAAGCATTAATGAAATTATTGGGCCATTTCAATAATGCGCTCTAGGTGGGGTTGAAAGGATTTACAACGATAGTTTGGCTCTTACGCCAATAGACAAAAATGTAACCAAAATACAACAGAAAAGAAAATGAATTGAAATTGACATGCTGGAAGTGCATTTGAACTTTCACCTTTTGGCTCCAGGTCGATGCATGCAACAGTAATGAAGCAAAAAAGGATAAAGAAAATATGGTGCAGAAAAGAAATGGTGTAAAAGATTTCACTAAATTAAAACATTGCATAATGCAAAACAAAGGATGTCCTTTTCCTTTGTCAATCTATCCATTTGTTTTTCTTTTTTGTGGTGGCAAGTTCATTGTATTTTTATTACCTCAGTTTGATTGGTCTATGCTAAAAAATCTGAAGCATTAATGAAATTATTGGGCCATTTCAATAATGCGCTCTAGGTGGGGTTGAAAGGATTTACAACGATAGTTTGGCTCTTACGCCAACAGAGAAAAATGTAACCAAAATACAACAGAAAAGAAAATGAATTGAAATTGACATGCTGGAAGTGCATTTGAACTTTCACCTTTTGGCTCCAGGTCGATGCATGCAACAGTAATGAAGCAAAAAAGGATAAAGAAAATATGGCGCAGAAAAGAAATGGTGTAAAAGATTTCACTAAATTAAAACATTGCATAATGCAAAACAAAGGATGTCCTTTTCCTTTGTCAATCTATCCATTTGTTGTTCTTTTTTGTGGTGGCAAGTTCATTGTATTTTTATTACCTCAGTTTGATTGGTCTATGCTCAAAAATCTGAAGCTTTAATGAAATAATTGGGCCATTTCAATAATGCGCTCTAGGTGGGGTTAAAAGGATTTACAACGGTAGTTCGGCTCTTACGCCAATAGACAAAAATGTAACCAAAATACAACAGAAAAGAAAATGAATTGAAATTGACATGCTGGAAGTGCATTTGAACTTTCACCTTTTGCCTCCAGGTCGATGCATGTAACAGTAATGAAGCAAAAAAATTAAAGGATAAAGAAAATATGGTGCAGAAAAGAAATGGTGTAAAAGATTTCACTAAATTAAAACATTGCATAATGCAAAACAAAGGACGTCCTTTCCCTTTATCAATCTATCCATTTGTTTTTCTTTTTTGTAGTGGCATGTTCATCGTATTTTTATTACCTCAGTTTGATTGGTCTACGCTCAAAAATCTGAAGCAATAATGAACTTGTTGGGCCATTTCAATAATGCACTCTAGGTGGGGTTAAAAGGATTTGCAACGATAGTTTGGCTCTTACGCCAATAGACAAAAAAGTAACCAAAATACAACAGAAAAGAAAATGAATTGAAATTGACATGCTGGAAGTGCATTTGAACTTTCACCCTTTGCCTCCAGGTCGATGCATGTAACAGTAATGAAGCAAAAATGGATAAAGAAAATATGGTGCAGAAAAGAAATGGTGTAAAAGATTTCACTAAATTAAAACATGGCATAATGCAAAACAAAGGATGTCCTTTTCCTTTATCAATCGATCCATTTGTTTTTCTTTTTTGTGGTGGCAAGTTCATCGTATTTTTATTACCTCTGTTTGATTGGTCTACGCTCAAAAATCTGAAGCAATAATGAACTTATTGGGCATTTCAATGATGCGCTCTAGGTGGGGTTAAAAGGATTTACAACGATAGTTTGGCTCTTACGCCAATAGAGAAAAATGTAACCAAAATACAACAGAAAAGAAAATGAATTGAAACTGACATGCTGGAAGTGCATTTGAACTTTCACCTTTTGGCTCCAGGTCGATGCATGTAACAGTAATGAGTGAGTACTGTTAAGTGGCAAGGAGAAAACATCGGTTTTTCGGTCACGTGGCAAGGAGTTTGAGACCCGTTAAGTAAAATCTTGGGTTTGAATCTCATAAATACAGAAAACAACGATGGAAGAATCATCCCTAAAAGAGGTTCAACAGTGCCTAATTTAAGATTAGTCGGGATCTGATGCGGTCACCGAGCAATGTGAAGTATACACCCAAAAAAAATAAATAAAAGATGAGTGAATATTGTTTAATGGTTTATGGTGTTTTCTTACTCATGCTGTCATACCTATGTTCTAGCGTGGTTAAAATACAAAACTCAGACTCACTTCAATAGTTGGTGGATGCAATAGAAATTTTTTGCAGTCATCCTCGGTAGATCCATCTTATTAGATGCAAACTTTGTCCCTAACTTTTGTTGAGCAGAGATTTACAAAGAGAGGAAAGGGTTGAGCAGACCTTCTGATAAATTTTTTTTTATTGGCTATACAATATTATTAATTGGGTAAAAAACAAAAAAACCCCATGTGATAAGCCTAATACACAGAAAAGTCTCCTATGATTTCAAAATATACAACACGACACCTCATGCTTTGAACTAAATTGTAAAGGTGACGGAATCCGTTAAACTTAACGGAAATGATTTATTGGAACCTAAAAAAGAAATTTTATACCTAATTTTTATCAAATATACCTATTCTACCCCTTAACCCTCAATTCTCTATATTTAGAGAATAAAATAAATGATTTTTTTGAACTGTCTTTTGCTTAATTATATCAGGGCATTTTGGTCATTTTGTCCATTTCCGTTAAGTTTAACGGATTCCGTCACCTTTACAATTTAATTCAAAGCATGAGGGGTCGTGTTGTATATTTTGAAACCATGTGGGGCTTTTCTGTGTATTAGGTTTATCACAGGGGGTTTTTTTATTTTGTACCCTTATTAATTTTGTGGGAGTTTCGACTGATAGGCTTTTGTCTAAGCGCGACAAAGAAGTAAAAAAGTCGCTTATAAATTGGAACTATGATGCAGGACATGCAATTCCGGTGCAAAACAAAATTGTTAGCGAAACAATTTTAAATGCAAAGCAAAATTGTTAGTGAAACAATTTTAAATACTAAAATTACATTTTTCTAAAAAATTTTGACATTAACATATGTACATGTACACTGTAGGTTGGTCAGGCTATGCTGCGTCGAATCGTCTCTTGGAAATCTAAGTTTCTTTCCTTGGGGGGGGGACTTACTTTGGTTAGGCATGTTTTGATGTCCATTCCAGTACATTTGCTGGCAGCGACTGTGATACCAATTTCGGTGTTCAAAATGGTGGAAAGGGTATGTACAAATTTTCTCTAGGGTGAATCGGAGGCAGGGTTGAAATACTATTGGATTGGATGGTCTCAGTTGTGTTACCCGCTTGGCGAGGGAGGAGTGGGGATAAGACGTTTAAGTGATGTATATGCGGCATTCTCTTACAAACTGTGGTGGCAGTTTAGGACGGGCTCATTGCTTTGGGCAAGTTTTCTACGGGCTAAATACTGTAGAGATCTTCACCCATGTCAGATTGAGCTGAGTCGGCAGGCCTCGAGGACATGGTGGTGGATGTTCAGTGTTAGTCGGCAAGTGGAGTTGTCTATGGTCTGGCTGATCGAGGAGGGAACTTGTCATTTTTGGTATGATAACTGGTTGGGAACTGGCGTATTGTTTCTTAAAACCACAGTGCATCCAACCCTCTTTTTCAAAGATTTCATTACAAATGAGAAGTGGGATGCAAGTTTGCTCTCCCGGGTTATTACTCTTGACCTTCTCCCTTCGATTTTACATCATCCGGTTCCCCAGCATGGGCGGGCGGATGAGGTCGTTTGGAGTTTGTCTTCATCAGGCAAATTCTCTCTATCATCAGCGTTTGAGGAGATACGGCAAGGCCGAAGCTCCTCATTTGTTCTCTCTCACATCTGGCATTGTCGCATTCCGACAAAGGTGTCCTTCTTCATGCTGCGCTTGTTGCTCGGATGACTACCAATCCCAAATGTCTTCGGTAAGATGGGATTTTATATGCCTTCCAAATGTTTTTGTTGTCATAATGGAGCAAATGAGACATTGGAGCATCTCTTCTTGAAGGGACACATCGCGATGGAGGTATGGACCTATTTTACTGGCCTAAGTGGGCTCCTGACTGTCGTGTCAACTTTGCGAGCTCGGGTAGTGGCTTGGTGGATGGTGGGTCCGAGAGCTGAGAAAAGGCGCATACTCTTCAGGATTTTGCCTTGTTATATTTGTTGGCACATATGGAAGGCAAGGAACCAAGCAGTATTTGAGGGGATTCGGATGTGCGCGATCACTATCCGACAAGCCATTATGTCAGACGTTGCGGCAGAACTGGAAATTCATTTTAATCATAGGCTGGGAAGGGTCACGTTTCCCCAGTTGTATGATTGGTCTGGTCAACAAGCGAGCGGCGTCAACTAGGAAATTGTACGGTGGCAAGCAAAGAAATAGGGAGGTTTAACGCTAAATACGGACGGGTGTTCCAAAGGCAACCCAGGTTGGAGTGGTGGAGGAGGGATATTAAGGGATTCTTCGGGCAGCCCGGTATTCGCTTACTCAGCATTTTTTGAGAGAAGATCCAGTTTGCACGCGGAAGCTCTGGCAATGCTAACGGGGCTGCAGCTATGTGTAGAGAAGGGTTTCAGCAGTGTTGACATCCAATCGGATTCTCAGGTATTGGTGGGGATTGTACAACGCCGCTTTCGATGCCCGTGGCAGATTCGTCGAGAAATAGAGCAATCTGGCAAAGGGTGGGAGATGTGACGCAAATTTCTCACTGTTTCCGAGAGGCTAATCGTGTGGTGGACATTCTGGCTAACGAGGGTGTTTATCATCAACAACGTGCCTGTACTGTCTATGAGCATATCCACAGTTATCCAAAACTAGCTAGGGGGAATCCCGCCTGGATAGGCTAGGCATGTCAGCTGTTAGGAGGACATCAAGGGGAGGGGGGAGATTGACCGCTGATATTCAAGGATCATCCTTCAGATTGACTGGAAGAGCTGAAGTTGAAAAGTGAAGATTTAATCTTAGTTTCAGATCTTAAATGCTTAAAATTTTCACTATGATGTAAATTTGTTGTTGAATTGTGGGTTGCTGGCAGGGAGTTTTCGTCCCTTTATAAGGGGAAACTCTACCAAAATTTTTATAAAATAAATAATAATAATAATAATAATAATAATAAAGCCTGTTGGTACTTTAAAAAAAATGTACATGTACACTGTTCATCTGCATGTTTAACCCGCTATAGTTTTAAAAATTCTGCTATGCGTCAATCTCTACTGATTTTGGCCTGGGATCGTTTCCTAGAAGAAAGCCAAGCTCAGGAATTGCATATCATATTTGGTCTGTGGAATGTAGGCTCAATGGATTCAAGTGTAACAGGGACTACATTCAATTTGGTAATGATAGTGAGTTTTGATGTCTCCTAAATCTTGCATGTTTTGAGACTTATTAAATGATTATCAAACAATTAACAGAAACTTATGGATGATTTCTTATGCAAAAAGCCAGTGGCATGATTTCTTTAGGTTCGTGAACGTCTACAAAAGATAAATAAGGTACCTAAGTTGGTCCTCTAAGGTGCAATTCGATTCCTTAAAAGAAAAAAAATTCAATTTCTATGCAGTGGAAATACTACTCCATGAGGTTATTTGTTTGGTGAGAGTAGATGAATAATTTCTTGTCCTAGTTAAGGTGGTTACTTAATTTAGATGTGTTTTAAGATGACATTGAATGTAAATTTCTATGTGATCTATGTAATAATTTCTGCGGAATACATTTGTCATGTACCATAGATAAATCATTCAGATAGTATACTATAGTTAGGGGTGGCAATTTTCGACACGACCTGAAAACACGATACGAATCTAACACGAAATTAATGGGTTTGGGTTGAGGTTTCGGGAATTCGGGTCACAATCGGGTTGAACCCGAAAAGAAAACAGGTCGATTTTCGGGTCAATCCGTGGTGACCTGATATGACCCGATATGACCCGTTTACGAATTAAAAATAATTTAATAAACATAAAAATAATTTTATCTAACTAAACTAAATTATTCTTTTTTTCAAAGGCATTAATTACTTAATTCTAAATGAATTTATTTAATTTGTGTGAAGTTGAAATTATTATATTTGGACAAATAATATATTATATTATTTTTTACTTTTATACTGTTTTAATTTATTTTATATTTTGTTTGGGATAAAACACTTTTACGGTGTTTAATTTATTTTAGATTTGGTTTGGAATTATTTACTTAAATTTTTATTACTTGATTATGTAATTAGTTTTGTGAGAAATTGATTTTATTAGAAATTACAATGATAAATTAATAAATTAAAATTAAGTTTCTGGTCATTTCGGATCGACCCGCCAACCCGTCAACCTGAAATTTTCGGGTTCGGGTCAGCATACCTGACCGTCATGGATTGACGGGTCGAGTTCGGGTCAACAGATTTTCTGATGGGTCGGGTCAGAACCCGACCCGCCAACCTGATTTGGACCCGAATTACCACCCCTAACTATGGTCGATAGAACAAGCATGGTCAAGAAAGCGTTAAGCCCCGCTACCATTACCCAGTTCACTAATTGGGCTGGAATTCCAATTCTCAGCATCTCACCCTGAAAAATAACGGCCTAAGTTCACTAATTGGGCTGGCCTTGGAAAAGAATTGCACTCATTTGTTATTTGGTAACGGTTTCTGCTCTCTTTTCACGACTAGAGAGACTAATAAAAGAGCATTTGCGAAAAAAAAAAGGATTTGATAAAGGAAAAATGAGGCAATAAAAAAAGATAAAGAAAAAATGTGCAGAAAAGAAAAAGATGGAAAAGATTTGACTAAAGTTAAACATTGCATAATGCAGAACAAAGGATGTCCTTTTCGTTTATCAATCTATTAATTTGTTTTTCTTTATTGAGGTGGCAAGTTCATTGCATTCTTATTACCTCAGTTTGATTGGTCTATGTATAAATATCTGAAGCAATAATGAACTTATTGGGCCATTTCAATAATGCATTCTGGTGGGATTAAAAGGATTTGCAACGACAGTCCTTTGATTCTTACGGGAATAGATAAAAATGTGACCAAAAGACAACAGAAAAGAAAATGAATTGAAATTGACATGCGGGAAGTACATCTGAACTTTCACCTCTAGGCTCCAGATAGAATGATAGATGCATGTAACAGTAATGAGTGAATATTGTTAAGTGGCATGGAGAAAACAACGGTTATTAAGTCAAGTGGCAAGGAGTTTGACACCCATTAAACGAGATCTCGGGTTTCAATCTCATAAATGGAGAAAACAACGTTGGGAGAATCAGCCTCAAAAGGGGTTTGACAGCGCCAGATTCTGGTTTAGTTAGGGATCAATGTGGTTACCGAAGACTGAGATGTTTACACAAAAAAAAAAAAGAAAAGAAAAGATGAGTGAATATTGTTAAATGCTTTGTGGCAGTGGGCTCAATGTTTTCTGACTCATGCTGTCATACATATATGTTCTAGCGTGGTTAAAATTACAAGATTCTGACTCCCCTGAATAGTTGGTGGACGCATTAGAAATTTTATTGCAGTCATCCATGATAGATGCATCTTATTAGATGCATTTTTTTTTTTTTTGTTTTTAGGCTAATGTGGCTAACTCTTAACTTTGTCCACAATTTTTATTGAGCAAAGATTTAGAAAGAGAGAAGAGTTATGCACACCTTCCCATAAATTTTTTATTAGCTATATAGTATATTTAAATTTGTGGGAGTTTCGACTGATTGGCTTTGTTTGAGCACAAGAAGGAAATAAACTAGTCACTTATAAATTGGAACTACGATCCAGGGCATGCATTTCCAGTGCATAACAAAATGCTTAGCGCAACAATTTAAATACTAAAATTAAATGTTTCGAAACTAAACTAAAAAATGTTGATATTAATATATGTATACATGCACTGTTCATCTGTATGTTTAATCCACTTGACGTGAAGTTTTAATTAAGTCAAACTTCCGCTATTACAAGTGCACAAGTACATGAGTATAGGGAATATTCAAATGTCGATCCCACAAGAAAGTTGCTATTTAAGTTTCTTTATTATTTAGACAATGACAATGAAAAGTAATTAACTTTATACTAATTACATGTAAAAAAACAGAAGTAAAAGTAACAATAAAAGGCTTCTAGCTAGAATTGGTTTTCTCTCCACCGTGACTAGATGAATGATCCGGTTATCTTGTTGCAATCCCTTGGCTAAACTATGGCAGATTTCTAAGATATTTGAAACATGCTTTTGCCAGTGAATTAACTATATCTATAATTACTCCATACCTAATTTCGTGATTATAAAATTAGTTTATCTAAAAAACTACTCGACAGAAAGTCACAAAGATGCTCTTCTACTTTTGTGGGTAAACTGCCTTGGCTTCATACTTTTACCAATTAGCATTGAACATTAACTTTTGGTTAATCATCCAACATCTTAAATGGTTCACAATTAGCGGCCAAATGATTGTAAACGTTAAAACTAAAAGCATGAATAGCTTGCTCAAAAGATAAACAAAACAATCAAGTTCAAATTGACCAACAAAGAAGAGATTAAACCTCACTTAGGCATGACACTTAGAATAACCTAATGAAAATCAAAGAAAATACCAAACATGTATTAAAATTAAGGGTAAAATACAAGGAACCCTTGTGATTTCGCGAAAAGACACCTTACTCCCCTATCGTTTAGAAATCTCCACATAAACACCCTAAACTTCATAATTAAAGTAGAAATTGACTTGTAACCGGGTGTGCGACCTAGTGACGATCGGTACGCGAGGTTCCTTTTCAAAGACCTTGAGTTTCATTCCCAAGCTACCCTTCAGTCCAAGAAGTATTGGCAGAAGCTAGGTTATCAGTGGGTTTGTTGAAACATGAAAATCACATGATTAAACTGCCCTCCCATAATTATTCCCTTTTCCCCCGCTCCCTCTCCAGCTACTGGCTGCCTCCCATGCATGATGGAACAGCACATACACCAATTAACCCTCAATAAATATCGATTAGCTTCCAAGCCAATGGATACACTAGCTATCTAGCTACATGCGTCTCTAACAAATTATCTCTTCCATAAAACAATTCAAGCTCCGACCATTTCTTTTATATATATATTGATAATCATTATTATCAATTTTTTCCACTTTCCCAAGTCCATCCACTGCATCTTCGTCCATCCAGACATCTGCGTTTTGGTCCATGCATGTTCAAGAACTTCTGCAACAAAGCGCTCGGCAGCTACAGCCCACAACACATGAGGTAAAGCTGCAGCTGAGTGCTGACAGGAAAGAGGCCAACCGTTGTTGGATTGTGGTGGCATTTGTTGTTGAACTCAGGGCCACGAGCCTGGCAACTTGATCTCCCCCCCCCCCCTTCTCTCCTCGCTTCGAAAAAAAAAATTAAGAGAATGCGGGCTAGGAAATCATCAGTACTTTCTAGGAAAGCCATCCTTTTGCTATGTGTTGCCTGCCCCCTGGTAGGATCACTTGTTTTCAGTAGCCGGGGCACAAAGTCGTCCACTACCACCGCCCTGATCACTACTACTAGTCGCCCTGCCCCGAAAACTCAAAGTATCGGACGTCGTGCCATTTCAAGCATCCCCACTCATCATCATGTGGAAAAGCTCAGCACCCAGCAGCTGGTTACAAATGGATGTGATCATCAGAGACAGGTAATTAAACTTCGCGCCATATAGTAGGCGAGGTTCATTTTAATCCTTGGATGATGGCTTCGTCGTCAAATAGGAAGCCACAGTCCAAGAAGAGCTTTGCGGCGGTGGCTATGGAGTCGACATTGCCGAAAAAACAGGAGACTAAGGAAGCAATAAAGTCGGAACCTAATCAAAATGAAAATATTCAGAAGAGTTCATTGGGAGATGCTGATCCCAAAATTCTGGGGAGGGATAAAGGGTATAGTGCTTTTGTTTTTGGTGCTGATAAAGGGAGGAAACAGATTTCTGGATCTCGATTTACCCCTTTGGAATCGGATAGTGGTGATATGGTTACAGATACCCTCAAAAAAAGATCTATCTGGGAGGGTATTCGATTATAAATGAGGGTACTTTGGGTATTCGATCTACTGCTGGTAACTCAGCTGGTTCAGAAGGTAATTTCCACTTTAGTTATGAAGTTTAGGGTGTTTATGTGGAGGTTTCTAAACAATAGGGGATAAGGTGTCTTTTCACGAAATCACAAGGAGGTTCCTTGTATTTTACCCTAAAATTAAACATGAAATCCAATAAAAGAAAGAAAGTGATAAGAGAGAAGTCACCCATATCATATGAGTTCTAACTCTTCATCTTTACTCCTCAAATCTTGATCAAATCTAATTTCAAATATAAGAATGGATCTAAACTATCTATCTTAATCTAATATAAATTAAAGATCTAGGAAGTTTTAGTATTAGATTTACATTTTTTTCGTTCTCTCCTTTTTTCAGCTACTAAAATTGTCCACGAAGGTCCCTTTTTAAAGAGAGGAAGAAAGGAAGCAATAATTGAGAAAGTAGCCAAGTTGCAGCCACCCAAAATCCATGGACAAATTGCTTGCTTTGTTTTTTTTTCTCTGAGGAGAAGTTATTGCCTTGAATCTGCAAATAAAATTTGTTCATGCGCCATCAAAATCCATCAGCGAATTCATCTAACTCTGATTAGGATCCTATTTTGCTTTTGTCACTGACTTGAAATATATACAAATATCTCAATGAAGGATTTTGAATCAACTCTTGTCTAAAACACAAAAGTTATAGTTAATTGAGTTAGTGATATGACCTGCGTTCGACACACTATGCAACCCATAACACAACAAGCCACGGGATCTAGAATTGGATGGTATCAAGGGTTCGCCAGTGAAAACCTAGCTCGATCTTGGACAGCACAAGAACGAATTAAGGTTGGGTAGAACGATGTCATAATCAAGTGTGTTTCTTGATTGATAAGTTGATAATCACTTTAAGTCAACTTTAAGATATTCAAAGAAGCTTTTGCAAGTCAAGAGAATTGTTTCACACAAGAAACATTTGCTAGAAATTTCATAGTCTACCATTGCAAGCTTGAATTTGGCTATTTAAAGCCATTAACAAAATCAAATGGACCTAAACTTACACTAGTTAGTCCATTCATGATAGGTCACAATTTTGTTATTTATTTTATAATTAATTTTCCCTATTACCTTACCAAATATAGATTAATTGTCAAATTTTACTCATTTGTGGCATTTGTGCTTATTACAGGGAGTAGAACGTAAATACCATAAAAAAGTGCCAATTTGAAAGTTATCAGAAGAAGAGTTTTAGCAGCAGTCAACACGGTGGAGGATAATGCAACTTTATTCCAGGGGCAAATATGGCATCCAAGGACACTTTGGGAAAAGGGAGAACTTTTCTGCTTTTGGTAGTTTCCGAAGAGAGAGGAGATCAAGGTAGACTAGGAGTCTTCCCTTTTTCCTCCTCTGGACAGCTGCATAGTAAAGGGAATAGGGATTAGATAGTAGAAGATAGCAGACAACTGGAACTATTTTTAGTTTCCTCTTTGACTTTTCCTTTTTCATCTTCTTGTGGTTTTCTTCTTTCGGATGTCAAGACCAAGAAAAAGAATGAATCACTCTCTGTAGCTTCGCTTTTCTTCCTTATTCCAACGAATTGAATCTTCTCAATCAAAGACAATGTCTGTGACTATTATTTCTGACTTCTCGCGTGGGTTTTTCTCATCAAGAATGAACTAAATCCCTTTTTCTAGTCAAGGAACGACGGAGGCTTTGGTGCATCTAAAAATTATGAGATCGAATTAATTTTATCTGTTTCTCTTATTTATTGGTATTTGCATATTCTCCGATTGCAGTACTTATGATTGTTCAATTAATTGATTATCTTGGATCCGAATAGTGAATTGATTTAGTAATCTATTGTCAATTGGGGCATTAAATCCGTAATTGTTTAATTGCCCTAAAATAGTGACAACTGGTATGATTGGGTTTGTGTCAGGGGAATACGCAGGCTAATCTAAAATAACCCTGGTAGTGCGTTATTTGGTTAGAATAGGACTCCTTTAATATATAAGGCAATTGGGGAATTAAATCTTGCGGGCGTACCTAGAATTATTTCTCAATTAGAGCAGTGATTAACGGGCGTACCTTAATCACCGACGCAGTAAGGAGGGGTTGATTGTCATCTCTTGTTTGGCAGTTATAACCTATTTATTAGTAAATAATTGGAATTGTCTTTGCATCGATGATCAATTAGGTGAACTATTGCTGAAGTTATTTCTTGGCTAGACCTTTAGTTATTATTAATATGATTTTAATAAATTGTCATTTAATTTTTAGTGAGCTATTTATTTTTAGTTGAACTGCTTTAATTGTCATATTTTATACAAAAACACCCCCCGTGTTACTTTGGATTTCAAAAGAGATAAATATCTCCAGTCCCTGAGGAGACGACCTTACTTGCCCTTTATACAAATCAATATTCCTTATGAATAAGCAATCCCAATCTGGTATATCGGATTAAGCAAACTCTTTGGAAACAGGGTGAATCAAGTAACCCATTGCACACCTAGAGTCCCTACTCCAGTACTTAGAATCGGGTTTTGATTACTTTAATTGGCAACTAGGTTTATTTTTATTATTGCACAGGCATCGACAACCTGTCAATTCATTAGATTGGACGCACTTAAACTAGCAACCAATGACTTAACTAACTGACAGCCCAACTAAACATAAGATGGCGAAATTGTTAAGACTAAATAAATGGTCCAAATTACTCAAAAACTAGTAACCCTAACAAAGCTAAATGGATCCAATTCAACATCAGGCTAGTCTGATTTTATTCAAGAAACAAACTATGCAAAAGAATAAAATAAAAGACTAAAGAAAGCTATATGACTAGAAGACTTGTATTGAGTTAGACGCAGGTATTCCTAACATGAGTAAAATCTTCTGCCCAAAAACTTCACTCACTCCAACATGAACCTATGAACCACCTTCTCCACGAGCTAGGGTTTGCTAGGCGAATCCATCGTTAACATCTTCAATGTAGATTAAAATCTTGGTAGGTTGATGTTCGTTATTTAACTTGACAGGTTCAATGTACTTTAAGCTCCTTGCTTATGAACCACACGAACCAATGCTTGGATGGATTCTTTGAACTTTTTAGCACGAGGTCATGTAACCGGATGAATGGGAACCTTTACTAGATCAAAATTCAAAAATTGAACATCATGGATAGCTTGAGCTCCCGCAACAGTTACATTTCCAATCATCAAGAATCAAGTTGTTTAGTGGTGTAGGTACTAAGTTATGCCCAAAATGTCCTTAATTGGTCAGAAGATAAAATTTGTTAGTTTTGAGGATCCTTTTTATTTCTTCATTGCACTTCATTCATTCATACCAATTGCACTTCATGTATCCTCACAAAACTGCTTCAAGTCATCAAGAATCATCCAAATAACTTTTCAATTCATTCCAATTGATGCCTGAATCATTAAAACCTACAAAATCTGAAGTTTTCATTGCTTAGCTCCATAGAAATACAATTTTCCTCACCTTAACCACAAAATGTAAAATCCAACTAAACATCTAGTCATTTGATTCAAACTTGAATGAAAAACATTAAAAACATAGACAAGAAACCATAGAAAAACATGCAAAATAAGCACTCATCGCCAAATTTTTAATAATTCTGCTATATTTCAATCTCTACCAAACAAATTCAAAGAGAGATATTTTGGCATAAGATTGTTTCCTAGATGAAGGTCATCCTTTGCATATATTTTTTGGTCTATGGTGTGAGGATCCAAAAATTATTATATATTTTTTTTATTTTTGAAAAAAAGTTAATTTATAATTTCTTTTATTTTACCTTACTTGCCTATTTACTAGCCTTAATTTTATAGTGATTTTAAAGGTTAAGTCAAGATTTTTCTCTTTTTCCTTTTATAATTTGGTGTATGTTAAGTTTCATAGAGTATTATGGTAGTTTGACCGACTAGTGAGATGTGCGCACTATATTTGGTGGACAAGGAGTGTTGTGCAAGAGAAATTATGTGATTAGAAGTGTTAAGAATTAATTGAAGAAGTATAATATATGATTAGAAATACAAGAGAGACAAAGAGATAGGAATGGAACCATGTAGTGCCAAGTGTCAACACTTGAAGCTTCCATTGACCAAGACTTTTCTCTAGTCTTTATCTTGCATTTTAAAAAAAATTTCCTTCATTTTTGGCCGAAAATAAGAGAGGGAAATAGGAGAAAAACTTCCAAAGTTCATCTTGATTTGTGAAAAAAATCCAAAGATCAACCCTAATCCACTCTGATCAACCTTGAGGTAAGGTTGAAAGGAAGCTTTTGGTGGAGTTTTGGAGGAAGAAAACTCATGTGTTGCTTGTTATCTTGGGGTTTTGTGGTAAAATTTCTAGAAAACATCTCATTTTACTTGTTTCTTGAGATTTATACAAGATATGTCATGATTGAAGTTAAAGGAAGCATGTCTATGGTGATTTCATGGTTTTGCTAGGGTTTGGTGAAGTTGTCAATTTCCAGCTTTAATGTTCAATTTTCAGCTTTGAAATGAATTTCCAGCTTTCATTAGAGATGTGCTAGCTTTGATATGAAATTTTAAACTTTGATATGTGATTTTTAGTCTTGTTATGCAAATTTCCAACTTTGAGAGGCAAAATTCCAGCCTCGATGTAGTTACTTCAAGTTTTATATATATATATATGGAATTGTGATGGATTGCTTTGCCAAGAATCTATGCCATATGCCTCGTGACGTGTTAACCATTATCTAGTGTGTATTTGTCATGGAAATAGGGTTGAAAATTGGAGGTTTAAATAGAGAAATTTGGGGCAAGTTGCTGGAAAATGTTGGTTGGTTGGTAGATTGAGTGAGGGAGAGCTTGAGTTTCCATTTTGTGGTTATTTTGACATATTCTTCCTCAATACATTTGTTAAAATCTTGCTCTTCATATGGATGTTGAATTTGAGACAAGGGAGTGAGATTGTGTTAAAAAAAGTTTCATTTTCTCAAGTTGTTAGAAATTTGGAAATTTTCACAGGAAGCTATGTACAGTTTTGGGAAATTGGCTATAACTTTGTATAGAAATGTCAGAATTGAGTTCCGTTTGTTACATTTTAAACTAGACTAATAGAGCTTCCAGCAGTATAAAATTCATGATTTTGTTCAATTTCTATAAATACCAGCAAATCTGCAAACTTTCTTAAAAATCATTACTGTTCTGTCTCTGCACTTGTGATAGCAGTGAGTTTGAACTGAAATTTGACTAATCTATGAGTAGAATTTCATGAAGATGTCTTCTAAGGCCTATTATTGATTCAAATCCATTTTCTAATGGTTAAGTTTTGTGATTTTTCAACATGCGGAACTCAAGTTATGCCTTTTCAAAAAATGTCACCAAAGCTGAGAATTTTATCAAATGGAATGAGTGGGACTTGGGAAAACTTTAGAAAACTTTTCTGGGTTTTAAACCTAACTGTTTTTGGTTAAATCCTATATATTTTAATTTAAAATACTTAGTGATGTGTTAACCTTAGCATGCATGAAATATTTTACTTAATTTGAACTTGATTTAAACAAGAAACCATGGCCCCTTTGGTCTTCTAATATTAGGGTTAAACCTATAGTTTCTGTGGTTACTAAGTGAAGTTTCAAATCTCATATTTTCTCATCATCTTAGCTTTAAGTAGCTAGACTCTTGACGGATTACATGACCATAGGATTTGAGCCTATCTAAGAGGACGAACTAGGGTTGAAGTGAAACGATTGTAATCAAGTGGTGAGTGATCCTTGCATATTTGTGCAATAAGTGACTATGTTGAATATTTGTGAATGAGTGTTTGAGTATTAAATGCTTTTCAATTATTGTTAAATGAATTTTCAATGGGCGAGTGTGTACTTTATCATACTCGACCTAAGTGAATGTGAACTTTCAATGATCAAATGATTGAATATTACTTGTGCATGAATATAAGCCATGTATACTTTATTGCATTGGTTAAATTGGGCCCTTGCCCTTCATTGCTAGCCCATTTGAGTCAGAAGTGGACTTGGTCGGGTAAGTTGGTGATCCTGTGTCACTATTTTGGTATACTCAAGTATGACTACGAAATCATGTGGAGTATTGGCCAGTGAATGAAATGTAATGAATGAAATGACTAACTGAATGAAATAATCACTGTTGGAGTTTTATTTTCAAATGTTTTCAAATGTCGGAGGTATAAGGAAGAAATGGAAGGAAACTGAATGGCTGAATGAATGAATGACTCCAAGTGAGTATAGATCCTTTTATTGAATGTGCTACTGTTACTTGAATGCTCTAAATGTTCTCCTTGATTGGTTGTTGTTAAATGTGCTTGAGTACTATTTGTTTAGGAACTTCACTGGACTTTTAGCTCATTCTTTTAGTTTGTTTTCCTTACAGGAGTGGAAGTCAGGAGCAAATAAGCTTGAACTAGTATGTATAACCTCTTGTACTTGTATTTTTAATAGATAGAATGTATTTTAGATATTTGATGTTGTATCTTATATTTCACTTTTGGTTTGTAATTAAACTTGAATTATTGGTTGACTTGTAGAACTCCAGTGCTCATATGGAGGTTTCAACAGTTGGTTTGAGAATTGATTGTAGTAAATATAGTGAATCCTGATGAGAGTTAGGCAAGCAGTCCGCCAAACCCTTGGGTATGCTCTAAGGAAATGCGGGGTCATCACAAGTAGTATTAGAGCTCTTAATGAATCTTTATTATTAAGGAAAATTAGATATGTATGTCGGATAGAAATCTTAAATATGGTTGATTTCTTCTTGGGACTGGCTAACTTGAGTGGTGAATTATCCTATTTTCGGATTCTTGTACCCGAATACCAAAGAGTTGATACTTTTATGATGAGAGTCGATATCACGAGTGAATTTAAAGTAATTGTGGATGGCAAAGGTCAAGGCACAGATGATGCTAATAGTTTGGATCTGAAATATATTGAAGATATTAGTGAGATTTAGGACACTTATTATTTAGTGTACATAACTGGTTGTATTTCTTCGAGTTTTGATTAGGTGTAGTGTTTGCGCGATTCCTTGGGTTTAATGTCTAATAGAGTAACTTTCTTAGTTGTTAAGTGATGATAGAATCTGATATACGAGATATGAGAGTTCAATGATGAAGGGCCACTGATGCATTTAGGTCATGCTTATATGAATTGTTTTTGAATCGAAAAGAGTCATCTGCTTTTGCTTCTCCCCCTTCTTTCTTTCTTTTCTATCACCAGGGCTGTAGACAATTCCTTGTTCCTTCCTTCTGAATTCTTCATTCATCACAGTTTCTTTTGTAATAGCCATGATCAACACATCATTAGGAGTTGAATTGCTGACGGAGACCACCATGATTTTCCAACTATTAGGTAGTGAACTGAACAATAATAGAGCCTGCACCTTATTATCCAAGTTCAAATTCAATGTAGCTGCTTGGTTTATCAATACCTAAAAAATTACTCAGGTGCTTAGTCATAGCTTCCCCATCTTTATATCTCTTCTGAGTAATCTGTTTTAGACAATTAGCCTTGTTAAAATCAGTCTTTCGTTCATACATGCTCCCAAGCTTTTTCCACAATACATCAGTTTTGGTGTTATTAGCAAAGTGTTGGAAGATATTCTGTCCAATCCACTTTCTAATATTACCAATAGTTTTTCTGTACATAACTGTCCATTTATCATCACTCATGTCACTTGGTTTAGCCACATCCCCCAAAATAGGATCAAACAAATCTCTATAGTACAAATAGTCTTCCATTCTAGACTTTCAGGTTGAATAATTAGTAGCATTTAATTTTATCATACAACCACTATCCGAATAATCCATTTTAACTAATACAAATGAGCAATCCAACCTTACTCTGATACCACTTTGTTGGAAAAGGTTTATCGGTACAAGCACACAATATCAGAATTAACTCAGAACAAAGTACTCTTTTTCCAAGTATTAGTTAAAATAGGAATGAACCAAATCACCAAACAATGATGTCAATAATAATAATAAAATGCAGAAAAATATATCTATAGGACACTAAGATTTTTTACATGAAAAACTCAAATCAGAAAAAATTACGGAACCTAATTCAGTCAAAAAATCTCCACTATCACAATAATGGAAATACATGGGTTTATCTGGAATATCCAAATGACAATAATATCACCAATATCAACTAAGTTAAATCGCTACAAAATCACTCTAAAAAACTATAACTGTTGAAGAAGTGGATTTGGAAAGATGTTACCCAATGAAGAGAAAATCCAAAATCTGAACCAAAAGATATGTAGAGTTTGACGAGAGAATGGCGTGAGTAAAATTTCGTCCCAATTGGGTTTCGAATCACTCTCCAATCAAGATCTTGAAGTTATTTCTCTCTCTAGTTCTTTCCCCAATTTCTCTCTCTTCGTTCCTCACCAAGGCAAGGCAAAAAAAGTGGTGGTTGAACTTTTTCTTCTTTTCTTTGGATAATGAATGATGCAACTGGAGCTTTTCTCACAAGAGGAAAAAACTTTGCGTGGTTGCTGCTCTAATTAATCACTTGAAAATCCTCAAGTCTATTAATAGGTTTGGTAACATGTGTTTTGAGTTGGCCCACAAATGGGTTGGCCCAAGCCCAACACATTATAGCTGTTAAAAAATTATATCTATATTGCATCAAAAATTTCCGACAAATTTCCAACTAGAAGCTGGATTTAGTATACTGAACATGAATACTTGAGATAAAAAATAAAGGATAAAACATGAAGAATGATTCCAAAGTGTTTATGTGTATGTTGCAAACATCTTCTGCCGTAAAATATTTTGATAGATAATCATCCATAATACTGCATCAGGTAGGCCTGTCAACGGTCCGGGTCTAGACCTGGACCCGACCTTGATCCGTCAATTTTTTACAGGTCTGGATAGAGATATAATTCCGTTACCCGGACCCGGATCCGGATCCATTTTCTCAAACAAAAAATGGGTCGGATACGGAATATAGCATTCCGGCCCGTATCCTGATATAAAAATAGATTTATTATATATATAATATATGTATGCCAATAATATGCCCCAAATTTACTTCTATACCCCAAAGCCCAAACAACTAGATATCATCCAAACCCTAATACACTCTTTTTCTCTTTAGCCGCTGTACCTCTCCTCTCACTGTCAGTCTCTCTTTACTCTCTTCAATATTTAGTTTTTTACTTCTCTTTTGCTCTTCCACGGCTAATGGCTCCATCTCCACTGGACGAACTGACGATTGACCAAGCCGAGGTGATCCATTGCTGAGCAATCCAAGCCACACCTCCTGGAGATCCATTGCAACTTGGAGATCTATTGCTGACCAACTGACCAAGCCGCACCTCTTCAATTGCAACTTGGAGATCTATTGTTAAGCTGCACCTCTCTGTCATCAACGTAGCTTACTCAAAAGTTGTTCCATATCTTACACATTCCCGATATACGCAAATAAAATGATTAAAGAGGCTCTTTCATCTTGTCTTGTGGGATTAAGTTGAACCACTCCTTTTTCATCTTGTTCTTTTAACCACTCCTTTTAATCTTTCATTTTGTTTTTAATTCTTGTTAAAACAGGTTTCGTTTTTAATTTTGTTGTAAAACAGGTTTTAGCCATTTTTCGGGTAGACCCGGACCCGGACCCGAATCCGAGTAGACCCGTTGGATTCGATTTTGGAACATAAAGTAGAAGACACGTCGGGTAAACGGACCGAGTCCGGAATCGGTATACAATAACGGGTCCGGGTCCGGAATAATGAATTCTAGCCTGGATTCGACCCGTTGACAGGCCTAGTATCAGGCTATACCGTAACCATTTTAAGGGCTAAACTAATATATTAAAAAACTTTCTTACCTCACTTGACTTTCTCTCATTTTCGTCTCTACTTTTCGGCTGATGACTGCCGTAGTCTGGAAGGGATCTGATATATATCCCTCCTTTTCTTGCCATTTCTTTCCTACCTAAAGTCCCAAATGTCAAAAAAGATTCCACTTTCCTGAGTAATCCGTTCTTTCCTCACCAAATTTGCCTTTCCAAAGGAGCTGGAAGCTAATAAAGGATGCAAGTGAAAAAAAATGGATAAAGACTAAAGAGTGATAAGTAGTGCTTGTACAAGGTACGTACTTGAGCTAGGTAGAAAAGAAATAAGATACGCAACAAAAAATACAATCCCGAACACTGAGTTGACAAAATTTATCTTGCCAAAAAAATAAAAAAAAATGAATGAAACTTTTAAGACATTTTAGTAGTTGACTTGTAAGAATGAGCAGGTACTTACCTCTCAGAGCATCTTTACCAATTATGATAGCTAAAAATTTTGTGTGTGTTGACAAAGGAAACGCGAACACTTCACATACATAAACCACATCAAATATCCCAAAATATCTTTCATTACTCGAATAGTACAAGTTTGAAAGAAGTAAACATATAAGGGAGTAATAATGGTAGTAGATCATTTTATTTGACCACCCAGGGAAAAATCATTCAAGTTTGAAAGAAGAAAACATGTGAGGAAGTAATAATGGTAGTAGATCATTTTATTTGACCGCCCAAGGAAAAATTTAAATTACTAGGAGGGCTTATTGGGAAAGCTGATATACAAAGGACCAAGGAAGATGTCATGCAGCAATTGTTCACAAGTAAAATTGCAGACGGCACAAAGATTTGGTAAAAAAATATTATTAGTACATAATTATGGTTCACCATCGCGGGTCACGATCGTATCACGGTTTCAATTGTTCCACATCCGTCGCGACATATCAATTGAATATTGGATGATACGCATATTATAGCACATAAAAATTTCTAAAAAAATCTGAAAAAATTACTAAAATTAGAAAATAAGAAAAAATGCACAATTTGAAAAAATATACGTGTTGTCTCCAAGTTGAGTCGAATATATATGTTGATACCATGCATCACAGATTCAAATCGGCTAAAATCGGCTAATATTGGCCGAGTTAGAATGAGTCGCCATAGATATAGTAATATCCGCGATTTAGAGATCGATATCATATCAGTCCCTCTGTTCCAGTTACAACTCAGCCAATTCGTATCAGAATCAGTCGTTGTTGCTAACCATGTACATAATATTATGAAGAAGCAGGAAAAAAAGAGGGAAAGAAATACTAATGGATAGAGGAAGCAATCTTAATTGACATATCGTATGGAGTAATCCAGAGTATCTAGCTTTAATTTGGAAACTTACGGGATTAAGAATGTCATAGAGAGATTAGCCTCTAATTCACTGAACATCAATTTCAATGAGGGGAATGTGGGAGATCTTAGGACCACTCTGAATTGGGGACTTTTGTCACTGCTGCTTCTTGGATAGCATTTTCCTTTCAAAGGGGACAGTTTCTAATTAGTAGGTATCTCGGTCTAGTGTGGCTTGTCATTGATCGATGGGATGGTAAATTCTCTAGCTTCTAACATTTGCTAAGAAAGAGTATTTGAAATGGAAATAGCTTCCCAAACCAATCGGGCAATGATTTTACTCCAAAACCATTTAATGTAAGATCTTCTAGGACACAGAAGTGCTGAAGTTGATCTGGTAGAATTCCCAATGAGGCCATCCATGCAGCTTTAAAAACCTAAGAGAGGGCAAATTGTGATGTGGTTGGAAAGCATCGAAGAGTTCTAGAAAGGAATGCAGCTCTGTAGTTTTTGAGAATGCTCCGTTCTCTAATCATCACAATCTTGCAAGAGAACAAAGCTGAGGAAAGTTAGTTAATTTGTCATATTCAAATACGTTCAAAATAGAGAGAGAATGTGTTTGGTTTAAATCTACTAGAAAGGACATGAAATTGGGGCATCTAAATACACGCATTGTATCAAGAGCAGGACAGCAAGGGTTGAAGGAGAGAGGAAATGAGGACACTGAATCCAAATCCAAATTTGACACAAATGTGCAGGATGGACAATTGGGTTTGATCATCACAGTTGTAACTATCTTAAACACTAAGGGCGGTGAGGTATTGCTGTCCCTTGGGGATTGAAATCGACTTCAGCAAGGGGCACCAGTTAATACTTAATTTCTCTAGTGACCCAAGCCCAACCAATTCATGTTGAGTATTATTGATGTTGCTATTAGTTTATGATTGGCTCAAGGTAGATGGTTTTTGGCAGTTTTTGTTGCGGAAGCTCTACCAAATTAAGGTATAACGAGTAAATTATTGTACCTAGAATTGCAAAATGGTAATTCCCAGAAAATATTTGGTGAGGCACACTGGCCTGCTTAAGTTCCAATTTCCTAGACAGAATCACCTATATATGCAATTAATTGCACAATAACTCACTACAAATATAGCTACTAAATAGACAATAAAATAGAACACCAGAATTTAACGAGATTCGACTAATTTGCCTACATCTTCAGACACTACTAACAACTTAATATTTCACTAAAAGAAATATTATAAAGAGAGAGAAAGAAGCAAGTTATGATGCTCTTGCGTGGTGTGTCCTAATTGAGAAGGTAGAGAGCTTATTTATAGCTATCAAAACCTTATCCAATTCATAAATCCACCGATGTGGGATTGTAATTGTGCCAAATAATTCAACAATTTTGGCTACTTCAAAGTCAATAATTGAGGCTTGGCTTTGAATTCAACAAATCTCCATCGTGGCATAATTTCTAATCCCACCAAAAATGCAAATCTTCTCCCTCAAAATTCGATGGTGTCTTCAAATGCGTTGTCAAGCACCAATCTTCAAGTTGTGCACTACATTTATCAAATTCAAACAATGTTGGAATTTAATAGTTGTCACAACCTTCGTAAGCATTGTCGCGCCCCATTTTTTAATAAGAAAAATAAAAGATGAAGTTTAGAAAAAATGGCTTTTGATTCAATTTTTGATTGAAAAATGAATTTTTGATTTAAAAAGAAAATGAAAAACATGGGTCTAAATGGGACTTGAAAATGCGACGATTTGACCCAAAATATAGTTTAAAAAGGGTTTTTGAATGAAAAATGGAGTCGCCACTTGGTATAGAGTTAAGGTGTACCAAGTCACCTAAAAATGAATTTTAAAGAAAAAAGTAGAAAACCCTTTTTAAACGACTCCAAGTCTACGAAAATCAGAGAAAAAGATTCGGGAGTCACATTTGAAGAAAGGGAAGGCAAGGATAAGAATCCAAGGCACCATTTCAACCTAACCAAGGCTAGTTGCGTGATTTAGTCAAAGATTTTCCTATTTTAACGTAAAGATTTATCACATTTGGATGTACTATATGAATGCAAACCCTAGACCTAAGAAGGTATCGAGGGGTCGAAATTTATCTTCAAAACTCAATTGGTACCAATCACATTAATTATGATGCCTAATGCGGACTCTTTGGAGAGGTCACGAATAATGCAAAAAATATGAGACTCTAAGAAAAGAAAAGGAAAATAAAATAATTATACAAATATACATGACCTAAAGAAATGCATCATGTCGGGTACGGGGGACTAATATTCGTGACTCAATTTTCCATTTAATAGAGGGAATACGAGCGTGCTAAGGTTAGAAAGCCAAACTCGTCCATATCCCATATCCAAAAGGTTACTCCCTATCTAATCAAGCAAATGCACTACCCTAATTCTAATTCTTAAATGGAAATGCAAGTCTAATGTCATGTTTCATACAAAGGGATAAGGAATATACATATAAGGGAAAATACGGGATAAGGGCTATACATATAAGGAAAGTGTCATACAACATGGTAAAATCCTAAAAGTGAAAAAAACATGCATGAGATGAAGTGATTTTATCACACAATCATGATCTAACGCTCGAGGGGCTCCTAAGGGTCTAGCGTTGGACTAGCCTGTGTCTACAATTTCCCACTAGTATTGGACTAGTGAGAAAAGTCGGAACAAAGGGCCACAACTAGCATTGGACTAGTGTGGATTCAAGAAATTGACCACAACTAGCATTGGACTAGTGTGGTGATGTCACACATCGGTTACAATCAAATAAATCATGTAAGACCTAATAAAAGTATGTAAACACATAAATCACATATAGCACATAACACATAAGCATGATATCTAGATGCAAGACCCTAAGAAAGCGGTAACACATAGCACATAGACATGCAAACACACATAAGGCAAATAAAGCAAATAAAGCCCTAACTATTACATTTGAGGCGCCTTACTACAATCTAAGGGGGGGAAAAGATTTAGAAAGCAATTAAATCCCTAACTATTACATACTTTGGCATTTAAATGCCTTTCAAATAATTACATTTGAACTCAAATAAATATACAAAAATTAAAACAAATAAAGCGAATAAATAAATAAGTAAAGTGAACACATTCAAAAAGACATGCAATTGAGCACATAAAGTCACATAAGTACACATAGGGTCAAATAAAGAGAAAATAAGAGATAGAATGTACCTCCCCTGAGTTAAGGCCCTAATGGAATGAAATCGCTTATTCACCCTCCAAAATAATAAACAAGTCAAGGTATCACTTTAAATAACAAATAGTCACGTGAAATGAAAATAAACACGCAATTGAATCAAACAAATCATTGAAATAAATTAAACAAACCCCTATTCATCAAATTGAAACAAACAAGGACCCAATTGAAAGAATTAAAGAAGTTTAAGGGGTCAATTTATTATTATAATAAATATTAAAGGTCAAAAAATGAGATAAATTAAAATTAAGGACTTGAGGTGAAACCTACCTAAACAAACTGAAATTGACAAAAACAATAAATGAAAAACCATTTGTTTTAATTAAGCTACGAAATACTCAAAATTTCACTAAAAAAACCAAATTAAAATCGTGGATCTCTCAAAAACTCTTAAACCTCAAATTTCACCTTAAGATCCTCTAAAAATCCATCCAAAAATTATTTCAAAGTGTACCAAAGAAAAATTGGAATTTAACAGGACAATAATCGATCAACTTTCATATTATTTGGGTCACAGTAAAACAAAGGGAGACTCAAGGGGTTAGAATGTAATTTTTCTTTTGATTTCATGCAAGCTACGTAAAAATTTTCTCTGCAACAATTCTATTCCTAACCGTGGCTTTCCTCCAATTCATCATGCAGACAGATCCAATGAATATCCAGATTTTAGGACAAAACGAGCAAAAATTACAAATCTCAATCATCAACTACCAAACATTACATTTTGTCGCAAGATCAAAGCTGAGAATCTGAGTTGCTCAACAGCAAAAGAGATGAAAAAAACAATGCAGCAAGGAACACAAGCCCTTGTATGCATCAGGAAAACATTACAACCATCAACAGTTCCATGATGCAATTGAATGGAAAAATGCAGCAGAGATGGAAAGCAAAAAACTTAGGATAGACATGCATAACTGAATCACAAATCACAGACTTTAATCAAACTAAATGCTTCAGCAACAAAACCAGAAAATTTTTGACATCCGAACAAGCAAAGAACATCTCAAAATAGGAACGGAACATGCCATTTTCTTCATTGGTTTCGTCTGCAGCTTTTCTGATTTTTTTTTTACCGCAAGTTCTCTTTGTTAACATGACAAACTTTGAGGTTTTGATCTTAAACAACAAAATCATAAAATTCAATAACCAAACAAACCAAAAGAAAAACTTAGAATGGAAACATGCACTTCTGGAAAACTTTCTGCTATCGCTGCCACGAGCAACAAAGCATTATTTTTTACCAAACAAACATCAAGCTATCGTCTAATCTCCTTTCAAGCACAATATTAAGTAGCAAACCAGGTAACGAAACCCACCTGGTTTTCACGGAAAGTAAACAGCAGAAACATACTCAAAACTCAAGAACAATCGCAACATTCAAACCAAATTCACAGAGTCGTCGACTGAATCCAATAGGAACCACATCCCCCACAAACAATCCACACAACAACATAAAATTAATGTCTCAAATCTCCTACCCCAGATAAAACTATCTCTTGAAGGGCAACGTTATGCTAAGCAATAATAAGGATCAAGAAGGCACAGATTTCATGGATTCTGCTTCGTTCAAGAGTTAGACTGAGCAAGAAATGAAGTTATGATTACCTGATGATGATTCTTAGACGAGGTTGAGGTCAAAGAGAGCGAGCAGAAGTTGATTTCCATGGAATTTCTGAAAAACTTACCTGTTTCTTCCTTGCTTTTCTACCCGAAGCTTCCTCCCCCTGGTTTCTGGATTTTTCCCGTTCAAAGCCCGTTCCTTTCCACTCTCAGCCTTGCCCAACTCCCTTGTTTCTTACTCTCTTCACGATATCTCTCCCTCACTCTGGTTTCTCTTTTTGCTTTCTGTCTTGTTTGTTTCTGTTTTCTTCTTCCTCAGCAGGCAACCCCTTTTCCTTCTACTCTCCCTCTGCCCTCTGTTTCTCAGCCGCCAACCTTCCTTTTTCTCTCCTCCAAAAACCCTAGTTAGCCCTGCAGATTATCCTCTCCTCTGCTTTTTCCTCTCGCTAAGTTTCTTCCTCTTCCCCCCACGAAGCTTCCCCAGCCTTTCCTCTAGCATTTTTCTTTTTTCTCTCGCTGTTGTTTTTTATCTAGCCCGCCGTCCGCTCTCTCCCTTTCAGATTTTTCTTTCAGCCCGTCACCTCCATTTCCCTCCTCTCTCAAGCCGTCTCAAAAACTCCCTCTCGGTTTCTCCCTTGGAGCTCTCTCTCTCGCTTAGTTTCCTCAGCCCCTGTTCACTCTATTCTCTCAACCTATCTCCGTCATCAGACCCCCCTTATCTCATCCCTCCAGACCTTTTACTCTCAGCCGTCATCCCCAAAAGTCTCTCTCTCCTCTCTTAGCTCCCTCCAAAAACCCCTCTTGGCTCCCTTTTTTCTTTCAGCTAAACTCCAGACCTTTTTGCTTAGCCGTCAGCCGAGTCCCTCTAAAACCTCAGCCGTCATATGTTATCCCCCCCAACTCTGTGTTTTTTGTTCTATTTATACCAAACACATACTCTCAAACAGGTGAGGATGAGAGTGGAGGTTTGCTGGGCATCCTAGGGCCCTCCGATTGGTATGTACCTCTGCCGCATGCATGGACTTTTTTTTTCTTTTTGATTTTCACTTAATTTAGAAAATAAACAATAAACATTTCATAAAAATTAAATCTAAATGAAATATGGCATATTTTTTGAAGAATTTTCTTTTTCCGACAAATCTTAATACTAAAAGTCTTAAAATAGAATTAAACAACTAAATGCGCGAGAATGAATATAGAAATAAAAACAAATAATAATAATCTAGTATGCTAAAAAAATGCCTAAAAACAGAAAAATCATGAAATTAATAAAATAATAAAAATAAAAATAACTTAAAAATTTGGTGTCTACAAGCATATCAGCAGGATTCTTCTTGGTTTGAATCTTTTGAAGTAGTATCGTATTATCTTCCAAAATCTTCCTCGCAAAATGATACCGTACGTCAATATGTTTCATCATTGAATGATAAACCTGGTTCTTTGCTAAATGAATAGCACTCTAACTATCACAATAAACTTTAAAAGGCTTCTGTCTGATTCCCAATTCATCAAGCAACCCATGAAACCAAATTGCTTCCTTAACAGCCTCCATAACTGCCATATACTCCGCCTCTATAGTAGACAAAGCAACCGTTGACTGTAGGTAGACCTCCAACTGATTGGTGCCTTAGCAAGTGTGAACACATACCCAGTCATTGATCGACGTGTATCTTGATCACCTGCGTAGTCGGAATCACAATATCCAACTGCGTCTTGACCAATCTTCTCATCCCGCTCAAATACTAATCCAACATCTATAGTGTTCAAAATGTATCGTAAAATTCATTTCACAGCCTACCAATGCTCCTTACAAGGATCATGCATGTACCTGCTCACAACTCCAACTGCTTGTGAAATGTCGGGCATTGTACACACCATAGCATACATCAAGCTATCCACCGCATTTGTATATGGTACCTTTGCCATATATTTTCGTTCTGCATCATTCTTTGGAGATAATGATGCACTGAATTTGAAATGAGGAGCAAGTGGAGTACTAACAGGTTTAGTCTTTTCATTCATGCCAAACCTCTTTAATACCTTACTTAGATACTCTTTCTGAGTCAAATAAAATCTCCCCAATCTTCTATCTCTGCTTATCTCCATGCCGAAAATCTTCTTGGATTCGCCGAGATCCTTCATTTCAAACTCTCGACTCAAATGAGATTTTAATTTTTCAATCTCACCTTGATCCTTGGAAGCTATCAACATATCATCAACATAAAGAAGAAAATATATGTAGGATCCATCTCGTAACTTGCGTAAATATACACAGTCATCATATTTGCTTCTTGTATATTTCTGCCCCATCATAAAATTGTCAAATCACTTGTACCACTGCCTTAGAGACTGTTTCAATCCATACAACGATTTGTTAAGCTTGCACACCATCTTTTCTTTACCAGCAACTTTGAATCCTTTTGGCTGAGTCATGTAGATTTCCTCTTCCAAGTCACCATGTAAAAATGCAGTTTTTACATCAAATTGGACAAGTTCCAGATTCAATTGTGCTACCAAAGCCAATAAAATTCTGATGGAGGAATGTTTCACGACTGGAGAAAACACTTCATTGTAATCAATTCCCTCCTTCTGAGCGTAGTTTTTAGCCACCAGTCTTGCTTTGTAGCGAACACCAGACTTGTCAGGAAATCCTTCATTCTTTGCATATACCCACTTGCACCCAATTGCCTTCTTTCCCTTTAACAAATTGACAAGTTGCCAAGTCTGATTCTTATAAATGGACTGCATTTCTTCTTCCATGGCTGTCCTCCATTTTTCTTCCTCTGAACTTTGGACAGCTTCAAGATAAGTGGTAGGAACTTCATCTATTGCAATTGCAGATGCATTAGCCACCATATTAACATACCGAGCAGGTACTTTAATATTCCTCTTTGGCTTATTCAATGCAATTGATTCAAGTTGCTGTGAAGACTTTCTAATTGGAACATCTTCTTCAATTGATTCTTCTTTTACCATAGGAGTCCTTTCATCTGCTCCTATATCCAGCGCTGGTCTGATAATGCTTCTTTCAAACTCCACCTGCTTAGGAATGCTCTCCACCTGTTGGGGAGTACCAACATTCTGCTGTACATCTACCTTTGTTAACATGGTAGATTTATCAAATGTGACATCCCTGCTAAAAACTATCTTCTTCGTCTCGGGACACCAAAGGTGATAACCTTTAATGCCTATCGTGGTCCCCATAAAGATCACCTTCTTCGCCCTTGGATCCAACTTTGATTCTTTAACATGATAATATGCAATAGAACCAAACACATGTAAGGAATCATAACTTGTAACAGGTTTTCCCGACCATTTCTCTAATAGCGTTTTGCCGCTAATAGCAGTTGATGGTAAGCGATTAACGAGGTGATTTGCATATGCTAAAATCTCAGCGCAAAATTGTCTGCTCAACCTAGCATTGGACAACATATACCAAACTTTTTCTACCAATGTTCGGTTCATATACTCTGCCACCCTGTTCTGCTGTGGTGTATCTCTAACTGTGAAGTGCCAAACAATGCCTTCATTTTCACAGACCTCCATGAATGGATCACTAGTGTATTCACCTCTGTTGTCTGTTCGAAGGCGTTTGATTTTTCTTTCTGTTTGAGTTTCCACCATCTTTTTTTACTTGATGAAAGTTCCCAATACTTCACTTTTCGTCTTCATAGTATACACCCATACTCTTCGAGAGAAGTCATCGACAAAAGTAACAAAATAATTTTTGCCTCCCAGAGAAGTTGTTTTGGAAGGTCCCCACACATCAGAGTGCCCATAATCCAAAATACCCTTGGTATCGTGAATTGCAGTGCCAAATTTTACCCTTGTATGCTTCCCTTTGACACAATGCTCGGAAAAATCTAACTTGCAAACACTAGCTCCTTTCAATAGTCCTTGATTCATCAGAAGATTGAAGAATTTTTCTCCGGCATGCCCTAAGCGCATATGCAATAATCTGGTTACTTTCAATTCTCGATTATCACTGGAAACCACTACCACTACTCCAACAACTGCATTACCTTGATAGTAATACAAGTTATTATTTTTTCGAATTCCTTTCACCAACACCAATGCACCTGAAATGATTTTTATCAGTCTATTATATGCCGACACCTTGTAGCCCATTGATTCCAGTACTCCCACAGAAATGAGGTTCGTTTTCAATTCTAGCACATATCGAATATCAGTTAGAATCCTAATTGATCCATCCTGATTTCTCAGCCGAATTGAACCAATCCCATTTGTTGCTAATGTGGTCTCATCTACCGTGTAGACGACTCCTCCTTCTTGTTCTTTGAAATCAAAGAACCATTCTCTATTGGACGTCATATGACGACTACAACCTGAGTCTAATAGCCATGTAGTAGAATGACCAATAGGCATGACAGCTAATGAAAAGTCTGAGTCTTGATCAATGCACTCAGCTACATTTGAATCTGCAACAGCTTTTTCTTTGTTAGATCTACTCTTCACCTTTGGACAGTCCTTCTTCCAGCGCCCTTTCTCTCTGTAAAAAGCACACTCATCTTTGCTTAGTCTAACTCTTGACTTGGATCTACCTCTCGTCCCCTTTCTCTGGTTTTGTGAGCGTCATCTAGTTACCAAAGCTTCTACTGCTCCATCTCTGTTATTTTGCTTGTCTTTTGTTCTGAGCTCGTAGCTGTACAGGGCAGAGCTAACTTCACTGAGGGACACCTCAGCTTTCCCATGGAGTAGAGTTGTTTCGAGATGCTCAAACTCCTCAGGAAAAGATCCCAACAACATGAGAGCCAAATCTTCATCTTCAAATGTCATATCTAAATTCATCAGATCAGTGATTAACTGATTGAAATTAGTGATGTGATCACTTAGAGTTGAGCTGGGAACATAAGTAAAGCGAAATAAACGCTTCTTCATATTGAGCCTGTTCTGACAATTTTTCTTCAAGAACTTCGCCTCCAATTCAGTCCACAATTTATTTGCAGAAGTTTCTATTGAGAACACATATTTCTGTTCCCTTGAAAGACACAATCGAATTGTACCACACGCTAAACGATTTAGCGTCCTCCATTTCTTTTCTTCAATCTCTTCTGGTTTCTTTTCTTCGATGGCAATGTCTAGATCTTGATTAAAGAGCGCGTCTAGAATCTCACTTTGCCACATACCGAAATGACCAGTACCATCAAATGTCTCCACATTTAATTTTGCATTCATCATAGGATTTCTTGCCATAATAGACGATGACGAGCTTGTTGATGCTTGCATTATAGATGAAAATCTAATTTCGGCCATCTCTACAAATTATATTTAGTAGCTCCTAAATGTAGAATAACAATAGGCCAAGAAATCTTTTCTGATGTGGAACATCAGACTATGCTGCAATCACAGAGCATACTAAGAAATCTTGAGCTCTGATACCAATTGTTGCGGAAGCTCTACCAAATCAAGGTATAACGAGTAAATTATTATACCTAAAATTGTAAAATGGTAATTCTCAGGAAATATTTGGTGAGACACACTGGCCTGTTTAAGTACCAATTTCCTAGACAGGATCACCTATATATGCAATTAATTGCACAATAACTCACTACAAATATACCAACAAATATAGCTACTAAATAGACAACAAAATAGAACACCAGAAGTTAACGAGGTTCGGCTAATTTGCCTACGTCCTCGGACACTACTGACAACTTAATATTTCACTAGAAGAAATATTACAAAGAGAGATAAGGATGCAAGTTATGATAGTCTTGCTTGGTGTGTCTTAATTGAGAAGGTAGAGAGTTTATTTATAACTCTCAAAACCTTCTCCAATTCATAAACCCACCGATGTGGGATTGTAATTGTGCCAAATAATTCAACAATTTTGGCTATTTCAAAGTCAATAATTGAGGCTTGGCTTTGAATTCAACAGTTTTGAGCTTCTAAAGTTTGAAGGCCAGAGCTGAATTCCATGAACTCTATCAAATTAGGACAGCCAAATACCTCGATCGATGCAAGATTTGAATTGTTTGGGAACAACCATTCGGTAGCTTGGTGAGCCCACTCATTCGAAATATGGAGATGAGTGGGAGTGTTGACTTGACTGCAGATGCTTACTATGATGAAATAGCTAAATTACAATTGAAGAACAAGAACCTTTGATTAAAGAACTACAATGTACTGCTGGGTACTCTTTTTTTTTAGACAAAAGAAAGCGATGAAGATTAGGTAGACCTCCTTCTATATATTTTGCTTATGGTGTAAATCATTGCACACAAATATGATGGATCTAAAAAATTATGGTGTAATATATCCAAAATTGAAATTTAGAATGTAAAGTAGGAATCAAATCCAAGTTATTGAGTGCAAAGTGAAACTAATTCTTTTATTGAAGTGCAAATGCTACACTTGATGCATTGTTTTCACTCTATGCACGCTCCTTAATTTCTTTAATTTTGCTTATGCTAGTAGTGATTGGACTCAAAAGAGACATATATGAGAGTTTTAGGGTGCTTGTGTCTAAAATTAAAATTTTTAACTCAAAATAAGAATTGGATACAAGTTAAGGGGTGTCAAATGCAATCAGCCCTTACAACTGTCCTATGTACTCAATGCATAAATAAATATAGTTTTACCATAATACTTATAATTAGGAAGAAGTAATGCTAACTAGTCCCCACAGAAGTTTTCCAATGCCTTCATTTTAGACATTTTTAATTTAAAATGAACTTTTGGTCAAAATTCTTGCATTTTAAAGAAATCTCTGTTTAGAACTTTATCTACAAATTCAAGTTTTGTTTTCTATTTGTTTATTTTAAGCAACTGTTTGGTTGATTCTAATTGACAACTATCCTGATGGACACAAACGCAAGACTCGATTGTTATGAAACTTTAGGCAATGTGATACTAATAATCGTAAGAAAATGAAAAACAAATGCAGAAAAATGAACAAAAAGGATTTCATGCAAGTATATTACTTTACGGATTGTTAATGTAAATAACATATTTTGTTGTATCAATTAGTATTTATTAGCATCAATTAGTATCACAAATTTGATATTATCTTGTATTATTAGCATCAATTAGGATCACAATTAGGAACTTATCTTGTATTATATTAGCCTAGATTCACTCTATGCCTATATATATATGCACTATATTGTTGTACAAATTATGAATTCAACAAACTTCTACTCTCCCAAATAATTCTTCCAACATGATATCAAGAGTCTTTTGCTTAAATTCTCCATAATTCTTTGTTTCTCATTCCCAAAAAACAAAAAATTCTCCCTTTGCTATCGGTTGTTTCAATTTGTCAATTTCCAGTCGGTTTTTAATCTTGCATGCACAATCTGTCAGTCTCCATCAGTTGGCAAGCATTTTCATGTTTAGCTTCTTAAGTCAATTTAGTTCTCAAGTCAATATAGTGCATGTGAATATCTGGTCCACAAGCCAATTTAATCCCCAACTCAGCTGGTGGTTATTGTCTTCCAAAAATTGCATCTCTAGTTCTCGTACACAAATATTCTTTGCTTTAGTTTGTGTATCGCTTAGGCACACGCCTCATGCTCTACTCTAGACACAGTCCACGTGTCACGGCCCCACCTCCCCCTAAGGCAAACCAAAGGGTTTGGCGAGTCGCCTGCCCGGCTCTCGCCGGGACTCAGTCGTTCCTTAATCAAATCCAGAATAAATCACAAGAATAAATAGGGCAGTAATCCAAACTTAAAGCGGAACTTATATACATTGCTATCTCAAAAGGAAGTACAGTCATCAAATGTACAAAGGTTCTCACTTCACCATACAACCAGCCCGTGCCAAACACTAGGGCGAGAACCATTGCAAAAGAAACAAAATACCTAGACTAGTCTAGTCTATGCTCTCATCCTACTCGCCGTCCCCTGTTAAGGAAAACAAAACTAAAGGGGTGAGCTAAAAGCTCAGTGAGGTTCCGAACAGATAATCAACAATCAATTCAATACATTAAACATGGAGTATTAATAATTCAAGAAACATTTACAATGGAAAGCAATAGTTACATTCATTAAAAGGATACAGGCTCACATGGAGCTATTCGTTCTTTCGTTCGTTCCCCTGACATTTCCCCTTATTCCTCCAATTATTTGAAAATTTCCTTTTTGAGAAATAAAACTCTCGTGCCTTTGTTCGTTCATTCATCCCTTTCCGGACATTGACCGGACTCCACCCATCCGGACGTTGACCGGACTCCACCCATCCGGACGTAGCCGGACTACAAGGTAATACTCGAGTATACCAAATTCACCCAGGGTCACCATATCGCCCGACCGAGTCCGCTTCTGCCTCGAGTCGATCGGTAACGAAGGGCAGGGCCCAATTCAGCCAAAAGGCTTACATCATGCGCAACTAATGTTTCCATCATTAAATCATTGAAAATTTCACGTTTCATTAAGGTCGAGCGCGATAAAGTACACGCTCGCCTAGAAAACTCGTTTTAGAAATCCTTGAAAGCACTTAACACATTATCAAACAACAACAACAAGTCATGAAGTCAGGGAGAATATAACAAACAAGGAACACTCACCTAGTTATGCAAAATAACGTGCAAAATATCCTTCCGGATATTACCCTTAGTCACCAATGAAACCTAAGGTTGAACAAGAGAACATATTACAGTTTATCGAGCAAAACATTTAAGGGAAACAAAGAAACCCGACTAATTAGGAGTAAAACGTGTAAAGATGACTTTCAAGTAAGAAGAGGGTTGTTTGAACCCAAGGATGAAAAATCATGTTTTAAAATGGAAAGCCGGTCATGGTATTGGCCAAACAAAAGTATTCAAGTTGAAATAGGAACCTAGCCCTCGAGCTAAAATTTGGGCAGCACGCCCTTTGTGTTTACCAAATTTTTCAGCCATTTAGGTTTCATTATTTTTCCTCAGCCAATCCTAAAGTCATATATAGCATAAATGCAAGTCAATAGCCATTCCATAGGCTCATAACATCATAAGAATAAGAATCAAAGTCGTAACAAGTGTGGAAATACAATCTAGCAAAAGACAGATTTGACGTGTGGTTGCGGAAATAACACATCCTAGGCTACGCTTATCGGATTGAGGCACAACTTATACCATTTCGAAGGTAAGACATAGGGCTACAATGTTCATGAAGATCACTTAGTCCAGTTTCCAATGCAACCTAGCCAAATCCTCAATTTACAGAACCAAAATCTCACTCGTCGGCTATTTAACCGTTCTGCACTGGAATGGTCATATCTTAGGTTACCAAGGTCCATTTAGGGTGTTCTTGTAGGCGTTGGAAAGCTTAAACAGAGTACTAAAACTTTCCTGTTTTGGAAAAAAGCTAAATCAGCATGGATCCTAGTGAACAAACATGATAAACTGGATGAACTGACGAAAACGGAACACTGGAAATTTCCTAAAATAGTGAGGGTATTTTGGTCTTTTCACGGGCTACGTTACTCCGATTGAGCTGAAATTTTGTAGACACCTCTAGAATGTCATTCCCTACAACTTTCATGTTTTAATCCAAGGCCAATTCGGCCTCTAACATAGGGTAATAAAAACGGGCAGAATAGGATGAAAATTTCCAGAAATCTGAAATCTTTTGGTTTCAATGATAGTTTTCTTAATTTCTTGCTACACTTGCTACCAAAACCCCCTATATAACCTTATATACAACATATACTAACTATACAACAAGTTTAGGCAGAAATTAATCAAACTCTAACTTACATATTTCATCCAAAAATCACCACAACAACTTGCATCACTTGTAATCAAACCCAAAACATGGACTATTTAACATCTTAAACAAGAATAAAAGGATCAAAGCCATAGATCAGATTTTATACCTCAAAAAGAAGGCTTGCAAGAGTGATCCTCCACTATTTCTTGAAGTTTTTGGTTCCCTTAGCTTCCCAAGCTTCCAAACTTACAATCAATCGGTTTAGAATTCGATTTTAGCACTTGGTTGGTGTAAATCAAGAAGGAATTTGTTTTCTCTTGCTCTCCCTTTCTCTCTCTCTTGCTTGGCCAAGACCAGAAAAAATGTAGAAGAAAGATGGCTGAAGTGAAGGATAAAAAAGCAAGAAAAAAAATTAATTAAGGAGCCATGAGGTGGTGACACTTGGCGCCACCAAAGCCATGCAAATTTTTCTCTCTCTCCCTTACATTTTTTGCCACAAATTTCGGTCAAAGGCAGCTAGAAATGAAGGGATATTTTGCTCAAATATCAATGAGCTCATGTGGTAAGAAAGTGGTGGTCCAGTGGTGTGTTCAATCGGTAGTGTGCGGTACACGTCGGTACACACCGTTTTTCTTTAAAACACCCGTACTAGGGTTTTTACTTCCTATTCACTAACCTTATATCATTACTCCTAATCACATATTATTTCTCACTTAAAAGTCACTTTTAATCACCAAATTTGATCCTTGCTCCGTACCGAAAAATCATCCGGCGAAAATCGCGAAAACCCTAATTTGCTCCAATTTTGAAAACGAAGAGTGAAACCCCACTTTTTAGGTTCATTTGCACTTATTGGAGAATGATTGGGTAGTAGGGCTATAATAAAGGAATAATTTCTAAATAAAAAGGCATTTTTGAGAAAAATATAAGAAATTTGCGAGTCCTCACACCACGTCTGCTACTCCAAGATTTGAGACTAACTTGCAAACTGCATCTATTGACATCATTATCATTTGATCAGATCTGGTTCACTTCAACCGGTTCATCAGGTTCTTCTTTCTTTTTGATCGGTTCAACTATTTTTACTCCAATCTTTTTATAACTCGTACCAATTTTCAAGCTTTTTGGACCTTCTGAATTCAATTTTGGCACCTGTTTTCTCTATTTTTGCTTTTACAGTGCTATACATTATTTGTCCACTCATTTAAGTATATTTTTGGTTATTTGTCATCTCTAATGGCTCAAGGTGACATTTTTGAATCTATTGATATTATTCTTGGTGGCACTAACTATTCTCATTGGACCCAAACATTCCAAAATTTTCTCCATGGTCATAAAATTTGAAAATATATCACTGATGGCATCACTCTCGCTGTTGCTATTGAAAGAGAATCTTCTGAAAATTTAATACTCATTTCAAAAAATGGGATAGTGATAATCATAAAATTATCACTTGGATTACCAATAGGGGTGGGCAAAATTATTCACAAACCCAAAAATCCAACATATCCGATTCGATCCGATCCCAATATGTATTATTTGATTGGATCAAAAGAGGGTCAAGTACCCGCTAAAATGCGGGGTGGGTTAGGATCATACAATTAAAAACTCGTAGGTACCTGACCCGCTCCACGTGGGTACCCTACCCGCTCCATATATATATATATATATATATATATATATATATATATATATATATATATATATATTTATACACATATTATAAAATAATATTTTTAAAGCTACATAAGTAATTTCAATAAACAAATTGCATTACAAATATGATAGACTATAGTTTATTTACAAGATTTATTTATAGAAGTCATGATCTTATGTTTTATAGAAAAGAATTTAATTAACGTGAAACATATATTTAAAAAAATGTGCTACTTATTTCAAACTTTTATTGATTTTGAATTTTTTGAATTTTTTTTCTTTTTCTTGTATTCTCTTTGCATGTCTGTTTTTTAGTGGCAGACTTTTTTTGAGATAAAATCTTTATTAAATCTTAAATGATTGTGTAAAATACAAAAATAAATTAGTAGAAATTATTTTTTAAAAAATTAAATGATAAGTAGGGCGGGGTGGGTATCCATTGATCCTGACCCGATCTCAATGGGTATCCTATAATCGAATATCCGCTGATATGCGGTGCAGTTAAGGGTCAGAAAATGACTAACCTGCAAGATGCGGATCGGGTCAACCAAATAGTAGATGGGACAGATACCCAACTTGCGCCTACCCTTAATTACCAATACCTCTATGCCTGCCATTAATCGCCGTTTAAGTGATTCGATATTGCAAAGAGATTTTGGGACTTCTTAGCTGATCGTTACACTGCTACCGATCTCTCTCGATAGTACCAACTTTCCTTCGACTACATGCTATGAAATAATAGCCTGGTCAATTTGTTTAGGATTTCTACTTCGACATGGCCTATCTTTGGGATGAGATTGCTAAATCGGAACTCTGATGGAGCTACCTCAGTGAAGCAGAAAAAATATATGCCTACTGTAATTCTCATCACCTTATTCTATTTCTCATGCCTTACTTGATGAGTTTGACTCCACTCGGACTACTATTCTCAATAGAAAGCCATTGCCTTCCCTTGATGCTACTCTTCAGAACTTGATATCTAAAGAGACTCGAAGGCATATAGCCTCTCCTGACTCAGCTGATATGGTTGCTAAGAGTGTATTCTGTATGTTTTAAATGTGTTTTATTATTTAATTTTGGTGTGTTTTATTCATTTTGATAACTAATTTACTAAGTTTCTATTGAATTATGCATTTTGTAGTTCAAAGAGTGAAAAATTGCATTTCTATATGTTTAAATGGCGAAAACTTCATGTTTTTGTAGGTTTTAATGATTCAATCATCAAATGGAATGAATTAAGAAGATATTTGGATGATTGTTGATGATTCGAAGTGATTTAAAGAGAACATGAAGTGCAAAATATTTAAAAGATGAAATGCAATCAAGTATAAAAGAAGAAATATTTGATAGCTTTGACACCTTTTTGGTATTTTGGCTATATCTTGAGGTAAAAGTATCAAATTGGGGGTGATTCTTGAGTCATTTTGAAGCAAAGACATAGATCTACAATTATTATGTAGTCATTAAAATCCAGTTCATGGATTTGCTTGGCCAAAAATTCAAAATACAGTCGGTCATTTCTATTATCAAAAGCTGAAATAGGGGATTGACCATTTAGGGGTCTTTTAGTTATTTCTCAGACTACAAAGCTCCAAATTAGATGATTTTTGATGCATTGGAAAAATGACTTAAAGGACTACAACTTTTTGTTTTGTACAAGAGTTAGTTTAGCCTCTATCATCAAAAAAATATCAGTTGAATTTGGTGCAAAAAAACAATGTTGAAGACTGATCAGAAAAGTTTAAACCTACAAAGGAGGCAATATGCGAGGTACAATACGTGATCTTAACCCACGTTTACAGCTGGAACCAATTGTGCTTCAACTTGCAGCTCTTTCCTACTACTTTTGGACCAAATTTCTAAATGAATTTCAAATGGAAAGTGCATGAAGCATTTTGGAAATTTGGAAAAACAACTTTTGGGAAACTCAAGACACAATTTGGAACATGATTGCTTGGATATTTAATTCTCTATAAATAGGGCCTTTGTTGAGCTTGTTTCATAACTTTGAAAGGCTAGAGATGCTACCAAAAATGTAGTTTTCACGACTTTTTTTTAGTTCATTAGTTTAGTATAGAGTAATATAGTTTCCACCCACTCTTATAGCAGCTAAACTTGGATGAAGTTAAGGATGAAGATAGAGAGTTTGGAACTCATGTGATAAGGGTGACATTTCTCCTCTCACTTTATTTCTTGTATTGATTCTAATGTTTGGTTATAATACAAGTTTGGATCTTGTTTTCATGTATTTCATGTTTTGTTAAAGTTTATGACTAGAGTTATGGATAAATTTTCTATATCTTGTTAGGAGGGTGACATTTCTCCTTTCACTTTATTTCTTGTATTGATTCTAATGTTTGGTTATAATACAAGTTTGGATCTTGTTTTCATGTCTTTCATGTTTTGCTAAAGTTTATGACTAGAATTATGCATGAATTTTCTATATCTTATTAGTGATGTTTACTTGATTATTTGATGATATCATTTTGAGCAAGTTGTTTATCACTTTTATTTTTTTGTAATCATGATTAACTAGCTATTGATTGTGATAATTTTAAGGTGTCAAGTTTGCAATGAGAATTGGAATTGAAACTAGTTCAAAAAAGTGGTAAACTGAGAGAGTTCACTCACGAGAGTAGAGGTGTACCTTTATGGCTTTAATGGCTTGTTCCATGTAATTTCATAGAAGAAATGAATTTATAGTTAATTTCATAACCACAAGAGTAGGTATGGCTTAGTTACAAGTATAGTCGATTCACTATGAGAATAAGTTTCGCATACATTAGAAAATTACACTATAACTAGTTAAGATAATAACATTCAATTAACTGGTAATTTCACTTGTAAGAGTAGTGAGGAATTCCATAATCTTAGGAGCTTTCTATTATAATTTTTATTACTTTTATTTCATGTTTGTTGTGTAGATTTAACTTCTTGCACTTGTGATAGTCTAAATAATAAAAGAGTTTGAAAACAATCAGTAATTGACAATTTTCCCTGTGAGATTGACACCTAATATCCCTATACTCAATAAACGATCTGTATACTTACAGAAAATAATGTTTTTAGGTTTTATTAAAATTTAGTGTATGGTAGAACCTCGTCAATGGTTCTTGCCACTCCTCATTAGACTAATTTGGCATCTCGACCAGTTATATCTTCCGCTTCAAAATCAATTATTGAGTATAGGTATTGTCACCATTTAGGTCATTCTATTTTTGAGTGCCACAAACTTCAACATAAAAAGGGAAGTCAAGGGCAATGTACTTGGAACTCTTGTTCTCATACTGCCGCTACTACTGATATAACGTACTCTTCAACTAAGTCTACTGTTACCACATCTCCTGGACCTGTATCTCTTACTACTCCTTTTGCTCTTTTTAATATTGATTTGGAGGCTATTGTTTCTCAAGTTCTTGCTTGCACTTCTCAACCTTCTACACGTGCTTTTTTTGCCACAGTAGGTATCTCTTAATAACTCATTGATTTTGGAGGTTGTAACTATATGACTTATAACCCTGACATTTTTTGCTTAAAATCATTACCTTCACAACCTATTTCTATTTCTACAGTTGATGGTTCTATTATACCTATTACACATACTGACACCATCTCATCTAATGACATTTCTCTATCTGATATCTATTTTGTTCCTCAATTGTCTCGCAATCTTCTTTCTGTTGGCCAATTTTATGACCTTGATCTTCACCTCTTCTTTTCTCATGTTAGCTGTCTTATTTAGGATCCACGCATGAAAAACAACTATTGGGACCGGGCGTAAGATTGGGCGACTGATCGAATTGACATCTCTTCGTCTTCTACGTTATCGTGCACTTGCTACTTGCACTATGTCCATATGGCATTTGAGATTAGGTCATCCCTCTTCTGTTAGATTAAAATCTTTATTATCTAATCTTTAATATCTGATAGTAGATTAGGGATTGTCAAGTCTGAATCTTTTGAGTGTATTCCATGTCAATTGGCAAAACAATCTGCTTTATTTTTTAATAAGAGTGATTCTTATGCTTTAGCACCTATTGGTTTGGTCAATTCTAATGTCTGAGGTCTAGCTCCAGTTCCCACTATGGGGTTTCTCATTATTTTATTATTTTATTGATGATTTTTCCTAATATACATGGATCTATCTCTTAAAATCCTGTTCTAAACTCCTCTTCATTTTTCATGAATTATATACAGTTTGATCTTTACTCATTTCTGTATCTTTACCAGAACCATTTTGGAAAGAGGCTGCTCTTGTTGCTGTCTACACTATCAATCAGGTTCTATCTCTTATCCTTTACAATAAATCTCCACATGAGGTATTGTTTGGTACCATTCCTGATTACTCCCATCTTAGAATCTTTGGATGTACTTGTTTTGTACTTCTTCACCTTCCTGAACAATCCAAATTACAACCTCATGCTCATTTTTGTTGTTTTCTTGGGTATGACATTGCTCATAAAGGTTATAGATGTTATGGTCCCATTTCTTGTAGGTTGCGTATTTCTCGTAATGAAATTTATTGGGAATATAAATTCTTCTCTGCTATCCCTCAAACTACTTTATTTCTCTTCCCTACCACTACACTTTGCTAATCCTTTTGTTGACCTATTTCTTGAGTGTCCCTCAAATCCTGAGTGTGCCTCCAATGAATATACTTCGCCAGTTCTAGAAAGTCCTCTACGCCTCCTGATGGGTTGCCTTCTTTAGTGGACCCATCAGCTGCTCCTCCTCCACAGTATCTCTCTCGAGTAAGAACTCAGCCATCCTATCTTCATGATTACCATTGTTTCTCTACTTTAGCTGCTTTCCATGAGCCTGCTTCCTATCACGAAGCTTTCTCTAATCCATTGTGGCAGAAAGTTGTACAAGAGGAGTTAGATGCTTTGCTCAAAACTCGTACTTTGGACTTGGTTGATTTGCCTCTTGGTAAAATTGCTATTAGTTTTAAGTGGGTTTACAAAATTAAAACTCACTCTGATGGATCTGTTAAACGTTACAAAGCTCGTCTTGTTGCTAAAGGCTACAGTTAGGAGTGTGGTATTGATTATGAGAAAATTTTTGCTCTAGTTGCTTGTCTCGCAACTGCTCGTATTCTTATTATTGTTGCTGCTATTCAACATTTGTCTCTCTTTCAAATGGATGTGAAGAATGCATTTCTTAATGGTGATCTTGTGATAGTCCCATTTTCCCCTAGGGCGTACCCCAAGAGTTAGTGGGTTGCCTGCCCAACTTTCGCCAGGACTACAGAGTCAAATCACACAAACCCTACATAACATGCGATAAAACCTCAAGAAAACCAACAATCGGAGACTACTAAGTCGAAAACATGATTACCAAACCATACGATGAAATGGAACTTCGATTAAATGCTTCAACGAAAACGAAAATGAAAACAAAAACAAAAAAAAAAGGAACGAAACGCGGCCACGCCACAATCCAGCCAAGATTTGGCCGGATATCCGGTCGGATTCCTGGCCGGATTCGAGGCAATGGCCAATCCAAATATGTTCCATTCTCCCCTGCCAATCCGGTCAAGTATCCAGCCAAGAACTGGTAGGATATACAGCCGGATTCCTTTGCAAGATTTCTGCCAGAAATTTTCTTTCCTCATTTCAAATGCCGCGCTCGCCCGATCTTTCCAACGGGTACAAATAAAGTTCATACAACCATGCAGACATGCATTTCTCAACGAATATACATAACTATGCATTTGCCAACATATATACATTGGTCTCTTCAATGAATTACTTGAAATACAAGTCAAAATGTCCGTAGTTATGCAAAATACAATTAGGGTTTCGGTTACAAAGAAGCATAAACAAATAAATGTCTATCACTAGCTCAACTTTTTTCTCCCAAAAATCACGGTTTCAAAACATTGAATCCTGTAAGGAAAATAAAGATAACGGAACGGGGTGAGCTTACGCTCAATGAGGTACAAAAAATACAAACAGTAAAGAACCATGGCATTTCATGTTTAACCGGTCAAATTTACACACCGAACAAAGAAATGAACAAACACCTCAAATAGAAAGGATACAAGTGGCTCTCAATAGCCGAATTCCCGTTGCTTCACCAGAGCTTGATCAAGTAGTAGTTGACACTCCGTCAACTTTCAGATAAAGTAACCATTCCATTAGAACACCACTTTACACCAAATTCTGCCCACCAAACATACCCCTACCAGGCCCGTAAAACAAATAAAAACAGAGGTGGTAATACTTGAGTATATCGAAAATCCAGAGTCTCCAATACCCAAAGATTCCCCAAAAACAGACTCCCATGGATTGTCAATTTCCTCAACCAAGCCCTTGCTGGCTCGATTCAGTTAACTATCCATGAGGTTGAGTTCAGATTTCACAAGCATAGAAAGGTCATTGGATACAAGCCTCCAAATGACATCATATCAGACACAGGTAATAGATTCAAGCTTATACAATAAACAGACACACAGGCTAGAGAATGAGTATAATAAAGTACACTCTTGTCTCGTACAAAATAAACAGATAGTACTGTCATTTAAGTCACAAATTGCAAGTACAGATAAACCAGTTAAGTAACAAATCATGGGAGTGGTACACTCACCAGTTCAGGCAAAGATAACTTCAAAAGTTTTCACCCAAAGCATGGCTTTGATCACCGAGAAACACTAAAATAACCAAGGTAAAACAATTATGGTTCCCACATCCACAAACCCAATAAATAGAATGCACAAATGAGACTCGACTAGGAGTCGTACGCCTATCCAAATTAACTACGATTGCAAGGATACAAAAGTGTGATTTTGGGGCGAAAAGGAAACATGAGTACCTAGGGACTCTAACGACCCAAAAGCCCTTCACTTCTACCCAAAATCATCCCAACTCAAAGGAACCACATGGACTCAAAAATTGGACAGCACTTCCCCTCAATTTCTATATTTTTCCATCCTACAATCAACATCAACTCTCCTCTCAATTCAACCACAATTTCAACCACAATACATAAACTATCAAATACATTTAATTAGGGCCACAACACCCTTCAAATAGAACCAAATAAGAGCTTCAAAACCAACCACAATCAAGCCAAATTAGAAACCCAAAATCTGAAATTTCTTTAGGCAAAGTTAACTAGCACCTACACACTAAATTTTTCACACATCAAAGCTAGTAAATCATGGCCAACCCTTAAGCTTCACATATGAGCAGAGTTTTCACTATAAAACTGAAATTTAACATAACACTATTTCAAACCATGAAATTTCCTCATATAATCACCAAAACAACAATCTTAAGCCACTAATTTACACATATATAAAAGAAAAGGTAGTTTCTTGCCAAAGTACCTTATAACCTCAAGAAAAATGGTAGCTTAGCACTTCTTCCTCCAAAATCACTCCACCAACACCTTTAATCCTCCTTAGCAAGTAACATTTATGGAGTAAGTTGAGATTTTAATGGTTGGAACTCAAGATTTGAGAAAGAAATTGAAGATGCAAGATGAAGTTTTCTCTCTTTGTTCCTCTCAAAGGGTTCGGCCAAGAAGGGTAAGAAAGTGAGGAAATTTGGGTCAAAATCTGATTTTAGGAAAGTGAAATAACCTTAGTCAAAGTCCAACATCCAATGGCGTCGCAACAAATGGCGTCTTAGGGTTTTGTTCTCATCTTCTTGTCTTCCAATGGTTAATCTATCTAAATAATCTCTAATTATCTCCTAGCACTTTGTAGAATAAAATCCCTTTATACAAAACTTCAACTAATCGTCAAAAATTTATCGCACTTACCGCATTAGCGGGTCCCACGTCCATAATACACTCCAAACTTAACATGAACTAACTTATACCCGGAAAATGATTTAAAAACTACACTCACTTATAAAAATCTTTGAAAATCTAATATAATAAAGTAAAGTAAAGAAAATGCATGCAAAAAAATAAAATAAAATAATATAAAATAAAAAAATTATGCGGGTCCTCACATATCTTGTTGATGAAGTTTATATGAAACCACCTCTTGGTTTCCCACATCCTTCTCACAAAGTTTGTTGCCTTCGTTGGGCCCTGTATGGACTTAAACAAGCTCCTCAAGCTTGGTTTGCCAGGTTTAGTTCAACACTTATTAAATTGGGTTTTGCATCTAGTCCTCATGATTCTGCCCTTTTTCTGTGCCGCACCACAACTGGTACTATCTTGTTATCTCTCTATATTGATGATATGGTTATCACTAGTAATGATTTGGAAGGGATTCAACAACTCAAGCAATCTCTGAATCGACAATTTGAAATGAAGGATCTCGAATTTCTTAATTATTTCATGGGTCTTAATCGAAAGTTTGAAACTTTTTTTGAATCAAAGATTCAATCTTCTTTGAAGGTATGAAAGCAAAAAAACTCGAAAGCTCTTCTTTGTTTGGGGCGATAATACCCAAATCTCAAGTTGGCTTAGTCGTCTTTCTTATGGGCCTCTTCAATCCTCTCCTTTCCTATTTCATTTTTCAATTTATATATAATGTTTATTATTTGTTTTTTTATTGTATTAATAGGAATTCTCTTGTTAAGAACCCTATCAATTGATTTTAAAACCTCGGATTCATACTAGAAACGCGATGATTCAATAAAAAAAAACTCTAACTTAAGTCAAAGATTTCCTGAGTAAGAATAATTGAGGTATCTTCAAATAACCATGGCTACTATGTATCCCAACCAAAATATGTTTCTAATCTCTTTGGCCTCTACTGCTTTAATAGACAGCAAATTCACCTCTACTCTAGTTGAGGCAAATACTTATCTTACTCCAATGGATAGCACATTATCGGATAATTCTACGCAATATCATTGCCTAGTTCATAGTCTTATCTATCTAACTATTACCCAACCTAATATTGCTTATCTTGTTCATATTATCAGTCAAATCATGGGTGCTCCTCATTCTACTCACTATGTTGCAATTCTTCGAATTTTTCACTATGTCAAAGGCACCCTTTTTCATGGACTTCATTTTTCAGCCCATTAGTCTCTTGAACTCTATCCCTACTCTGATGCTGATTAGGTTGGCGATCCTACTGATCATCATTCCATTTTTGGATTTTGTTTCTTTTTAGGTGATTCTTTAATTTCCTAGCATAGCAAGAAACAATCAGTCACTGTTTGCTCTAGTTTTGAAGCTGAATATCGAGTTTTAGCTTATACTTCTCAGGAGTTAGTTTGGCTTCATTGGTTACTTAAAGACATGGGTGTTACTCATTCTTCTCCTATTACCATTCATCGTGACAACCAAAATGCTATTGAGATAGCACATAGTGATGTTTTTCATGAGCGCACTAAATATATCGAAATTGATTGTCATTTGTGTGACAATACCTTGTTCATGGTATTTTGAATCTATGCTCAGTTCGTTCATTGGACCAAATTGCTTATCTCTACACAAAAGCACTATCTCCTGGCCGATTCCATGATGTTATGTGCAAACTCTAGTATCCTTGCAACCACCTTGAGTTTGAGGGGGATGTTAATGTAAATAAAATTTTTTGTTGTATCAATTAGTATTTATTAGCATCAATTAGGATCACAAATTAGGATATTATCTTGTATTATTAGCATCAATTAGGATCACAATTAGGATCAATTAGGATTACAATTAGGAACTTTGTAGAATATTAGTTTAGATTCACTCTGTATGCATATATATATATATATATATAGACACTATATTGGTGTAGAAATTATGAATTCAATAAACTTTTTCTCTCCCAAATAATTCTTCCAACACTGATGACGAAACTCAGAACAATATACATATTTTACCAGATTAGTGTTTCAAAGATAAAGCTAGGCGGCTATTTCTTATTTTAGTTAAAAGATTTTCTAAAGTGGAGACCAATTGATCCAATAATTCTTGCTGCAGTCGATTATTAGGAAGATGGCATTAGACAATTTCGTAGCTCTTCAAGAGGTTTTGTCTTTTGGCTCAAATAAACTCATTTCAACTTGTAGATGAAGAAAATATTCAAAAGCAATGGTCAAGATTCCTCCATGATCAAACACAATATTCGAGTATCCTAGACTCATTTAACTTAACTATTTGAGTTGGAAAGTAAATAATCATAAGAAAGCACATTTTATAGCATGCGGCTTTAAGGATAATTTCTCTTCGTTAGTTTATTTTTTTCTCTAATATAGTTTTCCAACTTTAATGTATATCTAATTTGCGCATGACAAGTATTATTAGATTGTACAATGGGTCTTGATTTGGGATTTTTACATCCCTACTCCATAACTATATCGAAGTTTGGTTGTAGATAAAAATCATTCGAATCCATCCATAACTGTATCTCCAACTTGTTGAGTCATCAATCTACACAATTTTCTGCGTCTTTGCATACCAGTTGGCATTGTATCCATAAGTTAGTTTCCAATTTTAGTTTAAATTTTGTCCACAATATGATGTTTTTCCTCTAACGCACAGTCTTATTTCTTAGTATTTGAGTTTCGGTTGCTTCACTATTCATATGGCTTACAATGATGTTTTCCAGCCTGTTCATATTTTCTTGGACTAATTCTGCTTACACCCCCTATCTTATAATAATTCTAGTTTTGACCCTCTTAATTTCAATTTTGATTACACCACATGCTTTAGTTTCAATCACACCTTGACCATTACACTAATTGTGAGGACCATAATTTTTTCTTATTTTTATTTTATTTTACTGATTTATTTAATTATTTATTCACCCGTTTACCCCAAATAATTTATTTCATCCATTTTAAGTCCATTTGTATGCGAAAATGTCCCTTTTATAACTTTAAAACATTTCGTTAGCAAATTTAATTTTTCTATGGCTTGTTTAGCGAGAAATAATGAGTATACGTTTTTCGAGGCAATGTTCGGTCCGAGAGTACAATAATCTTGGATAATTAAGAATGATCAATAGTAGACTAAGAAAAGTTAATTGAGGGATTAGATGTGAATGAATTCAAATTAAACTTTTACCGCGCGCGCGTCGATAGTTTCCCGAAAGTCACACCGGTACGACTAATTAGAGATTTGAAAATTTAATATTAGACTAATAAAAGTGAATAATTAGAGTTAAAGGAAGTACCTTGGAGGATTAGTGCATGAATGTATCAAACTCGAGAGAAAACGGTGGTATGAAACCTTCGCGCGACCACTAGTGAGAGTTGACTTTTTGTACACAACCTAAAGCTACTTTTTCTCATTGTTTCTCCCCAAGTTTCATCACTCAAAAACCCTCACTTTCTTCCTCCTCTCTCAGCCTAACCTCTAGCAAGAAAAAGGAAGAAGAAAACTCCATTTGTTTAGCTTGATTTCATCCACAAAACTTCCATTAACTCGCACATAACTTGGAGTAACATTCCATCTTGGAGCAAGGAGCGATCTTGGGGAGTTTTTAGTGGAAAATCTAGGCTTCATCTAGGGTTTCTTCTTGGGTTTTGAAGGTATAAACATCTCCCACCAAAACTCTTGCTTTCTTGTTTTATTTCTTGGTTTTGAAGCTTGTAGCTTCCTTATTGTTGTTGTTGCTTGGATTTGGTTGGTTGAAGTGGGCTCTATGAACTCCCACCTTGGTTATATGAGGGCTGCCATGATGTTTATGTGTGTGTTAGTGTGTTTGTGATAAGTTTTAATGGAAGAAACTAGAAGAGGAAAAAGAAAGAGAGAAACCGTGAGGAAAGAGGTGCTGTCCGAAATTTCTGGTCATATTGTTCTGTTTTAGTTTCAAAAATTTTATGCTTGGTTGACTGTGAAATTGATAGATATAGGTGGTATATTGTGTGTAGAAAGTGCCTACCAAAAATCGTTTCATTTGGTTGCGTAAAACTTGAGCTTTGGCAAGAATCAAATCTGGAAAAACGTATAGCAGGGGTTCTCGGACAGTGTTTTTTGTTCGAACATAACTTTTTGTACAAAAATAAAAATTGAGTACCATTAGTGGCATTCAAAACTAGACATTCATAGTTTTCGAACGGTATAAAAAACTCCTACTGGTTCATTTTGAGTGAACGGCAGTGAGTCGGCAAAGTTAGCTATTCTGTTTTGATTGTTCATACGACTGAAACTAGAAGCTGCTTTTTGTGGCTTGATTTTGTCCTACTTGTTAAAGGATTTTCAAAATGATGTCTTGTGATGAATTGTGGTATTTGGAACCTAGTTTCCAACGCCACCAACCATTCTCAATTTGAGTATATATAGATTTAGATATGGCTTGATTTCGAAAACGCGACAAAGATAGAAAACTGGAAGTTTTTCCTTTCTTGTTGGCCGAATGGTCAAACTTGTCTTGGGATGTTTTGTTTCAAAAATCTTGATGTCAATTGCTTGTCAATTGCTTATTAAATGTTATAGGATCTTGGTTTCAAAATGGATCGAATTTGGGGCTGATTTCATTGGACAAAAACCTTTGGAATGAAAGAAAGAGTGGCTTGGCAGATTTGCTTTGAAAATTTCACTAATTTTAGTCATTTTGTTAACTATGCTCCCACGTGATTTTTTGCCTATAATTTGATAGAGACATAGTTTCCATATGGAAGTTTAAGTGTACCAAATTTGGTGTAATTTCAATACCATTTCGATACCCAAATAGCACTCCAAAGATGACTCTTCAAATCTGGAAATTTTTTATCAGTGTACAAAATTCAGCCAACTTTAAGCTACTATATCTTGCCGCTCAAATATCTGAATTTTGTTCCATTTGTTGTGTTTGAAATATTTTTTTGGAACTCTTGTAGTGTTACAAATTTCAAGGGCTGATTCACTTTCTGTGAATTTTACCAAATTTCCAAAGATTACAAGAAAACCAAGACTGGTTCAAACCTGCTTCTTGGAACTGTAACTTTGAGCTGAAATATAAATACTTTCTATTTGAAATCTTGAAAAAGTATCTTCTAGGAACTTTTAGTACTTTGGATCTAGTTTCCAAAGGTATAAAGTTTACCATTTTTGGACGTACGAAACTCAAGATCTGATTTTACTAAATTTATCGCGCAAAGCTAAAAATTCTTGATTTCTTAGGAAATGAGTTTTTAAGAACTTTTCATTTCCTTTTGATATTGATAGTTCGTTTTGAATCTGATTTCATGGAGGATACGAGTTATCCCTTGTGACTTTGAATTCTCACTTTTGAATCTTGGATTTCACTAGAGTGAAGCTCTTTTAAGACATTGTCTTAGTATTACGCAAGTGTACATTCTTCCTTGTTTGGCAAGGGGTTTGTAAGTATTAGTAAGTGATAGATAATTGTTTGATTTTTTATGGCTATTACTAAAATTTGGACAAAATATATGACATTAATGCCAAGGTAGATAGTGTTTCCTTACCCCTTCATTTTTAGAAGATTGATATAAATACATACATACAAAGACACACATACATGTGTGTGTGTATATTTGTTGACAACTTTTCATCCTAAGCCACCCATTGAGCTTTCAAGTCTCCATTTGTTTCTTAATTTTTTAAATTTATTTAATTGTTTAAAATGTCATTAGTGCTTTTTTTTGGATTGAATCCAAAATTATGCTTTTATTAGTTAAGTTTAGTCCCTAAAATTAGATTCTTCCAAATGTAGCATAACAAGAAATAGAAAACATGATTTGCAATCTAATTTCAACTGGGAAAAGAGTCCCAATGGCCCTCCAACTCTTTTCCAGGTAAAGTTTTAGCCCTCTAACAATTAAAGATAAATTTTTTGCTCTCGATCTAATAAAATAGCATATTAGTGGCCCTTCTGTCAAATCCAGTAGTTAACTATGACGGGAAGCATAATCTCGTGAGACGCGCGACCAAATATGAAGGGCATTGTAGTCTCTTTGCCAAGACAAAGTAAAAATAGTTTCACCAACAATTTTCCCTCCAACAATTTCCACCCCTTTTGCTATAAAACCCTAGTGCGAAAAAAATCAGATTACTCAATACGGATGGTGCAGCAAAAGTGGTAATTGCCAGGGTGGGAGGGGTTGTAAAGGCAGAAATGGAGTGGCGAATACGGAGGAAAGATGACTACTTTGATCCGTACCTTGTTTACGGTAATTGAAATTGTTGTTTACTAACCCATTTGGGTTTAAGATTTGTTTATATGCATGTGTAATGGAACTTATTTGTTTATATGTTTGGGTAATGGTGATGTTGGGAGGCTAAGTGGTCCAATTTATGGTCCTACTTTGTTTGTTGTAAATTGACAATGTCGGACAAAGGAAGTTGTTTTGAAAGTGATGTCTTTTAATGGCTAGGGTCTTTTTTTTTTTGGCTGAATTTGACCAATTCAATATTTCATTTGTTAGCCTCTATGTGTTTTTTGTTGACTGTTTTATCCCAATTGCCATTGTAGAGACTGATTCTGAATGGTTTACTATTCGGATGCATCATGGGGTAGAATTATGTGGGAACAGTATATATGGTATGCTAATGGAGAGGTGGACTATGTAGATGTTTGTGATGCCAAAAGAATGTCAACCATTGAACTAAATAAAATGGTAGAGAAAATGAGACATCGTAAAGCTGCCATAATGTACTACTACCTTGAACCAAATAAGGATCTAACAAATGGTTTAAGAGAGTTGTGCACAAATGATGACGTTAAAAAATTTTGTGCTTGGACTTATAAATACAAGGTAATGGAAGTCTATTGTAACCATCTAACAACTGAAGAAATTAATAGTTGCAAGTCTCCCATAGTGATCCAACCAGCAGAGAAGAAGAAGAGTGGTGTTTTGATAGAAGAGTTGGATAAGGAGGGTAGTGTAGTAGAGGAATCTTTTTCTCACCTAGTTCCTAAGAGGAGGCTGTTCATTAGAGATTCAACTGGAGGACAGAGTGTGAGGACTCGCAAAATTTACTTATTTAATCTCCTATTTTTAACTTATTTAATTATTTATTAGGTCTTTTACTCCGAATATTATTTTCTAAGCTCTTGAGACCTAATTACATGGAAATATAGTTTCATTATATTTTTAAAGTGACTTGTTTCAAAAATTAATTTTCGAGAGCTCGTTTAGTGAAAATAGAGAACACGTCTTTGGGAATCTTGACCGATTGAGAGTACAATAAGTTTGGAATATTGGAGATTTGTATAATAGACCTAAATTAGGTATTTTAAGGTTTAAATACTCAAGTGATAGTTATTAGTACTATCGTTATAAGAATTTCTCGGAAGTTTCGCGTTACTGCGCTTAAATTGGAGATACGCGTTTTCACACGCGCGATTTAAATTTAGGAACTTTAGACCCTTATTTTGGGACAATTAAGAGTGAATAATATTTGTATAAATATAAGTGCATTAGAGGTTTAGTGCACTAGTGAAACAAATGTAAGAGGAATCGAGCACAAAACGCAGGAGAGTTGACTTTTGGAGCATTTTGGGCCACACATTCTTAAGCTTCTCATGGGTGCATCACACTAGATCAAAACCCTTCAATTCATCATCTAAAGTGCAGTGCAGCTCCTTCTTTTTTTGCTCCAAGAACAGCCGGCCAAGGAAACAAAAGAAACAACTCAAAACTCTTCAAATTCCATCTTCATTTCTTCAACAAAACACCACCAAACTCCACCAAAATTGAACCGCACCTAGCTAATCACTTGGTGATCATCTTAAGCTAGAAAAGGGGCTTCATTTCCACGGTTTTCTTGAGCTTCAAAGTAATTAAAAATTCTGATTTTTTCATCAAGAGAGGTAATGAATGATCAACCTCTTAATTCTTGATTTATGGAAGTTAGATTACACTCATGAGCTCTTGGATTCTCATGGGTAGCTTTAATTTGTTGTAAAATTGGTGAGTTGGATCTATGAACTCCCACTCTTGGATGATGGCTGATGTGATGATTAATGATGGGTTTAATGTTGGTTTAGTGCTCAAAATGGTAGATTAATGGTGTATAACTAGTAGAAACTTCGAGGAGTGCATGAAGTAAAAAGTTTCGATTTTACCCCTGCTTTGATCGTACCCTTTTCTGCAGAATTTTGAGGGTTTAATGGCTTGTATATGATGTTTATATATTGTATAGTTGTTGTATAAAATTTCATTGAAAAATATTGAGGTTTGGTAGGTCAAATGAATTATTTTCTTGAAGCTAGTGAACCTGGGAACTGTTCCCGTAATGCTCAGATAGCTTGCTTGTTTCGTTCATAACTCTGTACTCCGGTATCAAAATTGAGTGTCGTCAGTGGCATTTGAAACTAGACATTCCCAGATTTCCATTGGTATCAAATATATGTTCTAGTTCTACTTGAGTGAGCCACACCATTCGATTGAAAATCACTGTCCTGTTTCGGTTCTCTCCAGGAGACAGGACAGGACTTGTATCTTGATGCTCAAAAACGAGCTATTTGTGGATAGAATTTGAAAATGGTTTCTTCTGATAAAATTCAGCTTTATGAATGTGTTTTCCAACACCACCAACCATGCTCAATTCCAAGTTGAATTGAGTGAGTGTTGCCATATTTCGAAACTGATGCAGAGAGTAAAAATCCTCTTTTGACTAGTTAAATAGCCTAGCTTGATTTGGGACTTGTTGTTTTGGAAACTTTGATGTCCAACATCTACCAAACTTTATATTAGATGTTCCTTGGACTTTGTTTCACAAATAAACCAGATTTGGGTTGGTTGCTTTGGACAAAATGTTTAAAAAGGAAAGAAGAGCTAGAAGACAGTTTTACCTTGGGGAAATTTCTTGAACTTTGATGGTTTAGTTAACTATCTTCTCGTGTGAATTTTCAAATGAAATTTGATAGAAGAGTAATCCTCATATGGAGGTTTAATTGTGCAAAATTTGGTAATATTCTAAAACCATTTTGATATGCAAATGATGTCACAAAATTCGCTCATCGAATCTGGAAAACTTGTCGTTTTCTCTTAGTCAAATGGTCAAATCTGATTTGGGGAGTTTTATTTCTAAAATTTGGATGTCAATGGTCTTTAAATTGCTCAGTGGATGTTTATGAACTCTTGGTTTCAATAATGGAGAGATTTGGAACTGATTTCATGGTACAAAAAATTTGTAAACAAAAGAAAAGTGAGAAGGTAGTTTAGCCTTGAAACTCTTCATAAATTTTGGTTGTTTTAATGACTGCCTTAGCGTGAGAGTTTTTGTATGAAACTTGGTAGAAATGTTGTTCACACATGGAATATTTAGTGTACCAAGTTTGATGTATTTCTAATGCCAACTCGATGACCAAATGATACTTCGAATCTAGTCTTCAAACCTGGAAAATAGCCCAACAGTCTTAACTTTTTCTGCAAATTGGGGCTACTATATCTTGGTACTCAAAACTCCGATTCTTGTTTTACTTATTGTGTTTTAAACCTTGTTTGCAACTCTAATTGAGTTTCAAATTTCAAAGGTTAGTACAAAACAAGTGAATTTTGCCGAATTTCCAAAGTTGGCCAAAAACCAACTTAAATCTGTCTTGGTAATTCAAGTTACCAACTTTGAGCCAAAATTTGAGTGCCTTTCACTTACATTCGTGGAAAAGTGTTTTCTAATAACTTTTAGTACTTTCAAAGAGGTTTTCAATGGTACCAAGTTTTCCAATTTTTGACATGTAAAATGTGAGATATGATTTTTCAAAGTATCATATCAATCCTGAAAATTTTTCGAATTCCAAGGGAAGAGAGTTTTCAAATACTCCTTATTCCTTCGATATTACTTGAACATTTTATACTTGATTTCCAAATTGAAAACTCAATTGCTCATGTACTTTAAGAAACTCCCCTTGAACCTCGATCTACGAGTAATTGAGGTTCATTTTCATAAGATTTCCTTAGATTTCTCTAGCGTACAATCTTCCTCGATAATTAGAGATTCATAGTGATATTGAGTGGTACTTGATTATTGTTTGCTCAGGCACTCGAGGGAATCTCCAAGAGAAACTCGGAGCGGACACCTAAACGCTTGTTGAGAACCATTCGCTTATTTTGGATTAGGTGAGTGTTCCATATAGGAATACGTATTTGAATAAGTTTAGGACATGTTTATTTCATGATTATTAAGTGTTAAGTACTATGTGTTAAGTATTTACCATACTCATGCCTATTTAAGGAATGTATACTTGCATTGTATATCTACATGAATTGGTTAAATGATTAACCATATCAAATGACCATATGAACTCGATACATGCTTAACTTGCTAGATTGTTTATTTAGCCTACTTGGTTTTGAAAAATGGGGTCGAGTGTGTACTTTATCACACTCGTTCTCTTTTGAGATGAATAACTCATACTTGGAAATGCTCGAATAACATGACTTGGTATGCTAAGTTTGCATACGTCGTTAAAGTGAATCTCCTCGACTCTCACATGGTAAAAATGGGATAACGGCCAATGATGGCCTATTCATATGACAAATGCCTGTCAATTAACCGTCACTACTCAACCGTTAACCGTCAACCGTTAACCGTTAACCGTTAACCGTTTACCAACCCACATGACTTCCTGATTACTTGACTATTTGCTCACATGATTTCCAATCTACATGACTATTCGATATCCGTGAATTACATGCTCCCATGAAATCAACTTGTATTGCTTACGTGCTTACGTGCTAAGTATCTACTTGATTACTTAATTATCATGAATCACATGTTATATGAAGCTGTCCATCATTGCTAGGCGAGTGTGTACTTTACCTCACTCGACCTACTCAAATGATGAATTTTACCTTTCGTCGAATTACTTGGTTACCTGTGCATGTTGTAAGCTCTAAGCTGAACTTGGGCCCTGCCCTTGGTTACTGACCTACTCGAGCCAGGACTGGGTTCGGTCGGGTAGATTGGAACCCTAGGCCACCGTTTCGGTATACTCGAGTATTACCACCGGAGGGATAAGGTGATGGCCAGTCAAACCGAGGCGATCCGGAAGTCATAAGGTGCAGATGATCGACAGAGTTTCACTAGAATACTGTATCCTACAGTATATGTTTACCTTGTATCATGATAATTGTTTCATGCTAAGATGCCAACATGAAATCCTGAGCTATGCCTGTGATATGCTCCATACCTGTTACCTGTCTAATGTACTCATATCATGATACCTGTTTCATGTTAATGTTCCATACCTGTAACATGCTTAATTACTCGCACTTGTAATAAGCTCCAATCACTCGTGAACTATACATGTCAATGTCTTGAACCATGATAACTGTCTCATGATAAATGTCTCATACCATGATAAATGTCTCAAATTACCCGTACAATGATTATCACCTCATGATAACATGCCATTGTGTAACCTTGAACCATGCATATGATATGCCCAACTTACTTGATTTATTTGAACTGTTAGAGTGTCTTGGAACCTCGCTGGGCTGTGTAGCTCATCACACGTTCCGGTTTTCTTTTACAGAGTTCGAGACCAAGGGTGCTCGTGAGTAGTACTAGATTGTTTTCTTTTGAAAACTTTAAGTTATATTATAACGGATGGCTATTGTACCCTTTTCCGTTGGGTTGTATTTAAGCTTGAAAGCTACATAATTGTAAGTGTGAGATATTTTGGAGTACTTTAATTATGTATTTGAAGTATTATTGAAGTATTCTGAGCTTTAGAATGATGGATTGTAGTGAGTCCTGGCGAGAGCTATGCAGGCGTCCCGCTGATATCCTTTGGTTCGCCTTAGGGAGAAGTGGGGGCGTCACACAGAGTGGAGGTAGAAGAACAACCAAGAACCAGCACATTGGTGAACAAAGTTGCGATGCACAAGCATCTATTCATGAGGAGCAACATGTAGATTCCTTAAGTGAGCAGCAACATGAGCAACAGCATGTAGGTTCTTCAACTGGAGGACAAAGTGGTGATGCACAAGCATGTCATAGCCAGCAGCATGTTGGAGAAACTGATACACAACAAGAAGGATTGAGCTGTCAACAACCTATTGAAGATGAAGGAAATGAGCTGTCAACAGCCTATTAAAGAAGAATGGGAAAAGGATCAGCCACTAAAAGAGGAACTCGGCCATGATAGACCAAACTTTTGACAAACTCTTTCTGTCTTATGCTGTGTAAACTGATGATGACAAGTCATAACCATATCAGAACATGTTTTTGTGTCTAGTAGCTCTTCTCTATTTTTTTCTTTCTAGCAGTTGCTTGTTGGTAACATGCTGATTTTGCTTTGTATTATAGCAGTTCCTTTTGATGCTCATTGTCAAGTGATTAATATGATACAACATGGCTTTATCTGCTCCTTCTTCGTACACCATTATTTTGCCTTCTATCTAAGCACAATACCAAATCAATTCATTGAGTCGAACAAATGAAATACATCACTTTTATTTAATAAAAAGAGATAGCCAGATATTTCATTGGAACAAGCACAAACACAGATTTGATTACTAGCTTTGCGGATACATCATACAACTATAAATCAAAAATTTACATTAAAAGGAACAATTTGGATCATCTTCTTCCCCTACAAACTTCAACTTGGTAAGGGCCAGGCTTTTGCAAGCACCTTGTATTTGCCGAAAATTGACAAGGCTTCCATTTTTTTAGCCCCAACTCATCAAAATTAAAAAAATCAATATCCATGTTAAAAAAAGCAATTTCACCAGCAACTTATTAACCCATTTCTTGCTGCGAATGTATTTCTCCAATTCTTTAACTTTTCCTTCAATTTTGTTACCTTTCTTTCATTTCTTCTTGCTATTTCTTCATATTCATCTCTGTCCTTTTCAGTTGCATTAATCTTTCGAAGAAAGCCAGGTATAATTTCTGTAGCCCGTCGGCATATCACCTCATCGATCCATGCCCAATATTCGCAGCAACCTTCTGCGCATACAACAAACCTTCGCCCAAGATTTTTTGAAGTCCACGAAATAATCACCCTAGTCTCTTTCTCACATCTGCACACCGATAGAGGAGAACTGTTCATTCTTTGCATTTTCAGCTCCAACTTTGATTGGATGGAGATTTGTGTTGCTCTAACTTAAGGTAAGACAAGAAGTTACCTTTTTACTCTCTCTTTGCTTGGTAAACCATCCTTTAGAGACTATAATGCCTTCATAGTTAGTCGCACGTCTCACGAGATGATGCTTCCCGTCATAATTAACTACTGGATTTGACAGAAGGGCCACTAATATGCTATTTTATTAGATTGAGGGCCAAAAATTTATCTTTAATTGTTGGAGGGCTAAAACTTTATTTGGAAAAGAGTTGGAGGGCCATTGGGACTCTTTTCCCAATTTCAATTTTATTAACTTACCAAAATAAAATATCATCATGTTTGATATTGGTTAATTTTACCAAAATTAGAATGAGCAATTAAATGCTTGAACCTAACAATAAGGAAATCTTCCCCAATTCCTTTAGTCTTTTTATTAAACTTAACAAGAAAATAAATTCATTTAGTGCCTATAAAAAAAGTTAAGGAAATATCCTTGCAATTTGTTGATTATATTAAAAATAAATATGAACATATTAATGGTTTGAACATCAAATTAAGGAAATTATAAATGATATGATTTGAAACAAAAATGATAGTCTCAACTTTTTCTTTTTATCACAATTTTACATATTGTGACCTTTATTTTATTTTTTTTATACTCATGTTAGTCAATTATTTTTCTTTTTACTCTACTATCCTTAGTTTGAATAGAGAAGTTAGTTCCATGCTCTTTGTTAGCAAGTTCAAAAGTAACTATACAATCCTAATTATTCTTATGATTGTTTAGTATCTTTTTTCTTAAGTATATATTCTTGGTATGTTGTTTTTCTCTTTCTTACATTTTTGGTATATTAGGTGCTCACAATAATATTTTGAGAACCTATTCAATATAATACTCTTATAATGAGTGTAAGTTTTAAGATGATCAAATTTTATTGATACAAATTTATTTATGATATAAATAACGATGCATTTGGATGGTTAGGCAATTTCATAGTTTCTTTCAAGTCCATGAGTAGGGATTTTTTTTCCTTTGTTTTTACTCAAAATAACTCATTTTGATAAAAAAAAAAATGACACTAAAATTGACTTCATCTTAAACTTTCAGCTTTTCTTTTCCAAATAACATCTTTTGACAAAAATAATTTAACAATTTTGATTTAAAGTGTTAATGCACGGGTCAAAATTCTAGTGTATAGAAATTATATTAAAGAGATGCATTAAAATTTTTGTTAATAGTCATTTAATTTGTATAAACAGCCATTCATTCCTATAAATTTTTATTAATTCTTATGCTCTTTCCTTTGAAAATGGATGTAGTCCAAAGTAGTACGCATGTGATCATGGTGTTGTAAGTACTCTCCAAAATTACTATTCTTAGTATTTAATACTTTCAACAGAAATTCAATTCATCAAGTTTTAGTTTGCTTTTGAATTTCCTTTTAGTCGTGAAACAATCACATATGTAATTACTCTTATTGTGTACTACATATCCTTCACTTATATGTTGACTTACCACTATTGATTAGAGTAAATAGAATTCAATTACGGGATAATATTTGATTACAACTAAATATTAAGTTGTTAAAAGTCAACCATTTTTAATGTGTTTATTTTGAATCCTTGTTTTACAAATACTATATTCACTTTTGTACACTAGCATTTTAAGTTATTGATGGCAGGTGGAATTTTCAGTTGCTGGGTTTGTGGGTACCTCCATTTATTATCAACGACATCCGAATGTTCTCTCTCCCTCAAATTGAGAATGGTGTGGAAGATTTAATGATATGGGCTCCTTCTCAATTTGGAGTTTTCACGCTGAGCTCAGCTTTTAACCTGGTGCAATCACATAAGCAAAGGTCATTTATGTTCTCAAAAGTCTGGCACCCACGAATTCCTTCCAAAGTGTTTGTTTTTCTTCTTCGCTTGTTGCGAAATCGATTTCCCATGAACTCCACGTTATGCAAACTTGGTATTTCGGGCCCATCAAAGTGTTTCTGTTGTGTCCAGGCTAATGGTGAGACTTTGGATCATGTCTTTTGTAGTGGACAGGTAGCAGTTTCAGTTTGGAATTTCTTTGGCTCTGCTTTAGGTGTGCTTAATTTTGGTGGTTCGGTTCGGGCTTATATTGCAGGTTGGTGGTATAGCGCACCAAGAAATGGTTTCATTGCATTTGTTTATTTTATTATACCTTCTCTGATTTGTTGGAATATTTGGAAGTCCATAAACTCGGCACGTTTTGAAGGGAAACTTCTTTCTCACGTCACTATCTCTGAGTTTGTTTTTGACAATGTGAAGGACCTCTTTAGGTTGCAATTCCCTGGGTACCCATTCACTTCCTCAACATGGATGGAGTTTTATTATTCGCTCTCTTATATTTATAAGAAAGTCTCATTTATGATTGTAAGGTGGTGTCGGCTATTCTTGGGTGTAATTAAACTTAATACTGATGGCTGGTCAAGGGGTAACGCAGGGAGGGTAGGTGGTCACTACTAGAAAAATAGCTTTTGGTGACACTTGTATTATGACATTTTTTCCTAAATGTCATAATAGGGTGTTAACATGACAGTCAGTAAGGAGTGTCATTAAAAAGGTGCCAAAAATAGAAAAAACTACACCGTATCACCCTTAATTTTGAAAATTGGCTCTATGTTTTAGCGCGTGATTATTTTCACCCAAAATTCTAATATTTCCTCCCTTTTCTTACTTACCACATCTCATCACATCTCTCCTCACCCGCTGCATTCTCTCTCTTTTTGTACTGTGACCTTTCCCTCCCTCTCTTGTTTCTCTCAATTTAGGGATTGAGAGGGCAGATTTAGCCAATTTTCTTGCCAATCTGCTAATTTTTCAAGGAGGAAGCAACTAGGATTCATCCCACCGATGGAGGTATGATGATTAAGATGTTTGTTTAGTTTATTGAATATCAATGATTCAATTTTTTGTTAACATCAAGGTTGTTTTCTTTTTTATTTCTTGTATTTAAGAGATAATTTTAACTTTAGGTCTAAATGGATGCCGTCGAAAGATAATTGTTTTTTGGATGCCATCGAAAGATTCCAAGTAAATGTTATAGCCTTCTTTAGCATCAGTTTGGTAGCATCTGTGACCCACCACATGTTTGATAAATTGACTAAACGAGTTTTTCATTGCTTGCCAAATGGATTTGCTCTCTAGTTTACTCAATTCTTCCAAGCAGCATGCCCTTTAGTTTTTTGCCAAGGCTCTGCCTTCTTTTTTTGAAATTTATTTTATAAACTAATCTTGAGTTGAATAAAGAACTGAAATACTACAACATGGTTGAATGTGTCTTTATGTTTTCTCTTCGGATCTTTAGTTTGAACATGCATTTTCTGTTTGAGATATTTAGTTGTTTTTGTCTATATAGAGCTGGTCACATCAAACACAAGCTCAGGCGATGTTGTAGCTCTTCTCGGCCACCTAGCTCCAAAAACAAGCCTAAACCCCCGGTGATAATCACTCAAGAGAGCGCAAACACGCTCCGAGCACATAAATTAGAGGTCAGCAGCGGCTGTGATGTGTTTGAATTAGTTGCAACATATGTTAGAAAAAGGCAAAGAGGTATTTGCATATTGAGTAGTAGTGGCACGGTCAACAATGTGAGCTTGAGGCAACCGGCTGCTGCCGGCTCAGTCATGACGTTACATGGCTGGTTCGAAATTTTATCATTGTCGGGCTCCTTCCTTCCACCACCAGCTCCACCGGGTGCCACCAATTTGACCATATATTTGGCTGGTAGATACAGTTAAGTTGTTGGAGGAAATGTTGTGGGAGCTTTGATTGTTTCTGGACCTGTGATTGTTATTACTCCTTCTTTCACTAACGTAGCATATGAAAGACTGTCTTTGGATGAAGATGATCACTCACTTCAAGTGCAGCCACCTATGGTGTCTCAGCCCTCCATTGGTGGCGATGGCAGTGGCACTAGTGCTGCTGTTGCTGGTGGCTCAAATAATAAATTTTCTGATCCATCTTTAGGGCTTCCCTTATTCTAAATTAGTATATAATTTGTAAACACTTTTGGTGTGGATTGTTTGGATGATGCACTTTTGCACAAGTTTGGATGATTGTATTGCTTCTTTTATATTATTGTACTAGCTACGTTACAATCCTTCAAAATTTAGGATTGGAGATGCTTGTGTGGCAGGATGAAATGTGGTTTCTGCCGTCATATGATATGCAGCAAGAAGTTGGAACACTTTAATTTGGATGCTACACTGACAAGTAGAGAATGTCATAAAAGCCTGATCTAGTTACTCTTCAAAAGTGTCATAATATTTCTATCTACTTATACTAAAAAAGTGTCATGATATGTTATTGTACCCCAACATTTCTTGTCATTTGAAAGTGTCATAATATGCATAGATAATGACATTTAATAGTGTCATAATAATGATAAATTGGGACACTTAAAACTGTCATAAACCTATCGTGACGCTAGAATGGACGACGCTTCTAATAGAGCGTCATTAGAGCCTAAACGTCATTACATAGATCTATAATGACGCTTTTGAATGTCATAAAAGGACACTTTTGTAGTAGTGGGTGGTGGGGTTTTGCATGATGATAGAGGAAATTTCCTGCTCGCTTTCTCCTCTTTTTTTGGGAATGTAACTAGCTTTCAAGCTGAGGCGCTCGCTCTTCTCTTTGGGGTTAAGTTGTGTCTCTCTCCTGGTTATGTTAACTTGCACATTGAAATGGATTCATTGGTTCTTGTTCACATCCTAAAACAGGGATCTAGCTGTCCATGGAGTATTTATACAGAGGTTAAATACCTTCTAAAGTTTTCGTCTAATTTTGTTGCAATTTCTCATTGCTTTCGGGAAAGTAATCAAGTTGCCGATTCTTTAGCAAACATGGGATGCGATCAAGGTTTCAATGCAACATATCATCAGCTTGTGGACCTCCCTATGAAAGCTTGTGGGGCGTTTCACTTAGATAGAATAGGCCTGCCTTCAATTAGGAAATGCGTTCAGCGTGGATGAAAAGCCTAGTTCGAATTTCTGCAGTTGAGCTTTATTTGGTTGGCCGTCACATTCTGTTTTAACCATGCAGTTGTTATTAAATTGTCTTCAAACTGTCGTAAAGTTACATTGTAGTAACTTACTACCATGTGGATAATTTTCTTGTATTTGGGTTTGTTAGCAGGGAGTTTCGTCCATTTATAAGGGAAAACTCTGTCGAAATTTTTCTAATAAAAAATTACCTTTAAAAAAAATAAGTTATCTTATTAAATTTTTTGTTAAATAAAACATAAAAAATATAATGAAATATACAAAGCGCCCATGTAAATGAATCGGGAACGAAACTAGTACTGTTATAAAATAAAAATTGTTAGGGAGCATGAGTGTAAGTGAGACCTAGTGTAACATTGAATGATCACATTAGAATTTAGTAACATGGCAAGCCTTTCATGAAAGTGTTGCAACTACCAAATTGGGAGAAGTGAAGACAAAAATTAATTAAATTTCGAATGAAGAATTGGACGTACAGTTGCTATAGTGTAGGATTTGAGTATCCTTTCCCTCCGATTTTTTTCTCAAGCCTGGCGAAAACTCCTTGCCAAGCGCGTGGTTTGTGCTTCCAAGTCCAAATGGTTTTGGACCGCAAACAATTCAACCATGGCCAGTCCATGATGGGTCGATTTCTCGTTTGGACAGTCAGAGCAGACCTAAGGTAGGAATGGTCAGTGCATTCTCACCATAAAGGGATCCCGTTGGAAGAGTCCTTCTTGTTCTTTTGATGAATTGCTGATGGTAAATTAAATTGATAGCCCCTGATTTTTTTTTTTGGGTTTTTCAAGGAATTGTTAAAAAACATACTCTAATATGGTAAATTAATCTATTATTTTTTTGGTTTTTAAGGAATGGTTGGAAATATTTGCTAACCATTTTGGTTTGCAATCGAGTCGTTTTATTACTAATTCAAAGAAAAAGGGAAACCTACTTGATTTCATGTCTGCTTCACTCATAAAATCTGTGGTGCTTCAAGTTCATTTCAAGCCACTCTCGATCAATGTGAGAAGCGCAAACCACAATTGGAGATAAAAGTGCAACAAGAAATGAAAAGATGTTTAACTTTTGGTATAACAAATTAATGATGTTTAACTTTTCGTAATCATTAATGGAGATGGCATTCAACAATTACAATTTAACTATCTGAATTTTACTGTGGACTTGAAGCATAAATGTACGGAATTTTAATATAAGCTTTATAATTAAGGATGAAGTAACGCTAAATATTCCCCAAAAAAGGGTTTTCTAATGATTTTCTTTCATTTTAAACATTCTTTTAATTTAAAATGAACTTTTGGTCGAAATTCTTGCAATTTAAAGTAATTTTTAAACATTGTGATCTCTGCTTACAACTTCATCTATGAAGGAAATTTTTTTAAAAAAAAGGTGTAAAGCCCACTTCTTATTTGATAGATGCAAGAATGGGCTGGACAATGAATCTAAGTATTGCCAAAATAAATGAATAAATAAAAATCTGAAAATGAAGAAAAAGGTTCCTCACATGAATTCTAATTAACTAATGATGAAACTTGGATAAATTTACATAATTTACCAGATTAGTATAGTAAAGATAAGCTAGGCTGCTGCCACCAATTTTATTGAAGAGATTCTCTAAAGAGTAGATCAATTACTTTAACAACATTGGGTGAAGATTATTAAGAAGATGGCAAACCAGTGGGGCATCTGGGGTGTTGGTCATAGTTCGAACCTTACCAACATCATTTTCGCTAAGGATCAGTTATAGTAGATAGGTACACCACAACAACAATAGCAGGAGGAGTTCCCCCTTCCCCCACCATCCCCTTCCCCAAGATCCCTCCTTGTTGATAAAATAGAATTCAAATAACTTTTTAAAAAAAGGGTCAAGGTTCTTAGGATTTCCAAAAAAAAAAAAAAAAAAAAACAGTGGTCATGGTTCTTTTATGCCCAATTACGGAATGTTGGAAAGCAAACAATCAAAGGAAAGGACATTTTACTCCACAAAGCTTATGGGATGGTTTCTCTTTTGTTTCTAACGTACTTTCTTGGACTATAAATATATATCTAGTTTGTACATTCTAAGTGTTATAAGATTGTAGAATAGATCTTCAACAGGGATCTATGTATCTCTAATCCATAACTTCGATTGTGGATAAGTATAGTACAATTCATCCATAACTATATGTACAAGATGTTGTGAGTCCATATATGCATGCCATTCTAATACTCTACAGAACACCTCAATCTCATATAATTTCCTTCATCTTTGTGTACCATTTAGCATCGTATCAAGAGCTACTATATTAGGCTATTGATTTCTTGTTTCAGCCTAACTGAATTTTGTTTCACTATCTAGTTTGAATTGTCCACACTATCATTTTCCCCTGAAAGGCAAAATCTTATTTCTTACTATTTGTGTTTCGGTTGCTTACTATTCCTGTGCCTGATTATGACGTTTCGAGCCTACCCATATTATCTTGGGCTATTTCAACTTACACCCCCAACATATATCAGTTCTAACTCCATACTGTCAATTCCAATTTTGATACATTAACCACGTCGAGAAAATTGATGGTTGTATGCACTTAAGTGCCAAGCACCATTGGTCAGCAAATCAAACTTTCACTTTGTGTCCTTAAATTTTACTTTTTAGATACATTACAACCCAAATTTGGTTGTAATTGATGATCACACATATTTTAAAACGTGCAATAGGCCTAAAAAAAATTTTTGTTTGATATTTGGCACACCATGTGGCCCTAAAATTTATAAGATTTTTTCTAATAGGCATTAATTGGTGCAAATGTGGAATGTGACAGGTTTTTCTTTACAGGTTTAAATTTAGTGATGATAAATTATTAAGGGCAATAAACTCAGTCATAGATAATTTATTTGCAATTGAATAAACCTATCGAACTTATGGTTGATAGATCAATAAATTATGTTGCTTTAATGGCTATTCAACTACCATAATCAATCACTGGTGGCAGAATTCGAGTGATTGTAAGAGGCATATTGACAATGGTGTTTAGCTTATAATGCAGATGATATTCATGTTGTTGGCTATTATATGTTCATTCATGTCTTGTTATATATTCAATTCATTTTCTTATGCCGATAAATAAAAATACGGCCTTTCTCGTCTATTTCGAGGCTTAGTACTTGATTGATTCTGGTTACAGTTTTTTTTTTTTTTTTTTTGCCTTTTTCTGTTAGGCAATGGATATTAGTTATGAATTAAATTATCAGCCTAGCTAATTTAGATTGTTTTATCTCCCTCAATTCAGAAAAAAAATGAAAAAGTTGTGTTTTTTTTCCCCAAATATCAGATCATTTTATAAATAGTCAACTAGGGGTAAAACCCCACAGTACAAAATTTTTTTTTTAGCAAAGAACCAAATTTAATCTGCTAAGAGCTTCAAAACACCTAGCTACACCAGGACTAAAGCAGACCAAAAAAACTAAAACAAACACAATTGACTACAAAACAGAGAAAAGAAACAAGATAAGACCTAAGTAAAGATCTTCCGATCCAAGTCCCAGTTCCTGCTCAACTCCATTACTATCTCTTAACAAATTATCAGAAAATTTGTCGACTAGAATCCCAATAGTCAGGTGTCGTTGCCATTTCCCACTTTAACTTCAACAAAAAGGCCTAAAAACATGCCTCATTTGCAGAATCTTCTCCAAGACCAGCTACTATCAAGAGTAAAAATTTGAGATTGTTTTGTCATTATCATATGTACGGAATTTAAGGATTATATACTTTGTATTCTAAGCTTCTTTGTTTCTTTATTCTCACAAGTTAGCCACTTAACTATTTATGAGCATAATGATTAATGTAGATGGTAAGGGATGACAGCATGTTAGTATCGATCAATGCCCCTGGATCACTGCATGTATGAATTTGAATCTTGTCGATTACCTTGCTTTGTCCTTTAAAAGATGTACATGTTTTGATGAGCGTCTTTACCCCGGCAAAGTGTCTAAAATAAAGTATCTAGTCAAACACTATGAAAATCTTTATGCTGACTAGTGCCCATGTGTGATCAATGCAACTTTGTGATTGGATAGCTCATGCGATATTAGTACATTTAGGAATAATGAAATTCAGAAGAAGGGGGAAAAAATAATAAAAATGCCATATAAGTATTTTCATGTTGACAAAACGATAATTAGATAATAACTTACCAGACGAGTATTATAAAAGTAAGCTTGGCAACTGCTACTTACTTTAGTAAAAATTTTCTTAAAACCATAGACCAATCACTCTAAAGATTCTCACGGTAAAAGATTATTGAGAGATGACATGAGATAATTTTGTAGCTCTTCAAGAGATTTGTCTTTTGGCTCTTTGCTCTTAAAATTAATTTATGTTCAACTTCTGCATGAAGCAGGCATTCAAAAACAATGGTCAAGATTCCTCCACAACTGTTGAACTTTTTAATTAGTATCACATTCTACTAATTAATCTTATTGCTGATCTAATCTTTTATTTGTTATAATTTAGTCTAAACACTTCTAAATATTCCATTGGTCCTCTCCCTTCCCCTCTAGCTCCTCCAAAAGGAAAAAAATAGAGTTATGTGAAACAATCAAGATCTTTGCATTCTAACGAGATTCAAACCCACACTCTATATTTTATACCCAAACCCTCGTTAACAAGCATACAGACCGGTACTCATAGTATTGAGGAATTAAGATCAATTCTGCGAGGATCACTATCAACTACTAAAACTATTCACTTACTCTATTATCTAAACCAATACTCAATCAAATGACAACAGTGTATAACAATGCAAAAGTGAATTAATAAACTTCAAAAAACTCAACTAAATACAATCTTCTAGGGTGTAGAATCTACTAAGGGTGCGTTTGGTTCCCTATGGAATTGGGGTTTAGAATTGGAATTGGGGCCCTAATTCCAATTCCATTGTTTGGATTCTGCTCCCCTCAAAGAATTAGAATTGAATCTGAATTGTATAGGAGTCCAATTCTATGAATTGAATTCTTTACCAGATCAAAAGAATTCTAATTCCAATTCCACGATTAGACGGATCCAAACGCGGATCTAATATGGATCAAAAATTAAAATCGGGTCAAGGGTATCGGCACCCCTCTCTTTCTATCTAACTCTGTCGCGCCCCACTTTTTGATCATGTGGTGTGGAAGTAGTGTGTGTAGTGTGTGTGAACGTGTGTAGAAGTGAAAGCAAAGACCGTGGGATTGTAAAATGTGACGGTTTTGGTCAAGTAAAGTTAAAAAAGGGTTTTTGAATGGAAAATGGAGTCGCCACTTGGTATAGAGTTAGGGTGTACCAAGTCACCCAAAAATGATTTTTGTTTTTGAAAGAAAAAAGTAAACAAACCCTTTTAAAGAACTTTTTAGGTCTACGTAACCAAAGAAAGGGATCGGGAGTCACGTTTGGTAAGGGAGAAGGCAAAGGCAGAGCCTAAGGCACTCCCTTACCCTAGCCAAAACTAGTTGCGTGACTTAACCCCACGTTTCCTAATTTTCTACCCAAGGTATGTATCGCATGTTGGATATGACTAGATGAATGCGAAATGAAAAGGAAAATGCAAACCTAAATCTAAATGTCTCTTATGAGATTTTTGGTCCCAATCACATGGGTTTGTGATGGCCAATAGGAAGAATCTCATAGAGGTCATAGGAAAATGCAAATGAAGACTCAAATATGTGCAAGTGTGAAAATGTATGAAGGATGCGAAATGTAAAAAAAAGGTAAGTGCAAGTGTGCAAATGTGATAAAATAAAGGTGTTCGTGTGTAAATGGATGAAAAATAGAATAGTAGATACATATAAGTGTAATTTTGAGCGCCATTTGTGAGGTGAGAAATAAATAAGTGATAAAAAGATGTTGAGAAAGTGTGGATTGAGAAAAATGAGAAAATGTGGTTAAAAGGTGAAGAGGTGACATAAAAAAGAATGCAAGTGTATGACCCTAAGGGAATGCATCAAGTCGGGCACGGGAAGGACTCCTAACTTTACGACTTTGATTTTTCCTTTGATTAGAAGGAAGAACTAGCGTGCTAAGGCTATTGAGTAGCCACACTCGCTCGTTTCCCTTATCGAAAGGGGACTCTCAAGCAAATGTACTCTATAACTAGCATGAGGATGCAAAAAGCCTAAAATGAGGGGAAAAGGGTTAGAGGAGCATGCCAAATGATAAAAACTAAGAAAAATGCATGAAATGTAGTGAACATGCAAGTATGCACTAGTGAAAGGGGAATCCCTAAGGGTCTAGCGTTGGACTAGCCCTTTCTATGAATTCCTAACGGAATAATGAGCCACAACTAGCATTGGACTAGTGTGGTGACGTACATTCATCCATCACATTCATCTACGACTATAGAAAGCAAGTAGACATGCCAGGCACTCGTAAACACATAGCACATAACACTTAGCATGCTCGACTAGATGCAAGAGCCTAATAAAGCAAATTAACACATAGCAACAAAGGCAAACTACCAAACTAATAAACCTATTACATTTGCTAGCTAGGCACACGTCTTCAATAGGTCTTCATCAAATGCTCCTCCAAGCCCTATCTATTACAATCCAAAAGGTGTACACATACCCCATAAAAAAATAACTTAATTAAAAGCAAAAGTAAATGAAATAAATGAAAGAGATTAAGGAAAAGCAAGGAAAACAAAGTAGACATGCAATTTTCACTTAGCACGTTGGATCACTCAAGGGAGAGACAAAAAAGATAAAAGAAATTATACCTTCCTTGGAATGGTGTCCAAATGAAAGAAAAATGGTTTCAAAACAATAAAAAGGTCAAGGTACCAATTTAATTTAAAACAATTAAAGAAAATATGCAAATACAAACTCTCTTGATCATAAAGCTCGTAAGATCATGAATCAAGTGCAATTCAAACAAAGCATGGTAGCTAATTGAAGTAAACAAGCAATAAAGTTGTAAAATTAAAACTACCAAGAACCAAATTGAGGAGATTATTCAATTGATTGGGTCATAGCAGCATTAGTTAGAAGCCAAGGGGTCAAAGTGAAATTTTCTTTTGTTTTCCATGCATGCATGCACACGAAGCTTTCTTCCTTATTTAGATAATGTTTCTGCAATTCAGCACTTCACAAATCCAGCTTTCAAACACAATCAAATCCAAGCAAAACTACCACACAATCCTCTCACTTTTTGCATCATGAAACTTGTAGATTTAAACACCAAAAGTCGGACAACAACATGCACATTTGGACAGCTCAAGCAATCTTCATATAAAGCTTACGAAACATTTCTGCAACAATAAGAAGTTTTCGGCAGCCAGCCCAGCAACCGAAAGTGCACTTGCTGCAACTTTTGCAGCCGCAACTCATCTTAAGTTCACGCAAAAACCTTTACAGCTTCAACCAAACATACAATCCCATCATTAAACACTTAGGCACCAGATTTAACTAGCAAAGGGATCCAAAATTGGTGAGTGGCTGCGGAGAAGACAGCAAAAAAAATGCAGCAGCTTCTAGTTTCTCATGCAATTCTAGCATACCAAGGAAATGATTTAATACAATTCCCAATTTGTCCAAGGCCAGAAATGAGAGAATATGAGGCAAAAGAGAGGGGAAGGAACCCAACGGACACTCTCGGACACAAAACGCAGAAAGGTAACGTGAACTGGCTGCTCAAATACGCAAAATGCGAAACCAGAAATTCCAACCCATTTCCAAACCAACAAAAACCATGTTATCTGAGCCTTTCATTGCTAAAACCCATCATTAATATCGCAAAGACACAAAAAGAAGCAGCAACCAAGGGAGCATTAGGAATCCGAACATGACGAAAATCATAAAGCCGATGGCTTTCTGCAGTTTTCTGGTTTTGTTCATTCAAACACCACTACTGGGTTTAATCGATGAAGCATGAATCAAAGTTACAACATGCCCACACATTTTTCACTTTGAACCACAAAACTCTCATGTTTAAATACAAAAATTAGAGGAAAAGAGCCTGCAAAAATCTAAAAAAATTCTACAACCTCCTTTCGGCAAAATGAAGATTAATCATCGACTAAAGGGAGGCTGGAAATGATTCCTATACCCTGGGTTTCATGAGCTATAACAACACACGATTCAAGCACAGGGATATAGAGCTGAAACAAGTTACCACACGGCCACACGGGTTTCTACAAAGAAACAGAGATGAAACCACAAAGAAAGGAAACAAAACATGCATGCACAAGGAGGAAATTCATGCAATGAACCCCAGATCTTCACAAAATGGTATGAAAATGACAGCAAGAAAGGCTAGAGTCACCTGCAAACGTCTGTGAAGTAAATCAAACGGGAAAGCTCAGGAAAGTGACGTTGGTTTCTGGGAAAAACAACGCCCAGGCAGATTTGTTGCAGTGGTAGCAGCACCTCCTTTTCCCTTTTCCTCTGCTGTTTTCTTCCTTTCAGATCTCTCTCTACCGCCCCTTTACTTCCCTAGATCTTCTCTGAAACCCTTAGCTTTCTTGTCCAGAACCCTAGCCGTCAGCTCCAGATTCCCAAGACCCCAGCCGCTGCACCTTTCTCCTCTCTGGTTTCTTTCATTCTTTAGCCTTTTGAAAGCAAATCGAGGTCTGAAAGGGTCGAAAGAAAGGATCTTTGCTCGGTTGAAAGCCTCCTCTCAGAGTTCTTTTCTCTCCTCAGCTCTCCTGTTACTCAATCTCCCGCGAAGTTCATCTTTTCCAGCCCGTCCCTTTTTCTCTCCTTTGTTTTCAGACCTCTCTTGAAGCTCTCCCAATCTCTCGGCCCTCTCTCCCTCTATCCTTGCTTCCAGCCGCCACTCGATGCTCTCTCTGGTTTTTTCTTAGCCGTCAGTGTTCTCTCTCTTTTTTTCTTTCCGTTCCAGATTTGCAGCTGTCAATCTCTCCTTCCCTCCTCTTGCGTCTCTTTCTTTTTATTCCGGCCCTCTACCTAGGCCTGTCAACGGGTCGGGTCTAGACCCGGATCCGGACCGGATCCGTGAAATTATTGCGGGTATGGGTAGGGATTTAATTCCGTTTTCCGGATCCGGATCCGGATCCGTTTTGTCAAACAAAAAAACGGGTCGGATACGGAATATAGTATTCCGACCCGTATTAGACCCGGATCCGGATATAAATGAATTAATAATTTTAAATATATATATTTATCAATATAATTTGATTAGAGTGATGTATTTTAATAAAGTTAATTTGATTTCTTTTCTTATTTGATTTTTTCTTTGCATTAGTTAAAAATTAGTTTACAAATATATTTTTTTTCATTTTTATTAGAAATTATAAATTTTGCTAAATTTGTTCGGGTAGACCCGGATCCGGATCCGGGACCCGCCGGACCCGCCGGATCCGGATCCGGAACATAGAATAAAAGACCCGTCGGGTAAACGGGACGGGTCGGGTCCGGGTCCGGCATAGTAATTCGGGTCCGGGTCCGGAATAATGAATTCCGGCCTGGACCCGGCCCGTTGACAGCCCTACCTCTACCTTAAACCCTCAGTCCTTTCTTCTATATTTGCAGCCAAAGGGCTGCCCAAGCCTCTTTCTTGCAATTTGCAAAAACACGCAGCTTGCATGCCGCGACTCCTCTTTTTTTTAAAAAAAAAAATTAATTAAAACAAAATTGATAATAATAAAAATAAATAACAAAAATAATTTAATTAACATTGGATAAAAATAAATAAACTAGAAGCAGCAAAGTGCAATTTCCATTTTCCCCTTTTTTTTCATTTTCCATTTTTCATCGTTTTTCTTCTCTTTTTCTCTTTTTTCAAAGTAACCTAACAAAAATAAATAAAATGCTAAAAGATTGAATTTAAAAGAAATAAACATATTTTATGAACAATTTTCTTCTTTTTTTTTCAAATTTTATGTTAGAAACTTAAAAATAAAAACTAAAACTAAAAAACTAAAAAAGTGAATAAAACTTAACACGACAAATAAAAACTAAGAAATAAATAGTAAATTATGCTAAAAAATTTGGTGTCTACAAACTCACCATTTTTCCTCAACCGCAGGTGCTCTGCTCTCCACCATTGCTTCCACCTGCAACCCTTTCCCACCACCGTCTCCCCCCTGCCTTCCGTTTCTCTGGCCATTCCCTCCATCCTTCGCCTCTCTCGCCACTCGTCCACCCATCACCTTGTCAATCGCGAGACCTACTCCATCCAATTGTTGTCACTCCGTCTCCACACTTGCCACTCCTCCATTGTTGCTGTAATCACCTTTATTCCCCTTTCTTTGGAAAGGGAAAGCGAGAACCACACGGGGTTAAGGCATTGAATGCTGCATTTGTTTTGTCCCAGGTAGGTTTATTTTTCAATTTTCTAATTAGTGATGGTCGATGAATCTTATTTGAAACTGGTGAAGATTTGTTTTGGAGGTGATTCCCGTTGTCTTCTTTGCTACTGTCCCTGTATTGGTACATGTGAACTAAGCCATACGCTAGTTCTTACCGTGATTACTGTTGATGTGAAATGATACCGGGATATTTGTAGTTCTGCTGTGAACAACAGGGCAGTTCAGGATCTCCGGGGCTCAATCTCTGCAGGTCATATGCAACAAATTTATTTGACAAAATTTTCAAAATATATACGTTTATTCCCCTGCCTCCTCTGTATGATTAATCAATTGCTGGTGAAGTAGTTGTCAAATATTTTATTAGATACTGATGCGTATTCATCTCCATGTGTTTTTGAAATTAGCATCAAAAATGGGAAAAGGGTTTTTTTATTTTTCTATATTCTTTGCTTGTTGATCATTGCGGGTTGGAAAAATTGAGGAATTTACTTGTTAGGGAAACTTTTTGTATTTTTAGTATGAAAATGAATAATATTTGTATATTGCAGGAGTGGAAAAAGCAAACTAATAACAAAAAAGATCAAGAAAACTTGGTGGAATTGGACAGATTTTCAACTGAATGGAACTACTAAATTGTTAAACTAGCTTAGCTCCTATTATTTATGATGGTTGAGTGAGATATTCCCTAGACAATGCAAAGTATTTTTTTCATTTTGTATTTTGTTATTGCTGTTTCTGGGGGTTGTTGTACTCAAATCTTTTATAACTCCCTTCTCATATGGTTCAGTAAGCTGTTCATTTTCTATTCTTTTCTAAATTGCCTTTTCCTTTACTTATGTTTCAGGGGATACCTACTGATCAAGTTCTAAGGCAGTTGAAGTACATAGAGAAGGTATGGCATTTTATTTTTTTCATATCGCATCTTTATCTATCTAGTCAGAACTCAGAATTGTTGTTGGTTTATAAATGTCAGCAATCACCCGAATCTTCAATAAGGCGACTTCTCTCTTTCCCTTCTTCCTGGTCTTTCATTTTGTGAAATGTGCTTTATTTACTTCCAAGTCGTAATCTAGCTCTCTAAGACGACCTGAGGACACACATTGTTACCAAATACAGATATTCCAACTTCATAAGAGGTAAAGAAAAAGTGGAAAAAAAGGGTACCCCATTTGCACATTCGCATTGGTCAAGGCATCACCATGAACCTCCCACTTCTTAAACTCAGTAGAGGCTAACATAAATGAACTTGCATTCCGATGGCCTCCACCACCGAATTCCTGCATGTGATTCTATGATGTATTAACTCTTAACTCTAGCTATGCATTTTCATAACTGTAAGTATAATAGTTTTGGAAGAGCATTTAGATGTCCAGAGAGAGAGTTCAACATTCAGGGAGGTAATCGAATATAGATTGGATGCACATATATATATTTTGGTATTCTTTATCAACTGATCATACATACATGTTCATATAATTTTGAAATGGTGCAACAAATTTTTCAGTGTACTTCTGATTTTGTTTTGAGTAGACTATTGCTTGTGCAGTTTTCTAGGTGAGACTTGAATGATGCACTTATCGCCTTTTCTAAATTCAGCTGCTTTTGAATCTTATTCATTATTGGACCTGCTCAATCAACTACATAAATTTTTTATGTTGCCTAATTCAAAATAAATTTCGTCTGCATGCAATTCCGTTTGGATTGCATTTTTCAGGTGGTTTTTTTAATATATTCGGTTAAATTGGTGCTGTGAATCTTCTATAGTAAATTATGGGTGGTCATGGGATTGTTGGAAACTCACGAGTTTGTGGCATTGATGAATTTCAGAGGGGGGAAGGAATGATTACCAAAAGGTTAATTTCAACAAGAGCAAATTGAATATTGATTTGAGTTTTGGCTCTTTTAAGTGTAGAATTCTCCTTACTCATTAAAGAGACTAACATGCTCTCTACAAAATAATTGGTATCTTTGAGGCATAAATATCACTTCTGAATCTTGATGCCTTCTCTTACTGAAAGTTCATTCGACATTTAAGGCAAATCATTTTTTTCTAGTTTTGTTTGAAGACAGCATAAGCAGAGAATTGGAATGTCCAGCCATAGTCATAGAACTTAAAATACAAGAATTCTGTTTACCTTTGATGGACGTTTCCCTTTATTTACTCTTCAATGATATGAAATCAATGTCCAGCCCAACACGTTTTTAAGTTTAGAGATCGATTGCCTTTCATGACTAGGTGCATATTTGCCTTTCATTTTTAGTTCTATAATGCAGTAGCTATTAAATATGTTCTTAAGAACATGACATTGTGATGTTTTTCTGGTGCATATCTGCCTCAGATATGGCATCTGAAGCAACATCTCAGTCAAAAGGGAAAGGCAAAGGGTATTTCACTTGGACTCCTGAAATGGATCGTGTAATGGGCACCTGTTTTATTGACCAAATGAACCAAGGAAACAAATTGGATGGTAAATGTGCATGGAAGACAGCAGCCTACACCGCAGTAATGAATGCTTTATTCGATAAGCTCAATATATCTGTGACAAAGGCTAATATTATATCTCGTTTCAAGACATGGGAGAAACACTATGACATCCTATACCCACTGCTCCGGTCATGTAACTCTGGGTCTGCGATAATATGGGACTACTCTAGAGGTAGAATTGATGTTCGTGATGAGGATGTATGGAATGCTCGAGTAAGTGAGAATCCAAAAATTCTTCCTTATAGAAAAGAAATTGTGGTTGAAAATTGGGAGGATATATGTACACTGTTTTCACAAGATTGTGCAAATGGAGAGGGTGCCCAAACTGTTTTTGAGGCTAATGCTGAAACTGAAGTTGAAGAGTCTGCTAATGTAGAGGAATCATTTGAGACTGATTCACGATCTTTAGAAGATGAAGTTATGAATGCACTGCTAGCTTGACAACGGTCAAAATCAAAAGCTTCATCTTCAACAAATGATCGTGGCACAAAGAGAAAACTAACGAGCTCTCAAGTACTTTACAAGGTGTTGGGACGAATGGCAGATTCACTGGATAAGTACTTAAATTCAGAATGTTCAAAAGTTACAACTAAAATGGTGGAAGACGAGTTATCTAAAATTGAATTGGATAGATTTCAATTGTTGAAGGGTATTGATTTACTTATGAATGACAGGACAAAGTATGACACTTTTTCTGGTCTTCAAGATGACTTAAAAAAGGATTGGCTATTGATGCACATTGGTAATTGATTTTTTTTTTGGTAATCTCCAGTTGAAGTTGTTTTTGTAGAAGAAGTTGAGCTATTTTCTATTTGTTTTTGGGATGATAAGAATGGAACATTGGATCTTTTGTCTGATGAACTAGCATTTTTTATATTGAGATTAACATAGCTGCCTGGGTTGATGCCCTGACTTGTCCTTGAGCTGCATGAAGCTTTGCATTCTTTCTCAAAGTTAAGGAGCTTTTGTATAAGTGCTCTTCCTGTATTCTGTTGGTTTTTATCTCCCACAAGTCTGCACACTCACTAAAGAATGGATGGCGGATATTATTCTATTTAGCAAGTACTTGACTGTGTGTGAATTGGTCATTTGACAGTCTTAAGTTTTGTATTTTCCAACATCTCCTCCAAAGAAGCTGGTAAATATTAGTACAAAGGTTCGGTCATGTATTTGTCATATTGTGTTACAAAAACAAGAAGCCTCGGAACTTTGCCTTCATGATTGAGATCTATTCTACATTTTTTCATTTCGTGGTGCACAGTTCTTTATTCGGTAGAGTCATAAATTTTACCCTACTTGATTATCACCAAAAAAGTCGATTTGTATATTTTGTCTTCTTTTTCACTATTTTCTTGGGTCAGGTAATTTGTGAGTAATTCACTGTCTGATATTCTACCATGTTTTAAGAAATATGCTAGTGTCATTGGGGATTTACTTTTAAGGGCTTGAGGTCCAGTTTTGGTTGAATGCCAATATCTATACCATACGTTGAACAAAAGAAATTGACATAAAAGTGGGAAAAAATAAATTATTAAAGGCACAAATTGGTTTTTACTTTTAAATCTTTAATAAAAATTAGCTAAATGTAAAGAAAAAAATTATTATATAGAAAAAAAAGAAAAAAAAGAAAAATTTTATGTAAGCAAATGTTTCATGAAAACAATTCTAATTCCTAATGAATTCTTTTCTCATGCAAACAAAGGATTTGGAATTCCAAATAAATTCTGTATCAATTCTATGCATTTCCCAAATGAAAGAATTGGAATGACTTGGAATTCCAATTCATAGAATTTCAATTCTATAGAATTTCAATTCTAATTCAATTCTAATTCTATAGAACCAAACGCACCCTAAATGTATTTAACCATGGATGAACTAGTCAATTTATTACTATACACTTGTCTTACTAAGGATGCATTTCACTCAAACAATTGAAACTAGCTTTTGCCAATGAACCGAATATAGCGAACACTATAGTTTCCCTACTTTCATGGTAAAATCACAAGTGATGACTTAATCAATATCAAGAAATGGTAAGAACATCTACATAAGTGTACCATTACTTTCGTGTGTCTACTCCTTAGATTCCACCCATTCTATTTTCATTATTATCCACTACTTTCATAGATTAAGAATAACTATCATGGCTTGCAAATGATGACCAAGCATTCACAAGTATAAAGGTAAGAATAAGTGAACTAGCAAATACAAGATATAGCGACAATCAACAACATTTAACCATAATCAAAGCACAAATAATTTCATCTATCTCTAGAACAAGAAGATTTAGTCAGACATAATAGATGGAATAATCAAGCTCAAGTCTTTAATGAAACTAAACAAGATTCTAACAATAAAATGAGTATGGATGAAGAAAATGCTCATTCAAGTGAAGAAACAAAATCTCCAAGTTTCATTATCTTCATTGCCATCAAAATGTTGAATTACACCAAGAGTTCTTCAATGGTTCTTCATGAAATGCAGAACAAAACTAAGCCAAGAACTAGAGAGAAAATTTGTTCAACTTCTAAACTACTACACTACTTAGAGAGAGCAAGAGATTTCACTTTTATATTCCTTTTACTTTTTCTATTTACAAGACAAAAGAAGGTCTTGTCCATAATGTGAACACAAGACCAAAGTTTCTACCAAAAGTCAACAATTGTGACTATAATTGAATCAAAGAAAAGTTGAAGTGACAAAAGATGTTTCTTGTTGATACTTAAACTCTCCTTCTAACCATCATAATGTCTTGTAAACCCTTGAAGCATAGGGAATTCACAAGAAATCAAGTTGCACAATTTGTGCAAGTGGGTTAGAAAATATGGCTGGATTATTAGTCCTAGGACTAGTGATAAGAGTTTATTTTACGTATTTTTAGTGTGTTTTATTAGTTAATTTTGGTTTGATTATTTAGTTTTATAACTAAAATAACTAAGGTTTTGGTAAAAAAACTACATTTTATGTTAAAATGGCTAAACATTGCATTTTATGGATTTTTATGGTAAAAACTTCATATTTTGTAGGTTTAATGATTCAATCATCAAATGAAGTGCATTGAGAAGATATTTGGATGATTGAAAATGAATTAAAGTGGTGAAAATAAAATATGAAGTGTAAAAGGGAAAAAATGCAATTTGGATCAAGAAAAGTCAGGTTTGACAACTCTGACACATTTTTGTATTTTGACTATATCAAGAGCTACAATGATCGGATCAAGGTGATCTTGGTACCATTTTGAAGCTAAGAGATATATCTATATTTGGTATGAAGACATCAAAGTCCAATTCAGCCGTTTTCATAGTCCAAAAGTTGAAATACCGAAATTCAACTCAGCTGTCCAAAGTGGAAAATAGAGCTCTGACCAGTGTTTAGTATTTTGATCATATCTCCGTCTGCGGATCTCCAAATTAGATGATTCTTGAAGCATTGGAACGCTAATTCAAAGGGCTACAACTTTTGTGTTTTCCACAAAAGCCAGTTCGGCCTTTATCATGGATAAAAATTGCAGATAAAGTAAGGCCAAAGTGAATACGCGAGTACACAAAACGTGACTTGTAACCGCGTTTTGTGTAGGCGCGTTTTCTGGCCGCAATTCTGAAATTTGCTCAGTCAGTTCTCTTATGTTCAAACTACTTTCCAGCTACAATCTGCAAGAGAATTCAGTGCACATGCTTCAGAAGACAATATGGCAGACAATATGGCTTATTTTCAAGTCAAAAACAATGATTTTTGACTATCTTAACAAAATGAGATTTGAAGAATCATAACAGCAAATTTGGACTGGGAGAAGAGGAACTTTTCATGAGTTTATATGCAGAGACAGAGGATTCATTCATTCAGAGAAGATACGGGAGAAGCTAGAAGAGTGCAGAAATGTAGTTCTTCCATTTCCTTAGTGTAGAATAGTATAGGTAGAGTAGTTTATCCATCTTGTATTTGTAGTTAGATTTGGATGAAGATTGGAGGAGTAAAGATGAAGAGATTGATCTCATGTGACAAGGGTGATATCTATTCTACTACTTTCTCTCTTGTATTGGATTTCATGTTTAATTATAATACAAGTTGGTTTTGTGTTTTTATTATGTTTAGTTAAAGTTTATGCCTAGAGTTATGGTTGAACTTGCTATATTTTGTTTGTGAGGTTTACTTGGCTATTTGATGATATTATTTTGAGCACGTTATTTATCACTTTTGATTATATAATCATGATTAACTGGCCATTAATTATGATAATCATAAGGTGTTAAGTTTGCAATGAAAATTGGAATTTAACACTAGTTCAAAGAAGTGATAAGCCTAGGGAGTACACTCACGAAAGTAGAGGTGCACCTATGTGGCTTAAGTGACTTGTTTCATGTAATTTCATAGAAGAAATGAACTTGTAGTTAATTTCATAACCACGAGAGTAGGTATGGCTTAATTACAAGTATAGTTGATTCACTACGAAAGTTGGTTTCACATACATTAGGAAGTTACGCCATAACTAGTCAAGATAATAGAATTCACTTAACCGGTAATCTCATTTGCAAGAGTAGTAAGGAATTCCATATCTCTAGAAGCTTTCTAGTGTTATTTTCATAAATTTTATATTTGTGATAGTCTAAATAATAAAGGAGTTTGAAAACATCGGTAATTGCATTCTTCCCTGTGGGATCGACCCTTAATACCCTATACTCGCTCACGATTCGTATACTTGCGATAAATCGCGTGTGGGGTATTTAGGAATTTATAAATGTAAAACTTGATTGGGATGAGCTTAATATTATATGTATACCCTGCGCACGTCAAGTTTTTGGCGCCGTTGCCGGGGAATTGCGGATCGCCTTTCAAGTCAAAAATATTGGTTTTTGACTATGCTAACAAAGTGCAGATTTGGGAATCAAAGGTTAGAATTTGACTTGGAAAAATAGAGCCTTTGAGTAGTTTTTATGCTAAGACATTGAGAGAGGTCTGGGGGGCCATTCGTAGCTTAGCTTCTTACAGAAAAACATATTCTCTCTAGCTAGGTACTTGCAAAGGGACAATTGAGATTTCATCTTGTAATCATCTAAGTTCAAGACAAGGAGATTTTTGGAAGGCTTCACCATATCTTGGCTAAGACTTTCTTTACTCTTTTTGTATTTGTAAATTCATGATGATTTGCATTAATGAAGTTATGAGTGTTTCATCATTCATGAGTAGCTAATTTCCTTTATCTAGGGAGTAGATGAAGCTTATGGCCAAGTGATATGAAGTGATTGCGATTTATACTTGTTATATCTTGTATTAACTTATCTACTTGTGTATGCTTGATTACTTGTTGTTGTTTGATCACAAATAACAGGTTTATAGTTGTTTTTATTCATTAAGAAATGGTAAAAATAATGGAATGACACAAGTAGAACTTGAGTTGTATATTCATGAGAATAGAAAATACATTCAAGTGGATGAAATCTGCATTTCATGTGTAAATAAGAACAGATTTAGTATTTACCAAGAGATTAGGAAAAACTAATCTGTTTTAACCCATTATTATCATGAGAATGTGATTTTGGTATTTCTGGAAATGAATCCTTGGTTAAACAAGATTAGTAACAAGTGTTGAATTAATTCATTTTAGATCTTTTGAGTCATAAGTGGAATCTACATCCCTAGATCTTAATATTTAGTGAATTCTATTCCTTTTGTGAAATTGCAATTTTCTAGTTAAGAATTTTTGTAGTTGAATTTAATTCTAAATTTTCTGCTTAATTTTATTGTGAGTCTAAATAATAGAGTAAATTAGTATCTAATAATTGTTTTAAATTGTTCCTCGTGGGATCGACCCGATACACATCTCGTACTACAATTGTGACCTGTATACTTGCAGTCCAACGGGTGTAAATTCGGAATTAAACTTGCATTGATACAAATATCCCGTCAAGTTTTTGGCGCCGCTGCCGGGGAGCGGCAATATTAGAGTCTAATCAACTCTATTAATTTAGACAGATTTATTTTTATTAGTTGAGCTGATTATATTTAATCTTATATTGTAATCAGTTTTTGACAATTGAAATTGCATAATATCTCTTATTTCTGTTTGTAGTGTATGCACCGGGCGTCTCGAGAAGTTACACCTTTCGATCCAGAAATTGAGAGGACACTACGTAGACAAAGGAGGCATCCACTACAGCAAGAAGAACAAGAGATTTGGCAACCTATAGAGGAAATCTCAATAGAGCTACCATTTGAGGAAGAGATGGCCGAAAACGAAGCAAATAGGCGAGTTCTACGAGATTTTGCTCTACCGGAAACACAAGAATCTCAAACAAGTATAGTAAGGCCTACGGTAAATGCTAACAATTTTGAGATTAAACCATCACTTATTCAAATGGTTCAACAATCTCAATTTGGAGGTAATGCAGTAGAAGATCCTAATACACACTTAGCTACATTCTTGGAAATATGTGATACAATTAAAATGAATGGAGTTAGTGATGATGCTATAAGGTTACGGTTGTTCCCATTTTCATTGAGAGATAAGGCCAAACTTTGGCTACACTCTCATGCTCCTAATACTTTCACTGGATGGGATGAGTTATCAAGAGCATTCTTAAATAAGTATTTTTCACCAGGTAAGACTGCTAAGCTTAGAATGGATATCACTAGTTTTAGCCAATTGGAAGGTGAATCATTATATGAAGCATGGGAAAGGTTTAGAGATTTGCTTCGGAAATGTCCACATCATGGACTGCCGGAGTGGTTAATCATACAAACCTTCTATAATGGTTTAGTTTTTTCTACTAAAACTATAATCGATGCAGCTGCAGGTGGAGCTTTAATGGGTAAATCACCCCAAGAAGCTCATAATTTGATAGAAGAAATGGCAGCAAATAACTACCAATGGGTCAATGAGAGAGGTAATACAAGACGTCACGCAGGTATGATAGAAATGGACACTCTCAATATGCTGAGTGCTCAAATGAATAATGTGATGAAATTGCTAAATAGACAAGGTGGAGTTAGTCCAAGTTCATCTAATGCACATGCAGCATGTTGTTCTATATGTGGAGGTGAACATGATACTAATGAATGTGTTGATTCTGAGCAGGTACAATTCGTCAATAATTACAATCGTAATGCTCAAAATAACCCCTACTCGAATACTTACAATCTGGGGTGGAGAAATCATCCAAACTTTGGATGGAAGGATCAAGGGAATCAACCAAGGCCAGCCAATCCACCGGGATTTCAATCAAGGCAACAACAAGCTGAAACTAAACCTGGTTGGGAAATGGCAGTGGAAAAACTCGCAAAAGTTACTTCAGACAGATTTGAGCGAGTAGAAGGAAGATTGGACCAACTCACTACAATGTACAGGAATGTAGAGGTCCAAATTGGTCAAATTGCTAGTTCTTTGAATAATCGTAATCAAGGAGAATTACCTAGCAAAACGGAGGTAAATCCTAAGGAGCATGTCAAAGCCATTACTCTTCGTAGTGGTAAGCAATTAGAAGATCCTCCAATGATGGAAGTTGAGAAAGATGAGAATGAAAAACAAGAAGAAAAGCAGAGGAACCAAGAGGCGATAGTGGAAGAAAATAGCCGGGAGAAATCAAGAGAAAATCAACCATCATCTTCCGCTACCATTCCAATACCTCCTGCGGTTCCATTTCCACAAAGATTAAAGCAAAATAAGTTTGATAAAGATTTTGAAAAATTTGTTAAACTTTTCAAACAATTGCACATTAACATTCCTTTTGCTGATGCTATTTTGCAGATTCCGTCTTATGCGAAATTTCTCAAGGAAATCATGACTAGAAAAAGAAAGTTGGAAGACTGCGAAACAATAGCATTAACGAAGGAATATAGTGCAATTATTCAAAACAAGCTACCACCGAAGTTGAAGGATCCGGGGAGTTTTTCTATACCTTGCACCATAGGTAACGTTGATTTTTCTAAGGCATTGTGTGACCTTGGTGCTAGTGTATCATTAATACTTTTAACGGTGGCGAGACAATTGGGTTTGCATGAGCTTAAACGCACTAATATTACTTTGCAACTAGCAGATCGGTCTATTAGATATCCATTGGGAGTGTTGGAGAATGTATTGATAAAAGTTCAAAAATTTATCATTCCAGTGAATTTTGTGGTATTAGATATGGAAGAAGATGTATCTATGCCAATTATTCTTGGTAGACCATTTTTAGCTACTGCAGGTACTATTATTGATGTTAAAAATGGCAAGTTGAAGTTTCAAGTAGGTGAAGAAGAGGTAGAGTTTAATTTGCATGAAATGGGAAAATACCCTTCTTTTACCGATCATGCTTATTCTATTGGCACAATTGATAAACTAACCCAAGAGATGAGTCAAGTCAACTTGGACTTAGATCCTCTTGAGTATTGTTTAATGAATTTAGGTAAGCAAGAAGATGTTTGTGAAGAAATTGAAGAATTGGCCAAGTACTTGGATTTTCAAGCACCTTATAAAAGGGGAAATTTGTATGAAAGTCTTGGCCAAAGAAAAGGGTTTTCACAACCTTCAGAAATTGAACCTCCAAAGTTAGAGCTCAAGCCACTTCCGACTCATCTAAGGTATGAATTTCTTGGAAAAAATAAAACTTTACCTGTAATTGTTAGTGCTGACCTTGATGATGAGCAGTGTGCAAAATTGTTAAGAGTTCTAAGAAGGCGTAAGAAGGCAATTGGATGGACAATTTCAGACATTAAAGGTATAAGTCCTTCTATATGCATTCATCGCATTCTATTGGAGGACGGTTGCAAACCAGTGGTGGAAACACAAAGAAGACTCAATCCAAACATGAAAGAGGTGGTAAGAAATGAAATTCTTAAATGGCTTGACGCAGGTATAGTTTTTCCTATCTCCGATAGTGTTTGGATTAGTCCAATTCATGTGGTACCAAAGAAAGGTGGAATGACTACAATCGTGGGTAAAAATGATGAATTAATTCCATCTAGACTTGTGGTAGGGTGGAGAGTGTGTATTGATTATCGTAAGTTAAATACGGTAACAAGAAAAGATCACTTTCCCCTACCATTTCTTGATCAATTATTGGAGCGAATAGCTGGATATGAATTTTACTGTTTTCTTGATGGTTTTTCAGGATATAATCAAATAGCTATAGCTCCAGAGGATCAAGAGAAGACTACATTTACATGTCCTTATGGCACTTTTGCCTTTAGAAGAATGCCATTTGGTTTATGCAATGCTCCTGCAACTTTTCAACGATGCATGATGGCTATTTTTTCTGATTATATTGAGAAAATTATGGAGATATTTATGGATGATTTTTCTGTGTATGGTTCATCTTTTGACCATTGTCTTCATAATTTGGAATTGATTTTGCAGAGATGCGAGGAAACAAATCTTGTGCTGAATTGGGAGAAATGCCATTTTATGGTAAAAGAAGGAATTGTCTTAGGACACAAGATTTCCTCCAAGGGAATTGAGGTGGATCAAGCCAAAATAGAAGTTATCGAAAAATTGCCACCCCCAAGCAATGTCAAGGGGATAAGGAGTTTTTTAGGACATGCTGGCTTTTATAGACGTTTTATTAAAGATTTTTCTAAAATAGTAAAGCCATTATGTGACTTATTATGTAAAGATACCCCTTTTCAATTTGATGACAATTGTTTGGTTGCATTTGAAAGGTTGAAGAAGGAATTGATTACGGCCCCAATTATAACTTCGCCCGATTGGTCACTACCATTTGAATTGATGTGTGATGCAAGTGATTATGCGGTTGGAGCAGTTTTGGGACAAAAGAAGGAAGGACGGTTGCACGTCATTTACTATGCTAGCAAGTTGCTAAATGAGGCACAACTCAATTATGCAACTACAGAAAAAGAGCTATTGGCAGTGATATTTGCTTTGGATAAATTTAGATCTTATTTAGTAGGATCTAAAGTTATTATATATACGGACCATGCAGCTCTTAAATATTTGTTACATAAAAAAGATGCAAAACCAAGACTAATTCGGTGGATTCTTTTATTGCAGGAATTTGATGTGGAGATAAAAGACAAAAAGGGAACGGAGAATCTAGTAGCGGATCATCTATCACGCCTAGAATATATTCCAATCAAGGATCAAGTTCCTATTCAAGAGAATTTCCCGGATGAGTTTGTCCTAGCAATTATCAATTCTCCATGGTATGCTGATATTGCTAATTTTTTGGTAAGTGGAGAGATTCCAAGGGGAATTAATTACCATCAAAAGAAGAAATTCTTACATGATGTCAAAAGTTACTTTTGGGAGGAACCATTGCTGTATAAGCATTGTGCCGATGGTATGGTACGTAGATGTATTCCCGAAAATGAGGTACATAATATTTTATATCATTGTCATAACCTTGAAACAGGTGGTCATTTTAGCACTTCAAAAACTGTGGCAAAGGTATGGCAATCAGGGTTTTATTGGCCAACTATGTACCGAGATGTTCGGGAATATGTTAAAAGTTGTGATGCATGCCAAAGAACTGGAAATATATCTCGAAAGAATGAAATGCCCCTAACTACCTTCTTAGAAGTTGAATTATTTGATATATGGGGTATAGACTTTATGGGACCATTTCCTAGTTCTTTTAATAATAAGTACATCTTAGTAGCAGTGGATTATGTTTCTAAATGGGTAGAAGCAATCGCTTCACCTACTAATGACTCTAAGATTGTACTTAGATTCCTTAAAAAGAATATTTTCAGTAGATTTGGTATACCTAAGGCCATAATAAGTGATGAAGGAAAACATTTTTGTAACAAACAACTGGATTCCTTATTGTTTAAATATGGCTGTAGGCACAAGACATCACTCCCGTACCATCCTCAAGCCAATGGACAAGCGGAGCTAGCTAATCGTGAGATAAAGCTCATTTTGGAGAAAACTGTGAATAAATCACGCAAGGATTGGGCTACAAAGCTAGATGGCACACTATGGGCTTACCGAACGGCATTTAAGACTCCTTTAGGGATGTCGCCGTATCGTTTAGTCTATGGAAAATCTTGTCACTTACCTGTAGAGATTGAACATAAAGCTTATTGGGCTATTAAAGCAATTAATATGGATTTTAATCTTGCAGGTGGAAGGAGATTACTTGAGCTGAGTGAATTGGAGGAACACCGGTTACATGCATACGAAAATGCCAAAATTTATAAAGAAAAGATCAAATATTGGCATGACAAGCACATTATTCCTAAACAATTTCAGGTAGGGCAAAAAGTGCTTTTATTCAATTCACGCCTGAGGTTATTTCCAGGAAAATTGAAATCAAGGTGGTCTGGACCATTTGAAGTCACTCAAGTATTTCCCTATGGAGCGGTTGAAGTGGCAAATTCAAGAAATGAAAGGTTTAAGGTCAATGGACAACGATTAAAACCCTACTTGGCAGGTGAAATCGTACCCAAGGGGCTTATATGTCTTTTGGGTGAACCCTCTTCAATTTAAGAACCCTAATATGTGAGTCGAGCAAACGACTATAAACAAAAGCGCTAATTGGGAGGCAACCCAATGTTTATGTTATTTGTGTTAATTTTTTTGTGATTTTTAGACTTAAATAAGTGTTTTAGTTAATTTGTTGTTTTTGTGTTATAGGGTTGGCAAATGGAAGCAAGAATGACCATTTGAGGTGAAAAGGGCAAACTTTGATCAAGCAACTCAACCCCTCGATTTGTGTTAAAGGTGTTTTTGATTCATTATAAAGGGGTAAAATGCATGTTGTTATCATTTTACATGTGCGCACATTGATAAGATTTGGAAACAAATGATCCATGATGCATTTTGAGTGATTGGGGTACCAATGGTAATTTTTCAAAGTTCATTTTCTGCAAAAAAAATTGCAGAAGAAAACGCACCAAGCATGAAAACGCGCTTATGAATCGCGTTTTCATCAAAGCGCGTTTCAAATTCTGCAACGAGACTGAAGAAAACGCGCTTAAAAAACGCGACACCAAGTCGCGTTTATCAGCTAAATCGCGTTTTCAAGCCTGGATCATAATCCAAAAACGCGACTTCAAATACGCGACTAAAAGTCGCGTTTTATAACACAGCCGCGTTTTGTATCCTGCAAGATTTGTACATAAAACGCGACTTTAGAAACGCGAGTTGAAGGCGCGTTTCTAGTCGCGTTTTCTGTGTCCCTATATAGGCTTCAGAAACGCGATTTCAGCTTCATTTCTGCCTCTGTTCTTAATTTTCCAGGCGCGTTTTTCTTTTTCTCTTCTACCCAACTCACAAATCTTCCATTTTGTTGCATAATCTTGCTAGAAAACATCCACCCAACACCTTTTGAGCTTCATACAACCTTTGTAACTGATTAAAATCAAGAAAAACACCTCAAATTCAGTTTTTGAAGGATTGAAGGTTAGGGTTCTTCAACTCTAATTTTTTCAATTGGAGGTTGTTTCATAGGACTTTTTGCATTTTTAGCATCACCAAACATCCTTCTACGTGATTGAGGTAAGTTTCTTCATCGAATCTTTTGATTTTTGAAAGTCATATTTTTTATCCTGAGCTATCTGACATCTTTTAATGTCGACAATTTGATGATGTATTTGACTGTTTTTGAATTTATTCATGCTTATTGAGATTGTTTAAGTATGTTTATGAGTTTAAATGTAGCAATTTGTTGGTCATTATTGCTTTATAAATTCATAATTGCTATATTTGAAGGAAATCGGAAAATGAAGTTAGGGTGTTTTTGAGCCATTGGTGATGTTTAATTATGGTTAAGAATGGCTACTTGGTGATGTTTGAGCATGTGCATTGTGTATAGTGAATAATTTGGTTGATTTGGTGAGTTAATTGGTTTAATTTTTGCTTAAACATGATTATAGCTATAAGTATATTTTTATTGTTAAGTTTAAATAGTTATAATCATAATTGTTGTTAATTTCACTGATTGGGTTATAATTATTCAATATCTTGTTTCAATTGGTGATTTTGAGAAATTTTTGGCATAAATTATGGCTTCTTCTTGATCCGGTCTTTTACATTAGTTATTGACGAATTGTCACTTGTAAGGACACATTAGAGATTATTTGGATCATTTTAGGATATTCATTGCCAAATTGTGCATTGTGTCTAAATACATGTGGTTAATTGCAAAATTTTCTTTTAGGTACTATGCCAAGGGGAAGAAGAGCGGTACTTTCATCCTCTAGTAGTGAGGAGAGGGAGGTTAATGAGGAGATGGAGGTGACTGAGGAGGAGAATTCACCTTCTCCTCCACCAGTTAACCGACAGCCTGGTGAGGGCACCTCCCGTGGAGCGGGTAGAGCGGTATTTGACGGTGCTAGGTTCAATAGTCGCAGGAATCAAGAATGGCATGAGGAGCATGCTAACTTGGAGTTCCTATTTGAGATGCATGTCAACCCAACAGTTGAGATGATGTATAACATCTCAGAAGCTTTTGCTCAGTTGGGATGGGTGCCGATTCTCACCCTACCAAACCATTACTACCCCGACTTGGTGCGCGAGTTTTACGCTAACATTGAGAGTAAGGAGCGTCATAGTGGAGAAATGGTTGAGTCCTGGGTACGTGGAAGAAGAATCAACTTGTCATGTCAAGATTTGGCTGCTATTTTGGGGTGTATGGATGATGGACGTCCAGTAGATCTGAAGAAGGAGTTTGTTCCCCCGAATAGGAGGTGGGATCCATCATTGGCCATGGCCAGATTTGGTCTCGAGTACCAACCTTTTCGCTCTACAAGGAAGGAGACCATATTGGCGAATGTGTTCGAACCTCGTCATCATCTTATCATTTATATGATGGCTCACAATGTTATTCCTAAGAAGACGGGGCACACGGAGGTTCGCAAGAGCGATATCTACTTCTTGGATTACATGTTCCATAACCGGACGTCTCCATATGCTCGTATTTCGCTGCCTAACATCATCATTAGCCACATTCGGTCTACGGCGAGGCGTAAGACAACTTCTTTCAAATTATCATTTCCTCGTCTACTGACTTTAATCTTCACCCGTTTTGACGTTCGATTGGAAGGTATGAGGCGGGAGAATGTTCCTCCACGTGCTGAGATGACTATCACTACTCTTCGCCGCTTTGGTATTGGCACGGGGAACGTTCCACGTCCTGTTCAGGAGCGGCAACAGAAGGCTAGACATGGTCGCGATGAAGCTGGAACATCTACTTCAGCACCACCTCCTCCTCCGTCACAAACCAATTGGCAGCGGCTTTTCGGTCGCTTGGACGACATCGACCATCATTTAGCCCGACTGGATACTCGCCTAGACCACATTGAACATCATCTAGGCGTACATCCACCTCCCGTCAATGATGATGAAGATGACGATGAAGAGGATGATTGAGGCTGCCCTTTGGCTGGCTTTTCTTTTGTTTGCTTGTTTGCGTGTTATTTTTATCTTTTGTTTGAAAAATGTTAACTTACATTCCTTATTTTGAATATTGGAACTTGTGGCAGTAACTAGTAGATCGTTGACTGTAGATGGTTGAGCGGTCGATGGCTCATCATTCAAGGTTTCACTGGACCGCAGCCATATCACTTGGGGAGTCACTTGTTCCTTTCTTTTGTTTCTTTTCTTTTCTTTCCCTACACATTGAGGACAATGTGTAATTTAAGTGTGGGGGAGAAATATGTGTGGTACTTGTGGATTTAGTTGTGTTTGATATAATTCTTGTGCTTAAAATTGTGTTTCTTGTGGTTGCTGGCAGGGAGTTTAGTCCACTTTTAAGGGGAGACTCTGTCAAAATTTTTCCAAAACCTTATACATATATATATGTTATTAACCATAATAAAATAAATAAAATTTTGTCACTTATCCTTTTAAAATAAGTATATGTGGTTTTGAAATTTCTTTTCTCATGGAATTTGGAAATGATTTTTATGTGATTATAATTTTTACATCTATAGGAAAGTATATCTAGTAAAGTGGAGAAAATTATACCTACATTTTGCATATTTGATGAAAATGCTTCTTTTTATCTGATTTTATAAGATAAGAAATTAATATGGTCAATAAGTGTCATACTTTTCTCATGATTATTCTTAGAGGAAATTTTATTATATATATATAAAAAAAAAAGGGTTTATTCTACTCCAATGGTTTTTGTACTTAGTAACCGGGAGTCTTCATTTACAAATGTCGATTTTCGCGTAAAACGGTACTTAAATTAAGAGTATGAAAAGTAACTTGAGTATGTGAAATGTTGAGTAACCGGGGATTTTCATCTAAAAATGTTGATTTTCGCGTCAAAAGACATTTTTCACAACTTAAGTAATATTTAACCTTAAAATATATACAAAAAAAAAAAGAGATGAGTAAGTAAAATAAATCCCTCTTTAAAAGAAAAATAAGAAGTTGATCATGAGATTAGTTAGCATCTTTATTGACTATAGGAGTTGCTTGCTTGCGAAATTGGATAAAAATAAGAAATTGAGTTGAATTGATAAAAATTATGGTATATTTAGCTCCTCTTTGCTTGATATGTTGAGTACTTGAGATTAATTAAAAGATCACATAAGGGTTATTTACCTTGATTTAAGGAAACGGAGTTGAAATACTACATATGTTTATTTTCAAATTTTTGGATCATTGATGGTTGGAATTTTATATTGCTTGAGGACAAGCAATGATTCAAGTGTGGGGGTATTTGATAAGAGTTTATTTTACGTATTTTAGTGTGTTTTATTAGTTAATTTTGGTTTGATTATTTAGTTTTAGAACTAAAATAACTAAGGTTTTGGTAAAAAAACTACATTTTATGTTAAAATGGCTAAACATTGCATTTTATGGATTTTTATGGTAAAAACTTCATATTTTGTAGGTTTAATGATTCAATCATCAAATGAAATGCATTGAGAAGATATTTGGATGATTGAAAATGAATTAAAGTGGTGAAAATAAAATATGAAGTGTAAAAGGAAAAAAATGCAATTTGGATCAAGAAAAGTCAGGTTTGACAACTCTGACACATTTTCGTATTTTAACTATATCAAGAGCTACAATGATCGGATCAAGGTGATCTTGGTACCATTTTGAAGCTAAGAGATATATCTACATTTGGTATGAAGATATCAAAGTCCAATTCAGCCGTTTTCATAGTCCAAAAGTTGAAATACCGAAATTCAACTCAGCTGTCCAAAGTGGAAAACAGAGCTCTGACCAGTGTTTAGTATTTTGATCATATCTCCGTCTGCGGATCTCCAAATTAGATGATTCTTGAAGCATTGGAACGCTAATTCAAAGGGCTACAACTTTTGTGTTTTCCACAAAAGCCAGTTCGGCCTTTATCATGGATAAAAATCGCAGATAAAGTAAGGCCAAAGTGAATACGCGAGTACACAAAATGTGACTTGTAACCGCGTTTTGTGTAGGCGCGTTTTCTGGCCGCAATTCTGCAATTTGCTCAGTCAATTCTCTTATGTTCAAACTACTTTCCAGCTACAATCTGCAAGAGAATTCGGTGCACATGCTTCAGAAGACAAAATGGCAGACAATATGGCTTATTTTCAAGTAAAAAATAATGGTTTTTGACTATCTTAACAAAAGGAGATTTGAAGAATCATAGCAGCAAATTTGGACTGGGAGAGAGGAGATTTTCATCAGCTTATATGCAGAGACGTTTGGAAAGAAAAGGAGAGAAACATACGGGAGAGAGCTTGAAGTGCAGAAATGTAGTTCTTCCATTTCCTTTGTGTAGGATAGTTTAGCTAGTGTAGTTCATCCATTCTTGTATATTGCTAGACTAGGATTAAGATGGAGATGAAGAAGGCAAGGTGATTAGCTCAAGTGACATGGGTTACATTCCTTTCCAACTCTTTATCTTTTGTACTTGATTCCAAATTTAGTTAATATGCAAGTTCTGAAATTTATTTTTATTATGTTTAGTTAAAGTTTATGCCTAGAGTTATGGTTGAACTTGTTATATTTTGTTTGTGAGGTTTACTTGGCTATTTGATGATATTATTTTGAGCAAGTTATTTATTACTTTTGGTTATCTAATCATGATTAATTGGCCATTAATTGTGATAATCTTAAGGTGTTAAGTTTGCAATGAAAATTGGAATTTAACACTAGTTCAAAGAAGTGATAAGCCTAGGGAGTACACTCACGAAAGTAGAGGTGCACCAATGTGGCTTAAGTGACTTGTTTCATGTAATTTCATAAAAGAAATGAACTTGTAGTTAATTTCATAACCACGAGAGTAGGTACGACTTAATTACAAGTATAGTTGATTCACTACGAAAGTAGGTTTCACATATATTAGGAAATTACGCCATAACTAATCAAGATAATCGCATTCATTTAACCGGTAATCTCATTTGCAAGAGTAGTAAGGAAATCCATATCTCTAGGAGCTTTCTAGTGTTATTTTCATAAATTTTATATTTGTGGTAGTCTAAATAATAAAGGAGTTTGAAAACATCGGTAATTGCATTCTTCCCTGTGGGATCGACCCTTAATACCCTATACTCGCTCACGATTCGTATACTTGCGATAAATCGCGTGTGGGGTATTTAGGAATTTATAAATGTAAAACTTGATTGGGATGTGTCGCGCCCCATTTTTTGATAAAATAAATAAATGGTTTGGAAAAATGTATTTTTTTGTGATTGGAAAATGAATCGTGATTTAAAAGAAAAATGGGTCTAAATGGGGGTTTGAAAATGCGACGATTTGACCCAAAAAATAGTTCAAAAAGGGTTTTTTATATGAAAAATGGAGTCGCCACTTGGTATAGAGTTAGGGTGTACCAAGTCACCCAAAAAGTGAATTTTTTAAAGCTTTTGTAACAAAACAAACCCAAACTGCTGCATTTTTGGTTTCCAAGCTTGCGACAATTTCTAGCAACAATTACATCCATTTCATCATACAAACTATCTCATCAAGCCAGAGATTATTGACCCAACTCAAAACATGACTTTTTGTTTGCAAGATTAAGATAGCCAATCTGGTTTTGATCAACAAATGAAAGAATGAGAAGAAGCTGCAGCAAGATTTAATTCCAAAAGATAACTCTAAAGCCACACAAGACTGCTGCATTTTACTTTCCCAAAAACCAGAATCCGACTCCAAACGTACACTTTAGCCTAACATTCAACTTCGAACTGAACAAACAAACCATGACCTTGACAATCAAACAAACAAGGAAAACATAGCAGAAATTAGTGCGAAAAATCTGAACGAACATTAGCGTGACAGTGACATAGCAAACTGGAACTCATTTTACACACTTCAAACTCTAAGTACACAAACTTAACATCAAACTTTCCCCCATTTCCTGGACAAATGAACATGAAGTCAATGCAGCAAAGGAACGAGAAGAGACAGCTCACGGCTAGATAAAAAAAAATGCAACAAGGAAACAACAGATGCAACTCACGGCTAAACGGAAAATGCAACTACATGATATGAACATCCACCTTTAACTCAACGTTTTCAAGAAAAACATGCAAAGGTTCAACCCATTCAGCAAAAACAGAATCTTTTAACATATTTCCACCCATTTTATCATCAAATGTGTAGATTCGAAAATCAAACTACCAAGTAGACAACCGAAAGCAACCATTTACTTCACTTAACGTTGAAATCCACGGACAAAAATGGAGAAGTAATAATCCAGGAACCACAAAACAGACCTGTGGGCAGTTTTTAAAACATTTCTGGATTGACTTATTCAAACAACACAAGAAGCAACCATTGAACATCAAACAAAAGATTCAAATCTCCATCCTCTAAATTCAGGCCAAAACCAGATGTCAAATGCCAGCCGAAAGGGCAAAAATCAATGGGAAATCTAACGTAACTTCATTCAAAAATCACAGAAACTTAGTCAAGAAACAATGAAGGATCTTGCTTAACCCACACCCATGAATTATAACCCTTCCTCCTTCCCTTGGACCCAATCAAATTCACAAAGCAGAGACAGGAAATTCCTATGCGTAGACTCCAAATGAGGTTTGCAGTGTATTGAACCGAACTAGATGCATCATAGCCAGCAAAACATTGAACTAAAAAACAACATAGAAAGCAGATTAAAAGATACCAAAGAATGAACCTTGGTTGAAAAATGAAGATCAGAAAGATGGTCAGAGGCTGCGTCCGAATTCAGTTTCCTTTTTTGCGTCTCGCCACCAACAGTCCCCTTTTTGAATCTCTCCTTTCAACCGTATCCTCCGCCTCTGTTCCAGCTCTCTCTTTCACTTCCTCAGCCGTCCAAAACCTCAGCTTTCTGTTCCTCACAGCCCACCTCTCTCAAAACTCTAGCTTTCTTCCTCACCAGTCGTCCACTCCTTTCCCTGCTTTTCCTTTCTTTTTCCGTCTCTCTATCTCCCTAGCTCACAGCCTTGATTTTCTTAGCCTTGTCTGGTTTTCCTTTTCTTAGTTTCTGCCCGTCACTTCCCTCTGCTGTTTTTTTCTTTTTCCCTCCCGTCACTCTTTCTCCCTCTATCTCCCTCTTGCGGCTGCTTGTTTTTTTTCTTTATATGGGAGCCCAACCAACCCTAAAAACCCAGCAATCTCTGCTGTATTTTGCAGCCAAGGGCCTGCACGAAACTTTCCTTGCAAGCTGCTACAAATGCAGCTTGCCGCGGCTATCCTTCCCTTTTTTTTTTTTTTTTTTTAAACAACTTGATAATTACAAAATGATAAAATAAAAAAAATAAAAATAAATTGACAAAAACCAGGTAATAATAATAATAATGAAAATAATTTAAAAACTAAACAACTAGAAACAACAAAAATGGCCATTTTTCCATCTTTTTTCTACATTTTTCTTTTTCATAGTTTTTTTTCATTCTTCACCTTTTCTTTTTTTCTAAATGAATCAAACAACAATAAAAGATAAATTAAATAGAAATGACTAAAATAAAGCTAAATAAAACAAAATTGCTATTTTTCTTTTCTTTTCCCTTTTTTTATGATTTTTCTTTTTTCCTCTTTTTTCATGATTTTTCCTTTTTCTCTTTTTTTCATTTCAAGAAATTCTATGCTAAAAACTTACAAATAAAAATAAAACTATAAACTAAAAACTAAAAATCGAATAAAACTAACACGACAAATAAAAAACTAAAAATAAACAGTAAATGAAATTACACCAAAAATTTGGTGTCTACAGGATGAGCTTAATATTATATGTATACCCTGCGCCCGTCAAGTTTTTGGCGCCGCTGCCGGGGAAGATTTGGCAATATCGGTGTGAAGAGCAACTTTATTAATTTAGACAATTTTTCTTATTTTTTGTTGTTTTTGCTGTATCTTATGTGTTTTATGTCATTTTTTTTTGAATCAACTTTTATTTTATTTTATTTTATTTTTTATTTTTTTGTTTTAGTCTTGGAATCTATCCTTCTTAACTAATCTTACTTTTGAGATTGTTTAAAAGTAATTTCAGATAATGAGGAGGGTAGGTGAATTGGGAGGACAAAGCTTGAGAAGTGGAAGATTGGCAATGGATGGTTACCAAGTGCAAAAATCCTTCAACAGAGGTAACCAAGAATTTACTGAATGTATGTCTTTTGAAGATGGTTTAAGATGCTTAAAGGCTAAATTTGATGTTATAATGTTAAAAGTGCAAATGGACACCATGATGCATAAGATTGAGGAAAAGAGGAATGTTAATGCTTTTAATTCTAATCAAATGATTTGTGACTTGTGTGGAGGTTATCATGCTATTCATACATGTAGACAAGCACAAAATGTGGATTATTATGATGAATTAGAGCATTACAATCCTTGTTTTGATCAATATGGTGCTAATTGGGATAATTCTTCTGCTTATGGTTGGAATAATCAATGTACTTATAGTGATTCTGCATGTTTTTATGATTATCCACCCAAATGTGTCCAATATGAAGCAAAACCATCTTAGGAATTGGTAATAGAAAAACTAGCTAATGCATCTCTACCTTGGGAATTAGAAAGTGAACCATTAGCTAATGATTCTAATGCATCTTGGGAGTTAGCTGTAGAAAATTCTTCTAATCAATTTGATTTAGCCATAGAAAAGCTAGCTAATGCGACTTCCGATCGTTTTGCTAGGATTGAGAAAAGGTTAGATGAATTAACTTCTCACTTTGGTAGAATACAAGCCCAATTACATGCATTGTGTGAAGTTATTTCTTCTAATAATATACAAAATGATCCTAGCATGAATGGTGGGAATGTTGTATGTGAAAATGGATTGCATTTTGATGAAAATGATGAATCTCAATTGTGTTTCAGTGAGCAAATGTCCATTTCACATGATAATATCTTTGGAACTAATTTTGAACCTCCAGAGGTGAGCTTTAATGATTCATTTTTCACCCCTCTTGAGAAGTGTATTGAAAGTATAGGTTTGAAAGATATTATTGCCCAAGAAACCCATATGACATCTCCTTTGGAGAATTCTCAAGTGGTGCATATTCAAGGTAATATCTATGACTCACTTGAGATAGGTATGTTTCTTCCACCTCTCATATCATTTGAACATGTGGCTTTTGCTATTAAGTCACCTTGTAATGATCCACCACGACCTAAAATGGTGGATTATTCTTTAACCAAACCTCCTTGAAAAATGAGGTTAAATAGTCGAGCCAACGACTATAAATAAAAGCGCTTATTGGGAGGCAACCCAATGTTTTGGCTATTTATGTTATTTTTGTGTGATTTTATGCTTAAAGTATGTATTTGAGTTATTTTGTTATTTTTCATTTGTAGGTATTGGAAATGAAAGCAAAAGTGACCAAATGAGGTGAAAAAGACGAAATTTGATCAAGGAACTTAACCCCTCGATTTGAGTAATTGTTGTTTTTGATTTGTTAGAAGGGGTTAAAATGCATATTTTGATCATTTTACATGTGCATGTATTGAGTATTTTAGCAAAGGAATGATCTATGATGCATTTTGAGCAATTAGGGTACCTTTTGTAATTTTGCAAAAGTTGAATTTCTGCTAAAATTTGCAGCAGAAAACGTGTTTTTCAAGAAAACGTACCACAAAGTCGCGTATTCAGCGAATCGCGTTTTCAATTCTGCACCTGCAGAACAGAAAACGCGCCATTAAAACGCGACTTTAAGTCGCGTTTTGAAGGAAGTCGCGTTTTGTTGCCTGGATCAAAGATGAAAACGCGCCAGTGAAAACGCGACTTGAAGTCGCGTTTTCTCACAGAACCGCGTTTTCAGTACTGTAACTTTTGGGAAGAAACGCGCCTTCAAAACCGTGAGTTAAAGGCGCGTTTCTACTCACGTTTTCTGAGCATTTTTTTTAAAAGAAAAAAATGCAGGTTCCTTGGTTCTCTTTTTCTTCTTTTCATCAGATATTTTCTTGTACCTTGAGTTGCTTATTGTGTATTTTCTATAGGTACATCACCACCACAAGGGCTTAGGAATTGCGGATCGCCGTTATATGTTTATTAAGCCTTTGTTATCACTTTTGTTTCTCATTTTCCATTTTTAGGTTTATATCACTAATGGTTACCAAATGGAACTCATGAAGCGATGAAGACAAGCGAACAACGTACCTTGAAGCTTCATATTCAATCACATCATAGGGGAGTATTACTTTCTTTATCTTGATTTTCCTTTTTTTAACACATTGAGGACAATGTGTATGTTAAGTGTGGGGGGAGAATTGAGATTATATATATTGTATGTGATTGACTTATTAGTTGCAAATATTGGACTTGTGTTAAAATTCAAAATTTTTCCAAAATCTTGTCCAAAATTGCAAACTTGCCTCAACAATTTTTAAATTTTTTTTATTTTATCCAAGAGGTAACAAGTTCCATACCATTAGTAGTTCAAATTCCTTCTACATTTGAGATAAATATATATGATTTGGAAACTTCTTTTCTCATTTAACTTGGAAATGACTATTATGTGATTATAATTTTTGCATTTGTAGGAAAGTATATCTTTTAAAGTGGAGAAAATTATGCCTATATTTTTTTGCATATTTGATGAAATTTCTTCTCTTTCTTGGATTTTATAAGTTAAGTGATAAATATGGTCAATAGGTGCAAAACTCTTCTCATGATTATTCTTTTGAGGAATTTATGTTAAAAAAAAATAGAAAATGAAAAAACAAAAAAAAAATAGAAAAAAAAAGGATTCATTCTACTCCAATGATTCTTGTACTTAGTAACCGGGAGTCTTCATCTACAAATGTCGACTTTCGCGTAAAATGGTACTTGAATTAAGAGTATGCAAAGCAACTTGAGTATGTGAAGTGTTGAGTAACCGGTGATCTTCATCTAAAAATGTCGATTCTCGCGTCAAAAGGCATTCTCACATCTTAAGTAATATTTAGCTACGTTATATGAATAAATATCCTTTTAAGTAGAATAAAGAGATGATCATGAGTTTAGGAAGCATTATTATTGACCATATGAATTACTTGCTTGTGAAATTGGGAAAGGATGAGAAATGGAATTAAACTTGTTATAATTATGGCATAATTGGCTCTCCTTTACTTGATATTACGAGTACTTGAATTTAATTGAATAATTGCATAATGGTTATTTACTTTGTTTTGAGGAAATGAAGTTGAAATGCTACATATGTTTATTTTCAACTTTTGGATCATTGTTGGTTTGTATTTCTTATTGCTTGAGGACAAGCAATGATTCAAGTGCGGGGGTATTTGATAAGAGTTTATTTTACGTATTTTTAGTGTGTTTTATTAGTTAATTTTGGTTTGATTATTTAGTTTTATAACTAAAATAACTAAGGTTTTGGTAAAAAAAACTACATTTTATGTTAAAATGGCTAAACATTGCATTTTATGGATTTTTATGGTAAAAACTTCATATTTTGTAGGTTTAATGATTCAATCATCAAATGAAGTGCATTGAGAAGATATTTGGATGATTGAAAATGAATTAAAGTGGTGAAAATAAAATATGAAGTGTAAAAGGAAAAAAATGCAATTTGGATCAAGAAAAGTCAGGTTTGACAACTCTGACACATTTTCGTATTTTGACTATATCAAGAGCTACAATGATTGGATCAAGGTGATCTTGGTACCATTTTGAAGCTAAGAGATATATCTACATTTGGTATGAAGACATCAAAGTCCAATTCAGCCGTTTTCATAGTCCAAAAGTTGAAATACCGAAATTCAACTCAGCTGTCCAAAGTGGAAAACAGAGCTCTGACCAGTGTTTAGTATTTTGATCATATCTCCGTCTGCGGATCTCCAAATTAGATGATTCTTGAAGCATTGGAACGCTAATTCAAAGGGCTACAACTTTTGTGTTTTCCACAAAAGCCAGTTCGGCCTTTATCATGGATAAAAATCGCAGATAAAGTAAGGCCAAAGTGAATACGCGAGTACACAAAACGTGACTTGTAACCGCGTTTTGTGTAGGCGCGTTTTCTGGCCGCAATTCTGCAATTTGCTCAGTCAATTCTCTTATGTTCAAACTACTTTCCAGCTACAATCTGCAAGAGAATTCGGTGCACATGCTTCAGAAGACAAAATGGCAGACAATATGGCTTATTTTCAAGTCAAAAACAATGGTTTTTGACTATCTTAACAAAAGGAGATTTGAAGAATCATAGCAGCAAATTTGGATTGGGAGAGAGGAGATTTTCATCAGCTTATATGCAGAGACATTTGGGAAGAAACGAGAGAAGATACGGGAGAAGCTAGAAGAGTGCAGAAATGTAGTTCTTCCATTTCCTTAGTGTAGAATAGTATAGGTAGAGTAGTTTATCCATCTTGTATTTGTAGTTAGATTTGGATGAAGATTGGAGGAGCAAAGATGAAGAGATTGATCTCATGTGACAAGGGTGATATCTATTCTACTACTTTCTCTCTTGTATTGGATTTCATGTTTAATTATAATACAAGTTGGTTTTGTGTTTTTATTATGTTTAGTTAAAGTTTATGCCTAGAGTTATGGTTGAACTTGCTATATTTTGTTTGTGCGGTTTACTTGGCTATTTGATGATATTATTTTGAGCACGTTATTTATCACTTTTGGTTATATAATCATGATTAACTGGCCATTAATTATGATAATCATAAGGTGTTAAGTTTGCAATGAAAATTGGAATTTAACACTAGTTCAAAGAAGTGATAAGCCTAGGGAGTACACTCACGAAAGTAGAGGTACACCTATGTGGTTTAAGTGACTTGTTTCATGTAATTTCATAGAAGAAATGAATTTGTAGTTAATTTCATAACCACGAGAGTAGGTATGGCTTAATTACAAGTATAGTTGATTCACTACGAAAGTTGGTTTCACATACATTAGGAAGTTACGCCATAACTAGTCAAGATAATAGAATTCACTTAACCGGTAATCTCATTTGCAAGAGTAGTAAGGAATTCCATATCTCTAGGAGATTTCTAGTGTTATTTTCATAAATTTTATATTTGTGGTAGTCTAAATAATAAAGGAGTTTGAAAACATCGGTAATTGCATTCTTCCCTGTGGGATCGACCCTTAATACCCTATATTCGCTCACGATTCGTATACTTGCGATAAATCGCGTGTGGGGTATTTAGGAATTTATAAATGTAAAACTTGATTCGTATACTTGTTATATGAAAGCTCCTTAGGTTGTGGTATGTCTAACTACTCATGCAAGTGCTATTTTTGGATCATTGAGTACTACATCTGAGCTAGTTATGGTGTAATTTCCTTATGCATTTGAATCCTACTTTCGTAGTGAATCAATTATACTCATAACTAATCCATACCTATTCTCATGGTTATGAAATTAGCTACAAGTTTATTTTTTCAATGAAATTACATGAAATTAATCACCAAAACCCCATAGGTGCACCTCTACTCTCGTGAGTGTACTCCCCATGTTTAGCACTTATTGAACTAATGTTAAATCTCAATTTTCATTGCAGAAATAACACCTTAGATAATCACAATTAATGGTACCAGATTAATCATGATTTAAAGAGCTAAAGTGCTAAATAACTTGCTCAAATACTAGCAATCAAATAGCCAAATAATAAACACTAACAATCATAGGAAGTTCAACCAAACCCAAGGTATAAACTTTAGAAACAAATAATAAACATAAATTCCAGAACTTGCATTATAACCATAGTTAAGAATCCAATACAAAAGATAAAGAATTGGAGTAGAGATAACCCATGTCACTTGAGCTTCAACTCCTCCTTCTTTATCTCCATCTTAATCCTAGTCTAGCAATATACAAGAATGGATGAACTACACTAGCTAAACTATCCTACACTAAGGAAATGGAAGAACTACATTTCTGCACTCTTCTAGTTTCTCCCGTATCTTCTCTCCTTTTCTTCCCAAATGTCTCTGCATATAAGCTGATGAAAATCTCCTCTCTCCCAGTCCAAATTTGCTGCTATGATTCTTCCAATCTCATTTTGTTAAGATAGTCAAAAACCATTGTTTTTGACTTGAAAATAAGCCATATTGTCTGCCATTTTGTCTTCTGAAGCATGTGCACCGAATTCTCTTGCAGATTGTAGCTGGAAAGTAGTTTGAACATAAGAGAATTGACTGAGCAAATTGCAGAATTGCGGCCAGAAAACGCGCCTACACAAAACGCGGTTACAAGTCACGTTTTGTGTACTCGCGTATTCACTTTGGCCTTACTTTATCTGTGATTTTTATCCATGATAAAGGCCAAACTGGCTTTTGTGGAAAACACAAAAGTTGTAGCCCTTTGAATTAGCGTTCCAATGCTTCAAGAATCATCTAATTTGGAGATCCGCAGACGGAGATATGATCAAAATACTAAACACTGGTCAGAGCTCTGTTTTCCACTTTGGACAGCTGAGTTGAATTTCGGTATTTCAACTTTTGGACTATGAAAACGGCTGAATTGGACTTTGATGTCTTCATACCAAATGTAGATATATCTCTTAGCTTCAAAATGGTACCAAGATCACCTTGATCCAATCATTGTAGCTCTTGATATAGTCAAAATACGAAAATGTGTCAGAGTTGTCAAACCTGACTTTTCTTGATCCAAATTGCATTTTTTTCCTTTTACACTTCATATTTTATTTTCACCACTTTAATTCATTTTCAATCATCCAAATATCTTCTCAATGCACTTCATTTGATGATTGAATCATTAAACCTACAAAATATGAAGTTTTTACCATAAAAATCCATAAAATGCAATGTTTAGCCATTTTAACATAAAATGTAGTTTTTTTTACCAAAACCTTAGTTATTTTAGTTATAAAACTAAATAATCAAACCAAAATTAACTAATAAAACACACTAAAAATACGTAAAATAAACTCTTATCAAATACCCCCGCACTTGAATCATTGCTTGTCCTCAAGCAATAAGAAATACAAACCAACAATGATCCAAAAGTTGAAAATAAACATATGTAGCATTTCAACTTCATTTCCTCAAAACAAAGTAAATAACCATTATGCAATTATTCAATTAAATTCAAGTACTCATAATATCAAGTAAAGGAGAGCCAATTATGCCATAATTATAACAAGTTTAATTCCATTTCTCATCCTTTCCCAATTTCACAAGCAAGTAATTCATATGGTCAATAATAATGCTTCCTAAACTCATGATCATCTCTTTATTCTACTTAAAAGGATATTTATTCATATAACGTAGCTAAATATTACTTAAGATGTGAGAATGCCTTTTGACGCGAGAATCGACATTTTTAGATGAAGATCACCGGTTACTCAACACTTCACATACTCAAGTTGCTTTGCATACTCTTAATTCAAGTACCGTTTTACGCGAAAGTCGACATTTGTAGATGAAGACTCCCGGTTACTAAGTACAAGAATCATTGGAGTAGAATGAATCTTTTTTTTTTCTATTTTTTTTTGTTTTTCATTTTCTATTTTTTTTTTAACATAAATTCCTCAAAAGAATAATCATGAGAAGAGTTTTGCACCTATTGACCATATTTATCACTTAACTTATAAAATCCAAGAAAGAGAAGAAATTTCATCAAATATGTAAAAAAATATAGGCATAATTTTCTCCACTTTAAAAGATATACTTTCCTACAAATGCAAAAATTATAATCACATAATAGTCATTTCCAAGTTAAATGAGAAAAGAAGTTTCCAAATCATATATATTTATCTCAAATGTAGAAGGAATTTGAACTACTAATGGTATGGAACTTGTTACCTCTTGGATAAAATAAAAAAAATTTAAAAATTGTTGAGGCAAGTTTGCAATTTTGGACAAGATTTTGGAAAAATTTTGAATTTTAACACAAGTCCAATATTTGCAACTAATAAGTCAATCACATACAATATATATAATCTCAATTCTCCCCCCACACTTAACATACACATTGTCCTCAATGTGTAAAAAAAAGGAAAATCAAGATAAAGAAAGTAATACTCCCCTATGATGTGATTGAATATGAAGCTTCAAGGTACGTTGTTCGCTTGTCTTCATCGCTTCATGAGTTCCATTTGGTAACCATTAGTGATATAAACCTAAAAATGGAAAATGAGAAACAAAAGTGATAACAAAGGCTTAAGAAAATAAAATGGGGATTCGTAACTTCAAGCCTTTGTTTTGGTGATGTACCTATAAAAAATACACAATAAGAAACTGAAGGTACAAGAAAATATATGAGGAAAACAAGAAAAAGAGAATCAAGGAAACTGCATTTTTTTTCTTCAGAAAACGTGACTCATAAAAACGCGCCACCAATCCGCGTTTTGTTAAGTCGCGTTTCTTCACAAATCTTGCAGGATTGAAAACGCGGTTATGCTTAAAAACGCGACTTTAAGTCGCGTATTTGAAGGCGCGTTTTTTGTTTCTGAACAGGCTGGAAAACGCGACTTGGTCGAAAACGCGACTTCATCGCGCGTTTTGAAACGCGTTTTCTTCAGTGAGGGCGCAGAATTAGAAACGCGCCTATGAAAAACGCGATTCTAAGGCGCGTTTTCAGCCCGAATGCGTTTCCTTCTGCGAAATTTTTGCAGAAAACCAACTTTGAAAAATTACCATTGGTACCCCAATCACTCAAAATGCATCATAGATCATTTGTTTGCTAAAATTTTCAATGCATGCACATGTAAAATGATCAAAATATGCATTTTAACCCCTTGTAACGAATCAAAAACAACAATTACTCAAATCGAGGGGTTGAGTTCCTTGATCAAATTTCGCCTTTTTCACCTCATTTGGTCACTTTTGCTTCCATTTCCAATACCTACAAATGAAAAATAACAAAATAACTCAAACACATGCTTTAAACATAAAATCACCCCAAAATAATATAAATAACCAAAACATTGGGTTGCCTCCCAATAAGCACTTTTATTTATAGTCGTTGGCTCGACTATTGAACCTCATTTTTCAAGGAGGTTTAGTTAACGAATAATCCACCATTTTAGGCCTTGGTGGATCATTGTAAGGTGACTTAATAGAAAAATTCACATGATCAAATGATATGAGAGGTGGAAGAAACATACCTATCTCAAGTGAGTCATAGATATTATCTTGAATATGCACCACTTGAGAATTCTCCAAAGGAGATGTCATATGGGTTTCTTGGGCAATAATATCTTTCAAACCTATACTTTCAATACACTTCTCAAGAGGGGTGAAAAATGAATCATTAAAGCTCACCTCTAGAGGTTCAAAATTAGTTCCAAAGATATTATCATGTGAAATGGACATTTGCTCACTGAAACACAATTGAGATCCATCATTTTCATCAAAATGCAATCCATATTCACATACAACATTCCCACCATTCATGCTAGGATCATTTTGTATATTATTAGAAGAAATAACTTCACACAATGCATGTAATTGGGCTTGTATTCTATCAAAGTGAGAAGTTAATTCATCTAACCTTTCCTCAATCCTAGCAAAACGATCGGAAGTCGCATTAGCTAGCTTTTCTATGGCTAAATCAAATTGATTAGAAGAATTTTCTACAGCTAACTCCCAAGATGCATTAGAATCATTAGCTAATGGTTCACTTTCTAATTCCCAAGGTAGAGATGCATTAGTTAGTTTTTCTATTGCCAATTCCCAAGATGGTTTTGCTTCATATTGGACACATTTGGGTGGATAATCATAAAAACATGCAGAATCACTATAAGTACATTGATTATTCCAACCATAAGTAGAAGAATTATCCCAATTAGCACCATATTGATCAAAACAAGGATTGTAATGCTCTAATTCATCATAATAATCCACATTTTGTGCTTGTCTATATGTATGAATAGCATGATAACCTCCACACAAGTCACAAATCATTTGATTAGAATTAAAAGCATTAACATTCCTCTTTTCCTCAATCTTATGCATCATGGTGTCCATTTGCACTTTTAACATTATAACATCAACTTTAGCCTTTAAACACACTAAACCATCTTCGAAAGACATACTTTCGGTAATTTCTTGGTTACCTTTATTGAAAGAATTTTGCACTTGGTAACCATCCATTGCCGATCTTCCACTTCTCATGCATTGTCTCCTCATATTTTCTACTCTCCTTGATCCCCTAAACATGTCTTTAAAATAACTCAAAAACAAGTTAGTCAAGAAGAATAGATACCTCTAACATAAAAAAAAATAATAAAAAAAAAACACAAAAACTCACAAAGACACTAAAAACAAAAATTGAGACAACAGACATAACAAACATAAGAAAAATAAGTAAAAAATGTCTAAATTAATAAAGTTGCTCTTAGAACCCATATTGACAAATCTTCCCCGGCAACGGCGCCAAAAACTTGACGTGCGCGGGGTATACATATAACATTAAGCTCATCCCAATCAAGTTTTACATTTATAAATTCCTAAATACCCCACACGCGATTTATCGCAAGTATACGAATCGTGAGCGAGTATAGGGTATTAAGGGTCGATCCCACAGGGAAGAATGCAAATACCGATGTTTTCAAACTCCTTTATTATTTAGACTACCACAAATATAAAATTTATGAAAATAACACTAGAAAGCTCCTAGAGATATGGAATTCCTTACTACTCTTGCAAATGAGATTATCGGTTAAGTGAATGCTATTATCTTGATTAGTTATGGCGTAATTTCCTAATGTATGTGAAACCAACTTTCGTAGTGAATCAACTATACTTGTAATTAAGCCATACCTACTCTCGTGGTTATGAAATTAACTACAAGTTCATTTCTTCTATGAAATTACATGAAACAAGTCACTTAAGCCACATAGGTGCACCTCTACTTTCGTGAGTGTACTCCCTAGGCTTATCACTTCTTTGAACTAGTGTTAAATTCCAATTTTCATTGCAAACTTAACACCTTATGATTATCATAATTAATGGCCAGTTAATCATGATTATATAACCAAAAGTGATAAATAACGTGCTCAAAATAATATCATCAAATAGCCAAGTAAACCTCACAAACAAAATATAGCAAGTTCAACCATAACTCTAGGCATAAACTTTAACTAAACATAATAAAAACACAAAACCAACTTGTATTATAATTAAACATGAAATCCAATACAAGAGAGAAAGTAGTAGAATAGATATCACCCTTGTCACATGAGATCAATCTCTTCATCTTTGCTCCTCCAATCTTCATCCAAATCTAACTACAAATACAAGATGGATAAACTACTCTACCTATACTATTCTACACTAAGGAAATGGAAGAACTACATTTCTGCACTCTTCTAGCTTCTCCCGTATCTTCTCTCGTTTCTTCCCAAATGTCTCTGCATATAAGCTGATGAAAATCTCCTCTTATTTGATAAGAGTTTATTTTATGTATTTTTAGTGTGTTTTATTAGTTAATTTTGGTTTGATTATTTAGTTTTATAACTAAAATAACTAAGATTTTGGTAAAAAACTACATTTTAGGTTAAAGTGGCTAAATATTGCATTTTATGGATTTTTATGGTAAAAACTTCATATTTTGTAGGTTTAATGATTCAATCATCAAATGAAGTGCATTGAGAAGATATTTGGATGATTGAAAATGAATTAAAATGGTGAAAATAAAATATGAAGTGTAAAAGGAAAAAAATGCAATTTGGATCAAGAAAAGTCAGGTTTGACAACTCTGACACATTTTCGTATTTTGACTATATCAAGAGCTACAATGATTGGATCAAGGTAATCTTGGTACCATTTTGAAGCTAAGAGATATATCTACATTTGGTATGAAGACATCAAAGTCCAATTCAGCCGTTTTCATAGTCCAAAAGTTGAAATACCGAAATTCAACTCAGCTGTCCAAAGTGGAAAACAGAGCTCTGACCAGTGTTTAGTATTTTGATCATATCTCCGTCTGCGGATCTCCAAATTAGATGATTCTTGAAGCATTGGAACGCTAATTCAAAGGGCTACAACTTTTGTGTTTTCCACAAAAGTCAGTTCGGCCTTTATCATGGATAAAAATCGCAGATAAAGTAAGGCCAAAGTGAATACGCGAGTACACAAAACGTGACTTGTAACCGCGTTTTGTGTAGGCGCGTTTTCTGGCCGCAATTCTGCAATTTGCTCAGTCAATTCTCTTATGTTCAAACTACTTTCCAGCTACAATCTGCAAGAGAATTCGGTGCACATGCTTCAGAAGACAAAATGGCAGACAATATGGCTTATTTTCAAGTCAAAAACAATGGTTTTTGACTATCTTAACAAAAGGAGATTTGAAGAATCATAGCAGCAAATTTGGATTGGGAGAGAGGAGATTTTCATCAGCTTATATGCAGAGACATTTGGGAAGAAACAAAAAGGGAGAAACATACGGGAGAGAGCTTGAAGTGCAGAAATGTAGTTCTTCCATTTCCTTTGTGTAGTATAGTTTAGCTAGTGTAGTTCATCCATTCTTGTATATTGCTAGACTAGGATTAAGATGGAGATGAAGAAGGCAAGGTGATGAGCCCAAGAGACATGGGTTACATTCCTTTCCAACTCTTTATCTTTTGTACTTGATTCCAAATTTAGTTAATATGCAAGTACTGGATTTTATGTTTATTATGTTTAGTTAAAGTTTATGCCTAGAGTTATGGTTGAACTTGCTATATTTTGTTTGTGAGGTTTACTTGGCTATTTGATGATATTATTTTGAGTAAGTTATTTATTACTTTTGGTTATCTAATCATGATTAATTGGCCATTAATTGTGATAATCTTAAGGTGTTAAGTTTGTAATGAAAATTGGAATTTAACACTAGTTCAAAGAAGTGATAAGCCTAGGGAGTACACTCACGAAAGTAGAGGTGCACCTATGTGGCTTAAGTGACTTGTTTCATGTAATTTCATAGAAGAAATGAACTTGTAGTTAATTTCATAACCACGAGAGTAGGTATGACTTAATTACAAGTATAGTTGATTCACTACGAAAGTAGGTTTCACATATATTAGGAAATTACGCCATAACTAATCAAGATAATAGCATTCACTTAATCGATAATCTCATTTGCAAGAGTAGTAAGGAATTCCATAGGCTTATCACTTAACCGCCAAAAACTTGACGTGCGCGGGGTATACATATAACATTAAGCTCATCCCAATCAAGTTTTACATTTATAAATTCCTAAATACCCCACACGCGATTTATCGCAAGTATACGAATCGTGAGCGAGTATAGGGTATTAAGGGTCGATCCCACAGGGAAGAATGCAATTACCGATGTTTTCAAACTCCTTTATTATTTAGACTACCACAAATATAAAATTTATGAAAATAACACTAGAAAGCTCCTAGAGATATGGAATTCCTTACTACTCTTGCAAATGAGATTATCGGTTAAGTGAATGCTATTATCTTGATTAGTTATGGCGTAATTTCCTAATATATGTGAAACCTACTTTCGTAGTGAATCAACTATACTTGTAATTATGTCATACCTACTCTCGTGGTTATGAAATTAACTACAAGTTCATTTCTTCTATGAAATTACATGAAACAAGTCACTTAAGCCACATAGGTGCACCTCTACTTTCGTGAGTGTACTCCCTAGGCTTATCACTTCTTTGAACTAGTGTTAAATTCCAATTTTCATTGCAAACTTAACACCTTAAGATTATCACAATTAATGGCCAATTAATCATGATTAGATAACCAAAAGTAATAAATAACTTGCTCAAAATAATATCATCAAATAGCCAAGTAAACCTCACAAACAAAATATAGCAAGTTCAACCATAACTCTAGGCATAAACTTTAACTAAACATAATAAACATAAAATTCAGTACTTGCATATTAACTAAATTTGGAATCAAGTACAAAAGATAAAGAGTTGGAAAGGAATGTAACCCATGTCACTTGAGCTCATCACCTTGCCTTCTTCATCTCCATCTTAATCCTAGTCTAGCAATATACAAGAATGGATGAACTACACTAGCTAAACTATACTACACAAAGGAAATGGAAGAACTACATTTCTGCACTCCTCTAGCTCTCTCCCTATGCTGAATTGTGAGGGGTATTTATAGGTGTTTGGATGAGTTTAAGACAAAACTTAAATTATCATCCATGACCTCATTGCTTGATTATTGTCAAGAATCTCCAAAATCGCAGCTGCAAATTCAACTAAAATACACAAAAAGTTTTCAAGAAAAGTTGCACATGTATCAAAGTCAGGATTTGCTGCTGGAATTTCTTTTTGACAGATTGCATGAATTATTTCTCCATGAAAACGGCAGAATCTGCTCTTGTGCTAGTCTTGAAAGTTGTACCTCTTTGAATTATCTTTCCATATCATCAAGAATCATCCCATTTGGACTTTTGTAGGCTGAGATATGGTCAAAATACCATCCTCTGGTCAAACCCCTGTTTCAATTTCCGACCACAGAATGCAGCTTCTGTATTTCGACTTTTTGACCAAGAAAACGGCTGAATTGGACTTTGATGTCTTCATACCAAATGTAGATATATCTCTTAGCTTCAAAATGGTAGCACGATCACCTTGATCCGATCATTGTAGCTCCTGATATAGTCAAAATACGAAAATGTGTTTGAGTTGTCAAAGCTGACTTTTCTTGATTTTTGTCCTCAAATTGCATTTCTTCCTTTTACACTTCATATTTTATTTTCACCACTTTAATCCATCATCAATCATCCAAATATCTTCTCAATATACTTCATTGATGATTGAATCATTAAACCTACAAAATATGAAGTTTTTACCATAAAAATCCATAAAATGCAATGTTTAGCCACTTTAACACAAAATGTAGTTTTTTACCAAAACCTTAGTTATTTTAGTTATAAAACTAAATAATCAAACCAAAATTAACTAATAAAACACACTAAAAATACGTAAAATAAACTCTTATCAAATACCCCCACACTTGAACCATTGCTTGTCCTCAAGCAATAAGAAATACAAACCAACAATGATCCAAAATTTGAAAATAAACATATGTAGCATTTCAATTTCATTTCCTCAAAACAAAGTAAATAATCATTATGCAATTATTTAATTAAATTCAAGTACTCATAATACCAAGTAAAGGAGAGCCAATTATACCGTCATTATAACAAATTCAAATCAGTTTTTCATCCTTACCCAATCTTACAAGTAAGTAACTCATATGGTCAATAATATGCTTCCTAAACCCATGATCATCTTCTTATTTAACTTAAAGAGGGATTTATTTATATAATATAGCTAAATATTACTTAAGTTGTGAAAGTATCTTTTTACGCGAGGATCAACATTTTTAGATGAAGATCACCGGTTACTCAATACTTCACATATTCAAGTTGCTTTGCATACTCTTAATTCAAGTACCTTTTTACGCGAATGTTGACATTTGTAGATGCCAACCCCCGGTTACTCGGTACGAGAATCATTGGAGTAGAACAATTTTTATTTATTTTCTTTTCTCTTTTGTTTTTTTTTCTCTCTTTTTCTTCATTTTTTTCATTTTTCATCATTTTTCTATTTTATTTTATTTTTTAGTAAAGATAACAACATTCCCTTGAGAGCATAATCATGAGAAGAGTATTGCAATTATTAACCATATTTATCACTTAACTTATAAAATCAAATAAAGCGAAGAAATTTCATCAAATATGCAAAAAAAAATATAGGCATAATTTTCTCCACTTTAAAAGATATACTTTCCTACAAATGCAAAAATTATAATCACATAATAGTCATTTCCAAGTTAAATGAGAAAAGAAGTTTCCAAATCACATATATTTATCTCAAATATAGAAGAAATTTGAACTACTAATGGTATGAAACTTGTTACCCCTTTGGATAAAATCAAAAAAATTGAAACTTTTTGGGGCAAGTTTGCAATTTTGGACAAGATTGTAGAAAAATTTGAATTTTAACACAAGTCCAATATTTGCAACTAATAAGTCAATCACATACAATGTATATAAACTCAATTCTTCCTCCCACACTTAACATACACATTGTCTTCAATGTGTAAAAAGGAAAATCAAGATAAAGAAAGTAATACTCCCCTATGATGTGATTGAATATGAAGCTTCAAGGTACGTTGTTCGCCTGTCTTCATCGCTTCATGAGTTTCATTTGGTAACCATTAGTGATATAAACCTAAAAATGGAAAATGAGAAACCAAAGTGATAACAAAGACTTAAGACATCAAAACGGCTATCCGTAACTTCAAGCCCTTGTTTTAGTGATGTACCTATAAAAAATACACAATAAGCAACTCAAGGTACAAGAAAATATATGAGAAAAAGAAGAAAAAGAGAATCAAGGAAACTGCATTTTTTTTCTTCAGAAAACGTGACTCATAAAAACGCGCCACCAATCCGCGTTTTGTTAAGTCGCGTTTCTTCACAAATCTTGCAGGATTGAAAACGCGGTTATGCTTAAAAACGCGACTTTAAGTCGCGTATTTGAAGGCGCGTTTTTGGTTACTGAACAGGCTGGAAAACGCGACTTGGTCGAAAACGCGACTTCATCGCGCGTTTTGAAAAGCGTTTTCTTCAGTGAGGGCGCAGAATTAGAAACGCGCCTATGAAAAACGCGATTCTAAGGCGCGTTTTCAGCCCAAATGCGTTTCCTTCTGCGAAATTTTTGCAGAAAGCCAACTTTGAAAAATTACCATTGGTACCCCAATCACTCAAAATGCATCATAGATCATTTGTTTGCTAAAATTTTCAATGCATGCACATGTAAAATGATCAAAATATGCATTTTAACCCCTTGTAACGAATCAAAAACAACAATTACTCAAATCGAGGGGTTGAGTTCCTTGATCAAATTTCGCCTTTTTCACCTCATTTGGTCACTTTTGCTTCCATTTCCAATACCTACAAATGAAAAATAACAAAATAACTCAAACACATGCTTTAAACATAAAATCACCCCAAAATAATATAAATAACCAAAACATTGGGTTGCCTCCCAATAAGCGCTTTTATTTATAGTCGTTGGCTCGACTATTGAACCTCATTTTTCAAGGAGGTTTAGTTAACGAATAATCCACCATTTTAGGCCTTGGTGGATCATTGTAAGGTGACTTAATAGAAAAAGCCATATGATCAAATGATATGAGAGGTGGAAGAAACATACCTATCTCAAGTGAGTCATAGATATTACCTTGAATATGCACCACTTGAGAATTCTCCAAAGGAGATGTCATATGGGTTTCTTGGGCAATAATATCTTTCAAACCTATACTTTCAATACACTTCTCAAGAGGGGTGAAAAATGAATCATTAAAGCTCACCTCTGGAGGTTCAAAATTAGTTCCAAAGATATTATCATGTGAAATGGACATTTGCTCACTGAAACACAATTGAGATCCATCATTTTCATCAAAATGCAATCCATATTCACATACAACATTCCCACCATTCATGCTAGGATCATTTTGTATATTATTAGAAGAAATAACTTCACACAATGCATGTAATTGGGCTTGTATTCTACCAAAGTGAGAAGTTAATTCATCTAACCTTTCCTCAATCCTAGCAAAACGATCGGAAGTCGCATTAGCTAGCTTTTCTATGGCTAAATCAAATTGATTAGAAGAATTTTCTACAGCTAACTCCCAAGATGCATTAGAATCATTAGCTAATGGTTCACTTTCTAATTCCCAAGGTAGAGATGCATTAGCTAGTTTTTCTATTGCCAATTCCCAAGATGGTTTTGCTTCATATTGGACACATTTGGGTGGATAATCATAAAAACATGCAGAATCACTATAAGTACATTGATTATTCCAACCATAAGCAGAAGAATTATCCCAATTAGCACCATATTGATCAAAACAAAGATTGTAATGCTCTAATTCATCATAATAATCCACATTTTGTGCTTGTCTACATGTATGAATAGCATGATAACCTCCACACAAGTCACAAATCATTTGATTAGAATTAAAAGCATTAACATTCCTCTTTTCCTCAATCTTATGCATCATGGTGTCCATTTGCACTTTTAACATTATAACATCAAATTTAGCCTTTAAGCATCTTAAACCATCTTCAAAAGACATACATTCAGTAAATTCTTGGTTACCTCTGTTGATGGATTTTTGCACTTGGTAACCATCCATTGCCGATCTTCCATTTCTCATGCATTGTCTCCTCATATTTTCTACTCTCCTTGATCCCCTAAACATGTCTTTAAAATAACTCAAAAACAAGTTAGTCAAGAAGAATAGATACCTCTAACATAAAAAAAAATAATAAAAAAAAACACAAAAACTCACAAAGACACTAAAAACAAAAATTGAGACAACAGACATAACAAACATAAGAAAAACAAGTAAAAAATGTCTAAATTAATAAAGTTGCTCTTAGAACCCATATTGACAAATCTTCCCCGGCAACGGCGCCAAAAACTTGACGTGCGTGGGGTATACATATAACATTAAACTCATCCCAATCAAGTTTTACATTTATAAATTCCTAAATACCCCACACGCGATTTATCGCAAGTATACGAATCGTGAGCGAGTATAGGGTATTAAGGGTCGATCCCACAGGGAAGAATGCAATTACCGATGTTTTCAAACTCCTTTATTATTTAGACTACCACAAATATAAAATTTATGAAAATAACACTAGAAAGCTCCTAGAGATATGGAATTCCTTACTACTCTTGCAAATGAGATTATCGGTTAAGTGAATGCTATTATCTTGATTAGTTATGGCGTAATTTCCTAATGTATGTGAAACCAACTTTCGTAGTGAATCAACTATACTTGTAATTAAGTCATACCTACTCTCGTGGTTATGAAATTAACTACAAGTTCATTTCTTCTATGAAATTACATGAAACAAGTCACTTAAGCCACATAGGTGCACCTCTACTTTCGTGAGTGTACTCCCTAGGCTTATCACTTCTTTGAACTAGTGTTAAATTCCAATTTTCATTGCAAACTTAACACCTTAAGATTATCACAATTAATGGCAATTAATCATGATTAGATAACCAAAAGTAATAAATAACTTGCTCAAAATAATATCATCAAATAGCCAAGTAAACCTCACAAACAAAATATAGCAAGTTCAACTATAACTCTAGGCATAAATTTTAACTAAACATAATAAACATAAAATCCAGTACTTGCATATTAACTAAATTTGGAATTAAGTACAAAAGATAAAGAGTTGGAAAGAAATGTAACCCATGTCACTTGAGCTCATCACCTTGCCTTCTTCATCTCCATCTTAATCCTAGTCTAGCAATATACAAGAATGGATGAACTACACTAGCTAAACTATACTACACAAAGGAAATGGAAGAACTACATTTCTGCACTCCTCTAGCTCTCTCCCGTATGCTGAATTGTGAGGGGTATTTATAGGTGTTTGGATGAGTTTAAGACAAAACTTAAATTATCATCCATGACCTCATTGCTTGATTATTGTCAAGAATCTCCAAAATCGTAGCTGCAAATTCAACTAAAATACACAAAAAGTTTTCAAGAAAAGTTGCACATGTATCAAAGTCAGGATTTGCTGCTGGAATTTCTTTTTGACAGATTGCATGAATTATTTCTCCATGAAAACGGCAGAATCTACTCTTGTGCTAGTCTTGAAAGTTGTACCTCTTTGAATTATCTTTCCATATCATCAAGAATCATCCCATTTGGACTTTTGTAGGCTGAGATATGGTCAAAATACCATCCTCTGGTCAAACCCCTGTTTCAATTTCCGACCACAGAATGCAGCTTCTGTATTTCGACTTTTTGACCAAGAAAATGGCTGAATTGGACTTTGATGTCTTCATACCAAATGTAGATATATCTCTTAGCTTCAAAATGGTAGCAAGATCACCTTGATCCGATCATTGTAGCTCCTGATATAGTCAAAATACGAAAATGTGTTTGAGTTTAAATCATGATTAATCTGGTACCATTAATTGTGATTATCTAAGGTGTTATTTCTGCAATGAAAATTGAGATTTAACATTAGTTCAATAAGTGCTAAACATGGGGAGTACACTCACGAGAGTAGAGGTGCACCTATGGGGTTTTGGTGATTAATTTCATGTAATTTCATTGAAAAAATAAACTTGTAGCTAATTTCATAACCATGAGAATAGGTATGGATTAGTTATGAGTATAATTGATTCACTACGAAAGTAGGATTCAAATGCATAAGGAAATTACACTATAACTGGCTCAGATGTAGTACTCAATGATCCAAAAATAGCACTTGCATGAGTAGTTAGGGATACCACAACCTAAGGAGCTTTCATTTGTTATTTTCTTGCATAAGTTCAGTAGGTTTTACTTGTTATAATTTATTGATAGTCTAAATAATAGAGAAGCTTTAGTAATACCGGTAATTGTTCACTCTTCCCTGTGGGATCGACCCGATATATACCCTAAACTACTAGTTGACCTGTATACTTGCAGTGAACGGGTGTAATTCGGTATTTTTTAGCTTGACGTGCGCAGGGTATACATATAATATTAAACTCATCCCAATCAAGTTTTACATTTATAAATTCCTAAATACCCCATACGCGATTTATCGCAAGTATACGAATCGTGAGCGAGTATAGGGTATTAAGGGTCGATCCCACAGGGAAGAATGCAATTACCGATGTTTTCAAACTCCTTTATTATTTAGACTATCACAAATATAAAATTTATGAAAATAACACTAGAAAGCTTCTAGAGATATAGAATTCCTTACTACTCTTGCAAATGAGATTACCGGTTAAGTGAATTCTATTATCTTGACTAGTTATGGCGTAACTTCCTAATGTATGTGAAACCAACTTTCGTAGTGAATCAACTATACTTGTAATTAAGCCAAACCTACTCTCGTGGTTATGAAATTAACTACAAGTTCATTTCTTCTATGAAATTACATGAAACAAGTCACTTAAGCCACATAGGTGCACCTCTACTTTCGTGAGTGTACTCCCTAGGCTTATCACTTCTTTGAACTAGTGTTAAATTCCAATTTTCATTGCAAACTTAACACCTTATGATTATCATAATTAATGGCCAGTTAATCATGATTATATAACCAAAAGTGATAAATAACGTGCTCAAAATAATATCATCAAATAGCCAAGTAAACCTCACAAACAAAATATAGCAAGTTCAACCATAACTCTAGGCATAAACTTTAACTAAACATAATAAAAACACAAAACCAACTTGTATTATAATTAAACATGAAATCCAATACAAGAGAGAAAGTAGTAGAATAGATATCACCCTTGTCACATGAGATCAATCTCTTCATCTTTGCTCCTCCAATCTTCATCCAAATCTAACTACAAATACAAGATGGATAAACTACTCTACCTATACTATTCTACACTAAAGAAATGGAAGAACTACATTTCTGCACTCTTCTAGCTTCTCCCGTATCTTCTCTGAATGAATGAATCCTCTGTCTCTGCATATAAACTCATGAAAAGTTCCTCTTCTCCCAGTCCAAATTTGCTGCTATGATTCTTCAAATCTCATTTTGTTAAGATAGTAAAAAACCATTGTTTTTGACTTGAAAATAAGCCATATTGTCTGCCATTTTGTCTTCTGAAGCATGTGCACCGAATTCTCTTGCAGATTGTAGCTGGAAAGTAGTTTGAACATAAGAGAACTGACTGAGCAAATTTCAGAATTGCGGCCAGAAAACGCGCCTACACAAAACGCGGTTACAAGTCACGTTCTGTGTACTGTACTCGCGTATTCACTTTGGCCTTACTTTATCTGCGATTTTTATCCATGATAAAGGCCGAACTGGCTTTTGTGGAAAACACAAAAGTTGTAGCCCTTTGAATTAGCGTTCCAATGCTTCAAGAATCATCTAAGTTGGAGATCCGCAGACGGAGATATGATCAAAATACTAAACACTGGTCAGAGCTCTGTTTTCCACTTTGGACAGCTGAGTTGAATTTCGGTATTTCAACTTTTGGACTATGAAAACGGCTGAATTGGACTTTGATGTCTTCATACCAAATGTAGATATATCTCTTAGCTTCAAAATGGTACCAAGATCACCTTGATCCAATCATTGTAGCTCTTGATATAGTCAAAATACGAAAATGTGTCAGAGTTGTCAAACCTGACTTTTCTTGATCCAAATTGCATTTTTTTCCTTTTACACTTCATATTTTATTTTCACCACTTTAATTCATTTTCAATCATCCAAATATCTTCTCAATGCACTTCATTTGATGATTGAATCATTAAACCTACAAAATATGAAGTTTTTACCATAAAAATCCATAAAATGCAATGTTTAGCCATTTTAACATAAAATGTAGTTTTTTTACCAAAACCTTAGTTATTTTAGTTATAAAACTAAATAATCAAACCAAAATTAACTAATAAAACACACTAAAAATACGTAAAATAAACTCTTATCAAATACCCCCACACTTGAATCATTGCTTGTCCTCAAGCAATAAGAAATACAAACCAACAATGATCCAAAAGTTGAAAATAAACATATGTAGCATTTCAACTTCATTTCCTCAAAACAAAGTAAATAACCATTATGCAATTATTCAATTAAATTCAAGTACTCATAATATCAAGTAAAGGAGAGCCAATTATGCCATAATTATAACAAGTTTAATTCCATTTCTCATCCTTTCCCAATTTCACAAGCAAGTAATTCATATGGTCAATAATAATGCTTCCTAAACTCATGATCATCTCTTTATTCTACTTAAAAGGATATTTATTCATATAACGTAGCTAAATATTACTTAAGATGTGAGAATGCCTTTTGACGCGAGAATCGACATTTTTAGATGAAGATCACCGGTTACTCAACACTTCACATACTCAAGTTGCTTTGCATACTCTTAATTCAAGTACCGTTTTACGCGAAAGTCGACATTTGTAGATGAAGACTCCCGTACAAGAATCATTTGGAGTAGAATGAATCTTTTTTTTTTCTATTTTTTTTTGTTTTTTCATTTTCTATTTTTTTTTTAACATAAATTCCTCAAAAGAATAATCATGAGAAGAGTTTTGCACCTATTGACCATATTTATCACTTAACTTATAAAATCCAAGAAAGAGAAGAAATTTCATCAAATATGCAAAAAAATATAGGCATAATTTTCTCCACTTTAAAAGATATACTTTCCTACAAATGCAAAAATTATAATCACATAATAGTCATTTCCAAGTTAAATGAGAAAAGAAGTTTCCAAATCATATATATTTATCTCAAATGTAGAAGGAATTTGAACTACTAATGGTATGGAACTTGTTACCTCTTGGATAAAATAAAAAAAATTTAAAAATTGTTGAGGCAAGTTTGCAATTTTGGACAAGATTTTGGAAAAATTTTGAATTTTAACACAAGTCCAATATTTGCAACTAATAAGTCAATCACATACAATATATATAATCTCAATTCTCCCCCCACACTTAACATACACATTGTCCTCAATGTGTAAAAAAAAGGAAAATCAAGATAAAGAAAGTAATACTCCCCTATGATGTGATTGAATATGAAGCTTCAAGGTACGTTGTTCGCTTGTCTTCATCGCTTCATGAGTTCCATTTGGTAACCATTAGTGATATAAACCTAAAAATGGAAAATGAGAAACAAAAGTGATAACAAAGGCTTAATAAACATATAACGGCGATCCGCAATTCCTAAGCCCTTGTGGTGGTGATGTACCTATAGAAAATACACAATAAGCAACTCAAGGTACAAGAAAATATCTGATGAAAAGAAGAAAAAGAGAACCAAGGAACCTGCATTTTTTTCTTTTAAAAAAAATGCTCAGAAAACGTGAGTAGAAACGCGCCTTTAACTCACGGTTTTGAAGGCGCGTTTCTTCCCAAAAGTTGCAGTACTGAAAACGCGGTTCTGTGAGAAAACGCGACTTGAAGTCGCGTTTTCACTGGCGCGTTTTCATCTTTGATCCAGGCAACAAAACGCGACTTCCTTCAAAACGCGACTTAAAGTCGCGTTTTAATGGCGCGTTTTCTGTTCTGCAGGTGCAGAATTGAAAACGCGATTCGCTGAATACGCGACTTTGTGGTGCGTTTTCTTGAAAAACACGTTTTCTGCTGCAAATTTTAGCAGAAATTCAACTTTTGCAAAATTACAACAGGTACCCTAATTGCTCAAAATGCATCATAGATCATTCCTTTGCTAAAATACTCAATACATGCACATGTAAAATGATCAAAATATGCATTTTAACCCTTTCTAATAAATCAAAAACAACAATTACTCAAATCGAGGGGTTAAGTTCCTTGATCAAATTTCGTCTTTTTCACCTCATTTGGTCACTTTTGCTTTCATTTCCAATACCTACAAATGAAAAATAACAAAATAACTCAAATACATACTTTAAGCATAAAATCACACAAAAATAACATAAATAGCCAAAACATTGGGTTGCCTTCCAATAAGCGCTTTTATTTATAGTCGTTAGCTCGACTATTTAACCTCATTTTTCAAGGAGGTTTGGTTAAAGAATAATCCACCATTTTAGGTCGTGGTGGATCATTAAAAGGTGACTTAATAGCAAAAGCCACATGTTCAAATGATATGAGAGGTGGAAGAAACATACCTATCTCAAGTGAGTCATAGATATTACCTTGAATATGCACCACTTGAGAATTCTCCAAAGGAGATGTCATATGGGTTTCTTGGGCAATAATATCTTTCAAACCTATACTTTCAATACACTTCTCAAGAGGGGTGAAAAATGAATCATTAAAGCTCACCTCTGGAGGTTCAAAATTAGTTCCAAAGATATTATCATGTGAAATGGACATTTGCTCACTGAAACACAATTGAGATTCATCATTTTCACATACAACATTCCCACCATTCATGCTAGGATCATTTTGTATATTATTAGAAGAAATAACTTCACACAATGCATGTAATTGGGCTTGTATTCTACCAAAGTGAGAAGTTAATTCATCTAACCTTTCCTCAATCCTAGCAAAACGATCGGAAGTCGCATTAGCTAGCTTTTCTATGGCTAAATCAAATTGATTAGAAGAATTTTCTACAGCTAACTCCCAAGATGCATTAGAATCATTAGCTAATGGTTCACTTTCTAATTCCCAAGGTAGAGATGCATTAGCTAGTTTTTCTATTGCCAATTCCCAAGATGGTTTTGCTTCATATTGGACACATTTGGGTGGATAATCATAAAAACATGCAGAATCACTATAAGTACATTGATTATTCCAACCATAAGCAGAAGAATTATCCCAATTAGCACCATATTGATCAAAACAAAGATTGTAATGCTCTAATTCATCATAATAATCCACATTTTGTGCTTGTCTACATGTATGAATAGCATGATAACCTCCACACAAGTCACAAATCATTTGATTAGAATTAAAAGCATTAACATTCCTCTTTTCCTCAATCTTATGCATCATGGTGTCCATTTGCACTTTTAACATTATAACATCAAATTTAGCCTTTAAGCATCTTAAACCATCTTCAAAAGACATACATTCAGTAAATTCTTGGTTACCTCTGTTGATGGATTTTTGCACTTGGTAACCATCCATTGCCAATCTTCCACTTCTCAAGCTTTGTCCTCCCAATTCACCTACCCTCCTCATTATCTGAAATTACTTTTAAACAATCTCAAAAGTAAGATTAGTTAAGAAGGATAGATTCCAAGACTAAAACAAAAAAATAAAAAATAAAATAAAATAAAATAAAAGTTGATTAAAAAAAAAATGACATAAAACACATAAGATACAGCAAAAACAACAAAAAATAAGAAAAATTGTCTAAATTAATAAAGTTGCTCTTCACACCGATATTGCCAAATCTTCCCCGGCAGCGGCGCCAAAAACTTGACGGGTATTTTACATACGTGCAAGCTAAAAAATACCGAATTACACCCGTTCACTGCAAGTATACAGATCAACTAGTAGTTTAGGGTATATATCGGGTCGATCCCACAGGGAAGAGTGAACAATTACCGGTATTACTAAAGCTTCTCTATTATTTAGACTATCAATGAATTATAACAAATTTAACCTACTGAAATTATACAAAATAACAAATAAAAGCTCCTTAGGTTGTGGTATTCCTAACTACTCATGCAAGTGCTATATTTGGATCATTGAATACTACATCTAGGCTAGTTATGGTGTAATTTCCTTATGCATTTGAATCCTACTTTCGTAGTGAATCAATTATACTAATAACCAATCCATACCTATTCTCATGGTTATGAAATTAGTTACAAGTTCATTTCTTCAATGAAATTACATGAAATTAATCACCAAAACCCCATAGGTGCACCTCTACTCTCGTGAGTGTACTCCCCATGTTTAGCACTTATTGAACTAATGTTAAATCTCAATTTTCATTGCAGAAATAACACCCTTAGATAATCATAATTAATGGTACCAGATTAATCATGATTTAAAGAGCTAAAGTGCTAAATAACTTGCTCAAATACTAGCAATCAAATAGCCAAATAATAAACAATAACAATCATAGGAAGTTCAACCAAACCCAAGGTATAAACTTTAAAGACACATATTAAATATAAAATCCATTACTTGCATATTAACTAAATTTGGAATTAAGTACAAAAGATAAAGCGTTGGAAAGGAATGTAACCCATGTCACTTGAGCTCATCACCTTGCCTTCTTCATCTCCATCTTAATCCTAGTCTAGCAATATACAAGAATGGATGAACTACACTAGCTAAACTATACTACACAAAGGAAATGGAAGAACTACATTTCTGCACTCCTCTCGCTCTCTCCCGTATGCTGAATTGTGAGGGGTATTTATAGGTGTTTGGATGAGTTTAAGACAAAACTTAAATTATCATCCATGACCTCATTGCTTGATTATTGTCAAGAATCTCCAAAATCGCAGCTGCAAATTCAACTAAAATACACAAAAAGTTTTCAAGAAAAGTTGCACATGTATCAAAGTCAGGATTTGCTGCTGGAATTTCTTTTTGACAGATTGCATGAATTATTTCTCCATGAAAACGGCAGAATCTGCTCTTGTGCTAGTCTTGAAAGTTGTACCTCTTTGAATTATCTTTCCATATCATCAAGAATCATCCCATTTGGACTTTTGTAGGCTGAGATATGGTCAAAATACCATCCTCTGGTCAAACCCCTGTTTCAATTTCCGACCACAGAATGCAGCTTCTGTATTTCGACTTTTTGACCAAGAAAACGGCTGAATTGGACTTTGATGTCTTCATACCAAATGTAGATATATCTCTTAGCTTCAAAATGGTAGCAAGATCACCTTGATCCGATCATTGTAGCTCCTGATATAGTCAAAATACGAAAATGTGTTTGAGTTGTCAAAGCTGACTTTTCTTGATTTTTGTTCTCAAATTGCATTTCTTCCTTTTACACTTCATATTTTATTTTCACCACTTTAATCCATCATCAATCATCCAAATATCTTCTCAATATACTTCATTGATGATTGAATCATTAAACCTACAAAATATGAAGTTTTTACCATAAAAATCCATAAAATGCAATGTTTAGCCACTTTAACACAAAATGTAGTTTTTTACCAAAACCTTAGTTATTTTAGTTATAAAACTAAATAATCAAACCAAAATTAACTAATAAAACACACTAAAAATACGTAAAATAAACTCTTATCAACTAGCTCAAACTGTTAAGGTTACAGGGCTGGTTATCTTGCCCTGTTTCACGATAATTGTTTGCCAGCTTTTTGCCTTGTAATCGGTCTAGTAACCAGTCCTGCTTCCTGAGATTACTGGGCCGGTTACATTCCCCTACATCTTTGACAATTTTCTCGTTTCTTTGCTCAACTTCGCAACCAATATTCGTTCAAGTCTTTTGCTCTTTTCCTTACAAAATAACCAAACTTAACAAGTAAAAGAAGAACAAAAGTTTGATCATTAATCAACAATACTAACGCATCAATTTTTACTATCTACAAACACTTCCCTTCTTGATTTCGGTAAAAAGAGCTTGAAAGTCCATAAAATAACCACAAACTAAACTATATATTAGGCACTTATCACACGCAAAAGAACATAAGAATCAGTTCATCCCTATCAAGTGTCTACACCTTCTCTCGCTCTTGTATTGCATTTTCCAGCAGAACTTTCAGCTAAGTTTTTAGGTTTCTCATGCTAAAAGCATTACAGAACAAGACATGAAAAAAAAAATCTATCATAACATACACAGTCAAAAGGGATAAAAAAAAAGTAGCAATCAAATTAAGACACTAGGATCAAAACACAAAAATGATAAAAAAAAAAAGTACTAATCAAATTAAGATACTAGGCTTCAGAACATTCCATTTTGTCGGGATAAAATAAAATAAGTACCTATGCTATTATGACCACAATGATTCGGTTTTAAACATGACCTCCAAAAGAAAATGTCCACAAATAAGCAATACACAATTAAAGATAGACAAGAAGGAAGAGTGATGGATTTACTTATACAATATTTACAGAGCATCGATGGCATAGCTACATAGCTACGCACCAGTTTTCGTCCTCTGGTTGTGAGTAACTTCTTGAATTGGAGAATGACTAGTTGATTGACCTTGAATGCCTCCCTCTAATAGTCAATAAAAGAGGAACAATCAGTAGAATGTGGAGATCTAGATGCCTTGCTTTGTCCTCGCAAAGGTTAATACTTCACACCTTGAAATTTATGAGATGGAGAAAGGTAAGATGGAGGCAAGAAGAGGTAGCTATGGTGGATTTCAGGTGGCCGAGAGCCGGAAGTCAGGGAGATGAGAGAAGTCAGAGGCAAGTGAGGGACTTAGGCTAGTTAGGGTTTCTTTTTGATCAACTTTTTGGTTCTAAAATATTAAAAATGAAATTCGGATTTTTAGGAAGTCAACCGGTTAAAAGAAAAATTGGCCAAAAGGAAAATGAAAAATATCAGTTTTTATTCAGTTCTAGAGATTCTAGTCGAACCCAATTTTTGATCGGATTTGACTGATTTTTTAACATCCGAGTTTTCTAGTTGACTTAGACCGAATGTCTAACCAATTTCCGATTCAATCAATCCAGTCCGATTTTAAGAATATATGTTGTTTCTATCCTTGAGTCACTAGTTTTTCTTTACTATAACAATAAAGGGCTATAACTCAAGTCAAGGAATCTAGGTCTCACAAAAAATCTAAACACATTGAGTAGCACTTTCATTTGATTTAAGAAATCATTGGAAAAGAAGATGTTAGCATTTGAATGTTGTATTAGATAATGTAGCTGACCCATTTACTAAAGCACTTACCTAGCAACAACTAGATCATCATCTTGAGAAGATGTATATGGGCGATTGTCTTTTAATGCAAGTGAGAGACTATTAGATGTACACCCTAAAGCCAATCGTGTGATGATATTTTTGAGATACTTGTAATTGCACAAAGTTTGTTGCTTGTCATATTTAATTATTCCTATGATAAATCCTTAGAATTAGACTTGGGAGTATCTGTCCTCAACAGTTGAGATATGGGATTCTATCTACTCTGCAATGGCGCTAATCGTAGGATTATTAATTGGGCATTAATAACTCAATAAGATTGGTTCGTTTTTTTTAATCTTCCCAATTGAGAAGATGAAGAATTTCAATCATTCGTTTAGAGACAGTAAGATAAAAATGTGGGTGCTTATTAGAGAACAATTTCACTAAATATGATCCAACGAAAGAACACAAAATGGAATTATGACTAATCTGGCAATTGGTTGTGCTTAGTTATAGTTGTACATGTAATCATTAGATTTGAGACATCATGGTTGTCTTTATATATAATTCATCTATTCTAGTAGTACAATGTACTTATATTCTAACCAAGTAACATAAGTACATATTATTAGGTATATCGAATTATATAAAGAGACACGTGAATAGTTAATATAGAATCTATCACCGACGGTAAAAGGGAAAATATCCTATGTCAAAAGATATAACTCGGAAATTCTTGGCTAAGGCGAATGAGAAATTAGAAAAGAGTTATAATTTGATAAAGTTTATTTTGTAGATTGGACACATATGATTAAGTCTAAGGGTTTGGCAGTTATTGTTTGCTCTAATAGAGTAATCATGATATTGTATATTCGAGGGATTGAATTGCATGCCCAACATCTCTAAAGAGTTAAAGCATAGGCTAGGGATACTTCGTATTCCTAGATTATTGCGTGTGGATATCTCTTGGAAGGTGGACGCATGTGCAGCTTTTGTGATAATTTTGTAAAATGCGCAACAAGGGTAACTACTCTAATATTCTTGTAGTTAATTCATGATTTTTTTATTATCACAGATTATATTCTCGTTAAAAGGATTGAAAACTTTTTATTTTTCAGCTACATACAAATTGTTGTTTGCTGTTTTCGCATCAATTCCTTTCATCTTGTACATATAATATTTGTATTCAGTAACACAAATTGTTAGTCCGTTTAGATACTATTGTTTAATTAGACAAGTTTTGTACCATAACACGTCTTACATATAATGTGATGTTTATCAAATGAAAATATAAAGAGGCAATCAACAAGCACGTTTAAGGAAAAAACATTCAGAAGTTTTTCTTTTTCCAAATAATGCTATATGCAAAGATATTTCATGTCTGTAATTGTACATCAAATACTATAAAAAATATACAACTTTACTAGTCTAAGTTCATAACCAAAAAATAAAAATATTTTAGTAAACCGAGACAAAAGATATCCTGTATTACAATCAGAGATCATATATGCTTCACTTTTTCATGGAACTATTGTTTATATAGTATCTTAAAATGGACTGCATAGTGGAAATGCTGATCATTTGAAGTTTTAGAAATTACTCAAGAACTTGGCCAAAGCCTCTTAGCATTTATGAGTAATTAGTTCTTGCCTTGCGTCTCCAGTTTGGAAAGGGGGCCTTACAAGTTTTCCATCAATTTCAGAACAGTTAATACAATTCTTACATCTTTTAGTATAAACTTGAACTATTTGGATGTAAATGTGAATTTGTCAACTCATAAAACTAAATTGGTTTATAATTCATGATTACACTAAAAGAATATGAGTTTAAAATAAATATAATAAGAATTATAAGAACTAGTTTGAACTAGACAAAATTTAACTTGTGAAACCATGAATATAAGGAGTGGAGCACTTCCATTTAGATAATGGGCTACAAGACATAGCTTTCACTACATGAAGACGACTACATAAAGCTAGAATTAGCAAAGCATGCAAGGAAACTAATTAAGAAAATTCAAGAGCAATCATTTTCCAATACAGCTGCAAATCCTACATGCTGCTTTCCACATTAGCAAGCCAAACAAGATCAATTTTGTAAACCAATGGCATGCCTCAGCTTGTCCAGGAGAGGCTTTAAGAATCTTGAAGGCCACATGATCTACTGGCCACGATGATGTATCCATGTGACATATTGCAAGGATTTTATTAACAGGAGCTCTTGTTTCAGGTTCAACCAAATCGACAGCATACAGGCGAGTTGAGGAGAGCAAATGACAAAAGAAGGCTGCAAATGGAAAGAAAACTTCATGGCACGATACAACTTTTTCAGCATCAAATTGCTTTATATTTCCAATTATTAGCTCATTTCCTGACCATTTTGTACTTCTAGAAGTTAATGCGACCAACTGTTTGACATGTAAAACTTTCTTTGAGAATTCTATTGTTATGGCCCGGAATCAGTCCAAGCTTCATTCACAAACTACCAGAATGAGTCAGCAAGGGAGTTGGCAGCAGAAATGTGATCACATGGAGTGGATCATGTGGCAAAGCATTGTTATAACAGAATGAAGAGTTAGTTATTTGGCGGGAAAGTTAGTTAGTTACCAGCAAACTGTTTCTTGTGCTCGAAGCTAGGATTTGTATAAGTAATTCATCTGCATTTTAGGAAGGGCATCTGATTGATTGTATTGAAAACTTTCTCTCTCAATAATATCTCAGACTTTCTCCTCCTCTCTCCCCTCTTCCTTCTCTGATTCCCCTCTCATTTTTCGTCTATCTCCTCACCTCTGATACATTTCAATTCATTCAGTTTCGATCCTTTATAGTGGTATCAGAGCTTGCGATCCTTGGATTGCAAGTTTGAATCACGGACAAGCATGGCGGAAAGTACTCGAATGAAGAGTTTTGAAGAGCAACTCAGGAAACAAGATGCCAGAATTCAAGCAGTCCTTGATTCCATGGTTGCAGACAAGCAAGTTATGGAAGAAAGGCTGGAAACTAATCAAAGAGAGATGCGAACTTTAATGGAGGCCAATAACACAGAGCTAAAAAACTTTGTGAGTAATCAAATCAGCTCAATTCTGAGGAGTTTGCAAGGTGACAGGGGAATTTTGGGAATCCTACTAGTTCTGCAGAAAGAACTCCTAATAATTGAAATGCTAGAGTTCAAAGTACTAGACATGGAGAATTTGGCAGTTCCTCCAGAGGAGAAGGTCAACACTGGCCCATGAGGGTCCCCAGGCTAGACTTTCCCAGATTTGATAGCCACAATCCCAAGGAGTGGGTCAGGAAGTGTGAGAAATTCTTCCAACTGTTCCGCACTCCTGAAGAACAGTAGATGGACTTGGTGGAATTCCACTTAGAAGGGAAGGCAGATCTCTGGTATCAGAATTTCAAAAAAGATAGAGGAGTAGTTCAATGGAAGGATATTGGTTTGGAATTGTGTAGGAGATTCAACACTGTGGGGGAAGCACATGCGGTAGAGAAGTTCAGCAAGCTCAGTCAATCCTCCACTGTTTTGGCTTACCAGGAGAAGTTTGGAGAGTTGAGGTCCATTGTAATGATCTAGGTGCCAGAACTGACTGAATCCTACTACATTGCTAGTTTCCTAAGTGGATTGAAGGGGGAAATTAAATCTGCCGTGAAGATGCATAGACATGACAGTTTACAAGCTGCCTTTGAGATGGCCAGATGGTAGGAACACCACTTAGAGCTTGTCCACAAGTCTAGGAGGACTACACTCAAGAGTGCCTTACATTCAACCTCCTATGGTCTTAACAAAGGAGGGCATGGAGTTCAGGATCCAGGAGCAAGGTAGGTTGGTACATTGCCAATAGATTACAGCAGGAAGTCCAATTCATAGCAAGGTTTCAAGAAGATCTCCCTTATTGAATTTCAATACAGGAAGGATCACAACCTATGTTTTAGGTATGGAGAAAAATTCAGTTCAGGACACAATTGTAAAAGTAAGGAGTTCCACATGATGTTAGTAGAAGATGAGGAAAAATGTGACGCAGACCAAGCAGCAGAAGAGGAAGAAGTTATTGAATACATGGGGAACCAGCAGGAGCATGATGTGATATTGACCTTGCATGCAATGTCAGCAGAATTATCATCAAGCTTCATCAAAATGCAGGGGCAGTATAGGAATCATCATTTGACAATCCTTCTAGATGGAGGAAGTACTAATTGCTTTATTAGGAGATCTGCGGCTCAGTTGCACCTAGAAGCTGTGCAAAAGCATAGGCCCTTTAAGGTCAAGATACTGATGGCAAGGAGTTGCATTGTGACCAGTGGATTCTAGGGATGCAATGGGACATGCAGGGCCACAGATTTACACATGATGTGTTTGTCCTGGATCTAGAACCTTATGATCTGATCCTTGGGGTAGATTGGATGAAATCCTATAGTTCCATTACCTTTGATTTTAAGAAACTGAACCTGTCTTTTGATAAGGAAGGGGAGCAAGTGGTGTTAAAAGGGGATTCCAATAGTGCCAACATTAGGATGCAGCAAGGCCCATTAGCTCACAAGTATGCCAGGCACAAGATCAAGAAGGCTCTACAGCAATCTTGTATGGTGAAGGTTCACAACTCACAGGTCATTTCTGAACCAGATTCTCTCACTGTGTTATTGGCCAAGTACGATGATGTCTTTACATAACCTAAAACACTTCCCCTAAACAGATGCCATGATCACTACAAGAATTTTGGTCACCAGTGATAACTACTTTTCGTCACAAAAAAATCAAAAAGTCGTCACTGATGACCATTATTGACAACATTTCAGTTGTGGCAGGGTCGTCACTGAATCTCCGTCGGTAAAAGTATACAGTGACGACTTTAAAGTCGTCAGTAAATAGAAGCTTTTTTATAACAATCTATGTTGTCAGTAAAAAATGAAAGTATACAGTGATGACCTTAGAGTCATCAGTGAAGGAAATTTTTTAAGACAACATATGTCATCAGTAAAAACTATAAATCTAGTGACGACACCTTCTCTTGTCAGTGATGCATAGAGGGACGGTAGTGAGGGCATAGGGGAATTAGTGACAACTTTGTTGTCAATAAACCCCTGATCAACTGTGGCAACAATCCCTTATCAATAGACAGTTTTGATTGAGTGACAATAACAATTGTCAATAAAGACATCTTGCCTAGAAAAATACTACTCATTTACAACACCTTACACATGACTTTCCTACTACAATAATATCTAAAAAATGAAAACATTAGCAATGTTTAATAAATAACAAACGTCAGCACCCGTTACAATAGAATATGCCAGAATAACATATAAAATATTCAAATGTCATAAATAAGTGCAACATCATAGTACAAATAGTTTCATAAGTTTGAGTAGAACAAATACTACTCATATAAGTCATGACTGCACTAAAAAACATATTCCAAGTCCCAAAACATTTCCTGCGCTTCCGAAACATTTTCTAAACTTAAGACAGCACTATAACCACAGTTTTTGAGCCGACGTGTAAGCCGTACTGCTAATCTTCTTCAAAACCTCCAAAATGAGCAATATATCTGCAATAAATGTGAGGATCCGAAAATTTTCTTATTTTCGTTATATATTACTGGTTTATTTAAATAGTTATTTACTCATTTTCTCCGAATTATTTAATTCAACTACTTGAAATCCATTTATATGGAAAAACACCTCTCTTATGTTTTTAAAACGTTTTGCTAGAAAATTTACTTTTCGAAAACTCGTTTAGTTCGGAACAACGAGTATACGTTTTTCGAGACTATATTTGAATCGAGAGTATATTAATTTTGGAGAAGTAAGAATGATCAATAGTAGATTAAGAAAAGTTAACTTGAGATTTGAGGAGTTAAAACTCGACTCATGTGAGAACTCGCAAAATTTATTATTTTAAATTTCATTTCGAGCTTATTTAAATATTTAATTACCCATTTACTCCGAATATTATTTTCTAGTCTATTTAGACCTAATTACATGAGTTTATAGCTTCGTTATAATTTTAAAGTGACTCGTTTCAAAATTTAATTTTTGGAAACTCGTGAAGTGAAAATAACGAATACGCGATTGGAGTTAATAATCGATTCGAGGATACACTATGTTTGGAAAATTAGAGACTTGCAGGATGGACTTAAAATAGGTAATTTTATGTTTAAGTACTTAAATGATAGTTATTAGTACTATCGTTATAAGAAATTCTTAGAAGTTTCGCTTTATCGCGCTTAATTTGGAGATACGCGTTTTCACACGCGCGATTTAATTGAGAGACTTTAGACCCTCATTTTGGGACAATTAAGAGTGGGCAATATTTATATGAATATAAGTGCATTAAAGGTTTAGTGCACTAGTGAAATAAACTTGAGAGGAATCGAGCACGAAGTGCGCGTGTACGCGCACTATCCTTAGTTGACTTTTGGAGCATTTTGGGCCACACATTATTAAGCTTCTCACGGGTGCATCACACTAGATCATAACCTTTCAATTCATCATCTAAAGTGGCGTACAACACTCTCATTTTCCTCTCCAAGACAGCCAGCCACCATCCCAAAGAAGAACAACTCAAGTTCTTCAATTTTCTTCACCTAAACTTGCTCCAAATCATCACCATTTCACTTCAAATTTCAACCACACTTAGCTCAACACTTGGAGATTACATCTAGCTAAGAAAAGGAGCTGTTGTCCGCAATTTTTCTTGAGCCAAGGGGAGCCGAAATTTCTGTTGTACACATCAAAGCAAGTAGGTAACGATCAAACCTCGGAAACTAAATTTATGAAAGTTCTAGTGCACCTTTAAACTCTTACTTGCATATGGGTAGCTTGTTTGTGATGGAAAATTGGTTGTGTGGGCTCTATAAACTCCCACCTTGGATATATGAAGTGATTTGTGGTGTTTTGATGGTAATAATGTTTATTTAGTGCTTAAACTAGTGGATTAATGTTGGGTTATTGATGGAAACTCAAATGAGGTGCAATGGGAAAAAGTGACCGTTTTACCCCTGCCTTGTTCGACCACTTTTGTGCAAAATTTTTGAGGTTCTAATGGCTTGTTTATGTTTTTTACATGTTATATTAGTTGTGTAAGAAGTTTCATTGAAAAATAACTTGATTTGGTCACCCAAATATTGGATTTACGAAAGCTTAGAAATCTGGAAATTTATCCTGTATTCACCCAGGCAGTGTATTTGTTTCGGCTATATCTTTTTACTCCGATGTCGGAATTGAGTACCGTTTGTGGCAATGGAAACTAGACATTCCCAGATTTCTATTGGTATAAAATTCACATTCTGGTTCCACTTGATCAAGCCAAACCATTCATTTGAAATCCACTGTCCTGTTTCATTGCTTCCTGGAAGGCAGCACAAGAGTTGCAACTTGATGCTCACGAATGAGTTGGTTATAGACAGATTTTGAAAATGGTTTCTTCTGAGAAACTATAGCCTTATAAGTCTATTTTCTAACGCCATCAACCACGTTCAATTCCGAGTTGAATTGAGTGATCTATGATTGAAATTCAAAACTGACCTTGTGAACGAAAACAGTGTTTTGGACAGATTTGAAACTAACCACGGTTTGGGACTTGTTATCCAAAGTTTATTATTGCAAATCATCTATCAAATGTACTTTGAACATATTTTGGATATTTCCTACTGGAATGAACCATGTTTGAGATGTTCCTTGACCAAATGTTTGGAAACGGCAAAAAGGAAGTTCAAAGGCAGCTTAGCCTTAGAATTTCGTGTGATTTCAACGATTTTGTTAACCCACTTTTTGTGCTTATTTTTCCATGAAATTTCGTAGAGGAACAACTCTTATATGGTAGTGTTATACTGCTAATTTTGGTGTTATTTTGAGGCCGTTTCATTGCTCAACTAAACTTCCAAAGTTCATGACTTGATTTTGGAAAACCCTTGTTTAACAAGAAAATTTGGGTAACTTTGAGCTACCATATCTTGGTGCTCGAAACTTCAATTCTCATTCTGCTTTTTTGTTTTAAACCTGGATTACAACTCTAATAGAGTTCCAAATTTCAGAGGCTAGCTCGAATTGTATGAATTTTGCCGAATTTTCAAAATTTGTCGAAAATCAACCCAAATCTGTCTTGACTTTCTAAAACAGCAACTTTGGGCTAAATTTCGAATATTTTCCAATTAGAATCATGGAAAAGTGTCTTATAAGAACTTTTAGTACTTTGGAAGTAGTTTCTAATGGCACCAAGTTTTCCAATTTTGGACTTGTAAAGAATGAGATACGATTTTTCAAATTATGGGTGACAAATCTGAAATTTCCGAACTTAAAGGAAATTGAGGGTTGCGAACTCTCTATTTTCCTTCGATATTGTTAAGCCGTTTTACACTTGATTTCAAAGATGAAAATCAGATTTCACTTGTATTTTTAAACCCCATTTTTGAGCCTTGATTTACGAGTAATTAGGCTCATTTTCGTGAAATTTTCTTAGATTATACAAGTGTGCAATCTTCCTCGATAATTAGGGGTTTTAAGCGATAGTGTGTAATAGATAATTACCATTTGCTCAGGTGCTCCAGGAGACCTTCAAGAGGATCTCGAGAGGGAACACCTAAAGGCTCGTTTACGCACTTACTCCCTTATTTCGATTGGTGAGTGTCAAGTGCATGAACTTGATGTTAAGTGGTTATCTGTTTCTTATTCGTTATGAAAATTTGAAATTTTGAGACGAGAGTGTTCTTTACCGCACTCGTGCTCTTTCAAATGAAATTATATTCGAATTTTGCTATGTGAATTCATATCCGACTTGTACATGATAATGTGGATGTGATTCGTATTTGTTTTGATTCGTATATGTGATCCGTATTTGTGATTCCTATTTGGAATTGTCGATTTGAGCGTTGCTCGTCAACTTATATTCGTATTCGTATTCGGGGGACGTCCAAACTCGTTGGCTAACTTTGCGAATCGAGTCAGTATGGGCTTGATCGATAAGCTTAGCAAACCATGAGATATTCGTAGAGCATGATCTATTGGAGAGATCTTGCTCGGCATTACTCGCGCAGTATTGCCATGATATACTCGAGTATTATCAAAAACTTTGATGAGCGGGCCCGGTAAAGGGGGTGTAACGGTGACAGGATTCGAAGAAAAGTGGTGTATCTACGGATTTGATACTTATATGGTTGACGGAGTGTCAACGAAAAATGTGATCAAGACTTCGACTCGACTACGTGGAATTTAGCTCCTGAGAGCTACAGTATCCTTGAATTGTTTCTGATTATTTTTCCTATTCGAAATGTGAATTATTCGAACTTTATAGCTTTACTTACTATGTAATTTGTGGCTACTTGGATTATGTGTTTGCATGTGTGTTTCTTGGCCTCACTGAGTATTGGCTCATCCCATTAGTTTGTTTTCGTTAACAGGTTGTATTAGAAGATTTTGAAAAAGGCCGACTAGATTATATTTTTGATTGGAATTTGGGTTGTAAATGTTTAGTCAACTTTTAATGGTTGTATTTTGGGACTTGATGTATCTTTTGTGAACATGATGTAAGATTTGAATATTTAGTTAAGGAAGCGACTTTTCATCATTTTGACTTGTAGTATTTGGTATGTATCGTTAAGTTCATATTTGACTTGTATTGAGTCCTGACGAGAGTTGGGCAGGCGTCCCGCGGATACCCTTGGGTTTGCCCTTGGGAGAAGTGGGGCGTCACAATAAAGTAGTAAAGTTATTAGTAAAGTTATCATGTGACAAAAGCAAAACAGTCTCTACTTGCTAAATAAACAACAAAAGTAACAAGCATTCACTAATCTGATACCACCGTAATGAATGCAGCAATTGCAGCAGAAATAGAGTGATAAGGGGGAGAGAAACTAGACTTGAGGAAGAGGAAAGAGAGATATTATTCAAAATGATTTTTCCATGTTGCCCAATCCGACGACCAGTAGTGATAGCAAAGTTATACATGAACTTACTTTATAAACTCAAGGTGATTTACTCACAGCAAGAGTAAAATGAGAAAAAGAAACATCATGGAGCATAAAAAACGGCAAGTGAGCAAAAAGGGAAAACAACAACAAATTTTCTTCATACATTTGGAGACTTGGAAACTAATCATGATGAAACGATCATAACCCAAAGGATAAACCTCAATGCTAACAAATGCAAATGAACATAGAGCTTGTGAATTGCTATGCAACAAATTTATAAGCCGCGGACTTTACGAATTGCGAAATGTGAAACATAAAAGAAAAAGGGTTTTAGCTAAACGGAACTCACTGCTTCATGTAACAAGAGCGAAGTTAAACATGAGAGACGGACTTAAGACATCACAAGCAGAATGCAAGGAAGGAGAATCAAGAAAGACAGCCATATAGGCGTGTGAGTAACCAACAAGGAAAAGGAAACACCCATCAACAAACTGCCATCCAGCAGACTTTTGTTACGTGCATTCTGGGCATGACTCACGCTCATTAAAAAGATTCTCAACATCTAACTAATTTATCAAAGAGAGACATGAAACAGAGGGAACCTATGAAATGAAAGAGATAAACAAGAGAAAACAGCCCATAAGTACTAACGAATAGATTGCTGTCTATTTACATTCAGATTCTCAAACCAATCTGGCAACTTAGAGAAATCATATCATTCTAGTTCCAAATGCTACTCGGTGAACCAGCAAATAGGGCAAACATTTTTCAATCAGAACCTAGTTAGGCATTTCGTCGAACAGGTTGGGGCATTAGAAATTTCATTAGACTTTTGCTCCAATTGAAGTTAATCGGCCCCAAAATTGTTCAATAAGCAAGAGTTTTCAGTTCAATTTAACACATAAGGCACATATGATCTACAATCCTGAACAATCAACATGACAATTGTACTTAGCAAACGCACGGCAAAAATGCTCTGAACATCGCGGAATGCAACAACAAAAAAGTGGAAAAAATCAACTTCAAGAATCATGGCTTTTCTTTTTCTTCTCGACTAGCAAATGCACGGATTCTGTCTAACTTTGGATTGGCCAGAGTCCCTATTGAATAAAAAAGCACAAAATCCTCTCCTTTGGTTCAAAACTTTCGTTCGGGCTTTTTATCAAACAGGTCATGGGCATTAAAAATTTCAATGATTCTTTGTTCAAGTGATATTATATCTAGCCCTAAAATTCATCAGAACAAAATGGATTTCAATCTCAGCATCATATAAAACACATATATTCACGGGCTATGTAAAATACAGAAGGAAGACTGAACTGTAAACGAAGAAATTACCTCTCACGGTCTCGCCAAAGCAAAATTCTCCAAGGCAAGCATCCAATGAGGGCCGCTGGGGTAGACATCAATCAAGCCGTTGAACTGCCTCTCTCCTCTTCTACGTGCTTATCATCAGCCTTCAACTTCTTGACATCTTCGTTGTTCTCTCCCTCCTCGTCAGCTTCATCTCTGACGTGCTTTAAACTGCCGGCACCGCCAACCGCTGCGTCATCAGCTTGGGCTTCGACTATTTTCATGTCTTGAGTGGACGATCCCTTCACCTCACAGTCGACTAGGGTTTCTGGGGTTTACTTTTGCTCTATTTCTGCCATAGTTTCCTCTCTGTTTTCCTTTCTTCTCTTAGTCTACCTCTCTCTAACTTCAACTCTCTCCTTTTGCTTTTTTTTTTCTGCCGCTCTCCTTTTCCTTCCCTCTGTTTTTCCTCTTTTCGTAGCTAGTCTTTCCTCAGCCGAAACTCCCTCTCTTTTCCATTGGCTTGCCCGATAGTTTTTCTCTTTGCTAATCCTTGTCCGCCGCCCTCCTTCATTTTCTGATTTCTTCCACCGAGAATCGGCATACCTTTTTGGTAGAGAGTTGCTGCTAAATATGGTCTTCTATTTGATCATTTTCGAGCCAAGATCAATTAGGAGATGGCGAGGAGATGTTTCGGCAGAGATAAGGAGCAGTGTGCTATGGTTGGTTCTAAGTGTTGGCTGTTGGCTTTAGGATACTGCTGGTGTTTTGTTCGGTGATACTGGTAGTGTTGGCTTTAGGATACTGGTAGTGTTGGCTATTTGGTTCTAAGTGTTCTAAGTGTTTCCGCACATTTCCTCAAAATATTGACTTTGAATGAAATTTCAATTCCTTATATTTCCCCCTTACTTGTTCAGTACCAAAATTTCAATCAACGTTTTTTAGTTTCCAACATTTTAGTTGAATTAATATTTTACTAATATAATATTACTTGCTACTTTTAAATGTTTTTGTGAAAATATTCATAATGGATGAGAAAATTATGTTGAAATATTACAAGTGGTGAATGCACCTTGGTTCTGCTTCAAATAGTTAATTTTTTTATGACATCAAACAGTTGATCCGATATTAATATTACAAGTGAATTTTTAGCTTCAATTTTTATTTAAATTTACTAATGTATTTCTAATCACTACTTATTAACATATTTATCAAAAAATTATAATGGATGAAAAATTTTTGCTAAATTCAAAGAGCTGGTAAATACACTCTTTCTCAAGTTGTAATAGTTTATATAATTGTTCTAATTAGAAACTTTCATTAATTTTTTCAGTTAAAAACCTATTGAGTAACTATGACTAGTTTAATAAATCATCAAATTTTTAAAAAATTAAATTAATATTTAAGTAACTATGACTAGTTTAATAAATCATCAAATTTTAAAAAAATTAAATTAATATTGAGGCTCACAATTAAATAAATGCATTAGAGATGTTCAAGTTAGTGATGATACTTATGTTGTCACTAACTACGCTATAGTTTTACTGACAAAAATTGGTCGTCAGTAAACATAAACAGTGACAACAATGAAATGTTGTCAAAGAAAGCGGTAGAATTACTGACAACATTTATCAAGTCGTCACTATCGCAAATCTCGCGCCTTCCAAGTCCCATGGCGCGAAATAGTTTTGAGACAACAATTAAAGGTTGTCACTAAAAACTCAGTTGCTTTGAGTCAATTGTGACAACCTTCAAAGTCGTGACTAAACAACCTCATTTTGTGACGACTTTTTGTCGTCACAAAGAAATGTTGTCACTAATGATCTTTTTTCTTGTAATGGATCACCAAATCCCTCTTAAGCCAGATGCCAAACCTTTCAAAATTCCCCTATACAGGTACCTCCATATACAGAAAAATGAAATTGATAGGCAGGTGAAAGATATGTTAACCTCTGGCCTTATACAAATTAGCCACAGCCCATTTGCATCCCTTGCCCTATTAGTTAAAAAGAAAGATGGCAGTTGGAGGCTTTGTATTGACTATAGACAATTGAAAAACCTTACCATAAAAGATAAATTTCCAATCCCTATTATAGATGACTTACTGGATGAATTACATGGAGACAAGATCTTCTCTAAAATTGATCTGAGATCAAGCTATCACCAAATCAGAATGAAACCTGATGACATCCATAAAACTACTTTTAGAACTCATTCTGGACTATATGAATTCCTTGTAATGCCATTTGGTCTAACAAATGCCCCAGCCACCTTTCAAGCACTAATGAACTCGGTCGTTGAGCCTTATATCAGAAAATTTGTCCTTGTGTTCTTTGATGATATTTTGATCTATAGTCCAGACTACAAAACTCACCTACACCACTTATCCATAGTATTGGAAACCTTGAGAAAACACTCCCTGTATGCAAAGATGTCTGACTGTTCTTTTGGTCAGAACCAAGTGGAGCATCTGGGACATATAATTACTAGTGAATGGGTGAAAACTGATCCATCCAAGGTAGAAGCTATGCTGTCCTGGCCAACTCCTACCTGTTTGAAGGCCCTCAGAGGATTCTTGTGCCTGACAGGTTATTACATGAGGTTTGTTAAGGGGTATGGAGAGATTGCTAAGCTCCTCACTGAGTTGCTAAAAAGGGATCAATTTGCATGGGGTGCTGCTACAGAATCTGCATTTCAACAACTGAAGGTGGCAATGAGTAAAACATCAGTGTTAGCATTACCTAACTTCTCAAAGCCATTCTTGTTGGAAACTGATGCTAGTCAGGTAGCTATTGAGGCTGTCCTGATGCAACAAGGAAGACCTATAGCCTACTACAGTCAGGTGCTGGGACAGAAGAACCAAACCAGATCCACCTATGAAAAGGAACTTCTATCACTCATCACTGCAGTTCAAAAATGGAAACATTATTTGATGGGAAACCATTTCATTATAAAGACTGATCATGAGAGCCTCAAATACTTGCTGGATCAGAAAATACACACTTCCCTTCAACAAAAGTGGTTGGTTAAACTTATGGGGATGGATTATGAGATCCAGTACAAAAAGAGTAAGGACAATGTGGTTGCTGATGCATTATCAAGGAGGGGTGAACAGAAGGATCCAGTAGAAACGTCTGTGCATGCTATCACTACCATCAAGCCCCAATGGTTGACAATGGTAGCTAAGAGCTACAATGGTGACGGCATGGCAAAGGAGGTTCTGCTGAAGTTGGCCATGGGAGCTGATGCAGTGCCTGATTACTCTTATAACCAAGGGATTTTGAGATTCAAAGGGAGAATATGGGTAGGGGCAGAGACTGGATTAAGGCAAAAGTTGATCTCCTATTTTCATGAATCTTGTCTTGGAGGACACTCTGGGAATCATGGTACTTATCAGAGGATCAAGAGCTATTTATATTGGCCTGGGATGAAGAGGAAAGTGGAACAATATGAACAGAGTTGTGATGTCTGCAAGAGGAGTAAAAATGAGAATTGCTCTTATCCAGGACTGCAGCAGCCATTGGCCATACCTGAGCAAGCTTGGCAACAAATTTCTATGGATTTCATAGAAGGATTACCTAAGTCCTTTGGCTGTAATGTCATTTATGTGGTGGTGGATAGACTTACTAAATATGCCCATTTTATCCCTAAGACCTCTCATTACACTGCTAAAAGTGTAGCAGAGGCGTTCTTTGATCAGATTTTCAAGTTGCATGGCCTACCAACACATATTATCTCTAATAGAGACAAGGCCTTTACTAGTTTGTTCTGGCATGAACTCTTCAAAATGCTAGGTATAGAGCTGAATCTTTCTTCTGCATATCACCCTCAGTCTCATGGACAGATTGAGAAGGTGAACAGATGTGTAGAAAGCTACCACAGGGGTGTGTGTATGTATCAACTAGGGAAATGGAGGAAATGGCTTCCTGCAGCAGAATGGTGGTATAACACTAACTATCATAGCAGTCTGCAAATGTCTCCCTTCTAGGCCTTATATGGTTACAAGCCTATTCAGCTGAATCTGAGGCCTAATAGCACATTAGTAGCTGCTGTGGAGGATTGGGCATAGGAGCGAGTGGGCTGGAACTCCTTGCTCAAGGAGAACCTATTGAAGGCTCAAAATAGGATGAAACAAATGGTGGATAAAGGGAGGAGTGACAGGGAATTTGAAGTTGGAGAGTGGGCTTATTTGAAACTCCAGCCTTACAGACAAACTTCTGTAGTCGTGAGAAGGTATTTAAAACTGACAGCTAAGTACTATGGACCTTATCAGGTGGAGCAAAAGGTGGGGACTGTAGCTTATAGGTTGAAGCTACCTGTTGGTTCCACCATACATCCTGTTTTTCATGTCTCGTTACTCAAGAAATCACCAAAAGAGGCTTCAATCAGCACTACCTTGCCTACCTTGAATGCTGATAGTGAGTTTGAGGTTGTTCCCTCAGCAGCGTTGGATAGGAGGACAATTTACAGGAAGGGTCGGGGAGTTGAGCAGGTGTTAGTGCAATGGGAAAACATGGAACCTGAGGAAGCTACCTAGGAAGATTGGACGTTCATACATGCTCAATTTCCATCTTTCAAAATCAATCAATCCTAGAGACTAGGATTGTTTTAGGGGAAAGCATTGTTATGGCCTGGAATCAGTCCAAGCTTCATTCACAAACTACCAGAATGAGTCAGCAAGGGAGTTGGTAGCAGAAATGTGATCACATGGAGTGGATCACGTGGCAAAGAATTGTTATAACAGAATGAAGAGTTAGTTATCTGGCGGGAAAGTTAGTTAGTTACCAGCAAACTGTTTCTTGAGCTTGAAGCTAGGATTTGTATAAGTAATTCATCTGCATTTTAGGAAGGGCATCTGATTGATTGTATTGAAAACTCTATCTCAATAAATCTCAGACTTTCTCCTCCTCTCTCCCCTCTTCCTTTTCTGATTCCCCTCTCATTTCTCCCTCTCAGTTTTTCTTCTATCATCTCACCTCTGATACATTTCAATTCATTCAGTTTCAATCCATTACATCTATCATGTCTTCTAGCAATTTTGGGCAGCTCTTAATCTCTCCTTTCAAAGTTGCTGCGTTACAATATAGAATGCTAGTTTGGATGGCTGCTTTTGTTGCAGGAGAAGTGAAAGACTTAGGAAATATTTTCTCGAGATCATTAGAACTAGTAGATATCTTTGATGCAATCTGAGAAGGGAGAAAAGAGCGAGGAGGAATTTGATCATTCAAATTTGGGAGGTGCACTCTATTCCCTAGTGCAAGGATTGACAGCCTAAAGAAAGAGTTGGGGTCAGCCTCATCAGAGACACGAAAGGTGCTGATTCCACCATATTCATTGTATCCATTTTTAACTAATTGAATGCCTTTAGATAATTAATGAAAACCTCTCTCACGTGTAGAGGCTTTTTCTCTCTCTCGGGAAGAGAGCTTCTTTCCCCTTGGTGGGAACTGCAAGTTTTTCAAAATTTAAAGCATTCAAGGACCTGAGCTCAAAGCTTGAATCTGAACTAACTTCTAGATTCCAACATTGTCCGCAAGTCTGGGTCTCAAAGCCAAGGATCCAACAATCATACGGATAAGCCACCATAAAGGAAGCGCTTTTAAGGAAGTCATGGAAGTGGAGCTGGTCGGTTCGTGAGGGGAATAAAGGGGACAGAAAAAAAAAGGAAAAAAGACAAAAATACCTCTATATGTGCATTTCTTAAGCAGCTGGACGGACACTCGATCAACACTATAAAAGGAAAGAAGTCTGGTGAAGGTAGTATAACTATTTCTTGCTCTTGTTTGCTTGCTTTCGATAACTTTTTTCTGAGAATCTGTTTGGTGAATCATCTGGAAAAAATGCTATCTTTACTCTACTTTCATAGAGCCAGGGGATTAGTGTGTATCTAGTGGTAAGTGACAGGGTATCTTCTGGTGCTTGAGTGTTACGGTGGAGGAGGAGTTGGTAAAGGTGATGCAGAAATTTGCTCTCTCAGAGAAGGAAGTGAGGAGTACACTCCTAGATCTGGGGGACCTAGATGAAGGGATAACATAATGCCAAGGTAGCATTATAGGAAAAATAAGAGGAGAGAAGGTTGTTAACTTTACAAGAGTTAAAAATTTTGTTACTGTGGCATAGAGCTATCCTAAGAGTCTTAAGGTAGCTGAATTAGGACCTAATGTTTTCCAGTTTTCTATCCCTGACCTAAAGGATAAGGAACGGATTCTTGAGGGGGGTCCGTGGATTATAGATAACCAGATATTAGTGATTAGGAGGTGGGAGGTAGGAATTGAAGAAGATGAGGATGCTTTCAGTTTAGCTCCAGTATGGGTGCAAGTGTGGAACCTTCCCATACACTGCCTATCTAAGGCAGTAGAGAAGAGAGTGGGAACTATATTCAATGAGGTGAAAGATGTTTTAATTCCTTAGACTGGAGGTAAGGAAGGGAAACATATGAAGTTATTGGTAACGATAGATATTAAGCAACCTTTACTGAGAGGAACCACAGTTCAGATTAATGGAGTGAACAAATGGTTGGCCTTTAACTATGAGAAGTGTCCTGACTTCTGTTATAGCTGTGGAGTGATTGGGCATAGTGAAAAGAATTGTAAATCTCCGATAGTGGTGAAAAATGGGCAATTTCAGAACCAGTATGGTCCGTGAATAAGGGTATTTGGGGGAAGAGGATCTCCCCAAAAAGAGAGAATCCCAAAGATTTGGACACCTCATAGGCAGGTTTGGAAGGTGAGGAATGGGGAAATGATCAGGATAGATGAACTAGAGCAATAGGATAAAGGAGTAGGATTGAATCAAGAGGGGAGTCTGAGTAAGTCTAGTGAAGTAATGGTGAAAGAGATACAAAAACAAACAAAAGAGAAGAATGATCATCATGGTGGAGAAAAAGGGAAGATTGGCAGGATAATACCAAGTTGGACTGCTGAGAAGGATATGGAGGAGGAGAAAAGAAAGAATGGGGATAGAAACACAAGCATAGGAAGGGAAGTAGTAAGAGCAGTGGAGGATATAAATGCTGAAATGCAGGAGATGGTAGGCACTGAAGAGGACATGGAGAGACAAGGAGCCCCTAGTAGGGAGATAATAAATGAGAATGAGAGGATAGAATGAGGTAAAGAAGGAGCACAAGGAAGATCCAGTGGGGAGGGGGTTCTGGTGAGGATGGAAACTGATGAGGCAAACAATAAAGAAAACCAAGGAGGAGTCAGTAGGGAAGGGAAAAGGTTCAGGAGAGTGCCCTCTAGTTCAAAAAAACTTAGAGAACCTCTTAAGGAGATTAATGGGGCAAAAAGGAAGTTCCAACTTAAAGATGAAGAAATCGAAGAAGCCGTGGATCAGGAACATACAGATAAGAGACATAGAGGAGATCGGAAAGGACATAGAGATTATGAAATGATTGGAGGGGAAGGGGTCAGCCCGCACTGGTCCCCAAAGGATCAATGAGAGCTATGGTGTGCGGAGCCCCTTGATAATTCCCCATCTGAAGGAGGTTAACAGCCTCCTTTCCTTGAACATGATATTTCTGAGTAAGACTAAGAATAAGACTAAGTACATGGAGAAGGTTAAAAGAATTTTGAACTTTGATAACTGCTATGTGATAGAGGCTATGAATAGAGCTGGAGGAATGTGCTTGATGTGGAATAAGAAGACAAAAGTTAAGGATATAAAAAATTCAGCATTCACCATTGAAGTACTGATAGAAGATGAAGAAGTAAATCATGAGTGGTGGCTGATAAGGATTTATGCTAGCTGTGATAAACAGATGAGGAAAGGGCAATGGGAAGTTATCAGTAGAAGGATAGATTTATGGGGGGAAAGGTGGATTATTATAGGGGACTTTAATGATTTGTGTTCAAATGAGGAGAAGTGGGGAAGCAGAATTAGGGAGGATTGGAGCTTCTATGACTTCAGGAACTTCATTCAGGAAAACCAACTAGTTGATATTAGGTTCGAAGGCAACCCCTGGACTTGGTGCAATCAGTGGCAGGATGGAGAAATAAAACAAAGGTTGGATAGAGGTCTTAGTAGTGGGGGCTGGAGTAACCTTTTTGAAAAGCCCAAGTGCACTCATCTAGAAAGTCTAGCTTCTGACCATAGTATGCTGATACTAGACACAATTCCTGGGGGAAGGAAGAAGAGAAAGAATTTTTCTTTGACAAAAGATGGATCAGGAAAGAAGGAGTTGGAGAAGTGATAAAGAAGGCTTGGGAGGGGGAGATAAGGGGGTCCAGAATGTTTAGAGTAGTGAACAAAATCAACAGATGTAGAGTTGCTTTACTGAAATGGAGAAATGGCTTCATGGAAAACTCTAGGAAGAGGATTGCATCTCTAAAGCAGCAACTGATGAAGGAAAAAAGCTCAGAGATTGAAGGTAGAAAGGGGAGAGTTGCAGTTTTGAAAAACCAGATAGTGGGAGCTTACAAAGAAGAGGAACAATACTGGAGTCAGAAAGCTAGGCTAAACTAGTTACAAGAAGGAGATAAGAACACTCAGTACTTCCATGCTGTGGTGAAGAGGAGAAGAAAACGAAACAAGATAGGTAACTTACAGAGAGAGGATGAATCTTGGACTAAAGATGAAAAGGAGATTGCAGAGGAGATAGCTAGATATTATAAGCAACTGTTTAAGGCAACTAGGACAGAGGGCATTGAGGAGGTGTTGGAGGGTATTCAAGTCACAGTTACAGATCAGATTAATGCTAATCTAACTAGGCCTGTGGAGGAGAATGAGATAAATGTAGCAGTTTTTTCCATGAATCCCAATAAGGCTCCAGGGCCTGATGGGATGACACCCATCTTCTTCCAAAAATTCTGGTAAACTATTAAGGAAGATGTGGTGAAAGCAATCAAAGCCTTTTTCCAGTCAGGCCATATGCTCAAATCTCTGAATCATACCATCATCTCTCTCATTCCTAAGGTTGAACTGCCAACTGATTTGAAACAATACAGGCCTATCAATCTATGTAATGTACTTTATAAAGTTATCTCCAAAATTCTAGCCAATAGATTGAAACCTGTCTTAAAACTCTGCATTAGCAAAAATCAATCAGCCTTCATCCCAAACAGACAGATTCTGGATAATATAATCATCTCCCATGAATGCCTACATTTTCTTAAAAACAAGAGACAGGGTAAGGATGGCTATACTGCACTAAAACTGGACATGTTTAAAGTCTATGATAGAGTTGAGTGGGGTTACCTGAAAACTGTGATGGAAAAGATGAGATTTAACCAGGTGTGGGTAGAATGGATTATGAAGTGTATCAGTTCAGTCTCCAATTCCTTTAATGTAAATGGAGAGTCCAAGGAATATGTGATCCCAGCTAGAGGCATTAGGCAAGGTGATCCTCTATCACCTTACCTGTTCCTATTATGTTCTGAAGGCCTCTCAAGTATGTTAAGGAATGCAGCAAGACAGGGTTCGCTAAGTGGGTTAAGGACCAGCAATTACATATCTATTCTTTGCTGATGACACGTTGATCTTCTGTAAAGCTGTGGGGGCAGAAACAAGGAAACTAAGAGAAATTCTGGACCAGTATGAAAGAGGGTATGGCCAGGTGATCAACTTGGACAAGTCTTCTATCTGTTTTAGTAAGAACACTAAGGAAAGGGACCGGGAGGAATCTTGTGAGCCATTAGCTGGTGTAAGAACAATGAACCAAGGCAAATACCTGGGCCTTCCAATTGTGATAACAAGGACAAAAGGCCAGGTTTTTGCTTACGTAAAAGACAGTATTAAGGCTAGACTTAACAGTTGGAAGAACAAGTTCCTAAGTGCAGCAGGGAAGGAAGTGATGTTAAAAGCAGTGACTATGGCCATGCCAAATTATGCTATGTCCTGCTTCAAGCTACCTGTTACACTATGCAAGGAGATCACAGGATTGATGGCCAAATACTGGTGGGGTGAAACAGAAGGGAGAAGCAAGGTACATTGGTGCTCGTGGGATAGAATGATGTAGGCTAAACTGGATGGAGGATTGGGATTCAGGAACTTACTATACTTCAATAAAGCACTGCTGGGAAAGCAGATTTGAAGGATGATCAGATTCCCAAACCTCTTGATTAGGAAGATATTAAAGGCTAAGTACTATCCCAAAGAGTCCATTCTGAATTGTGAGATCCCCAAAAACTCATCCTGGTTCTGGCAAAGTGTTATGTCAGCAAGAGAGGTAGTGAAGGGTGGTCTATTGAAAAGAGTTGGGGCAGGGAAGAGTATAAGGATCTGGAAAGATCAATGGATCCCAAACAATCCAAGTGGAAGGCCAACAACAATGATGCCAGAAAGGGGGGAGTAACAGAAGGTAGAAGATTTGATTTCAAACTTCAGATGGAATAGGAATGAGGTGTATAGGAGGTTCAATAGAGAGGATGCTGAGAATATCTTGCAGATACCTATTAGTTTGTCAAGGGTAGGGGACAAATTCTTTTGGTTGCATAGTAAACATGGGGAATACTCAGTCAAATGTTGCTATCAAGTTCTGATTAAGGAAAAGAGGAGGAAGGAAAGTGAAACAAAAGGTGAATCTGGATCGAGTTATGATGACTCTAACACACAGATTTGGAAAACTCTTTGGGGACTGAACATTAAGCACAAAATCAAGCTGTTCATATGGAGGTGCATTACTAATACTTTAACAACCAGGGAAACGATATTCAGAAGGACAAAACAAGGTACACCTCTCTGCACAAGGTGTGGAGAAAATATAGAAACAGTGGAACACATTCTATTCCACTGCCAGCAAGCTCTGAAGGTATGGAAGCTTGCACCAGTACAATGGAACGGCATTCAGAATCAAACAGGCTGCTTTAAGCAGTGGTGGGCAGCATTAATTCAAGCTAGAAGTAGGAATGAAGGAAGGCAACACATTGCTCTGACTGCTAGCATACTTTGGCAGCTATGGAAAGATAGGAACGAAAGGGAGTTTGAAGGGAAAGAAAGAGAGGGCATGAAATTGTACAAAAAGCCAGCACAAAATGGTTGGAGTATGAGGAAGTTGGTAAAGGGAAGGATAAGGAAAGTATATCAGAAATAGATGAAGCAAATGAAAGAGTAGGGGAGGCAGGAAGGGAAAAGGAAGAGCTAATGGAACTTCAGATCATTACAAACAAATCAGTTGAGGGGCATAAACTGGGGATTGGTATTGTAGCCAAACAGATGGGAGGAAGAACTAGAGCTGAATGGGCTCTAGTGGATAGAAGCTCGCAAAGGGATATTCAAGATGAAGCCGTAGCAGTGAGGTTGGCACTAATGAAAGCAAGGCAACTGAGTTGGCAAAGGATCAAAGTTATTAACGCTAACAAGCAGCTTATTGCATTGCTAAAAGCTGGGAAAGGGGATAATCCAAACACTGCCACGTTAGTTGAAGTTATTCATGCATTAGCTAATATGTTTCAAATGTGCTCTTTTGAAGCAAGGAATACTAGTAATATGACTTTATGTAATCATCTTAGCCACTATGCTCTAAGCATATTTATGGATGAGGAGAGGATTTTTGACTCTTCTTAAGTGTCATGGTACACTTTGTATAGTTGGTTGAGCATTTGCTCAAATATTGTACAGTTTCATTATCTATAAAAAGTCATCTATCGTTTCCGGAAAAAAAAAAAAAGAATGCCTTTAGATAAAGATGAACAAACCAAATTAGCAATGGAGCAAAATTTGGCATCAAAAGAGAAGGATTGTTGGGATGCTAAAGAAGCAAAATGATCAGAATCATGCTTAGATAGTGGTGATAATTTTAACAGAACTGACTCAGGCATATTGTTGAGTACATTTTTGGACCAGAAATTAAGTTGATTGGAGGCAACAGATGAAGAAGCAATTGCAGTAATTGTTTCCCCATAATATTTGTAAACAAAATGATATTTTCCCCATAATCTGTACATGGAGTGCCCATCATGAGGAGATATCCCAAGATTGAGGTTAGAGCATACCTGCCCAAAAGAAATCAATAATACTACTATGAATCCTTTCACATGCCATGTTAACATAGGACAAAATTACTAGAGCTTTAGTCCTTATCTCAATGGCAAGTTGAGATTAGTTTTCTTTTTCTGTTTCTTTTATTGCTAGGAGATCACTTTTCTCAGTGGCAAGTTGAGATTATTTCGTTTCTCTCAAACTAAAATTATTAATAAATTTAGGATTGTTTTGTGATGAGCTTTTTTTGTAACAAATTTGCCTTTTTAACTAAGTATTTTTCATTAACTAACCAGTAGTACCACAGACACTGTAATTTTGAAAGTTATAATCAAATAAAAAATTTCACCTACCGTTACTTTTCATCGCGTGAGATTTTAAACATTTGTATGAACGTCCAAAAGTTAAGAAACGGAAATACCTAAAATTTAGGGATAAGGCTATATATAGAATAGCGATATGTTTATTAAAGATAGTAAGTTTCAAAGTCAAAACATCTGTAACTATCTCATTTTTCCTTTACCTTAATATGGACAAAGTGATTAGCGATCAATGTTATAATGTGTAAATTCTCTCCCTTTCTTCCATCTTTATTACTTTTGGGTGAAACCTAATTAGTCTTCCATTAAACACAAATTGTGTCCTCAATCCTTATCTATATTTTCATTCCATGTAGGATTGCATTTGGTTCTGTTTCAACTTATACTTTTCCCTCAAATATTTCCCCTCGACTCTTTTAAGGGTGCACAACGGAAGGATCAATCAAATTAATTTGAATGACAAGTTTGAGGGGGATGGGTCTTTCTCGTTCAATAATGAATTGCTGATTCTATGTTAAAGTGATCCCTAATAGCTCTGAGAATAATCTCTAACTTTTTTACACTCAAGTTGACTTTGCAGTTGAGTCGTTCTATTAATTCAAAGAAAATGGGCAATTCTACTTGATTTCATGTATGTTTCACTCAAGAAAATCTTCGGTGGCTTAGAGTTCATACCAAGCCAATTAATCAAATGAGAAGAGGAAACCGAAATGGGAGATAACAGCACAAAAGAAACGAAAGGTGTTTGACTTTTGTTGTGTCAAACTAATGATGTTTTGATATTTGCGAAAATTATAAATTAATTATGTAAGCGAGTACTCAAATTGAAAACTGGAGTTGGCATTTGACAACTACAACTTAACTCTCGTCTACTCAAAGCATATATAAGTAGGCTTTTGCCATAATCCTTGTAAATTCTAATTATGTAGTGTCAAGTAACGCTAACTAGTCCCCAAAGGGGTTTTTAAATGCTTTCATGATTTTAGACATTCTTTTAATATAAAATGAACTTTTGGCTTAAATACTTGCGTTTTAAAGTCAAAATTATAATCTCTTCATAGAACATCTCTAAACTGAAATTCTTACTTTTCTTTTTGTTTGTTTCTTTTAAGCAACTGTAAAGCCTAATTAATTCTAAATGAAAGACTAGCCTGATAGGCGCAAGACTGTATTTATATCAAACTTTAGGAAATGTAAAACTAATAAATGTAAGGAATTAAATAAATTAAAGCATAAAATGAAGAAAAAGTACTATATGCAAGTATATATCTTAATTAACTCATGACGAACCTCATATAAAATTGCATAATTTATGAGATTACTATTGTAAAGATAAGGCCAGGCCGCTACTTCTTATTTTAATGAAAATGATTCTCTGAAGTGCAGATCAATCACACTAACAATCTATCTGCAAAAGATTATTAGGAAGATGGCATCACATAATTTTGTAGCTGTTCACGAGATTTTGTCGTTTGGCTCCTAGCTCTTGAATTAACTTATTTCAACTTGTGCATGAAGAAAATATTCAAAGACAGTGGTCAAGATTCGATGCGGACATCAAAACTTGTGCTAAATGGATTAAGGAGCCTTTTCAATCTTCCATTTATTTAATTCAAATGCAAGGAGGTTTAGGCAAGAAGCTTGGAAGACGTGGCTTAACTCGAGAAAGAATATTAAATTGCTGTCCACTTAACTGGTGGAGTTTATGTGCAATCTGTCTGCAGTTTCTATGTCATTAATTTTTTTAGGATTTTTCCAATTTTTGTCTGTTTTAATTAATTATTATTTGACTTTTTATTAAGTCGTTTGGTTAGATGTGTTTACTCAATAAAAGGGCCAATCTTATGTTAAACCTTGAGTTTAATAGGCCATTAATTTAGTTGAATTGAATAGTTTAGTTATTAGATAAGTGAAATTAATCCAAATCCAGTTTGGATTTTGGTTTAGGTTAGGATTTTGCCTATATAAGGGCTTAAATTTTATTGTAATAGACAATTGAGAGTTTATGACATTGATCCTTTAAGGTTTCCCCTAAACTTGAGTGGGATTTTCTTATTTAACTCCAAATCTTTATTCCTTTAAGCGTGTTCTTGAGTGGATTGAGTGTCGTATCAATTTGATATTCACCCAAATTATGGCCGGCCTACCTAAACTCCATCCAAATTTCGTCCAAACCTATCTCCTTATGAATTGGGGTTTTTTTTTGCGGGATTGCAGATTTCTCTAATCTTAGGGGAGTTCATATCAAGATTCTTCCATGAAACACAGACATAGTATTCAAGGTTCCGGGGACTCATCTGACTTTTTAGCTCTAATTGGGAAGCTTTTTTTTTTTCTTTGTCAATTATCAATCTTATATTACTTCTATTCTAACCCATCTAGGGATGGAACTAGAGGAAGTGGTTCCCATTTTTAAACCAAAAAAATGCACTACTACACATCCTTTAGATTTTAAAGCAGGTGCAAAGGTTTAAACTTATAACCTAAAGCCGGTCTTATACCTTATGCTTCATTGGTAGCCAACTCACTTAAAGCGAATCGATCGCTTGAATTGGAAAGCAAACAATCAAAAGAAAGGAAATTTTACTGCATAAAGCTTTTGGGATGGTTTCTCTTTGTTATCTTGTTTTTTGTTTTTTCTTTTGAAATTTTACATCTCTACATAACTATATATAGAACTTTGATTGTAGATAAATATCAATAGAATCCATCCCTAACCTTTTTTCTCTTTTTCTTTTTTCTTTTGAACAAAACATCCCTAACTATATCTACAAGATATTGTGAGTGCACAAGTACACGCCACACCACACATCAATCTATATAATTTTCCTCGTCTTTGTGTACAAGTTGGCATCGAATCAAGAGCTATCTTAGGCCATTGAAGTCCTTTTTAGACACAACTAGGCTATTGAAGTTCGTTGCAAAATTTAGTTTGGAATTGTCCAAAACATTTTTTTTTCCTTCACAATCTTATTGCAGATTGTTTGTCCCTGATTTGGAGCCCAATGCGCTGGGTTTGGTGGGATTTAAATTGAACAGAGATTAAGTTATGGGTCTAAGCCCAACCAATCTTAGACTAGTCATGGAACCATGCAACGCGGGAGAGAGTAATATGTGAGGCCCGTGATCCCTGTCCAATATCATGCTGGTGTCTTGATTTGAACGCACAAGCAGACATGCAGACGTGTATGCAAGCAAAAGCTTGTTCACTGGAAAGATTAACATGGTTGTGGTGGAATTAGTATCTTCAATTGAACTATGCATAAATTTGATCTGGTAGTACTACAATGTCACCAATTATACAAAAAAAAAAAAAAAAAACTAGTTAATTTGTTTCTTTTGGACTTGTTCTAGTATGTTTTGTAAATCTAATCATTTTTAGATTAGTTTATTGATTGTATTATTTTTACCATTGCGGATTTCCAGTAATCTAATGAAAAAATACATTCGGGTTCTAAAGGGACGACATTGCAAAAAGATGTACAGAGAATAGTAAGAGTCATTCAATTCCCAGTTTGCTTGGATCTTATTGGCTATTAGGAGATTAAAAAAGAATAACTGTTCTATGATTTTAAAAATTATACATAATCTCCTCATAATTTGGATTAAAAATCTCAGCAAACTAGAAATTGAATGACTCTTACTGTTCTCTGTACATCTTTTGCAATGTAGTCCCTTTAGAATCACAATGTATTTTTTTTTATTAGGTTATTGTAAATCTGCAACAGTAGAAGCAATACAATGAATAAACTAATCCAAAAATGGTTAGAATTACAACTTAATAATACTAGAACAAACCCAAAAGAAACAAATTAACTAGTTTTGTTGGTATAATTAGTTATGTTGTAATACCACCAGATCAAATTGTTTTGCTCTTAAAGAAACAAGGAATGGCCCAAAACTGATGCATAGTTGAAGATACTAAAGCTTTAATTCCACCATAACCATATTAATCTTTCTAGTGAACGTTTGCACGTGTACATGTGTACTTGTGCGTTCAAGTTAGCACAGTAATATGATATGGACGAGGATGGAGGTCCCACAAGTTAAATTCTATCTAACTCAAACTGGTTGTTATAGCTTTCGGTGTAAATTCAAACAATTTTGGTGTAAACGCCAACTTAATTATATAAGTTGACAAGTTCAAATTTGTATGTAAGTTGCATGAATTTATACTTGAAGTTATAAAAATTACATTTGAAATGGACAAAACTCTACTTGTGAGACCCTTGATCTGACATTGATTACTAAAGTGCTCAACCCAATGGATTAGGGGTCTCACAAGTTAAGTTTTATCCAGTTCAAATCAGTTAGTATAATCCTGGCCATCCATCTAGTTCAAATCGATTAGTGTAATTTTTGCAACTTTCAGTACAAATTCATACAACTTGGATACAAATTTGAACTTGTCAACTTATACAACTAAATTGACATTTACACCAAAACTATATCAATTTACATCAAATGTATCGAAAGTAATATCAACCAGTTTGAATAGTACATAATTCAACTTGTAAGCCCCTAATCCAGTAATGTAGTGTTGCCACCTATTAAGGAATTGCAGCTTGACAGTGGAAGGATGGGTGATATTGCAGAATTTAAGGAATAGCCTTGAAAACTTAATTAATATTTAGGTGTTTGTGTTGTCACAATTGTTTTCCCTTCCCTTCCATTTCTCGAAAATACCCTTCTCCCTTGCAATTGTCCCCTTATATTTTGAAAAAAATTCCCAACTCCTCTTGCATTGGCCCCCCCATAAAAAGCCAATATGTTACAATGGTTTCAAAGCTAATTAAACGCAAACTTGAGCACTATTTGAATAAAGAACAAATTTAAAAAATTCAAACAATAACTCAATCTAAATTCATATTTTTGAATTGAATACCTCTATGAATTTTTCAAACTTGGACTGATTTTGACCGTTAACTTGAAATCCACTTGAAATTTCATTTGAATTGCAAATCAACGGTTGATATCAATCCAAACTCGATTTAGGCCGATCTCAGCTGTTAAATGCTGTAAAAGTTGCAGAAAATTCGAATCTGGAACCAATGAAACCATTCACAACTATTAGGTAAGGAGGTAGGTAATAGTTACCATCCAATTAAAGGTTTTAACCGGGGAAGGTTCTTTCTGAGCCAATGCCGAGGAGTTCTCGACTATTATTAAATGTTGACATCAAGATAACAAAACCAATATATAATAATACATTAAAATAATGAAATCCATGCTGTTGCACACTGAAAATAAATTATTAAGTCCCAAGTCTTCATTTCCAATTTGCGCTTGTCAGATTCAAAGGTGATGGGTAAATGCAAACATGAATTCACATGGCTGACACTGCTTTTACGTATTAAAAATCTATCTGAATGACTGGTCAGACGTTAAAATAGTGTTAAGCATAATTCATATAACCCATTTACGGGGTAAATTTGCGAATAAATGCACTTTGAATCACCATTCAGACTTTAAATTGAAACCAGTATGATTTCGTCTAATTGGTACATTGACTTAATTGGTAAGGATGTACATGTAAGCAACCCGTGATAACGGGGTACATCGTAGTCCGTGATTGTAAATTGAAACTTGAATCATATAAATTTTTGTTTTCTGCATGCTAACCATAAATATTTAGGCCGATTTTTTTAAAAAAAAATCCATCTTAAATCTTGAAATTCAATCCAAAAGCTGTAGCTAAAACATTAGAGTTTCTTTGTTTTGGGTTGGAAACAGAAAATATGCAGTAGGTAGCGTTGACTAATTGTATAAAAAGCCAAAAATTTGCGTGAAGGAAGTGCAAAAGTAATTTAGAGAGATTGTTCTATATAGAAACTTTAGGACATAAATGGATTCTGCTTCTGATGCTGGTGCTGCTTCTTCAAGTCTGGATCGCCTTAAAGAATCGGTCAGATTTCCTAATAAAAGTCTCTGATGATTGGGAGCTTTTGAGAAAACATTGGGAATCCGCTCACAAGGGGAGTGATCATGCTGCTGCACACGAGAAGCAAAATATGCAGTCCTGCCTCAAGAATATTGAAGCTACAGGTGAGGAGATTGCCCGGGAACTTATTCGTTTCTGTGAAGGAAGGATGAAGATGTTGGATGGTTGCCGGGTACAAGATCAAGAATTCCTGAACGAATTAGCCCATGATCGTGAAACAAAAACCAAGCGCTTGATTGCTGACGTTGAAGAAGCTCTTGACTATTTGTACCTGATGTGGTCAAGAGGCGGAGGCAACAGCTCATCCCAATTCCAACTCCACCCGCTTCCACCTCTTGATGTTTCCTTTTGCCCAGATTTACTAGAACATGTTCGATCAATTGTGTTGACAATCAGGACTATGGCGGCTGATCACTTGGGTTATGAAGATTCTAGTGTAGAGATCCACGTCGACTCCTTGTATGCTACGGTATGGTCCATCCAAAAGTACCTGTTGCATTATTTGACGGTCGAAAATTTTTTGAGCAGGAGCAGCAATAGGTGATGTACTCAGGAGCAGCAACAGGTGATGTACTACAACATACTCATCATCATCATCCACCTCGTGTACGGCCTAGTTGTGATGCTTGGGTTAGTCACGTTTTCCCTGTGGCCCCATGGATTGCAAACGGGTGTAGTGAATATGAGTTGGATTGCAACACAGGCCGAATCCAAGTGACAAGAAGTAAGCTGATTGAGTTCCTGGTGAATTTGCAGCATGAAATTCATCCTAGTAATCCCAGATTCACGAGTTTCCACCTAAATTTCCTTGTGGCTCTGTACTGTAATTGTACTGGGAAGGCTGCTTGGAAATATATTCTCCAGTTTTTGCAGCAATCTCTTCAATCGTGAACATGAACATTTTCAAAACGAGGCGTGTTCCCTGGTAAACCTTTTTTTCTGGACAACTGCTATACTAGATGACAAGGACACAGCACAAAGTTTCTTTCCAGAAATTAATGCAGTGCTTGCAGAGACAGCATCTTTGAATGAGTCAACTGGCATCTCCATTCTAGACAATTCACCTTGGTGTTCTGAGGTACTTACAAAGTTTTGTCTTCTTAAAGCAGAGCTTTTCCTTGTGGTGCAAATCCATAGCACGAAAAACAATACTAACACTTCGTCACTTTCCTCCAGTGCGCTTCCCAATTTTGAACATACTAGGGATGCGTGTGATCAAATCCGCATGAGTCTGTGCATATAATCCAAGAAGTTGCCCCAAAAAACGAGAGAAGATAGGAATAAGTTGTTGGCGCTCATTGAATCAGCGTTCAAGGAGGAAAAATCTCTATATAAGTCATCTAGGAACGAGATAATCACAGCATCTGCGGTGAAAAACTCACTTCTGATACTTCATTTTAGGATTTCGATTTCCAAGGAAGAGTCATTTCTAATGGAGCTGTTACTACAGAAGAGCGGGAATGATGAAAGGCTTATGGATCGTTGAAAAGACCAAATCAAGCTCCACCTTCAGAAGCTCGAGTTTATTCCACTAAATCTCTCAGATAAGAGAATTATGGACAAAAAGGATGCATTCAAAGCCTTTGTACCAATTGCCGTATTTTTTAGGATGCTGAAAAAGTACGTACTCCATTGAGCATCTACCTCAATTGAATCAATTACATACTGCATTTTATATGCTGAATCAGTGACTAGATCAACAAGATCTTCTAGCTCTGGATGCTCTTCAATGTCCAACTCTGAAACATTCTTGAAAAAAGACATCAATGACTTGAGATGTGTTTGAATCTCTTCAATGTGGTGCTTCACCAGTGCTGTTGAGGCAGGATTATATTTCAGCAGCTCCCCAATGTTTCTCCACAGATAATCAAGGAACTTCAGTTTGGAAGTCTTTGGGAAATTAAACTTTGGAAATTTAGGAATAATCTCTGTGAGCTTTGCCTTGGTTTGCTTCACCTTATCTAACAGCTCAGAAAATGAAAGGGTGGTCATTTCATCTTGTGTGACAACAAAATAATGAGAGAATACACAGAAAACTTCAGTTTGGAAGTCTTTGGGAAATTAAACTTTGAAAATTTAGGAAGTTTAGGAATAATCCCTGCCAGCTTTGCCTTGGTTTGCTTCAACTTATCTAACAGTTCAGAAATTGAAACCGTGGTCATTTGATCTTGTGTGATAAGGAAATAATGAGAGAGAACACAAGATGAAATGATCACGCTTTCAATTTCAGAGCTGTTAGATAAGGTGAAGCAACCAAAGCAAAGCTTATAGAGATTATTCCTAAATTTTCATAGTTTAATTCCCAAAGACTTCAAAACTGAAGTTCCCTGATTTTCTATGGAGAAACCTTGGGGAGCTGCTGAATATAATCCTGCCTCGACTGCACTGGTGAAGCACCACATTGAAGAGATTCAAATACATCTCAAGTCATTGAGGTCTTTTTTTGAGAATGTTTCAGAGTTGGACATTGAGGAGCATCCAGAGCTAGAAGATCTTGTTGATCAAGTCACTGATTCAGCATATAAAGTGGAGAACGTAATTGATTCAATTGAGGTTGATGGTCAATGGCAGGATTTCTTCTGGTGGACAATGTGCTGGAGGAGTTCAGACTTAGCACGAAAGCCAGGGGAATTCGTTTGACAACCCCTGATGCGGAAGCCCAAGATTCCAAGAAAGTCACCCAACATATATTTGGGAGGTTATCAAGAAACAGTACACCAGCGATCCAGGAAATTGTGGTGGATCTCAGCAACAGAGAAAAAGAAACTAGGAAGAAGAGCTTTGAAGATGCAGCCAAGGATTTCTTGATGGATTTGATTGACAGAAGCTTGGTGATAATCTCCAGAAGAAGATCCAACAGCAGGGTTAGAGCTTTTCGCCTCCGTGATCTTATCCTTAATTTCTGTAAGTCTAAAACCCAAGATAGAACTTCTTTCAGCTGATAACCAGGTATGACAAACCATATGCCTCTTTATCTAGTACTGATTATTGTTTCGCGTTTGATTTTTACCACCATGCATCATTTGCATCCAATCAGTTGGCTATATTTTGAAGCGAAACCATTTTGTTGAATCAAGATCTTCTGGCTTCGCCACCTGCTCTTTGGTGTTCTCTGCATCTACAGATTCAAAAACCTGAACGCCCTTATAACGTCTCATTCATTTGGCACAACTTCAAATTACTTAGTGTGTTGGATTTTGAATGCTTCAATTTGGGTCTTTCATTTCCCGTTGAAATTAGACTCCTGATACAATTGAGATATTTAGCAGTTGGAGGCTATCTGAAATCCACTCTACAATCAATAGCCAGCCTCAGGAAACTGGAAACTCTTATTGTGAAGGGATTAATTCGTAAGATCATCTTACCAAATACTATTTGGCGCATCACAAGTTTAAGGTATCTTCATGTAACCCTCCACGTTTCTTTCAACTCAGATGATGAACAGTTTGGTGATTGCTTCGTATTAGAAAATTTGGGCAGCTTTTCCAGCCCATCTCTTTCTTGTGGTGAGGATGCAGAGAGGATAATAGAGAAGCTTCCAAATCTTTGCAAACTTAGTTGCATATTCTATGATTCTTCCTCGAATTGCAATCAGTTTCCAAGATTGAACTTTCTAACTCATCTAGAGTCACTCAAGATATTCTGCTATGGGAACCTCTTAACAATGGCGAGTTCAATCTCCCATTGAATCTAAAGAAATTGACTTTATCAAACTCTGTCCTTCCATGGAGTCACACCTCCACAAGCGGGAAAATACCAAACCTGGAAGTTCTCAAGTTATTTTCTGGTGCCTTTGAGGGCAAAATATGGGATGTGGAAGAAGAGTTTCAGAAACTCAAGTTCTTGAGCTTATACAAACTGAACATTCCTCAATGGAAAGCCTCTTCTGATGATTTCCCCAAGATTGAAAGACTCATCTTACAAAATTGAAAAGACCTTGAAAAACTTCCGGAGGATTTTGTGAACATATACACATTGGAGATGATTGAAGTGCATTGGTGAGGAGAATCTGCAGAAAAGTCAGCAATTAAGATTGGGGAAGAAAATAGGGAAATCAAAGTCCTTGTTAAGAGTTTACACTTGAGATGATGGGCATGATTTGGATCAAGTTACTTTATCCTTCCTCTGATCATTTGTAAGTCTATTTAATCAAATTTCATCAGCTTATCCATTTCTTCAATTCATTTCTAAGAAGATATGCTCAAATATATATTTTGTATCTAAATCTACTAATGGACATATCACACATGACTTGCTCAAAGATGTTAGGAACTTCTAACTGCTGGACAATGAACTGGAAAATTTTGTTAATTCTCGACAAACATTTGCTTTTTTTAACTTTTCCTTCATCTCTAAATTGCTGGTGATTAGTTTCTTGATGATGTTACATCTCAGTTCGTTAAATTCGCATCGCTCAATTTGGCACTTCATATTTTCCAGTCTTCTATAGGACCTACTAATTTGCATCATCAGAGCAAACTAATCTAAGTTAGAAGCCTCTTCTCCATTAAACCTTGGAATGGTCACATTCTCTTTACTAGATCTGTATCCATCATAACAATCATCATCGTTTAACTGCGGCAATTCACTACTCAAGCAATGCAGAAGCTTGATTGGCTGCATTTTTTTTAGGCAGTAAGCTCCACAATAGACGCTGTTCTGAGTAACAAAGCCTGCAGCTTAAGAACACTTGTTCATTTTGTTTCGAAGAGCCGATTCAAGTAAAAGATGACAATTTCCCCAAAGATTTTAATGGCCATGACACGACATCAGATATGACTACTTTGTATGCAACTCCAGAATTTTTTCTTTCTCAAAGAAATTATACATAAATTTAACTTTTTTGAAACATGAATAACAATTGTCAAACTGCTGAATTATAATCATCCACCCACAAAATTATCACTAAATTGTAACACAAATTCATGGAAAGCAATCACTATTAAGCTTTCAAAGTCTAAAACATGAAGATGAGCCATCCAAAATTAAACATTTGATATCCTCAATTCATCCAAGCCGCTCTTCCCACAAATTCTTCAATTTTAAACAAAAATTTGAATTTTATTAAAAAATATTACCTCTGTTAGAAGTTAAAGGATCATCCTACAATCTTCACTTGCTACTGAGCCTTGATTCTCCAAGATTCCACCATACAACGAAGAACGAAGAAGGGATAGTTTTCATGTGGCGAACGACGACGTTGAGTGCGATCTCCTCCTTTAGGATATCTAACAACCCCGCCCCGACCAAGCCCCATCCCCCGGGTCCCAACAAAAAAAAAAAGGCAAACAAATTCGTTGGTTTCTGATGTCAGTATAGAATTAGAAAACAAAACGTCAGGAAAAAATCTTCGTAACCAATCACTACCTAGATAAATAGTGTCAAAAATTTGTTCAACTATTAGACCTTAATTTAATCGGTGAAGTGAAAGGGTCGAGGTTCAACCGATCGGATCGATTCAACCCCGATTCAATAAATTTTTTAAAAAATAATTTATATAAATATATATATGCACAAAATAAGACATGTAATGGACTAATTTAATACTTTATATGATGAAAAGTTTACTATTTTTTAATAACTTGGATTTTTAAAAATAAAAATTTTAAATTATAAGTTAAAACAAATAAATTTCATTTCAATTTCAATTATATCTAAATCCAACCCAAAAATATCACAATATTTTGAAATTATGCAAAATTCACGTCTATGAGAATTTAGACATTGTGAACTTAAATTTTAATTTACGCTTTGGGATTTAGATATTGCAATTTAAAAAAGAAAGTTTGGAGTTCGAAGGAAGTCAAGAGAATCAAAAATAGAAATGTAAACTTAATAAGAAACAAAAAATGAGATAAAAGTGAGTGGTCGTGACATCAAATAATTTGGGTTAAAGAAAAATAATTCTTTTTAACTTTTTTCAATTTAATGGACAAAAACAAAATTAAAAGATGGAAGAAAACATCAATAAATTAAAAATAAAGAGGTTTGATTAAAAAGGGAGTGACAAAAGAAAAGAGAATAGCGAGAGAGAGAGAGAGAGAGAGAGAGAGTTGAAAATTAAAAAGAAAGAGCCATGAGAGAATGAGATTTTGTAAGAAAAATGAAAAAAAGAAATATGAATATTTGAAATATGAAGAAAAAATTTTTTTAAAAAAAATCAAGATGCGAACTAGAGAAGCCGAGAGTGAGAAACGGAGGAAGTGAAATTGAAATGAAATGTGCCGTCTGCACTTTCTTAATGTTAGGATTTTTTTATTTAATCTGATTTTATTTTTTAGTTAAGTATAATTCTACACAACAATACCTCATCCTTGGGCTGTGGTGTAGTGGCAACGTACCTTATTGTTGGCTTAGAGACTCGAGTTCAAATTTGGCAGTCTCCATTCTTGCTATTATTTTGAACTTATTGTTGGCTCAGAGACCCGAGTTCGAATCTGGCAGTCTCCATTCTTGCTATTATTTTGAATTTGAGGTAATATTGTTTGAAAATTTGAGAACCGCCGGTTCGCGGTTCATACGGGTTTTAGCGGTTCGTGCGATTCGTAGCGGGTTTCCATTACCATCCCGTTTGATATTGGACCGGACCGATAGCATGGCCGGTTCGCGATCGGACCGGTCGAACCGGCCGGTCCAGTCCGGTTCTGAAAACATTGCTTTCTAGTAGTCTATTTTTTCAGTCTCGTAGTTGAGTGGAGGGGTGTGGAGACATAATCCTCTCACGTGTAGAGGCTTTTTCTCTCTCTTGGGAAGAGAGCTTCTTTCCCCTTGGTGGAAACTTCAAGCTTTTGAAAATTTCAAACAACCAATGAACAAAACTCAAAAGTTTGAGCCTGAGCTAACTTCTCGATCCTAACATTGTGTGCAAGTCTGGTTCTCAACACTAAGAATTCAACAAACAATTGGATGAGTCACCATTAAGAAGCAGCATTTAAGGAAGCCTGATAGTGAAGCTGGTCGGTGGGTGAGAGGTATTAACGAGAGAAGAAAAAAAAAAGCAAAAGGAAAAAAGACAAAAGTACATCGGCAGGCGCAATTCCTAAGCGGTTGGTCGGAAACTCCAATAACTCTATAAAAGGTAAGAAATCTGGTTTAGGTAGTATAACTGTCTTTGCTCTTGTTTAGTTGTTTTTTTTTTTCTGTGCTTGGAGTGTCAGTTTGGTGAGTTCACCTGGATTTGGCTACTTGCTCTTTTACCTCCATAGAGCTAGGGGATTAGCGTTTTTCTAGTGGTAAGTGTTTAGGATACAATCTGTCTTTCTCTAGTAGCGCGATGGAAGAGGAGTTGGTAGAGGTGTTATAGAAATTTGCTCTCTCAGAGAACGAAGTCGGGAGTACTCTCTTAGATCTGGGGGACATAGATGAAGGGATAACAGAATGCCAAGGTTGCATCATAGGGAAAATAAGAGGGGAGAAAATAGTTAATTTCGCAGGAGTTAAAAACTTTGTTACCGTGGCTTGGAGTTAGCCCAAAGGTCTTAAGGTGGTAGAATTAGGACCTGATGTTTTCCAGTTTACTATCCCAGATTCTAAGGATAAGGAACGGATTATAGAGGGAGGTCCGTGGATTATTGACAATCAGATATTAGTGCTTAGGAAGTGGAAGGTGGGGATTGAAGAGGATGAAGATGCTTTTAGTTTAGCTCCAGTTTGGGTGCAAGTGTGGAATCTCCCCATTCACTGCCTATCTAAGGCAGTAGGGAAGAAAGTGGGAACCATATTTGATGAGGTTAAGGATGTGTTAATTCCTCGGACTGGAGGAAAGGAAGGGAAACATATGAAACTTTTAGTTCTGGTAGATATTAAGCAGCCTTTATTGAGAGGAACCACGGTTCAGATTAATGGACTGAATAAATGGTTGTCCTTTAAATATGAGAAGTGTCCTGACTTCTGCTATAGTTGTGGTGTCATAGGGCATAGTGAAAAGAATTGCAAGTCCCCTGTGTTGGTGCAAAAGGGACAATATCAGAATCAATATGGTCTGTGGATGAGGGTGTTTGGGGGAAGATGCTCCCCTCAAAAAGAGATTAGTCAAAAGATTTGGACAACTCATAAACAGGTTTGGAAGGTGAGAAATGGGGAAATTATCAGAATAGAGGAGTTAGAGAGACAGGACAAAGGAGTTGAATTGCCTCAGGACAGGAATGTTAGTAGGTCAGGTGGAGGCATGGTGCAAGAACTACACAAACAAATAGTGGAGAAGGATGGATTACCTGTTGGAAATAGGGGGAAAATAGGTACGATAATACCAAATTGGAGTGCTGGGAAGGAGATGGAGAAAGAGATAGGGAAGCAGGAAGGTAGGGACATGTACAGGAATGGAAGAAGTAAGATTTGAGGAGGCTAGATACACTAATTTACCTGATAATTTAGGCAATGAGGAGGACATGGAGGGCCAAGGAGTCCTAGAAAGAGAGATGATACAAGAGAATGGGAGGATCGAAGGAGGTGAAGAAGGAGTACAAGGCAGACCCAGTGTTGGTAGGGAGCTAGTGAGTATGGAAGCTGATGAGACCACCAATAAAGAAAACCAAGGAGGATTGAGGAAAGAAGGGAAGAGGTTCAGGAGAGTGCAAACTGGTCCAAGAGAGGTAAGAACTCCTCTAAAGGAGATCAATGGGACAAAGAGGAAGTTCCAACTGAGAGATGAAGATATGGAAGAGGCTGTGGATCAGGAACACATAGATAAAAGGCATAGAGGAGATCAGAAGGAGGGGATAGCTTATGAGAGGATTGGAGGGGAAGGGATCAACCCGCACTAGTCCCCAAAAGATCAATGAGAGCTATGGTGTGGAATTGTCAAAGTGCAGGGAGCCTCTTGACAATTCCCCACCTGAAGGAGGTTAACAACCTCCTCTCCCTGACATGATTTTCCTGAGTGAGACTAAGAACAAGGCTAAGTATATGGAGAAGGTGAAAAGGATTCTGAACTTTGATAATTGCTATATGATAGAGGCTATGAATAAGTCTGGAGGTATGAGTTTGATGTGGAATGAGGAAACAAAAGTTAAAGATATTAAACATTCAGCCTTTAACATTGAAGTGCTGCTAGAGGATGAAGAAGTGAAACAGGATTGGTGGTTGATTGGTATTTATGCCAGTTGTGATAAACAGATGAGAAAAGGGCAATGGGAGGTTATTGGCAGGAGGAAAGCTCTGTGGGGGGAAAACTGGCTAATTATGGGGGATTTTAACGATTTATATTCAAATGAGGAGAAGTGTGATGGCAGATCTAGGGAGGAATGCAGCTTCTATGACTTCAGACATTTCATTCAGGAGAACCAACTAGTTGATATTAGGTTCGAAGAAAACCCTTGGACCTGGTGTAATCAGTGGCAAGATGGTGAAATAAGACAAAGACTAGATAGAGGGCTTAGCAGTGGAGGATGGAGTAACATTTTTGAGCATCCTAAGTGCACTCATTTAGAAAGCTTAGCCTCTGACCATAGCATGCTGATACTGGACACAATTTCAGGGGAAAGAAAAAAGAGAAAGAAATTCTTCTTTGACAAAAGATGGATTTAGAGAGAAGGAATTGGAGAAGTGATAAAAAAAGGCATGGGAGGAGGATATCAGGGGTTTTAGAATATTTAGGGTAGTACATAAGATTAAGAGATGTAGAGTTACTTTGTTGAAGTGGAGAAATGGATTTATTGAAAACTCTAGGAAGAGGATCTCGAACTTGAAACAGCAGCTGATGGAGGAGAAAAGTTCAGATATTGAAGGAAGAAAGGGAAAAGTTGCAGCTCTAAAAAATCAGTTGGTGGGAGCTTACAGAGAGGAGGAACAATACTGGAGTCAGAAAGCTAGGATAAACTGGCTACAAAAAGGAGATAAGAATACTAAATACTTCCATGCAGTGGTGAAGAGGAGAAGAAAAAAAAACAAGATAGGGAATTTGCAGAGAGAGGATAGATCTTGGACTATTGATGACAAGGAGATTGCTGAAGAGATAGCTAGATATTATAAGCAACTCTTTAAGTCAACTAGGACAAATTGTATAGAGGAGGTTCTGGATGGTATTCAAAAAACAATTACTGACCAGATTAATGTTAATCTAACTAGGCCTGTGGAGGAAAATGAGATAAAGGTAGCAGTCTTTGCCATGAATCCTATTAAGGCACCAGGACTTGATGGGATGACACCCCTCTTCTTTCAAAAATTCTAGCCTACCATTAAGGAAGAGGTGGTGGAAGCAGTCAAAGCTTTCTTTTAGTCTGGACATTTGCTCAAATCTCTGAACCATACCATTATCTCTCTCATTCCTAAGATGGAAATACCCACTGATATGAAATAATATAGGCCAATCAGCCTCTGCAATGTACTCTATAAAGTAATCTCCAAAATCCTAGCAAATAGATTAAAACCTGTCCTAGAACACTGCATTAGCAAAAACCAATCAGCCTTTGTTCCAAATAGACAGATTCTGGATAATATAATCATTTCTCATGAATGCCTTCATTTTCTTAAAAACAAGAGACAAGGTAAGGATGGTTATACTGCAATCAAACTGGACATGTCTAAAACCTATGATAGAGTTGAATAGGATTATCTAAAAGCTGTGATGGAAAAAATGGGGTTTAATCAGGTGTGGGTAGATTGGATAATGGAGTGCATTAATTCTATCTCCTACTCCTTCAATATAAATAGAGAGACCAAGGATTATGTGATTCCTTCTAGAGGTATCAGGCAAGGTGACCCTCTATCACCTTACCTGTTTTTATTGTGTTCTAAAGACCTCTCTAATTTACTAAGGAATGCAGCAAGACAGGGATTACTAAGTGGATTAAGGATCAGCAAACATGGACCAGCAATAACACACTTATTTTTTGCTGATGACACATTGATTTTCTATAAAGCTATGGGGGTAGAAGCAAGGGAGTTAAAAGAAATTCTGGATCACTATGAAAGAGGGTTTGGCCAGGTGATTAATTTGGACAAATCCTCTATCTGCTTTAGTAAGAACACCAAGGAAAGGGAAAAAGAGGAAACTTGCGAGCCACTAGTAGCTGTAAGGACAATGAACCAAGGCAAATATCTGGGCCTTCCAATGGTGATCACAAGGACAAAAGGACAGGTATTTGCCTACATAAAAGACAGCATTAAGGCCAAACTTAACAGTTGGAAGAATAAGTTCCTAAGTGCAGCAAGGAAGGAGGTGATGTTAAAAGCAGTGACTATGGCCATGCCAAATTATGCTATGTCTTGCTTTGAGTTACCTGTTACTCTATGCAAGGAAATCTCAGGGACGATGCCCAAATACTGGTGGGGTGAATCAGAAGGGAGGAGCAAAATACATTGGTGTTCGTGGGACAAAATGATAAAGGCAAAATTGGAAGGAGGATTGGGATTCAGGAACTTACTATGTTTCAACAAGGCATTGTTGGGAAAGCAGATTTAGAGGATGATCAGATACCCAAACCTTTTGGTTAGCAGAATGCTAAAGGCTAAGTACTATCCCAAGGATTCCATTCTGAATTGTGAGATCTCCAAAAACTCATCCTAGTTCTGGCAAAGTATTATATCAGCAAGAGAGGCAGTCAGGGGGGCATTCTGAAGAGAGTTGGATCAGGGAAGAGTATAAGAATTTGGAAAGATCAATGGATTCCAAACAATCTCAATGGAAGGCCAACTACAAGGATGCCAGACAGTGGGGAGGAGCAAAAGATGGAAGATCTGATTTCAAATTTCAGATGGAATAGGAATGAGATTTATGGGAGGTTCAATAGAGAAGATGCTGAGAACATTATGAGGATACCTATTAGTCTGTCAAGATCTGGGGACATGCACTTCTGGATACGTAGCAAACATGGGGAGTACTCAGTTAAATCCTGTTATCAGGTTCTGCTTAAGGAAGAGAGGAGTAAGGGAAGTGAAACAAAAGGAGATTCTGGATCGAGTTATGATGACTCCAATACACAAATTTGGAAAACTCTCTGGGGACTGAACATTAAGCATAAGATCAAGCTATTCATATGGAGGTGCATTCCTAACACCTTAACAGCTAGGGAAACAATTTTCAGGAGAACAAAACAAGGATCACCTTTTTGCTCAAGGTGTGGAGATAATATGGAAACTATGGAACATATTCTATTCCACTGCGAACAGGCTCAAAAGGTATGGAAGCTCGCACCAGTTCAATGGGATGGAATCCAGAATCAGATAGGTTGCTTCAAGAAGTGGTGGGCAGCATTAGTTCAAGCCACAAGCAGGAACAAAGGAAGACAGCATATTGCTTTGACTGCTAACATACTTTGGCAGCTATGGAAAGACAGGAATAAAATGGAGTTTGAAGGGAAGGAAAGAGATGGTCTGAAGATTGTACAAAAAGCCAGTACATAATGGATGGAGTATGAGGAAGTTGGGAAAGGAAAGGATGTAAAGAGTACATCAGAAACAGATGAAGCAAATGAAAAAGCAAGGGAGGGAGGAAGGGAGGAGGGAGAGCTGATGGAATTCTAGATTGCAACCAAGAAAGCAGCAGTGGGCCATAAATTAGGAATTGGCATCGTTGCCTAGCAGTCTGGAGGGAGGATCAGAGCTGAATGGACTTTAGTAGATAGAAGCTCGGATAGGGATATTCAAGATGAAGCCGTAGCAGTAAGGTTGGCACCAATGAAGGCAAGACAACAAAGTTGGCAAAGAATCAAAGTCATTAATGCTGACAAGCAACTTATTGCCTTGCTAAAAGCTGGGAAAGGTAACAATCCAAACACTGCTACGTTGATTGAAGATATACATGCTTTAGCTAATCTGTTTCAAATGTGCTCTTTTGAAGTTAGGAATATTAGTAATATGTCTCTATGTAATCAAATTAGCCATTATGCTCTAAGCATACTCATGGATGAGAAGAGATTTTTTGGCTCTCCTTAAGTGTCATGGTACACTTTGTAAAGTTGCTTGACTCGTTGCTCAAATATTGTACAGGTCGAGTATTTATAAAATATCATCTATCGTTTTCAGGAAAAAATATAGTTGAGTGGAGGACAAGACAAATGGAAACATACACCAAGAGGAAACTGTAGCTTCCAGTCTAATGACTACTCAATTCTCCTGCCTAGAGAACATAATTATGCCTAGAGAACATGGCAGTAAGTGGACTCGAGTTTCCCAACAGCTATAACATGACCAACACAACAATGCAACAAGCTCAAAACAGAATTTCACCTGCTAAAACTACCATACCTCAGTCCTCATGTTTACTTCTATGATGAGTTTGGCCCCCTTTTCTTTCCAAAGCCAACAATGGCAGTGATTGAGCAGCAGTTGTATTGCATACGCTTGTAGACACGGCCGCGAGGCTTCTTCTTATCTTGCTTTGCGACCTAGGGAGTTTGACATCTCACCTTATCTACACAAGCTAATGAACTGCAAACCTTACCGATGATTAGCTATGGAGTTTGAAATGCTGAGAAATCTACTTGGAGTGGGTGAGACTACAAAGAGTGAAAAGAGAAAGGACTGTTTCGTTACTTCTCAGAATAGATGAATTGGTCTCCGGTTTGTTCCGCCATCCCGACCGGCGAATCATTAAGATTCATTTTAATAAAATCTTTTGGATTCACAGTTTCCATCGTTCCCATCACTTCTTACTTTAATGTTTAGGTCCAAATTTTACAACGGAGCTTAGTAATGAAATTTGTTCTTAAGTTAATTTTCTCAGTCTTTATTGTCTCGAACCTCTTTATTTTTTTGTTTTGTTCTATAATGTTCTACTATAAAATGTTCTATAAGAAAAGTCATTTAATTATGGATGAATCAGTATTGATGCTTTATTACACTGCCTTTTATGAGATCACTCATAGACCTTACATATTGGAATTCTATATCATAGATATTTTTTCTCTTTCTCTCATCCTTCCATTTATCCACAGCTTCCTTCTCTATTTTGCTTTCCAACTTAAATCATATTTATTTTTGCAAGAACATAAAATAAATTTCAGTTGCTGCAAGGATGTGATATATCGGTCACATCTTGACTGGTTTTTTAGCTTTAGATCGAGATAATGCGAAGTGATAGGCTGGTTATTGAGGGGCCAATTTTTTGAATTCTAACCCTAAAAAAATCAACGAGTCACACACTAAGCATAGCAATTTTCTCAAATGATTAATCGAATAAATGTTTGGGAGTAAAGTTAGAATTAGCGTATGCCTTAGAGGAATAAATTATAATTTAACCTTATCTAAAATTAGGCATACGCATATATCAAAATCATGTATTTTTAAAATGACCGGAGTAAAACTTTGAAGTTATGTTTTCCATATATTAAAAAAATTTGGTCTTGTTCTCAACTAATATTGGAAGCATGATTTTAGTTTGTGATTCTTAAAATGCTATATTATTGTGTATTGCAACTACTTTTTCTATTCTGATTTTAGATTTTTAAGTTTAAAAAGATAAAAAATAAAAATCTAGGATTTTTCGTAGTTTTGAGTTCTAATTGTGGATTATTCTTTTATGCTGACAAATGCCCTCAAATTTTTAAGATAATTACTAACAAATCTAAAGGCACCCTATTTTTCTATTTCTATTTGTTATATATATATATATATGTCTCTTTTCCTCTTTCTTTTTTTTTTTTTTGCTCTCACTCCATCTTGAGGCATCTATGTCCTTGGGTGAAGAATTTAAGTACATCAAGAACAATTTAATTAGAATAAAATTTCATTATGCGCCACATAAGGCAATCTAGTCATTAGATAGTCAAAATTAGAAGCAGTATTGAACTAGAAGTATTATAGATACACTAAATAGACTTTCAAGTTACTTTAAATACCTAAAACTTCTTTGATTTTTTTTTTAAATTTTTTCTTTTTTTTGTTGTAAGTGAAATGTTTTGAATTCAAAATCTCTTACTGAGAGTCCTTCATAACTTACCATCCAACTCAATTCTTCCCCAATTTCAGTGACTCCTTATTAATCTTGAGAGAAACAACTTATCAATAACCATTTTGTAGAGAATCATGCTATGCTGAATGCGTGTACTCCTAGATAAGACTACTACAAATAGTAAATGGTCACCAACACAGTAAAAAGAAATTACCTTTTTCTTGAATTTATAAAAAAAATTAAATTGTGTAAGAAACAAGTAACTTTTTTTTTTTTTGTCGATACGATAGCTTCTTACACTATGCGGGAGGGGGAGGACCTGAAGAAATCCAAGGGTAACACGAAGGGGACTGAATCACCACCGAATGAGATGGGGGTACTATGCATCCACTTGGATTTTTTTAAGTAAGGACACATTTAAATGTGGCATATTGGTGGGAGGTAAGGTTTGAACCTTGCCTCCTACCTCACCAAACTTTAATGCATTGGTGGTGGCCACCAGCCAAAAGATGGTGGTTTTAGTAACAAGTAACAATCCACAAAAATAGGTAACTATTAAATATTTATCAATCTATACATTTTTATTTGCATTAGATACCCTACAAGTCTTGTCTGTTAGGATTGTAAGATTTTTGAGTTTTTGTAGAAAATATATTATAACAGTTATGTGTAAGATAAATAAGTAGTTGAAAAATGTATTAAGAGAATTTTTCTATGAAAAATCGCTATCTAAACACAAGATCAAAGAAAATGTGAAACCATTTCTATAAAATAATTTTGATAGTAATCATAATTTTTACTCCTCCGTCCCACGTCCCATTATTAATGTCATGTTTTTACTTTTTTATTGTCCAAAAATAAAAGTCTCATAATAAAAGTCAAACAACTTTCAATACTATTTTTCTTTTATACCCTTAGCAATAATGACAAAATTTTATAATTAATAATAAATAATTACATATGACTCACCATAACACTTGCACACTTTCACAAGTCCTATGACCTTTTGTTTTTAGCTGGCCATTTCCGTGTGTCAAACAATGGGAAAGATCGGAAGAATGTGAAAAGTACGGCCCACCATTTGACTGTGCATCACAAATGCTACTCCGGAAAACGCCCCAATTTTCTGGATGGAGGGGTACCATTTATACAAACATATGCGGTCTTTAATCACTAGGAACTTACTCGACGGATGTGACTTAAATTTAGCACCTACCAACTTGGACCGCTAGGCTGTACATTTAACAAGCTAATCCGGAGACTTTCATTATATACTGGTCCAGATGTTGCATAAAATTACCACCTACCAACTGATTTGTCATCGTCAGTATAAAATCACATCGAGGAATCGTACTAATCCGAAGACTTTCATTGTGAACTGGTCCAGAGGTTGGCAAACGGCATTGTCCTTTTTGACGAGGGGAAACGTTTAAATGCCGTGCTGGTTTGGCGATTAGGTGCAAGAAATCCAAATTGTGGTTTCCATTCATAGGACCACAATAAGTTTCAGATTCATGTGCATTGCCTCTTTTGTATTTATATCAGGAAATTAGTCTTGTTTCGAAAGTCATTTTCTTCCAAAAAGTTTTTAAATTTTTTATAAATATATTTTTTAATCACATTTTTACCTTACATATATCAAATTATTATAATATATATATTTTTAAAAATTTTAGAAAAAAAAAAGATCCAAACATGTTGTCATGATTGTGATACTTTTCTGAAATTGCATCTTAGCTAATTTTGAAATATAAAAGAAGAATTAAATGAACTTGGAGATTTCTAGCAAGTGAAGAAGCCTGAGTAGTTGGAGGGAGAGGTTAATGAAATTTCAAACAATTTGAAGATAATAAATGGACTTGTACTACATTGGACAGAAGTGTGACTACTGGAGTAATAATAGAGTTTGGTGACTAATAATTCATTTCAAGGGTTGGGTGTCTTTGGTTAGTGGGATGATTTCCAGAATATTTTAGTGCAACAATTTCAATTTTCTCTCAGGAAAGATGCTAATGAATAGGTGCTATTAATGAATCTTTTTTACAAGGCATATAGAAACTAGAAAATACATGATACAGAAAAAGAGGAAAGAAGAAACTCGCTTACAATATATTAAAACATTGCATATTTGAGATGCCACAGTAATGAAGAATACAAGGGGCTCTGGTGGGTAGAAAGATAATATGAAAACAGAACAGATGCGTCAGGAAATGTACTCAACAGAATAATCACAGCAATAGCATCTTTTTTTTTTTTTTTTTTCCTAAATTTACAAAATTAGAAAGATGTGCATCTTAATTACCGACCACCAGAGAGAAAGGAGTCTGTTACAGAATGTGTGTAACATCTGTCTGTGGAAGTTGCAAATGACGATCTAATATCTTCGAAGTCAGGATGGGTGAAGCCAAGGCCAACAGCAGAAACGCCCATGGCTAGTGATGACAAATCTGGCAAGGCAACTGATCCCTCCAAGTACAACAGAACTTGTCTCATACTTGGCCTAATCTTTGGTTCTGAATGAGAGCATAGCAAGCCCAGTTTCAACACCAATTCTGCTTCCTCTTTCACATATTCATTACCCAAATTATGATCAACTGCCTGGAGTATACAACCTGCTTTCCAGCACGAAAATACCCGGTCAACCAAAACGATACTCTCTGCTGGTTCTGCTCGAGGTTCTATTGGCCTTCTTCCGCAGGCAACCTCTAGCAAAAAGGCGCCATAAGCATATACATCAGTGCTCGTTGTGGCCATCCCAGTCCTATTATGCTCAGGCGCAAGGTAACCAAGAGATCCTGCTACATGGGTGCTTTGAGGGAGAGTTCCATGATCATATAGCCTTGCCAGGCCGAAATCTCCTAATCTTCCATTCAGTTCATCATCTAACAATACATTACTGGCTTTTACATCTCGGTGGATCACTACTTGCTCCCATTCTTCGTGTAGATAAAGTAATCCTGACGCTACACCTTTGATGACTCGAAATCTTTGGCTCCAGTTGAGGGCGCAGTTTGGTTGGTTGTACAGAAACTTGTCTAGACTACCATTGGACATGAACTCGTATACCAAAAGCAACTCTCCTTTACGCCTACAATAACCCAAGAGTGGCACTAAATTTCTATGGCGTAAGCGCCCAATACTGACGATTTCTGCAATAAATGCTCTCATTCCCTGTCTTGCTCGATGAGAGACCTTCTTGACAGCAACCTCAACCCTGTTTGTCGGCAACATGCCTTTGTAGACCTGGCCAAATCCGCCTTCCCCTAACAGCTGTTTTTGTGTAAACCCCTTGGTGGCAATGTATAAATCTTTGTACTTGAACCTGTGAGGCCCATAGGCCAGTTCCCATTCTTCCAGCACTTCTGCAAACTTCCACTTCCTCCTTAAATAATAAGCTACCCCAAAAAATACAATCGACAGCAAAAGTATGGAAAGCAGGGGCAATCCCACGGTGAAAAATTTAGAAACTTCCTTAGGTCCCAACCGAGGAAGCTTGGGGAGCCGAGAGAGATCAAGCGCTTGCGCATCACCATTCATCTTGAAGCTCCATCCCAGTACAGTAAAAGCTATCCCCTTGTCGATTGGACTAGTGGCTGCAGAAAAGCCAACATACATGGTTTGCCGTAAAATTGGCGAAAGATCATATCTCAGAGACAAAAGAGGAGTATGTGGTTTAGCAGCCGCTATTGGAGCTAATGTAACGTCGATTCTCCCATCCACCCCATCGTATTCCACCCAAAGTTGCATCGGTTGACCGCTGGCAAGAGTTAAGTTATCAAATGAATTCTTGTTATTAGCCCGGTAACTTGCTGGCTGGGATACCTTAGACCTCATAGAGTTAATGTCAATACCAACATGGTTGTCATTGATATCGTCAAAATCTGGGTTTTGGATAGTGTCAAGCTCCACTGCAAAAACGTGATTTGTGCTGTTTCCATCTGTGTTTGTCTCGAATAGGCCGAGGAAACGTGTGGAAGCCCCTTCTGCAAGGCCTCTTGTTGGCGCAATCACAAAAGCCATTCCCTCACCTGGCATGCCTGGGAGCCCAGCTACCATAGCAAACACAAATTGGGTGGAAAAGGAGAAAGCTGAACTATTAGATGTGTTCTTGAATTTGATGGGATTAGGATAGAAGCCATGCCCCGTCTGTAAGCTGGTGGTGTTGGTTATCCGTAGGAGGCCATTGCTGGTGATTTTGGCTACTCCATCCAGACTAAGATTTGATGATTGAAATCCTTGATAGATGAACCCAACATCGTCAGAATCTGCTGCACCAGCAGCGGTGTGAACTAGAAAATAGGCTAAGATTAGTGTTAGAAGTCTGAATGACATGGCTATCCAACTGCCAAATCCTTGTTAATTTGGTAGCCCATATCTTACTGTCTATGGTTGTATATACTGGATTGTCTGATGTGCAATACTTTCAATGGGTCCAGATACAAGGCAATTTGATTTTTCATTTCAAATTTAACCTTTTGACAATGATGCAATGCTTTGAGTAACATCACCTTTTTAAATTGACCGTCACTTCAAAATGAGTAACATCATGCTAACGTGTGGTTAGAATTGTCCATAAGTCCAAAATGAGCTATGGACTGTAACACTAGCATCTTCCTTTGGTTAAATACTTAAAAAACTCTGTTTCAACAAAAAAAAAAAAAAGTTAAAAAACTCCAAATCACATATTGCCTCCAAATCCCTTTCTTCTACCTCCTCCCAGCACCACAGTGCCCTTCCAACCATCCCCCTCTCTGTCAGAATTCCTCCAATAAAATGTCTTCCTTTGTCAGAGAAGGAATTTGCAAAGTCCAATTACTCAAGTCTTGATAGAATCATAAGCGAATTATTATAAATAAAAAAAAAGGAACATTAGTCACTATAAAATGAACAACAACCAGATGACAATGGAGGCAACTAAAAAAACATGATGGGAAGGTATGGGTAAATGGGGTTTAGGCGGCAGTGGCAATGGTAGGTTTATCTCCTTTTAGAAACGAGTTTCAGAGTTTGTGGGGAGAAGATAGAAACTAAATAGAGATTGACTGTTGAAACAGTGATGGCGGAAGGCAAGATCAGCTCAGGAATGTGGAATTTTCCGGTGAATTAGTGGCAATGATCCCTTTGTAATTTCAAGTAACGGTAACAATGGGATTGAGATTTGGATAATTAAAGTTGATGGTCTCCTTACAATTTATATATGTAACCGGTCAAAGTGCTAGCAAGTTCCATTGCATTGCCAACGTGTGGACCATAATTGTCCGCAACTTATCTCAAGTTACGGCATCTAAGCATCGCATTTCCGTTAACCACATTAGAGGGCTGATTTGCATCTGTTGTCTAATCAATTAGACTATTGAAAGCATAGCTTGGGACCTTAATCAATTAATGTTTTGAAGACAAGATAAAGATATAGGTATTATACAATATACATGAACACCGGTATAACTTATTGTGCTCGGCAACCCTCGGCAAATGAGTATCTGCAAAATTCATTTAATTTTTTTAAAGCGAGTTAAAAATCGGCAATCGGCAACTTCTTTTTATTTTTTTTTTTTTAGAGTGTAAAAAAAGAGTTCGAACTTGAAACTTTTTATTTGCACTTCCTCTTTTTTTTTTTTATTCATGAAAATCTTTATGCTAAGATGATAATAGAAATAAAGACTGAGATTCTAAAAACAACAAAATGTAATTGATTTATTTATAACTATATATACATGAATTAACAGCTATTTTTGGAATCCGAGACTAAACAAACTGAACAAGGATTTCTTTCACAACCTTAACAATTACTACCTAAATTGTATCATAGATTCAGTAATTTCACTCCGATGAATCCATTTTTCACTAGATTATATAAAGATACTTTTTTTTTTAATTTAAAAGGGATAACAAACTGGTGGAATTTTACCAGTACATTTACAGAGTGAGAGGAAAAACATAATTTGCATATATGAACTCAATAATATTGGTTTCTAAACAAAAAGAAATTATAATTTTGGCATTTAAGCACAACCCTAATATAGAGTGTGTGAAAGAGAAAATGAGCTTATCAAAAGTTTGATAAGCTGGTGCCACTTTCTTATCGCACAGTGCGAGCTATAAGTTACCTATTTGGCTTTGAAAGAAAAGCTTGAGAAATTTTAAACTTCTAACTTCACATTCAAATCAAGTTTCTTAAAAACAAATAAATAAATAAGAGACACAAGAATTTCTTTTTCTGAAAGACAAATGGTGTTGTGAATGAAAACGGCAAGAAGAATTCAGTATTTTATAAATCTCTCACGTCCCCAATTTGTTATGAACAGAGATCCGTTGATATTGTCGTGCTGCTTGGCAATACTGACAAAAACAATCCAATATGAATTGTGGCCCGGGACTATTATTTATTTGCTCAAGCAGCACGAAACAAACAAAAGATGTGAGATATTAGGAGGTGTTTGGTAAGTGAATTTCAAGACAGGGAATGAACTTCATTTTAAATCATATTTTTACATAATGTTTGTTTAAAATAAACAGGATCAGTTAATACGTTACATAAAATCTTTTCTTTGTTTAGTGATTAATTACTAAAGTGTAAGTATTGTTTGTCTATTATATTTTTATTACTAAAACTCATTGTTGTGAAGGTATCAAAGAATCTGGATTTTTATCAAAGTAGTATATATAGTGATAGTGATCATTAAATTTCGGGTTAATCACATTTTATCCCCTTAAAGAATACCCCATTTTTCAGTTTACCCCATAACCTTTAATTTTGTTCACTTAACCCCCTTTAGAACAAAATTGCCCTTGCATTATTTTGACTTTTCATTTACCTTATTTTCTTTTCTTTTATTTCTTTTTCTCTTTCTTCTTTATTTAATTCTTCCTCTTTCCCACAAAAATTTTCACCTTAATGATTGAAATTAAAAAAGAGGAATTGCAGAGATCTATCTTCTCCTTAAATGATTAAAAAAATATTCAAATCACTTTCCTAAAATACAATTTTTTTAACCTTTCAATTTTTTTAATTTTGGGTTTTCCTCTTTCCTTTCTAGTTTCTCATTTTATTCTCAAGAAAATATCATAAGATGAAATTGTTTTCCTTTCTTTTATTTGTTTTTCTCTTTCTTCTCTCTTTCATTCTTCCCAATAGATATTTCATTTCGACAAAAATTTTTGTTTTGTGTTTGTAATTGCATATTTCTGGGTGAAAGTTTAAAAGGCATCAAAAACTAATTTTGATTTTTTGTATGATGCCACGTGTCACAAATTTCAATTGATGATTATTAATCAGGTCATAATTTCATCTTAAGATATTTTCTTGGGAATAAAATGAGAAACTAGAAAGGAAAGAGAAAAATCCAAAATTAAAAGAATTGAAAGGCTAAAAAAATTGTATTTTAGGAAAGTGATTTGAATATTTTTTTAATCATTTAAGGAGAAGATAGATCTCTACAATTCCTCTTTTTTAATTTCAATCATTAAGGTGAAGATTTTTGTGAGAAAGAAGAAGAATTAAATAAAGAAGAAAGAGAAAAAGAAATGAAAGAAAGGAAAACAAGGTAAATGAAAAGTCAAAATAATACAAGGGCAATTTTATCCTAAACGGGGTTAAGTGAGTAAAATTAAAGGTTAGGACATAAATTGAGAAATGAGGTATTTTTTAAGGGGATAAAATGTGATTAACTCTTAAATTTCAGACAAATAGCTTTTGGCGTTTGTCGTGAAAAAAAAAGAGGGTTAATTACACTTTGCCCCCTAAACTTGGGCCCTTGTATCACTTTGCCCCCTAAACTCCAAATATATACATTTTTCCACTTATCGTTAACTTTTTGACAGGGTGAAGATAATGTTATTTTTTTATAACCAAATTTTCCTTGGCTAATTTTTAAACACACATAATAATTGTAACATAATAAACACCTATTTCTTTAATAATTACTAAATGCATTTAAACACAATTATACTATACATTTCAACCTTTTAGCACTAAAATGAATTCTATAATCTATAAAAAGAAGGCTAAGTAATTCAATGTATTTATCTCAATGCCGATAGCAATACTTAATTGAAATGAAATAAAATTAATTAGTGCATTTGGAATGAAGATTATTGGATAATAATTTTTTACTGTAGCACTTTTTAATATGTATTTTGAAGAGACAAAACATGACTAAAAAATAAAAATGTATTGGAAAATGTATTTAGAGAATCTTCATTTTTTTTTTGAAAAATGATGAATTCAAACAAAATACAGAGCAAGGTCTGAATACGGCATAAAAATGCCTAATAGCGACTTATTGGCTCGTGAAAATCTTGTAAAAATGCAACAAAAATAGAAATTATCAAAACCAACCTGTTTACAATTTATAGGAAGAAAGATAAGCGATGGAAAACTTGTGTAGAAGTTTTAAGAATTTTTAAATTCTTTTTTCACCATAATACAAAATTTCAATTCTTTGGCATTATACCATCTTCTATTTTTTATTTTTCTAAATCATGTGACTTTGTGTTTTCGCTAATAAAATGTTTTATATTCCAATTAAAAGTATAACATTATTCTAGAACTATTATGTATGGGCATTAATGTCATTTTATCACAATTTTAGATGGAAACGTCATCATTAATGTTTGATGTCAATGAAGGAGGTAAAGTGTATATATTTAAAGTTTAGGGCGGAAAGTGTTATAAATGGTTAAGTTCAGGGGGCAAACTATCATTAACCCAAAAAAGAATGCGTACGTACCGACACCCCAGCTGGTTGCAACCCGATATCCCATCAATATCCCATTAATAGCTTGACCACTTTCTGGCTTCGATAAGCCTCCAAATGCTATATCGTCTGCACCCCTCTTCTGTCCAGTTTCTCTACAACAATAGCCTGCATGCACTCAACATGAGTAGCAAAAAAATTTTGAAGTCTAGACAGATCGATCTTATTGGTAGAATTAATGGTGAACAATTTGCATCGGGGAACAGTAGTTAGGAGACCTTAAAACCAATGGTTGACGGAGAAAATCACACCATTTGGTGAATAGATTTTCAGAGATGATTGGCCTATAATCTTTTTCTTTTAGTTAATTAAAAATTTGGATGAATTTAGTTCTATTTTACTGTCATAAGCCAAGCCAAGCCAAGGTATGCCTCGAGATCATAGACTATAGATCCTTTGCATGAGTTTTATATTGTACATCAACAGAGTTTTTATGTCAACGAAGGAATAGAAATTCGAACACGCAATTTATTTAAAAAAATGATATGACCTTAAAAAACTGAGACAATGTACACTTGGCTATAGCATTCAACCTAAATCATGAAAATCTTGACAAATGTTGACTAGTCTACTAAAAAGTCTTCGGTCTAGTCTTGGACAGTTGTCAATAATAGACTATATACATATATATATATATATATATATATATATATATATATATATATATATATATATATATATAAAGTACCTTGTGGATGAATCTAGTATACCAATGGAAATGTTTTACGCAAATAAATTTTCTTTTGTACAACAGCAATTATCTATTTTGTACCTGTACCTATTCCTATTCTTACTTTAATCTATTCTAAGAAGAGGGTCCGACTAGACCTATGGAGGAACTGACGGAGATTGAACAACCATCAGATCAGATAAATATACTATACACCCATATGAATTTAAATCACTTAAAATGACAAATCACATATAATGATAATTGATGAGAGGTAAAATTTGAACCATTGACCTCCATCCCATCGTACCTTATAGGCTATGGTAGTGGCCAACGTCCTAAATTGCTGTTGGTTTTTCACGCAAATAATTTGATCCACGGATTTATCATACAGACTTTCATGAAGGATGAAGTTACATGGTGCACGGTCATGTAGCTCTGATTGAGGTTTTTAAGACCCAACTAATCCAATCCAACGTGGTACAAATTAAAATTTTTATTATGAAAATGTGGAAAATAAATGTGGCATGCCTTGAGTACTAGCGGGACAATTTCAATTAGAAGTTATCTAGCAACAGCATTGTGGTACTGTTTGAGTAGCTTCTTTTCCCTTTTTGTTTTGTATTTGTGACTGCATGACTAATGGAAGCGTCAAGGGTTAGCGCTAGACTTTGGTCTTTTGAAAAGTGAAATTATAGCCGAAAACTGAACAAAAATGGAAGGACTTACAATGCGATGCACCCATTTAATTTCAGAAAACATCTAAACCAGAATTCAGAAAGAAATGAAATTATATGGAGCTAATAAGTGGATAATGGACATTATTACAGGTTAATTTTAGAAAAGCTATCAAAATGTTGAATAAATCTCAGCACGTATCCCTTCAAATTGCCAGACCGTATGAAAATGAAACTTGTCGCTGTGGTTAAATGAAAAAGAGATTTCAATATTGTAGTCATATTTGCCTAATCACGTAACCGGTGGACCAAAAGTCTTTGCAATGGCCAGCAGCAGACTAACACGAGGTTGAAACTTACCCCTGGTACAGGGCACCTGTCATGCTCCCAGCATCTTAAATCACGGAAGCCTGTCTCATTTACCAAAATAGTCTTTCGACTGGTACGATTCCTGTAAGATGGGGATTGGGACAGGTACGAGAAGGTTTGGTTCCATTCTGTACTGTTGTTGAACCTTAAGGTATAGTTGTTGTATACCACCGTTGTTGTACAGTTGTTGGTTCCATCAGAAAATTTGTCGTTCAATCCTCAAATTGCTGTTTTTTTTTCTTTTTAATGGTATACCTTAAGGTATATATATTTTGCACATCCTCTGCACTTCAATTACCAGAACCTTTACCCAGGGAAATTAGTTTCACCATGTATTTGCAAAAGATCGCTAAAAGCACATGAATAAAACATAGCAATCACAAATCTGAAGAAATCAGACATCCAACAAGTCGAAACAAAAACAAAAGGGATGCAAATGAGTAAGAAATCAAATGACTTCTTTACTTAATTGGCACTGATGTCTTAGGGCAGAAGCTGTGCTATTTGTTTCAAAAGCACCGTGTATGTGTGTGTATATACAAGCAATGGTTAGGCGTTCTTGTATATACAAGCAATGGTATCTTGTGTTTATGGTACCATATATATGTATTAGAGGTGGCAAAATAGGCGGGATGGGCGGGATTTGCTTGGGTTCGAAATGGAACCAAATAATATGGGTTTGTGTCTAACCTTACCCATATGTGTTTTGGAACTAACTTGGGCGGGATCACTTTGGAATGAGTTTAGATTGATCCCGCCGAATACCCAAATCTATTTTCTATATTTTTTTTCCTTTAATTCTTTTTTATTTTTTATATAACTTTAATATTTTTATTTATTAAATTTCTTTTGATCTTATTATGAATTTATATTTTCCTGAATTCATTTACACTCTAGAACGATCAACAGTTACTTTTAAAAGACATAACATTTTGGTAAGAATGAACAAATCTTCTCCCTGGATTAATCCAAAAATTGGATTAACAAATAAAAGAAAAGATAGATATACAGTCATATTCCAACCTTACCCATAATGTTGTCTGACACAAGAACTAGAAACAAGATTTTTTAACACCAAATTCATTCTTATTGACATTCTTAAAATTTTCAAAATTTGATACAAAAAAAATTCACATTAAATGCTGAATAAAGCTAGCACAGAAACGAAGAACCTGATTAAAAATTGATAACATGGTTGCATACAGAAATCTATGTAGATAGTTCAACAATTAGCATAAAATCAACATAAAGGGTGCCAACAGTTGTTAGTAAAGCATTGATTCTTGTAGACACCAAAATTTTACCCATTCATTTTATTTTTATTGTTATCTTTATTTTTTTGAAGTTGTTTAAATGAAATCATTTTTACTTAACTGGTTTTCTTTTGTACGAAAGTGAAGAAAGGAAAAGAAAGAAAATGGAAGTGAAAAAAAATCAGATTTTTGCAAAAAAAAAAAAATCAAAGATGAATTTTTGGATAAATGAATTTTTTGGAAAGATATTTGGGCCCAATGGGTACCCAAGTATTTCCCAACATTTCCCATCAAATAATAGGTACAATTGGGATGTATCTCATTTTAAACCCAATATCAAATTACAATACCCATCCCATCCAAAGTTCTTTTGGGCATGGATAGCCCATTGGAACTTGGTACAAATTGCCACCTTTAATATGTATATGGTATCTTGTATCCGTTATTTTCAAGCAATGGTTAGGCGTTCTTGTTTGCCGAGTGGCAGTTCTTCTTCTTTATTGGTTGTTTCTGCCGTGCGTTGCTCATAGCTTTCCGGAGAAGAGGTGACATTGGGTTCTTTCGATGGAAAAAACAAAGTAGAGAGAACCAAGAAAAAAAGAAAACCTAAAATAGCCTATTTTGTCTCAAAAGAAAGTATAAATTTCCACGTAGAGGCCTCCCTGTGTTGGAGGACTCAACTTTAGTAGTCATTATATTCTTATACTATATAAGAATGACTTGAAATCAAAGAGGGTTTGAATTTCAATTGCATGAATAGAGGCTATTTGAAAATATAGAATGTTGTGTAGTTTTTTAAAAATTTTTGGGACGACTGAGAGCAGCATGTGTTTAGATATATTTACTAAAATGCTCTCATTTTGGTATATTTAAATCTTTGATTTATGGAAACATTTGGATATTTCTGGAATATGGAGTTATTTTGTAATCGTTTTTGCATCGAGTACAACTCATATAAGTTTATGTGTTGGTGTAATTACTGAAATGGTGTTATAGACACGTTTAATTAAAGTGTGACTTTTGTTGTGTAATTAACACATAAACATATTAACACATTGTACAATTAACACGTTGCTATAACTAACCGTTGGAGAGTATTCTTTTGTCTAAAATAACTTATATCTCCTCTTGGACGATTTTTAACTAACATCTATAGGGGTCTTTTGGGAATGGTAAAATTATAAAAACATTGATAAAGTAAAGCATACAAGTGTGTGCTGCAATTAGAATGTACTATTATTAATTTTATCATATTTAATGACTATTTCTTTCCAGAATGTACTATTATTTGTCCAATGAAAAATTCTCTTTAACCACAGGCACCAAACACCCGTGCACTTTCCCCCTAGTATTAATTATACGAAAAAGGAGTTTGGGGTTCTGTTGCTTTTTTGAATTTTTCTACACATATAGGGGTTTTCTTGATATTTTACAGTTTTGAGTCATATATTTACAGAATTTAATACAAGTTGTCGTGTCCCATTTTTTAAAATAATATAGAAGGAGTTAGTAAAATGAGTTTTTGATTTTAGAAAATAAAGAAAAATGGCCTAAAATGGGACATATAAAGTGCGACGTTTTGAGCTCAAAATTTAGTCTAAAAAGGGTTTTTTAGGAAAAATAAAAGTCGCCACTTGGTATTGAGTTTAGGTGTACCAAGTCATTCAAAATATATTTTTAAATGAAAACAAATAAAAACCTTTTTAAATGACTCTAGATCTTTGAAAATAAGATAAAAGACTTTGGGAGTCATTGTTTAAGGAAAGGAAAGCAATGATTTGATATGTTCAAACTTAAGGCACCCTTTCAACCTAACCAAGATTAGTTGCAAGATTAGTCAAAAATTTGTCTAATCTAATAAAACTTATCACATTAGGATGCTTCTATATGGATGCAAATCTAAACCTAAGGGATATCTGGAAGGGTGAGATGTCTCTTCAAAACTCAATTGGTTCAAATCACATTAATTGTGATGCTCAAAAATGATTATTTGAAGAGCTTACAAAAAATGCAAAAGATGAGACTCAAAAAAATAAATTATAATATATAGATAATTATACATGACCTAGAAGAGGGAATGCAACATGATGGGTACAGGGGACTAAAATTTGTGACTCAATTTTCCTTTTTATAGTGGGGTAATAGCGCGTTAAAGTTAAAAAAACTATATTAAAAAAATTCGTGACTCAATTTTCCTTCTTATAGAGGGGTAATAGCGCGTTAAAGTTAAAAAAACTATATTCGTCTATTTCCTATATTTGAAGGGTGACTATCCTAACCTATGCCAAGCAAATGGATTAGCTTTATTTCTAATTTCTTAAAATGAGATGCAATTCTAAATAATATAGTCCAAACGGATAGAGGGTAAGGGAATAATAGTAGGGGAAAATATCATGTAAAAATGAAAATAAACTAAAATAGAAAAATGCGTGAAATACAATAAATGTCATACAAGATATGACTCTAGCGCGAAAATAACCTAAAGGATCTAATATTGGACTATCCAATTTCTACAAGTCCTTACTAGCGTTGGACTAGTGGAAAATCAGCGAGAAAAGCGACAACTAGCATTGGATTAGTGTGGTGACGTCATGCATTCATTATAAATATACAAAACATATAAAATATAATTAAAACAAATAAACACATAAAACATATAAAACATGTAGAGCACATAGCACATAGACATAATATTTAGATGCAAAAAATCTTAAGAAAACGAAGAAACACATAAGCACACTAGCATGCAAGCAAATAAAAACTAACTATTATATTGGGGGCTCTAACTACAATCTAAAAGGGAAATTTTTGGAAATAATAAACCTATCTATTACATTTAGGGTAAAAAACAAAAAAAACCCTTGTGGTATATCTAATACACAGAAAACCCCCGTGGTTTCAAAACATAGAAAATGACACCTCATATTTTGAACTAAATTATAAACTAACAAAATTTTTTAAATTTAACGAAAATGACAGTTTCGACTGTTAAACTTACCGGATTCCGTTAAGTTTACCGTTAAACTTACCGGATTCTGTTAAGTTCACCGTTAAATTTACCGGATTCCGTTAAGTTTTCCGTTAAGTTTAATAAATTTTGTTAGTTTACAATTTAGTTCAAAACATGAGGTGTTATTTTGTATGTTTTGAAATCACGGGGGCTTTTCTGTATATTTGATATACCACAGGGAGTTTTTTTGTTTTTAACCCTTACATTTATCTAACTAATTACATTTTAGGGCAAAAAAATAAAATCTATCTATTACATGGTTTAACTAAATACATTTTTTGGGCACCTATCTATTACAATTTAGCATTTAAATGCCTCCCAAATAATCATCAAAAATTAAATAAAATAAATGAAAACTTGAAATGAATAAAATGAGTAAATAAAGGAAAAAACACTTAAAACATGCAACTACGCATAAAAAACACACAGGAGCACATAAAAGAACCTAAAATAATAATAGAAAGTACCTCCCTTGAAGTAGTGGTTAAATGAGGTAGAATTTTGCCCTATTTATACTCTAAAATCAACAAATTAGTCACGCCACCAATTTAATTAACAATTTAAAAGACAGTGTAAACGTATAGCAAATTCACTTTATTATTATTATAAAGAAATATGAATAAACATAAAATTTCTAAAAGTTACTAATTAAATACATTTAAATGAAGCATGATTAACAATTAAATGCATTGTAGTTAAAAAATAATAAAGATCAAGAACCTAATTGCAAAAAATTAAAAAGTTTTTAGGGTCAAATCATAATTTTCAAAGAGATTAAGGGTTGAAATCAAAAGAAAATAAAGTTTAGAGACCAATATATAATTAAATTAAGGATCTAAATAAAAAATTCAAAATTTTAGAGCCATCATGAAATTTCTCAAAAGATCAAGGACTTAGTTGCAAAATTATTTGCTGATTCCATAACAAATGATCTGGGCTTTTTCTTTCTCTTTCTTGTTGGGCTTGGGCCAAACTGCTTCAGCACAAGGAAAAATAGAGCAGACCACTCCCCGAAAAACAAAAACTAGCCCATCACATTCCACTAGTCTCAGATCAACCGAGGAGCTGGCCTTGATCCTTCAAGCCCAATACCTTAAACCCTAAGAGAATAGTCTCTTCGCCCGGTTTCCAAACCCAAAACACACTCAATTTACACTTTAATGGATCAAATATAATTGGAGCAAAAATAGAAAATCAAAGATCCAGACACTTTTGGCGGATATGAAGTTTTCGGTGGTCGATCAGCCGGAAACTAGAAAAATTCCGGCCAAACTGGCCGAAACCTCATCGGAAGCCCCTTTTTCTCACTTTTGAGGCCGGATTTTTTCATATATACGAAGCTTATGGCATCGTGGACTCACTCAAACCTCAAACAAGGTCCAAAAAATGAAATAATCATGCCAAAATGAGGATGCAAGCTTCTTGAACATAAACTTTCATAAACACACTCAAATCTCTTGTATAATCATCGAATCAAGCAAGGAAAAGACATGGAGATACATGAGGATGCCTTTCAGACGAGATTGCAATCTGAAAATGTGAGGGAAGAGGATTTGTTGAAGTTTCAAGAAAAATTGCAACAACATCGGTGATGGCGAACCCGCAACTTGATGACTCGATTCAAAGGCTTCCTGACATTTATTGGGAAAAATTTCAGATAAATCTTTCCTACTAACGTCCTAGATTACGTAGAAACAAAAATCTCCTCCAACGAAGTTGGATCGAAGGAGAAAATCGAGATCGAAGATGGGTAGATGACCAACCCGCTTTCTGGAAAAATTTTTCTGAAACATTTTTTTCTCTCTCGGTTTTTTCTCTTTTTTCTCTCTGTCGTTTTCTCTTACTCTCCCCCCCTTTCAGAAACTTATCTATACCTTTTAAATGAAACAAAATCCCCTAAAACCCTAAGAATTATAGTGGATATGGGCTGGTTTTTTTGGTGGCAAGTTTTGGTCCCTTAGATTCATTTCCAGTTGTCTTTCTTGATGGAATTAAGTGATGAGGTGTCCCTAGTACTTGCTAAACTCGTGGAGAAAGAAAATGGGAAGCAAAAACGAATTTTTCTTGCCTCAAAACCAACCTCCTCGTACTGGTTTCTGGTACGCTGCATGGAGGAAGAAGACGCGCGTGAGAATTTTTTTTTTTGAAAATTCCATTTTTTTCTTTTCTTTTTTCCTACAAAAATAAAATAAAATGATTATTTAAACAATGATATAAATAAAGATATAATAAAAATTAATAATTTTTTTTTGAAAAAAATTTGGTGTCTACATGGTTATTTAATAACTTCTTAGTGGATAGTTTGTTTGTGGTTTGGTTATGTTGACACAGGCACAGAAAAGCAATAGTCTTGCATTGGTCAACAAAATGCAAGACCATAGAAGAAATAGCAAGTGGAGATCTTTAGCTGCATGGAGATTCTCGCTGATCAACAAGCTAGCAATGTTGTCTTAAATAGAACAAAGAACTCAAAGATAGCGGACTTTGATATTTTCAGACTTTTGGCAGTGGATAGAAAAGCGAGATGATAATGGCTGAGACATTATGAATTCTTCACTGATAATCTTGTATTACATTATCGCAAAAAACTAACTTAATTTTGAGCCTCTTAAATTTGGTCAGATTATTTACGCCAACATTCCTTTCATTATGACATATATATTAACGAATCAGGATCTCGCAGGCTAGAAGTGATACCATCACCTAACCGTTCTTGAAATGAAAAAGAAACGTGAAAGACAAAAGCGGAATTGCTTACTGTGTAGTTATGTTTTATTCATGTGATTTTCGTGTTTTAGTTAATCCTGAGGAATTTCTCTTTTCAGAGTTATGGATATCAGTTGCCATCATCTTAAACCATTTTTGAATAAATTAACACTTGCTATGTTTCCATTGCAGTTAATTGGTTCCATAATTTTTTTTTTTTTTACTTTAGATCACTCTGGCAAGAAAACATATTTAGCCTAATCATGATAGAGATAATTCATTTATTTCTCTAATACAGTCCATGTTGCTTAAATGTCAATGGTTTTGAAATCCAAACCCTTTCCCATAATCTACACGTCCTAGTTTCTAACTCAGAGGGAAAGTCCAATACTGATTATCCAACTGCTGCTTCAATTTATCAAAGCACTTTGCCAAAGTAATCTCTTTGATTTATTCAGTACTAATGTTCAAAGTACATGCGAATGTGCAGCTACTAAAAAAATTTGTGCTAAATTTTTTGGAGTATATTTGAAATCATTTTCAAGAGATTTAGTTTTATGTTCTAATAGTAAATATGTAGAAAATTCACTAAAATAAAACATATAAACAAATAATTATTTAGTAAATAATTCATAACCATAATTAGTAATAGCTAATAAAAATTGAGATTTAATAAATAATAATAAGAAATACATATTAGTTGAAAGAAGGGTATACGAAAGTTGAAATTGGGTAATTATCAAGGATAATTTAGAAAGAATATAAAATAACACAAAAAGTTTACATCTAACCCTTCTCTCTCCCTTTATATATAGTATAGATATTCGGTGTAAATCAAACGCATTTGTTTCGGATCAAGCATACCATTTTACATTACAAAAACCATCAGTGTAACCATTAAAAACGGAAAATAATAGCCACCATAACTTTCCAACTTCATCAAAACATACAAAGTCAAACCACGAGGGCACTATTTATTTTTTGATAACGACAATAATTATATAACCTATTTTATCTGAATTTATAGGGCAGAAAGAGTCTAAGGAGACTTGTGTATCAGGAATTAAAAGATATACAAACCTGACTAGATCAAAGGAATCCTATGATATTACTCTTAAATTTTTTTTTTTACAAGTGAGATTTGAACCCCTACCTACAGTCCAATCCAAGGAAGGTTCCTTGGTGGCCCCTGAGCCAAGGAACTCGTGGGGATTTACAAGAAGGCCAGGGAGGACAGAAACAATAATTGTGTCGATAGGAACAATAAATGTTTTTAAACCTTGATGCCTTAACCGAGTGGGTTTACTGAAGCTTAGAATAGAAGTGCTCAGAACTTTGCTATGTTAATTTATGTTAAACAGAACTATGCTGTCGTCTTTTTTTCTTTTTTTTTTCTTTTTTGCATTTTCCAATAATTACAGTCCCTTGTTGACGTGACATGTGCCCATGTTCCTAGCAATAGCTTTTTTGTAACCAGGGAGTTCAAGGGAGGTATTAATAGCCTGATAATTCAATATAATGTGCCAGATTGTGAATTCTCCTTTTGTTTTCTTTGGATAGAGACTAATTTCAAGCATACAAGTTAGTCTTTACAGTGATGGAAGGAACATTTTCCACCGCACAACCGAAGCAGATATGTATGTCATCATCATGTTCAACGTACAGACGGATTCTAGAGGGATGGTGATGCCGCGGAGGAGCATGGTTTCATTTTCAGGCTACAGAAAACTTTAGAGGATTGTTGGTGAGATTAATACATCAACCACTATGCTAATAATCTGACTTTAAATTTACCAACTACCGTTGTCTAAAAGTGGACCATTCATTTATGAGTGGATAAGACTTCAGTATGTATAGAGGAATTGTACTTGTCTGAAGACTTTTCTTAGTGAACATGTCAAATGAATTGTCAAGTATTTGTAGGTGATAACACCAAAGATTTGATTCAGTGGCCATAAAAAAGGAATTAGGTTTCTCTTTGAATTATAAATCGGGTGTTCAAATCTCACATATAGTGAAAAATTTAAAAAAAAGGTGTCAGAGCACCTCTTTGGTCTAGTTAGATTTTTATATCTATTAGCTCCTTAGACATAGTTTCTTTACCTCCCCTCCCTTTTGATTAAAATATATTAGGTTATAAAAATGTCGTTGTCGTAAAAAAAAAAAAAACTTGTAGGTGATCCCTAAGATGCTGGAAAATGGGATGTACTCTCTTACAGGGAAACGTCCAGATACTAGATTTGGATTGTTTGCATGTGGTCGAGATTAGTTTGGTCGAGAGTAGGAGAGTGTTTAGAAATATTATTTGAAATAATACTATTATATATTTTTTTATTGATGTAATGCATGTGAGATGAACATGTGATTAAAAAATAAAAATTTACTAAAATATATGTTTATGATATAAGCAAAATATTTTTTGCTAAAAAAATTGATACCCAAACAAATCCACTAAAGAATCTGCAAGTGCATGGTTATATTTTACTAGTACTAGTATAATGGAGTCATTACACCGTAGACTACTGTTTTTTTTTTAATCCTTCTCCAAATCATTGAAGTCAATAATAAAGATCATTTTAATAATACATGCTTCGATCTAAACCATATATTATTATTATTATTATTATTATTATTATGTTCTAGCAGAGAGGAGTGAAATTTAAAAAATAGAGTGGAGGATTAAAATCTAGAACCTCTAGATTCTAGGGTCTCAACTTTAACTAATAGACTAAGACCTCCTCGATAAATAGCCAAGACCCTTATCATTGAGCCATTTGTGTGCCTGCATAGGGAGAGAGAGAGAGAGGTAGAATTTAAAAAATAAAGAGCGAGAAGGGCGATTGAATCATATTAGTTTCAATCCTATCTACACAAACATATCTACCTTTCCAATTAAGCAGGTTGTCCCTAATGTATAACATTTGATGTTTATTTTGGTTCCCATGTTTCACAGTCAAGACAATTGGCCTTTCCTTTTGCTGTGGTTCCCTTTGTTTTAATATGAGAATATTTGTTCTCCATATTTTGACCTTTGCTTATTAAAGCAAACGGTATGCTAAATTTACATGTTCAGAAACACAAAGGATCGTGCGTATTGATGTTTTAAACGTTACACTAGTACTAAAAAACGTGAACAAGCACAAAGGTAAAATATTGAAATACGATGAATCATATTAAAATACGATGTTAGTACTAGCTAACTATACTGTAACTTTACGAATCCCCAAATACTGTAACTATACCAAGTTTGTTTGGTAACTAGGTGGGTGCAAATGCAATGAATAAGTATTTGATAATGACTGTACTGTGCCTCTTGTATATTTTTTCCAGGCAAATTAAACGGATAGTTTTTAAACCTTTGTCATGATTAGCAGTTTTTCTTTGATTGCACTTTGAAAGCTACTCTTCTTTTCTTAGCTCCACAGACATAATGAATACAAAGAAAACTGTTATTACGCTAATTTTGAAGATTGATGGAAGAATGAAATGAAACTGGATGCTTAATTTGGCATTTTACAGGACGCTTCTCCGAATGGTTTAGTGCAACAATTTCATTATTAACCTTATGCATAGCTGCCATGTGTTCATCCTTTTGACAAGTCAGGAAGAAAACTGAAAAACAGACAATATAAACAACGAAAGAAGTACAGAAACTTAGACTACCGACACATTGCAAATTCTAAAGCTTTAATACATAAAACAAGCCACCTAACAAAATAATCACAGGAATAGAAGCTTTTTTCTTTTTTCCTTATTTTTTCTTCTTTTCAAACTTACCACGGCAGAAAGATATGCTTCTTACTCACCTACCACCGGAGAGAAGAGAGTCTGCTACAGAATGTCAAAAACATTTTTCTGTGGAAGATGCAAATGAGGATGTAATATCTTCAAAACCACTAGGATAGGCAAAGCCAAGACCAACAGCAGAAATGCCCGTGGCCAATAATGATAAATCTGGCAGGCTAGCTGATCCCTCCAAGTACAACAGAACTTGCCTCATACTTGGTCTAAGTTTGGGCTCTGAATGAGAGCATAACAAGCCCAGTTTCAGCACCAGCTCTGCTTCCTCTTTCACATACTCAGTACCCAAGTTTTGATCAGCTGCCTGGAGAATATCGCCTGATTTCCAGAACGAAAATACCCAATCAACCAAAATGACATTCTCTGCTGGTGCTACTCGGGGTTCTATTGGCCTTCTTCCACAGGCAACCTCTAGCAAAAAGGCCCCAAAAGCATATACATCAGTGCTCGTTGTGGCCCTCCCAGTCCTATTATGCTCAGGGGCAAGGTAGCCAAGAGATCCCGCTACATGGGTGCTTTGAGGGAGAGTTCCATGATCATATAGCCTTGCGAGGCCGAAATCTCCTAGTCTTCCATTCAGTTCACAATCTAGCAACACATTACTAGCTTTTACATCTCGGTGGATCACTACTTGCTCCCATTCTTCGTGTAGATAGAGTAATCCTAATGCTACACCTTTGATGACTCGAAATCTTTGGCTCCAGTTAAGAGTGTACTTTGGTTGGTTGTACAAAAACCTGTCCAGACTACCATTGGACATGAACTCATATACCAAAAGTAACTCTCCTTCACGCCGACAATAACCCAAGAACGGTACTAAATTTCTATGGCGTAAGCGACCAATACTGACGATTTCTGCAACAAATTCTCTCATTCCCTGTCTTGCTTGATGAGAGACCTTCTTGACAGCAACCTCAACCATGTTTGTTGGCAAAACGCCTTTGTAGACCCGGCCAAATCCTCCTTCCCCTAACAGCTGTTTTTCTGTAAACCCCTTGGTGGCAATGTATAAATCTTTGTACTTGAACCTGTGAGGCCCATACGCAAGTTCCCATTCTTCCAGCACTTCTGCAAACTTCCACTTCCTCCTTAAATAATAAGCTACACCAAAAGCTATAATCAACAGCCAAAGTAAGGAAAGCAAGGGCAATCCCACGATGAAAAATTTAGAAACTTTCTTAGTTCCAGACCAAGGTAGCTTGGGCAGCCGAGAGATATCAAGCGCTTGCGCATCACCATTCATCTTGAAGCTCCATCCCAGTACAAAACAAGTTAATCCTATGTCGAGTGGACTACTGGATGCAGAAAAGCCAACATACATTGTTTGCTGTAAAATTGGCGAAAGATCATATGACAAAGACAAAAGAGGAGTATTTGGTTTAGCAGCAGCTATTGGAGCTAATGTAACATCGATTCTCCCATCCACCCCATCGTATTCCACCCAGAGTTGCATCCGTTGGCCGCTGCTAAGAGTTAAGTTGTCAAATGAATTCCTGTTATTAGATTGGTAACTTGCTGGCCGGGACACCGTGGAATTCACAGAGTTAATATCAATGCCGACATGGTTGTCATTGATATCTGCAAATTCGTGGTCTAGGAAAGTGTCTAGCTCCACTGCAAAAAAGTGATTTGTTCCACTGCCAGTGGCGCTGCCATCGTAGAGCCCAATGAACTTTGTGGAAGGCCCTCGTGTAAGGATTCTTGTTGGTGCAATCACGAAAGCCATTCCCGGACTAACCACGACTGAGACTTCAGGTACCATAGCAAACACAAATTGGGTGGAAAAGGAGAAAGCTGAACTATTAGATGTGCTCTTGAAATTGATGGGATTAGGATAGAAGGCATGCCCCGTCTGTAATTTGGTGGTGTTGGTTATCCGCAGGAGGCCATTTTTGGTGACTGTGGCTAATCCATACAGGCTTAGATGTGATGATTGAAATCCTTGATAGATGAACGCAACATCGTCGGAAGCTGCTGCATCAGCTGCGATGTGAGCCAGAAAGTAGGCTAAGATTGCTGCTACAAGTCTGAATGGCATGGCTATGACTTGGATGCCAATTGCCAAATGGTTCTCAAGTTTGTTGCCTATATCTTACTATCTAGCGTTGCGATTTCTTCACACACCATTTTAGTTTCACATACTTTGACTGCTTTTTAGTCAATACGGTGGTTGTATGCGCTGGATTGTCCGATGTACAATAAAACAACGCTTTGAAATAACAGTTAATGCAACGGGTCCAGACACATGACAATTAATTTTAGGGCAAATTATACTTTATCCGCTATAATTTAGTATTTTATTACATAAACCCCATATGATTTCAAAAACTTTATATAACTCCCTCATGGTTTGAATTAAAGTGTCAAAATGATGAAATTTGTAATCCATAATAGAGTTAACCAAAACATTAAAAAAACTCCTATGTAAAGTTAAAAATTATTTATTAATCACAAGGGCGTTATGTATATATATTGAAAGTCATAAGGGGGTTATATGGTAAAATTTTAAATTATAGGAGAATTATATGGTAAAATATAAAATCGTACGGGATTAGAGTGCCATGCATATTATATTTATATATTTTGGTTATTTAACCCATTTTAGTTTTTAAACAAGGGTAATTTCAACATTTTCATAGATTCCATAATTTCCGTCACATTAACACTTGAATCCAAATTATGAGGGAGTTATATATTATTTTTAAAATTAGAGTGGAGTTATGTGAAAATTAATTATATCACAAGGGGTAAAATATAATTTGCTCTTAGTTTTAACTTATATTCGAACTTGATCTACATGTATTATGCATTCACTGTTATTAATGTAAAAAAGATTAATCCTGTAAATAAATTATTTCAATAAAATATCTAATTGTTTACTATATTTTATAACACGTACATCATTTGCACCAACATCAACCATACTATCACGCATTGCTCATTAAGTCTGTGAAAAAAGTTAAATAAAGACTATGAATAGCATTGCCCAACAAATATCTAGATTTTACAGTACTGAAGCTTTAGTTTTCAAGAAAGTGAAGTTTGGGACACTCAAAAAACTTGTGATCCCTTTTTCCGCCACAATTCTCTTTGACTCTTCCCGTTTTGTCCTTGCTATAATACAAGTTCCTTAATTTTCAAAACCTACCACCTTATAAAGCGGCCACATTATTAATCCCACGGTTTTACGTTGGTCAGATATTCCCTTGATTCTACGTAAACCTACACCAACTAGCAGATCAATATAGGTGGCAAACAAATCTATTTAATTAAATTTACTCATATCCGCTCATAAATAGATGGATATGGTTATTTTAAATTTTTTGCATATGGATATAAATGAGTTATTCAATAATACAAATATATATTATTGGATAATCTATCAAATTCAATTAACTCATTTAAAATTGTCTTTCCCCAAGTCTCCTCTCTTCCCTCCCCATTTTTTTTTCAAAATTTTCATTTTATCATGATATTAACTACTTTTGTTTCATTATTGTTATTATTTGTTGGTTTTATTTGATCATTTTTTTCTCTTAGTTTGTAACCTTGCTCATTTTTTAGCATTACCAATTTATGACAAATTTTATCCTCTTTTCTTACCTTTCTAAAATGAAATTTTAAATTTACATACGAAAAAAATGCTAGGGGTTCAAAATTTTTGGATTAAGTTTTTATGTTAACTTTTATAGTATTTAGTTCAATTTTTTATATTCTTATTGTTCAATTATTAAATAGTATGTAATTTTGCGATATAGAGTACGGAGAGAAAAAAATTGATAATTAGGCTTATTGAGTATTGTAAGTAAATATTTAAACTAATGATGGGTACAAAGGGTGGTATAAATTGATAACTTAGTTTGTAAAAATGAATTTAAATGAGTTTGCAAAAAGTTAAAATAAATGGGTAATTGAGTTATCTAATTCATTTTTTGACTTATCCATTTATATCTATTTAATTAAATGGGTATAAATAAGTTGATTTACTTATACCCATTACCTATTTTAACCAACTCAAATGGTCCAAATCATCCATTTTGACACCTCTAGAAATCAGGTACAAACTATAAGCCAAGGTTCAGTGAAAGCAAAAATCAACAAAAGGCCCGACATATATGAGCGTAGTTCAAAACAATACAAGAAAAAATGAGTTTTTGTGGCTCACTACTAGGACAAGTCACAAAAAAAAAAAAAAAAAGATAAAACTACGTCGTAACAGGATGTTTTCGTGACTGGTATGCTGTTGGCCATATGAAAATTTCTTTATGACTGACAAGGTGCAACGTGTCACAAATATTACCCTATTCGACTTATAAAAGGAAAAAAGGTCCTATATGTTATAAAACTAATAAAATGAAATACTACAATAGGAATTGAAGAAGTATTAGAGAAATGAGTAGAGAAAGGGAGAATGATATCCTTATATTTCAACAAGATACAAAAGTACCCCAAAGGGGTTCAATGTACCTCTATATATAGGCACTACAAGATTAAACGTACATAAATCCTATTAAACATCCACTACTACAATAATATGAAGAAACCTATGAAACGGTTTCTCCACTACATGAATAGATTTATGGATTGTAACTTCTATACATAATGTAGCCATAAAATCATGAATTAATCCCCTTGGAAATACAAAGGGACATCCACATTTTTTGTTATTTCATAATACTCCCCCTTGAATGTCCATTACACAAAAAATATGCCTCGTTAAAACCTTACTAGGGAAAAATTCAATGGGACCAAAAACCCTAGTGAAGGAAAAAGAGTACACTATTCTTGTGTAATAATTTCTCCCCCTGATGCAAACGTCATTTGAGATCTTTTAATCGTCGCATTCCAATATTCTTCACCAATTTCTCAAATGTCGCAGTTGGTAATGCCTTGGTAAATAAATCGGCCAGATTATTATCTGATCGGATTTGTTGCACATCAATTTCACCATTCTTTTGCAAATCATGATTAAAAAAGAATTTTGGTGAAATGTGTTTCGTCCTATCTCCTTTAATATATCCTCCTTTCAATTGAACTATACAAGCTGCATTATTTTCATATAATATAGTTGGAGAATTTTCTTTGTCGGAGGATAACCCACAATTCTTCCGGATATAGTGGGTCATTGATCTTAACCAAACACATTCTCGACTGGCTTCATGAATTGCTATTATTTCAGCATGATTCGATGAAGTAGCCGCTAGTGATTGCTTTGTAGATCGCCAAGAAATGGCTGTGCCTCCATATGTAAATAAATAACCAGTCTGAGATCTTACTTTATGCGGGTCGGATAAATACCTAGCATCAGCATAACCAACCAATTCAGGTTTGGATTTATTTGAATAAAATAAACCAAGATCTATTGTTCCTTGGAGATAGCGAAAAATATGTTTAATACCATTCCAATGTCGTCTTGTAGGTGAGAAACTAAATCTTGCTAATAAATTTACTGCAAATAATATATCAGGTCTTGTACAATTAGCAAGATACATTAGTGCACCAATTGCACTGAGATATGGTACTTCAAGACCAAGTATCTCTTCATTTTCCTCTCGTGGTCTAAAAGGATCCTTATTAGGATCTAATGATCTGACAACTATTGGGGTACTCAATGTATGTGTTTTGTCCATATAAAATCGCTTTAATACCTTTCGGGTATAAGCAGTTTAGTGGACAAAAATTCCACCTTTCAAATGCTCAATTTGTAAACCAAGACAGAATTTTGTTTTTCCAAAATCTTTGATCTCAAATTCTTTTTTCAAATATTCAACACTATTTTGAATCTCTTCAGAAGTTCCAATCAAATTTAGATCATCAACATATACAGCAATTATTACAAAATTTGATCCATTTTTCTTGATAAAAACACATGGACATATTGGATCATTGGTATAACTTTCTTTTGTCAGACATTCATTGAGGCGGTTATACCACATACGTCCAGATTGTTTGAGCCCATACAGAGACTTTTGTAATTTAATAGAATAAATATTTTTAGGATTTGATTTGCATGCTTCAGGCATGTTGAATCCTTCGGGGATTCTCATATAAATATCATTTTCAAGATTCCCATATAAATATGCAGTAACGACATCCATTAGACGCATATCTAATTTTTCATGTACTGCAAAACTCACAAGATATCTAAATGTAATAGCATCCACTACAGGTGAATACGTTTCATTATAATCAAATCCAGGCCTTTGTAAAAATTCTTGGGCTACAAGTCTTGCTTTATATCTCACAATTTCATTTTTCTCATTTCTTTTTCTCACAATTACCCATTTATATCCTACTGGCTTTACACCTTCAGGTGTTTGGACTATAGGTCCAAAAACTTTTCTTTTAGCCAGTGAGTCCAATTCAGATTGGATCGCATCTTTCCATTTGGCCAATCATTTCTACTTCGACATTCATCAACCGATCTAGGCTCATGATCCTCGTCCTCTGCCATAATATCAAGTGCTACATTATATGCGAAAATATTATCAATAATTATTTCTTTCCGGTTTCAACTTTTTCTTGAAGTGACAAAATTTATTGAATTTTCTATAATTTCATTCTCTTCAAGAATTGGCTCTTTAGAAGCGACCTCTTCAGGAGGTTGAATTTTGTTACTAATTGTTGATTCATCTACTCCTCTTTTCTTTCGAAAATTTTTATCTTTGGAACCAAGAGGTCTCCCACGCTTCAAGCGTGCTTTAGACTCATTAGCACTTGTGATTTGTCCTTCAGGGACATCAATTTTAATTGGAACATTTTCAGCAGGAATATGTGATTTAGTAACTCTTTTGGAGTCATTAAATGCATCCGGTAATTGATTTGCAATTTTTTGCAAATGTATAATCTTTTGAACTTCTAATTCACATTCTTTAGTACGAGAATCAAGAAAATTCAACGATTTTTTCCAAGTAATTTCCTTTTTAGGTTGATTTTTATCTCCCCCTAATGTCGGAAAATGTGATTCATCAAAATGACAATCTACAAATCTCGCAGTAAATAAATCACCTGTTAATGGTTCCATGTACTTAATGATTGAAGGTGATTCATAGCCGACATATATCCCCAATCTTCTTTGGGGGCCCAATTTACTACGTTGGGGTGGTGCAATCGGTACATATACCGCACAACCAAATATTCGTAAATGAGAAATATTGGGCTCATAGCCAAAAGTTAATTGTAGGGAAAAATAAGTATGATAACTTGTCGGCCTAATTCTCACAAGTGTTGCTGCATGTAAAATAGCATGTCCCCAAGCAGATGAAGGAAGTTTAGACCTCATCAACAATGGTCTAGCAATTAATTGTAGCCGTTTAATAAGTGATTCGGCTAGACCATTTTGTGTGTGAACATAAGCTATAGAATGTTCAACAGTTATTCCAATGGACATACAATAATCGTCAAAAGCATGTGACGAATATTCACCAGCATTATCTAGACGAATTTTCTTTATTGGATAAGCTGGAAATTGTGCTCGCAATTTAATTATTTGAGCAAGCAATCTCGCAAACGCCAGGTTGCGAGTAGATAATAAACATACATGTGACCATCTAGTTGATGCATCAATTAGCACCATAAAATATCGAAATAGTCCACATGGTGGATCTACAGGTCCACATATATCACCATGAATTCGTTCTAGAAATGCAGGGGATTCAGTCCCAACTTTAACTTGTGTTGGTCTAATAATTAATTTTTCTTGAGAACAAGCAACACAAGAGAATTCATTGGCTTTTAATACTTTTTTATTTTTCAATGAGTGGCCATGTGAATTCTCAATTATTCGTCTCATCATTATAGATCCAGGATGTCCGAGACGATCATGCCAAACCATAAAATCATTGGGATGAGTAGACTTCTGGTCTACTAGGTGATGAATTTCAATTGCACTAATTTGTGCATAATATAAGCCAGAAGAAAAAGAAGGTAATTTTTCTTATACGCATTTCTGCCTAGAAATGATACTTGTGATTAATAAAAATTCACCATTTGTCTCAGTCATTGTCTCGATATGATATCCATTTTCGCGAATATCTTTAAAACTCAATAAGTTTCTTCGAGACTTGGGAGAGAATAGTGCATTATTTACAATAATTTTAGTCCCTTCAGGGAGAAATATAGTGGCTCTTCCGGAGCTTTCAATCAATTTTGCACTACCACTAATGGCATTAACATTTGTCTTTCCCATTTTTAAACAAGAAAAATATTTTTTATTTTTCAATATGGTGTGCGTAGTAGCACTATCAATGAGACAAATGTCATCATCACTATTATTTAATCCCAAATATTTGACATCCATTTCTTCTTCAGGAAGAAAATTTCAAACAAAAATAAATATTAATAAAGATGCGAAAATAAATATTCAATAGAAAGAAAAATTACATAAAAGATAAAGCATCATAAAAATATTTAAATAATCATGGAGTATTTGTTGACATCTTCAGGATGCTAAAAAAAATCAGCAACATCGAGGTGTGTCATATCAGCATCATCAGTATCATCATAGTCATTCTTTTGATCAATGAAATTTGTCTCAACGCCTTTGTCTTTCTTTTTCAATGATGCTTGATAGAGGTCAACAAGATGTTCGGCCGTACGACAGGTACGAGACCAATGACCTTCCATGTGACAGCCCCACTTTCCCCTTAGGCGAACCAGAGGGTTCAGCGAACCGCCTGCCCAACTCTCGCCGGGACTCAGTCGTTCATTCACACAAATCAGAAATAGAACCACAAGAAAGAGCAAAACGAGGATCCAAAACTTAAAACAAAACTTATATACATTGCTATCTCAGAAAAAAGTACAACCGTCGAGAATACAAAAGTTCTCAAGTCACCATACAACCAGCCCGTGCCAAGCACTAGGGCGAGAATCAAAACAAAACCAAAACTAGACCCAACCAGTCGATACAGAGCTCTCGCCCCTTGCTCGCCTTCCCCTGCTAAGGAAAACAAAACTAAAGGGATGAGCTAAAAGCTCAGTGAGGTTCCGAACATAGAATCAAGCCATAAATCAAACAATAAGTCAAGAAACATTTACAACATTTACAATAAGTCACACATGAAAAGGATACGTTCGTTCATTCGTTCGTTCTCCTGTCATTCCCCTTATTCCTTCATTCGTTTGAAAATGCATTTTTCATTTATCAATAAAACTCTCGTTCGTTCGTTCGTTCATTTCATTCAACCTTTCCTGGATATTGGCCAGGCTCCACCAACCTCCACCAACCTACAAGGTAATACTCGAGTATACCAAACGTTCACCCAGGTCACCAAATCGCCCGACCGAGTCCGCTTCTGGCTTGAGTCGATCGGTAACAAGGGGTAGGACCCAGTTTAGCCAAAAGGCTTACATTCATGCACAAGTAACGTTCCAATCATTCAATCTTTGAAAATTTCACATTTATTTAGGTCGGGTGCGATAAAGTACACACCCGCCTAGAAACTCGTTTTGGAAATCATTGAAAGCACTTAACACGTTATCAAACAATAATACAAGTCATGAAGTCAAGAAAATATAGCAAACAAGGAACACTCACCGAATTATGCAAAATAACGTCCAAAATGTTCTATCGGATCTTACCCTCGGTCACCGAGAAAACCTATGATTCGACGAGAAAGAATATTACAATTCATCTAGCAAAACAAGTAAGTGGAATCAAGGAACTCGACTAGTTACGAGTAAAACGGATAAATGTGACTTTAAAGTGAAAATAAAGCCATTTAGATCTGTGGACGGAAACAACTAGGGTGTCATAAACCAAACTTAAAGGGTTATAACAGTTCCAATGGAAAACACTTGAATCAAAGTCAAGTCGGAATCCAACTAGATAGGCTCAGAAATATTATTTTTCGGAATCGTTTATGTGGTTCAAAATCAATATACATTCAAGTAGGTATTATGGCCTACATGTCTTGACTGAGAAAACCTTAGGTCATACCTCTATATTTTGGTATGAAGTAGTAAATAAACATTTGAAGGTTCAAATGGAAATGGTATCATGTTTTAAGATGGAAAACGGTCATAGTATTTGCCAAACGAAAAATATACAAGTTCAAATAGAAATTTAGCCCTCGAACGAAAATTTGGGCAGCACGCCCTTTGTATTTTCCTATTTTCCAGCCATTTATGGCTTCATTGTTTTTCTCAAGCAATCCCAACATTACACACAACATAAACAGCCACTCAATATGCTCAAGACAAGACAAGGACAAAAATTTAAGCTAACAACAAATGCGGAAACGAGGTTTACAAAAGACAGTTTTGACGGGTTTTGCGGAATGGGCACATCCGAGGCTACGCTTATCGGATTGAGGTGTAACTTATACCATTTTGAAGCTAAGTCAGGGGGCTACAAGGTTGAAGAAGGCCACTCAGCATAGTGTAGCTAGGTCAAAATTGAAATATAGGAAACCAGAATCTCACAAACAGGTTGGCTAACCGCACAATTGTTAAACAGCAATAACTCAGGCTACCGAAGTCCGATTGAAGTGTATCTTATGGTGTTTTGAAGCTAAAACACAACCCTACATTTCTTATGAATACCTCCAAGGCCAAATCATGTATTTTCGTGATCACAAATGGAAAACTACACGAAAACAGAATTCTGGGCGCGAAACAGGTTTCATGGACAGTCAAGGGTATTTCGGCCATTTCACATGCTACAATGGTCAGATCAAGCTGAAATTTTACAGGCAGATTAACACTATTAGCTACAACTTTTATGTTTTGGCCAAAACCTAATTCGGTAAGGATCAAGGTGAAAAGTCACGGTCAGATTGGGTAAAATGACAACCCTGTTCGCTGAACTCCTACCTAGACCAGTCTGGGTATTTCCGAATTATCTCAGCATATACAACTCCAATTCAAGTGATTCCAAAGCCATTTGAAAGCTAAGATACAAGGATATAATTCTTAAGAAGACATCAACAACTAAATCAGAAGTATTCCCAATCAAATTAGCCAATTACAGAAGCAATTATCAAGTTCGGGTAGAAACAGGGCAGCAGGGGTATTTCAGTCTTTTCACAGGCTACGTTGCACCGATTGGCCTGAAATTTTGTAAAAAACTATAAAATATCATTCCCTACAACTTTCATGTTTTAAGCTAAGGCCAATTTGGCCTCTAACTATGAGGAACAGTGCCGGGCAGAATGAGGGGAAATGAAACCCTAACCTGGAAATTCCATAATACTACTTCCAACTATGAAATATGCTCATAAAACTACCAAAACTACAACTTTAAACCACTAATTGGAAACTATTAGAGACAAAGAGGGAGTTTGCAAGCAAGATACCTTGAATCCTCAAGAAAGATGGTGGCTTAGTCTTTCTTTCTTCAAAACAACTCCACCAAACCCTTCAACCTTCCTAGTTAAGCACTTGTATGATGTAGTTTCAAATTTGGTTGGTTAAAACTCAAGATTTGAGCAAGTTTGGAAGCAAGAAATTGAAGAGCTCTCTCTTGTTTCTTCTCTCAAGAAAGTCGGCCAAGAAGCAAGGAAAATGAAGAAATTTTGGTCAAAATTTGGTTTTTAGTAAAGGTGAAAATTAGGTCAAAGTCCAACCTCCAATGGGTTTGCAACACTTGGCCCTTCTAGTATTTTCTTTAATCCTTTGGTTTCCAATGGTTACATCATATAACCACCCTCTAATCATTTCCTAACACCTTGTAAAATAATAACACTTAGCACAAAACTCACTTAGTCACCAAAATTATATCACACTAGCGGGTCCCACGTCTATAACGCACTTCGAAATTAATGTAGACTAACTTGTACCAAGAAAATGATTTGAAAAACTATATTCCCTTATACAGTGCCCCAGAAAATGAATGTAGTAAAATAATATAAGGAAAATGCATGACAAGGAATAGAATTAAATGGTATAAATTAATTAAAAATTTTTTTTCGGGCTCTCACATTCCATACCACACCGGTAGCATTTTTCTTCATAAACTTTCTTTTCTCCATTTTTCTGATCGTAGTTATTTTCCCTCTTTTGGGAAATATTTTGTTGTTTGCCACGGTTAAAATTTTCACAAGGCACAAATTTACTACGATCACGTCCACGGCTTCCTCCACGGCCACCTCTACGGCCACGTCCATGATCTCGACCAGAATTTTGAAATTAGGTCGCATTCGCTTCAGGAAATGGACTTGCACCAGTTGGTCGGGACTCATGGTTTTTCAGCAACAATTCATTGTTTTGTTCAGCCAAGAGAAGACATGCAATAAGTTTAAAATATTTTTTAAACCCCTTCTCTCGATATTGCTGCTGCAGGAGCATGTTAGAGACATAAAAAGTAGAAAATGTTTTCTCTAACATATCTTCATCAGTGACTTTTTCGCCACATAATGATAATTGAGAAGTGATTCTGAACATAGCTGAATTATATTCATTGACAGATTTAAAATCTTGCAGCCGTAAATGAAGCCAATCATATCGGGCTTTTGGAAGAACGACCAACCTCAGGTGGTCGAATCTTTCTTTCAAATCTTGCCAAAGGCCAAGAGGATCTTTGACAGTAAGATACTCTATTTTTAATCCTTCATCTAAATGATGACGAAGGAAAATCATAACTTTGGCACGGTGTTGGTTTGAGGATTCATTTTTTTCAACAATAGTGTTACCAAGACCCATTGCCTCGAGATGGATTTCAACATCCAATACCCATGATAAATAATTTTTTTCAGAAATATCAAGAGGTACGAACTCTTGTTTCGTAAGATTAGCCATAAGAAATTAAAATAAGTTACCTCAAAAGTCACTTGACTTAGAAATTTACCTCAAAAGTCACTTGAAGAAATACGTGCAGAATTTCGGCAAAATCTTGTGCTTCACTTTTGTTCAAAGTAGCGCCTCCGTTTTCACCTTTTGCTCAAAAGTAGAGCTTTCGTGCTGATAACGTGTTATAAAACTAATAAAATGAAATACTACAATGGGAATTGAAGAAGTATTAGAGAAATGAGTAGAGAAAGGGAGAATGATATCCTTATATTTCAACAAGATACAAAAGTACCCCAAAGGGGCTCAATGTACCTCTATATATAGGCACTACAAGATTAAAGGTACATAAATCGTATTAAACATCCACTACTACAATAATATGAAGAAACCTATGAAACGGTTTCTCCACTACATGAATAGATTTATGGATTGTAACTTCTATACATAATGTAGCCATAAAATCATGAATTAATCCCCTTGGAAATACAAAGGGACATCCACATTTTTTGTTATTTCATAACACTATAACACTAATCGACGCCATTTGCTTGAAAATGGAAAAACAAGATGGAACGAGAAGCCCAACCAAAAACAAAAAATCCCTTGCCAATCGCACCTCCAGCTCTGTCTCTCATCCTCTTTGTTGTCAATAGATCCTACTTCCTTTTTGTTGTCAATAATTTGATTCATTTCAAATGCTATTAGATTTCAAAGAATACTAATGAAAATGTAGAACAATAGCAATTGTAACAGCGGTGGAGAAGACAATGATATGGCGGAGATGTTTTAGCTTTTCTGAAAATCGGATTAGTTGAGGAGATGGCAAAGAGCTTTATTTATTCACACCCATCATTCGTGAGGTAATTGTGGTGATTCTCAAAAACTATTATTGCAGTTCTTAGAATCTTCATTTCTATTTGAAGCATAAGGGTTACAGACAATTGTGGCATTCCCTTGTATTCTTCATGTGCATTTACTGCTCGAGGATAGCAACGGTGAGTTTGTTAGGACCGGGCCAGGAAATAGACAAACTCAAGTTAGCACAAATTAGGCGGTATAACCGACCATATAATAGATAGGCGGTAGATACCAGCCATATAATAATTAGGCGGTAAAACCGACCATATAAAGACGGATAACAAAGCAAATAAAAGACACAGAAGATTTACGTGGTTCGGTCAAATTGACCTACGTCCACGGGCGAGGAAGGAGCAATATTTCTACTATGAAGAAGAAATACAAAAGCCGTAGGAAAGTGGTTCTTAGGCCAATAAGGCACTTATAAAAGAGTTTAGAAAATATTCCTAAACTCAAAACAAGAGAGCCTAAAATATTTGACTGAATGGGCTAGATGACTCAAGAAGCTAATAGCACATATAACTCTCTTGAGTGGTGCGATTGAAACCTTCATATGAGCCCCCTTTTTATAGTTGTATTTGGGAGGCTTTCCTTCTGCTTCAGGCGATGTGAGATGAGGAAATTCTGCCACAGTCAAGGATTGCGGCTGAAGAATTGCGGCTCAACAAATCTCCACCTTGGCATAATTTTGAGTCCCACCATCGTCAATAGTAAAATCACTCCACCTTCTCCACATAAGCCCCAATGGGCGTAAATCACCAACAATGAACACCAACCAAGTCCAGGCACTGCTTGAACTTGTAAAGTGGAAGAGGTTTCGTAAACATATCGGCTGGATTGTCCTTAGTATTGATTTTCTGAATAAAGACTTTTCCCTCAGCAACGATATCCCGAATGAAGTGATACTTCACATCAATGTGTTTCGTCCTCTCATGATACATCTGATCTTTAGTCAAGTGTATGGCACTTTGACTATCACAGTGAATATCAGTAACACCTTGATATAGACTTAGCTCGTTAAATAAACTCTTCAACCACAAGGCTTCTTTGATTGCCTCGGTCACAGCCATATATTCTGCTTCTGTAGTAGACAAAGCTACGACAGGTTGTAAAGTAGCTTTCCAACTAACAGCACAACCGCCAATGCAAAATACATAGCCTGAAAATGATCTTCTCCTGTCAAGATCTCCAGCGTAGTCTGAGTCTACAAAACCAACCAAAGTATTATTATTTCTTCCAAACTCCAAACATGCATTTGAAGTACCTCGCAAGTATCTGAGAATCCACTTCACAGCCTGCCAATGTGTTTTACCAGGGCAAGACATATATCTGCTAACAACACTGACTGCTTGTGCAATATCTGGACGAGTACAAACCATTGCATACATAATACTGCCGACTGCACTGGAATAAGGAACCCGTGTCATATAATCTTCTTCTTCATCTGATTTTGGTGATTGAGCAGCAGATAGCCGAAAATGGCTAGCAAGAGGAGTAGATACTGGTTTAGCATCTTTCATGCCAAAACGCTCCAAGACTTTCTCAAGGTAATTTTTCTGGGTCAAGAACAACTTCCCTACTCCTCGATCTCGATTAATATCCATGCCAAGAATTTTCTTAGCTGCTCCCAAATCTTTCATTTCAAATTCACTATTTAACTGCAGTTTCAAGGTGTGAATTTCTGACAAATTCTTGGCAGCAATGAGCATGTCATCAACATATAACAATAAGTAAATGAAAGAACCATCATTTAACTTCCGGAAGTAAACACAACTATCATACATGCTCCTCAAATAACCATGACCCAACATAAAGGAATCAAACCTCTTATACCATTGTCTTGGAGACTGTTTCAATCCATATAAGGATTTTTTTAATAAGCAAACATGGTCTTCCTTACCTTCAATTTCAAAACCCTGGGGTTGTCTCATATAAATTTGTTCTTCAACTTCGCCATATAAGAAAACTGTCTTAACATCAAGCTGTTCTAACTCCAAATTATACATGGCAACTAAAGCAAGCAAAACACGAATAGAGCTATGTTTAACAACAGGTGAGAATATATCATTAAAATCAACACCTTGTACCTGACTATAGCCTTTTGCAACCAATCGTGCTTTATATCTTGCATCTTCAACCCCTGGAATACCTTCCTTTTTCTTAAAGACCCACTTGCAACCAACAATTTTCTTAGCTAACGGCGGCTTTACAAGAACCCAAGTTTCATTTTGATGAAGAGATTCGATTTCTTCATTCATCGCAATCAACCACTTTGCAGAATCATCACAAGAAACTGCTTCTGAATAGGTGGAAGGCTCACCAACTGCATCAGTTTTTTCTGCAACAGATAAAGCATATGCAACTAAATTTGCATATCTTTGTGGTGGTCGAATGTCTCTTCTTTGTCTATCTCTGGCTATGGAATACTCCTCTTCTTCTGAACTATCTTCAACAGTAGATTCAGGTGTATCTACTGGCATTTGATGAATCGAAGATTTGGTCTGAGAAGGACCAGAACTGCCAATATCAAGCTCCACCTGCTTCTGTGTACTATCAGTAGTACAAGGACTAGAAGACTCCTTCTTGGAAGATAACATAGATAATTCATCAAAAGTAACATCTCTACTGATTACAAATTTTGGAGATTTGGGATCAGGATACCATAATCTGTATCCTTTCACCCCAGAAGCATACCCAAGAAAAATGTACTTTTTAGCCCTAGGCTCCAATTTTCCATCATTCACGTGCATGTATGCTGGACACCCAAAAACTTTTAAATTGGAGTAATCAGCAGGAGTACCTGACCAAACTTCCTCAGGAGTTTTGAAATCAAGAGATGCAGAAGGAGAACGGTTGACAATATAACAGGCCATATTGATCGCCTCTGCCCAAAAGTCGTTTGTCAACCCTGCATTGAAGATCATACATCTTGCTCTCTCCAAAAGCGTTCTGTTCATACGTTCGGCCACACCATTTTGTTGAGGCGTCATCCTGACGGTGTGATGCCGAGCAATTCCTTCATTCTTACAAAATTCATTAAATTCACCTTCACAAAATTCCATGCCATTATCTGTTCTCAACCGCTTAACATGTTTTCCTGTTTGTTTCTCAATCAAAACTTTCCATTGCTTGAAAGTTAAGAAAACATCATTTTTATGCTTAAGAAAATAGACCCAAACTTTCCTTGAGTAATCATCAATGAAAGTCAACATGTACCTGGCACCACCTTTTGAAGGAGCACGAGAAGGACCCCATAGATCTGAATGAATGTAATCAAGAGTACCTTTTGTCTTGTGAATTGCTGGTGAACTGAAGCTGACTCTTTTCTGCTTCCCAAAAATACAATGTTCACAGAATTCCAATGGACCGGTACTTTGTCCACACAGAAGTCCTCTTTTGCTCAGTATGCCCAAGCTTTTTTCGCTCATATGCCCCAAACGCATATGCCATAATTTGGTGATGTCTGTATCTGACAAAGATGATGTTGAAACAGCAGCAGCACCTGTAACAGTAGATCCTTGCAAAATATACAAAGTACCAGATCTGTGTGCCTTCATAACAACAAGAGCTCCTCGAGTGATTTTGAGAACTCCATCTCCACCTGAATACCTGCACCCGATAGATTCAAGAGTGCCCAAAGAGATGAGATTTTTCTTCAAATCTGGAACATGTCTAACATTTGTGAGCGTCCTCACAATACCATCGTACATTTTAATCCGGATTGTGCCTTTGCCAACAACTTTACAAACAGCGTTGTTGCCCATTAAGACAACTCCACCTTCAGTTGATTCATATGTTGAAAACCAGTCCCTATTGGGACACATATGATACGAACAACCCGAATCTAAAATCCACTCATTGTTAGACCTAAAATTATTTTCCGTTGCACAGAAAATAGTTCCATCATTCTCATCAACGGCAATACTAGCCTCGGTGGTTTCACTCCTTTTCTCCTTTTGCTTTTCTTTATTTTTCAATTTAAAGCAATCAGAGATAATGTGGCCCTTCTTTTTACAATAGTTGCACACCACATTTTTATGTCTGGACTTGGATCTACTTCTATTTTCTGTGTTTCTCTTTTCAAATCTACCCCGAACAAACAAGCCATCGGCTTGACTCCCACTAGTTTCCCCAGTAATATCCCTATCTATCTGCTCTTTAGATTTTAATGCAGATTTAATTTCCCGATACGAAATTGTTTCCTTTCCATATATCATAGTATCACGGAAATGCTTAAAAGACTGAGGAAGGGAACATAAAAGTAATAGGGCCTGATCTTCATCATCAATTTTCGAATCTATATTCCCCAAATCCATAACAATGGAATCAAATTTATCAAGATGGGAGAGTATAGATGTACCTTCAGACATCCGAAGCATGTACAAACTCTGCTTCAAATATAGCCGATTCTCGACTGTCTTCTTCGTATACAAGGCTTTCAATTTATCCCACATAGCCTTGGCCGAAGTCTCCGTTGCTACCTCACGCAATACCTCATCGGAGAGATTTAGGATAATACTGGATCTTGCCTTCTTATCCATCTCAGCAAAATTTGCATCTGTCACATCTTCTGGCTTTTTCTCAATTCCTTGAATTGCCAAATCAACTTCGTCTTGAACAAGAATGGCCTCCATCTTGAGCTGCCACATTCCGAAGTTGACATTCCTGTCGAATTTCTCGACAACCGTCTTTGTTATCGTCATTGTTGCCACAAAATCTGTAACGTGAAGTTTGTCTCAAAAACTGGCCAAACAAATATGCAAGTCTCGTGAGCGGGCCCACAGGGTGAGCGGGCCCCACGGGATGAACGGATCCCACAAGGTGAGTGGGCCCCACGGATAAACGGACCCCACAGGATGGACGGACCCCACCAGATAAACGGGCCCCACCAGATGAACCTGTCTTGCAAAATATAACAACTAGCTCTGATACCAGTTTGTTAGGACCGGGCCAGGAAATAGACAAACTCAAATTAGCACAAATTAGGCGGTATAACCGGCCATATAATAGATAGGCGGTAGATACCAGCCATATAATAATTAGGCGGTAAAACCGACCATATAAAGACGGATAACAAAGCAAATAAAAGACACAGAAGATTTACGTGGTTCGGTCAAATTGACCTACGTCCACGGGCGAGGAAGAAGCAATATTTCTACTATGAAGAAGAAATACAAAAGCCGTAGGAAAGTGGTTCCTAGGCCAATAAGGCACTTATAAAAGAGTTTAGAAAATATTCCTAAACTCAAAACAAGAGAGTCTAAAATATTTGACTGAATGGACTAGATGACTCAAGAAGCTAATAGCCCATATAACTCTCTTGAGTGGTTCGATTGAAACCTTCATATGAGCCCCCTTTTTATAGTTGTATTTGAGAGGCTTTCCTTCTGCTTCAGGCGATGTGGGATGAGGAAATTCTGCCACAGTCAAGGATTGCGGCTGAAGAATTGCGGCTCAACAGAGTTTCTTTAAGAGAATTTTGTTAGTTTATACAAAGTATTGGAAGATTGCATTTTTTCTCTGTGATTTTGTTGACAATATTTGTTAGTTAGAAAATTTTTGAATTTTAGCTGGGTCATGTTTAACTTGATGTATATTTTATTTGTAAAGAAAAATAATTTTAATTGTAATATGAGATTTCAGTTGAATTTGCTGTTTTGGGTCCAAGCACCGCTTAGTGTAGGAGAATTAGTTAATTTGATCTAGGTTTCATTTAGCATAGTGCATATATTGTTCTGTTTTGCTTGGAAATTTTGAAAATGTTCTTATTGCCGATTTTTGGATTACATGTTGAATTGCAGTATATATCCAATATCACGAGAATCATCAAACAAAGACAATCTGATGTTTAAGCAGATAACCATTATAGTTATTTGTAATTTCTAAGGAAGTAATTATTATAGTAAACTGACTTGTTAGTCTTTAGAATCAGGTTTCTAGACTGCTTTAGAAGGAATGAGATATTCAGGTTTTCCATGCAGCTGTATTGTTCTAGAGTTTTTGATAGGAGAAATATGTTTTCTGCTTAATGACATGGTTTAAAGTAGCAGTGGTCATTTTTAAGACCTAGTTTGGTTATCAATTAGCATTTGAGCTCACTAGTTTTGCACTGTCCTTTTTTTATGACTGCTTTGCACTAAAAAGCTAAAGTCTTCCTTTATTCAATATGCAGGATAGTGTGATAGGAAGTATTTAGACATATTACTTGTATTCTGGTAAGTCAAGTGTTATTAGAAGGGTCTCACCGGCTAGTTCTGTCTATGTTCTGGGGTTGTTCATGATTTTTGTAATCAGAATTATAAAATTAATTTGGAAAAATTGAGTATGCTTCTGGTTTTGGTTTTAATCAGTAGTACCTGTTTACTCTTCTAATCAATAATTTTTTTCATCTCTCTGTCCTTCACTCTTTTTCCTTAGCTTTGATTTTTTTTCCCTTTCAGCTGCATATTTCCTTGCATCTTTCATCTCTCTTGTATAATAGTTAGGAAGAAAGGAGTTCAACTTTTGTTATAAAATGGTAAATGAGCTTTTACTATCTAGTTTAATGAGGTATTTGATGGGAAACTATGTTTCCTTTCTCATTTGTAGATTGGCAAGTGGAAAAGCTCTGTTAATATTTATTTATATATTTATTTATTAAGTAAATCTTCGGTGGACTAGAAACATTTGTGTAGTAATTGATGCTTTGTGTGCAAATGATTCATATTATACACCATAGATGTTTAGCTTAAAGTGCTTTTCTTTTTTAAATGGAAAGATTAAGAGCTTTTGATGGCTATAGTGATTTACTAAATTTTTCATGTGGCTCCAATAAACAGAATACAAGAATCCTGAATTTTGCTGCCTTTATTCTTTGTTGTTTGGCTTAGCTTGAGCACATTAGCTAGTGTATTTTTAAAAAATGTACAATTTGTGATTAAGTTCTAAATTTAATTGTCCTTAATGCAACTTATGTATCTTGATGTAAGGCTAGAGAGCCTTAATTGAATCTTTTCTTTATACCCTCCTATACATGATAGGCATGTAGAAGGAAATAGTAATGGGGAGAAAAATAAAGACCTACCTAACTTGAGATTTCTTTAGTCACATTGATCTGTCTATCTAAGACCTATGCTACTCATGATTTATCCATGTTTTTGGAAGCAAGAACATTGATATATCTTGCATCTCTATTTGAACATCAATAATTTCTAATCTTGTAGGCTTTTTTTGTTGTAGACACCAGAAGGAACTTCTAAGACACTTATTAAAGAACCAAACAATAAAGGTGATTTAAAACATGAAAACTTTTAGTTTACATTCCTATATCTACCTGTAGGCATGTGATCTATTTTGTGAATTTGCTGTTTAAAGTCAAATATTTGAGTGATTGATCTATCCCAAAAAATATACATGTGGTGGATAATGATGGGTTATGTTGCATTTTTCCAAAGTTGTCCACTTTATAAGCTTTTTCCTTTTATCTTAAGTGCCAAGAGTTAGGACTAATTGCTCATGTTTCGGTTCTGTTTGTTTCATCAGAGAGACTTTTAAATGTCAAATTGATACGCATATTTTCTGGCACTTCTTTAGTGTCAATTGTGGTGACTGATGAACCCCACTGTATATTGGAATGGTAAGTTCTTGCTGGTTGAGTAACTTGTTGAATTTTACTACTTCCCTCTTACATGCATTTCAGAAAGATGGATACAGTTTTCATGCTTGCAAGTACTCATGTCACATAATTGCTGGCCTTCCTACATGAAGCTAATGGGATCAATGCTGCCGCTAAGCTTCATGCTGATTGCGTTCTTGTGATGACTCCAACTGCAACATCCAAAACATTGTATATTGTGATGCGTGCTTTAGAAATTCCTGCAACTAATCTCTGTCACTGACTGGAAATGGGTAAGTATGCACTCTTATTCTCTTTTAGTTTGACTTGACTCCTTTTGTCTTCTATTTGCCTTGAGCTTTTTCTATCCAAGAAATAAAAAATCAGATTGTTGAGGAGGTGCAAGAGGAAATATTACAGCAGGTTAGAGGAATGGCATTGCATGAATCAAGAGAGGAGATAAGAGCAGAGATAAGAGTAGAGTTCAGCGCACAGTTTGAGTATATGCAGAAGACCATTAGTTTCTTGATGACAAATTTGGATGTCAATGCCTTTCCCATGCTTCCAGATTGGATTTTTGGTGCTTTTCCTAGTTGATAGGTAACGAAATTTTAGAAAGTTGTTATGTTTGTATTTCATTTCATTCATGTGTCTAATATAAACCGTTATTTTTAAGGGTCCAACTGAGTCTACTAACCAAGGAGGATTAAGCTTGTGATAGATTTGGTAAGTATTTTGACTTTTCTTTTTCCTTCTTCATGACTTTGTTCCTGAAACCTGCACAGGGTTTTGGGTGAAAGAATGAGTAGTTGATGAGGTGCATGGTGGTTAGATGTAGGTAGTCGATGAGCAAAAAAGATTTTGTTGGTTGTTAATTGCATGAATTTTATCTGTTCATCTAACTATCACTGTGGTTATTAACTTGTTAGTGTTTGTATGAAGGTTGGATCTAACTAACTTTTTACTTTACTATTTTCTGTGTGCCTTGGTTGCCTTGTCTATTGCAAAATGAATATGGACACAATACTCAAGTTGACAATAATACAAATACCACTTAAATGGGTTTCTGATAAGTAGGCCATAGGCCTGAAACATTTTTTAGGTTTACAGTTCACTCAAATTTGCTTGAACATTAAAAGGCTGGTGCGGCATTAGGCTGTCTTCTGACCTAAAGAGGGCTGATAAGAGGGGCATTTGAAATTATTATGCTCCTATGTGATAGGAATTATCTGTGCTCTTTTAAGTTCACATGTTTGGGTGTTTGCAGTTGAATGAACCAATAATTGAGGTTCTGTATGGATTCTCGTTTTGGTGAGGTGCTCTTTTCAAGTATAAGTTCAGATGTTTAGCTGCTGGAGGTTTATTGGTTACTCAACTTGCTATCAGAGGGGCATTTTTGATGAGTTAATTAATTTGATGCTAAATAGTAGCTCAAGTTGTGGAGAAGGTTGCTAAATTGAAGAAAAATCCAGCTGAAAAGTAATTTTTATAGTACTCCTTTTGTTTTTACTTCTTGCTACCTATCATGTATCAATTGTTGCTTTGATTCATTGTTCTTTGTTTTTTTATTCTACAATGGTAATGATGATGTACAGAAGGAAGCCAAAGCTATTGAACCAAAGGCTAAGAAGGGAGAGAGCCAAGAATCCAAATGCACCAGAAGGCCTTCCAATTGCTTTCTTAGATATGATGGAATGATAATTTGAAGCCCCAACTATGACTTCATCTAGTTTTCTAAGAATGTTTTCTTTTTACTCGAGGCATTTTATGTGAAGTTGATATGGTAACATTAGTCTAATATTATAAGACCCAATTGGTATGTTATCTAATGGATGGTTTTATTCACTAATACTCTAATAAATAACCATTTACTTTGCTGTAAACAGATTTTTGTCTTTTTCTTTTTTGTTCATCACGTAAGGCTTATGGATGGATTTCTTTCTAGTTTTGGGCTTAAAAAAAAAGGTTAAAAAGAAAGATAAAAAAAAAGATGTTTTTTTGACTTGCAATCCTGTTAGTCACAAGACTTTTGGGTGTCATTTTTAATGGTTAATTAGTGGATCTCAATAAAACTTGTGATCAAGAAAACATGACACAAAAGATCTTTTGTGACTCTTATTTGCATGTCACAAATAAATTCTAATTTTTTTTTGACTTTTTATTCTAAATACAAGTTATAAAAAGTATTCTTACAAGTCACAATTCATAATGTGACCTTCATATACAAGCCACAAAAAGTTTGTGACTATTAAATCCGTGACTCTCATATACATGTCAAAATGTGGTCACAAAAAATTTTTGTAACTGTTCAGACCCTTTTATGACTATAATTGACAGGTCACAAAAACCACTTTTTCTAGTAGTTGCCAAGGTCTACTTCCTTCAACAATATTAATGCCAAGGTTTTATAGCCATGTAGACCTATTCAATGTTTGTAAGTTTGTGAATACAAGTTTTTTTTTGGGTGAAAATAAAAATATTGCATTAGAGTTTCAAATTCGGTAAAAGCATTATATTATGCAGATCTTTCTCAAATCCCTACAAATATCTTCTTTAAAATTGATAATAGGAAGCAGAGAATCATAAAGCGAAACAACAATACGTGAACACTGTTGGCTCTGATCATCCAAGTCGCTTTTGTATTGATGATTTAATGGTTGTCCACATCTGCAACCAAAGATTCATAAATTTCTGTGAACATTCTTTTGTAGCTGTTCAGTACGAAAATTAGGGCATTGTTTCTTGATAGGGTATAAATTGTATTATCTTCACGCGTAAATTACTATGTAATGGTGATAGTTGAGCTCTAATTTGAATAGAAACTGTTTAATTGTGATCTTATATTGTTTTAATAGGTGGAGAGCTCAATTTGAGGGAAAATGAATCAATATTGGCAAGGCGAATCGCCAGAAAGAGCAACGGGGCAAGAACAAGCAAAGAAGAAATGAGGCTTCCTAGATAACTTGGATTCCTGGACGGATCCGTATATCTTGTTTTAATTGCATGCTATGCTTGATTGCCATAGACATGTTTTTAGGGTCTGTATTGCACTGAGAAGGGATATACAACCACACATTATATAGATAAATATACTTAGACTAATTACGAAAGTACCTTTTCGTGATATGTTCTTGATTTTTTAAGAAATTAACTAGATAATTAATTTGTGCTATGGATCAAAATTTGAAACTCTAGTCTCTTGGTAGCTATTTTCTCAACTTTATTTTATTTTATTTGATTACTTACCATATTTCTTAATTAAAGATCAAATCCCCTTTAACTTTGAATTTTATTGTTTTCTATAAAAATTAAAGTAGAAGATATTAACTCATCCCTTTGGGTTTGACCACTGAAATATTTTCTCAGATGATTTTATTGCCACGATCGACTTTGTGTGCTTGTAAAAATTGCTAATCAAGTTTTGGTGTCATTATCAGGAACAATACTTAATTTTCTTACTTTAGTTATTATTTGTACATATTTTTTAACTTTTTCTTGCATTTTATTCGTTATCTGGTAGGCACCTATCACCTTGGATTTAAGTCAGAAAATTCAGACGAGTCCAAGATGGAAAGAAAAAAAAAAAAAAGGGAACAATGGCAGCAATGAAGAGCAGGTAGTACCGCCACCTACTCTGCTTATAGGATTTCGTTTGGGGATATCCAATCTCTTGTTATCACGGGTTCTCCTTATCGCATTCAATTGAGTGGTAGGGTTAGGAACTATGAGTTGAAGATCATTCACTTCACCATGTTACCCACTTTTAATGATCTTCCTAATGATGATCTTCTCTCTTTCATTCATGAATTTTATTTAGTGGTGCAAACTTTTCTTTTGAACGGAATTATAGAGGATGATCTTCATGTGAGGTGTTTGCTATTTGTCTCAAGATCGTACGAAGTCATGGTTATTAAATTTGCCAAAGGGGTTTTTGAGAAGGGAAAATGACCTATTTCATCCCTTGTATTTCATAAGAATATTCTTCTCGTCCTTCACTTTTAAAACGAAGCAATTCGGTCCCTAATATTTAAAAATTAAACCTATTACATCCCTGAACCTAATTGTCAATTTGAATCAAACCATCCAATAATCCAGTAATAAATTTCGGAGATAGAATTGATAGATCATATTCACATGACATTTATTGAACCAAAAAAAATAAAAAGTATAACATAAAAGGTCATTCTTTGTCTTGGAATAATAGGATTTCTTTTTTGGGGTAAATCTTTTCATGTACCGTTAGTATATACGCTTGTGAGTCTACATGTATATCATAAATACAAAATTTAGTGTTTAAATTTAAATTGAAATGATATGGCAGGTGCATAAACCCATCAGTGTATACAATGACAATGTAGGAAAGATTAATTCTTATTTTTTATGTTATAATTTTTATTTTTTATTTTTGGTTTCATTAAATTTCACGTGAATATCAAGTTGAGTTAGTCAAGTGATCTACCAATTATATCTCCAAAATTTGTAATTAGGTTGATAGATGGTTTGATTCAAATTGACAATTAGGTTCCGGGATATAATAGGTTTAATTTTTAAATGTTAGGGACCGAATTGCTTCGTTTAAAAAGTGATGGACGAAAAGAATAATTTTGTGAAATGTGAGGGATGAAACCGGTCATTTTCCCTTTTGAGAATATGGCAAGATGTTTATAATATCATCACAACAAAGTACTATTCATCTCAGAAGACAGTTGATATGAGTATAGACATCAAAATTTCAATTTTATTTTATTCAATTTTAGCTTTATTTTTTTATTTATTCTTGTTTTTATTTTATTTCATTTTAGTTGACTAAGTTTCCCAAGACGATAGTTATTCTTTATTTTATTTATTTTAGTAAATTAGGTTCATCATTTTTAAAATATTTTTGCATTAAAATTTCGAAAAAAGAAAATTCTTACAAAAATTCTAATCTTTTTTATCTTTTCAATATTTTTTAAAATAAAATGAATTTTTTCAAGGTAAAATAAAAAAAAGAGAAGAGGGAATGTAATATTTGTTATTTATCCTAAATTTGTTTTGGAAAACAAAAAAATTAAAAAAGGAAAATATGTGGAACACGTGCAAACTAGCTAAGTGTATAAGGTAGGCAATAGACAAGTGTTTCTTTTTTCTTTTGACACCACAACACTTACTAGATTAGTAGGATGACACTTGTTGATTTGGGAAAACTTGGAGAAAAAAAAAATCTGAAAACAAAAAAGGAAAATAAAAGGAAAAGGTTACGGGAACAAGGAAAAAGAAGAAAAAGAGGTAGGGTTTTCGGGTGAGGGGGAGAAGGAAAAGGAAAACCGAGAAAGCAAGAGAGGAGATTGAGAGAGGGAGAGGCTGCGAAGGGAAAAGAAAAGAGGTTCTGAAGGAGGAGGAAAGGGGGGACTTGGGGAAATCTGGGAGAAAGCTTGGGTGCCAAACAAGAGAGAACAGGTTTCGGTAGAGAGCAAAGAAAAAAGAAACCAGGGGAAAAGATAGAACCAAACGGGGAGCAAAGGAGAACGGAAAGAGAGAGAGGGTTTGGGGAAGATCAGGGAAGCAAGAAAACTAAGGAGCTTCGGGCCAAGAAAGGAAAAGAAACAAGCAAGGGCAGTGAGGAAAAGGAAGAAAGAGGGTTTCAAGGAAGAAAAAACGCAGGAGGGAAAAGGGAAGAGAGCTGGAGGGAGGAAAAAAAGCTGGTGAGAGCTTCGGGAAAGATCTGGGGGAAGATGGAGGGCTTGGAACAAACAAGAAAGAGAGAGAGGGGCAGCGGGCAAAGAAAAAGCAAGAAACAAAAGAAAGGCAAAGAAAAAGAAAGAGAAAAGAGGGTTTTCTGGGATAGGAAAGGAAGAGAGGATCGGGGGAGAGTTTAAGATTGAGGAGAAAGTCGGCGGAGCAAGGAAAATAGAGAAAAAGAGAAATCGGGGAAGAAAAAGGAAGAAACAGAAAAATTTTCTGGGAAAAATCTGAGGGCCAGGTTGAGCCGTCAGCTTTGTTCATCGTCAAATTCCTATCTTTTTTTGGAGCTCTTGGAGCGGATTCTTGTTTCTGCACCTTTTGGGGAGGGATCTGAATAACTTTTATTCAGAAACTATTTGGAAAAAATGACACCAAGTCTGTTGAATCGGGCCTCCAAATTCCAGCTCCACCATCGCTGAAATTTCGACGGCAAAGTTCTCTTAAGCTTAGTTTCCAGAATCGGTGCAATTTTTGGGAGTATTTTCAATTTCGTTTCACTTTACTAAGGTTCTAAGGTAACCACAGCTTCTCCTTTTGTTGTTTTAACACTAGTTTTCATGAGAATCCAAGTCCGTAAGACATGAATCTTGAGATATTTTTTGCTGCTGGTTCGGTGAACATGCTCCCTGACTTTTATCATGTGCTGCTTTCTGATGTTTCCCCGGTTGTGGGTTTTTTTTTTGTGTTTGTGCAAATTTTGATGTTGGGTTCAAAGTAAAAGGTATAAGTTGCACGTTTTGCTAGTTTGGAAACTGATTTGCATGACTTATCCGTTTGGTAATGAAACCAGAAAATTGCAGAAATTTCTTGCCGAAAATTTGCATGCTTGGATGATTGAATTTCCGTGATTTCGTTGCTTAAGATCAAAGTTTGATGTTTGGTTCAGATTTTAGTTTTGTTTAGCGAAGAGAAACTTGTACACTTGCACTGAAAACTCAGGAATTTGGAAGAAAGCTTCGTGCGTTCTTATGTTTTGCTGTTTTTCTTCCCGCGACAGCCCACCAAGTAGGTTTCATCGCCTGATGGGTTATTTAATCTTGTGCTTGAAAGAAGAAATTGGGTGATTGATGTTGGGGTCGTGTGTTTTTGGTCCAAAGCTACATAAATCAGGCTCAAATGTTTGCTGGGTAGATAAGTTTCCATAGAAAACCCAGAAACTGGTGGAAAGTTGTTTTGAATAAACCTGGATTTGCAAGCTTCTCCCCACGTTACTGATTTGCCTCTCTCTTGTGTGCATAACATGGTATCTTGATGATGAGCTTATGAAACTTAATGGGAACTTGGAGGTTGGATCTTTGTTGTTGTTAAATTTTTTTGTTGTTTGGCCGCATAAGTTTGTTGAAAGGCTTCAGAAGTTGCAGGAAAGTTTCAGAAGAAGAAATCTCCATCGCAGCTTGCATGCAAATAAAACAAAATTGCATTTTAACCCCTCAAGTTTCCCTTTGTTTCATTCTGGCCCAAAAATATGGAAAAATCAATCATTTTACCATTGTTGAAACTCAATCATTTTTCCATGGTCCAACCATGTTGTAGGCAAGTTTATTTCCTGGTTTTAGGAGACAATTAGAGTTTAATTAGTTTTTAGAGCTTTTATTTTGCTTTGATTCGACCACTCAAACTTTTTTTAATTAGTTCAATTAGGGCCTTGATTGTTTTAAATTCTTGAATATAGGTTGTTTACTTTCATTTAAATGCCTTGATTGATTATTTCATCTCTTATGATTATTTGTTAATTAAAGTGATGCCTTGACTTTTTTTTTTTTTTGTTTTGGAGGGTAAATAAGAAAAATTTCATTTCATTAGGTCACCAGTTCAAGAGAGGTATACTCTACTCCTTTATTTTGGTTTTACTTGTTCCTATGTGCTCCTATGTGACTTTATTTGTGTAATTGCATGCTTTTTTGAATGTTTTTTATTCCATCTATTTATTTATTCATTTCATTTGTTTTAATTTTGTATGTTTATTTTTATTTAATTTTTGTTATTTGAGAGGCATTTAAATGCCAAATTGTAATAGTTAGGTTATTATTTCATTTCATTTCATTCTTTCCCTTTTTAGATTGTAGTTAGGGCCCTCCCAAATGTAACAGTTAGATCTTTATTCGCTTTATTTGCTTTGTGTGTTTTGCATGCTTGTGTGTTTACGTGTTATTTACTTTCTTAGGGGTTTGCATCTAGATATCATGCTTATGTGCTATGTGTTTTATGTGATATTATGTGTTTACTTACTTTCCTTATATTTTATATGATTTATTTGATTATAATAAATGTATGACATCACTACACTAGTCCAACGCTAGTTGTGACCCTTTTTTTCCATTTTCTCGCTAGTCCAATGCTAGTGGGAACTCATAGACATGGGATAGTCCAACGTTAGACCCTTAGGGACCATCCGCATACTTGATCACGTATGTGTGACAATCACTATATTTTCATACATATTTTCTACTTTTTGGGGTTTCTTTTATTATTTTGCATGACATTTTCCTATATGTACATCTCTTATCCCATATTCCCCCTATATGTATATCCCTTATCCCATATTCCCCCTATATGTGTATCCCTTATCCCATATTTTTCCTATATATATATATCCCTTGTCATCATGTGTGAAACATGACATGGAGACTTACATTCCATTTAAGAAAATTAGAACTAGGTTAGATCATTTGCTTGATTAGATAGGAGAAGTACCATTCGAATATAGGATATGGACGAGTATGGCTTTCTAACTTTAACACGCTCGTATTTCCTCTATTAAAGGAAAAATTAAAGTCACGAATATTAGTTCCCAGCACGCATTATGATGCATTCCTTTAGGTCATGTATATTTGTATATTATTATTCTTTTTCTTTCTTTCGAGTCTCATATTTGCAAATTTCGTGACCTCTTCAAGGAGTCACTTTTGGGCGTCGCAATTAATGCGATTTGCACCAATCAAGTTTTGAAGAGACATATTGACTCTTCCATTAGGTCTAGGTTTGCATTTATATAGTAACATCCAAATGTGATAAGTTTTAGGTTAAAGTAAGAAATTTTTGACTAAATCACGCAACTAGTTTTAGCTAGATTGAAAGGGTGCACTGGATTTTATCATTGCCTTTCCTTTCTTCAACCGTGACTCCCGACCCCTTTTCTCTTGATTTTCGCAAATTTGGAGTCGTTTAAAAAGAGTTTTTCTACTTTTTTATTTAAAATTTATTTTAGGTGACTTGGTACACCATAACTCAATACCAAGTGGCGATTCCTATTTTTCATTAAAACCCTTTTTAAACTATTATTTTGGGCCAAAATCGTAGCATTTTTAAGTCCCATTTAGGCCCTTTTTCTTTTTCTTTATTTTCTAAAAATCCAAAACTCATTTTCCAATCAAAATCAATCAAAAATTCATCTTTTACAAACTTGTAAATTATTTATTATTTATTTTTTAAAAATGGGGCGCAACAATTTGGCGACTCCACTGGGGACGTAAAGGGTCTGAGCATTTGATTTAGTCAATTTTTTTTCTTATTCTAACCTTCTTATATATCAAATTTGGAGGTTTTTAGGTTGCATTTTTTCCTTTTAGGGTTTTTCCATCTACCATGCGCGTAATCGCTCCTCGCACACCGCATATGTGATGAATGGATTGTTTATTTGCTTTTACTTGTATCGCGCTTGCATCTTGGGGGGGTAGCCACCCTAGAACCTTCGCCCGCATTTGATGGCATTAAAATCCCTACTCTCAAAAGAAAGCACCTCATACGTGCATGCATTACTTTTACCCTGTTTTTTCTTTTTCGTGGGCGCTTCTCACATTTCGTTATAGGATTAGGATCGATTTCCTTAGGTAGACGGATAGTGTGCTCTGCACCCATAGTGATGCCTAAGGGATCACTTAAGCCACCGACCAAAGGCCCTGGGATTGATGACTTTTCACCTTTTGGTTTGAAGGTTTGGGAGTCTAAAAGCATATCGAGCTTAGATGCATTAGTAAGTCAAACTTCATGCATCCATATTAGAAATAACCTAGGATAGAGTCAACCTTACCCAACTACGAACACTAAGCATGAGGGGGGGGGATTCCAGCCCTCTTTCCTTATTTTTCTTTTACTTTTTATATCATTTAATTGCTACAACATGTTATGTGTTGAACTAACATTTCCTTATTTTTTCGTCTTTTGCATTTACAAACGCTAGAAAATCAGAGATTTGGCATGATCCTCTTTTAGAACCTACCCTCTTAGATTGGTTATTGCATGTTTAAATTCTGATGTATTGCATTCATAGGTTAATAATTGCACATCATTTTAGACTCATCTTGGCATACAAAGGGTCCCTTTTGGTCATGTTTTCATTTCAAATTGCATATTTAATTGCTCTAATAAATTGGCATCATGCATAAATCTTAGAGGGAATGCCATTTAGAGAATCCCGTGTTAGAAATAAACCACCTTGTGTCTCGGATATGTAATTCAATGAGATTTGCACGTCTATATTTCTTGTACCATCCAAAGGGGTAGTGCAACGAGGTAAGGTAGGATCCGATCTTTTCGAAAATGATAGAGCAACTTTTGCATATTAGAATATGAGCATCTAACAATCATATTTTCGCCATTTTATCAGAATTGGTAAAATCTTTTGCGTAAAGGACATTAAGTTGAAAAAATTCACAAAAAATCCCTCATTGTTGAGACGATAAATATATCGAGACCAAATCTTGATTTTATAATGCTCATAGACTAATGCATCACAATGAATTTTTTGAAATTATCAATGGATAGACAATTCAATGAATTTTTGAATAAACCATCAATCCATTTGAACAATTTATTCATCAATTTCATCCAATCAATTTTATCAATTCATTCATTTTTAGGACAATCCAGTCAATTTTGAATAAATCATCAATTTCATTCAATTCATTTGATCAGTTTACCCATTTTAGGGTGATCCAGTCAATTTTGAATAAATCATCAATTTCATCTAGTTCATTTGACCAATTTACCCATTTTTAAGATGATCCAGTCAATTTTGAATAAATCATCAATTTCATCCAATTCATTTGATCAATTTGCCCATTTTTAGGGTGATACAGTCAATTTTAAATAAATCATCAATTTCATTTAATCCATTTGACCAGTTTATCCATTTTTTGGGCAATTCAGCAAAGTTCATCAATTTCATCCGATCTATTTGACCCATTTAAACTAGTCGAGACGTTGCAATTCTTTCAAGAGTAGGCTCTTTCACACATCACTTTATGTGTTAATCAAAATAATCAATCCATTCGGACTTTGTTCTCATTTTGTTGGGACAAATGTCTTTTCTCACTCCAATTAGCCAAATTCTTCAAATTGCTTTTCACTTGAATATCAATAAGTTGATCGGATTCATCAGGTATTGTATGTGCCTACCCTAGAGGATTGCATTCTCATGTTAGACCTACCCTTGGCACAAAAAGGGCTCCCCCAATAGGACATGCATCCGAATTACTTTAATTTTTTACTAACTCCCGTCTTTTTCTTTTTCTTTCTTTCTTCGTTTTGTCAACAGCTGGTCAAGAGAGGAATTTAAATAGGGTTTTTCTTAAATTTTCAGGTAACTGCAAATATAGCTACACAAAGAAACTCCATCATTACACGATCACGTAGCCGAGTTTTAAAAAATAGTGTAAACATGAGTGCACATCCGGAATCATCAGACAGGTCCACTACGACACCTACAGCCGACACTGCAAATTTAGGAGTTCAATTGAGCGAGATGTTAAACAAATTCAATGAATTGAGCGAGGAAATAACAACTCAAAGGCGCATAATTGATCAACTGAACTGGTTGCTAGCAGTGGCGGTATCCAACATGATCTCATGCCTATCAGCCAACCTGAAATAGAACACCAACCACCTCCTCTGTCCTATACCCAAGTTACCTTTACACCGTTCTTTGCAAACATACCCGAAGAGACTTTCACCTACCCCGTTTCCAATTTTCAATATACTTACCCCCATAACATCCAAGTCAATCCGGTCAGCATTCAAATGCCTCAGAATTACCCAGATTCTCAAGTACCTCATCACACCACCACTGAGCCATTCACGTTAGATGTTTTTTTTTTTTTTTGTCAAAAGTCATTCATTTATATCATCAGATGATTGACACCTACAAGTACATGTACATTTTAGCTGGCAACTGCCAGACGATCACTTTGTGCAGCCATAGAGGTCCACACGTTAGATGTTGCTATGCAAGGGAAGGTGGAAACGGGTGAATCCTCCGCCCCGATAGACAAAAATCTGTTGAAAAGATTGGATAAATTTGATAAATTTAGGAGAAAAAGCCAAGGATTGAGCAAGCCTGGAGGTTTGGATTATGATGAGTTGTGTCTTTTCCCAGACATGCAATTGCCTTTGGGTTTTAAAATACCCAAATTTAGTAAGTATGATGGAACTGGTAACCCCAAAATACATTTAAGACTATTTGCAAATAAGTTGGGAAAGCCAGTAGATGATGAAAGTTTGCCAATACGTTTATTCCTAGAGAGCTTGGAAAGCGATACCCTGGATTGGTATTTCAATTTAAAGCCTGAAAAAATGAGAACATGGTTGGATTTGTCAACTGCTTTTGTGAGACAATACGAGTACAATTGTGAACTTGTTCCAACGAGCACCACGCTTGAAGGGACTAAAAGGAAGCCATCCGAGAATCACAAGACATATGCAAAGTGATGGTGAATATTGGCAGCCAAGGTGGAACCTCCGATGACAGAAGAGAAAATTGTCCGTACATTTATTAAGGCACATGATCCACTATATTTTGAGGAGATTTTTCGCATGACCAGGCGTTTATTTGCGGCAATTAGCAATAAGTTAGAGGAATATGATGAATATGTCAGGGCAGGTATGGCATAATAAAATTGTCAATAAGTGTAATTTTTTGGATCATTGAGTACTACTATCTTGGATAGGTATGGCATAATTTCCTTATACATGTGAAACCTACTCTCGTAGTGAATCAACTATACTTATAACTAACTCATACATACTCTCGTGGTTATGAAATTAGTTGCAAGCTCATTACTTATATGAAATTACATAAAATGAATCACTAAAGCTATAAAGGTGTACCTCTACTCTCGTGAGTGTACTTCTTAGGTTTAATACTTCTTGAACTAGTGTTAAATCTCAATTTTCATTGCAAACTTAACACCTTAAGATTATCACAATTAATGGCCAGTTAATCATGACTAGAGGAGCAAAAGAGTTAAATAACTTGCTCAAAATAATAACATCAAATAACCAAGAAATCAACACAATACAATCATAGAAAGTTCAACCAAAACCCAAGGCATGCATAAACTTTAGAAACACATATTGAAACACAAATCCAAAACTTGCATATTAACCATATTTAAGAATCCAATACAAAAGATAAAGAGTTGGAGAAGAGATAACCCTTGTTACATGAGTTTCAACCCCTACTTCTTCATTTCCATTTTCATTTTGGTGTAGCCAGTATACAAGAGTGGATAACAAACATTACTACCTAAACTATTCTATACTATACTAACCTAAAACTAAGAAAGTGTATAAGAGCTACATTTTTGTGGTGTATTCTTGCACTCTCCCCAAGCTCTCTAAAATGGAGGACACAAGCTCTTATTTATAGAGAAATCTTTCCTTTTTACGTCTTCCTTCAAGTGTGAACATTGGTTTCAAATGTTAACAATTTTGGCTCAAGCTAAAGCTCATCATTATAGAAGAAATAAAGTCCAGATTTGTTGTTAGAATCTTCATTTTACAACTGCAAATCTTCCACAAATTATCCCTTAAAAGTTGTGAAAGAATAGAGTTGGAAATAAGTTGCGCAAGTGGAAGCGGTCATTGTTGATTGGAATCCCTCTAAGCAATCCCTCCAGAATCTGGTCGGGTTCCTTGGAGGGATTCCTCCCCTATTTTTGTTAAAATTTCGATTCTTCAATTTAACTCCATGCCACTAATTCTCCAAGCAATCCCTTCAAAAACTGGTCGGGTTGTTAGGAGGGATTCGAGTCGACTTTCATTTTCAACAAATTTCTTCATTTTCTTTTTCTAATGACTCGAACCACATTTGAAACTCGTCATCCCTGTGAACTTTAGGACTTCAATCATCATAATGTAAGTTTATTTCTTGTCTAAAATTAAGTCCATTTCCAGCTCCTACAAAAAAAATATCAAAAATATGCAAGTAAAAGGGACAAATATTTCATTTAAGCACTAAGCAGCATTTAGAACTAATTCTAGCCAAAATGGACCATTTTCTTCTTATAATATTGCAAAAGTGACTAAAAGTAATATAAAATGTCATCCAAATATAGCATAAAATAGTCACTTATCAGTATGCTTTTAGGGTTTGTATTGAATTGAGAGGGAATATACAACTGTGCACTAGATAGATAAACATATTTATTCTAATCACGAGAGTTGGTTAGATTTTGTATGATGTAATTAAAATCATCTAAGATTTTAAAAGGTTTAATTAAATGCTTACGATTTCAAGAAAGATATGAGATTTAATTAGAAAAAATTTAGTTGTATTGAGGGATAATATAAAGCACCTTTGTGTGATATGGTATTGACTTGTTAAGAAATTAACTGGATAATTAATTCAAACTGTGGATCAAAATTTGAAACCCTAGTCTATTGCCAATCGTTTTCTCAACTTTATTTTATTTTATTTGATTATTTACTTTATTTCTTAATTAGAGATCAAAACCCCTTTAACTTTGAATTTTATTGTAAACTATAATAAATAAAGTAGGATAAATTAATGGGTAAATTACATTTTACCCCCCTGTGGTTTACCCTTTTTTTACATAACCCTCTTATGGTTTCAAAAGCTATACATAACCCCCTCATGGTTTGGATTAAAGTGTCAAGGTAACGGAAATAGCCACTCGTAACGGAACTTCTAAAAATGTCAAAATTACCCTTATAAATACATGACACATCAACCCCGTATGATTTTTATATTTTACCATATAACCCCCCTATGGTTTAATACTTTATCATATAACCCCCTTATGATTTTCAAAATATACACATAACCCCCCTTGGTTAATACATAAATTTCAACTTTACATAAGGGTATTTTTGACATTTTAGGTGATGCCGTTACGAGTGACTATTTCCGTTACTTTGACACTTTAATCCAAAGCATAAGGGGGTTATATATAGCTTTTGAAACCATAGGGGGGTTATGTGAAAAAACGCTAAACCACAGGGGGGTAAAGTGGAATTTGCCCTAAATTAATTCCACCCTGTGGATTCGACCTCTGGAATACTCCAAGTGATTTTATCACTATGATCAACATTGTGCGCTTGCAAAAATGGCTGATGTAACTACATCAGCCTAACAATTGTAGAAAATTTTGTAGAAAATTTTGTGGTAGATGTAAATACATATATGTGGTTTTTTTTGGGGGGTAAGCCTTTTTTTTTTGAAAACTTTTTTGGGTAAGCCTAACATTGAGCTTTGTTTGCCATGCATAATCTTCATATATGACAATTAATTTATGTTGACCAAAATGCTGGGTGAAATTGAAACTTTCTTCAAAGGATGAGGCAAGAATAGCAAAAGTTGAGTTTCCAAACCACCTCGTCAAATTTCATAACTATCTATCAATATATTGTCTAAATAAAAGTGTGACGAGTCGCAGAAATGTTAGCACATTTTGATATTTCATTTCAAATTTACCCGTTGATGATGATTCGATAGTTTGTGTGACATCAGTTTTTGATCAATTGCCGATTGTCTAAATGGATGAACGTTACATTTCATAGTTTACTCTTTATTTGTTTTCTAAAAAATTATGTTCATATATTGCAGTTTTAACATTTGATATATCGTTAAATCATTGTTCCGAGAATTGTACCTATCATCTTCCGCATTATTTTATCCTTGTCAAGTGTGATTTAGTAGAAAAATCATTATTTTATCCGCATTATATTTCCAGAATGTGCTTGCGATTTGCACTTTTTCTCCCTTCATCCTTCCTTGTCCTAATCTATAGACTGTGACGGGGTTGTTCGTTTTCCTAAATCATTTAAGAGTACTGAATTTAACCGTCTATGGAGAAAAAAAAAATCGAGCATGCATTAAAAGTAAAACTAAAAATAGACCACTGATATGGATCTCAAGTTTTCTCATCATTAATATACATATCACTTCTACATGGATCTCCATGGAAAAAATTCCACAGATTCATTAATTTTTCTATAAATTTAGAAATTTACACTTATCAAACGTTAATTAAGGTTGCGTAGGAAGTAATTAAGGAAAGATTGCAAAGAATAATTAAGCATTATAAATTTTATTAAAATAATAATTATTTAACATGATAATTGTCACATCTTTACTCCATAAAAATGAGAAAAGAAAACTGTAAACCACATCATCAATCTACATAGGAGGAGATACAATGGTGTTGAGAAAACTGATATATACTGTTTTTCCTAAAGATAAGTACAAGGGCAACACTAAGAATTGTACCAAATGTTGCATATTGTCCAAAATGAAGATGAAAAATTATTGGTCAGCACTATCAGAGTTTGGGCTTATGTTTTTAGAAAAAATCTTGAATAAGACAATAATTCTCCTACAACTTGTTATAATTAGATAAATGTGCATACTGCTTGGATTTACTCCATAGAAAGAATTTTTTTTTTTTTAAAAAGGGAACTGGAGAACATTATACCATTAATTCAAAGCATAGCTTGGGACCTTAATCAATTAATTTATTGAAGACAAGATAAAGAAATAGGTAATTCAAAAATTAATCTGGTCGGATATGATGCAATACATATGAACACTGTTATAACTTATGTCGTGCATGTCAAAAATCAACAACTCATGAAAACATTTATGCTGAGACAATAATAGAAATATGGACTTAGATTCTTAAAGCACCAAATTCTTTTTTATTTATTTATAACTATATACTTGAATTAACAGCTGTTTTTGGAATCCAGGACTGCACAAATTGAACAAAGATTTCTTTCACAACATTAACAATTGCTACCTAAATTGTGTCATATATTCTGTAATTTCACTCCATTGAATCCACTTTTCACTGCATTATATAAACATACTTTAGTATCTAAAGGGGATAACAAACTGGTGGAACTTGACCAGTACATTTTTAGAATGAGGGGAAAAACATAATTTGTATACATAAAGTTAATTTATATGATGCTCAGCTGAAAAACTCGTGAAAAACTGGAAGATTGAGCTGGAAATGTTGAGAGACAGCCGCTGGAATTTTCCAGCTTCACCCGAGAGAAGAAATAAAGAATTTTCCAGCTTTCTTTATGGATTCTGGTTCCAAACTTCTACATTAAGGCATAATTTGTTACAGAATACTTTAGTCTTAACATGCAGGTCAGATTTGAGTGTGTAATGAAGAGATTAATGGAGAAATTTCTTGTTTAAAAGCTGACTGCTGCTGAAATTTTTCAGCATGGTCGAGAGAAGGAAATAGAATTTTATCCAGCTTTCCCTTTGAATCTTTGGCTGTAAATTTCATATTGTTGCATAAGATACACCGTAGCATGATAACTACACTCTGCATGTTGAGTTGGAGTGAAAAAAAAAATGAAGAAATTGTGGAGAAAGTTTTGTGTTTAAAGTGCCAAATTGCTGGAAGAGTATATCCTAGCTGATGACAGATTTGTGGTGGCTTCTTGATGGAATAATTTGCTGGAATTACCTGTTATTTGTTTCATTTCATGTTGGACAGAATGTGTGTTGTGTGTTTGGTGTTTTAGGCAAGTAAAAGATGGAAACTTTGCTGAAAATTTTGAAATAATATTGCTGGAAAATTCTGTTTTGCTGGCCGAGAGAGAGAGGGGTTGGAACTCTCATATTATTTTCGAAAATTTCATGATAATTGGCTACAATCTTGAGTAAAACATTTTATAATATCTTGTCCCTGTTTCCATGTACATATTATTGATTTCTAACACTTGAAAGCTGGTGAATTTGAGCAAGTTTAAACCACAAGCAAACTAGAATCTGGTTTAGCCAAAAAGGAAGAAATGAAAAGTTCACTAGCCTTAATCTTTGAATTTTGGGTTGAAAGTAGTTTAACCTTAGTTTAAACACCTTACAAGACCTTGAATTTGGTATACATGAATATTTCCCTTGTTTGAGTTGATAAATTTGATGAATCTTGAAGAGAAATGTGAGGAAGGTTGCTGGAATTGTTGCATCTTGTGTGATGAGCTAAGGGACTTGAGTTCTAGTAATTTAAACCTTAAATTGGTGAGTGATTAGCAGTCGGACATAAAGATAAATGGATGAGAAAAGTAGTTATATCAACTATAGGGATCGAAAAGGCTATAAAACTTTTATGAAAAGATATACAAATAAAACATGATTTAAACCGCTTTATAAGCATTATATGTTCACCGTTAAGGTAATAAACTAGTTTTGCTCAAGATTTTAAGTAATAAATGAGACTTATGGGACAATAAAATACCTTAAAAGTAATTACTTCTAAAATTTACCTTATTAAAAATGGATGTTGAGTTTTAGTATATTAAATCTAAAGGTATAGAAGAGTGGTTAAATAATTATAGTATTTATAAACTTGTCTCAGGGGACAGCGGTGAGCCAAGAAGCAACTCCGACATTCAAGCATAACTTGTATTGATTAGGGTGAGTGAACTAAATTGTTTGTACTTGTTTATTTGAAGGATTACTTGTGCATTGGTAAATGAAGTGATATGAATGAATGAAATGAAATTTTACTTGGTTTTGAATTACTGATAAAAGGCTAGAGCGTACTTTACCGCTACTGCCCTAATGAACTGAAATGTATATCGAAGTGATTATTGACTGGATTGTGCATGAATAATTGTAGGCCGTTGTGTACTTTACCACATCGGCCGAATTGGGTCCTAAGCCTTGGTTAGTTGATCTAGTCGGGCCGGTAAAGGACTTGGTCGACCAGGTTAGCAACCTTGAGCAATTGAATGGTATACTCGAGTATTACCCTGCAGTTTGGAGATTATTGAACTGATTAATGAATGTAAGGATTGTTTATTGTTTTGTAGAATATAAGGGGGTGATTGTGGTGGAGTGTGCAGTAATATTGAAATGACTCCCAAAAGGAGCTTGTATCCTTTTAAAAGAATGTTTACCTTATTGAATTGCTCACCCGATTGGTTATGTTTAATAAATGTTTTTGTAATATGATTGGTTATACACTTTTGAACCTCATTGAGCATTAGCTCAACCTTTTAGTTTTGTTTTTCTTATAGGAATTGAAGTTTGAAGAACGATCAAGTAGAGTTAGAGTGTTTTGGGAGGTCCAATATTATATATTGATGTTAAGACTTGCATTTTGTATCTCTTAATGGATAGATTTATATTTTACACTAGTTGATGATGTACTTGGTGTTGTACTTAAGAATGAACGTTTGGATGATTTACTTTTGTATTTTGTAGTGGACAAAGCTTTTGTCTTAGTAAAGAGTGTTAAGAATAAATGTTTGGATGATTAATGAGAAATGTTATCTCCGAAGTTAATGTGAGTGAGTAAGTCTTGGCAAGAGCCAGGTAGGCGGTCCGCTAATCCTTAGGGTACGTCCTAAGGGAAAGTAGGGGTCATCTCATTTTACCCAAGGGCAACAAGTTCCATACCATTAGTAACACAAATTTCTTCTACTTTTGAAATAAATATATGTGATTTGAAAACTTCTTTTCTCATTTAATTTGGAAATAGTTATTATGCGATTAGGAATTTTGCATTCTTAGGAAAGAATATCTCGAAAGAGGAGCAAATTATGCCTAAATTTTACATGTTTGATGAAATTTCTTCTATTTACTTGATTTTACATAGTTAAGTGATAAATATGGTCAATAATTGCAATACTCTTCTCATGATTGTTCTTTTGAGGGAATGATTATTATCTTTACTAGGAAAAAAAAAAGAAAAAAAAAGAGTGAATAAAAGTTGTTATATTCCAATGATTCTTGTACTTAGTAACCAGAAGTCTTCATCTACAAATGTCGAATTTTGTGTAAAGTGGTACTAGAATTAAGAGTATGCACAACAACTTGAGTATGTGAAGTGTTAAGTAATCGGGAATGTTCATAAAAAAATGTCGATTTTCGCGTCAAAAAACACTTTCACAACTTGAGTAAATATTTAGCTATGTTATATGAATAATCCCTCTTTGAGTGTGAAAAAGAAAATGACCATGGGTTTAGGAAGCATTTTTATTGACCATACAAGTTACTTGCTTGTGAAATTGGGTAAGGATGAGAAATGGAATTGATCTAGTAAAACTTATGGCATAATTGGCTCTCCTTTACTTGATATTATGTGTACTTGAGTTTAATTGAATAATTGCATAATGGTTATTTACATTATTTTCGAGGAAACGAATTTGAATTGTGCACATATGTTTAAATTTAAACATTTGGATCATTGTTGGATTGTAATTCTTTGTTGCTTAAGGACAAACAATGGTTCAAGTATGGGAGAATTTGATAGTGCATATTTTGCGTATTTTTAGTGCATTTTATTTACTTTTATAACTAATGTGACAGCGCCACCTTTCCCTAAGGCGTACCAAAGGGGTTAGCGGACTGCCTGTCCAACTCTCGTCAGGACTACTAAGGCAGTTATACACAATCTAAAACGTTCCGGAGTAAAATAACGCGCTTACACGATTCAAAATCGCAAAACGGAAAACGAAAACAAATGAAAATCGAAACAGCAAATGAATAGTGACTGCCACGTCACCATCCAGCTAGAATCCATTCGAATACAGATAACGTTATATAACTCGGGAGAAAACATTTCCAAACCAAATAGGATACATGAACATGATTAAACAGTTTTATACACATACGTTTGAAATTACAAATCAAAAGGGAAATATTTGGATCAAGGTACATTTAGGGTTTTCCCCAACTTCCAAAGAGCTATACAAAAGGGCATTTATACAAGCTCAATTCATTCTTCAAAATGATCAGTGGTCCAAAAGATGGTTCCCTGTAAGGAAAACAAGGATAACGGAACGGGGTGAGCTAGAAGCTCAATGAGGTACCAAAAGTATAAACAGTAGAAATCATGAGAAAACGCTTTTAGAGCACATATAAACGTCAAATAATAGAAATGAATGAACACCACAAATTTAAGGATACAGGTGACTCTCAGGAGCCAAATCCCCGTTGCAATACTTGATCCAACCTAGTTGACCCTCCGTCAACATTTAATGAAACACACATGTCTGTAGACCCCGCTTATGCCAAAATCCCGATCACCAAACATACCCCTTACTGGGTCCGAACGCCAAACAGGAACAGGAATGGTAATACTTGAGTATACTGGAAATCTAGAGTCTCCAATACCCAAAGATTTCCCAGGAACAGGCACCCATGGATTGTCAAATTTTCTCGACCAAGTCCTTGCTGGCCCAATCCAATTGACTCCCCATGAGGTTGAGCTCAGATTTAATAGGAAGGTCGTTGGATGCACTTCCAAATGACATTATAACAGGCGCAGGTAACAGATTAAGTATATACAGGAAACAAGTCACACAGGCCAGAGAGCGAGTGTGATAAAGTACACACTCGTCTCGTACAAAATAAACAGTCGGTAAGGGCATTCAAATAGCAATTTGCAAGTACAGATAACCAGTTTAGCAATAATTCAGGGGAGTGGTGCACTCACCAGTTAAAGCAAAGATACGTCAAAAGTTTCAACCAAGGTAGGGCTCTAATCACCAAGAAACCCTAGAATAACCAAGGTAAACAATTATGTTTCCCACAACCACAAATCCAGTAAATAAAATGCACAAATGAGGCTCGACAACAAGTCATAGACCTCGCCAATTAACTACTAATGCAAGGGTGCAAAACATGATTTTGAGAACTAAAGGGTAACATGAAGACCTAGGGCTCGAACAACCCCAAAAGCCCTTCTTATATATATCCCAAACCAAACCAACTCAAAGAAATCCAACACTCCCAAAATTTGGACAGAATATCCCCTACATTTCCTTACTTTTCCATCCTACAAGCAACACCAATTCATCTCAAACCAACCACATGCACATCATAGACTATAAAATACACCTTTCAGCACAATAAACACAACTGAAGCTCCACTTATCGGATTGAAACGAATCTTATGGCGTTTCAAAGCCAAAACACATACCTACATTTCTTATGAAGATCTCTAAAGCCAAATCATGCATTTTCATGGTCAAAAATGGAAATCTCCACGAAAACAGAATCTGTCCGCGAAACAGGGTTCATGGGCAGTCAAGGGTATTTCGGTTATTTCATGGGCTATGGTGCTCCGATTGAGCTGAAATTTTGCAGGCCGCTAGTAACACCATTTTCTACAATTTTCATGTTTTAACCTAAGCTTGATTCAGCCTCTAACATGCACTAATAAAGCCGGTCAGAACAGGGCAGATTGGAACCGTAACACTGAAATTTTCCACACAAGCTGAAATTTTCCGCAAATAACCGAAATTAACGCACAAGGGATCCATTTAATACAATTTAGAGCCATCAATCCAAGGCCAACCATAATCATCATATGAAAACAGAAAAATCCCCAAAAAATCAGAAATTTAGCTAACTTCACTTTAATCCCTGAAATCTTCCATAAAATCACCTAGCTAGCTACCATAAGTCACCAATTGACCATTATTAGGAACAAAGAGTGAGTTCCAAGCAAAATACCTTAAATCCTCAAGAAAGGTAGTAGCTTAGGGGTTTTTCTTCCAAAACAACTCCACCAAGACCTTCAAACTCCTTTAACAAGTCACTTTTGTGGACTAATTCAAGAGTTAATCGGTTGGATTTCAAGATTTAAGCAAGAATGGAAGATGAAAGGTTGAAACTTTCTTTTCTTTTCTCTCAAGAGAGGTTCGGCCAAGATGGTATGAAAATGAAGATGATTTGAGTCAAAATTGAGCTTTTAGTAAAGGTAAAAAAAAAAGTTAGGCAAGTCAACTAGAATAAGAAAGCGACACTTGTCACTTTGCTTTTGCTTAAGATTATCTTCTTGTCTCCCCATGGTTAATCTATCTAGGTAACCCCTAATTATTTTCTAACACCTAGTAATTAAATCCCTTTGCACAACTTAACCTAATTGGCCGAATTTCTCTTACTTAATGCACTAGCGGGTTCCACGTTCAATATACACTCCTAATTTCTCATGAACTAACTTATACTAACAAAAATGATTTAAAACTATATTTACTTATAACAATATCTGAAAAATCAATATATTAGGGTATAATGAAGAAAATGCATGTGAGAAAATAAAATAAAATATTATAAAAGAAAGAAAATTTACGAGTCCTCACAACTAATGATTCAATCATCAAATGGAGTGAATTGAGAAAATAATTAAATGATTATTGATGATTTGATGTGATTTAAAGATGACACGAAGTGCAAAATACTCAAGAGATGATACACAATCAAGAACAAAAGAAAGGGAGTTTTCTAGCTTTGATACCTTGTGATATTTTGACAATATCTTGAGCTACAAGCATCAGCTTACGATGATTATAGGGCCATGCTGAAGCTAACACATCGCTCTGCAATTCTTATGTAGATGTCAAAATCTAGTTCTTGAGTTTTCATAGTCAAAATGTCGAAATATATTTAGCCATTTTTATTGTCAAAAGCTAAAATAGTGATTTTACTAGTCAAGGGTATTTGGGTCATTTATTAGTTTACAGAGTTTCAAATTGGATGATTCTTAATGCATTGGAAAGATGCCTCAAATGGCTACAAGTTTCATGTTTTACACAAAAGCTAATTCAGCCTCCATCATTAAGAAAATATCAGTTGAAATTGGTGCAAAACAAAGTAAGGATGAAAATTGACCAGAATTGAGCAAATCAGCAAAAAAGGCAAAATGTGGAGTCAAGTCAATAAGCGACCTCAGGTCACATTTTCGAGGTCACGTATTTTTCAATTGTGCTGCAACTTACTTTGCAACTTGTGCACTATTCACACAAGCTTTTTAACCAATTTTTGGATATGAGGAAGCAAGTGAGGAAACTTGGAGAAACAATTTTTGGGAGTTTCAAGAGCCAATTTTGCCGTCAAGAAACAACTCACTTTGATCTTGAATTCCTCTATAAATAGAGGCCTTGGAGAACATTTTTACAACTTTGGAAGACTAGAGAAATTCCACAAAAATGTAATCTTCACTAGAATTTCCTTAGTTCATTAGTTAGAGTAGATTAGTATAGTTAAGTATAGAGTATCCTTCTTGTACTTATAGTTAAATTTGGATGAAGAATCGAAAAGCAACGATGGAGAGGTGGATTTCATGTGACAAGGGTGACTTCTCTCCTATCACTTTCTCTTTTGTATTTGAGTTCATATTTAGCTATAATACAAGTTTGGATCTTGTTTTCATTCTTTTTGTCATGTTGTGCTAAAATTTATGTCTAGAGTTATAGATGAACATACTATATTTTGTTAGCTTTATTTACTTGATTATTTGATGATATTATTTTGAGCAAGTTATTTATTACTTTTGCTTATCTAATCACGATTAATCGGCCATTAATTGTGATAATCTTAAGGTGTTAAGTCTACAATGAGAATTGGGATTTGACAATAGTTTAAGGAAGTGATAAACCTAGACAGTATATTCATGAGAGTAGACCTTTGTGGATTTAATAACTTGTTTCATGTAATTTCATAAAAGAAATGAACTTGTAGATAATTTTCTAACCACGAGAGTAGGTATGAATTAGCTACTAGTATAATTGATTCACTACAAGAGTAGGTTTTACATACATTAGGAATATCATAACTAGTCAAGATAATCACATTCAATTAATTGGTAATTTCATTTGTAAGAATAGTGAGGAATTCCATAACCCCGACAGCTTTTTATTGTTGTTTTTGTTACTTTTATCTCATATTTGTAGTATAAATTTAATTTCTTGCACTTATGATAGTCTAAATAATAAAGGAGTTCGAAAATCACCGGTAATTGACAATCTTCTCGATGGGTTCGACCCTTAATACCTTATACTCAATCACAACTCGTATACTTGAAAAACATTGTGTGTGGAGTATTTAGGATTTTGTAAATGTAAAAGTTGATTGTGAATGAGCTAATAGATATATGTATACCCCACGCTCCTCAAAAATTAACTATAATAAAATACTTAAAATACTAATATAATAATGCATAAATGTGGAGGGATGAGGCACAAATATTTCGCTTTCTTTAAAGTGATTCAAACTTTTGCGAAAGAATTAACTCCGGTGCAGCAGAATTTCTGGCTTGTCACCCCTAGGATATAACAACCCAACCACACTTGCTGTTACTCTTATTAGTCTGTACAACTAAGAGAGTATAATTTCACTAATACTGGTTTTTCTTGTCAAACTATGAGATAGAAAATACCAAAGGAGTAGATAGTTTTTTTTTTCTTATGAATTGTAGCTCACAAAACATAAGTTATTATAGCACCTTTTTCTATCTCAACTACATATATTTATAGGTGAAGAAAAATAAGTCAAACATAATCTACACTAATAATATGCTAAGTAAATGTTGGAAATTATTGGCTATTCAAGACATATTCTAATTTGTATTATTGGTTACAAACTTATTGTAATTGAATAGCCATAATTTCATATAATAAATCTTTAATAAAAAATCATTCAAACACCAATAAATTTCAAACACATTTACCAATTTGTTCTCCTTGTAACTTACACCTTTAATTGGGAATTTAACTATTTTATTAAAATACTCCAACAATTTGTTTATCCTAGTTTTCTTGGTGTTTTTTTGTCATACGATTTATACTAAGACAATATATTCAAATTTTGGTTATAAAACTGAAATGTGAGAGATGCATTATTCAATGATGGTAAACCACAATTAGTTATCGGTAGAAACTTATCTTTGTTGTTGATTAGCTGATTGAAATGGTCAACTTGAAATCCACTCATAGTGCTTCAACTGCATGCTTTTGTCTTGAAAAAGCAACTTATCATGATTCTTGTTTTGATGTCTTTTTTTGCATCACCCAGAAGCTAGTTAAGTTTGAATTTTGGCATGCTTTTGTCATTCAAAATGTTTTATTCCTAATAGTCTATATTAGAACTGGGAACATGATTGTGTTCAGGACCTTGGGTGAATACTTTCTTGTTTTGTCAGTAATCTGCAAATCTCTCTTTTAATGGCAAAGCAAGTACATCCATTTATTGGATGTTTTTTTTTGTTATTGAGTGGCGCATTGCCCTTGGTGAGGGTTGAAGCCTTTATTCAAATGTTCTTTCTAGATTGTGAATGAAAAGGTATCTGCAATTTCATATTCAGTTCATAATCTGGCACTCTAGAGTCTAGACTTCTTCATTATTGACTTTTTGATCTTTTGTAAAAGTTGGTGCCACTTGACTAAATTGCGCCTGCTTCAGTTTCTGATAAATGTTGAGGTAAGGTCTTTGAACTCCCCAGTGTTTTTTGTTTCCCCCTCTTAGCATAATAGACACCTAGAGAAGTATTTTACAACTGTTGTCACAGTTTAACATACGTTTAAATTTTACTACTATTTAAAGTTTATTATGAACATCATATTGATGGTTTGCAGGTGGAACCCGTAGAGATTTGATGCCCCAAATAGCATAAAGCAAATGTGGCTGTGTGATTTGAAAACACATATATAAGAAATGCTTGATTGCATTTGTATTGGATGTTTTATATGTCAGACAATTTTCCTATTGTCCTTGGATCTAGTTTGAAGCATTTCACTTGGATAAGCACTCCTCATATCAAGGAATACTGCATATGTGACCTTTGTCTATGTTACTAGGTGAGGACTTTGTTCATGTTTTTCCTGCTCTTGTCCTTTCTTTTGATTTTCTTTCCATTGGTTTTCAGCTTCTGCTTTCTAGGCAAAATTGGGTTTGTGATGGCAGGTTTTGAAATCCTATTTTGATGGTTGTAAGGTTTCCTCAGTTTCTGCTAAAGCAAACTCCTGGACAATTAAAAATAAGGTAAATTATATATAATCTCTTGTGGTTTCGTCTATTGTCATATGATTCTCTTAACATTTCAAAATATCCACTTCACCCGCTATGATTTTTTGTAAGGTGGAAACTTGATGAAAAATAACCTAGGTAACGTCATTAATTGAAATACCAACAATGGCCTTACTTAAATACCAAATAAATTGATGGCTTAACTACATTATTTAAAAGTATAGAGAGATTGCTTGAATAATTGTAAAAATCACACGAGAGTAATTAAAGTCGATATTTATATAAACCATGAGGGGTACATGGAGATTAAGATTTTATCACAAGTACTTTTCGAGTGTATTTGGTATAAACACCTTAATTGATTGTGCATTCTATCAATTTTTCACTTTATATAAAATCATAGGGTGATCATGTGACTACTTTGAAACCTTGAGGGTCATCTAACATTATGTAAAATTATAAGGGGTTATAAGTAATTTACCTTTAAAAAAAATATTTTCAATTTTGTCGCCAGAGTGTCCTGTCAAGCTTTGTTTGGTTCCGTGCCCCTCCCGTCGTGGAACTTGCCATGCTAGTACATGAAATGCCTGTTGTGCTAGTTGGATTTTCTTATATTTGTCTCGTGCGTCTTGTGAGGGTCTCAAAATTTCATTAATTTCTGAAAATTAAAATAAATATTATTTAAACTTTGAAAATTATTAAATAATATGAATTTATATTTAAAAATGTGTATTTATATTATTAATGATGTTTTCACTTATATAAATGTTATATTTTAATTTACATGAATTTTCAAAATTTATTTGACGGTTCGCGTTCGGCTAAACATTAAGTTGGATTTTCGCACTCCCATACGCAATATAGCTCTAAGTTGAACTGTATGATATGTAGAGGTTATAAAAATATATAATTCAGTTGAGAAAATGCTAGATGAGGAATTTCTACCAGTAGATAAAATTCTCGCACGTAAACGCGATTCAATTCAAAATTTTCCCACCATTATTAGCATGCCCAAAAGTCAATTAGACTACTCCCTAGACTACCCCAATTTTCCTCCCATCTTGTCACCAGCTACCACCTTTTTTTTTACCCTCTAAACTTCCGCTCCTCTGCTGCAAGAAGAAGCAGAAACCGTTGCCTTCCAAGCTCCAACAGCTTCTCATCTTCAGCCACTCACACATAGTCTTCAAGCTTCCATTTTCAGCTTCCACCTCCACTTCTTGCTGCTGTCCAGATCGAGCAAGAGGAAGGAGAGGATCGTTGTTGCTGCTGCTACTCTCGCTGCTCCTGCCGCTGCTACTACTACTGGGTTGTTCAGACCAGGGTGAAAGCTTCCTATTTTTTTCCTTCCACCAACCACAGAACCACCCCAAGCTCACCAAAAACCCCAGAACCCCAGCCCTTTTCATCTTCGGTCGCTGCTTTGCTGCTGCGGTGACTGGTCTGACCAAGAGAAAACAGAGTGCAAGGGGTGCCGACTGACCTCAGTGATTCTAGGAGCGAACTTGGGGAAACTAGGCACTTCATTTAGCTAGAAAACAACCACCAAAGGTAACCCAAAAACTTCCGCTTCACCCCCTTAGCCAAAATTTCAGATTTGTTGCAGCTTTTGGTTCTTGAAGTTTTAGCTTGTCTTGGTGAAACATGTTGGGTTGCTGATCCTCTAAGCTAATGATTGATGAAGCTAGAGGTGTTTTATGTGTCTATATGTATGTTTGAGGTGGTTATATGTTGGGAAAATGTTTTTTGAATGAAGCTGGGGTGCTGCCGAGAGAAGGGAAAATTTTCCAGATTTGTACCTGTTGATGTTTTGCAAATTTCGCTTAGTTAATGAACTGGATTGTTTATTTGGGGGCTAGACTAGTTAGAGGTGATTGTTAGGGACTTAAAGTATGAATTATAAGTTGGAAATGGTTGATCAAAAAGAAGAGAAAATTTCTGCTCTGCAACCGAGCCAGCAGGCCTGTTTTTCTTCCAACTTTGCCCAGCTTTTTGAACTGGATTTTGTGAAGTTATTGAGCTATTTAAATCATGTATATGTTCACCTATATGTGTAGAGTAGTTTTGGTGAAAATGCAGCTTTGGTACAATGGGAAATTTCATTGAAAAATCAAAGAGAAAAATGCCCTTTGAGCTACCCGAAAATTCTGGAAATTTTCCAGATTTTGGTCGAATTTTTGGGGGTTGATTTCGACAAATTTGTGAACTATTTGGGCTGTATACATGTTTACCAATATGTGTAGTATTGTTTGGGGGAAAATGTAGCTTTTGGGTAGTTGAAAAGTTTTGGACAAATTGAAGAGAAAATGGACTTCTTGTACCAAATGCACTTGGAAATTTTTCCAGCTTTGCATGAGACATGTTAAATGATTTTCACGTTAACATGAACCCAATTTGACTTGTGTTTAGTTAAGGGGTGTGTATAGCTCAATTTGGGACAAAAATCTAGTAGAGTTTACGTTCAAAAAGTGGACCAAAATTTTATTCTTCACGACGCTACCCAAAACAGAAATTTTGTTTGAAATTAGAAATGATTTTGACGTTTGGATTTTGTTTTGGTTAAATGTGGATTAAATTGTCCCGAAAATGTTTTCTAGCATTAACCTTCGTTACTAGGTCCACTTCGAGTCAATAACCTTGAATTTTATTAGACAAAATGTCCTATTTCGAGAAATATGCCAAATTTGGAAATTTTCTTGAAAACTCAAGTTTTTGCCTTCAAGAAAATCCTTGAACCAAGTTGGTCAATGGAATTTGGCAAACTTAAGGAGTTTCTATTTTATAGAAATTCCAACGGCTAGTTTTACTTGGTTTATATGATTTCCTCTTAAAAGAATTTTCCAAGATATTTTTGGGGAAAATTAGAGGGGAAAAATTCTTCTAAATGGTTAAATGTGATTTTTCTCAACTTGTGACACCAAAGGGGTGTTAATTGCTTATACGACTCTAGAACTTGGTTATTGGAACATTTGACGAATTTAGCAAGTTTTTGGTTTTAAAGAAACCTCAAAATTTAATTTCACTTGAAAATTTGTGGATTTCACTTTGAGAATACGATTAATGCTAGTTTGGGATTTTTGAGTGAAATTAAATGCTAGAAGACTTGAGTAAACTCGCCAACTCAAAAGTAGAAATTTACGTGAATTATTTGTATGTTTTTAGGAGTCGGTGAAGGGCACACCCTCGGTCAAAGTTTGGAATTCTAGACACTTCACTTAAGGTGAGTGTCTCTTGCATGAATCGTGTTTAACTGCTAGTTGAACTACTTGTTAAAAGTACTTGCTAGAGATATCATGAAATGTTATATGCTATGTGATTTCGTGAAATATCACAAGTACAAGTGTTGCAATGTCGATTGGAGCGGGGTCTCGTCGACTAAATAAACCAAACGGATGCACGTACCACGCTCTATTAGAGTGGGAGGTACCTCTCTGCCGTCTTGGTAAAAGTGCTTGCAAAATTCGTGTTAGAGTCGGGCCCGAAAATAAGGGGAAAGTCGTTGCTAGGAGACGTGTAGATTAGGAAAAATGTCTACATGGAGATTAGGTAGTGAAAGTTGACGGAGTGTCAACTACTATAAATTACCTGATCAAGCGCGAGGACTTTGGCTCCTGAGAGCCCTGTATCCTTTTCTTGTCATGTTACTTCGTTTTTCTAAATTGTTAATTGCTTACTTGTCCATTTGTACTTGTTAAATTGCCCTATGTGAATTGCATGTTTCGAGACACCACTGAGCTATTGGCTCATCCCTTCCAATTTGTTTTCCTTGACAGGTTCTGAAATGCATGAAGTCTTGGAGAACTAGAAAAGAAATGTTATATTTTGAATGCCCACTTTTGTAATCGTACTTTGGGAGATATTTTAATATCTTTTGGATGATTTTCTTGTGCCTTTGGGAAAATGTGAATCCTGTGGTGCTTCTGTGCCCTGAGTTAGGAACTTTAAATTGTAAATTAAGTATTTTAAACTCGATGTTTTCGTTGGTACTTGGAATTGTATTTTCGGGCTGTATAAGTTGAATTGTATGATTTATTTAAGTACTTAGCTTGCTCGAGGAGTAAGGTTTTATTTTCAATTTATGTTGGGTGATATTAGTTGCTAGAGCGAGTGAGTCCTGGCGAGAGCTAGGCAGGCGACCTTCCAACCCTTTGGTTCGCCTTAGGGGGAAGTGGGGCCGCCACAGGTGGTATCAGAGCATTAGGTTAAAATGTATCTGGGAGAATTGTTAGGTATTTTATTCCTAGAAATAGGAATGAGATACTTAGATATATTTTAAGTGATAATTGATCAAATTAATGGTGCTAAGGTTTAACTTTGAAAGTTTTGGTTGTTTTGTAGGTATGGAAAACCCTAACGGGAATGGACATGCTGCTAATGGTAACGGGCATGCGAATGGTCACGCGCCGCCTCTTAGGCCTATATTTTACCAAGTTCAGGGTGGTGGAGCTCGTGGTCAGTACTCGCCCGACACCAGGGTTCCTAGGTGTGACTGTAGGTTGACCTTCTCTTACCCCAACCGCTTGGTTCTGGCTATAGACGATGAGCGTCGCTAGTTGGTGAATTCCAACCTGGCCCTGATTCAGGACGTGGATGAGTTAGGTGCCATGGTGACTCATCTGCAGAATAGGGTAACAGAGCTGACTGGATGGGTGATAGAGGAGAGAGCTAGAACTGAGGCAGACCGTGAGGAGCTGCAGAGAGCAAGGGATAGCGTGGCTAGGATGAGAGACATGGTTCGTGAGCGAGCTTTTGGGATACTAGCGGATGCTACCATGCTGGTGGATGAGGTGATGGACGGGGCCTCAGAGGTAGCTCCTAGTGCTGAGGAGGATCCAGAGGAGGACCCGGAGGAGGATCCAGAAGAGGATCCTGATGAGGGGAATCCATCTGATGGTCCCGCTGAGGACTAGGCTTAGTTAGACTCTCTTTTGACTTGTAATTTGTAAACATTGGTTGGGATGGTGCTAACTCTTGGACCATTGTATTTTTGTAACTGTATGGCTTGCTTTTGTGGTGATTGCACTTCTTTTGATTATGAATGACTGGTTGCACCTTGTAGCACCTTTGTGCTATATTTTTGTAAAATCCCAACGAAATGCTAATTGTAGGAATTTCGAATGTTAATATATGTGTTAGTTGTGGTTATTTTTATCGCCCTTAAGTTGATCTTCATTTGGCATAATTTTCTGCTTTGTTCCTCAGTTTTATGCAATTTTCCTGCGTTGCTCTTTAAACTTTGTGTAAATTTCTGTATACTTACTTCTTGTTTTGCATTAGGCATAACTAGGTATGGATCCCCGTGGTAGAGGTCAACGCCGAAGTCGAGGTCGAGGTCGAGGGAGACGGGCTGAACCCCTTCGTAATCAAGGGGGCGATAGAGCGTCGGAAGTGAACCAAAATCGGGGACCCGAGGGCGGGGGCGGAGATCAAATGGCCACCGCTATTAATAGGATAACCGAAGTGCTAGAACGTTTGACGGACCGTCAAGGTCCTGGACCAGTGCATCAACAACCTGGTGGGCAGTTAGATACTGAAGATAGGGCCTTGGAGAGGTTCCTAAAGTTTGGGCCGCCTAAGTTTCAAGGTGGGCCAGAGCCTGAAATAGCTGAGGGATGGTGGGAGAGAATATCTGATATTTTTGCCACATTGGATTACACTGAGACGCGGAAAGTGACTTTTGCGTCATTTCAATTTGAAGAAGCTGCACGGTCTTGGTGGAATCTAATTAAGGATAAGTGGGATAGAGACCGTACCCCTAGTACTTGGGCAAACTTCACCCGTGAGTTTAATGCCAAATTTCTTCCACCTCTAGTCCAAGAGAAAAGGGAGGATGACTTTATTAAGTGCAAACAAGGGGCCATGAGTGTAGCAGAGTATGAAACCAACTTTACTAAATTAGCCCGATATGCCCCTGACCTGATAGCCACTGAGCAGAGACGCATTAGGAGATTTGTGCAAGGGCTCAATGTGGAGATTCAAGAGGGGCTAGCAACTGCTCAAATTAACACGTATAGTGATGCCGTAGAGAAAGCTCAGAGGTTTGAGACGGCTAGAGCCCAATCTAGGTCATTCTTTGCTAGGAAAAGGAATGCCCCTAGTGGTAGCAGGGACCCAATTTCTACAAGTGCCCCATCGCCTAAGATGGGTAGAGGAACTGGAGTAGTGAATATCCCTAGTGCATCGAGAGGTGCTTTAGCAAGGGGTGCTGGAGCTAGAGACCCTGGGGCGAGAGGATCTGGAGTGAGAGGAGGTCAAAGTGGAAGGGGACCCCCTAGGAGTGCTCCACAAGGTGTACAAGTGTCAACCCCTCAGATAACCTGTGGTTACTGTGGAAAAGCCAATCATACCGCAAATGAGTGCTGGAGAAAAGAGGGCAAGTGCCTCAGGTGTGGAAGTGCTGAGCACCAAATTGCTAATTATCCTAAGATTTCCGAGAATGGGGGAAGCCAAGGAGGTGCCACAAGTTCTAGGCAAACTGCTTCTGGAGGGAGTCGGCCGAAGGTCCCGGCCAGGGTTTATGCCCTAGATAGTCAACCTGCACTTGACCCTTCGGAGGTGGTCGAAGGTACAGTTCCAATCTTTCATCGATTAGCTAAGGTTTTAATTGATCCCGGTGCGACTCATTCGTTTGTTAATCCTGCTTTTATGTGTGGAATTGATGTAAAACCTGTACGATTACCCTATGATTTGGAAGTTAGGACTCCTACGGGTAATAAGAGCATGCTCACTAGTTTAGTGTATAAGGAGTGTGAATTTTGGGTTGGGGAGCGAAAAATGCTAGTTGACTTGGTGAGTTTGGACCTTAAGGGGTATGATGTGATTATAGGAATGGACTTTTTGTCTTACCACCATGCTAAGCTAGATTGTAGAGCTAAAGTGGTGGAATTTTACATCCCAGGTGAGGCAACTCTCAAGCTAGATGTAAGGGGTAAATTAGCTTCGTCTGCTTTGATTTCAGGGATTCGAGCTAGGAAAATGCTTCACAAGGGAGCCCAGGGTTTCTTAGCTTTCTTAATTAACGCCCCTAGTGATCAAGTGAAATTAGAAGATGTACCAATCGTGCAAGATTTTCCCGATGTCTTCCCGGAAGAATTAACATCTCTGCCACCTGAAAGGGAGATAGAGTTTAAGATTGATTTGGTTCCAGGAGTAGCCCCAATTTCAAAAACTCCTTATAGAATGGCTCCTGCGGAGTTGAAAGAACTAAAGATCCAGTTGCAGGACCTACTAGAAAGAGGTTTTATTAAGGAAAGTGACTCACCGTGGGGAGCTCCAGTTTTGTTTGTAAAGAAAAAGGACGGGAGTTTGAGATTGTGCATTGACTATCGAGGTTTGAATGAGGTGACTATTAAGAATAAGTACCCTTTGCCCTTGATTGATGGATTATTTGACCAATTGCAAGGATCGGTGGTGTACTCTAAGTTAGATTTGAGACAAGGGTACTATCAATTGAGGATTAAAAAGGAAGACATACCTAAGACCGCTTTTAATTCTCGATATGGGCACTTTGAGTTTGCGGTAATGCCTTTTGGGTTAACCAATGCCCCAGCTGCTTTCATGGATCTAATGCAGGGAATCTTTAAGAAATATCTGGACCAATTTGTGGTGATATTCATAGATGATATTCTAGTATATTCTAAGACCCGAGAGGATCACGCCAAGCACTTGGAGATAGTTTTACAAGTGTTGAGAGAACACAAGCTTTACGCTAAATTCAGTAAGTGTGAATTTTGGTTGGAAGAAATTTCTTTTCTGGGTCATAGAATTTCTAAGAATGGAATTGCAGTGGATCCAACTAAAGTGGAGGCATTTACTTTGTGGAAACAACCAGAGAATCCAACTGAAGTTAGAAGTTTCTTGGGATTGGCGGGTTATTACCGTCGTTTTATAAAAGATTTCTCAAAAATTGCTGGCCCAATGACGGAGTTAACTAAGAAAAATCATAAGTTCATTTGGAGCCCTAAATGTGAAGCGAGCTTTCAAGAATTGAAGAGGCGATTGACTACGGCTCCAGTGTTAGCCCTACCTGAGGGAGTTTATGGGTATGTAGTATATTCCGATGCTTCTAAAGAAGGGTTAGGCTGTGTTTTAATGCAAAAGGGAAAAGTTGTGGCCTATGCTTCTAGGAAATTGAAACCCCATGAGATGAATTACCCGACCCATGATATAGAGTTAGCCGCTGTTATTTTTGCTTTGAAGAAGTGGAGACATTACTTGTATGGGGTGACATTTGAGGTATTCACCGACCATAAGAGCCTTAAGTACTTGTTTTCACAAAAGGAGTTGAACTTGCGACAGAGGCGTTGGGTAGAATTTCTTGAGGATTATGATTGTTCAATCAATTATCACCCTGAGAAAGCAAATGTGGTTGCAGATGCACTAAGTAGAAGGACTCAAGTAGCGGGTCTAATGGTGAGAGAATGGGATATGTTAGAAGAAGCGAGTGGCTGGAATCCTCGTTTAGAAAAGTTAAAAATCTTGTTTGGAAATCTATCCTTAAAATCCCCTTTGTTAGAAAGAATTAAGGAGGCTCAAGGGAAGGATCCGGTAGTACAAGGTTATTTGGAGAAAGTGAGAAGGGGGGAAACCCTAGATTTTAAGTTAGGGCCTGAAGGCATTTTGAGATTTAGGGATCGAATAGTAGTACCTAGTGAAGAAAGTTTGAAAAGAGAAATTCTAGAGGAGTCACATCGGTCCAAGTATACTATTCACCCTGGAGTTAACAAGATGTATCAGGATGTGAAAGGGCTTTATTGGTGGGATGGCTTAAAAAGGGATGTGGCGAAATTTGTACAGACTTGCCTAGTATGTCAGCAGGTTAAGGCAGAACATCAAAAGCCTTCTGGTTTGTTACAACCTTTAGAAATCCCTGAGTGGAAATGGGAGCATATTACCATGGATTTTGTGACGGGTTTACCTAGAAGTCAAAGGGGACATGATGCGGTTTGGGTGATAGTGGATAGGCTTACAAAATCTGCACATTTCTTACCGGTGAATATGAGTTACTCTTTGGAGAAACTAGCCAAGTTATACACAGAAGAAATTATGAGATTGCATGGGATTCCTGTAAGTATAGTCTCCGATCGAGACCCTAGGTTCGTTTCCCGCTTTTGGCAGAAATTTCAGGAGATTTTGGGACTAAATTGAAGTTGAGCACTGCATATCATCCACAAACAGATGGACAGTCGGAGAGGACCATACAAACCCTAGAGGACATGTTAAGATTCTGTATATTAGATTTCGGAGGGAGTTGGAGCCAGTACATGACGTTGGCAGAGTTTGCTTATAATAACAGTTATCAGGCTTCAATCCAAATGGCACCGTATGAGGCGCTTTATGGTAGAAGGTGTCGATCCCCTATTCATTGGGATGAAGTAGGAGAGAAGAGAGTTTTAGACCCGACAGCTATTCCATGGATCGAAGAAGCTTATGAGAAGGTTAACTTGGTTAGGAAGAGACTTCAAACTGCTCAAAATCGGCAGAAGAGTTACGCAGATCACCGAAGAAAAGACTTGGAATTTGACGTAGGGGACAAAGTCTTTCTAAGAGTGAAACCTATGAAAGGAGGGGTAGTATCCAAGAAGGGAAAGAAATTAAAACCGAGGTACATTGGACCCTTTGAAATTCTTAAACGAGTTGGAAAAGTGGCTTATCAGCTGGATTTACCTCCTAGTATGAGCAGGATTCATAATGTCTTCCACGTATCTATGCTCAAGAAATATCATCCCGACCCAAGTCATGTAATTCAATTAGATGAAATTGAATTAGACGAGTCTTTGACCTATGAGGAGCGACCCATTAAAATTTTGGACCGCGAAATTAAAGAATTGAGAAATAAGAAGATTGCCTTGGTTAAAGTCTTGTGGAAAAATCACGACGTCGAGGAGGCAACTTGGGAGGTAGAGAAGGACATGAAGGACCAATATCCAAAATTATTCGCTTGAACAGGTAAGAATTTTGAGGACAAAATTCTTTTAAGGGGGGAAGGATGTGAGGGTCTCAAAATTTCATTAATTTCTGAAAATTAAAATAAATATTATTTAAACTTTGAAAATTATTAAATAATATGAATTTATATTTAAAAATGTGTATTTATATTATTAATGATGTTTTCACTTATATAAATGTTATATTTTAATTTACATGAATTTTCAAAATTTATTTGACGGTTCGCGTTCGGCTAAACATTAAGTTGGATTTTCGCACTCCCATACGCAATATAGCTCTAAGTTGAACTGTATGATATGTAGAGGTTATAAAAATATATAATTCAGTTGAGAAAATGCTAGATGAGGAATTTCTACCAGTAGATAAAATTCTCGCGCGTAAACGCGATTCAATTCAAAATTTTCCCACCATTATTAGCATGCCCAAAAGTCAATTAGACTACTCCCTAGACTACCCCAATTTTCCTCCCATCTTGTCACCAGCTACCACCTTTTTTTTTACCCTCTAAACTTCCGCTCCTCTGCTGCAAGAAGAAGCAGAAACCGTTGCCTTCCAAGCTCCAATAGCTTCTCATCTTCAGCCACTCACACATAGTCTTCAAGCTTCCATTTTCAGCTTCCACCTCCACTTCTTGCTGCTGTCCAGATCGAGCAAGAGGAAGGAGAGGATCGTTGTTGCTGCTGCTACTCTCACTGCTCCTGCCGCTGCTACTACTACTGGGTTGTTCAGACCAGGGTGAAAGCTTCCTATTTTTTTCCTTCCACCAACCACAGAACCACCCCAAGCTCACCAAAAACCCCAGAACCCCAACCCTTTTCATCTTCGGTCGCTGCTTTGCTGCTGCGGTGACTGGTCTGACCAAGAGAAAACAGAGTGCAAGGGGTGCCGACTGACCTCAGTGATTCTAGGAGCGAACTTGGGGAAACTAGGCACTTCATTTAGCTAGAAAACAACCACCAAAGGTAACCCAAAAACTTCCGCTTCACCCCCTTAGCCAAAATTTCAGATTTGTTGCAGCTTTTGGTTCTTGAAGTTTTAGCTTGTCTTGGTGAAACATGTTGGGTTGCTGATCCTCTAAGCTAATGATTGATGAAGCTAGAGGTGTTTTATGTGTCTATATGTATGTTTTGAGGTGGTTATATGTTGGGAAAATTGTTTTTGAATGAAGCTGGGGTGCTGCCGAGAGAAGGGAAAATTTTCCAGATTTGTACCTGTTGATGTTTTGCAAATTTCGCTTAGTTAATGAACTGGATTGTTTATTTGGGGGCTAGACTAGTTAGAGGTGATTGTTAGGGACTTAAAGTATGAATTATAAGTTGGAAATGGTTGATCAAAAAGAAGAGAAAATTTCTGCTCTGCAACCGAGCCAGCAGGCCTGTTTTTCTTCCAACTTTGCCCAGCTTTTTGAACTGGATTTTGTGAAGTTATTGAGCTATTTAAATCATGTATATGTTCACCTATATGTGTAGAGTAGTTTTGGTGAAAATGCAGCTTTGGTACAATGGGAAATTTCATTGAAAAATCAAAGAGAAAAATGCCCTTTGAGCTACCCGAAAATTCTGGAAATTTTCCAGATTTTGGTCGAATTTTTGGGGGTTGATTTCGACAAATTTGTGAACTATTTGGGCTGTATACATGTTTACCAATATGTGTAGTATTGTTTGGGGGAAAATGTAGCTTTTGGGTAGTTGAAAAGTTTTGGACAAATTGAAGAGAAAATGGACTTCTTGTACCAAATGCACTTGGAAATTTTTCCAGCTTTGCATGAGACATGTTAAATGATTTTCACGTTAACATGAACCCAATTTGACTTGTGTTTAGTTAAGGGGTGTGTATAGCTCAATTTGGGACAAAAATCTAGTAGAGTTTACGTTCAAAAAGTGGACCAAAATTTTATTCTTCACGACGCTACCCAAAACAGAAATTTTGTTTGAAATTAGAAATGATTTTGACGTTTGGATTTTGTTTTGGTTAAATGTGGATTAAATTGTCCCGAAAATGTTTTCTAGCATTAACCTTCGTTACTAGGTCCACTTCGAGTCAATAACCTTGAATTTTATTAGACAAAATGTCCTATTTCGAGAAATATGCCAAATTTGGAAATTTTCTTGAAAACTCAAGTTTTTGCCTTCAAGAAAATCCTTGAACCAAGTTGGTCAATGGAATTTGGCAAACTTAAGGAGTTTCTATTTTATAGAAATTCCAACGGCTAGTTTTACTTGGTTTATATGATTTCCTCTTAAAAGAATTTTCCAAGATATTTTTGGGGAAAATTAGAGGGGAAAAATTCTTCTAAATGGTTAAATGTGATTTTTCTCAACTTGTGACACCAAAGGGGTGTTAATTGCTTATACGACTCTAGAACTTGGTTATTGGAACATTTGACGAATTTAGCAAGTTTTTGGTTTTAAAGAAACCTCAAAATTTAATTTCACTTGAAAATTTGTGGATTTCACTTTGAGAATACGATTAATGCTAGTTTGGGATTTTTGAGTGAAATTAAATGCTAGAAGACTTGAGTAAACTCGCCAACTCAAAAGTAGAAATTTACGTGAATTATTTGTATGTTTTTAGGAGTCGGTGAAGGGCACACCCTCGGTCAAAGTTTGGAATTCTAGACACTTCACTTAAGGTGAGTGTCTCTTGCATGAATCGTGTTTAACTGCTAGTTGAACTACTTGTTAAAAGTACTTGCTAGAGATATCATGAAATGTTATATGCTATGTGATTTCGTGAAATATCACAAGTACAAGTGTTGCAATGTCGATTGGAGCGGGGTCTCGTCGACTAAATAAACCAAACGGATGCACGTACCACGCTCTATTAGAGTGGGAGGTACCTCTCTGCCGTCTTGGTAAAAGTGCTTGCAAAATTCGTGTTAGAGTCGGGCCCGAAAATAAGGGGAAAGTCGTTGCTAGGAGACGTGTAGATTAGGAAAAATGTCTACATGGAGATTAGGTAGTGAAAGTTGACGGAGTGTCAACTACTATAAATTACCTGATCAAGCGCGAGGACTTTGGCTCCTGAGAGCCCTGTATCCTTTTCTTGTCATGTTACTTCGTTTTTCTAAATTGTTAATTGCTTACTTGTCCATTTGTACTTGTTAAATTGCCCTATGTGAATTGCATGTTTCGAGACACCACTGAGCTATTGGCTCATCCCTTCCAATTTGTTTTCCTTGACAGGTTCTGAAATGCATGAAGTCTTGGAGAACTAGAAAAGAAATGTTATATTTTGAATGCCCACTTTTGTAATCGTACTTTGGGAGATATTTTAATATCTTTTGGATGATTTTCTTGTGCCTTTGGGAAAATGTGAATCCTGTGGTGCTTCTGTGCCCTGAGTTAGGAACTTTAAATTGTAAATTAAGTATTTTAAACTCGATGTTTTCGTTGGTACTTGGAATTGTATTTTCGGGCTGTATAAGTTGAATTGTATGATTTATTTAAGTACTTAGCTTGCTCGAGGAGTAAGGTTTTATTTTCAATTTATGTTGGGTGATATTAGTTGCTAGAGCGAGTGAGTCCTGGCGAGAGCTAGGCAGGCGACCTTCCAACCCTTTGGTTCGCCTTAGGGGGAAGTGGGGCCGCCACAGGTGGTATCAGAGCATTAGGTTAAAATGTATTTGGGAGAATTGTTAGGTATTTTATTTCTAGAAATAGGAATGAGATACTTAGATATATTTTAAGTGATAATTGATCAAATTAATGGTGCTAAGGTTTAACTTTGAAAGTTTTGGTTGTTTTGTAGGTATGGAAAACCCTAACGGGAATGGACATGCTGCTAATGGTAACGGGCATGCGAATGGTCACGCGCCGCCTCTTAGGCCTATATTTTACCAAGTTCAGGGTGGTGGAGCTCGTGGTCAGTACTCGCCCGACACCAGGGTTCCTAGGTGTGACTGTAGGTTGACCTTCTCTTACCCCAACCGCTTGGTTCTGGCTATAGACGATGAGCGTCGCTAGTTGGTGAATTCCAACCTGGCCCTGATTCAGGACGTGGATGAGTTAGGTGCCATGGTGACTCATCTGCAGAATAGGGTAACAGAGCTGACTGGATGGGTGATAGAGGAGAGAGCTAGAACTGAGGCAGACCGTGAGGAGCTGCAGAGAGCAAGGGATAGCGTGGCTAGGATGAGAGACATGGTTCGTGAGCGAGCTTTTGGGATACTAGCGGATGCTACCATGCTGGTGGATGAGGTGATGGACGGGGCCTCAGAGGTAGCTCCTAGTGCTGAGAAGGATCCAGAGGAGGACTCGGAGGAGGATCCAGAAGAGGATCCTGATGAGGGGAATCCATCTGATGGTCCCGCTGAGGACTAGGCTTAGTTAGACTCTCTTTTGACTTGTAATTTGTAAACATTGGTTGGGATGGTGCTAACTCTTGGACCATTGTATTTTTGTAACTGTATGGCTTGCTTTTGTGGTGATTGCACTTCTTTTGATTATGAATGACTGGTTGCACCTTGTAGCACCTTTGTGCTATATTTTTGTAAAATCCCAACGAAATGCTAATTGTAGGAATTTCGAATGTTAATATATGTGTTAGTTGTGGTTATTTTTATCGCCCTTAAGTTGATCTTCATTTGGCATAATTTTCTGCTTTGTTCCTCAGTTTTATGCAATTTTCCTGCGTTGCTCTTTAAACTTTGTGTAAATTTCTGTATACTTACTTCTTGTTTTGCATTAGGCATAACTAGGTATGGATCCCCGTGGTAGAGGTCAACGCCGAAGTCGAGGTCGAGGTCGAGGGAGACGGGCTGAACCCCTTCGTAATCAAGGGGGCGATAGAGCGTCGGAAGTGAACCAAAATCGGGGACCCGAGGGCGGGGGCGGAGATCAAATGGCCACCGCTATTAATAGGATAACCGAAGTGCTAGAACGTTTGACGGACCGTCAAGGTCCTGGACCAGTGCATCAACAACCTGGTGGGCAGTTAGATACTGAAGATAGGGCCTTGGAGAGGTTCCTAAAGTTTGGGCCGCCTAAGTTTCAAGGTGGGCCAGAGCCTGAAAGGTGCCACAAGTTCTAGGCAAACTGCTTCTGGAGGGAGTCGGCCGAAGGTCCCGGCCAGGGTTTATGCCCTAGATAGTCAACCTGCACTTGACCCTTCGGAGGTGGTCGAAGGTACAGTTCCAATCTTTCATCGATTAGCTAAGGTTTTAATTGATTCCGGTGCGACTCATTCGTTTGTTAATCCTGCTTTTATGTGTGGAATTGATGTAAAACCTGTACGATTACCCTATGATTTGGAAGTTAGGACTCCTACGGGTAATAAGAGCATGCTCACTAGTTTAGTGTATAAGGAGTGTGAATTTTGGGTTGGGGAGCGAAAAATGCTAGTTGACTTGGTGAGTTTGGACCTTAAGGGGTATGATGTGATTATAGGAATGGACTTTTTGTCTTACCACCATGCTAAGCTAGATTGTAGAGCTAAAGTGGTGGAATTTTACATCCCAGGTGAGGCAACTCTCAAGCTAGATGTAAGGGGTAAATTAGCTTCGTCTGCTTTGATTTCAGGGATTCGAGCTAGGAAAATGCTTCACAAGGGAGCCCAGGGTTTCTTAGCTTTCTTAATTAACGCCCCTAGTGATCAAGTGAAATTAGAAGATGTACCAATCGTGCAAGATTTTTCCGATGTCTTCCCGGAAGAATTAACATCTCTGCCACCTGAAAGGGAGATAGAGTTTAAGATTGATTTGGTTTCAGGAGTAGCCCCAATTTCAAAAACTCCTTATAGAATGGCTCCTGCGGAGTTGAAAGAACTAAAGATCCAGTTGCAGGACCTACTAGAAAGAGGTTTTATTAAGGAAAGTGACTCACCGTGGGGAGCTCCAGTTTTGTTTGTAAAGAAAAAGGACGGGAGTTTGAGATTGTGCATTGACTATCGAGGTTTGAATGAGGTGACTATTAAGAATAAGTACCCTTTGCCTTTGATTGATGGATTATTTGACCAATTGCAAGGATCGGTGGTGTACTCTAAGTTAGATTTGAGACAATGGTACTATCAATTGAGGATTAAAAAGGAAGACATACCTAAGACTGCTTTTAATTCTAGATATGGGCACTTTGAGTTTGCGGTAATGCCCTTTGGGTTAACCAATGCCCCAGCTGCTTTCATGGATCTAATGCAGAGAATCTTTAAGAAATATTTGGACCAATTTGTGGTGGTATTCATAGATGATATTCTAGTATATTTTAAGACCCGAGAGGATCACGCCAAGCACTTGGAGATAGTTTTACAAGTGTGAGGGAACACAAGCTTTACGCTAAGTTCAGTAAGTGTGAATTTTGGCTGGAAGAAATTTCTTTTCTGGGTTATAGAATTTCTAAGAATGGAATCGCAGTGGATCCAACTAAAGTGGAGGCAGTTACTTTGTGGAAACAACCAGAGAATCCAACTGAATTTAGAAGTTTCTTGGGATTGGCAGGTTATTACCGTCGTTTTATAAAAGATTTCTCAAAAATTGCTGGGCCAATGACGGAGTTAACTAAGAAAAATCATAAGTTCATTTGGAGCCCTAAATGTGAAGCGAGCTTTCAAGAATTGAAGAGGCGATTGACTACGGCTCCAGTGTTAGCCCTACCTGAGAGAATTGATGGGTATGTAGTATATTCCGATACTTCTAGAGAATGGTTAGGCTGTGTTCTAATGCAAAAGGGAAAAGTTGTGGCCTATGCTTCTAGGAAATTGAAACCCCATGAGATGAATTACCCGACCCATGACCCAGAGTTAGCCGCTATTATTTTTGCTTTGAAGAAGTGGAGACATTACTTGTATGGAGAGACATTTGAGGTATTCACCGACCATAAGAGTCTTAAGTACTTGTTTTCACAAAAGGAGTTGAACTTGCGACAGAGGCGTTGGGTAGAATTTCTTGAGGATTATGATTGTTCAATCAATTATCACCCTGGAAAGGAAAATATGGTTGCAGATGCACTAAGTAGGAGGGGTCAAGTAGTGGGTCTAATGGTGAGAGAATGGGATATGTTAGAAGAAGCGAGTGATTGGAATCCTCGTTTAGAAATGTTGAAAATCTTGTTTGGAAATCTATCCTTAAAATCCCCTTTGTTAAAAAGAATTAAGCAGGCTCAAGGGAAGGATCCGATAGTACAAGGTTATTTGGAGAAAGTGAGAAGGGGGGGAAACCCTAGATTTTAAGCTAGGACCTAAAAGCATTTTGAGATTTAGGGATCGAATAGTAGTACCTAGTGAAGAGGGTTTGAAAAGAGAAATTCTAGAGGAGTTACATCGGTCCAAGTATACTATTCACCCTGGAGTTAACAAGATGTATCAGGATGTGAAAGGGCTTTATTGGTGGGATGGCTTAAAAAGGGATGTGACGAAATTTGTACAGACTTGCCTAGTGTGTCAGCAGGTTAAGGCAGAACATCAAAAGCCTTCTGATTTGTTACAACCTTTAGAAATCCCTAAGTGGAAATGGGAGCATATTACCATGGATTTTATGACGGGTTTACCTAGAAGTCAAAAGGGACATGATGCGGTTTGGGTGATAGTGGATAGGCTTACTAAATCTGCACATTTCTTACCGGTGAATATGAGTTACTCTTTGGAGAAACTAGCCAAGTTGTACACAGAAGAAATTATGAGATTGCATGGGATTTCTATAAGTATAGTCTCCGATCGAGACCCTAGATTCGTTTCCCGCTTTTGACAGAAATTTCAGGAGACTTTGGGGACTAAGTTGAAGTTGAGCACTGCATATCATCCACAAACAGATGGACAGTCGGAGAGGACCATACAAATCCCAGAGGACATGTTAAGATCCTGTATATTAGATTTCGGAGGGAGTTGGAGCCGGTACATGACGTTGGCAGAGTTTGCTTATAATAACAGTTATCAGGCTTCAATCCAAATGGCACCGTATGAGGCGCTTTATGGTAGAAGGTGTCGATCCCTTATTCATTGGGATGAAGTAGGAGAGAAGAGAGTTTTAGACCCGACAGCTATTCCATGGATCGAGAAAGCTTATGAGAAGGTTAAACTGGTTAGGGAGAGATGTTGGTTCTAGACCAAATTAATCATATAAGTAATAGTAATTTCTTTGGTAAAAATTTAACAAAGAAATTCACAAAATCTCATACCTCAATATTGCATTAATAAATGCAAATAATTTGTACCATCAAAGTTATTTTGGCATGGGTTGATGCGCGAACTAGATCTTAAAATTATTGGATGAACAGCTTCTGATCTTCAATCCGACCACCTTGAATTGACAGCTACTAAAAAGTTCGGTAGGGCTGAGGCGCGTTAAACGCTCTCTTTAAGACGATACGCGCCCCTACGGTATTTTTTAAACCGATGCAGAAGGTCTAGCGCGCCGCCTCCAGGATACAACAGCCCAACTCTATAGTTGTTGCTTCCCTTTGATTTGCACAACCAACAGAAGTAGAAGCTTCCCAATATCTTACTTTGCCCAAAGAAAATAGAATGAGGGAGAAAGAAATGAGTGTGAAGAAAATAGTATTTAGAATGATTTTTTGTTGAGAGAAGTGTATGTCCCAAATTCTCCAAAGAATTTCAGTATTTATAGGCTACAAAACCTTGAGAAAAAGGGGTTGAAAATGTGTAACGGTTTTTCCATATTAAATTGTAGTTAATTGGTAGAATTTATAACCTAAAAAATTAATCCGCATTTGAATGGGTTATAAAGACTCAATTAAATCCTCATTTGAACAAATAATTCATTTGTAACTCTAATTCAAATAATTGTATAATAACTCCATTTAAAAAGCATTGTAACTCCCACAATTATAATTCCCGTAACTCCCAAATAAATTATTATAACTCCTTGTAATGAAACTCCCACAATTATAATTCAAATAACTTCCAAATAAATTATTATAACTCCTTGTAAAGATTTGGTCAAGGAAAAAATTAAGATTTTATTAAAATACACCAACATTCCCCCACTTATTTTAATAAAATTTGAGAAGAATAAAGATTTGGACAAAGTGAGAACATCATGCATAATGAAAGTGGCATTGCCTTGAAACCTCCATTTAGTGTTTCCATAATCTTCATATTAGAGTCAAAGTGGACTATAGCCTTGAAACTAAGACTACTTTAAGATATGTAAGATTATGTCACACACATGATATTCAAGATATTAATTAACAAGCTTCTTAAGCCAGCACATTACGGCCTTGTGCTTTATCCCAAATTCATGAGTGCTTTAGAGAATTAGCCAAATTCTCATAGGAAGCGGCCTTTACTTCCACACTCATATAGGTGAGTCTATCAAGAATACCCCTATGATTAAGGCATTCTACCCATAAAGGGCTATAGAACTCATTAAAAGATTTATATCAAATCTTAACCTTTCCTTCGTCATAGAATCACGAGCATGCTCTACACCATGGGAAGGGATTTAACAATTTTATAATATATGCATGCTTTTCACCCAAACCATTCTATGTTTCGTTTGTCTCTGACCTAGTTCTTGGGATCTCCAGTCCCTAGGCAGTTGTAGCCTCATAGATGGTTCCAATTTAAAATTTTGGCCTCAAGTCCCAATCCCCTTGATGTGTATCATATCTTTGACTCAAGCTTGAGATTTTACACAATAAAATAGCAAAGATATGATATCCCCGAATTTATTTTAAAATAATCTCTCTTAATGGTTCAACTATATTGAACCAATCTTTGGTGAGAAAATTTCTCATCCATTTATATTTGCCAAATAATAGAGGCATATATTTGCTCATATTCATTTTCTCAATGGGCAGTAATCTAGTAGTGCACTAGAAACCATTCTCAAAATCTTCATGGTTAATTTTGCTTTTGCAAAAAATACCAAGAAAATATTTTGAATACTTTCACATCAGATCATACTTTTTAGTGAGTGCTAGTCTGCACAGCTCAAAATAAGAGTCAAAATAAATCCAAAAGTTATACTCATAAATTGAGTAATAAAATGATATCACCTTTATTTTTTTTTTCACCACTTCTATTACCATCGTGTTTCTAACACCTTGGCATTACGCATCATTTATTGGTCACCACTAATCTGCACACTCAAACCAAGGAATAAGAAACTTATAATATATTCTCAAGATAATCTCACAATCAAATTTCAAATTCTGTACCAAGATGGTAAAGTAAATGTATATAGTATTTAAAAGTCACGTTCTATATTAGCCATTGGATTTAGACACCCCCACTATTTATCATAACCAATCCATATCAAGTGCCTGGAGTACTGTTCAGTAGCTTTTAACTATCACCAAAATTAACAACCTCCCAAGTTTAAACTTTTTCAACAAACTAGAAGAAATTGTAAAATAGTACTCACTAATTTAAGACTGAAAAACAGAGGTAACAATTACAATTTTAGGCAACATTACCTTGTGCAAAATCATGGGGAGTGTATGCCACAAAACAATCTAATAAAAGATGAAATTTATATTGATAACTAATAAAGCACCGTATATTAGCATATAGAATACATTTGACATTTTTTTTTTATAAACACATAGTGGTAAAGCATTAGCAAATGATTCATTCAATTCTGCAGATACTATTTAGATATTTATCTGCATAGTATTTCAAATTACACAGTTGTTCTTCAACATGTCATAGTCATGCACCCAATTGAAGAATGCAATATTATCATGTAATTACATACCCCCGTTATTTCTAACAATTATTTATTCAAGACTACTCATGGAGTTCATTTGTTAAGATAGTGCAGAAATAGTGTTCTAGGTACTCAAAATGATATACACTCAAAGTAGTACATAAGCATAAGAGCCATCTTTTTGGGTACAAATCACACATTAACATCAACCAGAAACTTGACTTTTTTTTTTTTTTAAATCACACACATTCAGCAACTAAATAACTGCTAAGTCATTCATATATTTTGAGATCATCATTATTTAAAATGAGGCTGTCTACAGACTTGGAAATTGAACTTGACTCCAAGTTATACATGCATCGTGTTTAGTGTATCTCGACTGCAGTTGAATTCAAGTTGACAGTCAACAGGTTTACAATTGTTTGAACTATAATGTCATAAGACTTGTACTTTTGTATAGCAATGTTTTCTTTTGCAATCACGTTGAAAACCGAAACCAAGTCTTTTAGGCATACTTCAAAACTATGAGATCGTACACATTAAAGTAATAAACTTTTAAATTTGAATGCGATTAGGCAATAATAAAATGCATTGCATTCTTTAGTCAATTACTTATTCTTAAAACCTCATCACTAGATTTCATGTGCATAGATAAACAGCACACATCTAAAATTACTTAGCAATTTCACAACCAGTTTAAAAACTTTGAATATAAAGTTTTTTTTTTTTAAAATAGGAGCAAGTAGAATGGGCATATATTTCGAATTATTTATAGGCACATACACAATATTGATACCAGACTCCAAAGTACATAAAATCAATGGATATTATCCTTTCTAGTCTGAGTCTATAATTATGACCATTCACATGAAATATCTTGTTTATTAAAGCTTGTCCCGATTATGTTATGCACCATGTAAAATTCTCATTGTCGGGATTATGTTAGTTTTATGATTTGATTATTTAGAAGCAAAACATGCAACGAGAGGCTTATCGTCTTAAAATTGTTGGTTCTAGACCAAATTAATCATATAAGTAATAGTAATTTCTTTGGTAAAAATTTAACAAAGAAATTCACAAAATCTCATACCTCAATATTGCATTAATAAATGCAAATAATTTGTACCATCAAAGTTATTTTGGCATGGGTTGATGCGCGAACTAGATCTTAAAATTATTGGATGAACAGCTTCTGATCTTCAATCCGACCACCTTGAATTGACAGCTACTAAAAAGTTCGGTAGGGCTGAGGCACGTTAAACGCTCTCTTTAAAACGATACGCGCCCCTACGGTATTTTTTAAACCGATACAGAAGGTCTAGCGCGCCGCCTCCAGGATACAACAGCCCAACTCTATAGTTGTTGCTTCCCTTTGATCTACACAACCAAGAGAAGCAGAAGCTTCCCAATATCTTACTTTGCCCAAAGAAAATAGAATGAGGGAGAAAGAAATGAGTGTGAAGAAAATAGTATTTAGAATGATTTTTTGTTGAGAGAAGTGTATGTCCCAAATTCTCCAAAGAATTTCAGTATTTATAGGCTACAAAACCTTGCGAAAAAGGGGTTGAAAATGTGTAACGGTTTTTCCATATTAAATTGTAGTTAATTGGTAGAATTTGTAACCTAAAAAATTAATCCACATTTGAATGGGTTATAAAGACTCAATTAAATCCTCATTTGAACAAATAATTCATTTGTAACTCTAATTCAAATAATTGTATAATAACGCCATTTAAAAAGCATTGTAACTCCCACAATTATAATTCCCATAACTCCCAAATAAATTATTATAACTCCTTGTAATGAAACTCCCACAATTATAATTCAAATAAATTCCAAATAAATTATTATAACTCCTTGTAAAGATTTGGTCAAGGAAAAAATTAAGATTTTACTAAAATACACCAACAAAATCAAAATATTCAAAATCCCTTCTTAATCTGATTTTCTCTCTCTAAACCAAATCCCAGGCATTTCTCCACTCCTATTTCTCAATGGTCTCACGGTCATTCGATTGCTGGATTCTTTTAGTGGGTCTTCTTCAAGCATCTGAATTCGGATTCATAATCATGATTCGGGTAAAAAGGCCTACCATTTCTGCATCTATTTCTACTGGGCTAGGAATTGAAAGAGGAAGAGGAATAGGTCAAGAAAGGCAATCTGATAAAGGAAAGGGAACAACTATTCCTACCGGATACAAAATTCATTGAAAGGGAGAGGTTCTTCAGGGGCTGAGGGTGGAAGAGCTCCTAGTTGAACCCCATTTCAACTGAACTCTCTTCCTGAATTCATTAATCCTGAAGCCTCTGATAGGCATTCCATTTTCCTTACTGAAACCTTTATTCCACAAAGACTATGCAGAAAGGCGATCTGAACAGCTGAATTTACAATTTATTGAACAATCTCTTCTTGCAAAATAAAATTGGGGTCATTTATTTTGTCTTGATGAACCATTTTATCAGGAGATGGTAGTCCAATTGACTGCAAACGTGGGAAAGCCTGAGGACTGTGAGTACATTGTTTCTAGAGTGAACGGAATAGACATGAAATTGACTCTGTTTTGATAAACAAATTTTTTTTATTGCACGATTAAAAACCCTGGTAAATTTTCCTAGTTCTCTTTTGATCAATGGCCTGGTACAAATGATGGTCTTGATATTTTCAATGCTAAGTTTAAAAAGGCTACAGAGGGCTAAAGCCACCTTGTTGAGTCCCAAATTGCAGATTTTATACGTCTTAGCTACAAATTTATTGTTTCCAACCCATGGCCACAGGACTAACCCGAGTAGAGTGCTACTTTATGCCTTCTATTGTGGACATCTATTTTGTTGCTTTTAAGGTTCTAAGGAAACTAATACCAGGAGAAAAATCTCCCTTTTGCAAAGTTTTTAACTAAAGTGTTCAAATACTTTCTTGTTTCCATTACTAGTTCTCACATTTATCCTTCTTATGTTACTCAAGAATATCTTGAAGGGAAAATGACCAATTTAGTCCTTAAAAAAAAATTTTCATCGATTTCATCCATATATATTATTTGTAGTCAATTTAATCTTTAAACTTATATATTGGTTTCAATCTAGGAAATCAGCGGCAGCGCCATAGCATAATTTCCTTTAGGCTCCTAATTAAGCAATCCAAAAGGGATATTTTAGGGACTTTGATGCTAGAGTTATAACAAAAATTAACCAACAGATAAGTCTTGTGAGAAATAACCAAAATCCAAAACAAAAACAAAAAATTTTCCAAGGCTGCCAAGTGGTGCTGGTGGGGTTGCTTCCATGCTCCATGGCACTGCTTGCAAATTCTAGCAAAATCCCTGCTTCATGGCACTACTTGCTTTCGTCATTCTTGATGTACACATACCACTTCCCTGTAAGCGGTGTAGCAGCAATATTGCCAGCTTGTTTGGATAGACCAAGAGGGATAGTCCCATTAAGAAAATTGGTATTAAGATCCAACCGAAGCAAGCTACGGCAATCCCCTAATTCTGCAGGAATATTCCCAGATAACGAATTGTTTCTGAGCTTTAAAATCGCAAGATTTGACCACTCAACTGGTTGTTTGAGAGTGAAATCCAATTAATTTCGTACAATTGCTGAGACTAGCAGGGATTGATCCATTCAGATCACTGAAATCAAGAATCAGATTCTCTAATCAGCTCTTGTGGGATTTCTCCATAAAGCTGATTTAACCAAGAGATAATCATCCCAAGCTAGATGGGAGTGTCCAAAGTCAAGTAGTTAAAACTGAGATCATGGGATTCCAACTTGGAACAATTACTCAGACTCTCTGGTATTGAACCAGTGAGCAAATTATTCTGAAGATACAACACTTTCAAATTGTTCCTGGGTCCTGACAAATCCCAGATGAAATCACCCCAGAGAGATTATTACAACTGACATCCAAAGTCTCCAAACTGACCATCTTGGACAAAGATTCACGCAAAGAACCAAGGAAATTATTGAATGATAAGGACAAATTCTTCAAGTTACTCATCTTCCCAAGGGTATCGACAGGTAATTCACCAGAAAATTTATAGTTTGAGATATCAAATCGTTCCAAAACAGAGCATGCACCAAAGCTCTCAGGACATTATCTGACAAATTATTGTAGGACAACACCAACTCCACCAAGTTTGGACACAAATCAGAGAGATAAGGCGGCAAAACACCTTGGAAATCATTTCCTCCCAAAAACAAAAACTGCATAACCCCACCAGCACCACTTGGCAGCTTTGGAAGATTTTTTGTTTTTGTTTTGGGTATTTCTCACAAGACTTATCTATCGGTTAATTTTTGTTACAGTTCCAACGTCAAGTCCCTAAATTACCCCTTCTAGGTTGCTCAATTAGGAACTTGAAGGAAATTATGTGGTAGCGCCGCTGCGGAGTTCCTTGATTGGAACCGAAATATAAGTTTAAGGATCAAATTAACTATAAATAATATATAAGGATGAAATTGAAGGAAAAAAAATGTTCAGAGACTAAATTGGCCATTTTCTCTATCTTGAAAAGAAGGGGTTGAAATTTTACAAAGAAAAATGGTTTAGAAAGCACGAGTTTTAATTGACAAAGCCAAATTTGATGCTCTTGCTGCTGGTTGAAATCCACCTTCACAACCTATTATATCACCCTTATCCGTTCCCTTTACCTCCCAATCCATCCATAAATTTCCTTCTTTACAAGCCACATCCTCTTTGACGAGTGTGCTTCACAGCATCAATGCCAGACTTGGCATTTTGGATAAGAGCTCTGAATAGACTCACAAGAAGGTTCATAGAATTTCTTCGAGGCAACACAATGTTTGGAACTTGCCATTTTACTTGGGATGCCTTACTCAGCTCAATCTCTGTGTGCTAAGTACAAGGCTCAATTCCAATTGGACTCAGATAGTGAGAAGGAAGGTGATATAGATGAGAACATTGCAAACTTAGATGGCGCTAAAGAACGTACAACAACTGAAGCCCACATTATGGAGGAGCAAACTACACGCGAGGAACCTGCACTTGAACATCAAAATGTGGAAGAACAAACTAAGATTGCACAAAAAGAAGTTGAAGTTCATGTTACCACTGAGCAAGAAACTATTCACACTAAGACTCAGTTGATAGTTGAAGAGACTCAAGAAGATCTTGCTAACAATGAACAAGGTCAACCAGAAGAAATTCAAAAAGATTCATCTATCGACTTAGCCACACAAGTTGTTGACAAATTGGATACGAGAGCAGATCAAGATGTTTTCCATGAAGCCATTAAAGGTCCAAGTATCATTGTTCAAGAAGTTCCTCGAGATGTTGAGACTTTGGGTGACTCATCTGCCACTAGGAAAGTGAAGACCAAGAAGAGAAAAAGAACTGGAGAAATACAAGCCGAGAAAAAGCATGATCAATCCTCTAATTCTCTAGTTTTTAGGAATTCCTGAGACTTGGATTTCTCAATCTTAAAACTGAATAGGACACCGCACTTTTACTTTGTTTGACTACAATTGCTGAATATCCTTTAAATTTTAAATGCATTTTTACTTCAGTTTATCTTTTTGTATTCTATTCTTAGTCTTATGTCACATATTTCCTGGGTAGGTGCACTTTCTCAGGGAGAGCTATTGTTATTGTTTTGCTGATGACAAAAGAGGGAGAAATTTTGATTACTCTCCATCCTTGCTATTTTGTTTCATCATTGGTTTGTCATTGACAAAAAGGGGGAGAATGTTAACCGATTTATTGTAAAATCCTTTGCTTTGATGATGAAAAAATCAATGATGAATGAACTAATGATATTTATAAGTGTGTAGAAATGAATCATCAAAATCTTGTTCACCAGAATCATAATCTTCTGGTTCTAGATAAGGTCCAATGTCTTCAAACATATATGGACTTGGTAGGAGGTAGGACTTATATGAGCTGCAATCTTCTCTCTAGTTATAATTAAACAGATGTTCCAACAATTTTGCAGATAATGGATGAGAAGGTTCACCTTTTTTTGGTTCCCATGAGTACTGCCATTGGAATTGTTTCCATGGGAATGTCAATTCCCATAGTTTTGAACATATCTAGTCCAAATTGCATCCATTTCGCTTGGTATGCGAACAGATTTTCCACAATGTTTGTCTGTGACCGATCATGTATAGTGACATGTCATGAATGTCACGAATGTGGGACAAATGCATTGTTCCCTATATCACCCTGGACTAGAGGTGGCAAAATGGGCGGGATGGGCGGGATTTGCTTGGGTTTGAGATGGAACCGAGTCATATGGGTTTGGGTCCAACCTTACCCATATGTGTTTTGGGACTAACTTGGGCGGGATCATTTTGGGATGGGTTTAGATTCATCCCGCCCAATACCCAAATTCATTTTCTACATATTTTTTTCCTTTAATTCATTTTTTATTTTTTATATAATTTTAATATTTTTGATTTATTAAATTTCTTTTAGTTTTATTAAATAAACATGCAAGTGCTTTATACTCAAGATTCCCACCAAAAATTGGATTAACAAATAAAGGAAAAGATAGATATACAGCCATATTCCAACATATATCAAGATGGCCAAGGTCCTTAGGATGTTGAATATTTATCCTCATCATTGTCCAAGGATGACAGGTCTAAACTAACTGAAATGCTGGAAATTCTTGTGGATAATGACTAGGAAGACTACTAGATTAGATTCGCTGGTATGACTATAAAAATTGTTAAAGATAATTTTTGAATCTAAGACTCCGTTTGGATTGACTATTTTTTCAAAAAATAAGTTTTTCAAATACAATGTTACAGTAATATACAATAACTCAAGAAACATCCCATCCATATTAGTATATCAAATATTTCAAAAAAATTTTATAGTAAAAATTTTTCATATACACGGCTACAATAAAATATTTCAAAAACACCTACCAAAAACAGTTAATCCAAACGGAGCCCTTGCCATTTGAGCCCAATGGGTACCCAAGTATTTTCCATCCTTTCCCATTCATTAATGGGTATAGTTGGGATGTGTCCCAACTTAAACCCAATACCAAATTATAATACCCATCCCGCCCAAAGTTCCTTTGGGCATGGGTAGCCCATTGGGATTTGGGACAAATTGCCAGCTCTACCCTGGACATTACTTTGATTAATATAATCAGGGGAATTGCCAAATCATTGTAAGATCTGTTGTAAATTCTGACTGTTGGTCTAGTTCGCCTCCATTGTGAGTTAATGTCACACTAAAATAGATATGCAAATAGTCTTGAAAAATTAAAGGATAGGATAATGTGATATTTTCTGAAAAGCTGTCGAAAAAGGTGAAGGAGTTCTTTGGGTAGGCAATAGAAAGAGTTTTGAGGGAATGCGGATAAGAGAAAGGAAGAAATAACCTGGATTATAATGAAATTGAGAGACTATTCCCTTCTTGAAAATAGGTGCTTCCAAAAATCTTTGCACGTGATAATAACTTCTAAGGGCTAGACGCTTTTCCATCACGACTACTTGGTGTGCTTCAGGGAGAAGCATTATTCTTTCCGCCAAATCATCATGCTGAGAGTGGTTGGAATGTGATGACTAACCAAATGCCTTTACCTAGGGAAGGGCACGTGGATGAGATGGCAACCAGAAGAGAAAATTGAGAAAATTGTCTTTTCCTTTAATATGCTTGATTTTAAATTTCCGTTGAGAAAACCAATTTATCCATTAGCAGTTACACACACACATATATGTGTACATCCACACATTCACATACACAAATTTATATGCATATGTGTGTGGATATATATATATATATATATATAGACACACATACATACACACACAAACACACACATGCAATCTGAGTGTTGAATATGGACAAAAATCATGAAGTAAATAAAATTTACTTCATAATATTTTATGCTTGTGATTCATAATTCTTGTACGCAATATTTTTTTTAATGTTGATTTTTTTAAATTTAAAAATGGTAATTGGATTGTATATTGTTATCTCTGAATTCCATATGTTTCTATTGTTTTTTAATTTGATTTTAGTGGAATATTAATTATACCGTACCCTTTGGTTATCGGGATGCTCATTTATTTTTCAAACTCACGAGGGTTTGAATCTGAGATTAGTATTGATATATCTTACTGAGTCAATCTATTCCTTACCTATTAACATGCTTAACACTTCGCTAAGTAGGCCATCATAACTAGTTCTTATAATATAACATGAACTGGTAGAAAAAATATGCTTTGAAATTTCAAGACATGATAGAAGCCGTATTGTACTAAACATGACTTTAAGCATGGATCAGACTGAGGGTCGAGCTAGTTAAATGGTTGACTGACCTGTCGTGTGGTCCAGTCAAGTCCTCAAACCTAAAATGAAAGAAAACCACCCTATCCTAGCTCAACCCGCCGGTTCAACCATTAAATTGTTGAATTAAAATGATTTTAGATGAACCAGCCGGTTTATTACTCTTAATGTAACAATTAAGGCCAACAACTTCAAATTTAGTCAAATCTCGTCATCAAGCGATAATTAGCATTAAACGACAACCAATTACGATCTCAAATTCGCTCAATAAAGCATGCATTGATTCCTCACATATAGTTTCCTTTTCTACTCTTTCTTTTCAACAAGTTACTTATACGGTGCATTTTGAATTGTTAGCATATTCTTCTCTTTGGAAATTCTTTTTTTTTTTTTATCTTTTTCATAGTTTGGATATGTATTTTATATATTTAATATTTTTAAATAATTGTTATATCACAAGTCAATAACGATTGCCTCAACAATTGAACCACTGACCCTAAACTTAATAACTTTTTTAGATCCATGAGCAAGCTGGGTTTCAAAACCTTAATAGTTTTAAAAGTCTATTCTAACTTGCACGTCATACTATGAAAGATGCATGTGAATTAGTATCATACTTACTATTTATTTACATATGTTTCTTAAATATTTGCTCAAATTACTACCATATTTATTTGTTTATCAATATTAAGGGACACGAGAAACGGAACACGCTAGATTTCATGTTCAACAACATAAGTAGGATAATCCTATAGCCAACAGGAACGAAAGTCAGACTTGTTTCATAGCATACGCGTTATCTGGATTTGAATAGATCAACGTTAATTTCGTTGAGAGAGCCTCTATTTTCATTCTATCATTATCCATTGACTGTATATCCCTATCCAAGTGAAGAATTTAGGAATGCCTTTCTTGTTAGTTGGATGGACCTTTTTTGTATTTGAGGTTGTCAAATAATTGAATTTCATTTTTGGACTTGAATTAATCCACGAGGGAGCTTCTCGAATTACTTGGGATTGATCAAGTTGATACCTCACTGCCCGCCTTTTTGGGGAAGTACTGACATTGCCGCCAGCAAAGAATGTTGAACTGATCATACGCCTGGCACATAACTCAATGCGGTGCTGAAAAATATTGCTGTATTGTTTTGCAAATCCAAACGGTACAAAATAGGCAACATGATAGTCAAAACTTAAGTAGCATTTACTAAGAAACCGAAGGCACTAATTTAATTGCCTTGGAAAGATGCATACCCCAGAGAGAAAAGACATAGCAAAAAATCGCATTTTTGAAGTTTCAAAATCAGGCACGTTAAAGACGCACATACTAGACTTATTCTTCTTTGTGCAGAAATTGATGAAAAAGACTTAGTAATCATCAGGGTTGTCATCGAAGTAAGCCTCAAGAGCCTTGAAGACTCCAGCAGCCTTGTCTTTACGAGACATGATATCCTCTTCGTTTATCTTGGCGTCACCCTTGGTGTAGTATGTGCTGCTGGTTATGGTAATGGATCCTCCGTCAGCAGAGGGTAGGATTTTAATCACGAAAGTAATTTTCTCAATCACATCCTCCAAAACATCTCCTTCAATAATGGTAAATTTGACGACAAAATTCTCCTCGTCAAGCTCATCAACATGGGTCTTCATGCTCTTGTACTGGCTACCTGCATATATAAAATTTTGTTACCAATTGCATCTTTTTGCAATGCTAGGCCAAAAGGAAAGGGGACAAAAATTATAGGTTTTAGGAATCCCAGAACTAACGGAGCACAGCGGGCCCGGCGGCCCCGGCCCCCCTTAAGTTCTAGATATTTATATTTTCTCCCTCTAAAATTTTAAGTATATAAAAAATTTTCTATGTATTTTAAATTATTTGCCTCTCTCTCCAAAAACTTTCTAAAAAATTTAATTTTGATTCCAAAGTTTATATGTACATGTATTTCATTTTCTCAAATTAAAACTCTAATTCTGTTCCTAGAGTTACCATGTTCTAATCACCCTACTTCCTTTCTATTCTTACATCCATACTAAAAGAAAATTACAAAAAAAATAAGGTCATAGCAGGGCGGCAGATGTTCAACTCACAAACAACAGTCATCCCCGTTTTCTAATATTTCAAAAGAAATTTATTAATTATGTTAATTACAAAAAAGACCCATAATATTTTGCCATGTCCTCCAACCTCCACCTCCTTCCCGACTCTCTGCCACAACCATCCCCTGCTGTTAGTTTCTCTCCCTCTTATTTTGTCCTCTGTCATCCCTTGCCAAGGCCTCTCCGCCGCAGCTGCCTCCTTCCCATTTCCACTCTGTATAAGTCACCATATTTTCTATAACTCCACAGCTTTAAAAAAGCCATTTCTTTCTTCTCTCCCCATCCATTCAACATGCCTAGGGGACTCAGATGATCAAACAAACAGCTCAATTCATTCCCACAAATCGCCAACTTCCCTGCATCTCACTACTCCCCCATCCCGTAACTAGCCCCACCATCCATCCCCCCTTATTTCTTCTACTTCAAAATTTGCAAAATTTCCCCATCTTCCGCTTTGGGTAATTATTCGGCGTCTCTCATTGGCTTTGAACATATTCGAGATTCAACTTTTTTGGCACTTAAGAATTTCCTGGATCTAAATATATATGATAATGCATTAAAAATTGATACTATTCATATTAGTAAGACGCGTGCATTTAGATAATGATGGCTAGACCAGGAAGGTACTGACCTTCGCCAAAATGGGTGAGTTTGATGGTTCCAGCTCCACCATCACCCTGGAGGATTTCGACACTCTTGAAGGCCTGAGGCAAGATATTAGGAATGAGGTTGTCAAAATCAACGATGAAAGTCTTGAAAAGCTTTGCTGGTGGGATTGAGGTGATAACCTCATGATCGTAAGTGATAACACCCATGATATCTTAGAGAATTTGAAGGGAAAAATTGACCAGAAAAAGAAGAGATTAATTTAAGCCTGATTGTTGCGTACAAAGATGCTTTGATGGACGATGGTTTGAGAAGTTGGGGGCTGTATTAATAGAGTGAAACTTTCAAGGTCTCCCGGTGAAAACCGGTATTATAATGTTTAGTCATATTCCATCTTTGTGTCATGGTCATCCATTCTGGTTCATATACGTTGACCGAAGCAGTCAAAACTAATTAACCTCATACCATTCTGGTGTGCCGATGCCTTGGCACTGGATATGGTTGGTGGAATTATTTGATTATGCCTGTTGGGATTTGTCAGCAATCTCAGATGCCAAAAACTTTTTTTTAAATCCATTACAACCTAATTCTATGCCGGAAGCAAGGTAGAAAGATGACATCCGGTTTAATCTTTGTCCTTTAGGAAGAACCAGAACTTGAGTTAGCAGGCGATTTTGATGACTTAACCAAAGCTTCCTTGATAGGCAATGAAAATAATCAAAAGAAATTGCGGAGGTAGACTTTTTTGACTAAATTCTTACCATATAAAAGGGAAAATTACAAAAAGATAGGCTGCAGATGGGGGCATTTCTAGACACTCCGGTGAATTTGTTGGCCATACGTATGCATATTGTTATTAGGGGAAAAAAGAAAATGAATTTGTTGGACTTTAACTTTTAGTTGCTAAACTTCTATAGGATAGTTAAATAAGACGATCTTTATGATCTTGTTGACAAATTTGTCTCCTCCGCTGGTAATTCTTGAAAGTTTTGGATGAAAAAACTTCGAATAGAATATTCTGCACAACATCAATCTTGAACTCAAAGACAATTTACCTTGTCTTCATCAGTTACTTTTCTGTCTTGAGTTATCTAAGAAATGGGTCGAGCTTTGAAAAAAAGCTATATATCGATTGAATTACTAATAAGCCACTCTTTATGAACGTGTAAAAATTTTGTAATAGGGATATAACATATTAAGTAACTGTTTAAAATTTGTAACAGAAATATAATACTTCCTCTGTCCCAATTATTTGGTCATATTTCAGGAATTCAACTTTTTAAGAATAGTGACTTACTATAATATTTGTGCTTCTTTTTTCACTTTTACCTCCACAAATTCAAAATTTGAATTTAAATAGTAACATACTTATGATTAGAATGATGGATTATATTGAAAAAAGAAACTAGAAAATATTTTAATTTTTTTAACAGAACAAATATTTTAGAATATTTTAAAATAGAAAGTAGGACACTTTAAACGGGAGGAAAGAAGTCTTCATTACCATTATTCTGGAGTTGGACCGAAATTCTATGACTTTCTAATACTTGTATTGGTAGGAAATTATGGCCACCAACGTATGAAAGATTGTCCACTGTATCCACAACGCCGGGTGCCCTTTCCCCACTAATACAGAAATATGTCTTCCAAGTTTTTTCTTATTGTGCACGTCGATATTGACCGCCAACCCGACCGCCAACCCTGTATTGCGATCCTGCAGTGACTTTCTAGGAAGGGTAGGAAGTTGGTAGGATCTAGGCCTTTTCCATTTGAGATTTTGTACAATTTCGTCTGGTTGTGAAAATGGCACAATTTTGATATAAATTAATTTACCTTTTTGGGATAATTTCAGAAACCTCAGAGGAGGTTTCTGACAATTTCACTGAACTCTCCTAAGGTTTGAAAAATTACACATACCTCCCTTATCATTTAAAATAATTATTTTAACCTTAAATATTTTAATGAAATCTCTTATTTGGTATGCTTATATTTAGAACGAGTTTTAAAATTATTTTTTCATTCTTTATCCTTCTTATTCCTTTTTTAAAATTTTTCACCAATAAAACTGTAAAACTACCACTATTGCCTTTAGGTTTCTATTATAACTAAATGTCGAACTAGTGATTTTGTTGACAAGTTAATTTTATATGTAATCCAATATTTTTGCTTATCTTTGTTTTCTATTTTTTGGTATTAAAATTAATAATAAATAAAAAAGAAATGGCCCAAAAGCACTACTAAATTATAATAATCCTACCACTCCAAAAATTTATAAACTCTAAATGAATTATTTCAACATTTTCTTTTCTATCTTATAAATCTAAATCCATAATAAATACCATCAAAAATATCATATCATAGTAATAAAATTATTATTATGGTTGTTTATCAAATAGTAGACATGGACATGAAAAAATTGGCACCTCTTCCTTATAATTATACTAAATAATCTTATAATTGTATAGGAAAATAAATTAAAACTCATTCCACAAGGGCATTTTTGGGTATTCATTTAAAAATTATCCAAGTCAATATTATTTTAAGATTTTGTTACTAAAATTATCAAATCGAGGGAGGTAAGTGTAATTTTTCAAATCTTAGAGGAGCTCCGTGAAATTTTCAGAAATCTCAGGGGAGGTTTCTGAAATTATCCCATATTTTTTATATAATAGCGAGTTTTACATCAATTCAATTATAATTCATATTTATATCAGTTTATACAATTGTATAGAACTAAAACTGAAGAAACCCATTTCCGAATTGGCTGTATACGTCTAAAGTCTCCATCCATTTAGCAAATAAACAAAGCCTACCTATACCAGGTTATTCTTATGCATGACGTAGGACAAAAGAGACTAAAGATCCATCCTTCATCCTAAAAGAAACACTTAGGACTGACCGCAAAAGATCTATTTGTTGTGGATAGGTGAGACCAAAAGGTACTCTATTTTTTTCTTCTTCTTCTTTCTGGTATAAAGGGGAATGGATCGGACCCTTTTAACCTCCAACAAAAACGTGGGGAGCAACCCCAAGTAGACCAAAAGGTACTTTAACCTACCAATGAAAACATTCAACAAAACGTGGGGAGGCAACCCCAAATAGACCAAAGGGTACTTTAACTTACTAATGAATAATTCAACATTTCACGAACCTCTTATGCATTTTTTTTTTTTTGTTGCTTAAATTTAGTACATGAAGGATAAAATTGAAGAAGTAGGGGCCGGAGAAGGAGAATTGAACTCAAGATTTCCAATTTCTAAAGTCTATACTTACTCTTTATGCACTCAACCATCATAATCACCTAACTCATGCTCAAAAGCCTTTCCATTCCAAATTTATATTTAAAATCATGCAATGTGTCAATTTATGTAGAATAAAATTGTGCTATATTGGAGAATTATAATTTTTTTGAATTTTTATTAGTAGTTAGTCAATTATGTACCATAATTTTTTTTGAAACAATTATACCAAATTTATACCACATATATGTTTAAAAAAAATTCCCTAATTCACTATTTTTTTGTTATTCATAAATTTTTTTTTAGTGTAAATGGAAGGACTCGAATCTGAGATCTCTCACTCACACTCTGTCCCCCAAACCATCCAACCATATCTCTCCCTTGGTTATTCATAACTTAAATCTCCTTACTACGTATAATTCTACTTTAAAAAATTTTCCCTAATTCACTATTTTTTGGTTATTCATAACTTGTTTTTTTAGTGTAAGTGGTAAGACTCGAATTTGAGACTTCTCACTTATACTCCGTTTCTGTACCATCCAACAATCTCTCTCCCTTGGTTATTCATAACTTAAACTCCTTACTACGTATAATTCTACATCAACCTGTGGGGCTTATTACAGTGTGATAGGAATTGCTAATATGGATTCATATGAATTTACCAAAATTATTCAAACATGGCATTTCCTGTTTTTATTTTTCCCCTTTTTGTTGTTTGTGAAACAAGACAGAACACATCTATGCTAAAAGCGAAGGAAAAGCCCAACTAAGTCACGTGGAGGCCGGAAAGAGAAAATCCACGTCCAGATCAGTTTAATGCACTTCTGTGCAGTGTACACTTCAAGATTTTTTGCACACAGAGAAGCGCTATGGTTCCCCATTTAGTGCAAGAACGGGCCACTGGCGCAAAGCCAGTGATTCGGACATGAGTTTTCCTACACTTGCAAAACCCACACAGTTGTTCTTATCATATTTGGAACAGTATTTCACTATTGTTATAAACTTAGTTTGTGTTGGGATATCAGGCCAATTATTTGAAAAAGAAAAGACCAACAATTTAATAGAAAACAATATCTAACACGAACGATGAACAACACACAAGAATTAACGTGGTTCGGCTTAATCACCAAGCCTACATCCACGGAGAGAAAAACTTGTTCTTACTATGAGAGAAAAACACCATAAGATTACAACTTGATTCCCAAACCCCAACTCTTGTATAAGCCTCTCACCCACTAAGAACTCTCTCACTCCTTTCTTGTGTATCTTTGTAGTATGCCAACCCACCTATTTATAGGGGATATTACTGCCAAAAAAGACCAAATAACAGTTGGAAACTAATACTATTTCCTAAACTCATATACAGTAGAAAATAGTATCTCGCTAAATAGGAATTTACTTGACTACTACTTCAAGTAACTAAATCCAATTAGGAAACTAGTTACTTCCACAAAAACAGGAATTTTTACCTAAAAGAAATTAAGCCAATTTCCTAACAGTTTGTAACGCCTTGCAGAAGCACGAGGTTGCATGTATTTCAAACATTAGAAGTAAAACTTTAGAGCCAATTTAATTCAATTACAATCTAAATGATGCAGTAGTGAAAGCGTAAATTTTGGATTCGTTTCATGAACTAAATCCATAGAAGAACAAATGGTTGAATCATGTTCAAACCTCTAAACACGAATAAGATATCCAATGATAACCAGAGAAAAGTTTCAATAATTGGAATAACTAATCAAAGTTTCATTGATATCCATAGGCTATAATGAGTCCAACTCTAAAAGAATACAAAAACATATGTAAAACCCTAAACAAACAAAACTACGTTGTTTGCCTAGGATGATGTTTGGCAATGTTTGGCTCTATGTCAGGCCTTATGAGGGGTTCTATGTTGGGTACTCGACTCGGCTTAAATCAATTTTATTCATGATATTTTTTTTTTCGTCACACAATTACAATCTTTATTCATAAAATTAATAAGAAACTAATAAAAACTACTATTAAAGATATTAAGACTACCCAATTATTCAATCTAGCTAATCAACTTTCTAGGCAGCCCCATTGATACGGAATGATGGATTAAAGAATCAAAGATTCCTTGAACCGTATCAGACTCTCTCACTTAACAAGAACTCGCTCTTGAGTTCTATAGAGAATTCCAACACAAGCACAGGATAATAAACCGATGATCTTCTCACGAATCTTGTAAGGCTCGAACAACAATATGAACTCGAATGCCTGTTCACAAACAAAAGAAGTTGCATACAATCCCAAGGAAACCTCGAACCCAACAATTTCCCCATCTTCCATCGCCAAGACAAATTTAATTTCATCAATTTTTCCCAATCAATAAGGAGCTGTACATGTCTGGCCTGGATAGAAGAAATCTCGACAGGAGAAGATTTACCAACAGTAATTTTTTCAGTAGGAATAATAATTTCTTGACTCGAGAAACCATCCATTGAATTATTGGACAACAAATCTATCGGGGATAGAGGTGTTGGTGCCTCATCTGCGAAAATTCCTTCCTCTTCCATGTTTGCAAATTCTTCCAATATCACATGGTCTATGATTGCTGCATCGATCTCAACTTGGGGCTTATCAGTGGGGAAAGATGGAACAAACATGGCCTCTTCACCATTAGGGTAAACATACGAACGCATCCTCCTCAAACATGGCCTGCAATACTTTTGATTCAGGTTTTACTACAAAGGGTGCTATTGTGGTTGGATGGATCTGATGTTGCTGTTGAGTGATCCAATCTCGATTCTCATAGACTAGACAACTATGAAAACTTAAGTGAGAAACTGCATGAACATTAGGGTCATCAGCAGCGAATTTCCCAGTTACACACCTATGACATGTAGATTTCTTGTGTTGTGAGACCAGCTTTTGCACCATCCCTAAAATCTCATCAAGGGCACCATCTATATGATCAAAATGATGGTGGAGATCTCGTATAATCATGGATACACTAGTGGTCGCCATAGGAGAAACATGCTCTGATACCACTTGGTGCAGTAGCCGAAGACTAAATTTTGTATTCATTCCACGAACGAAATCCATAGAAGAACAAAGGGTCGAATTACGTTTAAATCCTTGAACACGAATCAAAGATTTGATGATAATGAGAGAAAATCTCAACAATTGGAATAACCAATCAAAGTTTCATTGATATTTGAAAAAGAAGAATCGATAACAAAAGGCCTAACTATGCCTATTTATAGCCTACAATGCGTCCTACTCTAAAAAAGAAAAATATCATACGTAAAACCTTAAACAAAAAAACTGTGTTGTTTGGTTGGGATGATGTCTAGTAATATTTGGTTTTATGTCAGGCTCAATGTGTTGGGTGGGCTAGCCCATTTGTGGGCCAACCCACTAATACAACACTTGAGGGTTTCTCAAGTTTAAAAAGGACAAGCAGCAGCCGCCACTTATTTTTTGAGTGAGACGAAGAGAGAGAAAGGGCTAGAGAGAGAGACTTCAAGGTCTTGATTGGAGGGCGATTCCAAACCCGATTGAGACGAAACTTTACACACGGGATTCTCTCATCGAGCTCTACCCATCTACCGATTCAGATTTCGGATTTCCTCTTCGTTTGGTAACACCTTTCCAAACCCACTTCTTTGACAGTTGTAGTTTTTGGGGGATGATTTTGTAGCAGATTAGCTTGGTTGATATTGGTGATATTATTGTCATCCGAATATTTCGGGTAGACCTGTGTATTCCCATTATTGTGATAGTGGAGATTTTTGACTGGACTAGGTCCCGTGATTTTTCCCAATTTGGGTTTTCCACGTAAAAATTTTGGTGTCCTGTGCCCTTTATTTTTCCTTGCATTTTATTATCACTGTTGGTATTATTATTTGGTGATTTGGTTTATTCCTATTTTAACTGGTACTTGGGGAAAGAGAAATTTATCCTGGGCTAACTCTGATATTGTGTGTCTGTATTGGTACCCCTTTCCCAACAAGTGGTATCAGAGCAGTCAGGTTAGGCTGCTCAATTGTACCTGTTAAAATGGATGATTCAGATAGTGGTTGCATGATAAAATTAAATGCCACTAATTATTCAATTTGGAAGCCTAGAATGGAAGACTACTTGTATTGTAGAGATTTGTTTGAACCTGTTCTAGGGGATAAATGCAAACCAAGTGATATGAGTGATGAAAAATGGGCTAATATGCACAGGAAAACTGTTGGTAATATTAGAAAATGGATTGGTCAAAGTATTTTTCAACATTTTGCTAATGACACCAGAGCTGATATATTATGGAAAAGGCTTGAGAGTATGTATGAAAGAAAGACAGGTTTGAATAAGGCTAGTTGTCTGAAGCAGATTACTCGAATGAGATATAAGGATGGGGAAGATATGACTGAACACTTGAGTAATTTTTAGGGATTGATAAACCAGACAACTACATTAAATTTGAATCTGGATGATGAAGTGCAGGCTTTATTATTGTTCAGTTCACTACCGGACAGTTGGGAAACCATGGTGGTCTCCATCAGTAATTCAGCTCCGAATGGTGTGTTGACCATGGCTATTGCAAAAGAGGCCGTGATGAATGAAGAGTTCAGGAGGAAGGAACAAGGAATTGTCTATGAGTTCCAGGCCCTGGTGACAGAAAAGAAAGAAAGAAGAGGGAGAAGTAAAAGTAGAGGACCCCACAACAGGAATGACAAATCCAGAGGCAGGTCTGAGTCGCGAAAAAATGTTGCATGCTATTATTGTAAAAAGAATGGACATTATATGAAGGAGTGTAGAATTCTAAAACGGGATCATGCTGAGAAAAATGGTAAGGCGAAGGAAAAAGATGATGAGGACACTACAGCAGTTGTAGCAGCCCATGATGACATGTTTGTGTTCTGTGATGATGGTCAGGTGAATATTATTCACTATGACAGTGACTGGGTAGTTGATTCAGGTGCATCCTACCATGTTACTCCTCACAGGCATTTTTTCTTAACCTACACCGAAGGAGATTTTGGATGTGTTAGGATGGGAAATGAGGTCTCATGCAAAGTTGTTGACATGGGAGACATATACTTGGACACAGATACCGGGTGTCAGCTGATATTGAGAAATGTTCGACATGTTCCTGATATTCGACTTAACCTTATTTCTACAGGAAAACTTGACGATGAGGGCTATTATAGCTCGCAAGGTGAAGGCAAATGGAAACTTAGCAAAGAAAATCTCGTTGTTGTCAGAGGAAAGAAGCACAGCACCCTCTACGTGATGCAAGCCAAGTTGAGGAAGGGAGAAGTGAATGCAGTTCGTGATTCCTCGATTGACCTTTGGCATAGGCGACTTGGACACATGGGTGAAAAAGGGATTCAAACACTTGTTCGCAAACAACTCCTACCTGAAATTAGAGGTAATGCACTTAAACCTTGTGTTGACTGCATTTATGGGAAACAACACAGAGTTGCATTTCAAAATTTTCTTCCATCTAGAAAATTGAATCATTTAGAATTGGTGCACACTGATGTCTGCTATATGAAAGATAAGTCTCTTGGTGGTGCTGTTTATTTTGTAACCTTTATTGATGACTTTGCTAGAAAGGTTTGGTGTTTTGGTTTGAAATCAAAAGATCAGGTTTTGGATGTGTTTAAAGACTTCCATAGCAAAGTTGAAAGAGAAACTGGTAAGCAGTTAAAGTGTGTACGTGCTGATAATGGTGGTGAGTATAGAGGACCATTTGAAATCTATTGCAAGTCCCGTGGGATCAGATTGGAAAAGACTGTGCCAAAAACTCCTCAAGAAAATGGAGTAGCAGAGAGAATGAACAGATCCATCACTGAACGGGTAAGATGTATGCTCTCTAATGCTAAATTGCCAAAATCCTTTTGGGGTGAGGCAATGAGGACTGCGGTCGATTTAATTAATCTTTCTCCATCAGTTCCTCTAGATGGTGACATCCCAGAGAGAGTATGGACGGGAAAAGATATATCTTTTAAGCACTTGAGAGTTTTTGGTTGCCGGGCATTTGTTCATATTCCCAAAGATGAAAGGTCAAAACTTGATGTAAAATCAAAGCAGTGCATTTTCTTGGGTTATGGACATGAAGATTTCGGTTATAGGCTGTATGATCCTATTGAAAAGAAGGTGATCAGGAGCAGAGATGTTGTCTTCTTTGAAGATCAAACCATTGAAGACATTGATAAAGGTGATAACTCAAAATCCTCGGATGACATTCCTGCTAGCTCAAATTCAGATCCAAATCCAATTCCAGTACCTGTTGATTTTAATCAAGGGGGAGCTGAGACAGAGCAGAGAGAGGATATTGATGATGGTAATAATCCTACTGCTGATGAACCTGAACATGAGGAGCCACCTACACCACCACCGCCACAACAAGAAGAGCCTAGAAGATCTACCAGAGAGAGGAGACCTTCTAGCAGGTATAATTCTCATGAATATTTGTTGTTGACAGATGGAGGAGAGCCAGAGTCCTACAGTGAGGCTCTAGAGCATGAGAATAAAGAAGACTGGTTGCGAGCCATGCAAGAGGAGATGGTGTCCCTGCATGAGAATCATACTTATGACTTAGTGAAATTGCCTAAGGGTAAGAGAGCTCTGAAGAACAAATGGGTTTTTAGGTTGAAAACTCAGGAGCACACATCACAACCAAAGTATAAAGCAAGATTGGTTGTGAAGGGATTTAGTCAAAAGAAAGGTATAGATTTTGAAGAAATTTTCTCTCCTGTAATAAAAATGTCATCAATTCGAGTTGTTCTTGGTATTGCAGCCAGTTTGAATTTGGAGATTGAACAACTTGATGTGAAGACAGCCTTCCTGCATGGCGACTTGGAAGAGGAGATCTACATGGAGCAACCGGAGGGGTTCAAAGAAAGTGGCAAGGAAAACCTTGTATGCCGTCTCAAGAAGAGCCTGTATGGGTTGAAACAGGCACCGAGACAGTGGTATAAGAAGTTTGACTCCTTCATGACAGACCATGGGTACCACAGGACTACATCTGATCACTGTGTTTATGTGAAAAATTTTTCAGATGGTGATTTTGTTATTCTCTTGCTATATGTTGATGATATGTTGATTGTTGGTCATGATACTGTAAAGATTGACAGGTTGAAAAAGGAGTTAAGTAAATCCTTTGCAATGAAGGATTTGGGTCCGGCTAGACAGATATTGGGGATGAAAATCTCACGTGACAGGCAAAATGGGAAGCTCTGGTTGTCTCAAGAAAAATACATTGAGAAAGTACTCAACAGGTTTAACATGAGCAAGGCTAAGGAAGTCTCAACTCCACTTGCAGGGCACTTTAAATTGAATATCAAGCAGTGTCCTATAAGTGAGAAAAATAAAGAAGACATGAAAAAGGTTCCTTATGCTTCGGCCGTTGGTAGCTTGATGTACGCTATGGTTTGCACCAGGCCAGATATTGCTCATGCAGTTGGAGTGGTCAGTCGGTATCTCTCTAATCCCGGTAAGGAGCATTGGAATGCTGTCAAATGGATTCTCAGGTATCTCAAGGGAACTCCTAGATTGTGTCTATGTTTCGGCAATGGTAAAACTATGCTAGATGGATACACTAATGCAGATATGGCAGGTGATCTTGATAATAGGAAGTCCACATCTGGGTGCTTGATGATTTTTGCAGGGGGAGCAGTGTCATGGCAAAGTAAGTTACAGAAGTGCATCGCCCTTTCTAGTACGGAGGCAGAGTATATTGCAACCACTGAAGCATGCAAGGAGACTCTTTGGTTGCAGAAATTCCTTCAGGAATTGGGTATGAAACAAGAGAAGTATAGCCTTTACTGTGATAGTCAGAGCGCTATTCATTTGTGTAAGAACTCTACATTTCACTCTCGATCCAAACATATTGATGTGAGGTATCATTGGATTCGAGAAGTACTGGACTCCAAATTGTTGACACTTGAGAAAGTGCATACAGATGATAATGGTGCTGACATGTTTACCAAGGCATTGCCTAAGGAGAAGCTTTTATTTTGTAGACAAGAAGCAGGTCTGATGGAGCCCCCCAAATGAGCTGGAGGGGGAGATTGTTGGGTGGGCCAGCCCATTTGTGGGCCAACCCACTAATACAACACTTGAGGGTTTCTCAAGTTTAAAAAGGACAAGCAGCAGCCGCCACTTATTTTTTGAGTGAGACGAAGAGAGAGAAAGGGCTAGAGAGAGAGACTTCAAGGTCTTGATTGGAGGGCGATTCCAAATCCGATTGAGACGAAACTTTACACACGGGATTCTCTCATCGAGCTCTACTCATCTACCGATTCAGATTTCGGATTTCCTCTTCGTTTGGTAACACCTTTCCAAACCCACTTCTTTGACAGTTATAGTTTTTGGGGGATGATTTTGTAGCAGATTAGCTTGGTTGATATTGGTGATATTATTGTCATCCGAATATTTCGGGTAGACCTGTGTATTCCCATTATTGTGATAGTGGAGATTTTTGACTGGACTAGATCCCGTGATTTTTCTCAATTTGGGTTTTCCACGTAAAAATCTTGATGTCCTGTGCCCTTTATTTTTCCTTGCATTTTATTATCACTGTTGGTATTATTATTTGGTGTTTGGTTTATTCCTATTTTAACTGGTACTTGGGGAAAGAGAAATTTATCTTGGGCTAACTCTGATATTGTGTGTCTGTATTGGTACCCCTTTCCCAACACAATGATTATCACCCCATCTAGGGGCTCTACAAATTAAATAGGAACCAAAATATGATGGGTCTTATGATGGGTCCTATGTCGAGTGCTCGATAGGGTTTGATTCAGCTTTATTTGTGACGTTTCTTCTTTCACCATATAATTACAACCCTTATTCATAAAATTAATAGGAAAACTAATAAAAACACTACCAAAACTACTGCTAAAAATATTACGAATACCCAGTTATTCAACCTGATCAACTTTCTATGCAGCCCTATTGATATGGAATAATGGATTGAAGGACCAAGGGTGCCTCAAACTGTATCACTAAACAACTTAAAACCATTTTTTTGGATTATTTTGTAAGATGTTAGAAAATGAAAAAGCAAGATCTATTAAAAATAAAATGTAGAATGCACAAACATTTTTCCTGTAAAACTATTCTTAGCTTCAAACCTTCCTAGTGCACTTTTATTGTTTTCGATATGTTTATATAAATATCTGATTGTTTCATTACATGAAAAGCACTTGCCCATTCCATAATTTGATAGTACCCATTTTGAATCATGTTAAGTTTAACGTCGTTTTTCACACTGTGTATTTGCTTTTGTTATGTCTTGGAAACCTGTGAAAATTATCTTCCTTCATCATTTTTGCTTAGATGTTCTACCCAGGATTCAGAAAAGAGAAAAAAACATCAAACTTTTGCCAAAAGGAAAATAAAAATTTCCCAGTAGCTCAACGTATTAAAAAAAGAACTATTGTATCTTATTCAATAAAAAAAGTGGTGTTTGAGTTCCGTTTGAATGGAATATAAGTTTTTGAATTTAGGAAAAGGAGTTAAACTTAAAAAAAAAAAAAAAAAACCCCAAAGCTCCGTCAAGATGAGCGGTGTGTGTAGGTAAATGTGATGAGGCTAAATACTATTTCAACTGAAAATTCTTTAATACCGCTTAATAAAAAAAGTGACACAGTTAACGGGAGCAAATGATTTGGATACAAAGCTTTAACTAGGAGGTTATCCTGCCAAGGGTGGGTATGGTCATGTACCATCTAAAGTCAAAAACATGCAACGTTTAATCAATTAATCCTAAAAATGCATGCAGCTGACAATTTCAAAATCTAATTCCAATTAATTGATCCAACAATTTATTATCTTGATATTTTTTGGAGGAAGGATAAGATGGATGGTTTGGGTTGGAGCAAGAAGTATAAGTGAGAAGTTCAGAATTTGAACTCTCCTACTTGCACTAGAAAAGAAAGGGGAAAAAAAATCTTGACGTTTTCTTAAATTATGGGTTAGTTTGAAAAATCTTCTATGGGATATCAATTCATTAAAAATTTTTTTCAAGCCATTTAATATTTATATCTGTAAATAAAAGTAAACATATTTCATGTCCCGCAAGTCAAACACGTGTCATTATTGCTCACTTCAAAGTCCACTTTGACTAACAATTGCTCTTGGAGAGCACCAGCTGTTGGATGCTTACAGCCGCAACCCGACACAAAAACAAACGAACAAAATAGTGAAGAAACGTGGAAAATCATCACATAGTAACAAGATAGCAATCTTAATAAGCTTTCTTAACAGGAAAACGCACTGTAACCTTCTGCTGTCCACGAAATTGACATCCCAAATCTTGCCATCAGGGTCCATGAAATTGACATCGCACTGTAACTTAATTATTTTTACAATAGTAAATGTGTTTGGATAGAATATTATTTAAAGTATTATTTAAAATAATTACTGTAGCACATTTTATGATGTGATGTATATGAGATAAAAAATAGTTCAAAATATACAAAATTGATTTGAAAAATATTTTTATGATACAAGCGAAATATTATTTAAAATAAAAGTGCTATCTAGACCCTGCTGTCCATGAAATTAACATCCCAAATCTTGCCAGCAGGGTCCATATAACAATATTTGGATAGCACTTTTATTTCAAATAATATTTTGCCAAAAAAAACTTCTTTAGTTACTTATGAAATCAGGCATCAAATAAACCGAAAAAAAAAATAGTAATCACCAAAGCGAAAAAAACAAAGTGATGACGGCGGTCGAACCTTTTTACGCGATGAGGAGTAATTCCTTATAACATGTTTATTCCTAATAAATAATTAGCAATTTTGGAAGTAGCACATTTAAATAGTAGAAGACACTCCAATAAGGAATGACAAGTCATCCATGCAACTAGTTGCGGAGCCAAGAATTTGATTGAGGGGGCAAGCTAAGCATGCATATAAACATTATTTTAAACGTCAAAAAGTTCAAGATTAAATATGCAGATAAAATTTAAAACGTTCAAATAAATTTTAGTGATAATATTTTGATTGACTTTTAGCTTTACGAGTTTTTCTTAGATTGATTTTCAAGAGAGAAAAAAATATTTGAGCATGTTGACTATTTAAAATAACCATACCCTGTAGGAATCTGGACATTAAAAGACATGGAAACTTCAAAGTTATTGGGCTTAACATCTATTTTAATAGTCCTTTCTTGAAAAAAAAATACATTTTCTTGGTCATCATTGCCAAAGAATTCTCAAATCATGTCAAGTTACTAAATAATTGAAAAAATCACTAGCATAATTAATTAAAAGTTATAGGCTGAAAATTTTCAATACCTTTTTAACCAAAATAAGTATACAAATTTAAATTTTGATTTTCAAAAGATTATTCAACAGACAAGTTGTTTATTATCCATACTTATTATCTTGTCGAAAATCCTAGTTTCAGTTTTTCTCCAGTCACCACAGTAGAACAAATTAAATTCACTATATCCAATAACACAAGGAAAAATGCTGAAATTAATCTAAGGTGAAAAACAGAAGAGAGCATTGTGAATTTGTCATCAAAAATGACAATTTTTTTGATTAACGAGGAAAGAAAAAATAACTATTATCCCATCAGAGATAAGGGAAATAATTTTCATTTGTCATCTAAAAAAAACCCAATAAAATCCAAATTTGCATAAATTAAACAGATAAAAAATACAAAATTAAAGTTACAACATTAGGAGAAAATATACGGAAAAATATAACCACCAAAATGTAATAGTTCCATCTTTCATCACAAAAAAAAAGTCCATAATGACTGCACTGAATCTTAGAGCATTAGGAAGATGAACTTATGAATCAGTATGAGTAAAAAATTGGAAATCTTTCGTAAATTTAAATTTTGTTTAGTAAGTGAAAGGGTAATTACATACGCCGGTGCGTGGATCTTGTAAGTCAACTTAAATCTCCAATTGCCAGTTAATGTGGAGTAATCTAGCATTTCAATGTTCCAGAAGTAACTAATTAAATCCCCGAAAGGGCCATGACCTATATATATATAAATATAAATATATATATATATATATATAATCTTGTGTTCCCAATTATTGAAATCCACTGTTGTCCTCGTTTATGATTCTACTTTCTAGGATTTTCTCATAACTAAAGAGGGAATGTGAACTAGCCACTGGATGTTTCAAGAAAATTTAAAGTACGTAGTAGGACTTCATTAGTTGTAACATTTGATTGAAAGAAACATTTAGGCAAGATTTCATTTGTTGTAGCTTTTAGTTGATAAAACGTTTGCACCTGATTTGTACCTGGGAAACTGGCAACCTATATGTAGCTCCGGCATGCTTCTCTCTATCATATTTAAAATAATTTAGATGTTGATACATGAATCAATTTATATTGTGAAATTCCTTAAAGTGGACCAATTGTTAAATTTATATCAAAATTAGGATTGTCACCAAAAATTTTAATTTGGTAGCAGACAGGTAACTTGTATTTTGAAGGGGGGATTTTTTTAACCACAGAAATTACTTTCATTACATTGCAAAAGATAAACATTAAAAAATTGTCAAAAATATTGCTCTTTTCACATGATTTTTATTGCCAAAAAATTGGCAATTTTTAAAGCAGCAAAATTATCATCCAGAATTCCTTATAAGATGCTTATTCCAAAAAAAAAAATGCTTATTCCAAATAATTAATTGGCAATTTTGGAAGTAGCGAATTTAAATAGTAAAAGATACCCCAATACGGAATGATTGTTTGGACAACAAGAATTTGAGGTAAAAATTTCAGATTTTATTTTGCTTGCATCATACACACAATTCCTAATCACCTTTTTATCTCATATACATCACATCACACAATATGCTACAGTAACTGGATCAAATAAATCATCCAAATAAATTCTTATCCAAATGTCAACCATGCAAAAATATTTGGGCAATCTGGACATTAATAGACATAGTAACTTCAAGTTACCAGTCCTTTCTTAAAAATATAAATCAATTTTCTGGTTCATCATTGTCACAAATATCTCAAATCTCAACAAGTTCCTAAATGACTTAAAAAACCACCAGCATAATTAATTAAAAGTCATAGGTTGAAAAATCTCATTAGCTTTTTCTTTTAACTAAAATAAGTATACATATTTAATTTTGATTACAAAAGTCTATTCCACAGACAAGTTACTTATTATCGATACTTAGTATCTAGTCTAAAATCTTGCTTTTAGCTTTTTTCAGTCACTGCAGTAGAACAAATTAAAATCACTATACCCAATAGCATAAGGAAAAATATCGAAATAAAAAATGACAATTTATTTGATTAATGAGGAAAGGAAAAATAAGTATTAACCCAACGGAGGTGTGGGAAATAGTTTTCATTTGTCATTTAAAAAAAAAAATGAAAACCATGGGTTGCGCAATCTTTAGTTTCAATGATTGGCAAATCAAAACGATGATTTGGACCAATATTTTTTAGCTAGTTCTTCTTTTATTAGTATAGGTAATCAAGCACTTGGCAAAACAAAGAATGCAAAACAAGAAAGCGACTAAGTTCTTCGTTGAGCTTCGGACGCAGCTGCGTACAATCACCAGGTGGACCAGATGTCTGAAGCATCTCAAGTTGAAGTATCGCTGAGTATAGGACAAAACTTCGGACATTGATTAAAGATTCGGATATCCAAAGGGTAAAGGACAAATCGTTCATGACAATCGGACGATGGAACAGTTGCTCAGTTGAAGCATAGAATGTCCGACAAACAAAGAGCAAAACTTAGAATTCTCTGTCTCTGTCGAACACTTCTATTGGACTACAAGGTGATTTTCAGCTTGCCCAGAATGCTCAGACATTTTAGTTGAGATAATATGCTTCGGTCCGGAGGTACCATATGAAATCCATTGAAATATATATTTACAAAGTCTTAACTTCAACTAAAAGTAATAGAAAGGACATCAGTTCATAATTAGCAGGGTTAAAATGCATCATCTTCCAAGATTGGAAACTGTATATCAAGGAAATTACTCTTAAAATAACAATCTGTCGTCATGATTTTCTGCAAGCTAATGCAGTTATAATTCCACCAGCTATGAGTACCACAGCAGTAACTGAAATGCCAATTCCAATGACACCATCTGCACCATAAAGTTAAGCTTTTATTTCATGTATTGCCATACTCGAACAAAAAAAAATCCCGAGGATTCAAAGCAATATAGTTATCACCTTTTGTAATTTGTTCTTTTACTATCTTCTCAAGGTATAAAGCCCGCCTCCAATCAGGTTTAATCTAGCAAACATAGACAAAAGCAATGGGATAAAAACACCACTCTTGAATACAACCAAAATGTTCTACAGTTTATTTCTTTTGACAAGTAATATTGGTTAAGAATGTTAAACTATGAGCAATTTCACTAGTGGGAGCAGAGAACTAACCTCCAAACATTTCTATACAAGTTGCGGGCGTCTTGAATAGTCACCACTTCTATAACAACCAACAGCTAGAAGGTAAAGCTTTTCACTCTTCTGCGAAGGACTATTGGTCTTAGAGAAAGAAACTGCACACAGACAATAGATAGTGTTTAGCAGTGAGAGTAGTTTGCAATTCATATTTAAATCAAATTTAAACACCAAAACTCCAATTGCAGTTCTCTCCTTCCAACTTTCTAAAAAGGTCATACACTCTCAGAACAGTATTTTTTATAGTATGACAAAAATTACCGTTCTATGTAAGTAACAAGTACTACAATTAAATTTATGTAAAATTTTGATTCTTCTACTTGTGAAAACCCAGCAAACTCTAACACATGCAATGACATAATTCCTTCATAGGACATAGCAGATGCTTATGACATGCAGTATTATAAAAAAAAAAAAAAAAAAAACTCTTAGTAACATCATCACTTCTCTGGATAGCAAACATCTATATTCCAGTAGTAATATCTATGTTACTTCTCTAGTTTTCACTCTTTTGAAACCTAATTTGAAGTATAAAAAAAAAAAATCAATAATGATCATGAGATCAGTGCACCCGACAATTTAAAAATTATAACAATCATGTAGATTCACAACTTCTCGAAAACGTGGAATTATAAGAATCACTGATAATGACTAAGTTGAGAGGCTGAGATCTAAAATGAATGAGGGAAAAATTATGTTTGATACTATTAACATGTTCAATTTAAAATGTTAAAGTACGCAGGGAAAAATTATGTTTGATACTATTAGGTTGTTGTTACTTTGATTCTAATGGCAATGATAACTATGAAGGGATCATGCTCAGTTGCAATAGCATCATCATGAGCTTCCTCAAATTGATTACATATGGTTTAAACCATTGGCTTCATGCTGCGGAGGCAAAGAAAAAAAGACTACTGATTATAAATCTATATAACACGAAGTCACGAATTCTTGTTTTTCTCAAGCATTGATTTACATTGACAATACCACAAGGCACAAAACAATGGATCTTAAGAAAGGTAAGCTAAATCAAAACAAATTAACAAGGGGCGAAAATATAGAAACACAACCTAAGATTCCCAACAAAATTTTTAGCCAACTAGTTGGTATAATAAAAAGAAGCAGCCGCAGCACATACTGAATGAAAAGGCAATCTTGACAAAATATTATAAATTAATAAATAGAATGAAAAGCAATCACACTTTAAAAATGTTGTTTCTACGTCAAGCTTATTACCAAAGTCCGAATTTACTGCTATCATTTCTCTGTTCTATGTTGTGGCAGCATACAATATGACGAAACAATACACTGATGTTATATTCTAACAGAATGCAAACATCATTAAAATTTTGGTTGCCTCTTTCGACAGCATACAAAGTGACAAAATAGGTCATTATTATTAATCTTTATCCTGCATCTTTCTAAAGACCAATAATAGCATAAAGACAGCAAAAACTTACAATAAAGTGCTGGGGAAAAAATCCGTTAACACAAGGAAAAAAATAGGAAGACAAAACCTTAGATCTGCACTAAACAGACCATTTCCCTTCTTTTTTTTCTGTTGGTTCAGGAAAAACACCCCAGTAAAACTCACCTTGAGAAAAAAATTCCCCTAATCCTTTTGTATCATACTGCAAATTTTAATAGCTCAACTTGTAACAAACATTTAAAATCCAATAGAAAACAAAGACGCCTATAACAAAATGAAGAAAACAAAATGAAGAAAACAAATAGTCTGTAATTTAAACAGATAACAAAAAACCTAAAACCTAAAATAGCAAACGGTTAAAACTTAGAAACTTTTAAAGTTACTTTTGTTGCACCATAGGTATTCATGAAAGAATTTTGAACCACCCTAAGCAAGTGGACAACAATGCAATGGCACCACAAGAAAGGACACACATAATCACATAAGATTTCCACTAATACACAAGAAATTAGAAGGGGAAAAATTACAAAGAATAAATTAGCATTTTTGTAAAGTTTTTGTACTCCCTATAACAACATAACAAACTTTCCAAACAATCTGATATGATAATTGCACATCAACCCTAACCAAGCTAGCAGATATAGTAGAATCATTAAAAAAAACTTTTCTAAAAATGTGACAGAAACACTAAGATAACATGAAACCACCAATTCTTGTCTTTTGTTAAGAAAATAGGTGGTCAGCAGTTAAATATCTACATCTTTTGTTATTTTTGGCTGAGAAAATGCTACTGTTTTAAATGCAAAAATGACTTTCAAACTTCATTCTATTATTAGAATAGTGCAGAAACCCAATAATGATCTAAGAGGCTTTAAGCGAAGAAATTAAGGGGGGAAAAGGTAAAACATAAAGCAAGAAAATAAGAAATTAGGGCACAAAAAGCTTACCTTTTGATGATTTGTCCAACCTAAATAAAAAAAACCACAAAACAATTGAGCAAATGATGAGATATGAAAAAGGTTAAAAAAAATAAAATCTAAGATTAAGAATTGAGCATGTTAGGGTACCTCGATGTCATATCAATTGACTTCTTCCTTCTGTGGCAACAGAGACCTGTTGAAAAGAGAGTTTGAGAGGGAGGTACGGGAGGTAAGGGCATTGGTGGATGAGAAAATGAAGTCACGTTTGAGTCTTATGGGTAGATGAGTAGCACAGCCTCCATATCCAAACACATCCTTATCTGCTTTCTTAATCTCTCTAATATGATCCAATAAAGGAAGAAAAAAGCTAACAAATATACATAAAAATAAACGGATATTCCTGTTTGATCTTGTCAACACAGGCCTCCATATCCAAATCCATCCTTATTTGCTTTCTTAATCTCTCTTATGGGATCTAAACAAGGGGAAAAAGACTAACAATACACATAAAAAATTTTTTCTTAGAACATGCGATTTTTTAAATTTCACAAAAAAAAAAGGTTAAAATACTTACTGAGCCAAAAAAATCACTTGTTCTAATAAAGATCCAGTTTTTCACTTGCCTGCTTCTTTCCATGTGGCTTTCTTTTTTTTTTTTTTTGTCTATTTTCTTGCAGCAAAAAAAAGTATCAATACTTACTAAGCAAAAAAACTAACCATGAAGATAAATTTCACAAAAAAAAAAAATAAAAAAACATACTGAGCGAAAAAGTCACCTATTCAAATGAAGAAGATGAAGATGGAGAAGATCCAATTTATCTTTCAGAGAGAGATGAGAGAAATAACGTTCAATCAGCAAAATAAACGTTGTGGAAAAAAGGCACAGAAAAATGCAGTAGCACAATGTAAATTTTACGTAGAGAGTGTGACGCCCCCACTTCTCCCTAAGGCGAACCAAAGGGTATCCGCGGAACGCCTGCCTAACTCTCGTCAGGACTCAAGCAATTTCTATTCAAGCTTATAGCGGTGCTAGGAATCAACAACCGGAAAAGATAAATACAATTAATGCGGAAGCGTTCAAGCTTAACGAAATATAACAATCATCCAATCCTTACATCGGGTTGCCCATAATACAGCCAAAAATCTACAATATCCAAAAGTCTAGACAAAAGAGTTGGAACCCTATTACAAGAGTACACAAAAGAGAAATTCCTCCGAATCTGTGACGCCCCACTTCTCCCAAGGGCGAATCCAAGGGTATCCGTGGGACGCCTGCCCAACTCTCGCCAGGACTCGGTACAAATTTAATTTAAACTTAAAATCTAATGCTAACAATAAAAATTGGAAAAAAAGTACGAAGTCATTTCCATACGTAAATATTCAAACTTACAATTAGTTTTCTCAAAATATGCAACTTCTAAAAGTTGCCTAAATAATTACATTCAAAATTCTAATCAAATGAGCCATCAAGTAAGCTTCTTCATAATTCCTTCCATTTCAGCTCCTGTTAAGGAAAACAAATCTAACGGGGTGAGCGGATGCTCGTGAGGCCAAGAAAACATGCAAGACACGTAGTTCAATAAGAATAACTCTTACACAATAATGAAAGTTATAGCATTCAAGTAGTTCATAATTTATAATAAACACACTTGAGTACGGTGCAGGAGCTCTCAGGAGTTAATTTTTCAATTGATTTGCCCCAGGTTCAATTCAATGCATTCTTGTGACGACACCTCGTCACCCGGGTAAGTAATTAAATTCGTAGCACTTCACTTATTCCATTTATGTTTCTGAGACGACTCGAGAGGTACCTCCCACCAAACCGGTGTGGTACTTGCTATCGTTCAGGGGTTTAGGGTACTGAGACGATTCGAGAGATACCTCCCACCCGAACCAGTGTGGTACTTACTATCGTTCAGTTTATAGATTTGAGACGATTCGAGAGGTACCTCCCACCCAATTGGTGTGGTACTTACTATCGTTCAGAGGTCGATGAGACATCGCTCCAATCGACTTCGAATGCTTTAGGGTTCTGAGACGATTCGAGAGATACCTCTCACCCGAACCGGTGTGGTACTTACTATCGTTCAGTTTATAGATCTGAGACGATTCGAGAGGTACCTCCCACCCAGTTGGTGTGGTACTTACTATCGTTCAGAGGTCGATGAGACATCGCTCCAATCGACTTATGCAGCCATAGCATAATTAATCATTTCACGTCATTCAAGCATTTGATACATTCAAGCATTCATTTCATTTCCATCAAGTCATGTAATTCAAGCACGAGTCATTTATTTCAAATGAGAACGAGTGCGATAAATTACGCACTCGACTCTATTTTCAAATCTCAAGTCATTGATAACAAGTAAGCACGTATCAAGTTCTTAGGATTTCAATTATTCCTGCACGTAATATCCATGTACAATTACCAATCCTATTCATTCAAGTAATAAGTATCACGTAGTTACACGGGAAAAAGGACGAGGGAGGTAAAGTACACCCTTATCTCGACAAGTTTACGTATCATGTATAACATTCGTACAATTAATATTTCAATCACATAAGCATTTAACATACACTTGACACTCACCACTATAAGTAATGAGAAAGAAAAGGAACTTGAAGTTCAAGCGTCCACCGTGGGATTCTCTTGAGAGTCCTCGTAAGAGCTTGAGTAATTAATAATGAATAATCACTTATAAACCCCAATTATTACGAAAGATTGCACACTTGTGCGATCTCAGAAAATTTCACGAAAATGAACCTTAATTATTCATAAATTGAGGCTAAAAAGTGGGTTTTAAAACACAAGCGAAATCTGATTTCCATCTTTGAAATCGAGTGTAAAACGATCAACTGATATTAAAGGAAAAGAGAGAGTTTGGAAAAACTCCACTTCCTTTAAGTTATGAATTTTCAGATTTGGTGCAATTATTTTGAAAAATCGTATCTCACTCTCTATAGGTCCAAAATTGGAAAAATTGGTACCGTTGGAAACATCTTTCGAAGTACTAAAAGTTCTTAGAGGACAATTTTCCACGAATCTAAGTGAAAAGTACTCAAAAATGAGCTTGAAATCACTGTTCCAGAATGTTCAGGATTGAGCTGGGGTTGGTTTTTCGCTAACTTTGGAAATTCGGCAGAATTCACTCGTTGCAAACCAGCCCTTGAAATTTATAAATCAATTATAGGCACAAGTAAGGTTTAGGACAGAAAAAGCGGATTGAGAATCGGAGTTTCGTCTTTTGGATGATTTTCTTGTGCCTTTGGGAAAATGTGAATCCTGTGGTGCTTCTGTGCCCTGAGTTAGGAACTTTAAATTGTAAATTAAGTATTTTAAACTCGATGTTTTCGTTGGTACTTGGAATTGTATTTTCGGGCTGTATAAGTTGAATTGTATGATTTATTTAAGTACTTAGCTTGCTCGAGGAGTAAGGTTTTATTTTCAATTTATGTTGGGTGATATTAGTTGCTAGAGCGAGTGAGTCCTGGCGAGAGCTAGGCAGGCGACCTTCCAACCCTTTGGTTCGCCTTAGGGGGAAGTGGGGCCGCCACAGGTGGTATCAGAGCATTAGGTTAAAATGTATCTGGGAGAATTGTTAGGTATTTTATTCCTAGAAATAGGAATGAGATACTTAGATATATTTTAAGTGATAATTGATCAAATTAATGGTGCTAAGGTTTAACTTTGAAAGTTTTGGTTGTTTTGTAGGTATGGAAAACCCTAACGGGAATGGACATGCTGCTAATGGTAACGGGCATGCGAATGGTCACGCGCCGCCTCTTAGGCCTATATTTTACCAAGTTCAGGGTGGTGGAGCTCGTGGTCAGTACTCGCCCGACACCAGGGTTCCTAGGTGTGACTGTAGGTTGACCTTCTCTTACCCCAACCGCTTGGTTCTGGCTATAGACGATGAGCGTCGCTAGTTGGTGAATTCCAACCTGGCCCTGATTCAGGACGTGGATGAGTTAGGTGCCATGGTGACTCATCTGCAGAATAGGGTAACAGAGCTGACTGGATGGGTGATAGAGGAGAGAGCTAGAACTGAGGCAGACCGTGAGGAGCTGCAGAGAGCAAGGGATAGCGTGGCTAGGATGAGAGACATGGTTCGTGAGCGAGCTTTTGGGATACTAGCGGATGCTACCATGCTGGTGGATGAGGTGATGGACGGGGCCTCAGAGGTAGCTCCTAGTGCTGAGGAGGATCCAGAGGAGGACCCGGAGGAGGATCCAGAAGAGGATCCTGATGAGGGGAATCCATCTGATGGTCCCGCTGAGGACTAGGCTTAGTTAGACTCTCTTTTGACTTGTAATTTGTAAACATTGGTTGGGATGGTGCTAACTCTTGGACCATTGTATTTTTGTAACTGTATGGCTTGCTTTTGTGGTGATTGCACTTCTTTTGATTATGAATGACTGGTTGCACCTTGTAGCACCTTTGTGCTATATTTTTGTAAAATCCCAACGAAATGCTAATTGTAGGAATTTCGAATGTTAATATATGTGTTAGTTGTGGTTATTTTTATCGCCCTTAAGTTGATCTTCATTTGGCATAATTTTCTGCTTTGTTCCTCAGTTTTATGCAATTTTCCTGCGTTGCTCTTTAAACTTTGTGTAAATTTCTGTATACTTACTTCTTGTTTTGCATTAGGCATAACTAGGTATGGATCCCCGTGGTAGAGGTCAACGCCGAAGTCGAGGTCGAGGTCGAGGGAGACGGGCTGAACCCCTTCGTAATCAAGGGGGCGATAGAGCGTCGGAAGTGAACCAAAATCGGGGACCCGAGGGCGGGGGCGGAGATCAAATGGCCACCGCTATTAATAGGATAACCGAAGTGCTAGAACGTTTGACGGACCGTCAAGGTCCTGGACCAGTGCATCAACAACCTGGTGGGCAGTTAGATACTGAAGATAGGGCCTTGGAGAGGTTCCTAAAGTTTGGGCCGCCTAAGTTTCAAGGTGGGCCAGAGCCTGAAATAGCTGAGGGATGGTGGGAGAGAATATCTGATATTTTTGCCACATTGGATTACACTGAGACGCGGAAAGTGACTTTTGCGTCATTTCAATTTGAAGAAGCTGCACGGTCTTGGTGGAATCTAATTAAGGATAAGTGGGATAGAGACCGTACCCCTAGTACTTGGGCAAACTTCACCCGTGAGTTTAATGCCAAATTTCTTCCACCTCTAGTCCAAGAGAAAAGGGAGGATGACTTTATTAAGTGCAAACAAGGGGCCATGAGTGTAGCAGAGTATGAAACCAACTTTACTAAATTAGCCCGATATGCCCCTGACCTGATAGCCACTGAGCAGAGACGCATTAGGAGATTTGTGCAAGGGCTCAATGTGGAGATTCAAGAGGGGCTAGCAACTGCTCAAATTAACACGTATAGTGATGCCGTAGAGAAAGCTCAGAGGTTTGAGACGGCTAGAGCCCAATCTAGGTCATTCTTTGCTAGGAAAAGGAATGCCCCTAGTGGTAGCAGGGACCCAATTTCTACAAGTGCCCCATCGCCTAAGATGGGTAGAGGAACTGGAGTAGTGAATATCCCTAGTGCATCGAGAGGTGCTTTAGCAAGGGGTGCTGGAGCTAGAGACCCTGGGGCGAGAGGATCTGGAGTGAGAGGAGGTCAAAGTGGAAGGGGACCCCCTAGGAGTGCTCCACAAGGTGTACAAGTGTCAACCCCTCAGATAACCTGTGGTTACTGTGGAAAAGCCAATCATACCGCAAATGAGTGCTGGAGAAAAGAGGGCAAGTGCCTCAGGTGTGGAAGTGCTGAGCACCAAATTGCTAATTATCCTAAGATTTCCGAGAATGGGGGAAGCCAAGGAGGTGCCACAAGTTCTAGGCAAACTGCTTCTGGAGGGAGTCGGCCGAAGGTCCCGGCCAGGGTTTATGCCCTAGATAGTCAACCTGCACTTGACCCTTCGGAGGTGGTCGAAGGTACAGTTCCAATCTTTCATCGATTAGCTAAGGTTTTAATTGATCCCGGTGCGACTCATTCGTTTGTTAATCCTGCTTTTATGTGTGGAATTGATGTAAAACCTGTACGATTACCCTATGATTTGGAAGTTAGGACTCCTACGGGTAATAAGAGCATGCTCACTAGTTTAGTGTATAAGGAGTGTGAATTTTGGGTTGGGGAGCGAAAAATGCTAGTTGACTTGGTGAGTTTGGACCTTAAGGGGTATGATGTGATTATAGGAATGGACTTTTTGTCTTACCACCATGCTAAGCTAGATTGTAGAGCTAAAGTGGTGGAATTTTACATCCCAGGTGAGGCAACTCTCAAGCTAGATGTAAGGGGTAAATTAGCTTCGTCTGCTTTGATTTCAGGGATTCGAGCTAGGAAAATGCTTCACAAGGGAGCCCAGGGTTTCTTAGCTTTCTTAATTAACGCCCCTAGTGATCAAGTGAAATTAGAAGATGTACCAATCGTGCAAGATTTTCCCGATGTCTTCCCGGAAGAATTAACATCTCTGCCACCTGAAAGGGAGATAGAGTTTAAGATTGATTTGGTTTCAGGAGTAGCCCCAATTTCAAAAACTCCTTATAGAATGGCTCCTGCGGAGTTGAAAGAACTAAAGATCCAGTTGCAGGACCTACTAGAAAGAGGTTTTATTAAGGAAAGTGACTCACCGTGGGGAGCTCCAGTTTTGTTTGTAAAGAAAAAGGACGGGAGTTTGAGATTGTGCATTGACTATCGAGGTTTGAATGAGGTGACTATTAAGAATAAGTACCCTTTGCCCTTGATTGATGGATTATTTGACCAATTGCAAGGATCGGTGGTGTACTCTAAGTTAGATTTGAGACAAGGGTACTATCAATTGAGGATTAAAAAGGAAGACATACCTAAGACCGCTTTTAATTCTCGATATGGGCACTTTGAGTTTGCGGTAATGCCTTTTGGGTTAACCAATGCCCCAGCTGCTTTCATGGATCTAATGCAGGGAATCTTTAAGAAATATCTGGACCAATTTGTGGTGATATTCATAGATGATATTCTAGTATATTCTAAGACCCGAGAGGATCACGCCAAGCACTTGGAGATAGTTTTACAAGTGTTGAGAGAACACAAGCTTTACGCTAAATTCAGTAAGTGTGAATTTTGGTTGGAAGAAATTTCTTTTCTGGGTCATAGAATTTCTAAGAATGGAATTGCAGTGGATCCAACTAAAGTGGAGGCATTTACTTTGTGGAAACAACCAGAGAATCCAACTGAAGTTAGAAGTTTCTTGGGATTGGCGGGTTATTACCGTCGTTTTATAAAAGATTTCTCAAAAATTGCTGGCCCAATGACGGAGTTAACTAAGAAAAATCATAAGTTCATTTGGAGCCCTAAATGTGAAGCGAGCTTTCAAGAATTGAAGAGGCGATTGACTACGGCTCCAGTGTTAGCCCTACCTGAGGGAGTTTATGGGTATGTAGTATATTCCGATGCTTCTAAAGAAGGGTTAGGCTGTGTTTTAATGCAAAAGGGAAAAGTTGTGGCCTATGCTTCTAGGAAATTGAAACCCCATGAGATGAATTACCCGACCCATGATATAGAGTTAGCCGCTGTTATTTTTGCTTTGAAGAAGTGGAGACATTACTTGTATGGGGTGACATTTGAGGTATTCACCGACCATAAGAGCCTTAAGTACTTGTTTTCACAAAAGGAGTTGAACTTGCGACAGAGGCGTTGGGTAGAATTTCTTGAGGATTATGATTGTTCAATCAATTATCACCCTGAGAAAGCAAATGTGGTTGCAGATGCACTAAGTAGAAGGACTCAAGTAGCGGGTCTAATGGTGAGAGAATGGGATATGTTAGAAGAAGCGAGTGGCTGGAATCCTCGTTTAGAAAAGTTAAAAATCTTGTTTGGAAATCTATCCTTAAAATCCCCTTTGTTAGAAAGAATTAAGGAGGCTCAAGGGAAGGATCCGGTAGTACAAGGTTATTTGGAGAAAGTGAGAAGGGGGGAAACCCTAGATTTTAAGTTAGGGCCTGAAGGCATTTTGAGATTTAGGGATCGAATAGTAGTACCTAGTGAAGAAAGTTTGAAAAGAGAAATTCTAGAGGAGTCACATCGGTCCAAGTATACTATTCACCCTGGAGTTAACAAGATGTATCAGGATGTGAAAGGGCTTTATTGGTGGGATGGCTTAAAAAGGGATGTGGCGAAATTTGTACAGACTTGCCTAGTATGTCAGCAGGTTAAGGCAGAACATCAAAAGCCTTCTGGTTTGTTACAACCTTTAGAAATCCCTGAGTGGAAATGGGAGCATATTACCATGGATTTTGTGACGGGTTTACCTAGAAGTCAAAGGGGACATGATGCGGTTTGGGTGATAGTGGATAGGCTTACAAAATCTGCACATTTCTTACCGGTGAATATGAGTTACTCTTTGGAGAAACTAGCCAAGTTATACACAGAAGAAATTATGAGATTGCATGGGATTCCTGTAAGTATAGTCTCCGATCGAGACCCTAGGTTCGTTTCCCGCTTTTGGCAGAAATTTCAGGAGATTTTGGGGACTAAATTGAAGTTGAGCACTGCATATCATCCACAAACAGATGGACAGTCGGAGAGGACCATACAAACCCTAGAGGACATGTTAAGATTCTGTATATTAGATTTCGGAGGGAGTTGGAGCCAGTACATGACGTTGGCAGAGTTTGCTTATAATAACAGTTATCAGGCTTCAATCCAAATGGCACCGTATGAGGCGCTTTATGGTAGAAGGTGTCGATCCCCTATTCATTGGGATGAAGTAGGAGAGAAGAGAGTTTTAGACCCGACAGCTATTCCATGGATCGAAGAAGCTTATGAGAAGGTTAACTTGGTTAGGAAGAGACTTCAAACTGCTCAAAATCGGCAGAAGAGTTACGCAGATCACCGAAGAAAAGACTTGGAATTTGACGTAGGGGACAAAGTCTTTCTAAGAGTGAAACCTATGAAAGGAGGGGTAGTATCCAAGAAGGGAAAGAAATTAAAACCGAGGTACATTGGACCCTTTGAAATTCTTAAACGAGTTGGAAAAGTGGCTTATCAGCTGGATTTACCTCCTAGTATGAGCAGGATTCATAATGTCTTCCACGTATCTATGCTCAAGAAATATCATCCCGACCCAAGTCATGTAATTCAATTAGATGAAATTGAATTAGACGAGTCTTTGACCTATGAGGAGCGACCCATTAAAATTTTGGACCGCGAAATTAAAGAATTGAGAAATAAGAAGATTGCCTTGGTTAAAGTCTTGTGGAAAAATCACGACGTCGAGGAGGCAACTTGGGAGGTAGAGAAGGACATGAAGGACCAATATCCAAAATTATTCGCTTGAACAGGTAAGAATTTTGAGGACAAAATTCTTTTAAGGGGGGAAGGATGTGAGGGTCTCAAAATTTCATTAATTTCTGAAAATTAAAATAAATATTATTTAAACTTTGAAAATTATTAAATAATATGAATTTATATTTAAAAATGTGTATTTATATTATTAATGATGTTTTCACTTATATAAATGTTATATTTTAATTTACATGAATTTTCAAAATTTATTTGACGGTTCGCGTTCGGCTAAACATTAAGTTGGATTTTCGCACTCCCATACGCAATATAGCTCTAAGTTGAACTGTATGATATGTAGAGGTTATAAAAATATATAATTCAGTTGAGAAAATGCTAGATGAGGAATTTCTACCAGTAGATAAAATTCTCGCGCGTAAACGCGATTCAATTCAAAATTTTCCCACCATTATTAGCATGCCCAAAAGTCAATTAGACTACTCCCTAGACTACCCCAATTTTCCTCCCATCTTGTCACCAGCTACCACCTTTTTTTTTACCCTCTAAACTTCCGCTCCTCTGCTGCAAGAAGAAGCAGAAACCGTTGCCTTCCAAGCTCCAATAGCTTCTCATCTTCAGCCACTCACACATAGTCTTCAAGCTTCCATTTTCAGCTTCCACCTCCACTTCTTGCTGCTGTCCAGATCGAGCAAGAGGAAGGAGAGGATCGTTGTTGCTGCTGCTACTCTCACTGCTCCTGCCGCTGCTACTACTACTGGGTTGTTCAGACCAGGGTGAAAGCTTCCTATTTTTTTCCTTCCACCAACCACAGAACCACCCCAAGCTCACCAAAAACCCCAGAACCCCAACCCTTTTCATCTTCGGTCGCTGCTTTGCTGCTGCGGTGACTGGTCTGACCAAGAGAAAACAGAGTGCAAGGGGTGCCGACTGACCTCAGTGATTCTAGGAGCGAACTTGGGGAAACTAGGCACTTCATTTAGCTAGAAAACAACCACCAAAGGTAACCCAAAAACTTCCGCTTCACCCCCTTAGCCAAAATTTCAGATTTGTTGCAGCTTTTGGTTCTTGAAGTTTTAGCTTGTCTTGGTGAAACATGTTGGGTTGCTGATCCTCTAAGCTAATGATTGATGAAGCTAGAGGTGTTTTATGTGTCTATATGTATGTTTTGAGGTGGTTATATGTTGGGAAAATTGTTTTTGAATGAAGCTGGGGTGCTGCCGAGAGAAGGGAAAATTTTCCAGATTTGTACCTGTTGATGTTTTGCAAATTTCGCTTAGTTAATGAACTGGATTGTTTATTTGGGGGCTAGACTAGTTAGAGGTGATTGTTAGGGACTTAAAGTATGAATTATAAGTTGGAAATGGTTGATCAAAAAGAAGAGAAAATTTCTGCTCTGCAACCGAGCCAGCAGGCCTGTTTTTCTTCCAACTTTGCCCAGCTTTTTGAACTGGATTTTGTGAAGTTATTGAGCTATTTAAATCATGTATATGTTCACCTATATGTGTAGAGTAGTTTTGGTGAAAATGCAGCTTTGGTACAATGGGAAATTTCATTGAAAAATCAAAGAGAAAAATGCCCTTTGAGCTACCCGAAAATTCTGGAAATTTTCCAGATTTTGGTCGAATTTTTGGGGGTTGATTTCGACAAATTTGTGAACTATTTGGGCTGTATACATGTTTACCAATATGTGTAGTATTGTTTGGGGGAAAATGTAGCTTTTGGGTAGTTGAAAAGTTTTGGACAAATTGAAGAGAAAATGGACTTCTTGTACCAAATGCACTTGGAAATTTTTCCAGCTTTGCATGAGACATGTTAAATGATTTTCACGTTAACATGAACCCAATTTGACTTGTGTTTAGTTAAGGGGTGTGTATAGCTCAATTTGGGACAAAAATCTAGTAGAGTTTACGTTCAAAAAGTGGACCAAAATTTTATTCTTCACGACGCTACCCAAAACAGAAATTTTGTTTGAAATTAGAAATGATTTTGACGTTTGGATTTTGTTTTGGTTAAATGTGGATTAAATTGTCCCGAAAATGTTTTCTAGCATTAACCTTCGTTACTAGGTCCACTTCGAGTCAATAACCTTGAATTTTATTAGACAAAATGTCCTATTTCGAGAAATATGCCAAATTTGGAAATTTTCTTGAAAACTCAAGTTTTTGCCTTCAAGAAAATCCTTGAACCAAGTTGGTCAATGGAATTTGGCAAACTTAAGGAGTTTCTATTTTATAGAAATTCCAACGGCTAGTTTTACTTGGTTTATATGATTTCCTCTTAAAAGAATTTTCCAAGATATTTTTGGGGAAAATTAGAGGGGAAAAATTCTTCTAAATGGTTAAATGTGATTTTTCTCAACTTGTGACACCAAAGGGGTGTTAATTGCTTATACGACTCTAGAACTTGGTTATTGGAACATTTGACGAATTTAGCAAGTTTTTGGTTTTAAAGAAACCTCAAAATTTAATTTCACTTGAAAATTTGTGGATTTCACTTTGAGAATACGATTAATGCTAGTTTGGGATTTTTGAGTGAAATTAAATGCTAGAAGACTTGAGTAAACTCGCCAACTCAAAAGTAGAAATTTACGTGAATTATTTGTATGTTTTTAGGAGTCGGTGAAGGGCACACCCTCGGTCAAAGTTTGGAATTCTAGACACTTCACTTAAGGTGAGTGTCTCTTGCATGAATCGTGTTTAACTGCTAGTTGAACTACTTGTTAAAAGTACTTGCTAGAGATATCATGAAATGTTATATGCTATGTGATTTCGTGAAATATCACAAGTACAAGTGTTGCAATGTCGATTGGAGCGGGGTCTCGTCGACTAAATAAACCAAACGGATGCACGTACCACGCTCTATTAGAGTGGGAGGTACCTCTCTGCCGTCTTGGTAAAAGTGCTTGCAAAATTCGTGTTAGAGTCGGGCCCGAAAATAAGGGGAAAGTCGTTGCTAGGAGACGTGTAGATTAGGAAAAATGTCTACATGGAGATTAGGTAGTGAAAGTTGACGGAGTGTCAACTACTATAAATTACCTGATCAAGCGCGAGGACTTTGGCTCCTGAGAGCCCTGTATCCTTTTCTTGTCATGTTACTTCGTTTTTCTAAATTGTTAATTGCTTACTTGTCCATTTGTACTTGTTAAATTGCCCTATGTGAATTGCATGTTTCGAGACACCACTGAGCTATTGGCTCATCCCTTCCAATTTGTTTTCCTTGACAGGTTCTGAAATGCATGAAGTCTTGGAGAACTAGAAAAGAAATGTTATATTTTGAATGCCCACTTTTGTAATCGTACTTTGGGAGATATTTTAATATCTTTTGGATGATTTTCTTGTGCCTTTGGGAAAATGTGAATCCTGTGGTGCTTCTGTGCCCTGAGTTAGGAACTTTAAATTGTAAATTAAGTATTTTAAACTCGATGTTTTCGTTGGTACTTGGAATTGTATTTTCGGGCTGTATAAGTTGAATTGTATGATTTATTTAAGTACTTAGCTTGCTCGAGGAGTAAGGTTTTATTTTCAATTTATGTTGGGTGATATTAGTTGCTAGAGCGAGTGAGTCCTGGCGAGAGCTAGGCAGGCGACCTTCCAACCCTTTGGTTCGCCTTAGGGGGAAGTGGGGCCGCCACAGGTGGTATCAGAGCATTAGGTTAAAATGTATTTGGGAGAATTGTTAGGTATTTTATTCCTAGAAATAGGAATGAGATACTTAGATATATTTTAAGTGATAATTGATCAAATTAATGGTGCTAAGGTTTAACTTTGAAAGTTTTGGTTGTTTTGTAGGTATGGAAAACCCTAACGGGAATGGACATGCTGCTAATGGTAACGGGCATGCGAATGGTCACGCGCCGCCTCTTAGGCCTATATTTTACCAAGTTCAGGGTGGTGGAGCTCGTGGTCAGTACTCGCCCGACACCAGGGTTCCTAGGTGTGACTGTAGGTTGACCTTCTCTTACCCCAACCGCTTGGTTCTGGCTATAGACGATGAGCGTCGCTAGTTGGTGAATTCCAACCTGGCCCTGATTCAGGACGTGGATGAGTTAGGTGCCATGGTGACTCATCTGCAGAATAGGGTAACAGAGCTGACTGGATGGGTGATAGAGGAGAGAGCTAGAACTGAGGCAGACCGTGAGGAGCTGCAGAGAGCAAGGGATAGCGTGGCTAGGATGAGAGACATGGTTCGTGAGCGAGCTTTTGGGATACTAGCGGATGCTACCATGCTGGTGGATGAGGTGATGGACGGGGCCTCAGAGGTAGCTCCTAGTGCTGAGAAGGATCCAGAGGAGGACCCGGAGGAGGATCCAGAAGAGGATCCTGATGAGGGGAATCCATCTGATGGTCCCGCTGAGGACTAGGCTTAGTTAGACTCTCTTTTGACTTGTAATTTGTAAACATTGGTTGGGATGGTGCTAACTCTTGGACCATTGTATTTTTGTAACTGTATGGCTTGCTTTTGTGGTGATTGCACTTCTTTTGATTATGAATGACTGGTTGCACCTTGTAGCACCTTTGTGCTATATTTTTGTAAAATCCCAACGAAATGCTAATTGTAGGAATTTCGAATGTTAATATATGTGTTAGTTGTGGTTATTTTTATCGCCCTTAAGTTGATCTTCATTTGGCATAATTTTCTGCTTTGTTCCTCAGTTTTATGCAATTTTCCTGCGTTGCTCTTTAAACTTTGTGTAAATTTCTGTATACTTACTTCTTGTTTTGCATTAGGCATAACTAGGTATGGATCCCCGTGGTAGAGGTCAACGCCGAAGTCGAGGTCGAGGTCGAGGGAGACGGGCTGAACCCCTTCGTAATCAAGGGGGCGATAGAGCGTCGGAAGTGAACCAAAATCGGGGACCCGAGGGCGGGGGCGGAGATCAAATGGCCACCGCTATTAATAGGATAACCGAAGTGCTAGAACGTTTGACGGACCGTCAAGGTCCTGGACCAGTGCATCAACAACCTGGTGGGCAGTTAGATACTGAAGATAGGGCCTTGGAGAGGTTCCTAAAGTTTGGGCCGCCTAAGTTTCAAGGTGGGCCAGAGCCTGAAATAGCTGAGGGATGGTGGGAGAGAATATCTGATATGTTTGCCACATTGGATTACACTGAGACGCGGAAAGTGACTTTTGCGTCATTTCAATTTGAAGAAGCTGCACGGTCTTGGTGGAATCTAATTAAGGATAAGTGGGATAGAGACCGTACCCTAGTACTTGGGCAAACTTCACCCGTGAGTTTAATGCCAAATTTCTTCCACCTCTAGTCCAAGAGAAAAGGGAGGATGACTTTATTAAGTGCAAACAAGGGGCCATGAGTGTAGCAGAGTATGAAACCAACTTTACTAAATTAGCCCGATATGCCCCTGACCTGATAGCCACTGAGCAGAGACGCATTAGGAGATTTGTGCAAGGGCTCAATGTGGAGATTCAAGAGGGGCTAGCAACTGCTCAAATTAACACGTATAGTGATGCCGTAGAGAAAGCTCAGAGGTTTGAGACGGCTAGAGCCCAATCTAGGTCATTCTTTGCTAGGAAAAGGAATGCCCCTAGTGGTAGCAGGGACCCAATTTCTACAAGTGCCCCATCGCCTAAGATGGGTAGAGGAACTGGAGTAGTGAATATCCCTAGTGCATCGAGAGGTGCTTTAGCAAGGGGTGCTGGAGCTAGAGACCCTGGGGCGAGAGGATCTGGAGTGAGAGGAGGTCAAAGTGGAAGGGGACCCCCTAGGAGTGCTCCACAAGGTGTACAAGTGTCAACCCCTCAGATAACCTGTGGTTACTGTGGAAAAGCCAATCATACCGCAAATGAGTGCTGGAGAAAAGAGGGCAAGTGCCTCAGGTGTGGAAGTGCTGAGCACCAAATTGCTAATTATCCTAAGATTTCCGAGAATGGGGGAAGCCAAGGAGGTGCCACAAGTTCTAGGCAAACTGCTTCTGGAGGGAGTCGGCCGAAGGTCCCGGCCAGGGTTTATGCCCTAGATAGTCAACCTGCACTTGACCCTTCGGAGGTGGTCGAAGGTACAGTTCCAATCTTTCATCGATTAGCTAAGGTTTTAATTGATCCCGGTGCGACTCATTCGTTTGTTAATCCTGCTTTTATGTGTGGAATTGATGTAAAACCTGTACGATTACCCTATGATTTGGAAGTTAGGACTCCTACGGGTAATAAGAGCATGCTCACTAGTTTAGTGTATAAGGAGTGTGAATTTTGGGTTGGGGAGCGAAAAATGCTAGTTGACTTGGTGAGTTTGGACCTTAAGGGGTATGATGTGATTATAGGAATGGACTTTTTGTCTTACCACCATGCTAAGCTAGATTGTAGAGCTAAAGTGGTGGAATTTTACATCCCAGGTGAGGCAACTCTCAAGCTAGATGTAAGGGGTAAATTAGCTTCGTCTGCTTTGATTTCAGGGATTCGAGCTAGGAAAATGCTTCACAAGGGAGCCCAGGGTTTCTTAGCTTTCTTAATTAACGCCCCTAGTGATCAAGTGAAATTAGAAGATGTACCAATCGTGCAAGATTTTCCCGATGTCTTCCCGGAAGAATTAACATCTCTGCCACCTGAAAGGGAGATAGAGTTTAAGATTGATTTGGTTTCAGGAGTAGCCCCAATTTCAAAAACTCCTTATAGAATGGCTCCTGCGGAGTTGAAAGAACTAAAGATCCAGTTGCAGGACCTACTAGAAAGAGGTTTTATTAAGGAAAGTGACTCACCGTGGGGAGCTCCAGTTTTGTTTGTAAAGAAAAAGGACGGGAGTTTGAGATTGTGCATTGACTATCGAGGTTTGAATGAGGTGACTATTAAGAATAAGTACCCTTTGCCCTTGATTGATGGATTATTTGACCAATTGCAAGGATCGGTGGTGTACTCTAAGTTAGATTTGAGACAAGGGTACTATCAATTGAGGATTAAAAAGGAAGACATACCTAAGACCGCTTTTAATTCTCGATATGGGCACTTTGAGTTTGCGGTAATGCCTTTTGGGTTAACCAATGCCCCAGCTGCTTTCATGGATCTAATGCAGGGAATCTTTAAGAAATATCTGGACCAATTTGTGGTGATATTCATAGATGATATTCTAGTATATTCTAAGACCCGAGAGGATCACGCCAAGCACTTGGAGATAGTTTTACAAGTGTTGAGAGAACACAAGCTTTACGCTAAATTCAGTAAGTGTGAATTTTGGTTGGAAGAAATTTCTTTTCTGGGTCATAGAATTTCTAAGAATGGAATTGCAGTGGATCCAACTAAAGTGGAGGCAGTTACTTTGTGGAAACAACCAGAGAATCCAACTGAAGTTAGAAGTTTCTTGGGATTGGCGGGTTATTACCGTCGTTTTATAAAAGATTTCTCAAAAATTGCTGGCCCAATGACGGAGTTAACTAAGAAAAATCATAAGTTCATTTGGAGCCCTAAATGTGAAGCGAGCTTTCAAGAATTGAAGAGGCGATTGACTACGGCTCCAGTGTTAGCCCTACCTGAGGGAGTTTATGGGTATGTAGTATATTCCGATGCTTCTAAAGAAGGGTTAGGCTGTGTTTTAATGCAAAAGGGAAAAGTTGTGGCCTATGCTTCTAGGAAATTGAAACCCCATGAGATGAATTACCCGACCCATGATATAGAGTTAGCCGCTGTTATTTTTGCTTTGAAGAAGTGGAGACATTACTTGTATGGGGTGACATTTGAGGTATTCACCGACCATAAGAGCCTTAAGTACTTGTTTTCACAAAAGGAGTTGAACTTGCGACAGAGGCGTTGGGTAGAATTTCTTGAGGATTATGATTGTTCAATCAATTATCACCCTGAGAAAGCAAATGTGGTTGCAGATGCACTAAGTAGAAGGACTCAAGTAGCGGGTCTAATGGTGAGAGAATGGGATATGTTAGAAGAAGCGAGTGGCTGGAATCCTCGTTTAGAAAAGTTGAAAATCTTGTTTGGAAATCTATCCTTAAAATCCCCTTTGTTAGAAAGAATTAAGGAGGCTCAAGGGAAGGATCCGGTAGTACAAGGTTATTTGGAGAAAGTGAGAAGGGGGGAAACCCTAGATTTTAAGTTAGGGCCTGAAGGCATTTTGAGATTTAGGGATCGAATAGTAGTACCTAGTGAAGAAAGTTTGAAAAGAGAAATTCTAGAGGAGTCACATCGGTCCAAGTATACTATTCACCCTGGAGTTAACAAGATGTATCAGGATGTGAAAGGGCTTTATTGGTGGGATGGCTTAAAAAGGGATGTGGCGAAATTTGTACAGACTTGCCTAGTATGTCAGCAGGTTAAGGCAGAACATCAAAAGCCTTCTGGTTTGTTACAACCTTTAGAAATCCCTGAGTGGAAATGGGAGCATATTACCATGGATTTTGTGACGGGTTTACCTAGAAGTCAAAGGGGACATGATGCGGTTTGGGTGATAGTGGATAGGCTTACAAAATCTGCACATTTCTTACCGGTGAATATGAGTTACTCTTTGGAGAAACTAGCCAAGTTATACACAGAAGAAATTATGAGATTGCATGGGATTCCTGTAAGTATAGTCTCCGATCGAGACCCTAGGTTCGTTTCCCGCTTTTGGCAGAAATTTCAGGAGATTTTGGGGACTAAATTGAAGTTGAGCACTGCATATCATCCACAAACAGATGGACAGTCGGAGAGGACCATACAAACCCTAGAGGACATGTTAAGATCCTGTATATTAGATTTCGGAGGGAGTTGGAGCCAGTACATGACGTTGGCAGAGTTTGCTTATAATAACAGTTATCAGGCTTCAATCCAAATGGCACCGTATGAGGCGCTTTATGGTAGAAGGTGTCGATCCCCTATTCATTGGGATGAAGTAGGAGAGAAGAGAGTTTTAGACCCGACAGCTATTCCATGGATCGAAGAAGCTTATGAGAAGGTTAAGTTGGTTAGGAAGAGACTTCAAACTGCTCAAAATCGGCAGAAGAGTTACGCAGATCACCGAAGAAAAGACTTGGAATTTGACGTAGGGGACAAAGTCTTTCTAAGAGTGAAACCTATGAAAGGAGGGGTAGTATCCAAGAAGGGAAAGAAATTAAAACCGAGGTACATTGGACCCTTTGAAATTCTTAAACGAGTTGGAAAAGTGGCTTATCAGCTGGATTTACCTCCTAGTATGAGCAGGATTCATAATGTCTTCCACGTATCTATACTCAAGAAATATCATCCCGACCCAAGTCATGTAATTCAATTAGATGAAGTTGAAGTAGACGAGTCTTTGACCTATGAGGAGCGACCCATTAAAATTTTGGACCGCGAAATTAAAGAATTGAGAAATAAGAAGATTGCCTTGGTTAAAGTCTTGTGGAAAAATCACGACGTCGAGGAGGCAACTTGGGAGGTAGAGAAGGACATGAAGGACCAATATCCAAAATTATTCGCTTGAACAGGTAAGAATTTTGAGGACAAAATTCTTTTAAGGGGGGAAGGATGTGAGGGTCTCAAAATTTCATTAATTTCTGAAAATTAAAATAAATATTATTTAAACTTTGAAAATTATTAAATAATATGAATTTATATTTAAAAATGTGTATTTATATTATTAATGATGTTTTCACTTATATAAATGTTATATTTTAATTTACATGAATTTTCAAAATTTATTTGACGGTTCGCGTTCGGCTAAACATTAAGTTGGATTTTCGCACTCCCATACGCAATATAGCTCTAAGTTGAACTGTATGATATGTAGAGGTTATAAAAATATATAATTCAGTTGAGAAAATGCTAGATGAGGAATTTCTACCAGTAGATAAAATTCTCGCGCGTAAACGCGATTCAATTCAAAATTTTCCCACCATTATTAGCATGCCCAAAAGTCAATTAGACTACTCCCTAGACTACCCCAATTTTCCTCCCATCTTGTCACCAGCTACCACCTTTTTTTTTACCCTCTAAACTTCCGCTCCTCTGCTGCAAGAAGAAGCAGAAACCGTTGCCTTCCAAGCTCCAATAGCTTCTCATCTTCAGCCACTCACACATAGTCTTCAAGCTTCCATTTTCAGCTTCCACCTCCACTTCTTGCTGCTGTCCAGATCGAGCAAGAGGAAGGAGAGGATCGTTGTTGCTGCTGCTACTCTCACTGCTCCTGCCGCTGCTACTACTACTGGGTTGTTCAGACCAGGGTGAAAGCTTCCTATTTTTTTCCTTCCACCAACCACAGAACCACCCCAAGCTCACCAAAAACCCCAGAACCCCAACCCTTTTCATCTTCGGTCGCTGCTTTGCTGCTGCGGTGACTGGTCTGACCAAGAGAAAACAGAGTGCAAGGGGTGCCGACTGACCTCAGTGATTCTAGGAGCGAACTTGGGGAAACTAGGCACTTCATTTAGCTAGAAAACAACCACCAAAGGTAACCCAAAAACTTCCGCTTCACCCCCTTAGCCAAAATTTCAGATTTGTTGCAGCTTTTGGTTCTTGAAGTTTTAGCTTGTCTTGGTGAAACATGTTGGGTTGCTGATCCTCTAAGCTAATGATTGATGAAGCTAGAGGTGTTTTATGTGTCTATATGTATGTTTTGAGGTGGTTATATGTTGGGAAAATTGTTTTTGAATGAAGCTGGGGTGCTGCCGAGAGAAGGGAAAATTTTCCAGATTTGTACCTGTTGATGTTTTGCAAATTTCGCTTAGTTAATGAACTGGATTGTTTATTTGGGGGCTAGACTAGTTAGACGTGATTGTTAGGGACTTAAAGTATGAATTATAAGTTGGAAATGGTTGATCAAAAAGAAGAGAAAATTTCTGCTCTGCAACCGAGCCAGCAGGCCTGTTTTTCTTCCAACTTTGCCCAGCTTTTTGAACTGGATTTTGTGAAGTTATTGAGCTATTTAAATCATGTATATGTCCACCTATATGTGTAGAGTAGTTTTGGTGAAAATGCAGCTTTGGTACAATGGGAAATTTCATTGAAAAATCAAAGAGAAAAATGCCCTTTGAGCTACCCGAAAATTCTGGAAATTTTCCAGATTTTGGTCGAATTTTTGGGGGTTGATTTCGACAAATTTGTGAACTATTTGGGCTGTATACATGTTTACCAATATGTGTATTATTGTTTGGGGGAAAATGTAGCTTTTGGGTAGTTGAAAAGTTTTGGACAAATTGAAGAGAAAATGGACTTCTTGTACCAAATGCACTTGGAAATTTTTCCAGTTTTGCATGAGACATGTTAAATGATTTTTACGTTAACATGAACCCAATTTGACTTGTGTTTAGTTAAGGGGTGTGTATAGCTCAATTTGGGACAAAAATCTAGTAGAGTTTATGTTCAAAAAGTGGACCAAAATTTTATTCTTCACGACGCTACCCAAAACAGAAATTTTGTTTGAAATTAGAAATGATTTTGACGTTTGGATTTCGTTTTGGTTAAATGTGGATTAAATTGTCCCGAAAATGTTTTCTAGCATTAACCTTCGTTACTAGGTCCACTTCGAGTCAATAACCTTGAATTTTATTAGACAAAATGTCCTATTTCGAGAAATATGCCAAATTTGGAAATTTTCTTGAAAACTCAAGTTTTTGCCTTCAAGAAAATCCTTGAACCAAGTTGGTCAATGGAATTTGGCAAACTTAAGGAGTTTCTATTTTATAGAAATTCCAACGGCTAGTTTTACTTGGTTTATATGATTTCCTCTTAAAAGAATTTTCCAAGATATTTTTGGGGAAAATTAGAGGGGAAAAATTCTTCTAAATGGTTAAATGTGATTTTTCTCAACTTGTGACACCAAAGGGGTGTTAATTGCTTATACGACTCTAGAACTTGGTTATTGGAACATTTGACGAATTTAGCAAGTTTTTGGTTTTAAAGAAACCTCAAACTTTAATTTCACTTGAAAATTTGTGGATTTCACTTTGAGAATACGATTAATGCTAGTTTGGGATTTTTGAGTGAAATTAAATGCTAGAAGACTTCAGTAAACTCGCCAACTCAGAAGTAGAAATTTACGTGAATTATTTGTATGTTTTTAGGAGTCGGTGAAGGGCACACCCTCGGTCAAAGTTTGGAATTCTAGACACTTCACTTAAGGTGAGTGTCTCTTGCATGAATCGTGTTTAACTGCTAGTTGAACTACTTGTTAAAAGTACTTGCTAGAGATATCATGAAATGTTATATGCTATGTGATTTCGTGAAATATCACAAGTACAAGTGTTGCAATGTCGATTGGAGCGGGGTCTCGTCGACTAAATAAACCAAACGGATGCACGTACCACACTCTATTAGAGTGGGAGGTACCTCTCTGCCGTCTTGGTAAAAGTGCTTGCAAAATTCGTGTTGGAGTCAGGCCCGAAAATAAGGGGAAAGTCGTTGCTAGGAGACGTGTAGATTAGGAAAAATGTCTACATGGAGATTATAGGTAGTGAAAGTTGACGGAGTGTCAACTACTATAAATTACCTGATCAAGCGCGAGGACTTTGGCTCCTGAGAGCCCTGTATCCTTTTCTTGTCATGTTACTTCGTTTTTCTAAATTGTTAATTGCTTACTTGTCCATTTGTACTTGTTAAATTGCCCTATGTGAATTGCATGTTTCGAGACACCACTGAGCTATTGGCTCATCCCTTCCAATTTGTTTTCCTTGACAGGTTCTGAAATGCATGAAGTCTTGGAGAACTAGAAAAGAAATGTTATATTTTGAATGCCCACTTTTGTAATCGTACTTTGGGAGATACTTTAATATCTTTTGGATGATTTTCTTGTGCCTTTGGGAAAATGTGAATCCTGTGGTGCTTCTGTGCCCTGAGTTAGGAACTTTAAATTGTAAATTAAGTATTTTAAACTCGATGTTTTCGTTGGTACTTGGAATTGTATTTTCGGGCTGTATAAGTTGAATTGTATGATTTATTTAAGTACTTAGCTTGCTCGAGGAGTAAGGTTTTATTTTCAATTTATGTTGGGTGATATTAGTTGCTAGAGCGAGTGAGTCCTGGCGAGAGCTAGGCAGGCGACCTTCCAACCCTTTGGTTCGCCTTAGGGGGAAGTGGGGCCGCCACAGCCTTCTGAACTTAGCACTCAAGTTGCCACAAGAAACAGCGAAACCTGAAATTGGTCCTTGTATTCATAGTCCGTGTGGTGATCCAGAGGACTTCAAGAATGCAAATTTTGTGACAACTCTGCTTTGGCTCACATGATTGCAATATAACTAGCAGCAATTATGTTTCGTCGTGGGAAACTCTCTTCTTTTTGGGAGCACATAAATTGATTTTACCGCCTGGAATGTAGTATGTCCATATGTGGATATGAAATGTATTAATGGGTGATGGCAAATGACTTTGGGTATTTCTTGGACAATTTGAGTGAACTTTACAAGCTATGGCACTGAAGCTTTTGCTTTTTGTTATTTTTTTTTCCTTTCAGGTACCTTAACTACCAGTGGAAAGTAATTTTTTTTTATTTATAAAAGTTCGATACATGGTGATCATATATCTTTTTTTGGTTATGTTTCAATAAGCTAATTTTGACTTATCCCTTTTCAGAGTAGAAACATTTTTGTTCTGCTTTGAAGTTAACTTTGATTTATTTCTTTGTAAGTAGAACTTTTCTAGAAAAAAGGACGAAAACAATCTGGTATGTAAGAAACATGCTTATTAAAAATTTTCAAAAAAAAAAAAGAAATTTTTGGAATCCATTCCTGAACACAAGGAAATCAAACGCTCAATTTTATAATGATACTCGTTCCACTATCAAACGAAACACGTTAGGGGAGAATTACCAAAACCCACACCCATAGTGGGGTTAATGAGATCCATAGTGATTGTAATTGAGGAATATTTACAGAACGACTCCTTAAGTTAAAGCATACATAATGTTTGTTTAAAATCAAATTGGATAAGTTAATAGGTTTCATGAAACCTTTCTATGTGTTCAATGATTAATTACTAAAGAGTAAGTTTCACTTATCTATTATATTTTTATGAATTAATCTTATATACACTGTCAGTGTATACACTATCACTATTAGATATATGATAAATATGCAAAATTTGATTTTAAAATTCAAAATTTACTCATGTGTCATCTGTGAGAACTCCGAATTTTAAGTTTTATGTTTCCATTTTTAATCCATCTATATGCATTTAAATTATTTTAAGCATTCAAGATATGATTCATTTTTGGGGCCTTATTTTCTTTACTTTATTTAACTTTGGTAAAAATGTGTTTAAGAAAATGAGAGAATTAATTTTTGTTATGTCTAATAAACCCTAGGAAATTTAGTTGTTTTTGGGTGAAGTTAGAACTTAAGTAAACTACTAGGATTGGAAGGAAATTTGGAAAAACTTGCTAGGTAGAAATTTGGCCAAGTGTCATCACACTACAACACCTTGACTTAGACAATTAGCTTCTTAAATAAACTTTACCATTTAACAAAACATTAGCCCTTTTATCTTGAGCTCTTGGCTAAACCTCTTGAGAGGAAAAATTTCACATAAACCCTAAGGCTAGTTCTTGGAAAATTAGTGCAAGATTCAAGAGGAAGTTCAACTAGATTCTACCCAACCTTGGCTTGCTACTTGAAAGGTGATTCTTGGAGTTCTTGGTGCAACTTGCAAAGCTTGAGGAGTTTGAGGTAAATCTTAAATCATGAATGTTAATGCTTTAAATTAGTAGGGTAAGCATATAATTAAGGTGCTTAGATAACCTAGATACTTGGGTTGTTGATGGCTTGGCTTGGGTTCTTGTTTTGAAACTTGGATCGTGTGTTTATGTTTATGCCTTCTATGTGTTTGATGTATGGTTAGGTGTATTAGGTGAGGATTTCTTTAGGTTTTCTTGGTTGTGTTAGCATGAGAATCATGGTTAAAGTAAGCTTAGTTAACTTGGTGCACATGAAGTAAAAATTGAACATCCACAAGTTGGAATTTATGCTTGGGCTGGCCAAATTTTTAGCTTCAATTTTGGGAGGCTTTTTGTGTTATTTTGGTGAGATTTATGCTCAAGGAACATGGTTTAACCTTACCCTAGAAGTGGATGTTATGTATGTGTGTTTAAGTAGTAGTTTTGTTGGAGTAAAGTTAAGAAAATAAGAGGAAGTGTTGTTGGAAATTTTCACCCAAGAGACTCTAAGCAGTCTTGGTAAATCTGTTATATCTTGTTGTAGAAAAATCTAAATTGATTTCTGCTTCTTGCGTTTGAAACTAGATTCAGAGTGTATTCTACCGTGAAAATGTCAAAATTTTTTTCAATTCTTATGAATATCTATGATTTTTCAAATTTGACTGAATTTTCACACCTGCTCTGTTTTTCTACTTGATGAAGCAGCAACTTGGGACTGGAATCTGACTGATTTATGGACAGAATCTTACAAATATGTATTCTGGAAAATTGTAGTCCTTTGAGTTTATTTTCCAATGGTATAAATTTTATAAATTTTGGACTTAAGAAACTTGCGATATGATTTTTCAAACAATGTCGCACAAAACTGGAGAAAATTCTGTTTCCAAATGTATGCATGCTGACCGGTTTTCTTGAGTTTATTTCTCTTCACTTTTTGGTTTGTTTTGATGAAGTTTGGCTCAATCTTGTGCTATAAACTTAGTAGAACTCTTGTGGACTGATTTGTAGCGAAGACCATGCATTTAATTTGAAGAAAACTTGAGTTTTGATTGGCTTTTGAGTTGAATTTCCAGAATTTTGGGTATGGAACAGGGCTTCTGTTTTGGCCTTGTTTCGCATTCGATTCATGATAGTTTGGACTTGAAATTGCTTGTACTATTTGCCAACACATAATACTAGAGTTGTGCGTCGATTTGGTCGTAAACCGATTACTCAAAGGGAGTGAAAATTAGCTATTTTTCACTGCCATAAAACTGGAAAATTTCCAGTATTTGTACCCTTTTCATGTATTTATTATTGTTCTTAGTTTTTGATCCGAGAAACATTCTTTTCGCTCCAAACATTGCTTGACTCATAAACCTAATGTGTATTGGTGACTTCTTTGAACTTGCACCTTCGCGTAGGTTTTAAAACTTATGTCCTTTTGAAATCTAATTTGAGTCATTTGTCGCTTCAAAGTCGAGTCGCTCTAGTAGCTCTCACGATCATTCCTTCTTTTGGTTAGTTGCTCTAGTTGGAATCTTAAAGTTTTGTACTTGCTTGAATATAGGTTTTGGTGTGGAAAACGAGAACCTTGGTGGGACCATTTGATTTGCTCTGCTTTGTCGGTGAGTGTTCCAATGCATGTTATTTGATTATGCATGACTTGAGAAAATGTTATTATTTGCTTAAGTGCTCTCCTTTGAATGACATGCAAATAAGTGAATGACTGTTGTGATTTTCTTGTCTTGTTAATTTGCTAAGAGCGCATGTTCACATTGCATGAATGAGTGATAAATGTGCAAGAATGTAGGCCGATGCGTACTTTATCGCATCGGCTGAACTGAGTTTAACCCTATGCTAACACCCTATCCGAGACCTGCCATTTGCGAGGTCGAATCAGCTGGACAGCTTTGGATTTATAACTTACTAATGTTAAGTGCAAAGCTCAAAACTCTTTGCGAAAAGGCCTTGAGTACAATGTTTAATGTTAAATGAGGGGATTGTTGATTTTTCGGAGAGCATAAGGTGAATGTTAAATGAGGGGATTGTTGATCTTTCGGAGGACATAAGGTGGGAGTTCGGAGGTTATAAGGTGGTAAAATATAGGGGATTGTTTATTGGCAGTTATAAGGTGAATGTTGCTCCATGTGAGCCCCGTATCCTTTTAATGTTTAAAGTATTGTTTATCCTTGTATTTACTTGAACGAATGATTGAATGCACACATGAATGTTATTGTTTATCAAATATTTTACATTGAAGGATTCCTATTACAATTAATTGCTCCAGTACCAGTTTTTAAAGTTGAATATCGATTTACTTGAATCTATTTTACTTGGAAAAACATGTTTACATGTTAAATCGTGTTAATCTCTTATTTTGCCTGTTTACCTGGAATGCTCATTGGGCGTAAGCTCATCCCATGTTTTGTTTTTCTTAACAGGATTCGGATCCGAGAGTGCTCAAGAATACTGTTAGAATGTTTGAGAGACTTTGAGTTTTATTTTAGTAGAAATGACTGTAATGTATATATTTTTGGGTTGTAATTAAGATAGGCGTCGAATGATGAATCTTTTGTATGCGAACCAATGTAATAGCTTTTGGAGGTTTGTAAATGTTATTTTGAGGTGTAATGAATATTATTTTTGGTTAGTTTAGAAATTTCAAGTAATTCTTGTTATGAATGGTAGTGAGTTCTGGCGAGAGTTGGGCAGGCGGTCCGCTGAACTCTCTGGTTCGCCTTTGGGGAAAGTGGGGCTGTCACATCATCCATCCAACCGTATTAATATATACACTAACAGTATATATAAAATTTACTCTATTTTTATTACTAAAACTTGTTATTGTAAAGCTATAAAAAATTTTGAATTTTTGTCAAATTATATATATAGTGAAATTTGAGCCGAACAGCTTTTTCGGTTTGTGGTGAAGAAAAAAATGCCAACTTACCTAGATGCCAGCTGGCTGCAACCCGATATCCCAATTGCCATCAATAGTTTGACCACTTTCTGGCTTCGATAAGCCTCCCAAATGCTATATCGTTTGCATCCCCCTTCTGTCCTGTTTCTCTAAATATTGCATGTGATTGAATTTTGGCAATGTTTTAAAACTCGGACCGTCAATTGAACCGGTGAAGTGAAAGGGTCAAGGTTCAATCGATCGGACCGGTTCTACTCCGGTTCAATGAATTTAAAAAAAAAATATATATATATAAATATATATGCACAAAATAAAACATGCAATCGACTAATTTAAAACTTTATATGATGAAAAGTTTACTATTTTTGAATAACTTAGATTTTCAATAATAAATTTTTTAAATTATAAGTTGAAACAAATAAATTTCATCTTAATTTTAATTATATCTACCAAAAAAAATCATAAATCCAACCCAAAAATATCACAATATTTTGAAATTATACAAAATTCACGTCTATGAGAATTTAGACATTGTGAACTTAAATTTTAATTTATGTTTTTGAGATTTAGAGATTGTAATTTAAAAAAAGAAAGTTTGAAGTTTGAAGGAAGTTAAGAGAGTCGAAAATAGAAATGCAAACTTGATAAGAAATAAAAAATGAAATAAAAGTGAGTGGTTGTGGCATTAAATAATTTGGGTTAAAAAAATAATTCTTTTTTAACTTTTTTCAATTTAATGGACAAAAAACAAAATTAAAGGATGGAAGAAAACATCAAAAAATTAAAACTAAAAAGGTTTGATTAAAAAATGAGTGACAAAAAAAAAAGGAGAGAGAGAGAATTGAAGATTAAAAAGAAAGAGTCATGAGAGGATGAAATTTTGTAAAAAAAAAATGAAAAAAAGAAATATGGGTGTTTGTTTTATATAAATAAGTTATCAAAAAAAAACTAATAAGATGTGATGGTGTAATGGTTACTACATTGGTCTTCTATTACAAAGGTCTTGAATTCGAATCTTGATAGCTGCATTTTGTAAAACTTAAAAAAAAAGAGGGGAAACTTGAAAATCAGAAACCACCGATTCAATCCGGTTCAGCGATTTTTCACGGGTTGACCGGTTTTCTGACAAAGTCAACTCTAACATAGAACTGGACCGGTGCTATGGCCGGTTCGGTCCGATTTTCAAAAACACTGAATTTTTGTTGGAAATGCTATACTTGAACTTGAAAATGATATTGTGCTTTGAATTTATTCAAAATTGGATTTGTTGGTGATGAGCACGGATTATGTGAGGACTCACAAAAATTTATTATTTTAAATTTCATTTCGAGCTTATTTAAATATTTAATGGCCTGTTTGTCCCGAATATTATTTTCTAACCTAATTAGACCTAATTACATGGGTTTATAACTCAATTATATTTTTAAAGTGGCTTGTTGCAAAATTTAATTTTGGAAGCTCGTTAAGTGAAAATAGTGAATACGCAATTGGAGTCAATAATCGATTCGAGAATACAGTAAGTTTGGAAAATTGGAAACTTGTATATTAGTCTTGAAATAGATATTTTTATGTTTAAGTGCTCAATTATTAGTTAGTGATACTATCGTTATAAGAATTTCTTGAAAATTTCACTTTATCGCGCTTAAATAGGAAGTACGCGTTTTTACGCGCGCGATTAATTGAGGGATTGTAGACCATTATTTTTAGATCTATAAGAGTGGATAATAATAATATGAATGGAAGTGCATTAAAGGTTTAGTGCACTAGTGAAACAAACTCGAGTAGAATCGAGCACGAAACGCACGCGTACGCGCACTATTTCTAGTTTACTTTTGAAACAACTTTTGGCCACAAATTTTAAAGCTTCTCATGGAAGCTTACCATCATCACATCTCTTCTTTTCCTTGCTCCAAACAGCCGGCCAAGGAGGAAGAAAAAGACAGCTCCAAATTCTCTTTCATTTCACCATTTAATCTTCACCATTTCACCTCAAAATTGAACCACACTTCACTAAACACTTGGTGATCATCTTAAGCTATAAAATGGGGCTGCTTTTCACAGTTTTCTTGGGCTAAGGAGTACCGAAAATTTCTGCCTTGAACATCTAGCAAAGTAAGGGATGATCAAACCTTGAAAACTTAATTTATGGGAGTAGTATTGCACTTATAAGCTTGTATATTCATGTGGGCAACTTTATTTATGATAGAAAGTGTTGTGTGGGCTCTATGAACTGCCACTATGGTTGGATGGACTGATTTGTTATGTTTTGATGGTATCAATATTGGTTCAGTGCTTAAACTAGTGGAATAATGTTGTGTTGTTGGTAGAAACTCAAAGGAGAGTGAAGGTGAAAATTTTTCAATTCTGCCCCTATGTTGTCCGTGACCCTTAGGGTGATTTTTCATGGTTCTAATGGCTTATTTATGATGTATATATGTTGTGTGGGTTGTGTAAAAAGTTTCATAAAAAAATAACATGATTTGGTTGGCCAAACGTTGTGATTTCGGAAGTTCGGCAAATCTGGAAATTTTCCCGTCACTGCCCTGGCAGTGTTTTTCAAACGGCCATAACTTTTTATTCCGATGTCGAAATCGAGTGCCGTTTGCGGCATTGGAAACTAGACATTTCCAGCTTTCCAACGGCATAAAATAAATATTTTGACTTCCACCTGAGCAGTCCATGCCAATCATTTAAACATGACTGTCCTGTTTCTCGTTTACACTGGAACCCTGTTTTGAACAGCGAGTTGATGCTCAAAAATGAGCTAGCTGTGGACAGATTTTGGAAACGATTTCTTCTATAAAATTGTAGCCTTAAGAATCTAGTTTTAAACACCCAATCATGCTCAATTCTGAGTTGAATTGAATAATTTATGACCAGATTTCGAAACCGATTCTGTAGGCGAAAACCCTTATTTTGGACAGATTGTAACCAATATTGATTTGGGCCTTGCTATTTGAAAGTTTTGGTGTAAATCACCTACCAACACATCTTGGATGATTATTAGACCTTGTCTACACCAATGAATCATGTTTGACGAATTTTCCTTGGCCAAATGCTTGAAAACAGAAAAACAGAAGTTCAAGGCAGATTTGCCTTGGAACTTCTTAGAACTTTAGTGGTTTTATTAACCAACTTTTCGAATGAATTTTCTTATGAAATTTGGTAGAGGAATAGCTCTTATATGGTAGTGTAATACTGCTAATTTTGGTGCCATTCTGAGTCCATTTCGATACTCGAACAAAATCCCAAAGTTGGTACTTTAAACCTGGAAATTGCCTAATTGTCTCAAATTTTCAACAACTTTGAGCTACTATATCTTGGAGCTCAAAACTCCGATTCATGTTCCACTTATTTTGTTTTAAACTTTGATTGTAACTCTAATTGATTTTCAAATTTGAGAGACTATTTCACATTGAGTGAATTTTGCCGAATTTCCAAACTTTGCCGAAAAACAACCCAAATCTGCCTTCATATTCTAGAACATCCACTTTGAACTAAATTTTGAATGTCTTCCATTTGGAAACAAGGAAAAGTGTTTTCTAAGAACTTTTAGTACTTTCTAAGAGGATTCCAACGGTACCAAGTTTTCCAATTTTGGACTTGTAAAGAGTGAGATACGATTTTTCAAAGATCTCGTATCAAAACTAAAATTTCTGAATCTTAAGGAAATGGAGTTTTTCGAATTCTCCTTATTCCTTCGATATTACTTGAACGTTTTATACTTGATTTCAAAGATGAAAACTGGATTGCTCTTGTGTTTTAAAACTCTATTTTTGAGTCTCGATTTACGAATAATTGGGGTTCATTTTCATGAGATTTCCTTAGGTTGTACACTAGTGCAATCTTCTTCGATAATTGGGGTTTATGAGTGATGAATCATTATTAATTACTCAGGCTCGTGCGAGGACCTTCAAGAGAATCCCACGGTGGACACTTGAGTTTCAAGCGACTTTTCTTCATGTTTACTTGGTGAGTGTCAAGTGTGTGACTATTTGAAATCCTGTGAACTTTATACATGCTTGTTTACTATCGATGACTTGAGATTTTGAAAATGGAGTCGAGTGTGTACTTTATCGCATTCTTTCTCATTTGAAATGAATCACTCATGCTTGAAATGTTTGAATATGTCAAATGCTCGAAAGTTCAAATGCTTAAATGTATCAAATGCTTGAATTAAATGAAATAGTATGCTATGGCTGCATACGTCGTTGGAGTGAAACTTTTCGACACTCAAATGTACATGGGGGACGTCCAAACTCATAGGCCGACCTTGGAACTCGAGCCGGCATGGGCTTGGTCGGGAAGTTCGGTGAGTCATGAAAATTACCTGATAAGCTTGATCTATGTGAGAGATCTCATTTGATATACTCGTGGAGTATTGCCTTATAAATGTCGTGCGGGTCCAGTGCGGAGTACGGTGGACGGATGGAAGTAAGTGGTGATCTATGGATTTGAAATACCGATCTGGGTGATGGAGTGTCATCACGGGAAGGTATATGAATGACATTGGCAAAGCAAGTGGAACTTAGCTCTTGAGAGCTACCATATCCTTGAATTGTTTCTGTTTATATTGTATTGAAATTGTAAATTACCCGCACTTTATTATTTGACCTGTTATTTGGGTTTGTTATTTGGACTATGCGCTTGCATGTATGTTCTTGGCCTCACGAGCATTTTGTTCATTCTGTATATTTGTTTTCCTTAACAGGATTGGACATAGATTGAAACTTGGAAGAACTACTTTTGTGGCACTTTTGTAATAGAATTTTAGTGATATTGACTAGACATTATGGTTACTGTATATTTTGGTATTTGGGCTATATTTTGGAAATCCGATGTAAGGATTGGGCAATTGTTAAACATTGTTAAACTTGAACGCTTTCGCACTAATTGCATTTATTTTATTTGGTCGTGACGTCTAGTACTGCAATAAACTTGAACGGGAATTGTTTGAATTCTGGCGAGAGTTGGGCAGGCGCCCCGTGGATACCCTTTGATCCGCCTTAGGGAGAAGTGAGGGCGTCACAGTTGGTATCAGAGCACTAGGTTAGAGATCTATATGGGAGACATATTAAATGTTCTACCCTTAAGACCTGAAACCGGATAACTAAATTATACCTTAAGTGGTACTTGAGGCACTTGCTTTTACTTTAGTCTTCTGTGACTAAAAGTATTCTTGTGGCACTTACGTGCTATATTTTTGTGATTCCCCCATGACTTGCTAATTGTATGAATCCTGACATGTTAATGAATGTAAATTATTGTTATTTTCAATGTTTTCGTGATTGGTTCTTGTTTTAAGTATTTTCTCGCATAATTGATTTATTTCTTGCACTAGGCACGCCTAAGATAATGGAAGGACTAAGAGGTGGTCGAAACCATGGTCGAGGCCGTGGGCGAGGGACTAGACAGGCCCAACCTCATGGTGATGATCAGGGATCAGCAACTGAACCGACTCAGGGGCAGAAAAATATAGAGGAAAATCAAGTGGCTACTGCCATTAACAGGATGACTGACATCCTAGAACGCTTAATTGATAGGTAAGGTTCTGGACCGCTTAATCAAACTGGGGGACAGGATAGAGGTGAGGATAGAGCCTTGGAAAGGTTCCTGAAATTTAACCCACCTAAGTTCATGGGTAAACTTGACCCGGAAGTAGCGGAGAATTGGTTGGAGAGGATGACTAACATATTCGCTGCTTTAGACTATACTGAGAATAGGCGAGTGAATTTTGTTGCTTTTCAATTTGAGGGAGTGGCTCATGCTTGGTGGGACATGATAAAAGGAAAATGGGAGAGAGAGCTCAGACCCCTTGGACTTGGGAGAATTTCACGAGAGAGTTTAATAAAAAATTTCTTCCACCCTTGATCCAAGAAAAGAGGGAGGATGAATTTATCAAATTGAAACAAGGGACCCTTAGTGTAGCAGAATATGAAGGAAAATTCACTAAACTTTCTAAGTATGCCCATGAACTGGTGATTAATGAACGAAAGAGAATCAGACGGTTCATACAGGGATTTAATGTGGAAATCTAAGAAGGATTGGCTGCAGCTCAAATCCAAACTGAGACCTTAGAGAAAGTACAAAGGGTTGAAAATGCAAGAATGCAAGTTAAGGACTTTCAGAATAGGAAGAGAAACTTTTCTAGTCGTACATCTGGACAGACTAGCAAGAGTTCACAGCCTTCCAAAATAGGAAGAGATATGGGAGGAATAAGAACTACTGGAGCTGTTAGGGGAGCTTTACCTAGAGGAGGTCGTAGTGGACCAGTTCAAGTTAAGGGAGCGCCTTCTAGTGGTTCGGCAGTGACCCCTCAAGTCACTTGTGGGTATTGCAGAAAAACCAACCACTCCGAGAATGATTGTTGGAGGAAATCTGGGAAGTGTTTGGCGTGTGGTAGTACGGAGCACCAACTCGCGAACTGTCCAAACAAAATGAAGATGGGAGGTAACACTCAAAGGCCTGAAAAGTCAACCTCTAAACAGATCAGTGCGGGAGGAAGCCGACCTAAGGTACTAGTTAGGGTTTATGCACTGGATCACCAACAGACACCTGATGCGACTGAGGTGGTTGAAGGTACAATTCCAATTTTTCACTGATTAGCTAGGGTTTTAATTGATCCGGGTGCAACACATTTTTCTGTAAACCCTAATTTCATGAGCGGAATAGACTTGAATCCAATTAAGTTACCTTATGACTTGGAGGTTAAAACACCTACTGGGGATCAAAATCTAATCGTTAACTTGGTTTATAGAGATTGTAAGATCTGGGTTGGAGAGTAAAAATTACTGGCCGACCTGATAGAGTTAGCAATTAAGGGATATGATGTGATTCTAGAAATAGACTGGTTAGCCCATTATAATGCCCAATTGAATTGTAAGACGAAAATAGTGGAATTGTGCATTCCAGAAGAGGCAACCCTGAAATTGGATGTAAAGGGTAGATTGGCCTTGTTTGCACTTATCTCGGGGATCCGGACTAGAAAAATGTTAAGTAAAGGAGTTCAGGGCTACTTGGCTTTTCTAATTAACACTCCTAGTGATAAGGTGAGATTGGAGAACATGCCTGTAGTGAAAAATTATCCGGATGTTTTTTCCTAAAGAGTTAGAGTCTTTACCCCCGGAAAGGGACATAGCCTTTAAGATTGATGTGATTTCGGGAGTAGCACCTATCTCTAAGATACCATATCGGATGGCTCCAGCTGAATTGAATGAATTGAAATTACAGCTGTAGGACTTGTTGGAACGGGATTTTATAAAGGAAAGCGATTCACCTTGGGGAGCCCCGATCTTGTTTGTTAAAAAGAAGGATGTGAGTTTGAGGTTGTGTATAGATTACCGAGACTTGAATGATGTTACTATCAAGAATAAGTACCCGTTGCCCCACATTGATGAATTGTTTGATCAACTGTAAGGGGCGGTAATATTCTCCAAGTTGGATTTGAGGCAGGGTTATTATCAATTGATGATTTTGGAGAAGGATATACCCAAGACTGCTTTTAACTCGAGGTATGGACACTTTGAGTTTGTAGTAATGTCATTTGGATTGACTAATGCACCTACTGCTTTCACGGATTTAATGCATAGGATTTTTAAACCTTATCTAAACCAATTTATGGTGGTCTTTATTGATAATATTTTGGTGTACTCTAACAATGTGAAGGATCACGAGAAACACTTGAGCATTATTTTGCAAATCCTGAGAGAACACTAATTGTATGCTAAGTTTAGCAAGTGTGTTTTTGGTTAAAAGAAGTGACTTTTGTGAGACACATAATTTCTAAAAATGGAATTAAAGTGGATCCAGCTAAAGTTGAAACTGTTTCAAAGTGAAAACGACCGAAAAATCCTACTGAAATTCGAAATTTTATTGGATTAGTAGGGTATTACTGGAGATTTATTCAGAATTTTATTCAAATTGCTGGACTCATGACTGAGTTGACCTGGAAAAGTGAAAAGTTTATATGGAATCCTAAGTGTGAAGAGAGTTTCCAGGAATTAAAGAGACGTTTGAAGAGAGCACCTGTATTAGCTCTACCGAATGGAAAGAATAGCTTTGTGGTTTATACAGATACATCTAAGGAAGGATTGGGATGTGTTTTAATGCAAAATGACAAAGTGATAGCGTATGCCTCTAGGAAATTGAAACCACATGAGGGAAATTACCCGACTCATGATTTGGAGTTGGCAGCGGTGGTATTTGCTTTAAAGAAATGGAGACATTACATGTATGGAGTGACATTTGAGGTTTTTACTAATCACAAAAGTTTTAAGTATTTGTTTTCTCAAAAGGAGCTAAATTTGAGGCAACGTAGATGAATGGAATTTTTAGAAGACTATGATTGTACAATTAAGTACCATCTAGGAAAGGCCAATGTAGTGGCCGATGCTTTGAATCGTCAAGTGCAAATGGCTGGATTGATGATCAAGAAATTTCATTTGTTGGAAGAAGTTAGTTATTGGAATTCTCGACTGGAATCGAGGAAAGTAATTTTGAGAAATATTATACTGAATTCCACTCTGATGGAACGTATCAAGGAATCCCAAGAAAAGGATGCCGAAGTGTAAAAATGATTGGAAAAAGTCAAAAAGGGAAACAAGTCGGATTTTAACTTAGAATCAAATGGTGTATTGAGATTTCGGAATCGGATAGTAGTGCTAAAAGATGAAGGGTTTAAAAAGAAAATCTTAAAAGAGGCACACCGATTGAAGTTTATGGTACACCCTGGAGGGAATAAAATGTACCAAAATTTGAAGAGTCTTTATTGGTGGGAGAGTATGAAGAAGAAGATTGCTCAATTTGTCCAGACCTGTTTGGTTTGTCAACAGGTTAAGACTGAACATCAGAAACCATCTAAACTTTTACAACCTTTAGAAATACCTGAATGGAAATGGGAGAACATCACTATGGATTTTGTATCAGGATTACCAAGGACACAAAAGGGTCATGATGCTATTTAGGTAATAGTAGATAGACTGACCAAATCAGCTCACTTTCTGTCGATTAATATGAAATACCCATTGGAAAAATTGGCCAAATTGTATTTGGATGAGATCATTAGATTACATGGAATCTCTGTCAGTATTGTGTCAGATAGAGATCCAAGATTTGTTTCGAGATTTTGGCAAAAGATGCAAGAAGTATTGGAGACTAAACTAAATTTTAGTACCACTTATCATCTTCAGACTGATGGACAGTCTGAGAGGACAATTCAGACCCTTGAGGATATGATGAGGACTTGTGTTTTGGATTTTGGGGAGAGTTGGAATAAGTTTTTGACATTGGTGGAGTTTGTCTATAACAATAGCTTTCACTCTTCTATTCGAATGGCTCCGTATGAAGCACTCTATGGTCGAAAGTGTAGATCTCCAATTTGTTGGGATGAAATAGGTGAGCGAAAGATTTTAAACCCGACTACAGTACCTTGAATTGAGGAAGCTAATGAAAAGGTGAAGTTGGTACGCCAAAGGATTCAGACCACACAAAGTCGCCAAAAGGGTTATGCAGATAATCGAAGAAAAAACTTGGAATTTGAGGTTGGAGATCTAGTATTTCTTAAGCTTACACCTCTGAAAGCAAGTTTGATGTTTGGGAAGGGAAAAAAGTTACAACCAAGGTTTGTAGGACCTTATAAGGTTATCCAACGTGTAGGAAGTGTGGTCTATAAGTTGGAATTGCCACCGAGTCTATCTCGGATTCACAATGTGTTTCATGTATCCATGCTTAAAAAATACCATCTAGACCCTTCTCACATTTTGCAACCAGGAAGCATTGAGATTGATGAGACTTTAACCTATGAAGAGAAATCGGTAAAACTTCAGGATTGGAAGGTGAAAGAATTGAGGAATAAACGGATACCGTTGGTAAAAGTTCTCTGGAGGAACCACGGGCTAGTGGAAGCGACCTGAGAAGTTGAAAAAGCAATTCAAGGAAAGTATCCAGACCTGTTCGCAAATCAAGATAAATTTCAAGGACGAAATGTTTTTAAGGGGGAGGGTGTAGACACCAAATTTTTATTATTTTTAATTTCATTTTTATTATTTATTATTTATTTATTAATGGAGTTAGATTCATCATTTTCATTTTGTAAGATGTTAAAAGTGGCTTTAATTCTCTTAGACTTCATTTGAAAATTGTTAATTTATTTTTGAAGAAAAATGAAAATGACAAAAAAGAAAAGAAGTAAAGGAAAATTTGTGGATAGGTGGAAGTGTGCATGTTGAATAAGTGTACAAAACAATCATTAGACAAGTGTCTAAGGAATTATAGGACAAGTGTATAGGGGTAGGTGTCAAGCACACTTGGTGGGGCTTAGGGAATTTTTGGGAAAAAAGAAACAAGGGAGGCCGCGGATGAAAAAAAAGGAGAGAGTGTGAGCGAGGGGGGCTTTGGGGAAAGAAAAAGGAAAATAGCGGCTAGGTTTAGGAGGGGGCAACGGAGAGAAAAAGAAAAAGCTTGAGACAGAGGGAAAAAGGGAGGAGCGGGGAAGACTAAAGGAGCTGGAATGGAAAAAAGAAAAAGAGCACAAGGGAGAGTTCGGACGGCTGGGCTGAAGAAAAAACAGAAGAAAAAGAGAATGAAAGGAAAAGGGGAAAATCTGAAAGATTGAAGGAGAGAAAGGGCCAGAGAGTAAACTAAAACAAAGAAAAAACAGAGGAAAGAAACGGGCGGCGGAAGGAGAGCTCTGGTTTCGGAAAAAGAAAGAAAAGGGGAAATTGGAGGGAGGCTTCGGCTAAAAGGGGGAGTTTGAACGGAAACGAAAAAAAAACCTAAAAAACGGGGAGAGGATTTCAGCTTGAACGATCGAAAAGGAGAGAAATTTCCAATCACTACCGCCTTTGCCTGCAAGAGCATTTCAGTCGACTTCAGCTGCGGGACGGCGAGCTCCGTCTCTGGAGCCTTCAATCTGGCACCACCTCCACCTTCATCATCAGTCCACCATGACCACGCCGACAGTTGTCAATCACCCCAAACCAAACCCTCTGATGCCCAGGTCAACGGCGCTGCCGCCAACGCTGCTCCCACTGCCGACTTCTCATTCCTTGCCACCGCCGCCGACACCAAGCTCAAGAAAAACAGAGGGGATTTTTTTTTTTTGAGGAGTAAACCAGAAAGGGAAGTTTGAGAAAGTTTCCGCAAAGCAAAAGGAAAAATTAAAAGAAAACAGAGGAGCGGAGGAAGAATTTGAGCCGCCGCAATCTCACCGAATCTACCATCATCACCTACGAAAGTTCACCAAGCAAGAGCGCGGTAAGCCATTGGTCTGTTTCCTTCTTTAAATTTCAGTTCTTGTTCAACTTTGAAGTGGGTTTTTCCGTGGTTTCATTTGGTGCAATTTACTGTTAATTGGCCTCATGCTTTTGAATACACATGCCGCATACGTTGATTGAGCTGAATGTCTTGGTTTCTGATCATTTTTGGGCTAGTTATTGCTTTAATTTGAGTGAGAATCCGGTAAAATTTTAATGCCCATTTACTGTTCGACAAAATGCCTGATTGAAAGTTTTAGTTGAAGGGTGATTGGTCTGCATTTTTGCACATGAAAAATACTGGCCAAGTCGGCCAGTTCACTTCCTCGCATCTAAGAATTTTTGGTGTGTTGATGTCTTACATTTTTCTGCTCCTTATGCTTCCGGTCGAGTGAATTCGAATTGATGTTATGAGAGGGAGTGTTGTGAGTCTCATTGTTTGTTGGAATGGTTAGAAATTGAAGCCAGATTTCTGGTTGCTGAATGGTAATTGATGTTAGCTCGTTGGAGAAGATGATCACTTGTCCAAAATTGCAATTTCAGTCCCTCCGTTTTCTTTTTGTTTAGTGATTTGGTCCTGTCTTTTCCTGAGCTTCATATTTGCCTCCAACACCATCATAAGTCCCTTAATTAGGTCCCTGCTTTGTTGCATTTTAATCCCTCAAGTCCCCCTTGTTCACCGTAGCCTCAAAATTTGGAAAAATCAAATCCATTTTGCCTTTCTTGAGCTTAATCCTATGTTTGCCTATTTTATATGACTTTTTGGGATAAATTAATTCTTGACTTTAGATCATAATTGTGGCTTAATATTTTTTGTTAATTTGTTTATGTTATTGGGTTTAGTATTATGGTTTAAGTTTTTTGGGTAATTATATTTGATTAGGCTTGTAAAAAGTGGATTTAGTTTATTTTCTTTTGGGTTATGGTTGGGTTATAGAGTCAAGGCCCATCAGTTTTATTGGCTCATTTTGGGTTAAAAAATAATAGACTGGCCCGTTCCTTTTGTCTTGGACTTTCGTTTGGGTTTGGGAGGTTTCAGCCCAAGGAAATAAGAAAGCTGGCCCGATGGCCCAATTCTTTAAGTGACTGGCCACGAAATTTCAAATCAGTCTCTGGACTTTTGAATAATTGTACTAAAGCCCTGAAAACTTTCAATTTCTTTCAATTGGGTCCTTACTTTAATTGCAAATGAGTCCCTAAACTTTGTTTTTCTCTGATTTTGACCCCAAACTTTGTTAACTTTTGCAATCAAGTCCTTTCTTCTTTTGACTTCTTGAGTGTGGGTTGTTTACATGATTTAATTGATTCAATTTCATGATTATTTGATAATTAAAGTGGTGCCTTAACCCTTTCTTTGTATTTTGGAGGGCGAATAGGTGATTTCATTTCATTGGGGTTCCAATTCAAGGGAGGTACACCCTATCTCTTATTTCTTGCTTTATTTGACTCTACGTGCCCTATGTGACTTTACATGTTTGATTGTATGCCTCTCGGATGTTTTTTATTCATTTCATTTATTTATTTATTTGCTTTATTGGCTTTGTACATTTATTTTAGTTCAATTTGATTATTCGAAAGGCACTTGAATGCCAAATTTGTAATAGTTAGGTATTTATTTTAATTATTTAATTCATTTCCCCTTAGATTGTAGTAGGGCTCCCCAAATGTAATAGTTAGGGCTTTATTTGCTTTATTGAGTGTTGTGTGATTTGCATGCTTACGTGCTATGTGTTACCGCTTTTTTAGGGCCTTGCATCTAGATATTATGCTCATGTGCTATGTGCTATGCGTGATTTTGGTATTTACTTGCTTTATATGTTTATGTGATTATAAATAAATGAATGACGTCACCACACTAGTCCAATGTTAGTTGTGGCTCTTTGTTCCGATTTTTCACTAGTCCAATGCTAGTGAGAATGTGTAGACATGGGCTAGTCCAACGCTAGACCCTTAGGAGCCCTTCCTACGCTAGATCATGCTTGTATGACTACATCACATTCTCATGCATATTTTTCACTTTTTAGGATCTTTTATCATTTTTTTGCATGACATCCCTCCTTATACGTATACCTCTTATCCCTAACTTCCCTATATATATATACCCCTGTGTATGATACATGACATTAGACTTGCATTTCATTTTAGCAATAGATTAGGGTAGTGCATTTGCTTGACTAGATTAGGGATAACCCCTTGAATATGGGATATGGACGAGTTTGGCTTTTCTAGCCTTAGCACGCTCGTATTCTCTCTATTAAAGGGAACATCGAAAGTCACAAGTATAAATTCCCCGCACCCATTATGATGCATTCCTTTAGATCATACACATTTGTATATTATTATTTTCTTTACTTTTTCTTTCTTTCGAGTCACATGACTTGCAATATTCGTGACTTCTTCGAAAAGTCTTTATTGGGCGTCACAATTAATGTGATTGGTACCAAGTAAGCTTTGAAGAGATATTTTGACCCCTCGATACCCTCTTAGGTTTAGGGTTTGTATTCATATAGTACATCCAAATGTGATAAATCTTTGGGTTAAAATAAGAAAATCTTTGACTAAATCGCGCAACTAGTTTTGGCTAGGTTGAAAGGGTGCCTTGGATTCTTATCCTTGCCTTCCCTTTCTTCAAATGAGACTCCCGAATCTTTTTCTCTGATTTTCGTAGACTTGGGGTCGTTTAAAAAGGGTTTTTCTACTTTTTTCTTTAAAAATTCATTTTTTAGGTGACTTGGTACACCTCAACTCAATACCAAATGGCGACTCCATTTTTCATTCAAAAAACCCTTTTTAAACTATATTTTGGGTCAAATCGTGGCATTTTCAAGTCCCATTTAGACCCATATTCATTGTTTTCTTTTAAACCAAACTATTCATTTTTCAAAACAAAAATTTATTTTCTTTAAAAAAATGGGGCGCGACAGTTGGCGACTTCACTGGGGAACTAGAGGGTCCGAGCATTCGATTTAGTCGACCTTCTCTTCTTTTAACCTTTTCATATATCGCATTTGGATGCTTACGGTTGCATTTTTCTTTTTTAGGATTTTTTGTATTTCACGCGTATCAACTCACCCCCTCACACATTTGCGTACAATTGATTTGATGGATGAATGGTATTTATGTAATCTCGCGCCTTGCATTGCATTTGGGTGGGGGAACATTACCCTAGAGCCTCGCATTGGTTCTTGATCCCTCCCCTCCGAACGAAGCACTTCATACGTGCATGCATAGTTTTAGTCACTCTATTTTTTTTATTATTTTCGTGGGCGCTATCCCACACCTCCTTGTAGGATTAGGATCGATTGCCTTGGGTAGGCGGATGGTGTGTACTGCGCCCATAGCGCTACCTAAGGGATCACTCGAGCCACCGATCGAAGGCCTTGGGAGTGATGACCCTTTGCCTTTAGGTCTGAAGGCTTAGGAGCCGAAGCCTTATCGAGTCTAGATGCATTAGTGAGCCAAACCTCATGCATCCATTTTAGAATTGCCTACGGTAGAGTCGACCTTACCCTAATTTAGGAACACTGTTCACGAGGGAAGGGGTCCTACCCCTCTTTCCTTATCTATCTGTGTTGCTTTTTATATTATCTAATTGTCCAATGTGTTATGTGATTACGTGTTGAACTCACGTTTCCTTGTCTCTTGTCTTTTGCATTCACAAACATTAGGAAATAAGAGGTCTGGTATGACCTTCTTTTAGGACCTACCCTTGTAGATAGGCTTTTGCACGTTTAAAAATTATGGTATATTTCGTTCATAAATTAATAATGCCATACCATTTTAGGCCTACCCTGGCAAATAAAGGGTTCCTTAGGTCACGTTTCATTTCGAATTGCATATTTTACTGGTTTAATAAACTGGCATCACGCATAAACCATAGAAAGGGAATGCCACATAGGGAATCCCGTGTTTAGGAATAAGCCACCTTGTGTCTCGGATACTTAATCTAAGGAGACTTGCACGTTTACATTTTGTACCATCCAAAGGGGTAGTGCACGAGGTAAGGTAGGATCCGATCATTTTCATAGAGCAATCTTTGGAATATGAGCGTCTAATAATCACTTTTTGACCATTTTATCAAAATTGGTAAAATTTCCTTGCGTAAAAGGACATTAATTTGAAGAAATTCACAAATGATTCCTCATTGTTGAGACGATAAGTATAGAGGCCAAATCTTGATTTTAGGAGGCTCATAGACTAAGGCATTGTAATGATTTTTTTGAAACTACCCAATGGGTAGATAATTCAATCGATTTTTGAATAAATCATCCATTTTATCCAATCCATTTTGTTAATTCATTCACTTTTAGGACAATCTAATCATTTTTGAATAAATCATCAATTCATTTGACCAATTACCCTTTTTAGGGTCATCCAATCGATTTTTGAATAAATCATCAATTCATTTGACCAATTTACCCTTTTAGGGTCATTTGGCCGATTTTTGAATAAATCATTAACTCCATTTCATTCATTTGGCCAATTTACCCACTCTTAGGGCAATCTTATCGATTTTGAATAAATCATCAATTTCGTCCGATCCATTTGACCAGTTTACCTATTTTTAGGGTAATTCGGTCGATTTTGAATAAATCCTCATTTCACTTGATCTATTTGATCAATTGATTTCATTCAATTCATTTGATTAGTTTAATTCATTTCTAGGGTTATCCATTCAATTTTGAATAAATAATCAAATTTCGTTCAAGGCATTTGACCATTTTACCCTTCTTAAGGTAATCTAGTCAATTTTTGAATAAATCATCGATTTCACCCTATCCATTTGACCGGATTTGCCTCTCTTAGGGTTTCGGTCTAAGGTTCACTGAATGACCTAGTCTAAACATTGCAATCCTGTCAAGAGTAGACTCTTTCTCACATCATTTTATGTGTTGGTCAAAACAAGCAATCCATTCGGACGTCGTCCTCATTGTTTAGGACAAATATCTCTTCTTACTCCAATCGGCCAAATTTTTCAAATCATTTTTTACTCAATCAGTTGATCGGATTCATCAGGTATTGTATGGTGTCTACCCTAGAGGATTGCATTTTCACGCTAGGCCTACCCTTGGTATAAAAGGGTTCCCCCATAGGACATGCATACCGATTTTGTAGTCTTACCTACTAACTCTGGGTATTTTTCTTTTATTTTTTCCCCTCCCCTTGCATTCATAAAAATTTTTCAATAAGGTGAAAATATTTTCCTACATCTGATAACAATTTTTTGATCCGATAAAGTTCGAAAAGTATTACTTGATTCTTGGGCAGACCCTGCAATGAAAATATGAAGGATCTATTTGGAAGCGTTAGGCTAAAGCCTCTGAGAGATTTCATAATTCTTTTTCAAAGAAAATTCTGTATATTGGATTTGTTAATACATTCTTGTTCCAAAAGAAACAAAAAAGTGTATATGTGGAACTCTTTAGAAGTTTTCTCTTCTCATTTGTATTATAATTGAACGAGAATTTTGTTTTAAACTTTGTCAGCAATAAAGTTTTTAGGCAATTATTATTTTGTATATATTCATGTACATTTCATTCTTTTGCTCATTGGAGATTTCATGATGAATTTTAAGAAATAAGACCAAATTGAGATTTTTTTCAACCTCCAGCCTGAAAATTCACAAGTGTATGCTTTCTAAAATCCTTGCGTACACTAGATTGGTGATCCGAGTTATCCAATAAGAGTGCTCAAAATTAAAAGAGGTCACTCAAAAGACCCAATGAGATACCTTTTCTCCTTCATTGCACAATTCATATTTTTGCCGTTTCTATTAACCCAAAAAATAAAATCAGTCACATTGATTGATAAAATTGTAAATTGGGGCAATCTTTGTTTGGAAATGTCCATTGTGTCTAATCAGATTCAATTCACATCTAAGTGAAAGCAAAAGTGTACATTATTCTTGTTTGTTTTGAAAATTTAGAATGATATTTCAAGCATTCGTTTCTCTATCTATACAGACTTTATCATTTGCTTTCCCATTTGAGCCTTTGAAAGAATAATTTCGTTTCGAATAAAGAAGCTTAATGATCACTACCCTACATTGGAAAATTCTTAGATATCAAAAAGGGAGTGAATTTTTAATGACCATTTCGTTACTTTGGTTGTCATGAGGTGTAAGAATGATACTTTGGCCATCGTTTTTACAGCCTAAACATTATTTATCCCTTGCATCCTTATTTGAGCTAAAATGGGTGGTTCTTTTCAAAGCACCTATGATCGCACCCCACATTAGGGAAGGAGATTGGAGAATTTTCCAAAAAGAGAAAAAGTAAAAATTAAAAGAAAAGAGGGAACTGCAATTTGGGGAAATTTGATTCTACCTGAGCTTCAATGTTGAGAAGAAAGAGAAAAGAAAAGGAAGAGTTTTGTCCGGCGAATTGCCTATGTTTTCACATATATGGATGAACAAGCGTCTTCCTCAGTCAGTTAATTCAGATACAGGCAAGAAATTTCGCATTGATGAAAGTTTCCTTTCAGAGTTAATGTAAGGAACAGAATGAAAAGTCAGGCCCTCTTCTTTTCCAATCAAACGTTTTATCCCTAGTTATCCCTTTTGAGCCTTCAGAATAACTTATTTCGTTTGGCAACCCCTGAGAATTGCAAACCCCACACTGGGCAAGTTTGAGTTGAAAAAGAAAGAAAAGTCCCAAGAGGTGAAAAGTAATAAAGCAACAAAATCAAAAAAAAAAAAAGAAACAAAAGAGAACCTCGGTTAAGTATAAACTGGGGCAAATTTTGAAAATTTCAAAGGAATGGCGGAAGGCCGAAAGAAAAATCAAAAGAGAAGAAATGGAAAAGAAAAGGATCCTCATTTGAGACTAAACTGGGGCAAGTTCTAATTTAATCCTAAAAGAGGGTTGGCATAATAATGCGATCTCAGATCATTTCAACCACTTTGGAAAAATCCGCTTTCAAGCCTTAACTTTTCTAAGCACCCCACCAGACCCCATCGCAAAAGCTGAAAGTCCTGGCTTCTGTTCTTTGCAATATCTCTGTCAAGAAATTTTCTAATTGGCAAGTGATGCTCCTATACTGATGCCAAGAAATTTTTGGATGTATTTCTGAATTGATTAGTTTGGAAGTCGATAGTACTCATCATCTGAAAACCCGCAAGGGTACCTTTGAAAAAGAAAGAGAAAAAGAAAGAAAAAGCAAGGAAAATAAATGCAAGGAAAAATGCAAAAAAATTCGATGCTGAAAGTCCCTGTTGAGTGATAAAATTCAAACAAAGTTCAGGATCTTGGAGTCCAAAACTGGGGCAATTTGGGAAAAGAGCGATCTTCAATGCAATGTCCTTGAAAATCTTATTTCTTTAACTATCGCTTTCAAGTCACATTACAAGCTCATAAAGTCCATCGCTGACTTATTCGTCATGACAATTCAAAGTGAGGATCATGTTTCTAAGGAACCCATCAATCATTTGTGATCATAAGGCTATAACCTGTTTCCATACGTTTGGCTATCGTTTCTGCCCATACGTTGCAAGCCTAAGAAAGCTTATGTGTTGACTAAATTTTCTTAAGAAATAAGGGTGACAAACTCTTTGCTTTCACTAAGATGTGATATTGAATAGATTACATACAATTGGGGCACAAGAACAAGACAAATCTTGATTTCTCATTTTTCTTAGCCATCTCAAAATCAGAAATAAGATCACTTGATTGGTCCTGAAAGACGACCTAACAAGAAGGGGTGGCCCATTACTCTAAGCATCGACGCTAAAATGAGGAAGGAATCTTTGTAATGTGGTATTATTCTGAGAAAATTCATCATGAAATTTTTTGTATGAGTTTAAGCAAGACGCTTAGATTTCTTCACATTGTATAGGAAACACAATTTCTTACATTGTTCAAATAAATGGAGTGTCATCCAAACAAATTTTTTGCAATTAAATGGGCCCACATTGGGGCAAATTTTTATTTGAGGAATTTTGTAAAATGAGCCCACATTGGGGCAAATTTTCCTTTGTGACATTTCACAAAATAAGCCCACATTGGGGCAAATTTTTTCGCAACTCATTTGAGGATTTCGTCCAAAAGTCAAATAATATACTTTTGAATGAATCACGCTGCTCTTTTCATGAGTAGTAATTGCATTGGTTTTGAAATAAGAAATTTAAGTACATGTTGTACTTTGATAAGCCCCTGTGCAGGTACTCGTGGCTGAAAATAATGAAGAAGCATCCAGTGATGTGGAAGCCTGATACTAAAAAGAGAAGTAAGAAGAAAGAGGAAAAAGGGCTCGGCACTGGAGCAAATTATCTTTGAAAGATTCGCTCAGAAAAAAAAAAAGAAAAAAAGTAATCAAAAATCATCAAAAAGTCAGGAAAATCAGAAAGGTCAAAAATCAAAAATCAAGTTTAATTTCTTGTTTCTTGACAAATCAAATTCAATTTCTTGTTCACAAAGATTACGTTGGAACTGGGTTTTATCCCGCCAACCTCGGCAGAACTGGGTTCTATCCCGCTGACTGTTTTTATTTTCGTTGGAACTGGGTTTTATCCCGCCAACCTCGGCAGAATTGGGTTCTATCCCGCTGACCGCTTATACCACGTTGGGTTTGGATTTTGTGCCGCCAACATCACAAAAATCATGTTGGGCCTGGACTTTGTGCGTCCTACGCGACCACGGCAGGCTCGGGTTTAATCCCACTGATCAATTCATCATACTGGAGCAAATTATTTTTGGAAAGTTTTTCAAAATCAAAGAAAAAATCAAAAATAAAAAATCAATCAAAAATCAAATAAAAAATCAAATCAAGTTTTATCACGGCAGGCTCGGGTTTGATCCCACTGACCGATTGTCAAGGCATTTTATTTTCCATCGCCACTAGCCGTGGGTCAGTCCCACTAGTGAGCATTTTATTTTGCCCTGCCACTAGCCGTGGGTCAGTCCCACTAGTGAGCGTTTTATTTTGCATTGCCACTAGCCGTGGGTCAGTCCCACTAGTGAGCATTTTATTTTGAAAGCCGTGGGTCAGTCCCACTAGTGCGCATTTCATTTTACCCTGCCACTAGCCGTGGGTCAGTCCCACTAGTGAGCAATTCATTTGCATCGCCGCTAAACATGGGTCAGTCCCACTAGCGTGCATTTTATTTACACTGCCACTAGTCGTTGGGTCAGTCCCACTAGTGTGCATTTCATTTCACCACCACTGAACATGGGTTAGTCCCACTAGTGAGCACTTCATGATTTTAAATTTTGTTCGGGTCAGCCCCATGATTTTAAATTTTGTTCGGGTCAGCCCCATGATTTTAAGTTTTGTTCGGGTCAGTCCTATGATTTAAATTTCTTGTTCGGGTCAGTCCCGTTTTAAATTTCTCATCTGAGTCAGTCCCATTTTAAAAATTTTTGTTAAAGGGGTCAATCCTCATTTTAGAAAGCGTTCGTCGTTCTAGTCGTTCGCAGCCAAATAATACAGGTGAGTATTTGGTGTCTACTTCTTTGTCTCAAGTTTTTTCAAAACTCAGACAAAGAGAGGCAAACTATAGACACCAAATTTTTATTAATTTTAATTTCATTTTTATCATTTATTATTTATTTATTAATGGAGTTAGATTCATCATTTTCATTTTGTAAGATGTTAAAAGTGGCTTTAATTCTCTTAGACTTCATTTGAAAATTGTTAATTTATTTTTGAAGAAAAATGAAAATGACAAAAAAGAAAAGAAGTAAAGGAAAATTTGTGGATAGGTGGAAGTGTGCATGTTGAACAAGTGTACAAAACAATCATTAGACAAGTGTCTAAGGAATTATAGGACAAGTGTATAGGGGTAGGTGTCAAGCACACTTGGTGGGGCTTAGGGAATTTTTGGGAAAAAAGGAACAAGGGAGGCCGCGGATGAAAAAAAAGGAGAGAGTGTGAGCGAGGGGGGCTTTGGGGAAAGAAAAAGGAAAATAGCGGCTAGGTTTAGGAGGGGGCAACGGAGAGAAAAAGAAAAAGCTTGAGACAGAGGGAAAAAGGGAGGAGCGGGGAAGACTAAAGGAGCTGGAATGGAAAAAGGAAAAAGAGCACAAGGGAGAGTTCGGACGGCTGGGCTGAAGAAAAAACAGAAGAAAAAGAGAATGAAAGGAAAAGCGGAAAATCTGAAAGATTGAAGGAGAGAAAGGGCCAGAGAGTAAACTAAAACAAAGAAAAAACAGAGGAAAGAAACGGGCGGCGGAAGGAGAGCTCTGGTTTCGGAAAAAGAAAGAAAAGGGGAAATTGGAGGGAGGCTTCGGCTAAAAAGGGGGAGTTTGAACGGAAACGGAAAAAAAAACCTAAAAAACGGGGAGAGGATTTCAGCTTGAACGATCGAAAAGGAGAGAAATTTCCAATCACTACCGCCTTTGCCTGCAAGAGCATTTCAGTCGACTTCAGCTACGAGACGGCGAGCTCCGTCTCTGGAGCCTTCAATCTGGCACCACCTCCACCTTCATCATCAGTCCACCATGACCACGCCGACAGTTGTCAATCACCCCAAACCAAACCCTCCGATGCCCAGGTCAACGGCGCCGCCGCCAACGCTGCTCCCACTGCCGACTTCTCATCCCTTGCCACCGCCGCCGACACCAAGCTCAAGAAAAACATAGGGGATTTTTTTTTTTTTTTGAGGAGTAAACCAGAAAGGGAAGTTTGAGAAAGTTTCTGCAAAGCAAAAGGAAAAATTAAAAGAAAACAGAGGAGCGGAGGAAGAATTGGAGCCGCCGCAATCTCACCGAATCTACCATCATCACCTACGAAAGTTCACCAAGCAAGAGCGCGGTAAGCCATTGGTCTGTTTCCTTCTTTAAATTTCAGTTCTTGTTCAACTTTGAAGTGGGTTTTTCCGTGGTTTCATTTGGTGCAATTTACTGTTAATTGGCCTCATGCTTTTGAATACACATGCCGCATACGTTGATTGAGCTGAATGTCTTGGTTTCTGATCATTTTTGGGCTAGTTATTGCTTTAATTTGAGTGAGAATCCGGTAAAATTTTAATGCCCATTTACTGTTCGACAAAATGCCTGATTGAAAGTTTTAGTTGAAGGGTGATTGGTCTGCATTTTTGCACATGAAAAATACTGGCCAAGTCGGCCAGTTCACTTCCTCGCATCTAAGAATTTTTGGTGTGTTGATGTCTTACATTTTTCTGCTCCTTATGCTTCCGGTCGAGTGAATTCGAATTGATGTTATGAGAGGGAGTGTTGTGAGTCTCATTGTTTGTTGGAATGGTTAGAAATTGAAGCCAGATTTCCGGTTGCTGAATGGTAATTGATATTAGCTCGTTGGAGAAGATGATCACTTGTCCAAAATTGCAATTTCAGTCCCTCCGTTTTCTTTTTGTTTAGTGATTTGGTCCTGTCTTTTCCTGAGCTTCATATTTGCCTCCAACACCATCATAAGTCCCTTAATTAGGTCCCTGCTTTGTTGCATTTTAATCCCTCAAGTCCCCCTTGTTCACCGTAGCCTCAAAATTTGGAAAAATCAAATCCATTTTGCCTTTCTTGAGCTTAATCCTATGTTTGCCTATTTTATATGACTTTTTGGGATAAATTAATTCTTGACTTTAGATCATAATTGTGGCTTAATATTTTTTGTTAATTTGTTTATGTTATTGGGTTTAGTATTATGGTTTAAGTTTTTTGGGTAATTATATTTGATTAGGCTTGTAAAAAGTGGATTTAGTTTATTTTCTTTTGGGTTATGGTTGGGTTATAGAGTCAAGGCCCATCAGTTTTATTGGCTCATTTTGGGTTAAAAAATAATAGACTGGCCCGTTCCTTTTGTCTTGGACTTTCGTTTGGGTTTGGGAGGTTTCAGCCCAAGGAAATAAGAAAGCTGGCCCGATGGCCCAATTCTTTAAGTGACTGGCCACGAAATTTCAAATCAGTCTCTGGACTTTTGAATAATTGTACTAAAGCCCTGAAAACTTTCAATTTCTTTCAATTGGGTCCTTACTTTAATTGCAAATGAGTCCCTAAACTTTGTTTTTCTCTGATTTTGACCCCAAACTTTGTTAACTTTTGCAATCAAGTCCTTTCTTCTTTTGACTTCTTGAGTGTGGGTTGTTTACATGATTTAATTGATTCAATTTCATGATTATTTGATAATTAAAGTGGTGCCTTAACCCTTTCTTTGTATTTTGGAGGGCGAATAAGTGATTTCATTTCATTGGGGCTCCAATTCAAGGGAGGTACACCCTATCTCTTATTTCTTGCTTTATTTGACTCTACGTGCCCTATGTGACTTTACATGTTTGATTGTATGCCTCTTGGATGTTTTTTATTCATTTCATTTATTTATTTATTTGCTTTATTGGCTTTGTACATTTATTTTAGTTCAATTTGATTACTTGAAAGGCACTTGAATGCCAAATTTGTAATAGTTAGGTATTTATTTTAATTATTTAATTCATTTCCCCTTAGATTGTAGTAGGGCTCCCCAAATGTAATAGTTAGGGCTTTATTTGCTTTATTGAGTGTTGTGTGATTTGCATGCTTACGTGCTATGTGTTACCGCTTTCTTAGGGTCTTGCATCTAGATATTATGCTCATGTGCTATGTGCTATACGTGATTTTGGTATTTACTTGCTTTATATGTTTATGTGATTATAAATAAATGAATGACGTCACCACACTAGTCCAATGTTAGTTGTGGCTCTTTGTTCCGATTTTTCACTAGTCCAATGCTAGTGAGAATGTGTAGACATGGGCTAGTCCAACGCTAGACCCTTAGGAGCCCTTCCTACGCTAGATCATGCTTGTATGACTACATCACATTCTCATGCATATTTTTCACTTTTTAGGATCTTTTATCATTTTTTTGCATGACATCCCTCCTTATACGTATACCTCTTATCCCTAACTTCCCTATATATATATACCCCTGTGTATGATACATGACATTAGACTTGCATTTCATTTTAGCAATAGGATTAGGGTAGTGCATTTGCTTGACTAGATTAGGGATAACCCCTTGAATATGGGATATGGACGAGTTTGGCTTTTCTAGCCTTAACACGCTCGTATTCTCTCTATTAAAGGGAACATCGAAAGTCACAAGTATAAATTCCCCGCACCCATTATGATGCATTCCTTTAGGTCATACACATTTGTATATTATTATTTTCTTTACTTTTTCTTTCTTTCGGGTCACATGACTTGCATTATTCGTGACTTCTTCGAAGAGTCTTTATTGGGCGTCACAATTAATGTGATTGGTACCAAGTAAGCTTTGAAGAGATATTTTGACCCCTCGATACCCTCTTAGGTTTAGGGTTTGTATTCATACAGTATATCCAAATGTGATAAATCTTTGGGTTAAAATAGTAGAAAAGGGTTTTTCTACTTTTTTCTTTAAAAATTCATTTTTTAGGTGACTTGGTACACTTCAACTCAATACCAAGTGGCGACTCCATTTTTCATACAAAAAACCCTTTTTAAACTATATTTTGGGTCAAATCGTCACATTTTCAAGTCCCATTTAGACCTATGTTCATTGTTTTCTTTTAAACCAAACAAAAATTTTTCTAAACAAAAATTTATTTTCTTTAAAAAAATGGGGCGCGACAGAGAGAATGTGAGGACTCACAAAAATTTATTATTTTAAATTCCATTTCGAATTTATTTAAATATTTAATGGCCCGTTTGTCCCGAATATTATTTTCTAACCTAATTAAACCTAATTACATGGGTTTATAACTCAATTATATTTTTAAAGTGGCTTGTAGTAAAATTTAATTTTTGGAAGCTCGTTAAGTGAAAATAGTGAATACGCAATTGGAGTCAATAATCGATTCGAGAATACAGTAATCTTGAAAAATTGGAGACTTGTATATTAGTCTTGAAATAGATATTTTTATGTTTAAGTGCTCAATTATTAGTTAGTGATACTATCGTTATAAGAATTTTTTGAAAATTTCACTTTATCGCGCTTAAATAGGAGTACCCATTTTTACGCGCGCGATTAATTGAGGGACTTTAGACCATTATTTTTAGACCCATAAGAGTAGATAATAATAATATGAATGGAAGTGCATTAAAGGTTTAGTGTACTAGTGAAACAAACTCGAGTAGAATCGAGTACGAAACGCGCACGTACGCGCACTATTCCTAGTTGACTTTTGAAGCAACTTTTGGCCACAAATTTTAAAGCTTCTCACGGAAGCTTACCATCAGCATATCTCTTCTTTTCCTTGCTCCAAACAGCCAGCCAAGGAGGAAGAAAAAGACAGCTCCAAATTCTCCTTCATTTCACCATTTAATCTTCACCATTTCACCTCAAAATTTAATCACACTCCACTAAACACTTGGTGATCATCTTAAGCCATAAAAGGGGGCTGCTTTCCACGGTTTTCTTGGACTAAGGAGGACCGAAAATTTTTGCCTTGAACATCTAGCAAAGTAAGTGATGATCAAATCTTGAAAACTTGATTTATGGGAGTAGTATTGCACTTATAAGCTTGTGTATTCATGTGGGTAACTTTATTTATGATGGAAAGTGTTGTGTGGGCTCTATGAACTCCCACTATGGTTGGATGGACTGATTTGTTGTGTTTTGATGGTATTAATGTTTGTTTAGTGCTTAAACTAGTGGAATAATATTGTATTGTTGGTAGAAACTCAAAGGGGAGTGAAGGTGAAAATTTTCAAATTCTGCCCCTATGTTGTCCGTGACCCTTAGGGTGATTTTTCGTGGTTCTAATGGCTTATTTGTGATGTATATATGTTGTGTGGGTTGTGTAAAAAGTTTTATAAAAAAATAACATGATTTGGTTGGCCAAACGTTGTGATTTCGGAAGTTCGGCAAATCTAGAAATTTTCCCGTCACTGCCCTGGCAGTATTTTTCAAACGGCTATAACTTTTTACTCCGATGTCAAAATCGAGTGCCATTGTGGAACTGGAAACTAGACATTTCCAGCTTTCCAACGGTCTAAAATCCACGTTCTGATTCCACCTGAGCAGTCCGTGCCAATCATTTAAACATGACTGTCCTGTTTCTCATTTACACTAGAACCCTGTTTTGAATAGCAAGTTGATGCTCAAAAATGAGCTAGCTGTGGACAGATTTTGGAAATGCTTTCTTCTATAAAATTCTAGCCTTAAGAATCTAGGTTTCAACACCATCAACCATGCTCAATTCTGAGTTGAATTGAGTAATTTATGACTAGATTTCGAAACCGACTTTGTAGGCAAAAACCCTTATTTTGGACAGATTGTAACCAATATTGATTTGGGCCTTGCTATTTGAAAGTTTTGGTGTAAATCACCTACCAAACACATCTTGGATGATTATTAGACCTTGTCTACACCAATGAACCATGTTTGAGGAATTTTCCTTTGCCAAATGCTTGAAAACAGAAAAGCGGAAGTCCAAGGCCGATTTGCCTTGGAACTTCTTAGAACTTTAGTAGTTTTATTAACCAACTTTCCGAATGAATTTTCTTATGAAATTTGGTAGAGGAATAGCCCGTATATGGTAGTGTAATACTGATAATTTTGGTGCCAGTCTGAGTCCATTTTGATACTCGAACAAAATCCCAAAGTTGGTACTTTAAACCTGGAAATTGCCTAATTGTCTCAAATTTTCAACAACTTTGAGCTACTATATCTTGGAGCTCAAAACTCCGATTAATGTTCTGCTTATTTTGTTTTAAATTTTGATTATAACTCTAATTGATTTTCAAATTTGAGAGACTATTTCACATTGAGTGAATTTTGCCAAATTTCCAAACTTTGGCGAAAAACAATCCAAATCTGCCTTGATATTCTAAAACATCCACTTTGAGCTAAATTTTGAATGTCTTCCATTTGGAAACAAGGAAAAGTGTTTTCTAAGAACTTTAAGTACTTTCTAAGAGGCTTCCAACGGTACCAAGTTTTTCAATTTTGGACTTGTAAAGAGTGAGATACGATTTTTCAAAAATCTCGTATCAAAACTGAAATTTCCGAATCTTAAGGAAATGGAATTTTTCGAATTCTCCTTACTCCTTCGATATTACTTGAACATTTTATACTTGATTTCAAAGATGAAAACTTGATTGCTCTTGTGTTTTAAAACCCCATCTTTGAGCCTCGATTTACGAATAATTGGGGTCATTTTCATGAGATTTCCTTAGGTTGTACACTAGTGCAATCTTCTTCGATAATTGGGGTTTATGAGTGATGAATCATTATTAATTATTCAGGCTCGTGCGAGGACTTTCAAGAGGATCCCACGGTGGACACTTGAACTTCAAGCGACTTTTCTTCTTGTTTACTTGGTGAGTGTCAAGTGTGTGACTACTTGAACTCCTATGAACTTTATACATGCTTGTTTACTATCGATGACTTGAGATTTTGCTATTGGAGAGATTGCAATTTCTTAACATGGATCGAAACCCTAATCTATCCAAATGGAATGAATACAATGGGCGATTTTCTCAAAAACAACTAGCCATTCCAATTCTAAAGTTGACATTGAAACCCTAAGTTGTCAAATGGATTCGATGAAACCGATGAACTTTGCTGGAGCGCCCTAAAAATGGATACATTTGATCACTTAGATTGAATGAAATTGACTATTTATTAAAAATGACTAGATCATCCTAAAAAAAGATAAACTGGTCAAATGAAATTTGATAATTTATTCAAAATTGACTGGATCACCCTAAAAATGGGTAAATGGGTCAAATGAATTAAATGAAATTGATGATTTATTCAAAATTGACCAAATTATCTTAAAAATGAATGAATGGATGGATTGAATTAATGATTTATTCAAAAATAACTAAATTGTTCTAAAAGTGAATAAATTGATCAAATGGAGCTAATGATTTATTCGAAATGACTAAATTGTCCTAAAAATGAATGAATTGATAAAATGGACTGGATGAATTTGATGAATTAATTTTGTCAAATGGATTGAATGGAATTGATGGTTTATATAAAAATCGATTGAATTGTCTACCCATTGGTAGTTTTAAAAAATCATTACAATACATTAGTTTATGAGCCTTCTAAAATCAAGTTTTGGCCTCGATCTATTTATCGTCTCAACAATGAGGAATTATTTTTGAATTTATTCAAATTAATGTCCTTTACGCAAGGGAATTTTACTAACTATATTAAAATGGCCAAACGATGATTATTAGATGCTCATATTCTAATGTGCAAAAAATTGCTTTGCCGTCTTCGAAAAGATCGGATCCTACCTTATCTCGTGCATTACCCCTTTAGATGATACAAAAAATATAGACATGCAAGTTTCATTGGATTACATATCCGAGACACAAGGTGGCTTATTCCTAACTTGGGATTCCCTACATGGCATTCCCTCTATGGTTGATGCATGATGCCAATTTATCAAAGCAATTAAATGTACAATTTGAAATGAAACATGACCTAAGGAACCCTTTATATGCCAGGGTGGGTTTAAAATGATGTGCACTTATCAACCTACAAATGCAATTCATTGGAAATTAAACGTGCAATAACCTATCTAAGAGGGTTGGTTCTAAAAGAGTATCAAGCCAGAACTCTTATTTTCTAATGTTTGTGAATGCAATAGACAAAAAACAAGGAAATGTTAGTTCAACACATAACACGTTGTGGCAATTAAATGATTTAAAAGCAAAAAGAGAATAAGGAAAGAGGGGTGGAATCCCTTCCTTCATGCCTAGTATTCTTAATTAGGGTAAGGTCGACTCTATCTTAGGCGATTTCTAACATGGATGCATGAGGTTGGGTTTACTAATGCACCTAGACTCGATAAGATTTTCATGCTCCCAAACCTTCAGACCAAAGGTGAAGGGTCATCAATCCCAATGCCTCAGAGTCGGTGGTTCGAGTGATCTCTCGAACATTGCTACACGCACGTCGTGCCACGGCCACATATCCAAGTGGATCGATCCTAATTCTAATGGGTGGAGTGGTGTGACAACCACTAAAAGTAAAAAGAAATGAGGGTATATAAAAGTAAAACGTATGCACGCATGAAGTGCCCTTATTTGAAGGGAGGGATTGAATAGTATTTAAAAGCGGGTGAAGGTTCTAGGGTGACTATTTTCCCCCACCCAAAAATGCAAGCACGATATACAAACACAAATGAAAAGTAAACACATAAACGATCGCATACGTGGATATTTGAGACGATTGTGTGTTAGATGCAATAAACCCTAAAAAAGGAAAAATGCAACCCTAAACCTCCAAATGTGATATATAAAAAGGTTAAAAGAAGAAAAGAATTGACTAAATCTAATGCTCAGACTCTCTAATTCCCCAGTGGAGTCGCCAAGCTGTCGCGCCGCATTTTTTAAAATAAAATAAAATAACGAGTTTTAAGAAAATGGGATTTTTTTTATTTAATTTTGAGTGAAAATGTGTGAGTTAAATAATTTGTAAAGAATAAATAAAGAAAATGGGCCTAAAAATGGGGTTTAAAAGTGCGACGATTTTGGCCCAAATTATAGTTTAAAAAGGGTTTTGAATAAAAACCGGAGTCGCCACTTGGTATCGAGTTAAGGTGTACCAAGTCATCTAAAATGAATTTTAAATGAAAAAGTAAAGAAAACCCTTTTTAAATGACTCTAAATCTACGAAAATCAGAAAAAAGTGTTCGTGAGTCACATTTGAAGAAAGGGAAGACAAGGATAAAATCCAAGGCACCCTTTCAACCTAATCAAAGCTAGTTGCGTGATTTAATCAAAGATTTTCTTATTTTAACCTAAGAATTTATCACATTTGGATGTCACTATATGAATGCAAAACCTAAACCTAGGAGGTCAACATGTCTCTTCGAATTTTAGTTGGTGCCAATCGCATTAATTGCGACGCCCAAAAGTAAACTTTCGAAGAAGTCACGAATTGTGCAAAAATATGAGACTCAAAGAGAAAATAAGAATAAAAATAAAACGAAAGGAGAGAAAAGATAACAATATACAAATATACATGACTTAAAGGGATGCATCTTAATAGGTGCGGGGAGACTAATATTTGTGACTCAAGTTGTCCTTTTATAGAGGGAATACGAGCGTTCTAAGGCTAAAAAGCCAAACTCATCCATATCCCATAGTCAAGGGATTGTTTTTCTAATCTAATCAAGCAAATGTACTAACCTATCTCTAATTTTTCCTATATGAAATGCAAATCTAATGTCATGTCTCATGCATAGGATTATATAAACGAAAATATAAAAATAGGGGATATGGATATAAGAGGGAATATGGGATATATATAAGGGGGAATGTGGAATAAGGGATGTGTGTATAAAGGGAATATGAGGGAAAAATACATATATATAAAGGGGAGTATAGGATAAGGGTTATATGTATAAGGGGAACATGCAAAAAATGATAGAAAACCCTAGAAAGTAAAATATGCATGAGATGAAGTGATTTTATCACACAATCATGATCTAATGCTCGAAAGGCTCCTAAGAGTCTAGCGTTGGACTAGCCCATGTCTATAAGTTCTCACTAGCATTGGACTAGTTAGAAAAGTCGAAACAAAGAGCCACAACTAGCGTTGGACTAGTGTGGATTCGGAAAATAAACCACAACTATCGTTGGACTAGTATGGTGACGCCATACATTGATTATAACTAAACAAATAATATAAAGCATAATAAAGCAAGTAAACACATAATATCACATAAACACAAAACACATAATTATGATATCTAAATGCAAGGCCCTAAGAAAGCGGATAACACATAACACATAAGCATGCAAAAACACACAAGGCAAATAAAGCAAATAAAGCTCTATCTATTACACTTGGGGCCCTAACTACAATCTAAGGAAGGGGGAAGGAATAAAATAAATAAATCCCTAACAATTACATGTTCCATCTAAATACAGATCTTGAACCACCTAACTATTACAACTTGGCATTTAAATGCCTTTCAAATGATCAAAATTGAGCTAAAATAAATATACAAAAATTAAAACAAATAAAGCAAATAAATAAATAAATAAAATGAAAACATTCAAAAGGTATGCAATTAAGCACATAAAATCACATAGGAGCATATAGGGTCAAATAAAATCAAAATAAGAGATAGAGTGTACCTCCCTTGAATTGTTGCCCTAATGAAATGAATTTACTTATTTACCCTCCAAAAAACGAAAAAAATGTCAAGGTATCACTTTAATTAACAAGTAATTACATGAAATGGAAATAAACACGGTGTTGAATCACTCAAAGCATTCAAATAAACTAAACAACCCATATTCGTCAATTTTGAAACAAACAATGACCCATTAGAAAGAATTAAAGAAGTTCGAGGGATCAATTTATTATTATTACAAATATCAAGGGTCTAAAAAGAAAATAAATTAAAATTAAGGACTTAAGGTGAAACCTATTCCAAACCCAAATGATAAAGTTCACAAAAAATAAATGAATAAATGAAACCTATTTGCTATAACAAAATTTCCAAATTTCACTAAAATTCAAATCAAAACTATAATTCTAGAAAAAGTTATTAAATCTTTCAAATTGATCCTAAACTCATGCATATTCTACCCAAAAATCACATTAAATCACAGCAAAAAGAAAGACATGTTAGAGGGACACAATCGATCAGTTTTTCCGATCTTTTGGGCTAAGGTAGCATTATGGGAAACTTGGGGGGTCAAAATGCAATGCTCAGAAATTACTTCATGCATGCAACGAAGGCTGAAGCCTTCTTTACTTCTGCAATTTTTCTGCTGCAACTTTGCAGCTCAACTCACGCAAACTTCACGCCAAAAAATTGCACCAAGCTCACGGGTTTATCAATCCAAAACCAATAGAAGTCTCAACCCATTTAGTTAGCATAATCTGGACAAGGTTTTTGATTTGTCGAAAAAGAAAAAAACATGCAACAACAACAGAAAACATGAAACCAGAATCATTGAGAGCTAGCTTAGTTTCATCCAAAACCGTGCAAAGTAAATCCTTAGAATCCAATATCCTTTTAACATAAGATCTAAATCACCTGTCTCAACATGATGAGATGAGAACGTGAACTAGCATCCAGCAAAAGAGAGGGAAAATCACCGAAAAGCAAAGGAAAAACTAAACGCTACTTTCTGCAATTCTGAGTTCCAGGGACTTCTGCGATCTCACGTGACAAACATCTAGCAACAAAATCTAAGCTCCAAGTTCTCATTCAGTACTAAAAACTTATCCTCAAAATATCATGCAAGGGGAAGGAAAACCTGGGATGGGAAAGGCTTTACAAGTTCCAAGTTCATTCACAAGTTTATGGGTTTGCTTTATCAAATTCACGGATCATACAAACAGTCTCCAAACTAACGAAACTCAGGCAACTTATGCCTTTTATTTTCTAAAAGCTCATGCCCAAAAATCAACAAAACAAAGGATAAAACAACAAGGCAATCATAAAACGCATCAAGGTAATGAAACAGGTTCACCCATCCCCAACCAAAGTTCGGCAGCAGTGCAAAGTCATACAAACATCTACTGACCTCTAACTCAAAACTTTGAGAAAACATTCTAAAGCCAAACCATGACAACAAACAAGATACTAAGAACAAAATGGTAAGAAAAACAAGAACCACCAAACACTACCGCAAGTAAACAGCAAGAAAGAAACACTGCCCGAAGTTTTATGTCATTTTCTGGGTTTGCTTATTCAAACACAAACACCAGCCAATAAACTCAAGCAAGAGGCCATGATACAACTCTATAGAAGACAGCCATTCCTGCCCCCCCCCAAAAAAACCCATTCCAAACAAAGCCCCACTCTAGATCTATACATACCAAAAGATTCTGAATAAAGAACAATCAAAGCTGGAAACTTTCTGCAATTTTTTTATTCGGCCAAAATACAATCATGCAAGATAATTCAAATGAAACCTACTGACTCCTTACCCAGAACTCCAGATATTATAACTTCATCAGCGAAGAATCATCAGTCAACATGGAAGCAAAGACAGAACCAGCAGACGGCAAAGGGGAGCAAACAAACCACTAAAGAAAGCAGATTTTGACTGTAAAATGCAAGTAACATGCGAGGAAACTGCTACAAAATGGTAAACTTGCAGGTAAACTGTCTCTCTCGATTTCTGGCCACACTCACGGGCTTCATATGGGAATTGACATGAACAAGAAAAGGGTCGAGGGTTACCTGTTTTGCTGCTGTAAGAATTGGATCCTTGATAGGGATCTGGAGGAGAATGACTGGAATCCACTACAATCCGAGGGAAATGAGTTGCCGGTCAGCTTCAATGCTCCAGTTTCCTCTATGAAACACTCCCTCTTTCTTACTTTTAGTTTCCTCTCTTTTCTGGTTCGGCCTTCCTTTTTCAGTTTTCCCTCTCGGTTCCTTGCCCTCTCTTCCTACTCTCCCCGTAGCATTTCCTTTCTTTTTTTCAAAATCTCTCTTTTTTCTCTCTTGGTTCCCTCGCTGCCCAGATTCTCTTCAACCCTTTTGCTGGTTTTCTTTCTTTTGTTTTCCCAGCCGCCACCCCTTTTGTGTTTCACTCTTCAGCCGTCCCTCTCCTCTCAACCCTTGCTGTCTTTTCCTTTTTATATGACTCAGCTCCCCAAACCCTTGGAGCAACGATGGGATGAGGCTGCATTTTTTATAGCATTTTTGGAGCCGTTTGATGGTTCTTGATACACAAGTCGTCTGAAGCTCCTAGATTAAGGCCAAATGGCTTGTACTAGAGTAATCCAGCGGAGCCAAACCAACCAAAAAAACTAAGTACCACTGCTGCATTTTCCGCTTCCGCACTGTAGGTTTTTCCCATGGCTTCGTATCATAAGCCTTGGGAAAGAAATGGCGCTCGTGCTTGGCACGCGCGCGTGGCTTCCCTTTTTAAAAAAAAAAAAAAAAAAACAAATAACGAAATAATTTTATCAACCAAAAATGAAAATAAAACAAGATTAACCAAATTAAATGAAATGCTAGAATAATTTTTCATTTTTATTGATGATTTTTCCTTTTTATTTTATTATATATTTTACTAATTTTCACTTAATTTAGGTAAACAAACAACTAATTTTTATAAATTGAATCTAAAAGAATTAAAGCATATTTTTGTCAACAATTTTCTTTTTTCGATAAATTTTAATGCTAAAAATGTCTTAAAATAAAAATTAAGAGACTAATGAGCAAAATTGAATAATAATTATCATTAAAAATAAAATAAAATAATAATAATAATAATAAATAAAGCTAAATTAAAAATTTGGTACCTACATTAATGTTTCAAAATGGGAGGAAATTCTAAAGGAATTTTCGGGTCCTCACAGTCAAGTTTTACATTTATAAATTCTAAATACTTCACAGGTGATTTTTCACGAGTATACGAGTCGTTTATTGAGCATAGGAATGTAAAAACTTAGTTAATTAGCTATAAAAGTAGTAAAAACACACCAAAACTAACTAATAAAACACACTAAATATACACTTATCAGTTCTTTGAATAATGTTACCTTTCAATGGATTAAGAATCAGATCATTTGGAGATCTGGATATTGGGATATGCCCAAATTACTGAAAACTAGTTAGAAGAGTATTGCAGCAAAAATATATTTTAGTAATTTAGACTTTTGGCTATAGAAGTGTAAGAATTGGACGTTGATATCCCATAAGAGTTGTAGATCATTGTCTTAACTTTAAAATGAATTAAAAATTATCTTATTCCAATCTCTTTAGCTTATGTTATTGCCAAAATACCTAAATGTGCTATTTTCACTAATCTTTTTCCATCTTGTTTCTTTATTGTATCATTGTTAGCATTTTATGTTCACTTGGATTCAATTTCAAATCATCAAGAATTGTACAAATACTCCGTATGTAACTCCATTTGATGATTGAAACATTAATACCTATAAAAACATGAAATTTTAACTACTTAGTGCCATAAAAATGTAACTTCTCATTTATGTCATAAAATGCAACTTTTGACTAAGAACCTAATATTTAACTCTAAAATGATTAAAAATACACTAAAACACACATATTTGACTACACAAATATTATGTAAAATAAAGACTTATCAACCAGCCTTGGAAACTGGACATGCAATGAGAAACTGTGGCTGGTTTGTATCTTGCTTCACTTTCACAATCCTTTTTATCTGTAATAGGCCCAGTTACTGGTGCTAGTTTTGATGCCAAAAAACTCTATGAAATAGGGCAAATCAGGTTTTGTGCAAAACATAAAAGTTCTTTGAATTAGTTTTACAATGGCATAAGAATCAAGTCATTTGGAGGTTTAGATGCTGAGAAATGCCCAAAATAGTGATGACCGGTCAAACGATCATCATATTAGAAAAGTGCTTCAATAATTTAGACTTTTGGCTATGAAAACATAAGAACTAGACTTAATGTCTTCACAAGAATTGTAGAATATTTTATTAGATTCAAAACGAATCAAAAATCATCTCAATCCAACCTCTATAACTCAAGTATAGCCAAACTACCAAAATATGTCATTTCCTCCAATCTTTCTCCTCCTTGCTTCTTCACACACTTGATTTCTTGTGAGGACCCTAAAAATTTTCACATTTTCTCAACCCTTTTATTTATTTTCACTTCCGTTGTTTTAGTTAAGTGAAACTTTGCTATCCATGTTTCCAAGGAAGTTTTCATTATAAATGTGAGTGTGTGGTTATGTATATTAAGTGTATTTGCGTGAGATTATAGATATATATATTCGTTGGAAGTATGGACGAACGCGGCGTGTGAGTTTGGAAAAGAAAATTTCTGTTGAAATGCTTGGTACCAAATCCGGCAGCAAATCTGGCTGGATTGTTGGCCGGATTGTTTGAGGGTTTTGAAAAAAATTGAGTTTCTCCTCTGCCCTGATTCCGGCCGGATTGTGACGTGTCATAGTCGGTCACCAGCTTTGATCGGCTGTTTTCTTCCTTCTTATCCTACTTTTTGGCCCAAAATATCTTCATTTCTTCCTTAGCTCAGCCATGCACCATAGAGAGAAACCAAGAAAGCTCTTCATTTTCAATCTTCAAATTTTACTCAAATTTTGAGTTTTAACCGGTGGATTTACAAACTACTCCGTACAAGTGCTAGCTAAGAAGGGTTAAAGGTGATAGTGGAGTTGTTTTTGGAAGGGAAGTTTTAAGTTCCTACCTTTCTTGAACTCATAAGGTGAGTGTTAAGAAATTCTCTTTTTGTTCAAATATTGGTTAATTGGTGCTTTGTAGTGTTTAAATATGTTGTTTTGTGGAAGATTTCATGGGTTGAAGGAGTTTATGGTGAATTTCCGATTTATTAGGGGATTTTCTGATTTTATATGATAATCATGGGTTGGTCTTTGATTGATAGCTCTAGATGTTGATAAATGGAGCTTTTGTGTGTTAATTGCGATTGTTTGCGAAAAATTTCCGCTTGTGGGGATAAATTCCGGTTCTAGGGTTTCGATTTGGGGGTTTTCTTATGGTTGGCTTTTAAGCTTCTAATTAGCTTTGATTGAAGGATATTGTGGCCTAATTGGATGTGTTGTATTGTTTATGAACCGCATGTGTGATTGTGGGTAATTGCTATGAGAATTGGGTATTTAATTGTAGGGTGAAAGTGAAGTATTTAGGGGGAAATGCCGTCCGTTTATTTTCTTGTAATGTGAGTGAGTTAAAGTGGATTGGAAATGTGATTTTTGTGTCAAGTTGGATGTATTTCATTGAGAACTACTTTGGTCCTCTTGAAGGAGGTTAGATGAGCTACATGTTATGTAAACTTTTATACTTTTGTATAATGAAGGTGGTGACCGTTTTAACCATTTTCAAACGTGATGCATAGTTACAACTATCCAGTTTTCACCATCAACGGATTACTTATTTCTTGCCAAAACAAAGAGGAGTGGTTTAGGGTTTTCTTTGGTATTTTGTCCTCTTTTCACATGATTTTTATCAAGATATTTGTTGTATAAAATCGACTTGAATATATGTTGATTTTGAGCCACATAAACGATTCCGAAAACAATATTTCTTTAGCCTATCCAGGCGGATTCTGATTTGTCTTCAGTCCAAGTATTTTCCATTGGAATTTTCTTAAACCTTTTTGAGTTTAGTTTTGTGTTTGGTTTATGAAACCCTAGTTATTCCCGTCCTCAGATCCAAATGCCCTCGTTTCACTTTAAAGTCATCTTTATACGATTTACTCGTAATTAGTCGGGTTTCTTCGATTTCACCGAATTGCTTGTGTTAGATAAACTGTAATATTCTCTCTCGTTTAATCTTAGGTTTCATCGGTGACTGAGGGTAAAATCCGGAAGGATATTTTGGACGTTATTTTGCGTAAATAGGTGAGTGTTCCTTATTTGTTATATTTTCCTTGACTTCATGGCTTGTTGTTATTGTTTGATAATGTGTTAAGTGCTCTCAATGATTGTCAAAACGAGTTTTCTAGGCGAGTGTGTACTTTATCACACTCGACCTTAATGAATGTGAAATTTTCAATAATTCAATGATTGAAATGTTACTTGTGCATGAATGTAAGTCTTTTGGCTGAACTGAGCCCTGACCTTTGTTACTGATCGACTCGAGCCAGAAGCGGATTCGGTCGGGCGATATGGTGACGCTGGGTGAATGTTTGGTATAGTCAACTATTACCTTGCAGTCTGGTGGAGCCTGGCCAACGTCCAGGAGGGGGTGAATGAAATGAATGAACCAATGTCAATGCAAATGAGGGGTATTACTTACAAAAATGCATTTTCAAATGATTGGAGGAATGAGGGAATGAAAGGAGAACGAATGAACGAATGAATGAATGGCTCCCTGTGAGTACGTATCCTTTTAATGAATGTGTTATTATCTCTTTATATCGTAAATGTTTCTTGACTTATGGTTTGACTTATTGTTTGATTATCGCTTTCAATGGACTTATTGCTTGATTATGTGTTCGGAACCTCACTGAGTTTTTAGCTCATTCCTTTAGTTTTATTTTCCTTAACAGGGGAAGGCGGGCAAAGACGAGAGCTCTGTATAGACTAGATTGGTCTAGTTCTTTGAATTTTGTAATGGTTCTCGCCCTAGCTTTGGCACGGGCTGAATGTATGAAGAATTGAGAACCTTTGTATATTTGGGTCTATACTCCCTTTTGAGATAGAAATGTATATAAGTTTCGCTTTGAGTTTTGGATTGTCGTTATACTTATTCCTGTGGTTTTATTCCGGTTTTAAGTGAGAACTGTAGTGAATGACTGAGTCCCGGCGAGAGCTAGGCAGGCGGTCCGCCAAACCCTTTGATTCGTTTTAGGGTGAGGTGGTGCTGTCACAGTTGGTATCAGAGCCTGCTTTGCATGGTTTCTGCGCGGAGTGAACTTGGACCAAGTGGTGTATAAGTACTAAAGGGCTAAGTGTTCGTTTGAGCATAAGTTATGAATCATGAATTGTTATAGGCCTTAAATGTTTCTTATGATATTTGAGGACAATAGATAGGTACGTCAGGTAGGAATTTCAATTGTAGATAGTTTACTCTTCGGACTGGCCAGCTCGAGATGTGAATTGTCTTATTTCAGATTCTCGTGCCCGAGTACTCTAGAGTTGAGGCGATGTTAAGTATTTGAGACTTGTATTTTTTGGAACATGAATAGGCTTTGTTTGGCTAGAATGAGTACATGAGGTCAACGGACATTTAGTTGGATAGAAAGTGACGTGAGAGACCGGACGGGGTTATTTTAACTGAGTGTGGAACGACATATCGCTTTTTCTTTTGATTCGCCCTTATATTGTTACTACATGACGTTAGTTTGAGTATTTGTGTATATGATTATCTGTCTAATTTGATATATATTTGTGTATTTGATCATCTGTCTTCTTGATATATGGTGTGTTATGTGTGTATATGTCTATTTGTGTATTTGGTGCACTAGAATTTAGTTACTTTAGTCAACTTACTGCATTTATTCATTAAATTACCTTTGTAAAAGAGAGAGAGAGAGAGAAAGAAGGGTATGGAGGGAAGACATAATCGCAAACGTGGTCGTGGCCGTGGGACTAAGCGAGCCAAAGAGCCAAGAGAAGAAGGGGAAACAACAGCTGAACAAGAGCAAGGACCGAGAGTTGAAGCTGGGGACCAAATGGCAACGGCAATTCAACAAATGACAAACATTTTAGCAAGGTTGGTAGACCAACAAGGTCAAATACCTGTGAATCAACCCTAGAACCCTGAAATAGGAGAAGATCGGGCTCTTGAGAGGTTTCAGAAGTTTGCTCCTCCGAAATTCCTTGGCGGGTCTGATCCGGATATAGCTGAACAGTGGCTGGAGGCCATGATCAACATCTTTGTAGCTTTGAACTACACTGAGCAAAGACAAGTGAACTTTACTGTGTTTTAATTTGAAGGACCGGCCCGAGCATGGTGGAATGTGATTAAAGCAAAGTGGGAAAGAGAATGGACTGTATGGACGTGGGAGAACTTTATAAGAGAATTTAATGAGAAGTACCTCCCACCTTTAGTCCAAGAAAGGAGGGAGGATGAATTTATTGGGCTATGCCAGGGAACCTTAAGTGTGGTTGAATATGAAACAAAATTTACCAAACTATCCAAGTTCACTTCTGAGTTAGTGGCTACGGAACAGAGAAGAGTGAGACGGTTTATACAGGGATTGAATTTGGAAATTTAAGAAGCTCTAGCGGCGGTTCAGGTTAATACGTTTACGGAGGCCCTTGAGAAAGCCCAACGAATTGAGAATGCAAAGGCACAGGTAAAAGCCTCCCAAACTCGGAAAAGAGGTGTATCCGGTAGTGTGATTGAGGAACCTAATGAATCGATAGCACCCTCTAAAATGCAAAAAATGAACCATTTATCCCGCCCACCATGGACATTAGGGGTGTTGGATGAAAGGTCTACAAAAGGAAGCCAAATAGGACATGGGGAAATTTCTCAAGAAAGCCAAAAGATGGCTTCCCACTTGACTTGTGGCTACTGCGAAAAGGCCAATTACACCGAGAATGATTGTTGGCGGAAAGGGTGGAAGTGTTTGATTTGCAGAAGTGGTGATCATCAAGTTAGCAACTGTTCGAGGAGACAATCACGTGAAAGTAGTACTCCGCAACTGGATGGAGCCAAATCAAAACAAGCGAATGAAAGAGGGAATCGAACAAGTGTACCAGCAAAAGTTTATGCGATAGACAATCAAGTAGTTCCGGACTCGTCTGAGGCAAATAAAGGTAAAAATTTTGAGGACGAAATTTCTTAAGGGGGAGAGAGTGTGAGGACCCTAAAAATTTTGACATTTTCTCAGCCCTTTTGTTTACTTTCACTTCCGTTGTTTTAGTTAAGTGAAACTTCGCTATTCATGTTTCCAAGGAAGTTTTCATTATAAATGTGAGTGTGTGGTTATGTATATTAAGTGTATTTGCGTGAGATTATAGATATATATTCGTTGGAAGTATGGACGAACGTGGCGTGTGAGTTTGGAAAAGAAAATTTCTGTTGAAATGCTTGGTACCAAATCCAGCCGCAAATCTGGCCAGATCTTGGCCGGATTGTTTGAGAGTTTTGAAAAAAATTGAGTTTCTCCTCTACCTTGAATCCGGCCAAGAATCCGGTCGGGAATCCGGCCGAATTGTGACGTGTCATAGTCGGTCACCAATTTTGACCGGCTGTTTCCTTCCTTCTTATCCTACTTTTTGGCCCAAAATATCTTCATTTCTTCCTTAGCTCAGCTGTGCACCATAGAGAGAAACCAAGAAAACTCTTCATTTTCTATCTTCAAATTTTACTCAAATGTTGAGTTTTAACCGGTGGATTTACAAACTATACCGTACAAGTGCTAGCTAAGAAGGGTTAAAGGTGATAGTGGAGTTGTTTTTGGAAGGGAAGCTTTAAGTTCCTACATTTCTTGAACTCATAAGGTGAGTGTTAAAAAATTCCCTTTTTGTTCTAATATTGGTTAATTGGTGCTTTGTAGTGTTTAAATATGTTGTTTTGTGGAAGATTTCATGGGTCGAAGGAGTTTATGGTGAATTTCTGATTTATTAGGGGATTTTCTGATTTTGTATGATAATCATGGGTTGGTCTTTGATTGATAGCTCTAGATGTTGATAAATGGAGCTTTTGTGTGTTAATTGCGATTGTTTGCGAAAAATTTCCGCTTGTGGGGATAAATTCCGGTTCTAGGGTTTCGATTTGGGGGTTTTCTTATGGTTGGCTTTTAAGCTTCTAATTAGCTTTGATTGAAGGATATTGTGGCCTAATTGGATGTGTTGTATTGTTTATGAACCGCATGTGTGATTGTGGGTAATTGCTATGAGAATTGGGTATTTAATTGTAGGGTGAAAGTGAAGTATTTAGGGGGAAATGCCGTCCGTTTATTTTCTTGTAATGTGAGTGAGTTAAAGTGGATTGGAAATGTGATTTTTGTGTCAAGTTGGATGTATTTCATTGAGAACTACTTTGGTCCTCTTGAAGGAGGTTAGATGAGCTACATGTTATGTAAACTTTTATACTTTTGTATAATGAAGGTGGTGACCGTTTTAACCATTTTCAAACGTGATGCATAGTTACAACTATCCAGTTTTCACCATCAACGGATTACTTATTTCTTGCCAAAACAAAGAGGAGTGGTTTAGGGTTTTCTTTGGTATTTTGTCCTCTTTTCACATGATTTTTATCAAGATATTTGTTGTATAAAATCGACTTGAATATATGTTGATTTTGAGCCACATAAACGATTCCGAAAACAATATTTCTTTAGCCTATCCAGGCGGATTCTGATTTGTCTTCAGTCCAAGTATTTTCCATTGGAATTTTCTTAAACCTTTTTGAGTTTAGTTTTGTGTTTGGTTTATGAAACCCTAGTTATTCCCGTCCTCAGATCCAAATGCCCTCGTTTCACTTTAAAGTCATCTTTATACGATTTACTCGTAATTAGTCGGGTTTCTTCGATTTCACCTAATTGCTTGTGTTAGATAAACTGTAATATTCTCTCTCGTTTAATCTTAGGTTTCATCGGTGACTGAGGGTAAAATCCGGAAGGATATTTTGGACGTTATTTTGCGTAAATAGGTGAGTGTTCCTTGTTTGTTATATTTTCCTTGACTTCATGGCTTGTTGTTATTGTTTGATAATGTGTTAAGTGCTCTCAATAATTGCCAAAACGAGTTTTCTAGGCGAGTGTGTACTTTATCGCACTCGACCTAAATGAATGTGAAATTTTCAATGATTCAATGATTGAAATGTTACTTGTGCATGAATGTAAGTCTTTTGGCTGAACTGGGCCCTGCCCTTTGTTACCGATCGACTCGAGCCAGAAGCGGACTCCGTCGGGCGATATGTTGACCCTGGGTGAATGTTTGGTATACTCGACTATTACCTTGTAGCCTGGTGGAGCCTGACCAACGTCCAGGAGGGGGTGAATGAAATGAATGAACGAATGTCAATGCAAATGAGGGGTATTACTTACAAAAATGTATTTTCAAATAATTGGAGGAATAAGAGAATGAAAGGAGAATGAATGAACGAATGAATGAATGGTTCCCTGTGAGCACGTATCCTTTTAATGAATGTGTTATTATCGCTTTATATTGTAAATGTTTCTTGACTTATGGTTTCACTTATTGTTTGATTATCGCTTTCAATGGACTTATTGCTTGATTATGTGTTCGGAACCTCACTGAGCTTTTAGCTCATTCCTTTAGTTTTGTTTTCCTTAACAGGGGAAGGCGTGCAAGGACGAGAGTTCTGTATAGACTAGTTTGGTCTAGTTCTTTGAATTTTGTAATGGTTCTCGCCCTAGCTTTGGCACGGGTTGGATGTATGAAGAATTGAAAACCTTTATATATTTGGGTCTGTACTCCCTTTTGAAATAGAAATGTATATAAGTTTCGCTTTGAGTTTTGGATTGTCGTTATACTTATTCCTGTGGTTTTATTCCGATTTTAAGTGAGGACTGCAGTTAACGACTTAGTCTCGGCGAGAGTTGGGCAGGCGGTCCGCCGAACCCTTTGGTTCGCCTTAGGGTGAGGTGGGGCTGCCACATTTCTTGCTTCCCACACTTCATTTCAACTTTAAATACACTTCAAATCATCAAGTTTTATGCAAAAGCTTCATTTGATCAATGGTTAAAATCTACAAGAACACGAAGTTTTCTCAACTTAGCGTCATAAAAGTGCAACTTTTCAATTTAACCATAAAATGTAAATTTTGACTATAATCCTAATCAGTTAAATCCAAATTAAGTAGAAACAAATTAAAACACATATATTTAACCACACAAAAGCACATGAAATAAATACTTATCATACTTCTTTTGACTCATGAGTTGAAACAAATGCGTTACTCTAGTTAGGTACTTAATCTGTGGTTTTGGTAGTTTAGATCTTGCATATGTTGGTAACTTTTTTGTTGCTTTAAGATCCTATCACATCTTCAAGTAAGTTTCACCTTGGTGAATTAAGTAGTGATTGATAAATAGTGTGCTAACTTTTGTATTAACTAACTCAGTAATGTAAGATAGGAAAATGACTAATTCCTCTACCTTTTTATTAACTTACTTAATAATGCATGAAATTGTACTTCATAACTGATAAGTATTTAATTTACATGTTTTTAAATATGTTTATTTGCTTAGTTTTGGTGTGTTTTTAGGATTTTAAGGATAAAATTTGCCTCTGTTAGCTACTCTTTCCATAAGTTCTACTTTTATAATAAAAACTTGCATTTGAGTAGTTTAGTGTGCAATACTCGTTGCATTTGTAAGCTTTTGGTGATTCATGATCAATTCGGATCAAGTGTAGTTCTAGCAAAATGATTTGAAGACATTCAGAAATGACAAAAGTGAAGAAAACCAAGATTCTAGAAGTAAAACACGGCCCAATACGTGAGGGTCACCCACGTATTAACCACGTTTTATGATGAACTAGAAAAAGATAAAGAAAATACAGTGGAGACAATATATGTGGGGCAATACGTGACTTAATCACTGTGTATTGACCTAGCGTATTCACAAGATGCCACTTGCTCAACTTTTCCACAGCTTTTCCAGCTCATTCTAGATCAAATTTTCGTTGCGGTTGCTCGAGGAAAGTCAAAAATTTGTGAACAAAATTTGCCATTTCAATTACAACTTTTCCTAGCTTTTTCTTCTATAAATATACATTGTAATGGAAGATGAAGGAGAGTTTTTAGAGAGTATTTTTGTAGACTTTGGAGAGTCTTGACAGATGTAGTTTAGGTAGAAGAAAAACTTGTGAACTTGGTATATCAAAACAAAAATTGTAAAAGAAAACTTGTGAAGATCATCTTGAATAAGAAATTTTCAACCTTTATTATTTACATTTTGTTATCCATTATGCCTTGTTTTATAAGTTCTTTATGCTTTAACATGCTTAACTTGATGTCTAGTTAAGTTATTTTCGCCTAGAGTGAAGATGAACTTGTTTGCATCATGATATGACGTAATTGTTGGTTTATTTGTGCTATATTGTGAACTTGTCAGTTCATGTATCTAGCTTTATATTGTAATTGCTTGATCACCAACTATGAATCATCTTATCATCTGTTGTGCATTAAATGTTGCCATGTAAGTGTAGACTAAGATTCATGAACCCTAAAGATCATGTTCAAGAAAGTAGGAGATATATTTAGGTGGATTTCATTTTAACTACTTCATATGTCATAGTGAACTTATATCAAGTTAACTCAACATGCAAATAGGTAAAGGTTTGGTGTGAATATGTTTGGGTAATGACGAGAGTGTTATTCGAATAAAATTGGAATTATCCTTGACAAGTCATAAGTTAAAGGCATAAATCAACCGGATTATTTCTTAATCTTGAGTAATAAGGGATTCATAAACCCTAGGAAGTTCTTCTACAAAATTCTTCATTGTCAAGTTATTAGTTTTAGTTAATATAATTTGCAGTAAAATGCTTTTATTTGGTTTCTTGCGTGTTTAGATAATAAAGCAAGTTAAAACGCCCTAATAATTAGCCGATTCTATATGGGATCGACCCTAATTATCACTATACTCGTTTGATCCATATACTTGCTGAAAATTGAGATAATTGGGTTTAATTGATTAGATAATTAGGCATTTTTAGCCTGAAAGTCTAGACCACATCCATCATAATTTTAGATTTATACTATGAAAGACTATTTAAACCACGGCTTAATTTCTTAATTAAGAGTTTCAACTTTCACGGTTAGGCCAACATTAAAAAAAGAATTATTGTTCACAAGAAAATTGACTAGAAGATAGTTATCACACTTTAGCTTCCTAAAGCTTTACTAGAAAATTACCTTTCATTTAGAAATAAAGTTTTTTATCCTATTCTTCTTGATTTTTCAAAACCTTCACTACTTCCCTAGTATTTATGATTATTCAAAACTAACCAAAAAATCTTTAGCATGCATGTTTAAGAAGGAATTTTGTTTCCATATTGCCACAAGTTTTTCGATAGAATACAAATTATTATTCCTCTCTAAAAGTATTTACTATTATTTGTCTCTTATTTGATGGTTAAGTAGGCAAATTATTTTCCTAATCATACGGTTTTCTTCCTTGCTAAATTTTCAAGATTCATTAAAGAGGCATTCAAACAATTTTCTGCTAGATCAAACTTGTTATTCTTCAAAAAACTAATTAAGGAAATTTACTTGAAGTCTCGATAACCATTAAAGATTCGTTCAACTTTAAGAAGTTATTGCAGTCATTCAATTTTCTGGTGAGATATTATGGGAAAGAAAATGTAATGCACTAATCCACTAGTTCAAACTTGTACTTTTAATATATAGATGTAAAGATTTGTAATACTTTGAATTTCAGATTGAACTTTAATTATTGTTTTCTTAATATTAAATATTATAGTTGAGCATTTGGATTGATTTGTGTCATATAAGTATGATATAAGCCTAGTTATTATTTAAAAAATTGAATAAAAATCAACACAATGTAAAGATCCGGTGGAAAACAAAACTAGGGTGGGTGCTTGACTAAGGGGCTTTTCATGATTGGGTAGTGGACGTGGGATGGGACCCATCACATTGAATTTTTTGTCATATGAGAATGACGTAAGTTTGGTTATTATTATTTTTTTAAAAAGTTGTATAAATTCTCATCTAAGTTTGATTATTATTATTTTTTTTTTAAAAATGTTGTATAACAATCAACACATGCGAATAAATGCTAGAAAACATGACCTGGGATGGAAGCTAGAGCAGGGGATATTTTAAGATTGGCAGGAAAGGAACCTGCCAAATTGAATTTTTTCTGGTCCCCGCCGGATCGTCTTTCACATGTAGTCCGAAGATTTTCTTGGCAAACAAATTAAAAGGATTGTCTACAGTTTTCGGTCAAGATGCTGTAAAATGACACGTGTAGCATTGCATTAAAATCGCGATTGTGTTTGTTAGTCCAAAAAATTGCTTGATGAACGGGTCAATGAATTGTCTAGTAATTTTCGATGATTCGTAAGATGCTGGAAAATGGAATGTGCTCTATTATTAGGGAAACGTCCAAATGCCAAGCTTGTCAGGTAAATATCTAGGTTCAATGCAATAAATTTGAGTCGTGTTATTCATGGTACTAGATAAGTATAAGATGATTAACATGCTGTTCCTCTTTTATATCTGTTCCAGGCAAATTTATTGGACGGCTTTCAAGGTCTAGTCATGATTAACGGTCCCTTTCTTTGATTACACTATGAAGTTCATTCTTCTTTTCTTGGCTCCTTAGACATAATGAGCTCACAGAAAATCATTATCAAGTTAATTTTGAGATTTGATGGAATGTTTAAATGAAGTTAACAATTAACTTCTAGCAATCAAGAAGCATGAGTAACGGACGAAAAGTTGAATGAAGTGTTAAAGAATTTTAAGGATCCATTGAGTTCTTCAATGAGAAATTTCTAAGTTTGGGATGAAATTTAAAAAAATTCTACAAAAGGGGCAATTTCGGTGAGGTATTCCGTAGGGGGGTTTTCGCATTTCAGGAATGCGAGTTCAGCAGAATTTTTTTATTTTTATTTTTCGGAGGGCAGAGAGCTCGAATTTCGCGAATGCGAGCTCTCCCAAATTTAAATTTTTTCGCATTTGCAGCAAAGGAATGGACTAGTGCATACGCAACTGGTGCATGACAAAGAAGGCAGGATATCGTGGTTAAAAAGGATTTTGGCAACTCTTGTTGTATGTTTAATTGACAGGCAAGTTTGTCGTTTGAGTAATAGCAGAATTAGTCTTTCAAACTATGTGCCATTGGTGTCCCTAAAACTTCCGCATTCAGCTGTATTTTACTATTTTCCGGTTTAGAAGGCTTGCTTTAAATATGTACAGCCGCCGTGCTATATTTTGTTATAAATTTAGTGGTAAGGTACACTTCTATAGATTGCTTGTCATACATTTTAAGGATAATTATAGAAACTTTCCTTAAGATTTTTGACAATTTCACTGGGCTCCCATAAGGTTTGCAAGACTACACCTGCCTACCTTGATTTGATTTAACTAAACATTAAAATAACATTGACTTAGGTCAAAGTTTTAAATGAGTAACCTAAAATGCTGATTTATTATAGTGATAGGATATTTTTTTATGGTGTTTATTAGGGATTGATTGAGAAATTGTTGAAATAATTCTTTTAAAGTTCGTAAATTTTTTGAGTGATAGAATTACCATAATTTGGTAGTTAAGTCATATCTTTTAGATTTATTATAAGTATGACTTTCAGAAAATTAAATTCAAACTTGCTAGGAAAAAAATTTAAAATGAAATTTACGAGCTCCCAAAAAAATGTAAAATTAACTGTAAATGTTGTTTGTTTTGTAGAATTTGCCTTTACTAAAATGCTGTCGGTAATAAAATCTTATTTTAAAAACTGTACTAAAATCTTAAATTTCGGAAAAATGTTAGAGAAATGTTATTTAAAAATCTGTAATTAGCAGAGGAATAAATTTTATTTATTTTAAAACTTGCACGTGCCTAAAGTCATCAAATATGTGCTCTAAAAAAAATCATATTTCTTTTATATTAAAAAAAATTGGCCCAAGTTCCGTCAATGCTCCGGCTCCAAGAGAAGAACAACCGGGACCTGCAAAGAGCTTGGAATGCCTAGCACTTGATAAACTAATTAAATTTCATAAGAAACAAAGTTAAACTGGCAACATTTAGCAACAGTACCTCCATTGAGCCACAGGACATATCACTGAGCTCGCATTCGCGCATTCTCCAATGCGAGCTCAGTGTGCTCGCATTTCTGGAATGTGAAGACCCCCATTTGCAGAATACACTCCAAGAACCGTCCTCGTTGTAGAATTCTTTTTTTTTTCCATCATAAACTAAGAATTCACCCGTTCTTCAATATGTTACAAAAATGTGAGTCGTTTTGGAGTAAAGAACCAGACAGTTTCAATCTTTGGGCATTTGATGGGGGAAGCTTCTGTTTTCTGGGCTATCTTTGCTCTTATTCATCAGTATGGTGGGATTATATGTTGGGATGATTTACAGAAAGTTTTAGTGAAACAATTTCATTTTTCTCTCAGAAAAGGTGCTAATGGATAGCTGCTATTAATGTTTACAAGTGATACCGAAACCAGAAAATAGATAATACAGAAAAGGAGAAAAGAACAACCTTACAATATTAAAACACTGCATATTTGAGATGCCACACTAATAAAGAGTACAAGGGGTTCTGGTGGGTAGAAAGATAGTAAAAAGGGAACAGATATGTAAGAAAATGCACTCAACAAAAGCATCTTTATTACCGACCACCAGAGAGAATTGAGTTTTCTACAGTATATGAGAAAGATTTGTCTGTGGAAGTTGCAAATGACGATTTAATATCTTCAAAGCCAGCAGGATGGCCGAAGCCAAGACCAACAGCAGAAACGCCCATGGCCAGTACTGATAGATCTGGCAAGGCAACTGATCCTTCCAAGTACAACAGAACTTGCCTCATTCTCGGCCTAATCTCTGGTTCTGAATGAGAGCATAACAAGCCTAGTTTCAACACCAAGTCTGCTTCCTCTTCCACATACCCAGTACCCAGCTTTTGATCAACCGCCTGGAGAATATTACCTGCTTTCCAGCACGAAAATACGAAATCAACTAGAATGATATTCTCTTCTGGTACTGCTCGATGTTCTATTGGCCTTCTTCCACAGGCAACCTCTAGCAAAAAGGCCCCAAAAGCATATACATCGGTGCTCATTGTGGCCCTCCCTGTCCTACTATACTCAGGGGCAAGGTAGCCAAGAGATCCCGCTACATGGGTGGTTTGAGGCAGAGTTCCATGATCGTATAGCCTTGCCAGGCCAAAATCTCCTAATCTTCCATTCAGTTCACCATCTAGCAATACATTACTGGCTTTTATATCTCGGTGGATCACAACTTGCTCCCATTCTTCGTGTAGATAGAGTAATCCTGACGCCACACCTTTGATGACTCGAAATCTTTCGCTCCAGTTGAGGGTACGCTTTGGTTGGTTGAACAGAAACCTGTCTAGACTACCATTGGACATGAAGTCATATACCAAAAGTAACTCTCCTTTACGCCGACAATAGCCCAAGAGTGGTACTAAATTTCTATGACGCAAGCGTCCAATACTGACGATTTCTGCAATAAATTCTCTGATTCCCTGTCTTGCTTGATGGGAGACCTTCTTGATAGCAACCTCGACCTTGTTTGTTGGCAAAACACCTTTGTAGACCCTGCCAAATCCGCCTTCCCCCAGCAGCTCTTTTTCTGTAAACCCCTTGGTGGCAATGTATAAATCTTTATACTTGAACCTGTGAGGTCCATAGGCAAGCTCCCATTCTTCCAGCACTTCTGCATACTTCCACTTCCTCTTTAAATAATAAGCTGCCCCAAAAGCTACAATCAACAGAAAAAGTAAGGAGAGGAGGGGCAATCCCACGCTGAAAATTTTAGACACTTTCTTATGTCCAATCCGAGGTAGCTTGGGAAGCTGAGAGAGATCAAGCGCTTGCGCATCCCCATTGATCTTGAAGCTCCATCCCAGTACAAAATTTGCTAACCCCACATTGTCGACTGGACTAGTGGATGCAGAAAACCCAACATACATGGTTTGCTGTAAAATTGGTGAAAGATCATATGACAAAGACAAAAGAGGAGTATGTGGTTTAGCAGCCACTGTTGGAGCTAATGTAACATTGATTCTCCTATCCACCCGATCGTATTCCACCCAAAGTTGCATCTGTTGACCGCTGCCAAGATCTAAGTTCTCAAATGAATTCTTGTTGTAAGGTTGGTAACTTGCAGGCCGGGATACCTTGGACTTCACAGAGTTAATATCAATACCAACATGGTTAGCATTGATATCTGCATATTGTTGTTCTCGGAAAGTATCAAGCTCTACTGCAAAAACGTGATTTGTTGGACTTCCATCGGTGCTTGCATCGAAGAGGCCGAGGAGCTCTGTGGAAGGCCCTCGTGCAAGGACCTTCGTTGGTGCGATCACGAAAGCCATTCCCGGACTAGGAAAGCCTGAGCCATCAGGTACCATAGCAAACACAAATTGCGTTGAAAAGGAGAAGGCTGAACTATTAGATTTGGTCTTGAAGTTGATGGGATTAGGATAGAAGGCATGCGCCGTTTGTAATTTGGTTTTGTTGTTTATCTGAAGGAGGCCATTGTTGGTGATTTTCGCTAATCCGTCCAGGCTCAGATTTGATGACTGAAATCCTTGATAGATGAACCCAAAATCGTCAGAAGCAGCTGCACCAGCTGCAGTGTGAACTAGAAAATAGCTTAAGATTGCTGTTACAAGACTGAAAGGCATGGCTATTACTTGGATACCAACAGCCAAATCCGTCTTAATTCTGTGGCCTGTGTCTCACTATCTTGCGATTATGGATACTAGCTTTTCTGATGTACAATAAAACAATGCTTTGAAATAAAGTTTATGCAACAAGTCCAGATATATGACAGCTAATTTCAACGGGTTTAGATATGTGGCAATTTGATTTTTAATTTCAAATTTAACCTGCGATAGTGATGATATGCTTTGAGTAACTTCATTTTTGAATGGCAAAATATACTTTACCCCCTGTGGTCTAATAATTTTACATAGCCTCTTGTAATTTTAAAAATTATATATAATCCTATCATAATTTGAATTAAGGTATTAAAGTGACGGAAATGATCATTTATAACAGAAACCATACAAATATCAAAATTACCCTTGTTAAAATACTAAAATAGTTGAAGTGACTGAAATATATAAATATAAGGCGCATGACACTCTAACTTTACATGATTTATATTTTACCATATAACCCTCCTTATGATATAGTGTTTTATCATATAACTCTATTATAATTTTCAAATTATATACATAATTCCTCCTGGTTAATAAATAATTTTCAACTTTACAATGAGGTACTATTAACATTTTAGTTGACTCCGTTATAGAATACAAATTTCATCATTTTGGCACTTTAATTCAAACTATGAGGAGATTATATATAGTTTTTGAAACTATTGGGGGATTTTGTGAAAAATCATTCAATCATATGGGGGTAAAATGTATTTTGCCCTTTTTTGAAATTGTCAGTAACTTCAAATGAGTAACGTCATGCTAATGTGTGGTTTAGAATTGTCCGTAATTCATACGGACTTTAATACTGGTATTTTCCAAATATCAAATAACTAAGGCTCTGTTTGGATCCTTCAATTTTTTAAAATCTAGTTTTTCAAATATTATAAAAATTTTAAAAAGTGCTCTAAAATGTAGTCTAAATTGTTTTTAATGTTTAAAAATTTTTCAAAAACTAGTTATTCAAATACTATATTAGACTACAAGCTATTTTCTTAACGTGCTTGCAATTTGTACTTCTGCTCGTTCCATCCTCCCTTGCCCTATTCAGTAGCCTATGACAGGTTCGTGTTCCTAAATCATTCAAGAGTATTCAACTTTTTGTTTTGTTAAGAGTACTCAACTTCACCATGTGCGGAGTCCTGCGAGACCATTGGTGGCGGGTGATTTTTGCTTACTATAAGGAGTTTGGAGAGCTGGAGGTGTTGGAGGCGGAGGCACAGTCCCTTCTGGTTGGTCTAAGAATGTGCGCAGAACGTGAGGTGAGATCGTTGACTGTAGCATATTGTCCCGCATTATCTCTACAGATGAAAGTAACACTGAACATGACTGTAGCATATTGTCCAAACGAAGATGAAAAGTTATTGGTCAGCGCTATCAGAGTTTGCGCTTATGTTTTTAGATAAATTCTTGCATAAGACAATAATTCTCCTACAAGTTGTAATTAGATAAATGTGCATACTGCTTGGATTTATTTCCATAGAAAAATTAAAAAAACTGGAGAACATTATACCATTCAAGCATAGCTTGGGACCTCAATCAATTAATGTTTTGAAGACAAGATAAAAAAAGGAAGTTCATAAATGAATCTATGCAGATATGATACAATATATATGAACAACGGTATAACGTGTTGGGCTTGGCAGCCCTCGGCCAAATGAGTACCTGCAAAATTAAGTTTTTTTTCAGCATGTTAAAAATCAACAACTCATGAAAACCTTTATGCTGAGATGATAATAGAAATAACGACAGATTCTGAAAAAACCAAAGGTTATTGATTGATTTATTTTTTTTAAGAAACTTTGACTTTATTTGATAAAATATAATGGGGTCATACACGCAACGCAAAAAGCAGAGGAGCGCTATTGCTAACTAACTTGCTACACTCTAACTCTACGAAAGCTTGGAAGTCCCAACCGATCAAGAGTAATGTCACCTCTCACCAAGCAAGGAAATTTACTGAGTGATTCATACGTCGAAGTTATTCCAGAGTCCACTCCAATGTTTGAAAATCAGTTAGCAGGTTTATTCGCTTCCCGAAATCAATGCGACACCTTTCTAAAGAACCTTTTGTCTTTTAGCAGTTCTTATAATGCCCCTCACAACCTCCATGGACATCGTACTTTCCCTTGAATGATCTGAACCAATACCAAAGAGTCAGATTCTAAATGCAAATCAAAATACCCACGAGCAATAGCCAACCTAACACCATAAATAAGCGCTTTCAATTCCACCAGTGTGGAGGCCTATTGTGGATTTGTCCACCTCGGCACCGTCTTGGACAGGAGATACCTCTATTGCCTGTTGGTGTACCTTGGGGGTCTCCCCAGGATTCAAACATTTGACCCTTAAGGTCTTTGGGTTTTGGATCCTGGTACCACTTGAGCTAGTAGCCCAAGTGGTAGCTCAAGTGGTACCAGGATCCAAAACCCAAAGACCTTAAGGTCAAGGGTTCGAATCCTGGGGAGGCCCCCCAAGGTACACCAACAGGCAGTAGAGGTATCTCCTGCCCAAGACGGTGCCGAGGTGGACAAATACACAATTGACCCCACAACCAGCAAACTCGTCATCTTCCCAAAGAAACACAGGTACCCCAAAAGAAACTTTCCCTTCGAGCATCGAAGCACACCCCCACCTCCACTCTCTTCCGCATTATCTCTAGAACAACCATCCGAGTTCAACTAGACCACATGTTGCACTGGCCATCTTCGCCGAACCACCATGGTTTTATAATCCCTTTTCAGACCAGCCACCATACTAAAGAAGCACAACCAATCTTGTCCAGTGGTTATGTTGCCTTTAAATTTAAGTTGAAGAATGTCCCTAAAATCACCAAAAATTGTCGCACAGACATGTAGCACAGCCAATAGTTGTCCTTCAAACACAAATTTGTTCCGCATCTTCCACAAATTCCAATATATTAGAGATGGCAGGAGGTGAAAAAGATACAGAAGATACGGGTTCTGAGTAAGCTTCAACCACCAGCTAACCACATTATGTCTTATCGTAGAGGAAGCCCTAAACTCACCCCTTCGACGTACTCCCAAATTGTCTTTGCCACCTCCCCATTGCAGAAAATGTGATCAATAGACTCTTGACATGGATGTATACAACAAAAATAGTGATAAGGACCTAATATCCCAAGTTTATGCAACCTATCCATCATCGGCAATTGGGAACCTATCAATCTTAATATGAAAAAAGAAATCTTTATTGGCAATCCCTGAGCCCAGATCAATGAGTAGAGCTAGGAGCTACTTGCACCTTCTCGAACAATCTGGTAGGCTGATGCTAATGAGAAGTCACTTGAATTACTTGGAGCCCAGACCATGCATGGTATCCTCTTGGTCCAGAGAAGGAGGCACAACATCCAAAATTTGCTCCACCCATCGGCTAGGCACTACAGTGTGTAACCTTTGTCCATTCTAGCAGCCCTATCAACAAAATCAGAAACTGTACATTCCTGAAAAGTATCCACTTGTCGACATAATGAACCCTTCCTCAACCAATTATCATGCCAAAAACTCACAGCATCCCTAGCCAAAATCCAGCTTACATGCTACTCAGCAATCCCCTGGATAGACACCATTCTCTTCCAAGTCCAAGAATCTCCGGGAGAAACATCAGCAAAACAAGGATGAAGATTGGGACAATATTCGCAGTGCATGAACTTAGTCCACAAAGATTGCCACAGCAAGAAATGCCACCATAGTCTCATCGAGAAGGCATTAAAACATGCTTCAAGGACCTCAAACCTGCAACCCCTCTATCATATGATTTGCATAACTAGTCCCATTTTATCCAATGAAACCGCGGCCCAGCCTCGAAGGAGCTCCACAGAAAATCAGCAAAAAATTTGTCCAACGTGCTAAAAATGGGCTTGGGAAGGGTTGACGCAGCAAATGTATGAATAGGCATAGAAGACAACATACTCTTTATTAGAGCCAATTTACCACCATGTGATAGTAGCCTTCCTTTCCATGATAATACCTTACTCATGACCGAGTCACAAATTCTTGAGAAGTAACATCTCTTTTGCCGCCCTACATGTAAGGGGCAATCCAAATGTTATTGATTTATTTAAAACTACATACTTGAACTAACAGCTGTTCTTGGAATCCAAGACTACACAAATTGAGCAAAGGTTTCTCTCACAACCTTAATGATTACTACCTAAATTACATCATAGATTTAGTAATTTCACTCCAATGAATCCATTTTCCACTGGATTATATAAAGATACTTTTTTATTTAAAGGGCGTAACAATTTGGTGGAACTTGACCAGTACATTTATAGATTGAGAGGAACTCTGCATGGACTAGGTGTGTATTTGGGGATATTTTTCAAATATTACACTATAGTATTGTGTATCAAAAACTTCATACTGTAAATATATTTTGGGGGTTTTTTAAAATTTAAAACTTTATCGCAATATTATTAAATTTGTTACAAATTTCCTACCACAACCACCACCCACCACCCTCCCCTCCTCCCTCCACCACCGCTACCCCCTTCCTCTCTCCTCCCTTCCCTTTCTCTCCTCTTCCCTCTCTTCCACGTTCCCTGCAACCCTCCTCCCTTCCACCCTTCCCCTATCCTGTGACCTGTGCTGGGTAATGGTGGGTGAAAGAAAAACAGGTAGTAGGATATATTTTATTTTTTAAATTTTTTTGTGTTTTTGATTAGGTGTACTCCTTTGTATTTGGGAGATGTTATAAATTAGATATTTTTTTGGTGCGTTTGGAGTGTGTTATTATAGACTTCAAAAACAAAAAACTCCAATCCAAGCAAACCCATAATTTGTATATATAAATTTAATAATATTGATTTCTAAACAAAATGAAATTATAACTTTTAGCATTTAAGAACAACCCTAATATAAATTATATGAAAAAGAAAATAAGCTTATTAGAAGTTTGACAAAACATGCTGGTGCCACTTGCTTACTAGATAGTGCAAGCTATAAGTTACCTATTAGGCTTCAAAAGAAAAACTTGAGAATTTTAAAAATTCTGACTTCACATTCAAACCAGGTTTCTCAAAAAATAAAAAGTAAATAAGAGACACAATAATTTATTTTTCTGAAAGAAAAATGCTGTCACAGATGAAAATTGCAGCAAGAACTCAATATTTGATAAATCTCTCACATCTCCAGTTTGTTGTGAAAAGAGATCCATTAATCTCTTGTGTTGTTTAGCAATACTAGCAAAATCAATTCAAAATGAACTGTGACCTGGGACTACTAATTATTTTCCAAAGTAGCACGAAACGACAAAAGATGTGAGATGTTAGGAGGTGTTTGGTAAGTGGATTTTGAGATAAGGACGAGTTTCAATTTAAGTCATATTTATACAAAATATTTATCTAAAATCAATCAAAATTTCTAATAGGTTACATAGACCTTTTCTATGTGTTCAATGATTAATTACTAAAGAGTAAGTTTTACCTATCTATTGTATTTTTATTACTAAAACTCATTGTTGTAAAGTTATCAAAAACTCTAGACTTTTATCAAACTTATTGCTACTTCCCAATTTATCATGGATATAGTGATAGTGATTTTAAAATTTAAATCAAACGGCTCCTTAGGTTTATTTGTATTACAATTAAGTTTAGTCTTATCGTAATTCTAGTGCTCCATTTACTATTGAAATACAATCTCTTTTAAAGTAATTATTTCCATTTTAAAAAGGTCATTCCTTGTGATTCACAGCAAAGATTATTTAGAGAATCAAAATTTTCGTTGTGTTGAGACCGATTCACTCTATGATTTTAACGAGGGATAATTTCAAAAATCTCCCCTAAGATGTTTGACGATAATTTTACTAGCCTTCTCTAAAGTTTGTAAAATTACACAAAACCTCCCATGAGGTTAAGGTTTGATAACAAAATTAGTCCAATTAGAAAAAATAACATTAAAAAAGTACTTTAAGGAGAGAGATGAAACTTTTATTTTATAAATACCTCTTATGCATGTATATAAGTTGTATTAGGAAAAAAATAAAAATAATTAAAAGTTGGAAACAATTAATACACACATTTCACTACTCAAAAATTCAAATTCAATAAATTAGACAACACAAATAAGTCACAAAACTACACTAATTGTCACAAGATTTAGCAAAACAAACTAGACATCTCTTTTAACATGATGTTTGCTATGATTCTTGTGATTTTAAATAGAAAAATTTTTGGATTTTGCCTTTCTTTTCCCTCCTGTCTCCTTTACTTCTACAAAATTATTTTTATAATTATCATAGTTTTAAAATTTTCAAAAAAAAATCCTCATGAATAACCTTCTTTTGCCCTATAATTTTTCTTCTATCAAAACACTACTTCTCACATTGTTTAGAACTGATTTCTAGTCATTATCAAATTCTATCAATCACAAAATAGCATGATTAGGTATATCAATTGATATTATTTTGTAATTACAAGTCACCACTCATCATTAAAGAAATTTTCAACAGTTATTCCTGTTAATTAATTACTACTAGTTAATTAGTGATCTAATCACTTAATCATTAGATATTAGTAAATAAGAAAGGAGGGAAAAGAAAGGCAAATTTTGAAAATTTTTTAGGTTCAAAATCACAAAAATTGACAAGTATCTATTTCACCAAATAGTTTGTGTATATTTTAGTTTATTTATAGCTAATTTTGAGCTACTAAGGCAATGTGAATGACCATTTTGATAATATTTGATGTCCTTAAATAACTTTGAGAAGACGAATTCGTCCCTTTTGCCTGCTAATGTTTGTCATTTTTTGGTAAGGATGAATGAGTAAGGACAATACGGGGCCATTAATTAAAAGTCATCATCGGATTGGATGAGAGTATATGGGACTAAATAGTGAATTTTGAGTCAGATACCAAATTGGATACCCGTTAGAAGGTTTTGCAAGAGAAAGGGTGTTGAACAATATACGACCTCGGATTAAAGAAGTGAAGCCAGATAATCACGTCAGATACTCATTAGTGAATTTTTCAAAGAAGAGTGTTTAGTAGTATATGACACTAGATAGTAAAATTCACTTCAGATACCGCATCATATACTTGAGCGAGAAAAATCTACAAATTGCACAACTTGTACACATCTTTTCATCCTTCTTTCTTGCAGTATCCATGATGTTTTGACTGCAACTTTTTTGGACCCAAGACATAAACTTTTATCAACTTTGTGTTATTCCAATTCATAATCTTGACTCTTCAAGACCAAACCAACCTCCTTGTGAAAAGATTCAAGGGACTTGAAGATTATAAATAGAGGACGATAGGTCATAATTTGTTGCTAAATTTATAATTATTTTCCCCTTGATTTTAACCAAATATCGTTTTAGTTGTCGAATTCTACTTATATTTGATATTTTATGTTAATTGTAGGGCATTGGAGTAAAAAGTGCTAAAAATGGGTGATTTTCTTGGAGTTGATTGTCAAGTGCAAGTTTTCCAATTCAAGATGGAGTCTATGGAGTATTGGTTGAAGATTTGGAAACTGCCACTTTTTATTAGATGTCTTATTAGGGAACAATTAGCATTATCTTGGGAGGTTTCCTTTTTTATTTAGGAGTTTATTATTGGTAGTAGATATCTAGTAGGAAACAAAAAGAATAAGAGAAGTGGGCCGGAATCCCGCATGATTAAGACCTTGGCCAAAAAGAACCGTGACTTTGGGTGAAGGAGCCGCTTGGCTTTTTCTTCAGCTGGTCATCTTCTTTGTTGTTCTTCCATTGTTGAACGTTGACGCAATTTCCTTCAATGGAATTGTGTGAGTTACTCTCAATGAAGAGTAATTAATTTTATTCTCCAGTCAAGGAATACCAAGAATTTGGTTCAACTATCACTGTGAGATCTAATTGATTTTGTTCATTTCCTTTATTCTTTGATATTTGTACATTTTCTGCTTTATTGTGAGGACCCGTAAAATTTTCCTTAATTTATGCCATTTAATTCTATTCCTTTTCATGCATTTTCCTTATTTTATTTTACTACCTTAATTTTCTAGATATTTTATAAGTGAATATAGTTTTTTAAAATATTTTTCTAGTATAAGTTAGTTCGGGTTAATTTGGAAGTGTATTAAGGACGTGGGACCCGCTAGTACGGTAAGTGCGATAAATTTTTGGCAATTAATTGAAGTTTAGTCTTGATGGGTATTATTTTACAAGATGCTAGGAGATAATTAGAGGTTAACTAGATAGATTAACCATTGGAAGAAAGAAAATAAGCTTGAACCATTAAAAAAGTGCCACGTGTCGCGACACGATTGGAAGTTGGACTTGCCTAACTTTCTTTACCTTTACTAAAATCAAATTTTGACCAAATGTTTCTTCATTTTTTCACCTTGTTGGCCGAACCTTTGAGGAGAGAAAAGAGAGGAAAACTTCATCTTGTTTCTTCAAATCCAAGCCCAAATCTTGATTTCCAACCATTGAAATTGTAGATTACTCCAAAGTTGCTTATTACGGAGGATTAAAGCTTCTAGTGGAGGGATTTGTGAAAGGAAAACCCTAAGTTATCATCTTTCTTGAGGTGTTAAGGTACTTTGCTTACAAACTTCCTCTTTGTTCATGCTAATGTTAAATTAGTGGTTAGTGGTGGCAAAATATGCTATTTTATGGAGGATTTTCTGGTTTGAGGTAGAGTTAGCTAAATTTCAGGTTTTATTGGTGATTTTTCTGATTATATATGATAATTAGTGGTTGGCCATGAATGATAGCTTGGTATGGTAAGAAATGAAGCATTTGTGTGTTAGTTATAGTTGTTTGTGGAAAATTTCAGACTTTGTGCGGAATTCCAGCTTAGGGTTAGTAATCTACCCTGATTTTTCACTGCATGTTTGTCCTCAAAGGAGGCCGAATCAGCCTTCACCCAAAACATGAAAGTTGTTTGTAATTGAGTTAGCTAGCTACCTATAAAATTTCAGCTCAATCGGAGTACTGTATCATATGAAATGACCGAAATACCCTTGACTGCCTATGAGCCTGTTTCGCGGCCAGATTTCTATTTTCGTGGAAATTTCCATTTTTGACCCTGAAAATGCATGATTTGGCTTTGGAGGTCTTCATAAGAAATGTAGGTATATGTCTTGGCTTCGAAACTCCATAAAATTCGTTTTAATCCGATAAGTGTAGCTTTAGTTATGGTTATTGTGCTGAAAGGTGTGTTTTATCGTCTATGATTTGTATGTGGTTGATTTGAGATGAATTGGTGTTGATTGTAGGATGGAAAAGTAAGGAAATGTAGGGGACATGCTGTCCAAATTTTGGAAATGTTGTATTTCTTCGATTTTGGTTGGTTTGGGATATACATAAGAAAGCCTTTTGGGGTTGTTTGAGCCCTAGGTCTTCATGTTACCTTTTCGTTTCCAAAATCATGTTTTGCACCCTTGCATTAGTAATTATTTGGTGAGGCATACGACTAGTAGTCGAGCCTCACTTGTGCATTCCATTTACTCGATTTTGGATGTGGAACCTTCAATTATTTTACTTTGGCTATTTTAGGGTTTCTTGGCGATTAAAGCCACTTTGGAGTGAAAACTTTTGAAGTATCTGTACTTGAACCGGTGAGTTTACCACTCCCCTGAATTATTGCTAAACTGGTTATCTGTACTTGCAAATTGCTATTTGAATGTCTTTATCGACTGTTTATTTTGTACGAGACGAGGGTGTACTTTATCACACTCGTTCTCTGGCCTATGTGGCTTGTTTCCTGTATATACTTGAATCTGTTACCTATGCCTGTTATAATGTCGTTTGGAAGTGTATCCAACGACATTCCTGTTAAATCTGAGCTCAACCTCATGGGGAGTTAATTGAATCGAGCCAACAAGGGCTTGGTTGAGGAAATTGACAATCCATGGGTGCCTGTTCCTGGGGAATCTATAGGTATTGGAGACTCTGAATTTCCAGTATACTCGAGTATTACCATTCCTGTTCCTGTTTGGCGTTCGGGCCCGGTAAAGGGTATGTTTGGTAAACAGGATTTTGGCGTTAAAGTTGTGTTCTACTGGACTGGTTTCTTTATTTGAACGTTGACGGAGGGTCAACGAGGCTAGATCAAGTATTGCAACGGGGATTTGGCTCCTGAGAGCCACCTATATCCTTTATATTGTAGTGTTCATTCATTTCTCGTATTTGATGTGAATATGTGCCTTAAAAGTGATTTCTTATGAGTTCTACTGTTTCTACTGTTTATACTTTTGGTACCTCATTGAGCTTTTAGCTCACCCCGTCCCGTTATCCTTGTTTTCCTTACAGGGAACCATCTTTTGGAACTTCGATGTTTTGAAGAATGAGTGGAGCTAGTTCGAAATTCTTTTGTTCTTGTGGTATAGCTCCTCGATAATTTGGAAACCCTAAAAGTATTTTACTACAATGTTTCTTTTGGTGTGTAAACTTACTAATATGTATATTGTAAAGTGTTTCCTCATGGTTCCGTGGCATATGTATTTGGAAATGTACATTCTCTCATGTCAAATAAAGGTTACTTGTACTTAGTTGGATTGTGAAGTGGCAGCGACCCTTCCATTTCGTCTTGTTTTTCGTGGGAACGTCATATTAAAGATTGATCGCATCTTTTAGTTCGGCTCAATTGGGTTCTAAATGTTTATCTTCTCGAAGTTCTTTGAGCGTTTGGTAGGGTTTACGTTTGTTCCGGATTCGTAGTCCCGGCGAGAGTCGGACAGGCAGTCCGCCGAACCTTTTGGTTCGCCTTAGGGTGAGGTGGGGCTGTCACATTTATATAGTATGATTAGTGTTTGTGATTGAATAGGTGCACAATATTTAATTATACACATAATCTATTTGCTAATTGGAATAATTGAATCTGTAATTGTTTGACTGTTCTAATCCTGGTAGTAACTGGCATAATTGGGTTTGTGTCAGAAAAATGTACAATCTAATTTAAATGAACCCTCATGGCGTGTTTATTGATTAGAGTAAGGTTTCTCTAATTTCTAATGTAATTGAGGAATTAAATCCTATGGTTGTACCTAGGGTTATTCTTAAATTAGGGAATGTTAGGATCGAGGACAATCTAAGAGGGGGTGAATTAGATTGATTAGAAAACTAATCAAGTTATGGGCACTTTTTTGTTCAATATGAAATTTACCTTCTTTTCTAAGTGATCACACAATGAATCAATTAATGAATGAACAATATCACTTGAGAGAAGTAGAAAAGATAAGCAATTTAAGGATCACAATATAAAAATAAGTAAATGAGAAGAAAGGAATTGCAAACCAATTGACTACCAAGCTCCTCTTGAGTTTGAAGATCAATTCAAACAAACTTCTTCAAACTGATGAAATACAACCAATCTTATGTACAAAGGAAAGCTCACTTCCTCCTTGCCCCAAACTCCACTCGGTCAAGTTAGGAAGCTTTACTATCCCTCAGGACAACCCTCACAGTACTATACTATTAAAGTATTTACTCACAAATGAAAAGTTTACAATGAACTTCACACTACCAAAACTACAAATCTTCCCTGGAGAGTGTTCTTTTACTAAAACTACTCTTTATCTTTTGTATTTTCAGTGTGCAAAAGTTATATGAAGTTTCTGACCATACACTATTTATATAAGATCAAGAAAGTGCTTCATTAATGTTTCGAACGGATAGAAAGTAGCTGAAGAGTCAACTAGCAGTTGGGAGTATCGGACGTCCGATACAGCCGTTGCTTGCGTCCGACAGCAGACAGAGAGTTTGAGAAATTATCTTATTTCTACCGAACGTCCGGTGCCAGGTTTCTTGTGCGTCCAATAGTAAACAGAGAGTTTTAAAGATTATTTTAATTCTTTCGGACGTCCAGTAAGAGTGTTCTGCGTCCGATATGTTCTGCATAGGTTATCGAATGTTCAGTATTGTCTTTGTGAGCGTCCGATAGCTTTCGTCTTCCTTTATCTTATTTCAACTGCTCTTGTTCTTTGAATCAAAATCCTTTAGAACTGAAAAGATTTTTTATTGAAAAGAGATTAGCAATATCCAATTGTTTTGTAAACATCAAAAGACAGGGAACAAGATCATCATTTTTCCCCTTTTTGATGATGACAAAACAATGGATGATGATAGAAAAATAAGTACAAATTGCATCCAACACCATTAACCATTAAGTGCTAATCTCATGGCATCTCCCCCTTTCACATATCAAAATAACTCCCCCTTACATATTGCATCTCTCAGCAAAATCCAAAATAACAAACTCTCCAATAATTTTCCCTTACATATTGCATCCCTTATTCAGCCAAATCATATCAGATCAACATTAGATCATCATTATTCTTTTTCTTTTTATCATCATAAAAATCCAATAATATCAGAAAACAAAAACAGAAATAGAATTAATATCAATTAAAAATCATTGATCATCCAAGAACAGAAAGAGAATATCAAAATTCATTAATATTAACTAAAAATCAGTAGGCATTATATCAGAAACATCAGAGAGATCCATTAGCATTAGAAACATAAAAAAAAAAGTTACAAGAGACCATGGAATCAATATTTTTCTTTTGAAAATGGTATTAAATTTTGAATCAAGAACTAAACACTCATACATCTTGAACAAAACAAGTAAATTTCTATCACATAATTGACTAACACTTATCATGTTATAGCTCAAATTATCAACTAAAAGAACATTATGAACAAAAGTCTGACCATACTTATCAACATCTCCTACTCCAATTGTTTTAACTTTCATATCATCTTCAAATGTCACTTTTTCACTTGATTTTGGTTTGAGTTTGATAAATTGTGATAGATCACCAGTTATGTATCTTGAGTATCCGCTTTGATTCATTAGTGATGTTCACCAGATTTACCTACTCGAGTTCAAGAACTAATATTTGGTACCCTTTAATTTTTGGATCCTTGAGAGTAAGCATCATGTCCAATTATCCACATCCATTTCATATCTCTTCTCCTGTTCTTCCTCACATAGCAATCACCTTTCATGGGATCTTTTTGACAACAAAAACTACACAAAACCAAAGAGTTATTTACTTGAACAAGTTTAATAAATCTTACTCGTCTTCTCTTATAAACAGCAAAATTATTTACACCAGAATTTATCTTTTTCTCATAAGTGTCACGATGAGATTTATTCCATTTCCTTGAAAGCAATTTTGTTTCTTATACTAGAAAAACTCATTTAGATTATCCATTCTTCTTTTCAGATCACCTTGTTTCACTTTGAATATTTCACAAAATCTTGTTTTTCTATCAAACTTATTTTGTAAATCAATCTCATTCGTTTCCAAGAAATCATTTTTAGTTTTCAACTTCTTGTTTTTTTGAAAAAGACGAGTATTATCCTGAAGAAGAAAACCAATTTTATGTTTTAATTCCTTATTTCTAGTATAAGATTCTTTCAAACTATCATGTAATTTTTCAATGAAAGATTCAATATCATCATCGATTTCATCATCACTTTCAAATTGAGAATTAGAAGTTATTACCTCATTATCTCCAATGGCCATAAAAGCCAATTGAGCAGATTCTTCATCCTCTTCAATTTCACCATCGGGGTTACACTCATTCCATGTGAATTGAAAGTTGTTGAATCTTGATTTTCTTTCAGTTTTTTCTTCTTTTTTCTTCTTCATTGGACACTCACTACTGTAGTATCCAAGTTGGTCACATTCATAACATTTGTCACCTTGTCTTTTGTTGGCCTCTTGTTTTCCTTTGTTTCTTGTAATGTTGAATTGATTGAAATTCGAATTGCTAGTTCCTTCTTTCTAAATATCCTTTTATTGAGAATTCTTTTGAAACTTTTTGTGATAAGAGTTAGATCATTATCATCCATATCTTCTTCATCCAAGGAAATCGAATCATCATCATCTTGAGATACTTTTAGAGCAATGCTCCTTTTTGCTCTTGTATTTTCTTCTTCCTGTACCTTGGTCTTAAGTTTCAATTCATAAGATGTTAGAGAATTTATAAGAGATTCAATAGGCATAGAATTCAAATCTTTTGCCTCTTCAGTAGCAGTCACTTTACTACCCAATCTTTAGATAAAGCATTCAAGATTTTTTTTTTCTCCCCTAAAGAGTATTTCTTTTCTAGAACCTCTAAATCCTTAATAAGATCATTGAATCTGTGAGAACCCTAAAATTTTTACATTTTCTCAACATTTTGTTTATTCTCACTTTCCTTTAAAAAAATTATGAGTTTCTGTCCATTTCTAAGGAGGGTTTTCATTTCAGAGATATGAATGTGTGACTGCGTGTATTAATTGTAATTGTGTGAAATATATATATGTCTTTGTTGAAAGCGTGGATGAGCGTCCCTAGTGAGAATCCGGCCGAAAATCCGGCCAATTCTTGGCCTGATTCTTGGCCGGATTGGTTGGGGATTTTGAAAAAAAAAATTGAATTCGTCTCTGCCTCGAATCCGGCCAGATTCCAGCCGGATTATGATGGGACAGCAGGTTTGACCGGCTGTTTTCTCTTCCTTCTTATCTTGTTTTGGCCCAAAATATCTTCATTTTTGCTCCTTGCTCAGCTATGCCTCTTGAGAGAGAAACCAAGAAAGCTCTTTATTCTCCATCTTTAATTTTTGTTTAAATCTTGAGATTTCACCGTTGGATTTTCAAACTACCCCGTACAAGTGTTAGCTTAGAAGGATTAAAGCTCTTGGTGGAGTTGTTTTTGGAAAGGATGCATTAAGGTGCTATCTTTCTTGGGTTTTAAGGTGAGATGCTAAGGAACTTCTTCTTTGTTCTTAATAATGGTTAATTAGTGATTCATAGAGGTTAAATAAGTTATTTTGGGGATGATTTCATGATTTTTAGTAGAGATTGATCAATTTCTGATTTTATTGGTAATTTTCTGATTTTATATGATAATCATGGATTGGTCTTGGATTGATGGATTGAGATGGTGTTAAATGAACCTTTTGTACGTTAATTACGATTGTTAAATTTCTTAAGCTCCTAATTGGCTTTGATTGAAGGGTATTATGGTCCTAATTGGATATATTTATTGCTTATAAATCATATTTGTGATGATGGTTAATTGCTATGAAAGTGGATATTTGATTGTAGGGTGAAAGTAATGAAATTTAGGGGAAATGCCGTCCGTTTATTTTCTTGTAACGTGAGTGAGTTAAAGTGGATTTGGAAATGTGATTTTTGTAACAAGATTGGACTTATTTCATTTCGTACTACCTAGACCTCTCAAAGGGTGATAAATGAACCGTTTTTCTTCTGAACTAATACTTTTCCACCTGAGGGAGGTGGTAACCATTTTAACCATTTTCGAACATGAGGCATAGCTATAAATATCTAGTTTTCAACTTCAATTGTTTACTCATGTCTTTTGGTCTACATGTCCCTTTTCACTCTCAAAATCATATATATATATATATATATATATATATATATATATATATATATACGTTATACTAGAAATTATTTGGATTTCCTTCGATTCATCTTTAATATGTGTTCTTGATTAACCTTAGGCTTTATCGGTGATTAAGGGTTTTAACCGGAGGGTCTTTGGACGTTCTTTTGCGGTAATAGGTGAGTGTTCCTTGTTTGTTATATTTTTCTTGACTTCATGACTTGTTGTTATTGTTTGACAATGTGTTAAGTGCTCTCAATGATTTTCAAAAAATGACTTTTCTAGGCGATGTGTACTTTATCGCACTCGACCTATGACAGGGTGTCGAAGCCTGTGCAATAATAAAATTAAACCTATTTGCCAGTTAAAATGACCAAAACCCAATTCCAAGTACTGGAGCAGGGACCCTAGGTGTGTAATGGGTTACATGATTCACCCTGTTCCCGAAGAGTTTGCTTGATCCGATATACCCGAATGGAATGGTTATTTCTTTTCACAAATAATTATGAATTTGTAGACAGGGCAAGTAGGGTCGCATCCACAGGGACTGGGTATATTTGTTTCTTAAGAAATCCAAAGTAACACAGGGGGTGATTTTGTAGGAACGGCGACAATTAAATAAGTTCAAATAAGAAAATAAAAATAAATAACTAACTAGAAATTAAACCACAGTTCACTGAACTTAGAGTAACAATAATTAAAGGCCTAAATCAATTAAAACAAGGAAACAATTAAAAATAAAATAAAGTAGGCAACTAAAAGTCAACTGGCAATTCACTAAAATCAAGGTAATATTAATTAAAGATCTAGCCAAGAAATAACTTCAGCAATGGTTCACCTAATTGATCATCGATGCAAAGGCAATTCCAATTATTTATCAATAAATAGGTTATAACTACCAAACAAGTGATGGCAGTCAACCCCTCCTTACTGTGTCGGTGATTAAGGTACGCCCGTTAATCACTGCTCTAATTAGGAAATAATCCTAGGTACGCCCGAAAGATTTAATTCCCCAATTGCCTTACGTATTAGAGGAGCCCTATTCTAACCAAATAACGCACTACCAGGGTTATTTCAGATTAGCCCGCGTATCCCCCTGACACGAATCTAATCGTGCCAGTTGTCATTATTTCAGGACAATTAAACAATTACGGATTTAATGCCCTAATTGACAGTAGATTATCAAATTAACTAATTATCCGGATCCAAGACAATCAATTAATTGAATAACCATAAGCATAGCAAACAAGGAATATGCGAATACCAATAAATAAAAGGGAAAGATAAAATTAAAACGATCTCACAATTTTTTAGGCAACCCAAAACATCCGTCGTTTCTTGACTAGAATGAGAAAATTAGTTCATAGTTGATGAACTAAGTCTGCGGAAAATTTCAGCAAAAATCACGGCCATTGTCTGCATTTCAAGAGCCGCAATTCGTCGAACAATTAGAGAGCAAAATGAAAGTCACTGGTAACAATTGAAACTCTTTATTGTTCCTAGCATCCGTAGAGCAAAGCCACTCAAAAGGTACAAGAAGGAAAAGTCAAAGAAAGTAGGCTCCAATTCTTTGCTCCTGACATGCGTGGAGACAAAAGCCACAATAAGCTAACAAGAAAAAGTTAAACACTAAAGCTAAGCTCTCTTGCCATGCGTAAGAGAGGCCAAAAGAAAATCTCCAGGAAAAGTCAACAAGAATGCTCAGCCGCCAATGCTATCTTCCTTCTGGCTCTCCTCAAGCTCTGTGCGGCCAACCAAGAGAAATGAACCCTTCGGCTAAAATGACCGAAAGGGGTTTGTGTCCCTTTTTTTTTTCCAAAAATTTCCTTGCAAGCCTTCTATTTAATTTCTTTCCCGATGACTGTTAAAGTGGCCTTGATTGTGGTATTTTTTATCTACTCCCTGAAATAAGTGCAAATTACGAAAAGTGAGTAGAATCCAGTAATTAATCCACGTCAAGTCAGGTAATAAGGGAAATTAATAATAAAATAAATAGTAAAATTGCAACCTATCAATTCCCCCCACACCTAAATCATGCTTGCCTTCAAGCATAAGGAAAGTACACAGACACCAAAATTTGATAATGGTCATTGCTCTATCTACCAAATTGCCAAGATATCCAGAAAAACCATATATCGAACACTAGTGATTAAAATCCGAGAAGCATCCCCCCAGTTAGCCTCTAAACCACAAATTCCTTCAATTTCTAAATTAGCTAATCTAAGAAAAAGGAATGGCGCATAACATTTATCAGCTAATAGTCCAAATATTCACACAAGTCTCCATATTAAGTCCATGAACCGACAAGCTTTCCTATTATTTGTTCTTTCTTCTCTTTTTTTTTCATTTTTTTTTGTTTTATAATAATAATTAACACAAAAAGACTTAGTCTCTGGCCACCGGAGCCTTTTGGACGCGAACACCAACATTTTTAGATGAAGGGGCCCGGTTACTCAGTTCCTACCACTATACGACCACGTACTCATAGAAAGTACCACCTTTTGACGCGAGAATCGACACTTTTAGGTGCAGATTCCCGGTTACTCAGTAGCAACTAATAGCGGAGTACAGTCAAGTTTATTCACAGCCAAACAATGCAAAAACGCAAAATAACAACACTAATAACCACGCATAGGAGCAGCTCGCCTCATTATTGTCAAACATGGAGAACTGGAGTCAATATTGGACCAGTTCACATTAAAATGCCAACAGTCATTCCCTATGCCTAGAAAAGTTAACAAAGAAATCAAAAGAGTCAAGCAGTCCGATATTCACCAAGGAGATGTCTTGAACCCAACCGCATTAACCCGATACATATTTATTTTAAAAACTTGGCAAAAGTAGAATTAGAGTCAATAAACCAATATCCTCTTTTTTTTTCACATGAGAGATAAGCACCAAGAAGAAAGAAAGAAAATAAGCAACTAGAAATAAAACTAAAAACTACTAAAAACTAAAAACACTAGCACCCCCCACACCAATAGGACACATTTTCCTCAATGTGTCAAATAAACAACAAAAGTGAGGGAGAAAGCAACCAAACTTCCCTGAAACCGGGTCAAAGTGGTGGGCGAGGTGGAAACGGAGGAGCAAAGCCCGTATGAAGCAGAAACTGCGCCAAATTCTGTGTCATGCCGGCGACATTGGCATCAACGTTGACCATCCGAGCCTCCAAAGCCTGAACCTGCTCTCGAAGCTGCTGCCATTCAGTAGTCCCATGCGGTGGGGGAGGCGCAAAAGCGGAGGTAGACGGTCCAGCAGTGTCCTCGGCCGATCCAGGGAATGAAGAGGGCCCTGTTCGGGTCGAAGGGTGAGCACCCGGAACTCGAGGTGGTCCCGGAGGGGTAAACTGGTAGGAACCATCGGGCAGGCGCTCGACGACTCCCATCTTCTCTAAGCAATCCACATCCAAGAGCTCCATCTCGAAAGCCAAATGTAGGTCGTGGTCCTCCAGGTTAAGAACCCCCAACTGTGTCGCCAAGTGGGTGATAAAGGACCCAAGGATAAGGGGTTTGTTCTTTTTGGCTAAGACGGTCTTGAACTGTGCTGCCAACCAACACCCCAAGTTGACATTGATGTTATTCTACATACTCCAGATGAAGAAAAACTCGGGTCGAGAAAGAATACCGGAGCTGTCCTTGCGGCCGGAGTAGCTGTAGGCTAAGAATCGCTGGACGTATCGGGCGCTAAGGTCCCTAAGAAAAGAGCTCCTAGACCTAGAAGGGTCGTAGCGGTGCCTATCGGTGGACATTTCTTCCTACATAGTGCGGTAGTGGGAGAGAAAAAGCTCTATGTAATCACAGGCACTCTCACCATACTCCCTAGTCTCAGCATACTCCCGAGTAATGAACCCAAATGCCAGATTAAATTGCATAATTGAAAAATTAAATTCCCGACCTATCAGACGGAAGCGGATGACATTGGGTGTCTCAACGGTGAACCTCGTGGGCAACTCAAACTCGAAGGTAGAATAAAACTCCCGAGTCAGCTCGACAAAGGCGGGGCAGAAGATATCGAGATACGGGCGCCACCCAATGGCTGTAAACATATGCTCGATCTCCTCTCGTATGCCTAGGCCCATCATGGTTAATTTGTCACAAGTTTTACAAGGTATGATACGCCGCTCACAGACCTTAGCATATCTCTGCTGATCGGCGGGTCTAGTGAAGGTCAGGTGCCCTTCAAAGTGAGCCGACGTATCCACCTGAGCACCCCTACCCCTACCCAAGCGGGTTCGGACATGAGAAGAGAAAGGTAGGTTGGTAGGTGTATTCACAGGAATGGAGGCTTGTGGGGGGGGGTTGAGACCGAGAGGGCCTAGATCTAGAGGAGGATTTTGGTCTCACCATCCCGTCTAATAATAGACGCCAACCAAGAAGAACCCAAATATAGAAATGCTAGCACACAAAGGAAGTAGCACGGGTAGAGCAATGGCAAAGCAGTAGTCTCCAATATGTACTCAACCACTAACAAAAATGAATATCCAGTGCCAAACAGTGAGGCAGTTGGGCAGCAACTGGCACAATTAAATAGAGCAAAAATACAAATAGAGCCCCTCCACTTAGAAACGGAACACAGCAACCAGGATGTTATTAAGAAATCGATTAAAACACTACTAAAGCCAACCAGGAATACAATTTCCGGATTATCTCAACCAGAATTTCAACAATCACTACCCTGGCTGAGTTTCCCTCCAAATATCATAGACAATTGTAACATTCCAGCCCCCCCCAAAAACTAAACAATTTCACAACCAAAAGTTCGAACAAATGTCCCCCAACACAGACCCGTATCAAGGGTCCAAGCAGTAAACAACGTAGGCAATAATAGCGCCGCAATCGGGCAAGAACAACTGAGTCCCAAGCTTCTAGCTTCCAACCAAACAACCAATGGAGTAGAATGAACCCAAAATAAGCAGCAATTCTAAGTGAAATTAAGCCAACCACGACCACTGAAGCCACAGACAATGGTCTCCAGAATAGCAATATTAACCAATCACCAAGATGTCCCCAAAAATTAAGCGAAATTCCACCACCCTCAACAAGCGAATCAAGTGACCAGGTTGTCCAATGCAACAAAATCAAATCACCCAAATATCAATAGACACAAGCAGTATGGCAGTTAACCTAAAATCTCAACAGATGGCTCCAGTTGGCCAGTGAATAACTCACGTCAAAATCAGCAGAAGCAACGACGACAACTTATAAATTTGACGACAACTTAAAGGTCACCAACTCAATTGAAGACATTCCCACCAGTACCACTGGGGACAAACTCCAGTAAATGAAAAAACTCAAAAGGGTCAACCGAATCAGCAATAAAGTAGAACCACAAATAAGGGCTGCTGGACAAGATGAATTGAAGGGGTAAATGGGATACCTCCACCGCGACGAGCACTGGTGGACTGGACGAGGTTGGTCGCGCGCGACTGTGGAGACGATCCGGGGGTGGAGAGAGAACTGGTGGTGGACAGCAGTGGAGAGAGAGAGAGAGAGAGCTGGCGATAGTTGCGCTGGAACTGGGGAGCTGCGGACAAAAAGAGGAAGCCGAGAGCTCGCTCGAGGATGAGGGATGTCGGCGGCCAGCAGCTCGCGGCGCACAAAGGGGGATCGACAGCAGCGCACTGGGCCCGCGGGCGGCGCGCAGCGTCGGCGTGCGCAGAGGTGTCTAGCAGCAGGTGGCGGTCCCGTGCAAGGGTTTTGGGTCGCGGTCAAGGAGAGCGAGACGCGGCAGAGGGCGTGCGCGGCGCACGTCGCGGCTGGTGGTGGTGGATCGTCTGCAGGGAGTTGGGCTGTGGTGCTTTTGGTCGCGCGAGGAAGGAGCTGCGGGAGGGAGGAGATGCGCGCGAAGGAGGAGAGGAAGAGGGTGGCGCGCGACGGCGGTGACGGGCCGCGGCGTACGGCAGCTGTGGCGACGTGGAGGAAGCAGCGACGTGCAGTTGGCGATGGCAGCGTGCAGAGGCGTCACTCTCGCGTCGGCAGTGGCGAGCGGTGGGAGCAGATCTGGTGGTGTAGCAGGGGCGGCGGACCAGCAGGAGAACAGAGTAGAAGAAAGAAAGAAAAGAGAAAGAAAGAAAGAAAAAGAAGAGAAAAGAAAGAAAAGAAAAGAAAAGAAAAAGGAAACAGTTTTTTTTTTCTTTCATTTAAGCTACAGTGAGAATTTTTTTTTTTTTTTTTGAAACTAAAGCTGCGGTGATAAGAAATTTTTCTTTTTTTTTCCTCTTTTTGAATCTCTTACCTTTCCCGCGAATGTGACGCGGGCACGTCATGAAGGCAAGAGAGCTCTCTGACCGTGAGCTTCCTGTTCATCATGTCGCGGGCACGTCAAGAGGGCAAGAGAGCTCTCTGACCATGAGCTTTTCCTGCGACATGATGCGGGCGCGCTGAGTCAGATAGACACCTACAACTCACCAAAAACGAAAATTTCAAACCCGAAACCAATCAAACTCAAGGAAAACAAAGTGAAACTATCACACAAAGCCAAACAAACAATTAAAAGAGATTAGATTGTCTCCCAATGAGCGCCTTTCTTTAATGTCTTGGGCTAGACATGGTGAAGTGTCACTAATTAGGACATGGTGGTGTGTCTAGACTTATTGTCTCCACCTCTCCACTCGAAAAACCTTCGTAATAACGCTTGAGGCGGTGTCCGTTCACCACAAATTTGTTGTCTGTCTTAGCACTTCGGATTTAAATTGCACCATATGGAAACACGTGAGTGACAATAAAATGTCCAATCCAATGGGAACGTAGCTTACCTGGGAATAGCTTGAGCCTGGATTGGTACAGGAGGACCTTCTGACCAACTTCAAAGGTTTTTCTTAAAATTTGTTGATCATGAAATGTCCGGCTTCTCTCCTTATAAATTAATGCATTTTCGTAGGTTTCGTTCCGGATCTCCTCCTATTCTTGCAAATCCAACTTTCGTTGGGCACCGGCCTCCTCTAAGTTCATGTTGCATTGCTTTATCGCCCAAAAACCTTTGTACTCGAACTCCACTGGAAGGTGACACGGCTTCCCAAACACCAACCTATACGGTGACATCCCTATAGGAGTCTTGTACGCAGTCCGATAGGCCCAAAGTGCGTCCTCCAACCGTTGACTCCAATCTTTCCTATCGGGGCGCACCATTTTCTCCAAAATGGACTTAATCTCCCGGTTCGATACCTCCGTTTGACCATTGGTCTGAGGGTGGTACGACGTTGAGACCCTGTGGAGTACTCCATATTTGCGAAACAACGCAACTATGGTTTTGTTGCAGAAATGCGTTCCCCTATCACTGACAATAGCTATTGGCATTCCAAATTGCACAAAAATATTAGACCTGATAAAATCTGCAACTACTTTCGAGTCATTAGTCCGAGTGGCCTTAGCCTCCACCCATTTAGACACATAATCAACTGCCAACAAAATATATAGAAAACCAATGAAGTAGAAAAAGGCCCCATGAAATCTATACCCCAGACATCAAAAATTTCAACAAAAATCAACGGGACCTGGGGCATATGATCTCTACGGGCTATATTACCTACCCTTTGACAACGATCACATGACTTACAAAACACATAAGCATCCTTAAACAATGAAGGCCAATAAAATTCACTCTCTAAAACCTTATGAGCATTTCTCTTGGGTTCAAAGTGACCTCCACAGGCAAAAGTATGACAAAAAGCTAAAATCGATTGAAATTCCACTTCACTTACACATCTCCTCATCACTTGATCTGCACATCTCTTCCATAAGTACGGATCATCCTAGATGAAATATTTGGCGTCACTCTTCAATTTATCCCTCCTCGATTTCGGCCAACCTGCAGGAAAATTACCCGTTACTAGATAATTGACTAAATCAGCATACCAAGGCAATTGGGATTCAAGGAAAATAAATGCTCTTCAGGGAATGCATCTTTCAACGGCTCGCTCTCCTCCCCAACTGGTATGCGACTTAAATGGTCTGCTACTAGATTTTCTGAGCCTTTTTTATCCCTAATCTCCAGGTCAAATTCCTGTAGTAGCAATATCCACCTGATGAGCCTCGGTTTGGCACCCTTCTTGGTCATTAGGTACCTTAATGCTGCATGATCAGAAAATACAATCACTTTAGCACCTAGCAAATATGACCTAAATTTGTCTATAGCAAAAATAACCGCAAGAAATTCCTTCTCCGTGGTGGAGTAATTCAATTGAGCTCCATTCAATGCTCGGGACGCATAGTAGATGACGTGAGCTGCCTTTCCCACTCTTTGCCCTAGCACAACCCCTACAGCATGATCACTGGCATCGTACATGATCTCAAATGGCAAGTTCTAGTCAGGGGGCTGGATGATTGGGGGTGAGGTCAACAATTCGTTCAACTTGTCGAAGGCTCTCTCACACTTGTCATCAAACTCGAAGGCTACATCCTTTTGTAAAAGTTGGAACAACGGGGCTCCAACCTTCGAGAAATCCTTGATAAATCTGCGGTAGAATCCTGGATGTTCAAGAAAAGAGCGCACTTCCCACACACTCGCGCGGTAAGGCAAAGCAGATATAATATCTATTTTCGCCCTGTCAACTTCAATACCCTTAGACGACACAACATGATCTAAGACTATCCCGTGGTCAACCATAAAATGGTATTTTTCCCAGTTAAGCACAAGATTAGTCTCTATACACCTTATCAGGATCAATTTCAGGTTAACTAGACACGTATCAAAATTATAACCATACACACTGAAATCATCCATAAAAACTTCAATAATTTTCTCCACATATTCAGAAAAAATACTTACCATACACCTCTGGAATGTTGCAGGTGCATTGCACAACCCGAATGGCATTCGTCTATAGGCAAAGGTCCCGAATGGGCACGTGAAGGTTGTCTTCTCTTGGTCTTCTGGTGCAATTGCTATTTGAAAATATCCTGAAAATCCATCCAAAAAGTAATAGTAAGCTTTACAAGCCAAACGTTCAACTATTTGGTCAATGAAAGGAAGAGGGAAATGGTCATTTTTTGTGACGGCGTTCAGCCTACGGTAGTTAATACATTTCCTCCATCCAGTGGGTTTCCGCACTGGCACAAGTTCACCGGTTTGGTTAGCCTTTACCGTCACTCCTACCTTCTTTGGGACTACCTGGACCGGGCTCACCCAGGGGCTATCTGATATTGCAAAAATAATCCCCACATCTAGTAATTTCAAAATCTCCTTTTTTACAACTTCCATCATGAGGGGGTTGAGCCTCCTTTGAGCCTGCCGAACAGGTTTAGCATCCTCTTCCAGTCTAATCCGGTGCATACAGATGGACGGGCTGATCCCCTTGATGTCTGCGATGGTCCACCCTATCGCCTCTTTATGCTCTCTAAGGACTCGGATCAACTTCTCCTCCTGCGTTTTTGAGAGTGTAGATGAGATAATCACCGGGAGTGTCTCGTTGTCACTCAAATACGCATATTTCAGGTGCTCTGGTAGAGGCTTCAACTCCACTACAGGTGCCTGCACCACAGATGGCAATACCTTCTGGTGAGGTTCGGGAATAAAAATAGGCAAGACTTCATACCTTTTTGTGGTGGTCGGCAATGAGTGTAATGCACCTATTGTGCATTTTAGATCCTCACTCCACTCCACCTTAGGAGTTGTTTCCAACTCGAGGTGCTTGGTTAAAGCCACCTCCAACTCATCCCTGCCAACAGTTTCAAACACTTCCTGCACTGCAGGGTCAATAGCACTCACAGAGAAAATCGAGCTAAAGTTGGAATTTGAGAGATATTTCATAGTATCAAAGATATTAAAATGTACAATTTTCCCATCAAATTCCATGGATAAGGTACCCTTATTAACATCAATTTTTGTTTGTGCTGTACTCATAAAGGGTCTACCTAACAACAAAGGTGAGGGATCGGGGAAGTGATCATCATCCATATCAAGTACATAAAAATCAACTGGAAACACCAAATCATTAACTTTCACCAACACATCTTCAACCAACCCATCAGGATATGCATTAGTTCGGTCAGTTAATTGAATGATTATTCCAGTTTCTTTTAATGGACCTAAATTCAGAGAACCATAGATAGATTTAAGCATGATATTAATTGATACTCCGAGATCCAACATGGCCCTTCTAATCACAGTATTGCCTATCCTACAGGGGATAGTAAACATACCTGGGTCCCCGCACTTTGGTGGAAACCTTCTCTGCAGGACCGCAGACACATTTTTCCCAACAATAATCCTTTCATCTCCCCTCAACCGTCTTCGTTTGACACACAAGTCCCTTAGGAACTTGGCATATTTTGGTACTTGTTTGATTGCGTCTAAAAGGGGGATATTAATTTCTACCTTGCGAAATACCTCCAAGATCTCCTTCTCCTTATCCTGCTTTTTAGATTTTTCCAACCTGCTAGGAAAAGGAGGCATGTTAGTTTTAACTATAATTATTGGGTCTGGAAGTACCTTTGGATCTGCACCATTGCCGTTCTCCCTCTCAAGCTCATTTTCGATCTTTTCCTCATCCTTATCCTTAGGGATCACAGGTTCAGGCTCCTGAATTTCCTTCCCGCTCCTTAGGGTCATTGCGCTCACGTTCTTCAGATTTAATTCAGACTGAGATGGCAATTTACCTTGGTTTTGGGAATCCAAACGGTTGATTGTTGTGGCCATTTGACTCATCTGATTTCTTATGTCCTGCATTTCGGAGTCCGTCCTTTGCTGATTTTGCGTAATGGTTGCCATCATTTGTTTCATCATCTCCTCCAAAGATGGACCAGAGTTTGGGGGCGGAGGTGGTCGGGGTTGGTATTGCTGCTGATACGCTAGTTGCTTATTTGGCACGAAGTTAAACTGCCTGTTCGGTGTAAAGTTGGGCTGCCTATTTCCTCCATAACTGAAATTCGGGTGGTCCTTCTAGTCGGGATTGTACGTATTCGAGTACGGGTCATAGAGCCTTCTTGGCGCGGGCGCGTGACCAGCCATGTTTACCTGTTCTGCAGTTTCTTCCTGAATCATTGGGCACATGTCTGCAGAGTGACCCATACCAGTGCAAACCCCACATACCCTGGCTTGTGATGCATTTCCCACAGCCAGTTACCTAACAAACGAGGTCAACTCAGTTAGCTGCTGCTGGATAGAGGATGTCTCAACCTCATTCACCTTGCGTATTGGGACATCCTCTCTCGTACCGAATTGTTGTGAATTTTCTGTCATCCCCTCTATTAACTCCCGTGCTTCCCGAGGGGTTTTGTTCACCAGTGCCCCTCCGCTTGCAGCATCAATTATACTCCTATCTCTGAAAAGGAGCCCCTCATAAAAATATTGTATGAGCAACTGCTCACTTATCTGGTGTTGGGGGCACTTGTTGCACAACTTCTTGAATCGCTCCCAGTACTCATAGAGTGACTCCCCTGGGTGCTGCTTGATCCCGCAAATTTCTTTCCTTAGACTTGCAGCCCTGGACGCAGGAAAATATTATTTTAGAAATTTTTTCTGCAACTGATCCCACGTGGTAATGCTGCCTGGTGGCAGGTAGTACAGCCAGTCCTTTGCAGAGTCTTTCAATGAGAAAGGGAATACCCGCATTTTTATTTGCTCTTTTGTGATTCCCGGGGGTTTCATACTATTGCACATAACATCAAACTTGTAGACACCAAATTTTTGGTTTTTAACTTTATTTGTTTAATTAATTTAATAGATTTATTGGCTTCAATTCTAGAGTTTTTATTTTGTTCTAGTTTATTTTATTTTATTGTTTATTTTGGTCTTCACATTAAATTTCAGAAAAAAGAAAAAGAAGAAAAGAAAAAGGGAAAAAGTAAAAAAAAAAAAAAAACTGACAAGTGGAAGCTTGCATGTGGGACAAGTGTCCCTCCTGTTTTTTAACAACACATCACCCAGGTGTCAAGGGGAGAGACTGGTAGGATAGGGTTTCTGGAAAAGAAAAAAAGTCACGGGCGGAACAAGGAAAACCGAGAAAAGAAAGCTGCGGCTGAGTATTGGGAGGAGGGCTACGAAAATCAGACGAAAAAAAAAGAGAAAAACAGGGGGAAGGCTTTGGTTGGGCTAGGAGCTGGAGAGAACGAAAAACAGAACAAAAAGGGTGGAAAAGGGTTTCGGGGGGACAGCAGCGAGAGGAGGAAAAGAATGAGTGGTGGCTGTGGATAAGGAAGAAACGATAAACAGAAAAGAAAAATCTGAAAAAGGAGAGTGGAAGGAGGTCGGCTTAGAAAAATCTGAGAATTCGCAATCGCCGTCACCGACCGCTTCCTCATCGCTGGCCGCCAATCGCCCCAATCCAGACCCTCCGATGCTCAGGTCAATGAAGCCACCGCTGTCGGCTGCTGCTGACCATATCATCATCATCAACCTCATGGTCCAGCAGCAGTAGCTCATGGTTGCTGCCCACCAGACGCTTTCTAGCGCTCCGCCCGCTGCCCTTGCTGCTCAAAATCACTCAACCTGTATCGGAGGAACCACCGTGAGAGACCAATAGAGAGGCCGAGAGAGGTTTCGGCTCAAGGGAGAACAAAAGGAAAAAACAAAAAGGCTGGCGGAAGAACAGAGCAAGGTAGGAGCAAAAATGAGAAAAAGCAAAGCAATGGGCTTCGGGCGGTTTCGGGCTGAAACGGATGAAGAAGAAAAACATGATAAGAAAGGCAAAAGCAGTTGGCGGCTAGGGTAAAAAGGGGCTGAGGAAAAGAAGACGGAGGGGAAAAGCTTTTGGGCAAGGAAAAGGAAAAACCGAGCGGAGGAGTTGCAATTTGCTGTCAGCTCCGGAAATCACCACCATCACCGGCGAACGTTCATTGAGAAGGAGTACGGTAAGTAGCCATTTTTCTTTAAATTTCAGCTTCCATTCAAGAGTAAATGCTGGAAAATCCCAACCTCAACATTATTCTCTGGTGAATTAGTTTTTTTTGCAATTTTCCGGTGATTATTCATAATTGTTTGGCCGTGTATGTTTTCTGGGGGTCGATTGGACTGAATTTTTTGCTTCGGGCAATTTTTGGGGGCCACTTCTGGCATCAATTGAACAAAGAATCGGGGAAATTTTTAATGCCCAGTAGCTGTTCGATAAAATGCCCGAACGAGATCTCTAATCAAAAGAACCAATCTAGTGCACCTTCTGTTTGCATTCGACAGAAACCTGGCCAGTCCAAAGCTGGCCAAAATCTGTGCATTTTCACCAGTTGGGGAGGAAGGAGAAGCCATGATTTTTGAAGTTGAGTTTTTACATTCTTGTTGTGGCATATCGTGATACTTTAGTGCAGTTTTTGCCGTATAAAACTGCTGAAGCTTAGAGTTGCGTAAGTTGCAGCAAGTAGAAGGAAGAAGAAAGCTTCGATTCTGAGTTGCATGATTTTTTCGAAATTTCGTTTTGGTCTTTTGACTTTTACATCATTTCATTTTGGCCCGAATACTTCTGCAATTGAACCATTTCCGCCCCCATTGAGATCTAATTCTCTTTTTCCATATTTCAAATCCAGTTTTTTGAGCAAATAATTTCTGAAATTTAGAGTACAATCAATCTTTTAATAAATTTTAGTGAGTTTTCATATTGTTGGGTTTTAGTATAAATAGTGGAAGGGTTGGATTGAGGTTGCTTGGTTGGGCCTTGGTATAAAATCTAGGCTAGTTTGTTTGGGTTTTAGAAATAAGTTGTTGGCTTATTTTCTGGGTTTTGATTTGGGCTTAGGAGATTGGTATCTAACACTTTTGCTTGGGTTTTATTTGGGGTTTTAAGATTGGGTTCAATTGGTAAGAATAATTAGGCTAGCCCATCTGTTTTGCTTGGGTTTCGATTGGGCTAGAGAAGGTTTTGGCCCAAACAAATAAATAAAATGGCCCAATGGCCAGTTTTTAAGAATCTGGTAATTGGATTTGCAAATCAGTCCCTGGATTTTTTCTTAACTATATTGTGGCCCTAGACACTTTCACCTTCTTTCAATTGGGTCCCTAATTTTATTGCAAATAGGCCCATAAACTTTGTTTTTTCTTAATTGTGACCCCAAATCTTTGTGATGATTATAATTTGACTCCAAAGCTTTGTTAATTTTTACAATCAAGTCCTTTCTTCTTTTGGCTCCTTAAATGTGGGTTGTCTACATGATTTAATTGATTCAATTTCATGTTTACTTTTATCTTTTGTGATTATTTCTTGATTAAAGTGATGCCTTGACTCTTTTATTATTTTGGAGGATAAATAAGTGGTTTCACTCCATTGGGGTCCCAATTCAAGGGAGGTACACCCTAATCCCTTATTTCTTACTATATTTGACTCTACGTGCCCTATGTGACTTTACATGTTTGATTGTATGCCTCTTGAATGTTTTTTTATTCATTTCATTTATTTATTCATTTGCTTTATTGGCTTTGTATATTTCTTTTAGTCCAACTTTGATCACTTGAAAAGCACTTGAATGCCAAGTTTGTAATAGTTAGGTATTTATTATTATTACTTATTCCCCCTTTAGATTGTAGTAGGGTTCCCCGAATGTAATAGTTAGGGCTTTATTTGCTTTATTTGCCTTGTATGTTTTTGCATGCCTATGTGTTACGTGTTACTCACTTTCCCAGGGTCTTGCATCTAGATATCATGCTTATGTGTTATGTGCTCTATGTGATTTATGTGTTTACATGCTTTTATTAGGTCTTACATGATTTATTTGATTGTAACCGATGTGTGACGTCACCACACTAGTCCCATGCTAGTTGTGGTTAATTTCTCGAATCCACACTAGTCTAACGCTAGTTGTGGCCCTTTGTTCCGACTTTTCTCACTAATCCAATGCTAGTGGAAAATTGTAGACATGGGTTAGTCCAATGCTAGACCCTTAGGAGCCCCTCGAGCGTTAGATCATGGTTGTATGATAAAATCACTTCATCTCATGCATGTTTTCACTTTTTAGGGTTTTACCATGTTGCATGACACTTTCTTATATATGTACATCCTTTATCCCATATTCCCTTCTACTTATATCCCTTTCCCCATATTTTCCTCTTATATGTATATTACTTACCCCTTTGTATGAAACATGACATTACGCTTGCATTTCATCTAAGCATTAGATCTAGGGTAGTACATTTGCTTGATTAGACTAGGAAAAACCCCTTGAATATGGGATATAGACGAGTTTGGCTTTTTAACCTTAGCATGCTCGTATTCCCTCTATTCAAGGGAAAATTGAGTCACGAGCATTAGTTTCCCCGCACCCATTATGATGCATCCCTTTAGGTCATGCACATTTGTATATTATTATTTTCTTTACTTTTTTTTCGTTCGAGTCTCATGACTTGCATTATTCGTGACTTTTTCGAAAAATCTTTATTGGGCATCACAATTAATGTGATTGGCACCATTCGAGTTTTGAAGAGAAATTGCGACCCTCCGATACCTTCTTAGGTCTAGGGTTTGCATGCATATAGTACATCCAAATGTGATAAATTTTAAGGTTAAAATAAGAAAATCTTTGACTAAATCACGCAACTAGCCTTGGCTAGGTTTTAAGGGTGCCTTGGATTCTTATCCTTGCCTTCCCTTTCTTCAAATGTGACTCCCGAATCTTTTTCTCTAATTTTCGTAGATTTGGAGTCGTTTAAAAAGGGTTTTCTACGTTTTTCTTTAAAAAATTCATTTTTAGGTGACTTGGTACACCTTAAATCTATACCAAGTGGCGACTCCATTTTTTATTCAAAAAACCCTTTTTAAACTATGTTTTGGGTCAAATCGTCGCATTTTCATGTCCCATTTAGACCCATGTTTTTCATTTTCTTCTTAAATGAAAAATTCATTTTTCAATAAAAATTGAATCAAAAACTATTTTTCTAAACTCGTTTATTTATTTTTCTTATTAAAAAATGGGGCGCGACAAAACTCCTGCAGATGCTTATACGGCTCCTCACCTGGTAAACCATGAAAAGAAGGTAAAAGATGAATAAGGCCAGATTTTAATTCAAATGGAGTGCTGTTATCTAAATTTGGGAAAGTAATGCACAAAGGCTGCTGATTTAAGTTAGGAGCAGCCAACTCCCTTAATATTCATGCATTAGTCATGGTGCCTTCCTCCTAGTCAGAGTCACTCGAAGTGTCACCAAACGAGTCTATTGGTTCAACTTCTGACTCAGGTCTCTGAGATGCAGCACCGGAGTGCTCCTCTCTGAGCTGTCTGGTTTCCTTTCTCGTTCTACGCGCGATCTTCTCTACTTCAGGGTCAAAAATCAAATCACCTGTACGAGAAGACCGAGGCATACACTAGAAAAAAAATACTAGAAAATTAGGACAAAAAAATGAATTAAAAAAAAAATAAATAATAACGCCAGTCCCCGGCAACGGCGCCAAAAATTGACAGGGTGTCGAAACCTGTGCAATAATAAAATTAAACCTATTTGCCAGTTAAAATGACCAAAACCCAATTCCAAGTACTGGAGCAGGGACCCTAGGTGTGCAATGGATTACTTGATTCACCCTGTTCCCGAAGAGTTTGCTTGATCCGATATACCCGAATGGAATGGTTATTTCTTTTCACAAATAATTATGAATTTGTAGACAGGGCAAGTAGGGTCGTATCCACAGGGACTGAGTATATTTGTTTCTTAAGAAATCCAAAGTAACACAGGGGGTGATTTTGTAAAAACGGCGACAATTAAATAAGTTCAAATAAGAAAATAAAAATAAATAACTAACTAGAAATTAAACCACAGTTCACTGAACTTAGAGTAACAATAATTAAAGGTCTAAATCAATTAAAACAAGGAAACAATTAAAAATAAAATAAAGTAGGCAACTAAAAGTCAACTGGCAATTCACTAAAATCAAGGTAATATTAATTAAAGATCTAGCCAAGAAATAACTTCAGCAATGGTTCACCTAATTGATCATCGATGCAAAGGCAATTCCAATTATTTATCAATAAATAGGTTATAACTACCAAACAAGCGATGGCAGTCAACCCCTCCTTACTGTGTCGGTGATTAAGGTACGCTCGTTAATCACTGCTCTAATTAGGAAATAATCCTAGGTACGCCCGTAAGATTTAATTTCCCAATTGCCTTACGTATTAGAGGAGCCCTATTCTAACCAAATAACGCACTACCAGGGTTATTTCAGATTAGCCCGCGTATCCCCCTGACACGAATCTAATCGTGCCAGTTGTCACTATTTCAGGACAATTAAACAATTACGGATTTAATGCCCTAATTGACAGTAGATTATCAAATTAACTAATTGTCCGGATCCAAAACAATCAATTAATTGAATAACCATAAGTATAGCAAACAAGGAATATGCGAATACCAATAAATAAAAGGGAAAGATTAAATTAAAACGATCTCACAATTTTTTAGGCAACCCAAAGCATCCGTCGTTTCTTGACTAGAATGAGGAAATTAGTTCATAGTTGATGAACTAAGTCCTCGGAAAATTTCAGCAAAAGTCACGGCCATTGTCTGCATTTCAAGAGCCGCAATTCGTCGAACAATTAGAGAGCAAAATGAAAGTCACAGGTAACAATTGAAGCTCTTTATTGTTCCTAGCATCCGTAGAGCAAAGCCACTCAAAAGGTACAAGAAGGAAAAGTCAAAGAAAGTAAGCTCCAATTCTTTGCTCCTGACATGCGTGGAGACAAAAGCCACAATAAGCTAACAAGAAAAAGTTAAACACTAAAGCTAAGCTCTCTTGCCATGCGTAAGAGAGGCCAAAAGAAAATCTCCAGAAAAAGTCAACAAGAATGCTCAGCCGCCAATGCTATCTTCCTTCTGGCTCTCCTCAAGCTCTGTGCAGCCAACCAAGAGAAATGAACCCTTCGGCTAAAATGACCGAAAAGGGTTTGTGTCCCTTTTTTTTTCCAAAAATGCCCTTGCAAGCCTTCTATTTAATTTCTTTCCCGATGACTGTCAAAGTGGCCTTGATTGTGGTGTTTTTGATCTACTCCCTGAAATAAGTGCAAATTACGAAAAGTGAGTAGAATCCAATAATTAATCCACATCAAGTTAGGTAATAGAGGAAATTAATAATAAAATAAATAGTAAAATTGCAACCTATCAATCTAAATAAATGTGAAATTTTCAATGATTGAAACATTACTTGTACATGTATGTAAGCCTTTTGGCTGAACTGGCCCCTGCCCTTCGTTACCGATCGACTCGAGCCAGAAGCGGACTTGGTTGGGTTATATGGTGACCTTGGGTGAACGTATGGTATACTCGAGTATTACCTTGTTGTCGGGTGGAGCCAGGCCAATGCCCAGAAGGGGGTGGATGAAATGGACGAACGAATGTCCATGCAAACGAGGGGTTTTACTTACAAAAATGCATTTTCAAATGAAAAAAGGAATAAGGGAATGAAATGAGAACGAACGGACGAATTGCTCCTCGTGAGCACGTATCCTTTTTATGAATGTTTTATTATCGCTTTATATTGTAGTTGTTTCTTGAATTATTGGTTATCTATGTTTATTGCATTGGGTTATTGTTTGAATTATGTATTCGGAACCTCACTGAGCTTTTAAGCTCATTCCTTTAGTTTGTTTTGCTTAACAGGGGAAGGTGAGCAGGGACGAGAGTTCTGTATATACTAGTTTGGTCTAGTTCTTTGAAATCTCTTTTATAATGGTTCTCGCCCTAGCGTTTGGCATGGGCTGGATGTTTGAAGATTTGAGAACCTCTGTATATTCAAGTTGTATTTCTTTTGTGATAGAAATGTATATCAGTTTACGTTTTAAGTTTGAAATTGTTATTACGATTATTTTGTGGGTTTTATCTTCTTTTCTTGAAGTGACTGACTGAGTCCCGGCGAGAATTGGGCAGGCGGTCCACCAAACCCTTTGGTTCGCCTTAGGGGGAAGTGGGGCTGCCACAGTTGGTATCAGAGTCTGCTTCGCGTGGTCTCTGCGCGAAGTGAGCTTGGGCCGAGGGTTGATATGGTTTTGATTATGTGATTATGGATAAAGGTTAAGTACTCTTCTTGGACGTAAGATTTTGAATCGTGTCTACTATAAGTATAAATCCCTTATCATGACACCTGTGGACAATAGATATGTACGTCAGGTGGGAATCTCTAATATGGGTGATTTACTCTTGAGACCGACCGGCTCGAGATGTGAATTGTCTTATTGTGGATTCTTGTACCTGAGTACCAAATGGTGGGAATGCTAGGATAAAGGCAAGTAAGTAGACGTGAGAGAAGGGATTGGATCTAGGAGTGTTATCATAGATGAAACGAGTAATAGTTTGGCTAAGGTTTCTATAGAGAATGATTAGGTTATAACATATGTTACGACATTCGCACCAAAGACCTATTTCTTTCACTTCTGACTGTGTGGACTTGGTAAATGTTTGTTTGACTTTGAGGTGGTTTGGTTTCACTTATAAGGATACTTTTACCTTTTCTATGACATTGGATATCTGTAGCTTGCTTCCCAATGGACTACCCTTGTTTATACTTCCTTGATCCACTACTGTCAATATGTGAATTTGACTTGATTATTGACGTGCCAAGATTGAGAGTCTTGGGCTTAACTATGGAGATTTTGAAAACAAGGAGGTGGTATGGAGTTTGAAGCTTTTGATATACGAAGTACACTTTAGGGTTTCGTCGTGCATATAAGTGATACGGGGCATAGTATCTTAAGCTATTACTTTAACCATACTCTATTTTTTTGTCTAGTTTATTTGTGAATATTTCAGTTTAAGCTTTTGTGGTTGGATTGGGATCGAAGGACTTAATAATGATATGGTGAGAGTGTCACTTGTACTTAGGAACTTATTATGACCCATTGATTTGCCTGACAGGCTATTACTTGAGTTCTAGCGACTCCGTGAGGTGACACATTGGGTTGATATGTATAAGGAAATCACGGTTCTTCGAGATGAAATAGAGGTCCAAAGGAGACTAGCCGAGTACTGGGAAGGGCGATGGAAGCACGAGTATTCAGAGAAAATTAAGCTATTGCACAAGAACATAGAGCTAAAAAGGAAATACGAAGGGATTTCCGAAGAGGCCTTAGCAGTGGCACAAAGTACTACTTCTATGGAGGTTCCGGAGAAAGCTCAAAGGACAGAAATTGCAAGGGCACAAGTAAAGATCATCCATGCAAAGAGAAGGGGCGTATCTCTTGAAAATCAAAGGCCAGAACAAGGTGAGCGAGGTAGGCAATTCGCTAAGATGGGTCGAGAAGCTGGTGGTGTGCAAAATTTGGAGACACTTAAGGAAGATACTCCGGGAGGAAACCCAACTGGTGAAGGACCACTGAGAGGTATCTCACAAGGAGATCAAACCTCAATCCCTTTCCCATTTTGTGGATATTGTAGAAAAGCCAACCATATTGAGATGGGTTGTTGGAAAAAGGGGGGAAGATTTTTGCGCTGTGGGAGCGCCAAGCATCGGATTGCTAATTGCCCAGTTCCATTGCGTGAAAAGAAAGGAACCCAGCAACCAACCAAGACCAACCCTGGACCATCAAATGGAGAAGGGACTGGAATGAAGATCCTCGTTTCTTCTGAGGACGTAGAAGGTACAAGCCATTGGTTACCTTAGATCTTGATAGATCCCGTTCATAGGAAAATTTCGAGAACGAAATTTCTTTAAGGGGGAAAGAGTGTGAGAACCCTAAAATTTTCACATTTTCTCAGCATTTTGTTTATTCTCACTTTCCTTTTAAAAAAAATGATGAGTTTCTATCCATTTCTAAGGAGGGTTTTCATTTCATAGATATGAATATGTGATTGCATGTATTAAGTGTAATTGTGTGAAATATATATATATATCTTTGTTGAAAGAGCGGATGAGCGTAACGTTTGAGTTTGGAAAGAAAAAATTTTGATGAAAAGGGAACAATGAGAATCTGATCGGAAATCCGGCCAGTTCTTGGCCAGATTGGTTGGGATTTTGAAAAAAAAATTGAATTCGTCTCTGCCTCGAATCCGGCCATATTCCGGCCGGATTGTGATGGGACAGCAGGTTTGACCGGCTGTTTTCTCTTTCTTCTTATCTTGTTTTGGCCCAAAATATCTTCATTTTTGCTCCTTGCTCAGCTGTGCCTCTTGAGAGAGAAACCAAGACAGCTCTTCATTCTCCATCTTTAATTTTTGCTCAAATCTTGAGATTTCACCGTTGGATTTTCAAACTACTCCGTACAAGTGTTAGCTTAGAAGGATTAAAGCTCTTGGTGGAGTTGTTTTTGGAAGGGATGCTTTAAGGTGCTATCTTTCTTGGGTTTTAAGGTGAGATGCTAAGGAACTTCTTTTTTGTTCTTAATAATGGTTAGTTAGTGATTCATAGAGGTTAAATAAGTTATTTTGGGGATGATTTCATGATTTTTAGTAGAGATTGATCAATTTCTGATTTTATAGGTAATTTTCTGATTTTATATGATAATCATGGATTGGCCTTGGATTGATGGATTGAGATGGTGTTAAATGAACCTTTTGTACATTAATTACGATTGTTTGTGGAAAATTTCCGCTTGTGGGGATAAATTCCAGTTCTAGAGTTTGAATTGGGGGTTTTCTTATGGATGGTTCTTAAGCTCCTAATTGGCTTTGATTGAAGGGTATTATGGTCCTAATTGGATGTATTTTATTGCTTATAAGCCATATTTGTGATGATGGTTAATTGCTATGAAAGTGGATATTTGATTGTAGGGTGAAAGTAATGAAATTTAGGGGAAATGCCGTCCGTTTATTTTCTTGTAACGTGAGTGAGTTAAAGTGGATTTGGAAATGTGATTTTTGTAACAAGATTGGACTTATTTCGTTTCGTACTACCTAGACCTCTCAAAGGGTGATAAATGAACCGCTTTTCTTCTGAACTAATACTTTTCCACTTGAGGGAGGTGGTGACCGTTTTAACCATTTTCGAACATGTGGCATAGCTATAAATATCCAGTTTTGAACTTCAAATGTTTACTCATGTCTTTTGGTCTACATGTCCCTTTTTACTCCCAAAATCATATATATATATATATACGTTATACTAGGAATTATTTGGATTTCCTTCGATTCATCTTTAATATGTGCTCTTGATTAACCTTAGGGTTCATCAGTGATTAAGGGTTTTAACCGGAGGGTCTTTGGACATTCTTTTGCGGTAATAGGTGAGTGTTCCTTGTTTGTTATATTTTCCTTGATTTCATGGCTTGTTGTTATTGTTTGACAATGTGTTAAGTGCTCTCAATGATTTTCAAAAAATGACTTTTCTAGGCGAGTGTGTACTTTATCGCACTCGACCTAAATAAATGTGAAATTTTCAATGATTGAAACATTACTTGTGCATGTATGTAAGCCTTTTGGCTGAACTAGGCCCTGCCCTTCGTTACTGATCGACTCGAGCCAGAAGCGGACTCGGTTGGACTATATGGTGACCCTGGGTGAACGTATGGTATACTCGGGTATTACCTTGTTGTCGAGTGGAGCCTGGCCAATGTCCAGGAGGGGGTGGATGAAATGGACGAACGAATGTCCATGCAAACGAGGGGTTTTACTTACAAAAATGCATTTTCAAATGAATGGAGGAATAAGGGAATGAAATGAGAACGAACGGACGAATTGCTCCTCGTGAGCAAGTATCCTTTTTATGAATGTGTTATTATCGCTTTATATTGTAGTTATTTCTTGAATTATTGGTTATCTATGTTTATTGCATTGGGTTATTGTTTGAATTATGTGTTCAGAACCTCACTGAGCTTTTAAGCTCATTCCTTTAGTTTGTTTTCCTTAACAGGGGAAGGCGAGCAGGGACGAGAACTCTGTAATGGTCTAGTTCTTTGAAATCTCTTTGGTAATGGTTCTCGTCCTAGCGTTTGGTATGGCCTGGATGTTTGAAGATTTGAGAACCTCTGTATATTCAAGTTGTATTTCTTTTGAGATAGAAATGTATATCAGTTTACGTTTTAAGTTTGAAATCGTTATTACGATTGTTTTGTGGGTTTTATCTTCTTTTCTTGAAGTGACTGACTGAGTCCCGGCGAGAGTTGGGCAGGCGGTCCGTCAAACCCTTTGGTTCGCCTTAGGGGGAGGTGGGGCTGTCACAGAATCTACAATACATTTTATCAATATCTTTATGAGATTCTATTTTTAATGACTTATATTTAGTAATCAAGATAGATTTCTTTTGTTCTCTAACATTTTCACTACTTTCATGAATTTCTCTAAATTTATCCCAAATCTCTTTAGCAGACTTACAACCTTGACTCTTATGGATTTATTTGAATCTAGAGCACTATATAACACATTCATGGCTTTAGCATTTAAGGTAAGGTGAGCTCTATTCTCACCAGTCAGTTCACTTCTTGTTTTTGGTCTTTGTTTATAAGTATTTTCATCTACTATTGAGGTATCATATGGACCTTTATTAACAATAAATCACAATTCAATATCAATCAATTGCAAGAAAATAATCATTCTCTCTTTCCAACTTATATAATTTGATCCATTAAACATAGGTGGTCTAATTACAGATTGTTCTTCAAAAAATATGGCATTGTTGGTTGTCATTTTTACTCCTAAATCGATTAAACTTAATCTCTAGAAGACCAAACTCTGATACCGGTTGTTAGAATCGAAGACAACCTAAGAGGGGGTGAATTAGGTTGATTAGAAAACTAATCAAGTTATTGGCATTTTTTTTTTCAATATGAAATTTATTCTCTTTTCTAAGTGATCACACAATGAATCAATCAATGAATGAACAATATCACTTGAGAGAAGTAGAAGAGATAAGCAAATTAAGGATGATAACATAACACTAAGTAAATGAGAAGAAAGGAATTGCAAACCAATTGATTACCAAACTCCTTTTGAGTTTGAAGATAAATTCAAACAAACTTCTTCAAGTTGATAAAATACAACCAATCTTGTATACAAATGAAGGCTCACTTCCTCCTTACCCCAAGTTCCACTCGATCAAATTAGGAAGTTTTACTATTTTTCAGGACAACCCTCACAGAACTACACTATTAAAGTATTCACTCACAAATGAAAAGATTACAATGAATTTCATACCACCAAGACTACAAATCTTCCTTGGAGAGTATTCTCTCACTAAAACTACTCTTTATATTTTGTATCTTCAGTATGCAAAAGTTATATGAAGCTTTTGACCATACACTATTTATATAAGACCAAAAAAGTGCTTCATTAATACTTCTAATGGATAGAAAGTAGTTGAAGAGTCAACTAACTGTTGGCAGTATCAAACGTCCGATACTGCTGCTGCTTGCGTCCAACAGTAGACAGAGAGTTTGAGAAATTATTTTATTTCTATCGGACGTCCGGTGCTAGGTTCCTTGTGCTTCCGACAGTAAATGGAGAGTTTTAATGATTGTTTTAATTCTTTCAGACGTCCGGTAAGAGTGTTCTGCGTCCGATATGATCTGCATAGGTTTTCAGATGTCCGGTATTGTCTTTGTGAGCGCCCGATAGCTTTCGTCTTCCTTTATCTTGTTTCAACTGCTCTTGTTCTTTGAATCAAAATCCTTTAGAATTGAAAAGAGATTAGCAATATCCAATTATTTTGTAAACATCAAAAGACATAAAACAAGATCATCAGGAAAATAGTCAATGGTGGTACCTTGATTATCACAACAGTAAGGAGAAACTGACTATTAGATCGTATTGGCAGTTAAAAATCTATTTATTAATGAATATTAGAATTATAACTGCATCAATGATTAGTTACTTTAACCATCTCTAAAGTGTAATCTTGGCTAGAGTTTTCCCCATTAATTGTGTTTCTCAATTTCTTTTGCATGTTTCATTACCTTTGCGATATTGTACTAGTCGTTAAATCTTGAAAATCCCTCCACTCCGCTTTAACTTGGAAAAAAGCAAATTTTCTCCAATCCCTATGGAATCGACCCTACTTACCACACTATATACAAATTTATATTTTCGTTGAGTAGGTCTTTATTATTGCACAAGATCGACACCTATTAGAGGAGTCTTTAGTTTTAGAAGGGGAGTTTTAGTGTTAGTTAGTTTTAGAGAGAGAAAGAGTCTTGGAATAAAGAAGAAAGACAAAAGGGGTTGTGTCTTACCCTTTGAGGTAAGACACAAAACTTCAACAAATGTAGCTCTTCTTTCCTTTTTTTTTTCTTGTTTTAATGTAGGATATTGTAGTATGTGTTTATTCACTCTTGTATTGACTCAACAAGGAGGCTGATAGAGATGAAGATGGAGAGGCTCAAGAAGCTCTAGTGACAAGGATTTTTCTTCTTTCCATCTCTTTATCTTTATATTTGATTCTAAGTTTTGTTAATATAAGTTTTGGATATTATTTTTGTGATGTTATTTTAAAGTTTATACCTTGAGTATTTGGTGGAGCTATCTATGATTGCTATGTATTGATTTATTGATTATTTTATATTATTATCTTGATTGAGTTATTTAGCATTTTTGTTCTCAAAATCATGATTAGTCGGCCGTTGATTGTGATAATCTCAAAATGTTAGATTTGCAATGAAAATTAAAATTTGACGCTAGTTCATGAATGTGTTAAAACTGGAAAGTACACTCACGAAAGTAGAGGTGCATCTTTATGGCTTGCTTTGTAGTAATTTCATAGAAGTAAATGAGCTTATGATTAATTTCATAATCATAAAAGTAGGTATGGATGAGTTATAGGTATAATTGGTACACCCGCTTAATACTCAATTAGTCGAGAAGTTGCACTAGCATGAGTAGATAAGAATTCTATTACCTGGGAAGTTTTCATTTGTATTTTCTTCACATTAATAGTTTATATTTGTTGGTTCTAATTTATTAGTAGTCTAAATAATAGAGAAACTTTAGTAGTGTCGGTAGTTGTCTGTTTTCCCTGTAGGTTTGATCATAATTACCCTATACTCGCCCATGACCTGTATACTTACACTGTGGCGTAGTTTAGGAGATTATAATTTAAAATTTGGCTGTAGATTAAGCTTATTATTGTATGCATATCCTATGCATGTCAAAAATCATAACAAACATCATATCAAAAGAGATGACTAATTTGTCTTGCTGAATCTTGTGATTATTAGTGTAGTTTTATTGCTTATTTGTATTGTCTAATTTATTAAATATGAACATTTTTAACGGTGAAATGTGTGTATTAATTATTTCTAGCTTTTAATTATTTTCATTCTTTTACTAATATAACTCACACATATGCATAACAGGTAATTATGGAACAAAAATTTCATCTCTTTCCTTAAAATACTTTTTAATGTTACTTTTTCTAATTGAATTAATTTTGTCATCAAAAGCTTAGCCTCAAAGATTTGTGTAATTTTATAAACTTCAAGAGAGGTTAGTGAAATTATTAGAAACTTTAGGGGAGGTTTCTGAAATGATCCCTTTTAACAAAATACAAATACATTTTACAACATGTCTAGGATGTTAATAGTTTCAGTATTTTGATAAGTGTGCAATATTGAATGTTTTAAATATGTTTTATCATTTAGTTTTAATGTGTTTTATTCATTTTTATAACTAAGTAACTAGGTTTCTAGTAAATTATGCATTTTGAGATTCAAAGTGTGAAAAATTACATTTTTACATGTTCAACTGGTGAAACTTCATGTTTTTTGGAGGTTTTAATGATTGGATCATCAAATGAGGTGAATTGAAAAGATATTTGGGCAATTATTGATGATTGAGGTGATTTAAAATATGAAATACAAAATGTTTGGAGTATGAAATGCGATCAAGTATAACAGAAGAAAGGTTTGACTAATTCATGAGTTTTTCTTGTCGAAAGTCAAAATATAGTTGGCCATTTTTGCAATCAAAAGTGAAATAGAGGATCGACCAATCAAGAATATTTTGATCATTTCTCAGTCTGCAAAGTTTCAAATTAGATGATTCTTGGTACATTGAAAAGCTAACTCAAATGATTGAAACTTTCATGTTTTGTATAAGAGTAGTTCAGCTTATATCATCAAGAAAATATCAGTTGAATTTAGTGCAAAAATAGAGCAGAGTTGAAGATGGTCAGAAAAGTGCAAACCTATAGGGGAGATAATAGACAAGTATAATATGCGACCTTACACCTGCGTATTGATCCCGCATATTCTATAAACATGCGTGCAAATTGCACAACCACTTGTTGTGATTTTTTACAACTTTTTACAGCTCAATTCTAGCAAGAATTTCAGCTGCAGCTGTAAAAGAAGAGTATGAAAACTTGCATAAAAATATTTTGGAAATCTCAAGAAATCTCAAGAAGTACTTTACATCAACTTTAACAACTAATTTGGAGTTTTAAGTCTTTATAAATAGGGCTTTTGTTGAGCATTGTTATAAAACTTTGGAAGATTAGAGACACTGCCGAAAATATAGTTTTCACTAGCTTTTCTTAGTCCATTAGTATAGTATAGCTAGCGAACTTTGTCTTGTACTTGTAATTAGATTTGGATGAACAATTAAGAAGCAAAATAGAGAGTTGGAACACATGTGACAAGGGTGATTTCTCTTCTATCATTTTTTTTCTTTTGTATTTGAGCTCCTGTTTAGCTATAATATAAGTATGATCTTTTCTTTTTATGATGCCCCCACTTCTCCCAAGGGCAAACCTAAGGGTATCGGCAGGACGGCTGCCCAACTCTCGCCAGGACTCACTACAATCTATAATTCAAAAGCTCGAAATACTTCAAATATTTTCACTATATAATTAACGTACTCCAAAAGCTTTCATACTTACAATTAGTTAGCTTTCAAGCTTAATACAATCCAAAAAAATATGTACTACAACCATCCGCTAAAATACAACTTAAAATTTTCAAAAGGAAACAACTTAATACTATTCACCGACACTCTCGGTCTTGAACCCTGTTAAGGAAAACAAAAACGTGGAATGAGCTATACAGTCCAGTGAGGTTCCAAGACACTCAAACAGTTCTGATAGATCAAGTAATTTGAACATAATACATGTATGATTCAAGGTTGCACACATTAACATGAAACAGTTATCATTATACATAAATAAATACATATTGAAGGATACGGTGTTCCAATGGAACCATTTCGGTCAACTTCACCTTATAACTTCAGATCCCCTCGATTTGTTTGGCCATCACCTTATCCCTCCAGTGGTAGTACTCGAGTATACCGAAACGGTGGTCCAGGGTTCCAACCTACCCGATCGAACCCAGTCCTGGCTCGAGCAGGTTAGTAACCAAGGGCAGGATCCAGTTCAGCTTAGAGCTTACAACATGCACAAGTAATCACGTAAATCGGTAGATGGTAGTAATTCACGGTTAATCGGTAAAAATTTCTCATTTTAGTAGGTCGAGTGAGATAAAGTACACACTAACCTTAAAACGGTGGGCAATTTCATATGAGCAATTGTAGGTAACATTTAACACTTAAACACGTAAGAAATATGCGGTAATTTCATATGAACACGTAATTTACGGTAATCAAATAGTCAAGTAATCAAGTAAATCGGTAAACGATAGTAATTTACGGTCATTCGGTAAACATGTAGCAATACTATTCAAGACACGTACACCTATGACGAACACTCACCAATTCAAAACAAGTGAGTAAGTGTTCAAACAAGTGTTTAGGCGTCCACTTTGAGTTCCTCTTGAAGGTTCCCTTGAACACCTGAGCAAATAATAAATGGGCTATCACACATTATTGTTTATAATCCCCTCATTAACAAGGAAGATTGTATACTTGTACAATACTAAGAAAATGTCATGAAAAGAGCCTTAATTACTCGTAAATCGAGACTCAAAAGTGGAGTTTAAATGACACAAGGAAAACTGATTTCCTTCATGAAATCGAGTTTAAAGCGATCAATTAACATCAAGAGAGAATAACAAGTTCTCAAAATTTCATTTTCTAAGAAATTGGTAAATTTCACCTTTGCGCGTCAAATTTAGAAAAATCAAATCTTGCACTCAGTAGGTCCAAAATTGGAAAAATTTATACCGTTGGAATATTATTTAAAATTACTAAAAGTTTTTAGAAGGCACTTTTCCATGATTCAAAATGGAAGACACTCAAATTTCGGCTTAAAGCTACTGACTTGCACTTCCGAGACAGATTCGGGGTTGATTTTTGGCAAATTTTAGAAATTCAGAAAATTTCACAGCATGTGAACTAGCCTCTCAAATTTGAAACTCAATTAGAGTTATAATTAAAGTTTAAAACGCAACAAATGGAACAAGAATCGGGGTTTTGAACGCCATGATATAGCAGCTCAAAGTTGGTTCAAAATGAAAACCATTGGACAATTTTCCAGATTTGAAACACAAACTTTGGGACTTCAGTTGGGTATCGAAATAGACTTGGAATGACACCACATTTGGTATGATTACACTAACATATAAGGGATACTCCTCTGTCAAATTTCATGTAAAAATTTGTAGGGGAAGTCAGTTAACAAAATGACTGAAGTTTGTGAAATTTTCAAAGCAAATCTGCCAACTCAAGCTTCTCTTTCCTTTTCAAACACTTTGTATCATGAAATCAGTCCAATTTGGTTCTTTTGTGAAACCAGTGTTCTAGAAACATTTGATAAGTACTTGACAAACAATGGTCATCAAGAATTTTGAAACAAAACCTCCCACATCAAGCTAAACCTGTCGGCCAGCATGAAGGAAGGGATTTTTTCCAGATTTCCAGCTTTATCACACTTTCAAAATCAGGCCATAACTCAATCAATTCAAATTGGAATTGAGCATGGTTGGTGGCGTTGGAAACTAAATTCAAAAGTCTATAATTTATCACAAGAAATCATTTTGAAAATCAGTTCATAGCTAGCTCGAATTCAAGCGACAGGTTGCTGCTTCCCACTGCTATTCGAACAGAACAACAGAACAGAACAGGAAACTTTGGTGAACTACTACGGTTGACTCAGTTCGAATTAGTAGGTGCATGATATAGCGTTAGAAAACTACGCATGTCTAATTTTGATTTCCGTTAACAGTACTCAATTCTGATGTCCGGACACAGAGATATGTTCGTTCAAAGATTACTGCCAGAGGACCACTGTTACACGTTTTCCAGATTGCCTTTCATTTCAAAAATTCAACTTTTACTCAACCAAATCAATTGATTTTTGGTAGAAAATTTCTACACACTATACACAACATGTATACATCAGTTTCAAGGTCATTTGAGCATCCAAAATTCAAAATATAATCACGGAAAAAATAGGACAGATTCGGTAATGCATTCCTGCGAAATTTTCCTTCATCTTTCTTTCATTTTCTATCCATAATCTCTTCAAATAACATGTAAACAACATCAAGTAACCATTATCTCATCATATCAGTCCTTATATCCAAGGTGGGAATTCATAGAGCCCACTCCAACCATTTAAATCCAAATAACAACATCAATAATGAAGCTACAAGCTTCATAAGCCAAGATTAAATCCACTAGAACCAAAATTTAAGAGATTGGACGATTACCTCCTATTCCTTGAGATAAACCAGAATTTTTTGCACCTCTAAAGCCTAAGAAAAACCGTGAGATGATGCCTTTCCCTTAGCTTAAGTTGCTCTCCAATTGAAGTGGAAGTTGGTTGCAAAGTTGGAGGTGATTTGGAGCAAGAATGGAATAGATGATGAAGAGCTTTCTTTCTTTTATTTTCCTTTCCTCTAGTTCAGCCGGCCCTAAGAAGGAGTGAGAGAGAGAAGGGTTTTGTGTGTTGAAGCTTGGAGAGAAAGAATGAAATAGTAGCTTTAGGTTGTGTGCAAAAAGTCAACTCTCACTAGTGGTCGCGCGAGGGTTTCGTACCTCCGTTTTCTCTCGAGTTTGTTTCAATTGTGCACTAAACCTCCAATATAGTTCCTTTAATATGGTAATTATCCACTGTTAGTAGTCTAGTATTAGTTTCTTAAATCTCCATTTAACCATTCCAACTCGATATACGCGAAATTCCAATTCGCGCGCAAGAAGGCGAAATTTATGGGAAATTCATATAACGATTATATAATTAACTACTACTAATGTAATTAATTATAAAATAACCATTTTAGAAATAAAACATGAGTCCTCAATTCTCCAAGATTATTGTCTCGAAAAATGTGTACTCGCTATTTTTCACTAAAAGAGCCTAGAAAATTAAATTTACTAACGAGATGGTTTAAAAATATAATTGAGACATTATTCCATATAAATGGATTTAAAATGGTTGAAATAAATTATTTGGAGAAAACGAGTGAATAAATAATTAATTAAGCCATTAAAATAGAATTATAAGTGAGGAAAATTCGGGTCCTCACACTTTTATTCTCTTCGTATTTAGCTAAAGTTTATGCCTAGACTTATGGATGAATTTTCTATAACTTGTTTGTGATGTTCACTTGATTATTTGATGATATTATTTTGAAGATGTTTTTTACCGCTCTTACTTTTCTAATTATGATTAATTGACCATTAATTATAAGAATTGAAATTTAACATTAGAGAAGTGCTAAACATTTACTCACGAAAGTACAAGTGCACTTTGTGACTATAGTGGTTTGTTTCATATAATTTTATAGAAAAAATAATCTTGTAGTTAATTTCACAGCCACGAAAGTAGGTATGACTTAACTATAAGTATAGTTGATTCATTACGAGAGTAGGTTTTACATATATTAGGAAATTACGTCATAACTAGTCAAGATAATAACATTCAATTAATCGGTAATTTCATCTGCAAGAGTAGTAAGGAAATCCATAACTTTAGGAGTTTTCTATGGTTATTTTATTACTTTTATTTCATGTTTGTAGTGTAGATTTGTTCTCCTGCATTTGTGGTTGTACAAATAATGAAAGAGTTCAAAAATCATTGGTAATTGATAATCTTCCCTATGAATTCGATACCTAATATCCCTGTACTCGATAAACAATATATATGATTGTAGAAAATGGGATATTTAGATTTTATTAAAATTTGGAGCATGGTAGAACTTCATCAAGTTTTGGCACCATTATCGGCGAAGATTTGATTCAATATCAGTGCTAAAGACAATTTATTAGTTTAGACTTTTTCACTTACTTTTCTTTTTTTGTTGTGACAAGTGTCTTGTTTGTTATGTTTAATGTCTTATTGAGTCTTTTGTTTTGTGTTAAATATCTTGTTTTTATTTGTCTTTTAAACTATTCTTCTTGACTAATCTTATTTTTGAAATTGTTTGAAAGAATTTTTAGGTTATATAGAGGGTAATAAACAAAAGTGGATTAAAACTTGAGAGAAGATAGTCCGACAATGGTCTACAATTTTTAAAACTACAATTATGGAGGTAACCAAAAGATATTTAAAGGTATGTTTTTTGAAGATGACCTAAAGAGGTTGTAAGGATCAAAGACAACCTAAAAGGGGGGTGAATTAGGTTAATTAAAAACTAATCAAGTTATGATACACTTTTTGGCTCAATATAAAATTTACCCTCTTTTCTAGATGACCACTCAATGGAACAGTTAATAAGAAAGCTAGATTACTTGTGAGTAGAAAAGATGAGCAATTTATATTTACAAAATAGTAAGTAATAAAGAAAGAATAGCAAACTAAATTCCAATCTCCTCTTGAGGTTGAATATTACTTTATAGAGTAAGTTTCTTCGAGTTGATCAAATACAACCATTTTTTATGTACAAAGAAAGGATCGCTTCCTCCTTGCCCAATCTACACTTGGTCAAATTAGGAAATTTTACAATCACTCAGATAACCCTCACAAGGCTACACTATTGAAGTATTTTTTTTCTCACAAGACAAGCTTATACGAAATTTACACAACTAAGAGTACAAATCTTCGTCAAAGAGTATTTAAAACTGCTCTAGATCTTTTGTATTCTCAATGTGCAAAAGTGATTTGAAAGTAGTTGATATACACTATTTATATGACACCAAAAAATGTCTTATTAATGTTTTCAACGGATAGAAGGTAGGTGAAAAGTCTACTAGCCGTTGAGAGTATCGGACATCTAGTCCATCTGAAACTTGCATCCGACAGTAGTCAGTGAGTTTGAGGAAAATTCTTTAATTCTATCGGATGTCCGGTGTCTCTAGTATTTGCGCCCGAAAGCATATGATCATTTTAAGAAATTTTTTCAGTTCTTTCGGACGTCCGGCACCAACAATGCTTTACGTCCAAAGTTTCGTATACTTTATCGGACGACCGTTGCTCTGATGTTTAGCGTCCGAATGAGGTCAGTGAGTTAAAGGGAGTTTTTTAATTCCTTCGGACGTCCGATGGTGGAGTTCTTCATGCGTTCGAAGTTGCGCAATGATTATGGAACGTCCGGTCCTGTCTTCACAAGTGTCCGACAGTTTTCAGCAACCTTTGTTTCTTTCAATTGCAATTGATCTTTAAATCTGATTTGCACTTGATCTGAAAGTATATCTTGAAGAGATATTAGTTGTGACGCCCCCACTTCTCCCAAGAGCGAACCTGAGGGTATTGGCGGGATGCCTGCCTATCTCGCGCCAGAACTCAAAACACAAAATAATAAAAACTATATAAACCAAAAGAGTACTATTCACAATATATATACGATCCCAAAAGAGTTCTATTTATATTCTCAAAAGTAGATATCCAGACTATCACATTACCCTATGATAATAACCAAAAACAGAAAGTAGACCCGAAGAAGGGTTCTTCTACAAATCACCAAAACAAGAAAAAACATCTTAATTGTCCAACTATGGCAAACTCAAACTATCTATACTAGTGACAGTGCCAAAGGGTTCCCCGCGTCGTTCTCTGTTGAGGAAAACAAAGGAAAAGAGTAAGGTATAAGCTTAGTAAGTAGACAGGGGTAAAAGCGTAAATTGCACATTAAAACGAACAATTATATCACAAAGATGTCAAATCAAAAGTACGAAAGTAACAACACAAGTTAAGGATACAGGTTGGCTCCAAAACCAAATCATATGCCACGTGTGACCTCCTGTCGACACTCCATCGATCACAAAAAAAAGGGTCCATAGAACTCTACTTGTACTCCCACCGTACACCTTATCATCCTCACTGGCCAGTCACCTCACAAAATAGCTCGAGCAAACGAAACAAACTGGGTTCACAAACTTGTGACCTCAAGATTAGGTTGGACTGATTTCGACCAAACCCCAACCGACTCGAATAGTCCGTTTAGGTCTTAAGATCGGGTCTCAAATTCATCAATTCACAAATTGACAAAAGTCACCTCGAGCTACAAGCTCAAGGGCTTCAGTTCTGTGACGCCCCGAAAGAATGAGTGTGAGAACCTGAAAATTTTTATATATTTTCGAGACATTATTTTGTTTCCTTGTCTATAATTTAATGTCTTTCTTCAATATATTAATTTCCTATACATTTTTATAAGGGAATATAGTTTTCAAATCATTTCCTTGATACAAGTTAGTCCACGTTAAATTTGAAGTGTATTATGGACGTGGGACCCGCTAGTGCAGTAAATGCGATATATTTTTGATAACTTATTGGAGTTTTGTATTAAGTGATATTATTTTATAAGGTGTTAAGAGATAATTAGAGGTTAACTAGATTAATTAGTATGGAGAGACAAGAGGATAAGTTTAAACATATAAGGTGCCACATGTCGCGTTTCTATTTGTGACAGCCCCACCTCCCCCTAAGGCGAACCAAAGGGTTCGGCGGACCGCCTGCCCAACTCTCGCCGGGACTACGGATCGGGGATGAGCGTAAACCCTACCACCCGCTCAAAAGAACTTCGAGAAGATAACAATCACTGTCCGAAACCCCAACAAGCACCACAACTTTAGATAACCCTAGAAAAGAACATTTCCAAACCAAATCAACTTAGGAACATGGTTAAACACTTTTATATACACATGGTTGCAAATTCACAATTCAAAAGGGAATTGTTTGGTTAAAATACATTTAAGGTTTTCCAACCATCGAGGAGCTATACAAAAGAATACTAAAACTAGCTCAACTCATGTTTCAAAACATCATAGTCTTCAAAAGGTGATTTCCTGTAAGGAAAATAAGGATAACGAAACGGGATGAGCTAGAAACTCAATGAGGTACCAAAATAATAACAGTCAAGAACCAAGGAACTTCATGCTCAATTAATCACATAGTGTATCAAATAAGGAGAGGAACAAAACAACTTAAATAAAAGGATACAGGTGGCTCTCAGGAGCCAAATTCCCCGTTGCAGTACTTGATTCGACTACGTTGACCCTCCGTCAACTTTCAAATAAGGAAACCAGTCCAATAGAACACCACTTTATCGCCAAATCCCGTTCACCAATCATACCCCCTTACCGGGCCCGAACGCCAAATAGAAACAGGAATGGTAATACTCGAGTATACCAGAATCAAGAGTCTCAATACTCAAAGATTCCATAAAAACAGGCACCCACGGATTGTCAATTTCCTCGACCAAGCCCTTGCATGGCTCGATTTAATTAACTCCCCATGAGGTTGAGCTCAGGTTTAACAAGGAGGTCATTGGACACACTTCCAAACGACATTATAACAAGTGCAAGTAACAGACTCAAGTTCATAACAAGTACAAGTAATAGATTTCAATTGGTATAATACAGGCAAGAGAACGAGTGTGATAAAGTACACCCTCGTCTCAATCAAACTAAACAGGATTCATAGTCATTCATGTCATAGATTTCAAGTACAGATAACTCAAATAGCAACAATGCAAGGGAGTGGTACACCCACTAGTTCAAATAAGGATAACTTCAAAAGTTTCCTTCCCAAGTGTGGCTTTAATCGTCGGCACCTCCTAGAACAATCAAGGCAAACACTTAAGACTCGACTCCAAGACCTAGTATGGAATTCGCAAGTGAGACTCGGTTACGAGCCATATGCCTAGTCAAAAGAACCATTAATGCAAAACAAAGAGGTGACCTGAGAGTGAAAAGATAACAATTAGTCTTAAAGGCATGAAAAACCTCAAATCCCTACCAACAATGACTGACCAACTCCAAATTTGAAGTAGAAAATGAAAGTAAGGTCGATACTAGGAAAACAGGATTTTTCCAGTTTCGCGCAACCCTATATGAAAAATCATATCTCAAGTTTTGTAAGTCCAAAATTAGTAAAAGTTATACCGTTGGAAAATATATTCAAAGGGTTATAACTTTCCAGAGAACACCCTTATAAGATTCAGAACGCAAGTCAGTCAAATTCAAGCCTCAAGTTGCTGCTTTAACCAGTGAAAGACAGAACAGGTACAATATTCAGTCAACTTTGAAAAATCACCATAAATGGTATAGACATAAACAGGGTCTAAAATTTACATGGTTTATAGCCCTATGAATCTAGTTTAGAGTGCAACCAACAGAACTCAATTCCGACATTCCTACATCAAGATATAGCAAATTTCCCGAGACTGTGCAGAAACTCCGCGAAAATTTTGACAGCATTTCCTTGTCTTTCTTTACTTTCTAATCAAACCTCAACACCCAATCACAAATTATCAAACACCTTTAATTAGATCCACAATACCCTTCAAAATAACCAAATGGTAGCGCAACAAAGAAACCCTAGAAAAGCCCCAATTATAAACCCTAAAACCAAAAGACAGTTTTGACGTCATTTAGCGGAACGGACACAACTGGAGGTACACTTATCGGATTGGGGTAAAATTTACACCACTTCGAATCTAAGAGAAAGGGCTACAATGTTGAAGAAGGCCATTCAGTCCAGTTTGTAGTGAAACTAGGTCAAAAGTTCAATGTACTAAGCCAGAACCACATAAACAGGTTAACGAACCGCATTCTGGTTAAATAACCATAATTCAGGCTACCAAAATCCAATTCAAGTGATTCCAAAGCCATCTGAAAGCTACGGTACCAGGTTATATTTCTTAAGAAGACATAAACAAGCAAATCAGTAGTATTTCCAATCAAATTAACCAATTACCAAAGCTGATTACCAGGTTCGGACAGAAACAGGGCAGCAGGGGTATTGCAGTCTTTTCATAGGCTACGTTACTCCGATTGGCCTGAAATGTTGCAGGAAACTATAAAATATTATTTCCTACAACTTTTATGTTTTAACCCAAGGCTAATTCAGTCTCTAACTAGGGGAAACAGTACCGGGCAGAAGGGAAAAAATGGAAACCCTAATCTGGAAATTTCCTTTCAAAGCGGAAATTTTCCGCAAATAGCCACAATTTATGCACTAAGGCTTCATTCTAAACCATTCCCAACCATCATCCATGGACACACAATATTAATCATATGAAAACAGAAAAATCATGAATAAATATAAAACTTCACCAATTTCTGTCATAAATCATGAAACAACACCTAATATTATCTCTTTAACTCACATAAGGTACCAATTGAACATTATTAGGATCAAAGGGAAGGTTCCTTGGTCACATACCTTGCAAACCCAAGAAATGACCCAATTTAGCGCCTTGGTCCTCCAAACCACTTCACAACCAAGCTTAATACTACTAAACTAAGAGGTTTTACGGAGTAATTTGAAGTTTTATCGGTTAAGTTGTGAGATTGAGTAAGATTGAGTAGAAGAAATTTGATATCTTTTCTTTCTTTTGCTCTCCAAGAAACTCGGCCAAGAGAGAGAAAAATAAGAGGATTTTTGGCCAATTTTTTGGTATTTATTTGGTAAAGGTGATAAGATGGTCTTATGGTTAAATTTCAAGTCCAATAGCAAAGTGACATTTGTCCCTCTCTTTAATGCTAGGTTATCCTTTTGTCTCTCCGCTCTTATCCATATAACAACCTCTAACTATCTCTTAATACCTAGTAAATTTAATCCGTGTATACGAAACTTAACCCAATTGGCCGAATTTTATCGAACTTACCGCACTAGTGGGTCCCACATCCGGTATACACTCTTAAAAGCTCATGAACTCTATTATACTAGAAAAATAATTTAAAAACTCTATTTGCTCATAAAAATTATCTAGAAAATTTTCCTAATAAAGAAAATGCATAAAAGGCGTGCAAATAAATAAAATAAAGCCTAGAAATTAAGAAAATTTACGGGTTCTCACACTCTCTCCCCCTTATAGAATTTCGTTCTCGAAATTCCTTATCATCGCCTTCTTCGGAATATCAAAAATTTTACTGCTTCCTTCTCACACTCGAATTGAGCACCGTACCTAGCTAAGCAATCAGTATCCCTTCACTAGCCAAGCTCATTGAATTCTTTCATATAGTTTCTGTTTCCTTCTCAAATTGAACTTAGTATACCCCATTCTAGTGGTCAAACAGTAGAATACCAGAATCTTTACCTTCCACGCCTTCAAACGAGTTAGGGGCTTGATATTGCTCTAGGGCATACGCCCGAGCCGACACCTTTGGTCCATTCTTCTCTCCCTTCGACTGGTCAGGGTTGGTCGTGGTCGTCTGTTGGTTCCTACTCCCTTCTCGAGATCGGCTTGGGCAGTTTGCAATTTGATGATCTGCGCTTCCACAATGCAGACATTTTCTTCCTTTCTTCCAGCAGACCTCTTCCGTGTGATTTGGCTTCCCACAGTACCCACAGAGACCACGTAAAGCGGAGACTGAGCCTCTCTGTGAGGCACCACTTGACATCCTCGGTAATTGTGCTCCTCCGTTTCCCCTTCCAATCTTAGGAGGCGTACCCTTATCCCCTTGCTCTGAGGTACTTCCAGGAAATCCCCTTTTCTTAGCTTGAAAGTTTCTGACTTGAAATCTTGCGCTTTCAACTCGTTGAACTTTCTCTACTGCATCACTAAAGGTATTGAGTTGGGCTACAGCCAGGTCTTTCTGGATCTCAACGTTTAATCCTTGGACAAAACGCCTTATCCTCCTTTGCTCAGTCACGATTAACTCGGGAGCGAACTTGGATAACCTGGTGAACTGGCTCTCATATTCGGCGACGGTTTGAGTTCCCTGACGGAGCCTAATGAACTCATCTTCCTTCTTTTCCTGGATCAGAGATGGGAAATACTTCGTGTTGAACTCTCTCATGAAATTCACCCACGTCCTTGGGGTTTGTTCTCTTTTCCATTTCAGCCTTATGATGTTCCACCAAGAACAGGCCGCTCCCTCCAGTTGGAAGACAGCAAATGTGACCTGTCGCTCCTCAGTATAATGTAACGCGGCAAATATATCAATCATCTTCTCTAACCACCTCTCGGCCACGTCAGGGTCTGGTCCTCCCAGGAATTTCGATGGCGAGAACTTCTGAAATCGTTCAAGAGCTTTATCCTCACCCTCGGTATGATTACCAGGATTTCCCGGCTGATGAATAGGATTTTGGCATTGATGTTCTACTACGTGAGCCAAAAGGTCGGTCATTCGTTGAATGGCTGCGGCCACTTATACGTTCGGATCAATCCTGGATTCAGGGTTTGGTTCAGACGTGGTTCCTCTTGTATCACCTTCAGTCGTGGGTTGCCTAATTCCGCGACCACGATCACGTCCACTACGGGTGCCTTCCATATGGCTTAACCAGTCTAGGGTTGGACCATGAATACGGTATTAAAACCAAAGTATACAGGTGCAAGTCATAAAAGTAGGCAATATACATATAACACATCTAACACAGACAGATCACACAGTAGCAGTCAATTAGATACAAGAAAAAGGAAACATCTTTCGTGATACTAACTAAGCCAATGATACAAGAGCAACCAATTAAAAGCTGTCCCTCTCTAGGGTTTCGGGCACAATCTACGAGAATAATACAATTTATATCTTAGGCAGCGTCAATCATCCATAATGAAACACTAACACATCACATGACGTTCCATAGAATCAAATTTCTAGTCCGCCCAAGTCATTTCTAACCTAGGCTCTCATCTATTTAGTAGTCAGGTACAAGAATCCCAAAATAAGATAATTCACAACTCGGGTTGGCCTGTCCCAAGAGTAATTCATCTACAATCGAGATTCTTACCTGTCCTACAGATATATTATCTCCAAGTACCATGATAAAGGTTTAAAACCTATAACATTTCATGATCCAAAGCTTATGCTCAAAAGAGCACTTAAACATTTGTACACATTCACGTAATCTGGACCATAACACCACTTGGCCCCAAGCTCACTCCGCGCAGAGACCACGCGAAGCGGCTCTGATACCACTTGTGACAGCCCCATCTCCCTCTAAGGCGAACCAAAGGGTTCGGCGAACCGCGTGCCCAGCTCTCGCCGGGACTACGAATCGGGGACGAGCGTAAACCCTACCACCCGCTCAAAAGAACTTCGAGAAGATAACAATCACTGTCCGAAACCCAAACAAGCACCACAACTTTAGATAACCCTAGAAAAGAACATTTCCAAACCAAATCAACTTAGAAACATGGTTAAACACTTTTATATACACATGGTTGCAAATTCACAATTCAAAAGGGAATTGTTTGGTTAAAATACATTTAAGGTTTTCCAACCATCGAGGACCTATACAAAAGAATACTAAAACTAGCTCAACTCATGCTTCAAAACATCATAGTCTTCAAAGGGTGATTTCCTGTAAGGAAAACAAGGATAACGAAACGGGATGAGCTAGAAACTCAATGAGGCACCAAAATAATAACAGTCAAGAACCAAGGAACTTCATGCTCAATTAATCACATAGTGTATCAAATAAGGAGAGGAACAAAACAACTTAAATAAAAGGATACAGGTGGCTCTCAGGAGTCAAATTCCCCGTTGCAGTACTTGATCCGACTACGTTGACCCTCCGTCAACTTTCAAATAAGGAAACCAGTCCAGTAGAACACCATTTTATCGCCAAATCCCGTTCACCAATCATACCCCCTTATCGGGCCCGAACGCCAAATAGAAACAGGAATGGTAATACTCGAGCATACCAGAATCAAGAGTCTCAATACTCAAAGATTCCATAAAAACAGGCACCCACGGATTGTCAATTTTTGCGGCCAAGCCCTTGCATGGCTTGATTTAATTAACTCCCCATGAGGTTGAGCTCAGGTTTAACAAGGAGGTCGTTGAACACACTTCCAAACGACATTATAACAAGTGTAAGTAACAGACTCAAGTTCATAACAAGTACAAGAAATAGATTTCAGTTGGTACAACACAGGCAAGAGAACGAGTGTGATAAAGTACACCCTCATCTCAATCAAACTAAACAGGATTCATAGTCATTCATGTCATAGATTTCAAGTACAGATAACTCAAATAGCAACAATGCAAGGGAATGGTCACTCACCAGTTCAAATAAGGATAACTTCAAAAGTTTCCTTCCCAAGTGTGGCTTTAATCGTCGGCACCTCCTAGAACAATCAAGGCAAACACTTAAGACTCGACTCCAAGACCTAGTATGGAATTCGCAAGTGAGACTCGATTACGAGTCATATGCCTAGTCAAAAGAACCATTAATGCAAAGCAAAGCGGTGACCTCGGAGTGAAAATGTAACAATTAGTCTTAAAGGCATGAACAACCTCAAAACCCTACATACAATGACTAATCAACTCCAAATTTGAAGTAGAAAATGAAAGTAAGGTCAATACTAGGAAAACAGGATTTTTCCAGTTTTGCGCAACCCTATATGAAAAATCATATATCAAGTTTTGTAAGTCCAAAATTAGTAAAAGTTATACCATTTGAAAATATATTCAAAGGGCTATAACTTTCCAGAGAACACCCTCATAAGATTCAGAACGTAAGTCAGTCAAATTCAAGCCTCAAGTTGCTACTTTATCCAGTGAAAGACAGAACAGGTACAATATTTCAGTCAACTTTGAAAAATCACCATAAATGGTACAGACATAAACAGGGTCTGAAATTTGCACGGTTTATAACCCTATGAATCTAGTTTAGATTGCAACAAACGGAACTCAATTCCGACATTCCTACATCAAGATATAGCAAATTTCCCGAGACTGTGCAGAAGCTCCGCGAAAATTTTGACAGCATTTCCCTTGTCTTTCTTTACTTTCCAACCAAACCTCAACACCCAATCACAAATTATCAAACACCTTTAATTAGAGCCACAATACCCTTCAAAATAACCAAATGGTAGTGCAACAAAGAAACCCTAGAAAAGCCCCAATTATAAACCCTAAAACCAAAAGACAGTTTTGACTTCATTTAGCGGAACGGACACAACTGGAGCTACACTTATCGGATTGTGGTGCAATTTACACCGTTTCGAAGCTAAGAGAAAGGGATACAATGTTGAAGAAGGCCACTCAGTCCAGTTTGTAATGAAACTAGGTCAAAAGTTCAATGTACCAAACCAGAACCACATAAACAGGTTAACGAACTGCATTCTGGTTAAATAACCATAATTCAGGCTATCGAAGTCCAATTCAAGTGATTCCAAAGCCATCTGAAAGCTATGATACCAGGATATATTTCTTAAGAAGACATCAACAACCAAATCAGTAGTATTCCCTATCAAATTAACCAATTACCAAAGTTGATTACCAGGTTCGGACAGAAACAGGGCAGCAGGGGTATTTCAGGTTTTTAACAGGTTACGTTGCTCCGATTGGCCTGAAATGTTGCAGGAAACTATAAAATATTATTTCCTAAGGCTTCATTCTAAACCATTCCCAACCATCGTCCATGGCCACACAATATTAATCATATGAAAACAGAAAAATCATGAATAAATATAAAACTTCACCAATTTCTGTCATAAATCATGAAACAACACCTAATATTATCTCTTTAACTCACATAAGGTACCAATTGAACATTATTAGGATCAAAGGGAAGGTTCCTTGGTCACATACCTTGCAAACCCAAGAAATGACCCAATTTAGCGCCTTGGTCCTCCAAACCACTTCACAACCAAGCTTAATACTACTAAACTAAGAGGTTTTACGGAGTAATTTGAAGTTTTATCGGTTAAGTTGTGAGATTGAGTAAGATTGAGTAGAAGAAATTTGATATCTTTTCTTTCTTTTGCTCTCCAAGAAACTCGGCCAAGAGAGAGAAAAATAAGAGGATTTTTGGCCAATTTTTTGGTATTTATTTGGTAAAGGTGATAAGATGGTCTTATGGTTAAATTTCAAGTCCAATAGCAAAGTGACATTTGTCCCTCTCTTTAATGCTAGGTTATCCTTTTGTCTCTCCGCTCTTATCCATATAACAACCTCTAACTATCTCTTAATACCTAGTAAATTTAATCCGTGTATACGAAACTTAACCCAATTGGCCGAATTTTATCGAACTTACCGCACTAGTGGGTCCCACATCCGGTATACACTCTTAAAAGCTCATGAACTCTATTATACTAGAAAAATAATTTAAAAACTCTATTTGCTCATAAAAATTATCTAGAAAATTTTCCTAATAAAGAAAATGCATAAAAGGCGTGCAAATAAATAAAATAAAGCCTAGAAATTAAGAAAATTTACGGGTTCTCACACTCTCTCCCCCTTATAGAATTTCGTTCTCGAAATTCCTTATCATCGCCTTCTTCGGAATATCAAAAATTTTACTGCTTCCTTCTCACACTCGAATTGAGCACCGTACCTAGCTAAGCAATCAGTATCCCTTCACTAGCCAAGCTCATTGAATTCTTTCATATAGTTTCTGTTTCCTTCTCAAATTGAACTTAGTATACCCCATTCTAGTGGTCAAACAGTAGAATACCAGAATCTTTACCTTCCACGCCTTCAAACGAGTTAGGGGCTTGATATTGCTCTAGGGCATACGCCCGAGCCGACACCTTTGGTCCATTCTTCTCTCCCTTCGACTGGTCAGGGTTGGTCGTGGTCGTCTGTTGGTTCCTACTCCCTTCTCGAGATCGGCTTGGGCAGTTTGCAATTTGATGATCTGCGCTTCCACAATGCAGACATTTTCTTCCTTTCTTCCAGCAGACCTCTTCCGTGTGATTTGGCTTCCCACAGTACCCACAGAGACCACGTAAAGCGGAGACTGAGCCTCTCTGTGAGGCACCACTTGACATCCTCGGTAATTGTGCTCCTCCGTTTCCCCTTCCAATCTTAGGAGGCGTACCCTTATCCCCTTGCTCTGAGGTACTTCCAGGAAATCCCCTTTTCTTAGCTTGAAAGTTTCTGACTTGAAATCTTGCGCTTTCAACTCGTTGAACTTTCTCTACTGCATCACTAAAGGTATTGAGTTGGGCTACAGCCAGGTCTTTCTGGATCTCAACGTTTAATCCTTGGACAAAACGCCTTATCCTCCTTTGCTCAGTCACGATTAACTCGGGAGCGAACTTGGATAACCTGGTGAACTGGCTCTCATATTCGGCGACGGTTTGAGTTCCCTGACGGAGCCTAATGAACTCATCTTCCTTCTTTTCCTGGATCAGAGATGGGAAATACTTCGTGTTGAACTCTCTCATGAAATTCACCCACGTCCTTGGGGTTTGTTCTCTTTTCCATTTCAGCCTTATGATGTTCCACCAAGAACAGGCCGCTCCCTCCAGTTGGAAGACAGCAAATGTGACCTGTCGCTCCTCAGTATAATGTAACGCGGCAAATATATCAATCATCTTCTCTAACCACCTCTCGGCCACGTCAGGGTCTGGTCCTCCCAGGAATTTCGATGGCGAGAACTTCTGAAATCGTTCAAGAGCTTTATCCTCACCCTCGGTATGATTACCAGGATTTCCCGGCTGATGAATAGGATTTTGGCATTGATGTTCTACTACGTGAGCCAAAAGGTCGGTCATTCGTTGAATGGCTGCGGCCACTTATACGTTCGGATCAATCCTGGATTCAGGGTTTGGTTCAGACGTGGTTCCCCTTGTATCACCTTCAGTCGTGGGTTGCCTAATTCCGCGACCACGATCACGTCCACTACGGGTGCCTTCCATATGGCTTAACCAGTCTAGGGTTGGACCATGAATACGGTATTAAAACCAAAGTATACAGGTGCAAGTCATAAAAGTAGGCAATATACATATAACACATCTAACACAGACAGATCACACAGTAGCAGTCAATTAGATACAAGAAAAAGGAAACATCTTTCGTGATACTAACTAAGCCAATGATACAAGAGCAACCAATTAAAAGCTGTCCCTCTCTAGGGTTTCGGGCACAATCTACGAGAATAATACAATTTATATCTTAGGCAGCGTCAATCATCCATAATGAAACACTAACACATCACATGACGTTCCATAGAATCAAATTTCTAGTCCGCCCAAGTCATTTCTAACCTAGGCTCTCATCTATTTAGTAGTCAGGTACAAGAATCCCAAAATAAGATAATTCACAACTCGGGTTGGCCTGTCCCAAGAGTAATTCATCTACAATCGAGATTCTTACCTGTCCTACAGATCTATTATCTCCAAGTACCATGATAAAGGTTTAAAACCTATAACATTTCATGATCCAAAGCTTATGCTCAAAAGAGCACTTAAACATTTGTACACATTCACGTAATCTGGACCATAACACCACTTGGCCCCAAGCTCACTCCGTGCAGAGACCACGCGAAGCGGCTCTGATACCACTTGTGACAGCCCCATCTCCCTCTAAGGCGAACCAAAGGGTTCGGCGAACCGCGTGCCCAGCTCTCGCCGGGACTACGAATCGGGGACGAGCGTAAACCCTACCACCCGCTCAAAAGAACTTCGAGAAGATAACAATCACTGTCCGAAACCCAAACAAGCACCACAACTTTAGATAACCCTAGAAAAGAACATTTCCAAACCAAATCAACTTAGAAACATGGTTAAACACTTTTATATACACATGGTTGCAAATTCACAATTCAAAAGGGAATTGTTTGGTTAAAATACATTTAAGGTTTTCCAACCATCGAGGACCTATACAAAAGAATACTAAAACTAGCTCAACTCATGCTTCAAAACATCATAGTCTTCAAAAGGTGATTTCCTGTAAGGAAAACAAGGATAACGAAACGGGATGAGCTAGAAACTCAATGAGGCACCAAAATAATAACAGTCAAGAACCAAGGAACTTCATGCTCAATTAATCACATAGTGTATCAAATAAGGAGAGGAACAAAACAACTTAAATAAAAGGATACAGGTGGCTCTCAGGAGTCAAATTCCCCGTTGCAGTACTTGATCCGACTACGTTGACCCTCCGTCAACTTTCAAATAAGGAAACCAGTCCAGTAGAACACCATTTTATCGCCAAATCCCGTTCACCAATCATACCCCCTTATCGGGCCCGAACGCCAAATAGAAACAGGAATGGTAATACTCGAGCATACCAGAATCAAGAGTCTCAATACTCAAAGATTCCATAAAAACAGGCACCCACGGATTGTCAATTTTTGCGGCCAAGCCCTTGCATGGCTTGATTTAATTAACTCCCCATGAGGTTGAGCTCAGGTTTAACAAGGAGGTCGTTGAACACACTTCCAAACGACATTATAACAAGTGTAAGTAACAGACTCAAGTTCATAACAAGTACAAGAAATAGATTTCAGTTGGTACAACACAGGCAAGAGAACGAGTGTGATAAAGTACACCCTCATCTCAATCAAACTAAACAGGATTCATAGTCATTCATGTCATAGATTTCAAGTACAGATAACTCAAATAGCAACAATGCAAGGGAATGGTCACTCACCAGTTCAAATAAGGATAACTTCAAAAGTTTCCTTCCCAAGTGTGGCTTTAATCGTCGGCACCTCCTAGAACAATCAAGGCAAACACTTAAGACTCGACTCCAAGACCTAGTATGGAATTCGCAAGTGAGACTCGATTACGAGCCATATGCCTAGTCAAAAGAACCATTAATGCAAAGCAAAGCGGTGACCTCGGAGTGAAAAGGTAACAATTAGTCTTAAAGGCATGAACAACCTCAAAACCCTACATACAATGACTAATCAACTCCAAATTTGAAGTAGAAAATGAAAGTAAGGTCAATACTAGGAAAACAGGATTTTTCCAGTTTTGCGCAACCCTATATGAAAAATCATATATCAAGTTTTGTAAGTCCAAAATTAGTAAAAGTTATACCATTTGAAAATATATTCAAAGGGCTATAACTTTCCAGAGAACACCCTCATAAGATTCAGAACGTAAGTCAGTCAAATTCAAGCCTCAAGTTGCTACTTTATCCAGTGAAAGACAGAACAGGTACAATATTTCAGTCAACTTTGAAAAATCACCATAAATGGTACAGACATAAACAGGGTCTGAAATTTGCACGGTTTATAACCCTATGAATCTAGTTTAGATTGCAACAAACGGAACTCAATTCCGACATTCCTACATCAAGATATAGCAAATTTCCCGAGACTGTGCAGAAGCTCCGCGAAAATTTTGACAGCATTTCCCTTGTCTTTCTTTACTTTCCAACCAAACCTCAACACCCAATCACAAATTATCAAACACCTTTAATTAGAGCCACAATACCCTTCAAAATAACCAAATGGTAGTGCAACAAAGAAACCCTAGAAAAGCCCCAATTATAAACCCTAAAACCAAAAGACAGTTTTGACTTCATTTAGCGGAACGGACACAACTGGAGCTACACTTATCGGATTGTGGTGCAATTTACACCGTTTCGAAGCTAAGAGAAAGGGATACAATGTTGAAGAAGGCCACTCAGTCCAGTTTGTAATGAAACTAGGTCAAAAGTTCAATGTACCAAACCAGAACCACATAAACAGGTTAACGAACTGCATTCTGGTTAAATAACCATAATTCAGGCTATCGAAGTCCAATTCAAGTGATTCCAGAGCCATCTGAAAGCTATGATACCAGGATATATTTCTTAAGAAGACATCAACAACCAAATCAGTAGTATTCCCTATCAAATTAACCAATTACCAAAGCTGATTACCAGGTTCGGACAGAAACAGGGCAGCAGGGGTATTTCAGGTTTTTAACAGGTTACGTTGCTCCGATTGGCCTCAAATTTTGTAGGAAACTATAAAATATCATTCCCTACAACTTTCATGTTTTAACCCAAGGCTAATTCGGCCTCTAACTAGGGGAAAAAGTACCAGGCAGAAGGGAAAAAATGGAAACCCTAATCTGGAAATTTCCTTTCAAAGCGGAAATTTTCCACAAATAGCCACAATTTACGCGCTAAGGCTTCATTCTAAATCATTTCCAACCATCGTCCATGGCCACACAATATTAATCATATGAAAATAGAAAAATGATGAATAAATATAAAACTTCACCAATTTCTACCAAAAATCATGAAACAACACCTAATATTATCTTTTTAACTCACATAAGGTACCAATTGAACATTGTTAGGATCAAAGGGAAGGTTCCTTGGTCACATACCTTGCAAACCCAAGAAAAGACCCAATTTAGCGCCTTGGTCCTCCAAACCACTTCACAACCAAGCTTAATACTACTAAACTAAGAGGTTTTATGGAGTAATTTAAAGTTTTATCGGTTAAGTTGTGAGATTGAGCAAGATTGAGTAGAAGAAATTTGATAGCTTTTCTTTCTTTTGCTCTCCAAGAAACTCGGCCAAGAGAGGGAAAAAATAAGAGGATTTTTGGCCAATTTTTTGGTATTTATTTGGTAAAGGTGGTAAGATGGTCTTATGGTCAAATTCCAAGTCCAATAGCAAAGTGACATTTGTCCCTCTCTTTAATGTTAGGTTATCCTTTTGTCTCTCCACTCTTATCCATATAACAACCTCTAATTATCTCTTAGCACCTAGTAAATTTAATCCGTGTATACGAAACTTAACCCATTTAGCCGAATTTTATCGAACTTACCGCACTAGTGGGTCCCACATCCGGTATATACTCTTAAAAGCTCATGAACTCTATTATACTAGAAAAATAATTTAAAAACTCTATTTGCTCATAAAAATTATCTAGAAAATTTTCCTAATAAAGAAAATGCATAAAAGGCGTGCAAATAAATAAAATAAAACCTTGAAATTAAGAAAATTTATGGGTTCTCACACTATTCGAGGGTGGACTTTTGACCAAAATATTTTTACCTTCTTAAAGCTAATTTTGATCAAAATATTTCTTCATTCTTAGCCCCTTTTGGCCGAGCTTCTAGGGAGAGAAAAGAAGAAAAAAACCTCCAACTTTCTTCATCCAATCTTGCTCAATCTCACAATCCAACCGTTAAAACCTTGATTTGCTCCATAAAAACCCTTCTCTTAGTAGTATTGAAGTAGTTGGTGGAGTTGTTTTGGGAGAAATAAACCTAAGCTACTATCTTTCTTGAGTTGTAAAGGTAAGTTTCTAAAAAATTTCTCTTTTGTTCTTAATAAAGATAGATTAGTGATTTCTAGTGGCTTAACATGTTAATTTGTGGAAGACTTCACGGGTTTATGTAGTGTTTGTTAAATTTCTGATTTAATGGAGATTTTTCTGATTTTATATGATGATCATGGTTTAATCATGGTATGATGGCTTGTAATGGTGTAAACTGAAGCTTGTATATGTTAGTTACGATTGTTTGCGGAAAATTTCAGTTTTGTACTAAAATTCCAGGTTTAGGGTTTAAATTTGCCCTGTTTTGACCGGATTTATTCGAGCATGCTAGAGGCCGAATCACGCTTAGGTTAAAACATGAAAGTTGTAGAAAATGGTGTTAACTAACGGCCTAAAAACTTTCAGCTCGATCCGAGCACTGTATCATATGAAATGACCAAAATACCCTTGACTGCCCATGACCCCTGTTCCGCGTCCAGATTTCTATTTTCGTGAGGAATTCCATTTTTGACCATGAAAATGCATGTTTTAGCTTTGTAAACCTTCATAAGAAATGTAGGTATATGTCTTGGTTTCGAAACGCCATAAGATACACCTCAATCAGACTTCGGTAGCCTGAGTTATTGTCATTTAACCATAGTGCGGTTAGCTAACCTGTTTGTGGGATTCTGGTTTTATATAATGCAATTTCGACCTAGCTACACTATGAACTGGACTGAGTGGTCTTAATTAAAGTTGTATACCTTTGTCTTAGCTTCGAAACGGTATAAATTTCATCCCAATCCGATAAGCGTAGCCGCAATTGTGTCCCTTACGCAAAACAACGTCAAATCTGTCTTTTGTTTTCTGACTTAAACTTCATTTCTGGACTTTTCCTAGCTTGAATTTGTACTTGTACCATTTGAGCCTATTGAATGAGATTATTTTTATGTGTGCTGTTTTGAATGGATATTGGTGATTGTTGTAGGATGGAAATAAGGAAATTTAAGGGGAAGTGCTGCCCAATCTTTGAGGACGTTTAATCGCTTTGAGTTTGGGTTAATTTTTGGTCGAATGAAGAGTTGGACTTGATCGAGGAAACTGTCTATGATGGATGAGGTTCATGAGCCGTGGTTGGTGAGTGATCCCTCCACTACTTCCCAAAAGTTACTTTTGAAATGATTCTTGCATTGATTGCACGATTGCATATCATTTTGTTTGTGTGTGTGCCATGACATTTTGGCTCCGACGAGTTCTTGGGAAAATCTTGTGCTTAGAACTAACGTCTCCACTCTTGTTTACGCATTCTTTGGAGCACGATGGCTCCTTATTTTTGTATGTCTGTTACTTGATCTAAGGGAGCGTTGGATATTTAAGTGCAAGGATTTCACTGGCTCACAAGAGCAAACTCCATACATTTGATCACTGATTCATGACATCATTTACCTGCACTATCGTAAAGCTTATTGGATTACTGATTTCACTATTCACTCGCTGAGTTTCTAGCTCACCCCAAATGTTTTTCTTCTCCCCACAGGGATCGCGGCAAGGGAAGAGCTTGTATTACGTTATTTGTGTGACTGGATGGCATATATCTTGTACAATTTGGATTTGGATTCATTTTGTGTAATAGTTGGGCTAGTGTGACTGTATGGAATTAAAGTGGATGTATGTGTACGTCTTAGAATTAGTTTCCGCTTCACTTATGATATGAAATTCTTGGGGAATTTGATGTATATTTGAGATTTATATTGTAATTTAATTGAGGACTGTAGTGAACGACTGAGTCCCGGCGAGAGTTGGGCAGGCGGTCCGCCGAACCCTTTGGTTCGCCTTAAGGGGAGGTGGGGCTGTCACAGTTGGTATCAGAGATTAGGCTTCCGATCTCTGTAGTGTATCCTAGGCTAAAGTTTAGGATGCAGGACTGTGGGATTTGATTTGATTTGATTTGAAAGTTAAGCGATTGAGGTAATTATTAGTACTGACTAGGGAGGATAAGGGACCGAGATTTGATGGTCCAACTCTATGTATGATGATTTTGAACTAAGATAAAAGAGTATCAAAGGAATAAAATGCATTTTCCGCCCATTTACCTCCTAGAGAATTTCTGCTTTGAAATTCTAAAGAAAAACTAGGATGTACTAGTTTATTTTCAAACGATGATTGGAAATAATATATATATGCTTTAAGCCAGTCTAATTTTTCGATTTTGGTAATATGTGAACTAATGAGCTTGTTGAATTTTGTATATGATGGGCTGATGCAAGGTTAAAATTTTCTAAACTAGGTTTTTCCCCTTGATTGTATACTGGTGTATTCTCACACTTGAATTTGTTTATGCTTTACATGAAAAAAAAATCTTGAGTTTTCGGAAGAATGGCGAACTGTTGTTGTTATAATGTAAATCTTGAACTTGATCAGATTTTTGTTACTTTAAATACTTTTCTTATGTTTTAAAATTCTTGGTTTCCAAGCAGAGTGAGCCTATCTTTAGGTGTACGGACTGAGGGAACTTTGAGATATAGAGTAACCGCATTTAAGAGCACGAAGTTAGTGTGAATTGACTTGGTTTCCATTTGACACGTAAGTTAGCAAGTTGTACTTATTTTTTGGATTTGAACTTGGAGCTTGAGACTTTAATTATAAAACCCTAAGACTAGTTATTCTTGGAGATGATGGTGCTCTGGCTGGTGGCTTGCTTATTAAAGATTTTGAACTTCGAATGGATAACCTTTAGTTTCAGCTTGTATTATGGTTTGATTGGATCTAATTTCGTAAAGGCATGTGATCTGATTGAAATTAGTGATATTTGGACCCTTTGGTTTAACTAAGGACTTAGGAAGGGTGGTGCACGCCGTGAGGCCTTTTGTATCCTGCTTGCATATACTTCTACATTTTGTGGCACTTAATTGCCTATATAGAGTAGTTGACATATTGAGCTTGTTTTGTGACTTCTTAACTCGTGCTATAACTTTTGATACATGTAAAGAATCATGTCTTGATTCTAAATATTTTTTGCAACTTGTATATGCATTAAGTTTTTTTATGCTTAATTATTCCTTTTCTTGCGCTTATAGACTTCTATTAAGTATGGCAGCAGGAATGGGAAAAAGGGGTCGTGGCTGAGAGCTTAGACAACCCCGTACTTGTGAGAAAATTGGTGGATAGTCTTATATAATTTAAGGAGATCCTAGTACTGAATATGAATCGAAAATAAACTAGAAGATTAGATCTACTAGTGTATAATAGATTAACCTAGTTGAGGACATTGAAATGATGACTGCTATCTTGGATCTATCCGATAAGATTTTGGCTAGGGTTTTCATACATTATGGTGGTGACTGGATTTGTTGGGAAAATTTTGATTTTTGCATCCTCCTTCTAGTCTTCTTGTTTGATTAAGGTACACTACCCAATTTGTAAGCATTGGGATTTGAAATGCTTGATCTGTCTGAGACCGACTAGACTGAGCTTATTGAAGACTTGAATCTGTTTCAGCTAGTGTACTCTTACATACACTTGATAGACCTGACTTGACTGAAAATAGGGTATCTCTTTCACGCTTGAGCAAGTAGCTTGGTTCATATATGACCTGTAAGTGGATTTGAATTCTGTGACTACTTGGGACTATGAATTACTAGGCATAAACTAGGCAAGTGAGTTTCTATTCGTACTCATGTTCCATGAACCTGAAATATTTGGCCCTACTTTTGAACCTATATATACTTGAACCCTGCTTTTGACTCTACTTCTGAACTTATTCGTACTTGTGTGGTTGTAGACCGGCTACTACTCCTCTGTAATGGTTGAACTGAACCTCTCTGGTGAGGCATTGCCTGGTGTGTTTTCAAGCACCGTCATTCTTCTGGCGAGGCATACCTGTTGTGTTTTTAAGCACCACCAGGGATTGAAATTCTTGAACTGAACCTCTCTGATGAGGTATTGCCTGTTGTGTTATCAAGCACCGCCATTCCTTTGGCGAGACATGCCTGTTGTGTTATCAAGCACCATCAGGGATGAAACTTTGACTTGAGGCTCTCTGGTGAAGTATAGCCGTTGTGCTAACTTGTTGTATTTTCAAGCACTACCAGGGCCAATTTCTTGAGCTAAGATCCTCTGGTGAAGTTTAGCCATTGTGCTAACTTGTTGTGTTATCAAGCACCACCAAGGATGAAATTTTTGAACTGAGACTCTTTGGCAAAATATAGCCGTCGTGCTAGCTTGTTGTGTTGTCCAACACCGCCAAGGGAAAAATTTCCGACTTGAGAAATTTCTATTTGAGATTAAACCATGTCTTGAATTTTCCTAATATTTGGGACTTTAAGTCCAACTTCAAGCCTTTTGCATGTTTTATCTAGTTAATCGATCAACTATCTATTGGATCATGACGATTTGATCAGTTGGATTGGGGTGCTTCTTGGCACTTGATTTTGATATGTGGGATTAGAGTGATTCCTAGTATTTGACTACTTTCGAGGAATGTTTTGATCTGATTAGTGCAAGTTGGAATGTCGAGGACGACATTCTTTTAAGGAGGGGAGTTTGTGACGCCCCGAAAGAATGAGTGTGAGAACCTGAAAATTTTTATATATTTTCGAGAAATTATTTTGTTTCCTTGTCTATAATTTTATGCCTTTCTTCAATATATTAATTTCCTATACATTTTTATAAGGGAATATAGTTTTCGAATCATTTCCTTGATACAAGTTAGTCCACGTTAAGTTTGAAGTGTATTATGGACGTGGGACCCGCTAGTGCGGTAAATGCGATATATTTTTGACAACTTGTTGGAGTTTTGTATTAAGTGATATTATTTTATAAGGTGTTAAGAGATAATTAGAGGTTAGCTAAATTAATTAGTATGGAGAGACAAGAGGATAACCTTAAACATATAAGGTGCCACATGTCGCGTTTCTATTCGAGGGTGGACTTTTGACCAAGATATTTTTACCTTCTTAAAGCTAATTTTGACCAAAATATTTCTTCATTCTTAGCCCCTTTTGGCCAAGCTTCTAGGGAGAGAAAAGAAGAAAAAAACCTCCAACTTTCTTCATCCAATCTTGCTCAATCTCACAATCCAACCGTTAAAACCTTGATTTGCTCCATAAAAACCCTTCTCTTAGTAGTATTGAAGTAGTTGGTGGAGTTGTTTTGGGAGAAATAAACCTAAGCTACTATCTTTCTTGAGTTGTAAAGGTAAGTTTCTAAGAAATTTCCCTTTTGTTCTTAATAATCCATATGCCATTGTTCCATATCAATAATATAGTTGGGACCTATGCCATTGTTCCTGATCCACTATCTTTTTTTAAAGTAAATTTTAGACTTTATTCATGTAAAGGCCAAACACAGGACATAGGAGCACAATGTTCTAAGCGCTAGGAAATGGTTCTCCTCTCACAACCCTCCTCCCTCTCCTAATAGCTGGGACTCCCAACTGATCTAGTTGAATTGCCCCCCTGACCAGCACTGGAGCTGCTTGTAGGTTGTCATAAATCCGAAGCGGGTCCTAGGTATGCGTGATCCCCACATTGGCCAATGCATCTGCTACTTTGTTCATCTCTTGAACACAGTGCAAAAACCTATCCACCACCGTAACCATTTGCCATATCTGCTCTTCCTCCACCCATACATGCCATGGACACTAAAGCCGCCGTTGTAAAACGCCTACTAAAATCGCAGAGTTTGATTGCACAAAAGGTGTGGCCACTCCTCGTCCATCGCACAGCCGAAGTCCTATTAATAGTGCCAGAACCTCTACTCGTAAGCTGGTTTGCTCACCAAGGAAAGCTGAGAACGCAAAAACTAGTTGACCATCGGAATCCCTGATCACTCCACCTCCACCACTCATACCAGGATTTCCTTTGAAATACCCATCAGTGTTGAATGTCAACTGCCCAGTCGTACTTGGCTTCCACCCCACAATGGTGAACCCATACCTGGGGGGAGGGAGTTTGGCAATTGCGTCACACATCTCCGGAAAAGCACTTGCATTTATCACTTGTGTAAATTGAATCTCGAACGCTGCTTTCATATCCCTGAAAATCGCCTGGCAGACCTCTTCACTCTGTAGCCTGACTCCGTAAAAAACTGCTCTATTTCTCGCTTTCCAAATATTCCAGCATATCCAGCTGGGCAATCTGGCAAGCACAAATCTCCATTCTTCGGACGTAGCCCCAACAGCCACCAACTCAGGAGGCATGCCCTTAAATTTTGAGGTTGAGGAGTGACCCCACAAATTGCATTGAAGAAGCTTCAAACCTCCAACACTAGTCGTCCAGTGAAAAAGACATGTTCAATCGTCTCCGCTTCAGTTGCAGCACAGCAGAAACACTTGGACTGCAATTGGAACCCCATCGTGCATAAAACCTCATCCAACGGCAACCTTCTTCTCAGTAGCTGCAGCATGAAAAAAGAGACCTTCAACGGCAGATTTGAGCCCTAGATGTGAGACTAGATGATGGACCTATGATTAACCTATCTGACCTCCTGATATGCTGAGGATAGGGTGAACTGCCCGGACGTTGTTGGCATCCAAATTACCTCTGCGTCCTGTACCCCTCCCAGGGTCGGCTTCCTCATGACAGAGGATGCGATGTCTAATGGCAGCACCTGTCCCAACCGCTGGATGTCCCACTTCCCCTGCACTATGAAATCCCCAAAGGACCAGTTAGGTCGCACAGGCACTCAAATACAACGCCCCACTACCTAACCAGTTATCATACCAGAAGTTGCATGGCCCTTTGTGAATCAACCAAAGCATGGATAACTCTGCCTGTCCACTAACATTGACCATCCGCCTCCAGGTCGCTGAAGCAGATGCCCGAATATCCCCCTGACATGGGTGGAGGCCATTGCAATATTTTGCGTGCATAAACCTAGCCTAGAGGGACTATCTTGCTCGAAATGCCCACCATAGCTTGCATGAGAAAGCCGTATATATGTCCCTAAGCCTTCGAAAACCAGCTCCATCTTCTTCTACCGGATAACATAGGTGGGACCAGTGAATCCAATGCCATTTAGGTTCCCCGCCATTAGATCCCCATAGAAAGTTGGAGCAGACCCGCTCGATGATTCGAAAGACTGATTCTGGCATCACAACAGCAGACAGGAGATGTATTGGAATCGCCGATAGCACACGCTGGCATATGGTTTCTAAAAGGGTTAAATACCAAAAACTCCCCTGTGGTTTGCCTAATGTTCACTTTACCTCCCTATGGTTTGGAAACCTACAATTTGACTCCCTGTCGTTTCAACTAAAGTGTATTTAACGGAATTTCTGTTAGATTTTCACTTTAGGTGAAACGACTGGGAGTTAAATTGTATATTTTCAAACCATAGGGAGGTAAAGTGTACATTTGATAAACCACATGGGGGGTTTTGGTACTTAGCCCAAAACCCTTATAGAGGGGCAATTTTGACATTTTCCTTTCAGACGTTAGTTTAGATGTTTTCCGTTAGACTTTTACTTTAGTTGAAACGACAGGGAGTCAAATTGTAGGTTTCCAAACCACAGGGAGGTAAAGTGAACATTAGGCAAACCACAGGGGGGTTTTTGGTATTTAACCCTTTCTAAAATTTCCCTTTAAAGATAGCGATTTATCTATATTATTGATATGTCTAACAACAATGGCATTTACACTGTTTATTTTAGCAAAATATTTGTTTTGTTTTTGTTTTTTTTGCTTCTCTTCATTTCCTATGCATATGGTTATGCATATAAATATATCAGTGTATATTTTTAGTGCCAAGGCATTATCATTATGTTCTTTCAATTTGCCACATATATTTTTAACATGTCTAGATATGGTTGATCTAGGTCCACTAATGGAGAAGGCATGAAGACGGAATCATAGTTTACAATAGAGAGCAATGCATGTCAATGAAAATTATTAAAGAAGGCAGAAGTGTAGGAAATACGCTTCCATAGAGCAATAGCAAATTGGGGCTTATGAAGAATTGTGGGTATTCTACAAATTGTAATGCCAAGCATTCTGTAAACTACCGAAAAGCAATTTATATAGCTTGCAAGCACTACATCCCATTTAAATTTCTTTCATCTCAATTGAGTAAATGTTTTCTAGGAAAAACTTTTTTTGTATAAAATTGTGGGTAAATGTATTCCACGAAATGACGAAAGGGGTTAGGAAATTAAATTCTCTGAATAGTTTGATTCAAATAGTTAATTTTTGGATTGCTTAAAGGTTCATCTTTTCATAAAATTTAATTAAACATTTTGAAATTACTGTTGTTATTGTGATGTAATCATACAGATAAAGAAACAAATATTACTGTCAAACTTTTAAGAAGTATTTTTCTTTAACAACAAAGTAATCCCGTCTTGCACAGGGTAAGAAAACTTGTTGAAGTGAAAAGCATAGAAAGCTTTCATACAATGTTAAATATATCTGTAAAAGATTAAAGAGCTTGATTGGTGCTTGAATTTCGTCCACTAGTAGTTGGTTGAGTAAACGTACATATGGAGCGCCTAAAACTTTTGACTAAAGGCTGGCAATATATGACGATGCAAGTTCGCTCAATTATTAAGGGAGGATTAGTTTCTCATGAAAAGTTATGTGTTCAAATTTAGATGTTAATGTGAGTGTTGTGTTAGTTGATGATTTGTAAAAATCCTTATAAGATATCTATAATCTCGCGGACATGTTCTAGTCAATGATACTGATACTAACCGGACTCGAACCCATTTTATACTCATCTTAAAAAAAAAAAAAAAAAAAAGACAAAAGGCTAGTAATGCTACCAAAACTATAATTTTCTAGCCAAAGTAACTTTTTAATTAAATGCCAAATTACTCTTATGAAAGTATAACAACAAACAATGGATTTAATTTCTGGACCCCACAATGGCTAAAAATGCCAGTGTTTTTAGATTCGGACTAGACGAGTTAGTTGAACGAAGAATCAGCTAGTCATCCTGTCCAAGTCAACTCAAAAACTTGGATGGTTAAAAACTCAATCAAAAATGGAGCTTGACCAGGAACTGGCAGAATCGGATTAAACCTACTTTCTTTTTCTTCTCTTTTCTACCTTGTTTTTAAAAAAATTTTGGCCAGCTTGACTACTTGACTTGATGACCAAGTAAAAACTCAAAAAAAAAAAGGAAAAAATGGGAAAAAAATAGACAAACCAATTATCGAACACTTTGAACGAACACCAGCTCCTTGTAAACCCTAATAGGCCATCACCATCACTTCGCTACTCCAGCCTCCAGCTCCTCCACCATGGCGCCGCCTCTGAGGAGTGAGAATGGGAAGACATCAAGGCTCGAGTCAACTCTCAAGCCACGTGAGCTCAATCAAGTCAACCGATTGGAGATTTGAAGTGTTTTTCAGGTTTACTATTTTCTGGATTTTAATTTTTTTCACTTCAATTGTCAAAAAACCTCTATTAAAATCCTTGGGTATGATTATTTTTTAAATTTAACATGCTTGTGTTGCTTACCTTGAAGTGCTTTTCTGCAATTTTTTTTTTCTGATTACATTTCTTTGTTCTACTTAGTAGCAAGGTTTTGATTTTGATCAGTCTGTATATAGACTCTTTAGAACTTTAGAGTGAAGTTGTGTTTCCTTTGGGGCTTGAATTTTCTCCTGTATGTGAAGTGCGAAGTACGGCCTGACTTAGTCCTCAAGAAGATGGAAAATTCCGGTTGATAACCTTTCCAATATGCTAAATTCTCATTGGCTGCCACTTCAAAGTTTCATACTAATAAAAGGTCACAGCAACTACACAATAAAGCCAACTTTCTGTTTACTGTTCACCTGAATATGCATCGTCCCTAGATTTTGAACTGGTCCACAACTGTCCTATACGTACTCACAGGACAGATGCAATTAAATCTTGAAGTACCCACTGCAGAAAGCTTGAAAATTAATAATGGTTTTTTCAGGATTTTACCTTGCAATTGCATGTGAAAAATTTTGCAAGGTGCATTCTACCTCTATGCGTATCCAATGTAAGTTCTCCAAAAAAATTGGCTATGATTATGTTGGATAATGTAAGATATGTTGCTTATCCCAAGCTATCGTAAGAAAACTGAACTCCATGCATGAAAGCTTGCGTGTTCCAACATGTGATCATTCCTTTGGTACTTCATGGGTTGTACTTCTTGCACACTTACTTTAATGGTATCATCTCATGTCATTTGACTGGTGCTTAAGTGGTATAAAATTATCCTTTTCCTGTATTTGGATTAAAAGACATGTTGAATTTTCTCTCTTGGCACGAAGTTAGCAGGAATGATTAGGATCTCTCTTTGGAGATACGTCTTTTCTTGGAGCTTCTGCTTTTATTACATGATATCCAAGGTTAAAACATACCAGCTCTGTGTCCTGGCCAAATTGAAAATTCTCTACAGATTCTTACCATTGAAGTGAGGGATAGGAGGAGGATGAAAAGGGGCTGATTACAAATGTTTTCTTAAGCAATTAAACACTCGAGAATTGTTGCGTACAGTTTTTTACGATAAAAATCAATTCTATGAGATGACTTCTGAGAACTGCATGAGTCATTACATCAGATATCAACACATAGAAATGAATGTATGCGCATTAATGGCTCCTTTTTTTTCTCAATTTTGTTACGCATTATAATATCAGTGTATGTTAATATACTCAAGTTTGTGAGATGACTTCGTGAGAAGAACTATTTTAGTAATTAAATTATAAATCAAGACACAAAATTTTAAGCACGTACATGCCATAACCTGTTCTTCATTGAATTTTTTTTTATGTTATTGATTTTATATTCATACAAGGGAGACTTCAAATCACCATTTTGTTTTTGGCTACTTGGCATTTGGCTTTCAAAGAGAGCATACAAATTATCAAACTTCCTGCATTACTTTTCCTTTTTTTTTTTTTTTAAAGTCACTTGACTTTTTCAATGTTTATGGACTTACAGGATAATGGAAGGTTCGGATTCACGTTCCACACCAACATATCAAGAATTAGCATCAAGGTCTACTCAAAACCATAGGCAAAAATAGATATACCATGATGACATGTTATAGAAGGGCAAAATTCCGAAGGCAAACGAGTCTTAATTTGTCAATATTGTAAATCTACTTTTGTAGGCAGAGATATTAATCGAATGAAGCATCATCTTACCAAAACCAAGAGTAATGTTGTTCCATGCAAACAAGTGCCCTCTGATGTTCATTTGCAAATGGAAAATGCATTGAGAAAAATGCTCAAAAATCAAAGGAAAAAAAAAGGAAACTTTGAAATTGAGAATCCATTTGGCCGAAGTGCAGCGCACTCTGAAGGTGATGATGTTGGAAAAATTCCTCATCTAAGAGGGTAAAAAACTCAAACTAATGTGGGTGAAAAAAAGGGGAAAAACAAAGGCACAACAAGGTGTAGAAACTTATATGATAGGTAAATCCCTCAATATCTCTCAACCGTGCACTAAATGTTAAAGAAAGATGGCATGACACAGACATGGTTATAGCTTTATACTTTTATGATGCATGTATCTCAATGAATACTTGTAATTCTCCCTATTAATACTAACAAGCAATTGGAAAGATAGCAAGTACGGCTCATAGTTGTTGAGGACCTAGTTATCATGCTTTAAAGGTAAATTTGTTGAAATATGTAAAAGAAGCAAGCTGAATTAATTGTTAAAAATTTGTGTAGTAAATGGGCTGAAACTGGTTGTACAGTTTTTGGGTGATTGTTGGAAGGATAATAGGCAAAATAGTTTGATCAATTTTCTAGTCTATTGTTCTTGTGGGATTTCATTTATCAAATATGTTGATACATCAAATTTTCAGTCTAACGCAGAATAATTGTGTGATCAATTTTCTGAAATTCTTGAAATTGTTGGGACTAGTAATGCTGTTCAATTAGTCACAGATAATGCAAGTAATTATAAAGCTATTGGGCAATTACTTTTTGAAAAATATCCTACAATTAGTTGGTCTCCTTGTGCAGCAAATTGTTTGAATTTAATTATGGAAGATATTGGAGAAATACCTGATATGAAAGATGTAATTACTCTTGCATCAAGAGTCATTGTGTATGTTGGTAATCGAAAGTGGATTCTTGGTTAAGATAAAGGCTTGGTTGGAGAGAAATTCTTCGTCTCACTGAAACACAGTTTGGTACTAATTTTATTGCTTTGAAGGGCTTTCATGATTTGAAATAGTATTTAGAGGCTTTTGTGACTTCTGTTGCATGCAAGAAACAGTTTAAAAGATAAAAATGCTAAAGAAGTGAAACAAATTGTTCTTGATGGCAAGTTTTGGAGTAGTTGTTTGATTATTGTGAGAATTATAGGTCCAATTATGCATTTGTTGCATATTTGTTATTCTGATGAAAAACTTTCATTGGGCTATATATGTGCATGCATGTGGAGAATTGTTAATGGCATTAAAGAACTATTTAAGAACAAGAAAAAGTTGTATGGCCCATACATTGATATAATTGATAAGAGGGATAATATGTTGAAAAACAGCTGCTTTTTGGTTGAATCGAACCTTCCAATATGATAGGGATAGCCTCCCTCACATACTCAAGATCATGAAGAGTGTCTTAGAAGTCATGCAAAAGCAAAAAAAATGCACGGGTTTCAGTATATAATGGATGAAATATCAATATTTAGGTTAAAGAGTGAAAGTTTTGGGTTTCCATTTGGTCAAAATACTTATAAAACTGCCCGTCCAGGTATGCCTACTTTAGTTTCACATTTATTATGTTAATTGATAGGAATTACTTTTGCTAATTTCTTTGAAAAAGAGAACTAATTGTATCTTATTAATACAGATGAGTGATGGAGATTATTTGGTAATAAAGCTCCATATTTATAGAAGTTGGCAATTAAACTCTTGAGTAAAACTTTTTCTTCCTCGAGATATGAACGCAACTGGAGTATATTTTAATGCATCCATACCAAAAAGAGGAATAGGTTTGAGTATCAAAAGTTGAATAATCTTGTTTACATTCATTATTGTATGCGATAAAATTTCAAATTTGCAAAAGACAAGAAAAATACATGACAAATATGTAATATATATTTAAGAAAATATGTCTGTACACTCTCCGGGATTTTCTCAAACTTGTAGAGAATTTCTTTCCTTCTTCTCTTCAAATGCTAATCCAAGAGTTTCGTAGCTTGTTCTTGGATCAACTACTAATTCCTAATCTTGATATGGAAGATTTGAAGATCTTGATGAACTTGACGAATGCTTCAAATCTTGATATGATAAAGATTCAAAGATGCTTGAAGATTCAAGTCTTGATATGAACAGGACTTGAGGAACTTCAAGTTGCAGAACTTTCATGGCCTTGAAGCTTCAAGAATGCCCGGGAGTGATGTGTCTCGATGTCCCCCAACTTTGGTGAAGTGACCCTCTATTTATAGTCGTGGTTTGAGGTAGAGGTTGAAAACATGTATTGTCTTGCAAGACATGTAGTCATATCAGGACTGTGCCAATTTAAATATTATCTCTTCATTTTCTATTTATTAATAAAGAGATAATATCAATGAATAGTTTCTTGATTGGCTAGGCTTGTAGGGACATATGATATGGTACCATCTAATTGGATAAACTATTGCAGTATATAAGACATATATATGGATTAAATCATTCTAAATAATTAAATAATTCTAAATATAATAAAGAAATAATTACTTAGATATTTATCCATAATTTTTCAAAGTCATAGAGACATGTGACATGGCACAAATTGATTGGCAGAGATATCCTGATAATTTTAATTGGCCACAACACCTTATCTTAACGTGTGGAGAGACATGATTGATTACCAAATAGCCAAACTTCCAAATGTGTATGACATATGATAATATTCAATTGGATAAAAATATGTCATAAATATAATTTATAGACCAATGATAATTTTTCAAATTAATTAATTAAAATTCCATTGTCTACAAATGTCCCCTCAAAACTTTATTCGAGAATGCTGAAAAGTGACACAAATCTGAATGAACAAGTTTTGACATTTTTTTCTTCAACTTGATTTGAATGTCATAAGAGCAAGTTGAATAATCTTGTTTACATTCATTATTGTATGCGATAAAATTTCAAATTTGCAAAAGACAAGAAAAATACATGATAAATATGTAATATATATTTAAGAAAATATGTCTGTACACTCTCCAGGATTTTCTCAAACTTGTAGAGAATTTCTTTCGATTCTTCTCTTCAAATGCTAATCCAAGAGTTTCGCAGCTTGTTCTTAGATCAACTACTGATTCCTAATCATGATATGGAAGATTTGAAGATCTTGATGAACTTGACGAATGCTTCAAATCTTGATATGATAAAGATTCAAAAATGCTTGAAGATTCAAGTCTTGATATGAACAGGACTTGAGGAACTTCAAGTTGCAGAGCTTTCATGGCCTTGAAGCTTCAAGAATGCCCGGGAGTGATGTGTCTCGATGTCCCCCAACTTTGGTGAAGTGACCCTCTATTTATAGTCGTGGTTTGAGGTAGAGGTTGAAAACATGTATTGTCTTGCAAGAGATGTAGTCATATCAGGACTATGCCAATTTAAATATTATCTCTTCATTTTCTATTTATTAATAAAGAGATAATATCAATGAATAGTTTCTTGATTGGCTAGGCTCGTAGGGACATATTATATGGTACCATCTAATTGGACAAACTATTGCAGTATATAAGACATATATATGGATTAAATAATTCTAAATAATTAAATAATTCTAAATATAATAAAGAAATAATTACTTAGATATTTATCCATAATTTTTCAAAGTCATAGAGACATGTGACATGGCATAATTTGATTGGCAGAGATATCCTGATAATTTTAATTGGCCGCAACACCTTATCTTAACGTGTGGAGAGACATGATTGATTACCAAATAGCCAAACTTCCAAATGTGTATGACATATGATAATATTCAATTCGATAAAAATAAGTCATAAATATAATTTATAGACCAATGACAATTTTTAGAATTAATTAATTAAAATTCCATTGTCTACAAATGTCCCCTCGAAACTTTATTCGAGAATGCTGAAAAGTGACGCAAATATGAATGAACAAGTTTTGACATTTTTTTCTTCAACTTGATTTGAATGTCACAAGAGCAAGACTTGAATATTAAAATCCATATATAGACTTGTATTCGAGGCTCTATAAAGCTTTATGGCCATGGCTTTTTAAATTAGTAGTATTGGAATAGTCATGCAAACTTTCCAAGGTGATTAAATGAATTAGTACTTTCAATTTCCAAGGTGAAGCTTCATGTCTCCCACCCCAGCTATAACTTACAAAGTCTTTTGATGTGGAGGAGATCTCTTTTACGACATTGTTGGTTAGAGTATCACCACTTAAGGTAATTAAACTTATATCATCTCTTATCATTTTTTTCTTGATTTTCATGACTTCATTAATTTTCAACCTCTTTTTCTTGAATTCTGCCAAGAAGAATTTTTCAACAACTCACCGATTGAAATTGAAGCTGATGGTACAATTTCAAATAAGAAAGGTCACGAAGTCATCCACAACAGTCGAAGACAATTTACCACTAGTAGGTCTACCTCATCAATGTATAAGAAGGAGTTGACTAATTCATATGAGATCCAAAAGAGGTCTAAGGTTGCATTGGTGTTAGAATTTCATGGGTAGAAATAGATTCAAACACATCTAAGAAAATACTTGCAAAATTTGTAGATGGATTTTTATGGACAGATGCTTAACACTCCTATAGAGCAAATTTCTTCATTGAAGAAGTGTGTAGAAGAAATTATTTGTGAGATCATAAAGGCAAATCCTACAAATGGGCTTCCTTTGAAGAAATTATTGGCCGAATTATTTGTGAAAGCCGAGATATATGATTCTTTAGTATGTTCATCATGGAAAAGGATAAGCAAAGAAACACATACGGAACTTCTTTCCAAAACGACCACTCAACTTAAGAAAGTCAAGGGAGAAGAAGAAGAACTGACTACTAGCATCCAATGCTTTAAAGAAAAGTTGCAATCTATTGAAAATAGAAAGTTAATTCTTCAAAAAGAACTTGCTAATTTGGAAGAACAGAGCACGTAGATCAGTTCAGCCATCGATCAAAAGCACGAAAGTTTCAAGAATATTCAAGCCAAAGTAGCTCAAGTTCATGATGACATCCCTTCCCTTCAAAATGTCAATGTGCTAACTGATGCCACATTAAAGGAATTAGAAAACATAAAGTCTTTTTTTGAAGTATGCAAAGTAGTTGCAGTAAGTCACAAGTTCGACATTTAGATTTTCCCTCATGTTTCCCATTTTTTTTAGAAATTTTATAGCAGAAATTTTCTTTTCTCATGTAATGCAATTTTCTTTGAATAATAAAACAACTTTTCTTTATCTTGTGATTTTTTTCAAGATAAAAGAACTTAAATTTACCATTTTACTTTCAAAGAAAGAGAAAAAGGCTTTTTACAAGGAAAAATGATATGATTTGGAATGTGTAACTGAACTTAGAAGTTGTCCTCTAAGTTGTCTATGTATCTCAAAAGAGAATCAAATCACACGTAATTCTTGCCGTTCACACTTTAACCTCATGTAGGTCAGGAGTATCTATTTATTTATCACTTTAAATTTGGTGGAATGTTTCAACAATTTAACCACATATTACACTATTGGTGATTGCCATTTATAGTTTTAGCTCATGCAGGTTAGAAGCTTTTGAATTATGCATGGTACTTTTTTAGATATTTACCATTGATGGGCCCAACTCTTAATCCATCTTCAACAACTAATTTGTATGAATCATTTGTATATATTTTGTTGGACAACATATGGACCATTCCATTTAGGCGTAAACTTTCTTTGTCCATCATGAGTGAGGATGATTGATCTTTAAATAGCAAGTACTAACTCTCCAATTTGAAAAAAGTTGGGTTAGACATGCTTATTGAATGCTTTTGAAAGGCGAGTTTGATAGCACTCAATCCTTTGTTGAGTTTTCAATCTATTTTCATCAAATGCTTCTAATTCTTCAACGTGAAAACGAATATTATTTTCTTTGCTGAACCCTTCTTGAATTACAATTCTTAGTATATGTATTTGATGTTCAAGTGAAAAAATAGTTTCAACACCGTAGACAAGTGCGTATGGTATTGCTTGCGTGGAAGTTCAAAAGTAGTTCTATATGCCAAAAGAGTTTCTCCAATTCGAAGATGTCATTCTCTTTTGACTTATCTACAATCTTATCCAACAGTTACACAAGATCTTGTTGAATGTTTCGGCTAATCCATTTGCAGCAGCGTAGTACATGGAAGAATTATATTGTTTGAAGTTAAAATTTTCACAAAGCCTATTCATTGCTGCATTGCAAAAAGACTTGCCATTATTCGTGATGATATAATATGGAACTCTATATCGGGAAATGATGTGCAGACGAATGAAATCTACTATATTCTACTTTTTGACCTCTCTTAGAGGAATGCTTCAATCCACTTTGAAAAATTATTTGTTGCTGCAAAAATAAAGATATGTCCACTAAAATGTTTTAGAAACGGTCCAACTATATCCAATTTCCAGGTATTGAATAGCCAAGAAACCATAGTTGGGTGTAATGATTCAAGGGGTTGATGGATAAAATTGCCATGAAATTGACAAATTTGACATCTTCTAGCAAAATCAATGTAGGCCTTCACCATCATTTGTCAGTAGTATCCCATTACTTTATTGCAAAAGTGTAAGTCAGGGCCAAATTGATGAGCACCACATATTGCAAAGTGAGCTTCCTCCATTGCTTGCATAGTTTTATCTTCTCCAAGATATTGTAGAAACACTCCATCAAATGATTTTTGATAAAGCGTTTCCTTATAGTAAATGAAACGAGGCATTCGACAGCGTATGACAATTCTTTTCTTGGGATCTTCTTGTAATTTTCGATGATTATGGTAATCAATGACAGGATGACCCAATCCTCCTTTCAATCTCATGAACAAAAATATGATAGATATTCTTTTCCTTATCATTATCTTCTTCAACAAACATTGGGGGTATGATCCAATTTTGATATATTAGAATTTGATTTCGATGAAAAGGTAGAGGGAGCATAGAAGCCAACTTTGTCAGAGAGTCAGTTTACTGGCTAAATTTTCTCAAGATATGTTTTATGGCAATATTATTTAAGTATCCCCTCAGTTATTTTGCATAATTATAATATGGGATCAATTTAGGTTTCTTAGCATTATAAATACCAAAAAATTGATTTATCACCAATTTGAAATCATTGTAGGCCCTAAGACATAACTGCTTCATGTCTACAACCATTTGAAGACCAAGAATTAGTGATTGATATTCAGTCACATTGTTTGAGTATCAACAGGTCAAAGTGAAAGAGTATGGCAGCATGTATGCTTGAGATGTATAAAAGATAACTCTCGCACCGACACTATCATGATGAACAACCCTATCAAAATACATCGACCATGGAGATTCAATCATAAACACTTCTTCATCGGAGAGTTCATCAGTCAACTCCCATTCGACGTGCATGGGATGATCAATTAGGAAGTCCGCCAACACTTGTCCTTTAACAATCTTTAGAGGTACATAGATAATTTCAAATTATTGAAATTAAAGGTACCATCTTGTAAGACAGTCAAACAACACGGGTCTTGTCATAACATATTTAATGGGATTAGTCTTGGATATGAGTCGAATAGTATGTGTTTGGAATATTTCAATTTTTGAATGATAAATAAAAGTGCCAAGTATAACTTCTCAATAGGTGAATAATTCAACTGATTTGATGTCATCATCCGATTCAAGTAATACATTGCATTCTATTTGTCATCGTCATTTTCTTGAGCAAGCAAAGCCCTAACTGATTATTCTTAAATGAAAATGTAGATGATCAATGGCTTTTCGAGAACTAGCACAGTTAACACAGGAGAATTCATGAAATAAGTTTTAATACTTGCAAAAGCATTTCTACTTGTTTCATCCTACTCTAAAAGTATCTCTTTTTTTACCGAATGACTAAAGAGTTGGCACCATCTAACTAAATTAGAGATAAACCTCCAAACGTAAGCCAATTTTTCTTGAAAACTTTTCAATTCATGGATGTTTTGTAGTTCAACATATTCATAATGGTATTAATTTTAGATTGATCAAACTCTATTTCTTATTGATGAATGATGAAATCGAGAAACTTACCAGAAGTGACTCCAAATATGCACTTTAAAGGATTCATTTTTAATTGATATATTCAAAAGTGTTGAAACGACTGAAGGGTTGGCACTGTCCGACCAAATTAGAGATAAACTTCCAGATATAAGCTAATTTTTCTTGAAAACTCTCCCATTATTGAATGTTTCACAATTTAGGCATATTCACAATTTAGGCATATTCAACCTCTATTCTCCATTGATGAACGATGAAATCGAGAAACTTACCAGAAACTACTTCAAATACGCACTTTAAAGGATTCATTTTTAGTTGATATCTTCAAAGGTGCTAAAAAACTGTTCGAACGTCTTGAATGTGATCTTCTCACTTTTTTTTTTATTTCACCATGAGATCGTCAACATAGCACTGCATATAATCAAAAATTCTTTGCATTGCCCTTTGGTATCTTGCTTTGGTATTTTTTTAATCCAAATGACATCACTCTATAGCAATAAATTTCTTTGAGAGTGCGAAATACAGTGAGCTCCCCGTTTTTTATTACCATACGTATTTGATTGTAGTTAGAGGATCTATCGAAAAAAATAGTGATTCATGTCCCATTGTGGAGTCTACTATCAATTCTGTGATAGGGAGTAAAAAATCATCTTTCAGACAACCTTCATATAAGTCTCAAAAATCTACGCATGCTTGAATTTGCCCATTCTTCTTTCTCACCTGAATGATACTCAAAATTTATATTGTGTATTTCACTTCTTGGATGAACTCAATCTTAATCAACTTATTTAGCTCCTTCTCTATCAAAGGAATTAATTTGGGTCGAAAGCGTCTTTGAACTTACTTGACAAGTTTTGTTCCACGTTTTATAGACAAATTATGAACAGTGATGCTTGGATCAAAGCAGGCATTTTTGAACTATTTTAGACAAAGATATCCTTGAATTCGAGCAGCAAATCAATATACTTCTTTTCCTCTTTAGGAGTCATCCAAGAATTTATGTAAATTAGGTGAGGATCATCACTTGTACCAAGATTGATCACTTTTAGCATATCGACTATATTTTTTGCTCCTTGTTCAAATTCAGGGGAGCATCATCTGCATCTTCTTCTTCTTCTTCAAGATCATTAATTGTAATGTGATGGCAAGAAGCGATACTTTCTTGATCTCATTCTTCAAAAATAGTCTCGACTCTTACATTAAACAAGTCTCCATCGTGTATGAAAAAATTAGAGACTCGCTTTCTCGAACCATTTTTCTTTATTTGAGCAAGAATTTCTTTCTTGATAACTTGCTGCTCTTGTTTTTTGTTGACTAATCTCTCATAGATAGTGGTTTCAAATTCTTCGGTTGTGGGCCAAATCTATCAAATACAGAAGTACGTCTCGAATTATTTCCCAATCTATTGAATACAAACCTCTTTTGACTTGTAACCTCCCTTTTCTCGTTCACATAATTATAATTTGCCCTTTTGATCACTATATGAACAGGTGAAGGTGGATGATAACCAAGACTCATTGATGAACTTTCAACGTTATAACCTTTTTCTTTCAACATTTTTTGCGTAGGAGTTAGTTCATAAGCTTTCTCACCAGTCACCTCATGAAGGAATTTGTCCAATGCATTCTTTTCATTTGAGTTATAACCAGTTTTAACAAGAAATCTATATGCATTTGGATCAAAACCTTCTTAAGTCTGAGTTGTTGGTAAAAAGTGATGTTGCACTGTAGGTTTCTTTTTAGAATAGACAAATTCTTGCAAGTTCATTTTTTCACTTTTAACAGTTTCTATTTTTGTGAGTGGAACATTTAATGCATCACATCTGACAAAAAAAGGCTGACCTTTTTTTGCTCTTTGATTTCGGGATATAACACAAAACATGTACTTTGGAATATTGAATCTCTTCCCTCATTGATTCTTTTTTTTTTAAAATAAAATTTGACGTTGACGAAGTATGCTTCGACTTCAATGAAGGATTTATCATTAGCAATAACTTTCTTGACTACACTATCTCGATAATATTTAAAACATTGATGAAGAGTAGATGGTATAATTTCATTCTCATAAATTTATGGTCTTCCTAAGAGTATGTTGTAAGAGGTTTTGGCATCAATAATATGAAATAACGCACTTGAAAACAACTCACCAGCAAACAATTTAAGTCTTATGAGGCCAATTGCTCTTTGTCCTCTTCGATTAAATCCTTAGATCATGAGACGATTTTGAGAGAGCTTATTGCTTAAAATCCTGAACTCTTTCATAGTACGTATGGACATGATATTAACAGTAGATCCTCCATCAATGAGTATCTAATTTATCTTCTGCTCTTGAACATATGCACTAACAAACAAGGATCGATTATAAATTTTGGAATCAACTGTCAAATTATTATTATCAAAAATGATAGTTGCCGCACAATCTATAGGTGATTATCATCCATTTTGAGTTTTTCCTCAAATTTGGTGTCAATTTGCATAACTTGACAGTCTTCAACCTTGATGACATTATAAGAAGTGAAGCCGTCATCATTATCATTTAGATAACCCTTTGGCATGAACTCTCACAATGTCACAGGTTGCCAAACATCATGAAAGAGCTGATAATTCGATGAAACTGATACTACAGCCACTCTTTTTGGTTTCTTTGTTGCAATTCATTGTCTCATTGTCACATTAAATTTTGTTGGATGAATATTTTTTTTTGAAGAAGTGCTCTTTTTTATCTTCGGCTTACAAGTCTTTCTTTGAGTGACTAGATTCTATCATTTATTATCATCCTCAATGACATTTTCAATGGAAGATTTTTCAACATTCTTCCTTACAGACAGAACATTATTTGATGTGGATGGAATTTCTATTAGACAACACAAATAAGTAAACATTATTGTTGTTTGGTTTACAGACACTTTATCCTTCTCGAGGAGGATCTTCTTTTAACAGGCTAATTCCATGACTTTGTCTTTAAGACAAAGCATTTAGTGAGAGGGTGGCCAATCAAACGATGATAACAGCAATAATTTAGATCACTGACTCGATCGGCTTCCTTAGGGCATTTCATGTCGGGAAACTTATTGAGTGTCTCTTTGAAAAGATCATCAAACATTCCCTATAAATCAGATTCAAGGAAGACTTATTCCTTTTCTTACATCTTTTTTAAAGTGGGCATTTTTGCTAATTTATTCTGAGAGGAGTCCAACTTCTCAATGACTTTTTGGCTCACCTTGAGAGCAATCTTAATGGAAGCTGTATTTATTGCCAAGGACTCCTTATTACTGAGTTTTGAAGGAGCCTTGTCCCCTTTTTTATTTTCTTGTCTTTCATTGTTTTAACGAGGAGGTTGCACACGTGGAGCTTGAATAGGAAGTCCAGAAGTTGCATTGATTGTGATGCTTAATTTCATATCATGAGTATGAGTAGCTAATTTTTTGAATGTATTTGGATACATATCTTGCAAAATGTAACTCAAACTCCAATGCATTTTTCAGATGTACATTTCTATGGCAGAAGCTTTAGATAATCTATTTTTGTAGTTAAGACTCAAACTCCTCCATCTATTGATATAGTTGACTACAAGCTCATTCTTCCATTTGTAAGTATTAGTCAACTCCAACATATTAATGATTCTTCTAGTACTGTAGAAGTGGTTCAGGAACTCTTGTTAAAGTTGTTCCCAACTGTCGATGGATCCCGGTGCAAGATCAGTGTACTAATCAAATGTCTTGCCTTTCAAATATCGAACAAACTGTTTGACTAACAAGTCACCATAGGTTTTAACGTTATTGCCAGTCTCGATGAAATGGGCCAAATGTTGTTTTGGATTGCCTTTTCCATCGAATTGTTGAAACTTAGGCGGTTGATATCTAGCAAGCATTGCTAGGTTGTCAATCTTGACAGTGTAAGGTTTGGAGTAACTAAACTTTGATTTTGAGCCACTTTTCTTTTTATCTTTGATTACTTCTTCAACAAATTCTTTCAGTTGTTCAACAAGGATAGTTTTCTCGGCGGTTACATATACTTTCTTCACTTTGTTTTCGCCTTTAGATGATGAAACTTCACGCTCATAGTGCTCCTTGGAGTTCATATGGCTTCTTTCAGGGGCGTGATCTTTTTGGTTAAGCAATTGGACGATAAGAGTATCTTAGTCCTTAATGTGTTTCATCACGGTTTTCATCATCTTGGACATGTTCGAAAGTTGCTCTTTAAGACTTGAAGTATTTGTTATCATAGTAGGCATTGTGGCAGAAGGAGTAGTAGAATCTTCAATCAAAAACTTTGATTGAAGAGTTTCATAAGAAGAGACTGATCCAGTACTTGATGAATCATCATCATGCTTAGAAAATTTGGATCCGGATCCAAATTCGAACATGGCAAGAGTCTTCTCAATCAATGCAAGAACATCTTTCAGCCCCACTGTGGGAGAAGAGAACATTGGTGATGTTAAGCCAAAGATAGGAGTTGACTCAGATGGAACCTCCATGCTATTTTGGGTGGAAGTTCTTGTCACACCCCTTGTCACATGATTAATAGCACGAGCATTTGCAGAAACATGTGCAGCTTTCTGAGTAGGTTTGACATTAGTAGCCTTAGAATGAGCAGTCATGGACTTGTTGTTCTTTGGTGCCATCAATGATATATGTAATTGAATAGTTAAATAGAAGAGATGGAAGGCAGAGATCGTCCCATCGGTCGTGCCAGAAATTTGTATACGATAAAATTTCAAATCTACAAAAGACAAGAAAAATACACAACAAATATGTAATATATAAATTTAAGAAAACATGTGAGTACAATGAGATTTTCTCAAACTTGTAGAGAGTTTCCTTCGATTTTTCTCTTCAAACGCTAATCCAAAGATTTCATAGCTTGTTCTTGGATCAACCACTGATTCCTTAAATCTTGATGTGGAAGATTTGAAGATCTTGACAAACTTGACGAATGTTTCAAACCCTGATATGATGAAGATTCAAGTCTTGATATAAAGAGGACTTGAGGAACTTCAAGTTGTAGAGCTTTCATGGCCTTTGAGCTTCAAGAATGCACGGGAGTGATGTGTCTTGATGTCCCCCAACTTGGTGGAGTGACCCTCTATTTATAGTTATGGTATGAGGTAGAGGTTGAAAACATGTATGCCACTTTACTTGTCTTGTAAGACATGTAATCATATTAAGACTGTACCAAATTTAAATATTATCTCTTCATTTTGTATTTATTAATAAAGAGATAATATCAATGAATAGTTTCTTCACTGGCTAGATTTATAGGGGCATATAACATAGCACCATTTAATTGGACAAACTATTGTAGTATATAAAACATATATATGGATTAAATAACTCTAAATATTATTTCTTTAATAAAGAAATAATATATTTATCCATAATTTTACCAAATCATAGAAACATGTGGCATGGCATAATTTGATTAGCAAAGATATTCCGACAATTTTAATTGGTCGCAACACCTTATTTTGACATGTGGAGAGACATGATTGGCTACCAAATAGCCAAGCTTCCAAATGTGCATGACGTATTGTGAGAACTTAAAAATTTTCACATTTTCTTAGCATTATTTTATTTCTTTGCTTCCATTTTATATTTTCCTTTAATATGTTAATTTCCTATATATTTTTATAAGTGAAAATAGTTTTTAAATTATTTTCTTAGTATAAGTTAGTGTACGTTAAATTTGAAATGTATTATAGATGTGGGACCTGCTAGTGCGATAAAATTTTGGTGATTAAGTGATTTTTGTGCTAAGTATTATTATTTTACAAGGTACTAGGTGATAATTAGGGATTAGTTAGGAAGATTAGTATTGGAAGACAATAAGATAAGGATTAATCTTGGCTAACCACTTGTCTTAAATTTATTGGACCTTTGACTTGGACCAAGGACTTTCTTACCTCTTGAATAAAATCAAAATTTGACCAACATTTTCTTCATTTAGAGCTTCCCTTGGCTGACCCTCTTGAGGAGAAAAACAAGGAGAGAAACTTCAATTTCTACTTCACTTTCTAACTTGAATCTTGAGTTGTAGCCAACCAAAATTGAAACTACACCATACAAGCGCTTATTAAGGAAGGTTGAAGGAGTTGGTGGGGTGATTGTGGGAGGAAAGATACTAAGCTACCATTTTTCTTGAGTTTTCTAGGTATTTTGCCAAGACCCTCTTCTTTACTTCAATTAATTGCTAATTAGTGGTTTAAAGTTGTAGTTTTGGTAGTTATGAGCACATTTCATAGTTGGAAGTAGTATTATGGAAATTCCAGGTTAGGATTTTGAATGACCCTGTTCTGTCTGGTTTTATTTGTGCATTTTAGAGGCCGAATCAGACTTAGGTTAAAACATGAAAGTTGTAGAGAATGATATTTTATATTTACTTACAAAATTTCAGCCCAATCGGAGCAATGTAGCCTATGAAAAGACTGAAATACCCCTGCTGCCCTGTTTCTATCCGAAATTGATAATCAACTTTCGTAATTGGTTAGTTTGACTGGGAATACTACTGATTTGATTGTCGATGTCTTCTTAACATTTATAGTCTGGTATCTTAGCTTTCAGATGGATTTGGAATCACTTGAATTGGAGTCTTATGTGCTGAGATATGATTGAATGAATCAGGACTGCTAGTTGAATTTCACAGTGAATTTCGTACTGGAAAATCTGGGGTTGTTTTCGTAAATTTGACCGAGTTAAGGTGAGAACTGGACTGAGTGGTTTTCATGAAAGTTGTAGGTTTTTGTCTCAGATTCGAAATGGTATAAATTTCACCCCAATCCGATAAGCGTAGTTTCAGTTATGTCCGATACGCTATGTAGCGGTGAATCTGCCTTTTTGGTTTCTTGGCTTAAAGCTCATTTCCGGTTATTTTCCTAGCTAAATCTTGTACTTGAATGAATTTGAGCCTATTGAACGGCTGTTGTGATGACTTTGGGATTGATTGAGGAAAATAATGAAGCCATAAGTGGTTGGAAAATAGGTAAATACAAAGGGCGTGCTGCCCAAATTTACACTCGAAAATTAGGTAACGATTTGAGAGCGAGCATAAGTTTTCCAAATATTTTACTCATGTCCTTTGGTTTACATGTACTCTTTTCACTTCCAAAACTATATTTATACTTTGTACAAGTAAATATTCGAATTTTTTTCGGTTTACCTAAACTTTGAGGGTTTAATTGTAATATTTTCTCTTTGTTATTATTAGGGTTTGTTTAGGTTCCTTTTCATTTGATTATACCCAAGACACTTGTTATACGTTATTTCTTTGCATATGAGTTAGTTTCGGACCAAACGAAGAGCTTTACGAATTTGAGCAACTGTCTTTTCATATCCGGCCGTATTTTGACGTGGCACTATTAATTTATTTTTAATGGAATTTTCTAAAACCCTTTTGGGTATGATTTTGTGTTTGATTTGGAAAAACTCCTAGTTACTAATGTCCTCTAATCTAAATATATATTTTTCACCGTAAACCTCATATTTATGTATCGCACTAGTACGTATTTGGATTTTCTTTGAATCACTTAGGTTTTGCTGGTTGAAGCATAATGTGATCTTTTGATTACTATTAGGGTTTATTGGTGATTGAGGGTGTTATCCAGAGGGATATTTTGGACGTTATTTTACGTAAAGAGGTGAGTGTTCCTTGTTTGTTATAATTTCCTTGATTTCATGGCTTGTTGTTGCTGTTTGATAATGTGTTAAGTGCTTTCAATGATTTCCAAAATGAGTTTCTAGGCGTGTGTGTACTATATCGCACTCGACTTAAATAAATGTGAAATTTTCAATGATTAAATAATTAAATGCTAGTTGCGCATGAATGTAAGCCGTTTGGCTGAATTGGGGCCTTGCCCTCTATTACCTATCGACTCGAGCCAGAAGCGGACTCGGTTGGGCGATTTGGTGACGTTGGACGAAAGTTTGGTATACTCGAGTATTACCTTGTTGTCAGGTGGAGCCTGACCAACGTCCAGGAGGGGGTGAATGAAATGAACGAACGAATGTCAATGAAAATGAGGGGTTTTACTTACAAAATGCATTTTCAAATGATGGGAGAAATAAGGGGAATGACAGGAGAACGAATGAACGAACGAATAAATGACTCCCTGTGAGCCCGTATCCTTTTAATGAATGTGTTATTATCGCTTTCCATTGTAAATGTTTCTTGAATTATTGATACCCTATGTTTAATGTATTGAATTGATTGTTTGATTATGTGTTTGGAACCTCACTGAGCTTTTAGCTCATCTCTTTAGTTTTGTTTTCCTTAACAGGGAAGGCGAGCCAGGACGGGAGTTTTGGATAGACTAGCCTAGACTAGTTTCTTGGTTTTCTTTTGTAATGGTTCTCGCCCTAGTGCTTGGCACGGGTTGGATGTATGAAGAATTAAGAACCTTTATATATTTGATTATTATATTTCCTTTTGAGCTAGCAATGTATATAAGTTTTGCTTTAAGTTTTGGATCGTTGTTATGTTTATTCTTGGTTTATTCTGGTTTCGGTTGAGGATTGAAGTGAACGACTGAGTTCCAGCGAGAGCTGGGCAGGCGGTCCGCTGACCCCTTCGGTTCGCCTTAGGGGGAGATGGGGCCGTCACAGTTGGTATCAGAGCCTGGTTCGCGTGGTCTCTATGCGGAGTGAGCTTGGGCCAAGTGGTGAATAAGTATGAAGGACTAAGTGATCGTTCAAGCATAATGTCTTTTCTTTTAATTCGCTCTTACATTGCTACTGCATGACGTTTGTTTGAGTAATTGTGTATATGCTGATCTGTCGTATTTGATATGTATTTGTGTACTTGACCATCTGTTTTCTTGATATATGGTGTGTTATATATGTATATGTCTATTTGCGTATTCGGTATTGGGTGTATTAGAATTTAGTTACTTTAGTCAACTTACTGCGTTTATTCATTGAATTACCTTTTGGGAAAAGAAAGAAAATAGAGGGGAAAAATAATATGGAAGGGAGACGTGGACGTGATCGTGGTCGTGGCTGTGGAACTAAGCGAGTTCAGGAAACAAGAGAAGAAAGGGAAACAGCAGCTGAACAAGAGCAGGGACTAAGGGTTGAAGCCGGGGACCAAATGGCAACGGCAATTCAACAAATGTCAAATATTTTAGCAAGATTGGTGGACCAACAAGGCCAAATACTTGTGAATCAACCCCAGAACCCTGAGATAGGAGAAGATCGGGCTCTTGAGAGGTTTCAAAAGTTTCTACCTCCGAAATTCTATGGAGGGTCTGATCCAGAAGTAGCTGAATAGTGGCTGGAGGCCATGATCAACATCTTTGCAGCTTTAAATTACACTGAGTAAAGACAAGTAAACTTTGTTGTGTTTCAATTTGAAGGATCGGCCCGAGCATGGTGGAATGTGATTAAGGCAAAATGGGAAAGAGAACAGACTGCATGGACATGAACGAATTTTGTAAGGAAATTTAATGGGAAGTGTCTCCCACCTTTAGTCCAAGAAAGGAGAGAGGACGAGTTATTGGACTCAGCCAGGAAACTTTAAGTGTGGCTGAATATAAAACGAAATTTACCAAACTATCCAAGTTTGCATCTGAATTAGTGGCTACGGAACAGAGAAGAGTGAGACGGTTTATACAAGGATTGAATTTGGAAATTCAAGAAGCATTAGCGGCGGTGCAAGTGAATACTTTTACGGAGACTCTTGAGAAAGGCAAACGAATTGAGAATGCAAAGGCACAGATAAAATCCTCCCAAACTCGGAAAAGAGGTGCAGCTGGTAGTGTGGTAGAGGAACCTAGTGAATTGATAGCACCTTCTAAAGTGCAGAAAGTGAACTCGTTACCCCGCCCACCATGGACATTAGGGGCGGTAGATGAAGGGTCTACAAAAGGAAGCCAAATCGGACCTAGGAAAAATTTTCAGGAAAGCCAAAAGATGGCTTCACACTTGGTCTGTGGATACTGTGGAAGGGCAAATCATGCCGAAAGCGATTGTTGGAGAAAAGGGCGGAAATGTTTAATCTGCGGAAGTGGCAATCATCAAGTTAGCAACTGTCCGAGGAGACAGTCACGTGAAAGCAATACTCCGCAACTGGATAGAGCTAAATCACAAGCGAATGAAAGAGGGAAACAAACTAGTGTACCGGCAAAGGTTTATGCCTTAGACAACCAACAAGTTTCGGACTCGTCTGAGGCAACTGAAGGTAAAAATTTCGATGACGAAATTTCTTAAGGGGGAGAGAGTGTGAGAACCCAAAATTTTTCAAATTTTCTTAGCATTATTTTATTTCTTTGCTTCCATTTTATATTTTCCTTTAATATGTTAATTTCCTATATATTTTTATAAGTGAAAATAGTTTTTAAATCATTTTCCTAGTATAAGTTAGTATACGTTAAATTTGAAATGCATTATAGATGTGGGACCCGCTAGTGCGATAAAATTTTGGTGATTAAGTGATTTTTGTGCTAAGTATTATTATTTTACAAGGTGCTAGGTGATAATTAGGGATTAGTTAGGAAGATTAGTGTTGGAAGACAATAAGATAAGGATTAATCTTGGCTAACCACTTGTCTTAAATTTATTGGACCTTTGACTTGGACCAAGGACTTTCTTACCTCTTGAATAAAATCAAAATTTGACCAACATTTTCTTCATTTTGAGCTTCCCTTGGCCGACCCTCTTGAGGAGAAAAACAAGGAGAGAAACTTCAATTTCTACTTCACTTTCTAGCTTGAATCTTGAGTTTTAGCCAACCAAAATTGAAACTACACCATACAAGTGCTTATTAAGGAAGGTTGAAGGAGTTGGTGGAGTGATTGTGAGAGAAAAGATACTAAGCTACCATTTTTCTTGAGTTTTCAAGGTATTTTTTCAAGACCTTCTTCTTTACTTCAATTAATTGCTAATTAGTGGTTTAAAGTTGTAGTTTTGGTAGTTATGAGCATATTTCATAGTTGGAAGTAGTATTATGGAAATTCCAGGTTAGGGTTTTGAATGCCCCTGTTCTGTCCAATTTTATTTGAGCATGTTAGAGGCCGAATCAGACTTAGGTTAAAACATAAAAGTTGTAGAGAATGATATTTTATATTTGCCTACAAAATTTCAGCCCAATCAGAGTAATGTAGTCTATGAAAAGATTGAAATACCCCTGCTGCCCCGTTTCTGTCCGAAATTGATAATCGGCTTTGGTAATTGGTTAGTTTGACTGGGAATACTACTGATTTGGTTGTTGATGTCTTCTTAACAGTTATAGCCTGGTATCTTAGCTTTCAGATGGCTTAGAAATCACTTGAATTGGAGTCGTATGTGCTGAGATATGATTGGATCAATCAGGACTGCTAGTTGAATTTCACAGTGAATTTCGAACAGGAAACTCTGGGGTTGTTTTGGTAAATGTGACCTAGTTAGGGTGAGAACTGGACTGAGTGGTCTTCATGAAAGTTGTAGGTATTTGTCTTCGCTTCGAAATAGTATGAATTGCACCCCAATCCGATAAGTGTAGTTTCAGTTATGTCCGATACGCTATGTAGCGGTGAATCTGCCTTTTTGGTTTCTTGGCTTAAATCTCATTTCTGGTTATTTTCCTAGCTAAATCTTGTACTTGAATGAATTTGAGTCTATTGAACGGCTGTTGTAATGAATTTATATTGTGTATGACTTTGGGATTGATTGAGGAAAATAATGAAGCCATAAGTGGCTGGAAAATGGGTAAATACAAAGGGCGTGCTGCCCAAATTTACACTCGAAAATTAGGTAACGATTTGAGAGCGAGCATAAGTTTTCCAAATATTTTACTCATGTCCTTTGGTTTACATGTACTCTTTTCACTTTCAAAACTATATTTATATTTTGTACAAGTAAATATTCGGATTTTCTTTGGTTTACCTAAATTTTGAGGGTTTAATTGTAATATTTTCTCTTGGTTATTATTAGGGTTTGTTTAGGTTCCTTTTCATTTGATTTTACCCAAAACACTTGTTATACGTTATTTCTTTGCATATGAGTTAGTTTCGGACCAAACGAAGAGCTTTACGAATTTGAGCAACTGTCTTTTCATATCCGGCCGTATTTTGACGTGACACTATTAATTTATTTTCAATGGAATTTTCTAAAACCCTTTTGGGTATGGTTTTGTGTTTGATTTGGAAAAACTCCTAGTTACTAATGTCCTCTAATCTAAATATATACTTTTCACCGCAAACCTCATATTTATGTATCGCACTAGTACGTATTTGGATTTTCTTTGAATCACTTAGGTTTTGCTGGTTGAAGCGTAATGTGTTCTTTTGATTACTATTAGGGTTCATTGGTGATTGAGGGTGTTATCCGGAGGGATATTTTGGACGTTATTTTACGTAAAGAGGTGAGTGTTCCTTGTTTGTTATAATGTCCTTGATTTCATGGCTTGTTGTTGCTGTTTGATAATGTGTTAAGTGCTTTCAATGATTTCCAAAATAAGTTTCTAGGCGAGTGTGTACTTTATCGCACTCGACCTAAATAAATGTGAAATTTTCAATGATTAAATGACTAAATACTAGTTGCGCATGAATGTAAGCCGTTTGGCTGAATTGGGCCCTTGCCCTCTGTTACTTGTCGACTCGAGCCAGAAGGGGACTTGATCAGGCGATTTGGTGACCTTGGGCGAAAGTTTGATATACTCGAGTATTACCTTGTTGTCGGGTGGAGCCTGGCCAACGTCCAGGAGGGGGTGAATGAAATGAACGAATGAATATCAATGAAAATGAGGGATTTTACTTACAAAATGCATTTTCAAATGATTAGAGGAATAAGGGGAATGACAGGAGAACGAATGAACAAACGAATAAATAGCTCCCTGTGAGCCCGTATCCTTTTAATGAATGTGTTATTTTCGCTTTCCATTGTAAATGTTTCTTGAATTATTGATACTCTATGTTTAATATATTGAATTGATTGTTTGATTATGTGTTCCGAACCTCACTGAGCTTTTAGTTCATCCCTTTAGTTTTGTTTTCCTAAACAGGGAAGGCGAGCCAGGACGGGAGTTTTGGATAGACTAGCCTAGACTAGTTTCTTGGTTTTCTTTTGTAATGGTTCTCGCCCTAGTGCTTGGCACGGGTTGGATGTATGAAGAATTGAGAACCTTTGTATATTCGATGATTGTACTTCCTTTTGAGATAGCAATGTATATAAGTTTTGCTTTAAGTTTTGGATCGTTGTTGTGTTTATTCTTGGTTTATTCTGGTTTCGATTGAGGGTTGAAATGAACGACTGAGTCCCGGCGAGAGTTGGGCAGACGGTCCGCTGACCCCTTTGGTTATCCTTAGGGGGAGGTGGGGCCGTCACACATATGGCAATATTCAATTTGATAAAAATAATGTATAGACCAATGGTAATTTTTAGAATTAATTAAAATTTCATTGTCTTCAATTATAATTTACATTTGAAGAATAAGTATGGAATTACTATTATGCATGCTTATTTTCTTTTGTAAATTTATTGCTTTTTTAAAAAATTTTTACGTCTTGTTTTTCCTCATTTTTTTCTCTTTCCATTGTAGACTTTCATATAACAAGAGGTCTTGTGATCCAGTCGACTATGAAACCATTGATAAAGTTAAACTTTTTATAGTTGATGAAGAACAAGAAGGAGAGTCTAATTATGATGAGTTAGAATAAATGATTGTGAGGAAGGACCCTCTCAATCACGTAAGTTTATATTTGTTCATTTAACTTTATTTAAGTTTCTTCTTAGCTGTAGTCTATCTTATAATCTTTTTATTTATGAGTATTTAAATAATTTTTAGATAAGGAAAATACAAATGTTGTGTAACTTGATGATGGGGATGTTGTTGATTATATCAACTTAAAAATTTATAAAATTTGAGATAAGGATGATGAAGATTAAACATGGTTTAGATAGTCTTAAAATGTGACATTTCAAAGTATTTTGAATGAATTTGTTGTTTTATTCAGATTTGTATTTGTTAAGGATTGAATATGTATAAGATTTTTATTTTTTGAATTTGGTGAGTTTGTATAAGATATAGGGATAATTGCAAAAACCTCCCCTGAGGTTTTTGACATTTGCACTGAGTTCCACTGTGGTTTGAAAAATTACACGGACCTCCCCTAAGGTTACTAATCCCTTGCAAATTCAGTTCAAACAATTAAAATATTGTATCAAATGTAAGTAGGCAAAAAAATGAAATGATACGATAGGTAAAAAACAACCTATGAACCCTCCAGCCCATGCAAGCAACGAAACCCTAACTGCCTAGGAGGCCCTTGTAGAAGATGGCCGCTCTTTTGCTGATGTGCTACGGAACAAGACTCCGGAGATCCAAGGCGGCGGCAGCCACTCTCTCGCTGTTGCGCCACAAGGCCATGCACTGGATGCTCTAGAAGGCGGTAGCCGCTCCTTCGCTGATGTGCCACGAGACCAGGCGGCTTTGATCAAAGCTGTCTCCCAGTTCCAAGGGGAACCAGCGGTGCTGTTCTCAGAGGTCGACATAGCACGGCTAGCCTCTCCGTTCGAACGCTTTCTCGTTGGGAAGTTCTCTTATGGGCGGCCAAACCTAGACACAATTCGCAAGGCTTTCCTTCACATAGGCTTTAGATCAGATCTCAGAATCGGTGTCCTCGACCTATGACATGTGCTCCTCCGTTTCTCTACAGAGGATGACTACATGCGTTGCTGGCTCAGAGGATGTTGGATGATCTCTGGCTTCCCACTTCGCGTCTTCAAGTGGTCTCCAGATTTCAAGCTCGACTACGAACCTTCGCATGCTCCAGTCTGGTTTTCGTTCGATCGGCTCCCAGTTCACTTTTTCGATAAATCCGCTTTGTTCTCCATGCAAGTGTAGTGGGCACTCCTCTCAAGCTTGATGCAGCCACGGCAACTCTCACTCGGCCAAGCGTCGCTCGTGTATGCGTCAACTTGGACCTCCAGGGAGCTCACCCAGACCGCTTATGGATAGGGGTTGGCGACGGAGGTTTTTGGCAGACGGTGCAGTACGACAATCTCCCATCCTACTGCACTGGATGCTGTAAACAAGGCCACGCCACCCCAGATTGTCAGCACCGCTTGAAACGCAAGGAACATATCGGTGCAGCGCACTTGTCTCAGGGACCCTCAGCCGCAGATGTTGAGCAGGCAGCGCCTGTCAAGGTGGGTCAGGACCCTGCCGCCTCCTCCCTCCCTCTAGAGCCACGCAACGAGGGCGATGGCACAGCCAAGGGACCTGCCCAACCCGTCTCTATCTCCCAACTAGGCGTTTCCGATGCCCAGCATCCAGGGATGGGATCTGAAGCATCGAAGACTTCACCGTAAGAGGGCTTGATGACGGGTTCAGACGTCTCCTCCCTTGCGTTGAAGGGGCATCCCGACGGACACGCCGTGGCTGAGGGACAAGCTCAGGCAAGTGTTGCTGTGGATCCAGTGTTGCCGCCCGATTCATTTCCCGAGCAACCTGGTGGAAATAGCACTTGGACCATTTCAGCTCTCGCTCGCACCTTCTCGGCTTCCATTCCTACTGCCATGCACGCGCGGGGGCACCTGGACAACATGATACTCTCTCGGCACGCTAGGGAGACGAAGGACAGCCGGGCTTCCTCAGACGCAGAGGGAGAGGCAGCACGGGCTTCTAGCATCGACCGTAGCCAGCTGACCGCATCTCTCAAGGAGTTCAGCGCTTCCATAAACCAGCGCCTTCCTCCGCTCTCCCACGATAAAGATGGTTTTGTCATTGTGGCCTCGAGAAAATCCTGGAAAAAAGATTCACCTACAACTCTCTCGGTATATCCTCACCAGGCAACCTTCTAAAGCTGCTATTCCTTCTTCCTCTTCACTTTCCAATGAATAACTTCCTCATTTGGAATATAAGGGGGGTGGTAGGCAAATCGTCTGTCCATCGCCTGAAGCATTTAGTTTGTTCTCATAATATTTCCGTCCTCATACTTCTCGAGCCGTTGGCGGACGTAGCCCAAATAGAGGGTCTTCATTCAAAACTCTCATTTGATTTCTGTTTGTTCAATGTCTCTAACAAAATTTGGCTTTTGTGGAGATCTGGTTTTCACTTTGCCGTCCTACACAACTCTGAGCAATTCCTTCATGTCATGATGGCACACAACTCTTGGTCTAATGTGGGGGTTGCCACCTTTATCTACGCCAAATGTACACGGGCAGAGCGTAGATCACTGTGGTCAGACCTGGTATCAATGGCGGACACGGCAGGGCGACCATAGCTGGTAGGTGAGGACTTTAACGTCATCTCATCGATCACTGAAGACGTAGGGCGCTCAGTCCAGAATCTGGGTGCGATTACTGACTTCAATGAAGCAATTCAGAGTTGCTCCCTTACGGAGGTGCCCTTCTCAGGAAGCTCTTTCACGTGGACCGGGGTTAGAGCCGGTGCACGCATGTGGAAACGGCTGGACCGTGTTCTAGTCAACCAAGCTTGGCTTGACTTTGCTGCCAACATAACTACCCAACATCTCAGTCGCACTGCCTCGGATCATTCCCCCTGCTGCTCACCATTCGAAAGGACGGTGCTCGCGTCACCAAGGCTTTTAAATTCCAAAATTTCTTGCTTTCGAACGACGGCTTCCTACAGGTGGTCCGCGATAATTGGGAGCTCCCTGTTCAAGGGTATGGCATGTACGCCAAGCTCAAGAGACTTAAAGGATGCTTGAAGTATTGGAATAGATAGTAGTATGGGAATATCTTCCACATGGTGCAACAGCAAGAACTGGTAGTACAACAACGAGAGGCCGATTATGAAGCTCAACAAACTGATGAAACTAGAAGTGCGCTTCATCACGTCCAAGCTCAACTCCTCTCTACCTTAAGGGATGAAGAGGAGTTCTGGAGGCAAAAGGCGAGAATCAAATGGGCTAAGGAAGGAGACCGGAATACCCGTTTTTTCCACGCCTCTGTTTGAGACAAACGGGTCAAGCTCGCCATCCACAGAATCAAGGACGAAACTGGGTCGTGGGTAGATGAGGAAAACTAAATTGCTGCAGCGGCTGAAAAGTTCTTCAGGGACTTGCTCACTGCCGATGAACCAGTTGAGGCCGAAGAATTGATACAGGACATCCCCGTCCTTGTGACTAGTGACCAAAATAACCAATTACTGGGAGATGTGTCTCTTGAAGAAGTGAGACAGGTGGTATTTGCTATGGATGGCAATAGCGCTCCAGGGCTGGATGGTTTCACTGGTACTTTTTCTCTCACTGTTGGGACATTATTGCTAACGATCTCCTACAGGCAACTAGAGATTTCTGGCGGGAACCCCAATCCCGAAGGGCATCAGCAGCACCCTCATAGTTCTGATCCCGAAGAAGCCGAACCCCTCATCTTTTCGGATTTTCAGCCCATTAGCTTGTGCACCTTCGTTAACAAGGTCTTCACCAAGGTCCTCGCTAACAGATTGAAAATTCTTCTTCCGAGACTTATCTCGCCAGAGCAATCTGCTTTCGTCCCAGGTCGGGACATAGCAGAAAACATTCTCCTAACACAAGAGCTAGTTGGATCCCTTAACAAAAGGGCGTGTGGCCACAACTGCATTCTCAAACTCGATATGATGAAGGCATTTGACAGGGTCTCTTGGGCTTTCCTCGAGCAGTTCTTAGGGAAGTTCGGCTTTCACCCCTGCTTTATTCGTCTCATCACCAATAACCTCTCCCAGAGTTGGTTCTCGGTTTTGGTGAACGGCAGCCCCAAAGGATTCTTTCAGGTATCCCGGGGGCTCAAACAAGGGGATCCCCTCTCTCCACTACTGTTCATTCTTGTCTCTGAGGCCTTGAGCCAGGGGTTGACAAGGCTAGTTCAAGAGGGCAGCATCACCCCTTTCGCTTTGCCACGGGGTTGCTTTCCTATCACACATCTCTCTCTTTTGCAGACGACGTTATTGTCTTCACAAGGGGTGATCGTCGCTCCTTGACACGCCTGATGGATTTCTTGGACACCTTTTAGCACGGATCGGGTCAGAAAATCAACAAGCAAAAAAGTTTCTTCATTACCCCCACGCGTTGCGGAGTAGCCCCTATTCACCGGATCCAGCCCATCACTAACTTCAGGCACGGATCGCTTCCATTTCTGTACCTTGGCTGCAATCTTTACAATGGCCGCCGAAAGATGGAATATTTCCAATACCTTATAGAGAAGCTGGCGTCTAAGGTTGCGAGATGGAAGAAGAAACTCCTCTCCCCAGGAGGGCATCTAATCCTCATCCAGCATGTCCTCTCCTCCATGCCTCAGTATGTGTTGGCAGTCATGGACCCCCCTGCAACTGTGCTTAGGAATTTCGACAAGATTATGGCTGACTTTTTTTGGGGCGAGTCGGATGGGGGCCCTCGGCGCCATTGGCGGGCCTGGCAGGATTTGTGTTACCCCACGGCTGCGGATGGTCTGGGTTTGCGGAGTTTCCACAATGTGCAAACGACATTTAGTTGCACGCTATGGTGGAGATATCGGAGTGCAGAAACGCTGTGGGCTAGCTTCATGCACGCTAAGTACGACTCGGGCCAGATGTGCAGCGCCTCTTCCAGGGTGTGGAGAAGGATGCTCACGGTGCGGTCCACTGTTGACGGTCTCTCCGAGGATCTGGACCCCCAGGAAGGGAAATGAGTCTGGTCTCTCACGGCCTCCGGGAGCTTTACCACCTCCTCAACCTATGAAGCAACCAGGAGGGCGCGGGCGAGCCTGCTATCTAGAGAGTTAATTTGGGACTGGCGCCTCTCCTGCAGGGTGCCCATCTTTATGTGGAAGATGCTGAACGAATACCTTCCCTTCCCCGAAAACCTACACAAGATAGGTTTCCAGCTCCCTTCTAAGTGCCTTTTCTGCCCCAGTGAGGAATCACGTGACCACGTGATATCGGATTGCTGGTTTGCATCGGCAATATGGGGGTTCTTCGCCCATGCCCTCGGCCTCTCGAGGTTTTCCTCGAAGGGCATCCTAATGAGACTGCAATACTGGTGGTCCTCTGCTTCATTCAACTCAGCCAAGGGATCGGTGCTCATACTTTTGCCATCTCTTATTTGCTGGGAAGTTTGGAAGGTCCGGTGTCGCATGTTCCATAATGGTGGCAATGCCTGTCCATCGCAAGTTTGTCGCCAAATTCAGCTGAATGCCTTATCCATCTCACATGTATTCCCTTTCGAGCAGGCCACCCTGGAGGACTTGAGACTCATGTCTCTGGGGTTGGTTTCTCGCCTCTCCCGGTCTAAGCCAAAAGTTCCTGTCTCAATACTGTGGAAATGGCCGTCTCCAGGCACAGTCAAACTCAACGTGGATGGCTCGTTCTTAGGGAACCCGGGCCCCTCTGGTGGCGGTGGAGTGGTTCGGAGCCCATCCGACGACGTTTTGTTTGGCTTTGCAATGTCATTTGGAATTAAAACAAACATGGAGGCTGAAGCCCTAGCCCTTCTGGAGGGGATAAAACTTTGCAAAGAGCGAGGCCACACCGCAGTCAACATTGAAATAGATTCGAAAACCCTAGCGCTCATGTTGCAGGGCAAGTCCCAAGTCCTCTGGAGATTATGGCGATCCCTCTCTCATATCAGACAACTGGCCCAGGGCAAGCAGTTCACCTTTAGCCACATCTTCCGGGAGGCCAACGCGGTGGCTGATGCCCTTGTAACCCTCGCAAGCTCATCTCAGTGCTCCTCGATCCTCTCACCGACGCAATTCTCCAAGAACATCATAGGTCTAGTCGCGTTAGATAGACCCCAACTCCCTTATATTAGGATGGTTCGTCCCCAACAATGTATTCAGGGGTAACCCCCCTTCCTCCCCCCATTGTACTCCCCTGTTCTCACAGCATAATAAAATCTCCATTCTGAAAAAAAAATAATTCAAATATTATTTTAGGGAATGAAATTAGAATTTTTTACCAAATTTGTCCTTTGTATTACATGTCCAATGAATGACAAAATACTACAAATCAATTAACAATTAATAAACTTTAAGGAGTATAGTTTATAGGCAAATACGTATTACCTATTTAAAGTACCGACTCTTTATGGGTATTATACTTTCAAACATTTAATTTAATACAAATATTTACGCTCGAATACATATTTGTATTTACTTTCAAATATTTAATTTTTGTTAAATACAAAAACTATCAATCTCTCTTCCGTAAAAATATTAATATAACACTTTTTCAATTTTAGTTACAACCATTTATGTATTTAACATAAATTAAATGATTCAAAATAAAATACTCATAAAGAGACAATACTTTACTCATATAATGGATGAAAGCCATAAAGAATTAATACTTTATGGGCCATTTCTTTTTTTTTTAAAATTTTAATTTATATTAAATAAATAACCTACCGTTTTCCTTTTTGCAAGAATATTACTGTAACACTTTTTGAATTTTACTTACAAACATTGATATATTTATCATAAATTAAATGTTTGAAAATAAAATATCCGTAAAAATCCGGTACTTTAAATGAGCAATGCGTGTTTGCCTATAAAGAGCCGGTACAAAATTCTAATTTTAGGGAGTAAAATTAGAATTTTGCACCAGATTTGCCCTCTGTGTTATATCTCCAATGAATGACAAAGTACTGTAAATCAATTAATAATTAATAAACTTTAAGAAGTATAATTTATGGACAAACATGCATTATTCATTTAAAGTACCGGCTCTTTACGAGTATTTTACTTTCAAATATTTAATTTATAATAAATATTTAATTTATGATAAATATATCAATATTTGTAAGTAAAATTCAAAAATTGTTATAGTAATATTCTTGTAAAAAAGAAATCGATAAGTTATTTATTTAATAAAAACTAAATATTTTTTTAAAAAAATAAATGGCCCATAAAGTATTAATTTTTATGGCTTTCATCCACTACATGAGTAAAGTATTCGCTCTTTATGTGCATTTTATTCTGAATCATTTAATTTATGTTAAATACATAAATGTTTGTAACTAAAATTGAAAAAGTGTTATATTAATATTTTTACGGAAGAGAGATTGGTAAGTTTTGTATTTAACAAAAATTAAATATTTGAAAATAAATACAAATTTGTATTTGAGCGTAAATATTTGTATTAAATTAAATATTTGAAAGTAAAATACCCTTAAAGAACTGGTACTTTAAATAGTTACCGGCTCTTTATAGGCAAACACGCATTACTCATTTAAAGTACTAGTTTTTTACGAATATTTTACTTTCATACATTTAATTTATGATAAATATATCAATGTTTGTAACTAAATTTAAAAAGTGTTACAATATTATTTTTGTAAAAAGGAAATCAGTAGGTTATTTATTTAATATAAATTAAATATTTTTTGAAAAAAGAAATGGACCATAAAGTATTAATTCTTTATGGTTTTCATCCATTACATGAGTAAAGTATTGGTTCTTTATGGGTATTTTATTCTGAATCATTTAATTTATGTTAAATACATAAATGTTTGTAATTAAAATTGAAAAAGTGTTATATTAATATTTTTACGGAAGAGAGATTGGTAGTTTTTGTATTTAACAAAAATTAAATATTTGAAAGTAAATACAAATATGTATTTGAGTGTAAATATTTGTATTAAATAAATGTTTGAATTAAAATACCCATAAAGAGCCGGTACTTTAAATAGATAATGCGTATTTGCCTATAAACTATACTCCTTAAAGTTTATTAATTGTTAATTGATTTGTAGTATTTTGTCATTCATTGGACATGTAGTACAAAAGACAAATTTGGTAAAAAATTCTAATTTTACTCCCTAAAACAATATTTTAATCCTTTGGACTAAATTTGCAAAGGATTAGTAACCTCAGGGGAGGTCAGTGTAATTTTTCAAACCACAGGGGAGGTCAGTGCAAATGTCAGAAACCTCAGGGGGTTTCTGCAATTATCCCATATTTTAATCATTTGGACTAAATTTGCAAAGGATTAGTAATCTCAGGGGAGGTCAGTGTAATTTTTCAAACTACAGGCGAGGTCAGTGCAAATGTCAAAAATCTCAGGGGAGGTTTCTGCAATTATCCCTAAGATATATATTCTAGTCTGAAAATATAGACAAAAACCATTAGTGAAGCCATCAAAGGTCGAAAATCACGGATAGTTCTCAACTTCGTCAAAGCATACAAACTCAAACTGATATGGCGGTGTCGGACACGTGGGGGACTTATGAGAAAACCTGTTGGCAGTAGAGGACGAGACAATAATGATTGTGACGATTGGAAGTAGGAGGGCTTGGAATTAGGGTGGAAAAACGTCACGGATGATGCCGTGGTGAAGCATGGAGAAGGGTTGACGGCGTAGGTAGAAGGGAAGCGGAAAAATTTGTATGTCGACGGCATTGAATGTTAAAGGTTAATTTTGTCATTTTCTATTATAAAATTTTTATGATTGCAAAAGTTGCTTCATCATTTTTTAAATTAGTTTCTTGCTTTTACGTCAAAATGCTTGTTTATTCCCTCGCATTTTTACAAAAAAAAAAAAAAAATGTGCTCCTCACCTTTAAAATGAAGCAATTAGTCCCTCAAATTCTAAAAATGAAACAAATTAGTCTCAAAATAATAACCTGATATAAATTTTAGAGATAAAACTAAAACGTTACTGTAGTTTCTTCCAGATCTAGCTACACTTGATATGCACGTGAAATTAAATCAAAATTTTCTTATATTGGTTTCATATCATGTGCATATCAAATGTAGTTAGATTTGGAAGAAACTAAAGTAATGCTTCAATTTTACCTTAAAATCTATATTAGGTTGTCATTCTAGGGCTAATTTGCTTCATTTTTCAAAATATTATGGATAGCTTTGCTTCGTTTTAAAAGTGAATGACAAAAAATTCAAATTGTAATAGCCCCACCTTTCCCTAAGGCGAATCAAAAGATTCGGCGGACCGCCTGCCCAACTCTCGCCAGGACTACGGAAACAAATCGCATAAAACCCTACGTAAAGCGCGATATAACCAAAAAAAACAAACAATCGGAGACAGCCAGGCCAAAATATAACTTACTAAACCATATGGTGAAATGAGACATCGATTAAACACTTCAATGAAAAGGAAGATGGAAACGAAAACGAAACGAAAAATGGTCCATGTCACAATCCGGCCAGATTAACAACCGGATTCAAGGTAGTAGCTAATCCGAACTTTTTCAACTTGCCCTGCCAATCCGGCCAAGTATCTGGCCAAGAACTGGCCGGATATGCGGCCGGATTCTCAGCAAGAGTTTCCCGCCATAATTTTTTTCTTTTCTCGTTCAAAGTCCGTACACGTCCGATCTTTCCAACGGTTACAATTAAAGTTCATACAACCATACATACATGCATTTCCCAATGAATATACATAACTATACTCTTTCCAACATATATACAATAGTGTCTTCAACAAGTTACTTGAAGTACAAGTCAAAATATCCGTATTTATACAAAACACACATAGGGTTTTCTAGGAGCTTAACAAAAGATCGATTACTCTAGCCCGACCTCCTTTTCTTCCAAATCATGGTTTCAAAGTTTGTCCCTGTAAGAAAAACAAAAGATAACGGGAAGGGGGTGAGCTTAAGCTCAATGAGGTACCAAAAGTACAAGTAATCACGAATCATGCCATTTCACTTTTCAATCATGCAATTATACACACCAGATAGGGAAATGAATAAACATTTCAAATGGAAAGGATACAGGTGGCTCTCAAGAGCCAAATTCCTTTTTCTTCACCAGAGTTTGATCAAATAGGAGTTGACACTCCGTCAACTTTCAAATAAAGTAACCAATTCGGTTGGACACCACTTATCACCAAATTCTGTCCACCAAACATACCCCTTATCGGGCTCGAACACCTCAACAAGAACAGGAATGGTAATACTCGAGTATACCAGAAATCCAGAAACTCCAATACCCAAAGATTTCCCAGGAACAGGTGTGAGACCCCGGTTAGTCCTTACGTTTGATAGTAGGTGCGGTGAATTATTTGTGCGGAAAAATTGGGTTTTAGGGCTAATTAGAAAACCCTAAGTTGGGTTAGAATTGAAACCCTAGTTTTTGTATTAATCATAAGTTCGAGTGGTAGTTAAAGTTAGTTATGCTAGTGTGTGTTTTAGTACAGGTAAGTATAGGATATCTTCCATTTTATATAGGTTAAGTGAGTTTAAAAGTTAGAAAAAACCCTAAACTAGAAAAAGTTTCTAGTGATATGATTTATTAGAATCCTAAGTTGGGTTTTTAAACCCTTAATATTTTCCATGACAAAAAGCTTGTTGTTTAATTGCATTTGTGTATGTTAATACATGGTTAAGTATAGATGATTAAGTTAATGGGGTGATTAGTAGAGAAACTAAGTAAGATTAATTAGTTTGGATTAGATTAAGTTAATGACTTATGGACTAATTTGCAAAGAATTAAATGATTTGGGGCAAGAGTATGAAAGGGAGCAAAGAAGCTTGTGGTGGACATTAAGCCATGATTGTGCTTGATTATGATTGGCTAGTGAAACAAATATCCTACCCATCTTAAGTCTTGCAACATATAAACCACAAACACAAGCAAAGACACAAGACACAAACCAAAAACTAAGAGAAAAGAGAGAGAGGGAGAGAAGAAAAGGGAGAGAAAAGTTTTTGTTTTTTGCATTTTGTTTTCCATTAATCTTGAGTTTGGATCTTGGAGGAACAACTTGGAGCTTGGGTTTTGGAAGATCAACCTAAAAAACTTGCAACTAGAAGGTAAGAATCTCACTTGAAACTTGGTAAAGTTAGGGTTGCTTTTTGATGGATTAAAATGATGTTTCATGGAGTTGTTTTAATGTATTGTTGCTTATGAGATGCTTGTGAAGGAATTTTATGATTTATTGTGGTGGATTGTGGAAGCATGAGATTTGGCCATCATGATGAATAATTATGGTTTCATGCTTAAATGTTGATTAGTAAGTTGTTCTTGTTGATTTAGCTTGCATACGGTGTGTTGGATGGCTGGGTTTCTTTGATGGGTTGGTTGTTGGCAAAATCTAATTTGGACCATGAAACCCTAATCTCCATTAAGTTGGTTTAGCTTGGCTAGAGTTCAGTTGGTTAAGATGTTGAAGTTAGTTGGAGTTAGCAAGATTAGTGCCTAGACTAAGGTTAGTGTTTGTTAAGTTTGGGATTAACTTTTGCAAAGGAATTTCGGTTTTTCTGTAGGGCAAATAGGAGGTGGTTTATGTGTGTATATTTGGTATAACATTGGTTGGAAAATTTGCTTGGTAACCAAGAAAACAGACCATGCGTTTGAGACGTGCGAAAACGGTTAAATCTGGAAAACAGGGCAGTCCAGAACCTGAACTTCAGCTCCTTTTTCTTTGTGCTACGTATTGATTCAGAGTTTGGCCAAAACATGAAAGTTCTAGCTTCTTAAGTCCTTGTTATCTCTGCAAAATTACAGGTCAAACGGATCTGTGTAGCCTAAGGTATGGGCAAAACACTCGCTTCTATTCTAAACTTGAAATTTTGCTGCATTTCTTGATTTTGCTTCTGACCATGCTCAGTTCACCTCGATAACGTGTGAACTAGGTGTTCAGGTCTTCATAAGATTCGTAGATCTCTGTTTTAGTTCTAAATGGTATAAAATACGTCCAAATCCGAGGTCTGACGCTCTAGTTATACCCAAAACAAAATCGGGTGTCAGAACTGCCGTTGAAGTTGGTCAGTTCTGACACGAACTTTGGACCCATTTTTCTCTATGCTCCGTACTGATTCAGCTTTTAGTCAAAACACAAAAGTTATAGCCTTATAAATAAGCTTTCTGACACCTCTAGAATTTCTTGATTCTGATCTCTGAGTCGTGAGTTATGGTCTTTCAAACAGAGCCTGTTTGGTAACCCGAAATGAAATGGTTGGAACTGTTTTGTGCATTTTTGTCCTAGTTCCATTGAGATCTGGCTTGAAATATCTTCATGAAAGTTGTAGCTCTTCTTCTCAGCTTGATAACGGTACCTCATGCACTTCGATCCGACACCCGTAGCCTGAAATTTGACCAAAACAGTTCTAAGTGCCAAATCTGCCCGTTTTCATTTCCGTCTCCGTTTTCGTATGCCGTTTTCGTACTTGCATGTGCTAATTTTGCCGTTTGCTTGATTTATGCATTCTAGTATCCATTTGTGGAATAATGTGGTACAATCCTTTATTTCAGACGGTGGTGAGTTAGATGGAGCCAGTGGGGCCTACTAGCTATTATACGTGACGTGATTTCCGCTCTGTTACCATACTTTCTTTTTGAGTAAGTACTTAGGTCATTTGTTTGTATATGTTGCTTATGTGTTTTGAGATGAATGTAAGGGTGTTTAGGTGAGGGTGTACTTTATCACACTCGACCTAAATCCTAATTTGCACCTGTATTCCTTTATGAGATGTGTATACATGAATTATTTTGGTGTTGAACCCCTTGAGCTTGTAGTTCGGGGTGACTTTTGTGGGGCCCGATCTCAAGACCTAGACGGACTATTCGAGCCGGCCGGGGCTTGGTCGAAACTAGTCTAACCTAGTCTTGAGGTCACCAAGTTTGTAGGTTCAAGTTGTGAACCGAACTTGCGAAGCAAGTTCAATTTCGTTTCGTTCGCTCGAGCAATTTTGTGAGGTGACTGGCCAATGAGGGTGATAAGGTGTTAGGTGGGAGTACAAGTGGAGTTCTACGGATCTTATTTGTGGTCGACGGAGTGTCGACAGGAGATCACACATGGAATATGACGTGGCTTTGCAGCCAACCTATATCCTTACTTGTGTTGTTATTTATATATTTTTGATTTGACATTTTTGTGACGTAATTGTTTATCTTAATGTGAAATTTACGATTTTACTCCTGTTTACTTACTAAGCATGTAACTTACCCCTTTCCCTTTGTTTTCCTTAACATTGACCGACGCGGGGAACTTTTGGCACTATCACTAGAATAGTTAGACTTGGTTTGTAATAGCCGGACAACTAAGATGTTTCTTTTTGTTTTGGTAGTTTGTATAAGGACCCTCTTTAGGGTCCACTTTCTGTTGGTTGTTATCATAATGTAATATAGTGGTCTGAATAGTTACTTTTGGGGATGTAAATAGAACTCTTTTGGAGTTGAATATATTGTGAATAGTACGCTTTTGGTTTATTTAGTTTTTTTTTGTTTTGTAATTTCGAGTTTTGGCGCGAGTTATGCAGGAGTCCCGTCGATACCCTCGGGTTCGCCCTTGGGAGAAGCGGGAGCGTCACAGGTGGTATCAGAGCGCTTAGGTTAGAGGACTTGGGCAAGTGGGACATACGTAATAGGCATTACACATTCCTATTTAAGATGAATGGTATATTTTAAGCTGAAATGCTGGTGAACTGATGACTTAATGTTTTGTTGGTATGGATCCGGGTAGTTCTAGTGGTGCGGGACCCAGCGGCGTAGGATCTGGACCGGGACCGAGACCTCCGAGTGCGAAGGACCCGGTGAACCGGGTATTGCGTAGGCGGGAGATCCGATATCAGAGGAGGCTTGGGGAGCCCAACACTTCGTATTCATCCTTTGGTCGGATGCCGCACCGATCCTGCGAGTGTCGCCATACGTATGGCTACCCTGACGAGGTCGTCCTGGCGGTGGATGACGAGCGACGTTACCTGGGGAAGGCGGCCGATCGCTTGGTTAGACTGTTGGAGGAGGCTAGAGAGATTAGCCATGGGCAGACTATGCGTATTAGGGATTTGGAGCAGAGCCTCCGAGTTAAGGTGGAGAGGACGGACGCTCTTCATCGTTAGCTCCATGACACACATCAGCACCTCTTCGCTATGAAGGAGCAGCTGAGGGAGAGGGCTCTGGGTATCATGCTGGACTATGAGGTCCTGTTAGATGTGGCCGCGGAGGCACCACCACGAGTTACCGGCCCAGAACTGATGGACGAGATGGATACTTTAGGTTCCGTTGGTAATTGGGGCCCTAAGGGAGGCACGTAGGGCCGTTGCTAGGATTTCCTTTTGACTATCTGACGTGTTTGTTTTTGTTATAACCAGTATGCCTGGTTTCTTTTATTATCCGGTGGCTGATTACATTTTTGGAGCCGGGGTGCTCATGTGAATAATGGATTTTGTACCGACCGGACGTCGGATAACTTGTATATCTTTTGGTGTGACTTTGTAAATACATGTATATATTTGAGTATAATCTTTTGAACTTATCTTTTGCATGTCTTTTGTGTATATGCTTTGTGTTCTTTTTTTTGTTCATGGTTTGGATAATAAGTACATGTTATATTTCGATTTATAGACTTTTGAACCTAAATGGACTCCGGTGGTTGAGGTAGAGGTAGAGGTAGAGGACGAGGACGAGACCCCGACAGAGAAAATGAGAACGAGCCAGATCAAGTAGCTACAGCCATCCAACGAATGGCTGACCTGCTAGAACGGATGGTTAACCAACAGGCTCAGGGCCAGGGAGGTAATGACGGAAATCCTGGACATAATCCTGATAATCAGGAGGGAGAGGATGTGCTTTAGAACGGTTCCAAAATTTTGCCCCTTCGAAATTTATAGGTGGACCCAACCCTAACTTAGCGGAGGGTTGGCTAGACCGTATGTTGGATATATTTGCCGCGCTTATGTATGCAGAGGAGAGGCAGATATCTTTTGCTGTTTTTCAGTTTAATGGGGCTACCCGATCTTGGTGGAATGTGATCAAGGTTAAGTGGGAGCGGGAGCAAACCCCCTGGACGTTGGTTAACTTTACTCGGGAATTTAATGAGAAATATTTACCTCCCATTGTGTAAGAGAGACGTGAGGATGACTTTATCCGCCTGCGCTAAGGGGCATCCAGTGTGGCGGAATATAAAACCCAATTTACGAAACTCTCTCGCTTTGTCCCGGATTTGGTACTAACGGAGTAAAAGCGAATCCGTCGTTTCATTCAAGACTTAAATATGGAGATTCAAGAAACACTAGTAGCTGCTCAGTTAGACACATTTAGCCAAGCATTAGAAAATGCTCAGAGAATTGAGATTGCCAGGGGACAAGTCAAAGCCTTCCATGACCGGAAAAGGAGGCAACCTACCTCGGGCAACTTCACGGATGGACAGAGCTCGAGAAACGAGCCACCCTCTAAAATGGGTCGAGGAACAGATGGCCCACGACCCGCAGGGACCCCAAACCAGGGCAACTTTGGGAAAGGTCAGGTAGGGCAAGGGCCCAAGAGGGGTACCCAGCGTGGAAGGTCGAGTGCAGGATTTAGGCAAACTTGTGGTTTCTGCGGAAGCAATCACACCGATGATAACTGTTGGAAGAATAGTTCGGTACGAAAATACTTTAAATGTGGTAGTACAGAACATTTGATTGCACAATGCCCAAAGATGTAGAAAAACGGACATGCCCCTCAGGCAGAGGGGACTACAGCTAAGCCGACAAATACAGGGGGAAATCGACCCAAAGTACCAGTTAGAGTATATACAATGGGTCAACAAGAGGTGACTGATCCTTCGACAGTCATCGAAGGTACGCTCTCTCTTTTCGGCGTACCGCAAGTGTTTAATAGACACTGATGCCGCGCACTCTTTTGTAAACTCTGCATTTTATGGTTCACGAACAAAGGAATTAATTTCGAGGATGAAATTATTCTAAGAAGGGGAGGTTGTGAGACCTCGATTAGTCCTTACATTTGATAGTAGGTGCGGTAAATTATTTGTGCGGTAAAATTGGGTTTTAAGGCTAATTAGAAAACCGTAAGTTGGGTTAGGATTGAAACCCTAATTTTTGTATTAATCATAAGTTCGAGTGGTAGTTAAAGTTAGTTATGCTAGTGTGTGTTTTAGTACAGGTAAGTATAGGATTTGATCTATTTTATATAGGTTAAATGAATTTAAAAGTTAGAAAAAACCCTAAAGTAGAAAAAGTTTCTAGTGATATGATTTATTAGAATCCTAAGTTGGGTTTTTAAACCCTTAATATTTTCCATGACAAAAAGCTTGTTGTTTAATGGCATTTGTGTATGTTAATACATGGTTAAGTATAAATGATTAAGTTAATGGGGTGATTAGTAGAGAAATTAAGTAAGATTAATTAGTTTGGATTAGATTAAGTTAATGACCTATGGACTAATTTGCAAAGAATTAAAATGATTTGGGGCAAGAGTATGAAAGGGAGCAAAGAAACTTGTGGTGGACATTAAGCCATGATTGTACTTGATTATGATTGGCTAGTAAAACAAATATCCTACCCATCTTAAGTCTTGCAACATATAAACCACAAACACAAACAAAGACACAAAACACAAACCAAAAACTAAGAGAAAAGAGAGAGAGGGAGAGGATCGAGAGGGAGAGAAGGAAAGGGAGAGAAAAGCTTTTGTTTCTTGCATTTTATTTTCCATTAATCTTGAGTTTGGATCTTGGAGAAACAACTTGGGAGCTTGGGTTTTGGAAGATCAACCTAAGAAACTTGCAACTAGAAGGTAAGAATCTCACTTGAAACTTGGTAAAGTTAGGGTTGCTCTTTGATTGATTAAAATAATGTTTCATGGAGTTGTTTTAATGTATTGTTGCTTATGAGATGCTTGTGAAGGAATTTTATGGTTTATTGTGGTGGATTGTGGAAGTATGAGATTTGGCCATCATGATGAATAATTATGGTTTCATGCTTAAATGTTGATTAGTAAGTTGTTCTTGTTGATTTAGCTTGCATACGGTGTGTTGGATGGCTGGGTTTCTTTGATGGGTTGGTTGTTGGCAAAATCTGATTTGGACCATGAAACCCTAATCTCCATTAAGTTGGTTTAGCTTGGCTAGAGTTTAGTTGGTTAAGATGTTGAAGTTAGTTGGAGTTAGCAAGATTAGTGCCTAGACTAAGGTTAGTGTTTGTTAAGTTTGGGATTAACTTTTGCAAAGGAATTTCGGTTTTTTTGTAGGGCAAATAGGAGGTGGTTTATGTGTGTATATTTGGTATAACATTGGTTGGAAATTTTGCATGGGAACCAAGAAAACAGACCCTGCGTTTGAGACGTGCGAAAACGGTTAATCTGGAAAACAGGGCAGTCCAGAACCTGAACTTCGGCTCCTTTTTTCTTTATACTACGTATTGATTCAGAGTTTGGCCAAAACATGAAAGTTGTAGCTTCTTAAGTCCTTGTTGTCCCTGAAATATTTTAGGTCAAACGGATCTGTATAGCCTGAGTTTTAGCCGAAACACTCGCTTCTATTCTAAACTTGGAATTTTGCTGCGTTTCTTGATTTCGCTTCTAACCATGCTCAGTTCACCTCGATAATGTGTGAACTGGGTGTTGAGGTCTCATAAGATTCGTAGATCTCTGTTTTAGCTTCAAAATGGTATAAAATGCGTCCAAATCCGAGTTCTGCAGCTCTAGTTATACCCAAAACAAAATTGGGTGTCAGAACTGCCGTTGAAGTTGGCTAGTTCTGACACGAAATTTGGACCCATTTTTTCTTATACTCCATACTGATTCAGTTTTTGGTCAAAACACAAAAGTTATAGCCTTATAAATAAGCTTTCTAACACCTCTAGAATTTCTTGATTCCGATTTTTGAGTCGTGAGTTATGGTCTTTCAAACAGGGCCTGTTTGGTAACCCGTAATGAAATGGCTGGAACTGTTTTGTGCATTTTTGTCCTAGTTCCATTGAGATCTGGCTTGAGATATCTTCATGAAAGTTGTAGCCCTTCTTCTCAGCTTCATAACAGTACCTCATGCACTTCGATCCGACACCTGTAGCCTGAAATTTAACCAAAACAGTTCTAAGTGCCAAATCTGCCCGTTTCCATTTCCGTTTCCGTTTCCGTATGCCGTTTTCACACTTGCATGTGCCAATTTTTCCGTTTGCTTGATTTATGCATTCTAGCAGCCGTTTGTGGAATAATATGGTACAATCTTCTATTTGAGACGGTGGTGAGTTAGACAGAGCCAGTGGGGCCTACTAGCTATTATACATGACGTGATTTTCGCTCTGTTACCATACTTTCTTTTTGAGTAAGTACTCAGGTCATTTGTTTGTATACGTTGGTTATGTGTTTTGAAATGAATGTAAGGGTGCTTAGACGAGGGTGTACTTTATCACACTCGATCTAAACCCTAATTTGCATCTGTGTTCCTTTATGAGATGTGTATACATGAATTATTTTGGTGTTGAACCCCTTGAACTTGAAGTTCATGGTGACTTTTGTGGGGCTCGATCTCAAGACCTAGACGGACTATTCAAGCCGGCCGGGGCTTGGTCGAAGCTAGTCTAACCTAGTCTTGAGGTCACCAAGTTTGTAGGTTCAAGTTGTGAACCAAGTTTGTGAACCGAACTTGCGAAACAAGTTCAATTTCGTTTTGTTCGCTCGAGCAATTTTGTGAGGTGACTGGCCAGTGTGGGTGATAAGGTGTTAGGTAGGAGTACAAGTAGAGTTCTACGGATTTTATTTGTGGTCGACGGAGTGTTGACAGGAGATCACACATGGAACATGACGTGGCTTTGCAGCCAACCTGTATCCTTACTTGTGTTGTTATTTATATATTTTTGATTTGACATTTTTGTGACGTAATTATTTATCTTAATGTGAAATTTATGATTTTACCCTTGTTTACTTACTAAGCATATAGTTTACCCCTTTCCCTTTATTTTCCTTAACAGGGGCCGACACGAGAAACTTTTGGCACTATCATTAGAATAGTTAGGCTTGGTTTGTAATAGCCAGACAACTAAGATGTTTCTTTTTGTTTTGATAGTTTGTATAAGGACCCTCCTTAGGGTCCACTTTCTGCTGGTTGTTATCATAATGTAATATAGTGGTCTGAATAGCTACTTTTGGGGATGTAAATAGAAATCTTTTGAAGTTGGATATATTGTGAATAGTACGCTTTTGGTTTATCTAGTTTTTATTATTTTGTAATTTTGAGTCCTGGCGCGAGCTAGGCAGGCGTCCCGCCGATACCCTAGGGTTCGCCCTTGGGAGAAGCAGGGGCGTCACAACAGGCACCCATGAATTGTTAATTTTCTCGATCAAACCTTTGCTGGCTCGATTCAAGTAACTACCGATGAGGTTGAGCTCAAATTTAATAGGTACAGGAAGGTCGTTGGATACGCGTCCAGACGACATCACATCAGGTACAAGTAACAGATTCAAGTGTACACGGGAATCATATCAGACACAAGTAACAGATTCGAGTGTATACAGGAAACAAGTCACACAGGCCAGAGAACGAGTGTGATAAATTACACTCTCGTCTCATACAGAATAAACAGATAATACAGTCATTCAAGTCACAATTTGCAAGCACATATACCAAGTTACGCAACAATTGAGGGGAGTGGTACACTCACCAGTTCAAACAAGGATAGCTTCAAAAGTTTCCTCCCAATGTATGTCTTTGATCATCGAGAACCCTAAAATAACCAAGGCAAAACACTTGTGGTTCCTACATCCACAAATCTAGTAAACGGAATGCACAAATGAGGCTCAACTACGAGTCATATGCTTATCCAAGTGAACTACTAATACAAAGAGATAAAAGGTGGTTTTGGAGTAAAAAGGTAACGGTTGGTCCTAAGAACGTGAATGACCCCAAAACCCCTCTCTTCTACCAAAAATCAGACCTACAATGATTGACCGACTCCAAACTTAAAATGGGAAAAGAAAGTAAGCATTGTTCTTAAGAAAACAGAATTTTCCAGTTTTGCGCATCACGATTTGAAAAATCATATCTCAAGATTCTTAAGTCCGAAATTGATAAAAGTTTATACCGTTGAAAAATATATTCAAAGAGTTACAACTTTCCAGAAGACACCATTTTAAGATTCAGAACACAATTCAGTCAAATTCGACCTCAAGTGGCCGCTTCATCCAACAAAGAACAGAACAGGTATGCAATTTCAATCAACTTTGAAAAATCACTATTATTCACAGGAATTAAGAAAATCATGAAATTTGGACGGTAGAAAATACTCTGAATATAGTTTCAAACGCAACAAATGGAACTCGATTCTGACATTTCTACATCAAGTTATAACAGATTTCCTGAAACTGCTCAGGAGTTCCTGCAAAAATTTTGATAGCACCTCCTTTTGTTTTTCTTTACTTTTCCACCCAAACATCAACACCAATCACTTCTCAATTTCAACCACAAGTGCACCCACAAATCACAAACTATCAAACAACCTTAATTAGGGCCACAATACCTTTCAAATACAACCAAGTAGTAGCTCAAATTAGAAACCCTAAAGCTGGAATTTAGGCACATAAGCTGGAAATTTTCGTAAGCAACCAAAACTAGCATATCAAAGTTTCATTTTACACATAACAAAGCTATCATTCCATGGCAATTGCTCAAGCATCAAATAAGACCAGAAAATTCACCAAAAATCTGAAATTTCCCAAATCACCACTTTCTCCATGAAATTTTCCCATAAAATTACAAAACTCACAACTCTAAACTACTAATTGACAATGAATTGAAGTAGAAGGAAATTCTAGCCAAGGTTACCTTGTTCCTCAAAGAAAGCAAGAAGCTTGGTACTTTCTCTTCCAAAATCACTCCACCAACACCTTGGAATCTCCTTAGTAAACAACTTTTATGGAGTAATTTGCAACTCTATCGGTTAGAACTCAAGATTGGAGCAAGAAATTGGAGTGAAAGATGAAGGTTTTCTCTCTCTTTTGCTCTCCAATTTTCGGCCAAGAGAAGGGAATAATGGGTTGATTTTTGGTCAAATTTTTGTTTTAGTAAAGTAAGAAAGTATTGGTCAAAAGTCCAACTCCAATTGGGTCGCGACACTTGGCACCTTTTAGGGTTAAATCTTATCTTCTTTCTCCCAATGGTTTATTTATCTAGCTAACCTCTAATTGTATCCTACCACCTTGTAAAATAATATCACTTAACACAAAACTCCAACTAGTGGTCAAAATTTATCACACTTACTGCACTAACGAGTCTCACGTCTATAATACATTCCAAACGTGACATGTACTAATTTATACGAGGAAAATGATTTAATCACTATACTCACTTATAAAAATCTTTGAAAAATTAAAATAATAACGTGAAGTAAAGAAAATGCATGTGAAGAAATAAAATAAATATAACCTAGTTTTCCGGGTTCTCACACAAATAGTCCCACCCCCATTAAAAAAATATTCTATACATTATTTAAAAAAAAATTACCTTTTTTTTTAATCCTAATAATGTGTTAGGAACAAACCGTTATGGTATGTAGCTGTCTTATGACTACTCATCTTTGTATATCTTTTTTGTTTTCCACAAATGCCTTGCACACACATAATTTATGAGAATTATTTTCACACACAGTGTGTGTGACTTAATTTACCAATCAATCACTATAGACTCAAATCTGCCACCAAACTTTTTCCACGATTAGATTATTCATTTATGAGTAGATAGGGTTTCAGTTAGTCATGTTTCATTTTCAGGCTAAAGAAATGTAGATAATTGTATTGGGGTGAGGAATGGGCCCATATATGCTTGTTGAACCTCACTCCATACAACAAAAATTCAACATTTGTGAAGAACCGCTACATTAAACTTGAGCAGTCGGGGCTGTAGAGTGCGATTTTTTTCAAGATTGGGCAGTGGATGTGGGATGGGAGCCAACCAGATTGCCTTTCAAATGTACAGGAGTCTTAGCAATCCGTAGACTTTGTTAGCAAACTAATTAAAGATTTGTCGACCCCCCTTGTTTTCTAGCAGTCCACAGACTTTGTTAGTAAATGACATGTGCCGAGGGGATACATTCAAATTAAGGGTTTAATGGTTTCTGTAATTGCCAGTCAAATACGTACGTGCAAGGTGATTAGGCATGTACCAATGCATTAAAATCCAGAATGTGGTTTTCATTCATCAGTATTATAATAAGTTTAGGATCATGCCTATTTTTTAAGTGTTTAAAAACTCAAACTGAACCTGCTAGTTTCATCTGCTAAATTAAAAAAAAAAAAAAAAACTGGAATAAACTGCTTCTATATTTGTTTTTTGGTTTGTTATGCACTATTTTTTTTTGTTTTCGTTGTCTACTTTTTAACTTATTCTGGAACTAAGCGGAAGAAGGATCAGTCTCATCTTAGGAGGAGACTCGCTCATTTCAGGAAAGCTCAAGCTAGATGTGTTCCTGTAGACTTGAAATTTAACGGTAACACACAAAAAACCTCTCTATAGTCTGGTGTATGTATACTTTAACTCCCTATAATTTTGAGACCTAAAATTTAGTCCCCATGATTTGTAATCAAAGTGAAACAGTTAAATGTTTCATTAGATATAATGATTAAACTTTTCAACTAAAACTATTATGAAATTACAAAATTAACCTTCGTTATATGGTCAACATAATATTCTAAATAAAATTTGAGGGAAAATATAATTTTTGAAAAGTTTTGAGGTGAAAAAGAAATTTTAGATAAAAGCTTATATGTATTTGATTTGTTGTTTATGCTATCCGTTGGATTGCTATCACAGTGGTAAAAATGCATATATTTACATTGTCTTATAAAAAAGTGCAAGGACAAATCACGGTAATAAATCACAAAAGCAAATATAAGGCTTTTTTTTTATGACGATGGTGACATTCCAACAAATAGCATTGAAGACAGAGCAAATATAAGTTTGTAACTAAAATTTCACTTTTACCTTAAAACTTTCTAAAGTAGTTTGCCATCAAATTTTATTTAAAACAGTTTGTTAACCTTAGATTCAAAAGTGATTTTTGTAATGCTATAATAATTTTATTTGAAAAGTGTGACTATTTAAGTTTCACTGTAAATCCAATGCAAAATTTAACAGTTTCATTTTGATTACAAATCACAGGGATTAAGTTGTCAGTTTCCAAACCAATGGAGTTAGAGTGAACGTACGTACATATGCCAAATTATAGGGAAGCTTTTTTGTATTTTAGACCAAATTTAACATTTAACTTACTATGCTAGTAATTGAGAAAGTGTGTAAACGTAAGAAAGTGTATGCCACATAAATAGAAAATTGTGTAGGTTAATTAGTGCCATTGGAACTTTATAAAACCCAATTAGAGTTTGTCTAACAAGTACCACTAGGGTATCGATCACCAAGTAGGGCTAGAGTGATAAATATTTAAAATTGGAACTAAAGAGTGAAAGTGAACAAATTACACTTTTTCAATGGGGTGTACATTTTTATTGCTGGGAATTTTTGCATAGTTAGCATTGGGGAATAGTTTTGTTCGAATTATCGATCATAAGATTCATTTTACCCCACTTACCTTTTGCATTCAAAAGTGTACCATTTAAATTCAATTTTCAAAATACTACAATTTGAGCTTGCTCTTAATTATTGTCCATGAGGCACATAGGAAACAAGCACTAATTAACTACCGTGTGACATGGGAAAACTACTTGCAATATTTAAATATGCCGTGGCACAGTTTGTACAGAAGTGTGGTATTTGATTGATTGATAAGCCTTTTGATTAAGTCCACTTAGAAGTTATTAAGTCATTCCTATAGTTTTTTCTTTCGAATGACCAATTTCATCCTTCACATTTTTTAAAAGAGATTTTTTTTTGTCTTTTACTTTTGAAATGAAGTAAATTACTCCTAGGATGATAACCTGATATAGATTTGAGAAGTAAAATTGGAACATCGCTTGAATTTCTTTCAAATCTGGCTATATTTGATATGCACGCAACATAAAAAGGAAAAAAAAATTAAAATTATAACATCAAAAGAAAACCTTTCTCTCTAACAAAATAAAAAATTTTAAGTTGAAAAATAAAGATTTAAAAATTAAGTGAAAGGCATACCGGTTACAAGAACCGAAGGCAAGGAAAAATAAGAAGGACACCATAAAGATTGGGCTTAAAGGAAAGAATAGGCACGAGTAAGTTGAACTGGAAATGGGGACTGCTTTAAAAATTAAAACTTAAGTTCCAAAAAAGAAATTTAAAAATTAAGTGATGTTTCAATGTTATCCCTAGATTAGAATATTTTGTAACTCAAAATTTTTTTTGCTTTTTAGTGAGAAGAGTTTTTTTGGTGTTATAACTTTTATTTTTTTTCACTTTTATGTTGATTTAATGTCATGGGCATATAAGTTATATCAAGATTTGAAAGAAATTAAATTGATGTCCCAATTTTACTCCTAAAATCTATATCCAGTCATCATTCGAAACAAATTTGCTTCATTTTTATAATGTAAAGCACTAATTTGCTTCATTTTAAACCTAAGAGACAAAAAGAGTTCGTTTCAAAATATGAGGGGTGAAATAGGTTATTTTTCTTTCCTTTTTATTAAAAGTAAATTTCGTACACAGGGAAGCACGTCTGACGTCACCTCTATACTTTGGATCTTATAGCGGAGATTAAAGTTCGAATTCTATAAGGTGAGATTTGACTATTGGTGTTGGGTTACGATTGACTACTACAAAAAGGGTAAAAAAAACACGTCATGAAGAGGCGGACGATTCTTCGGACTGGTAAGAAAGTCTCCTCCCCCCTACCTCGTCCACCGTCCAACCTTGAATAAATCTCCCTCCACTCAAGGCTGAATCTAAAATTCAAAGTGTGACAAATCCTTGTACAGAAAGATCCATGGAGCTCTTCAACATGTGACAAAATATGTGAGTCTTTTTGGAGCAAAGAACCAGATAGATTCAATCTTTGGGCATTTGATGGGCGAAGCTCTTGTGCTCTTGGCCGTCTTTGACCTTCTTCATAGGTGGGACGGGACGGACGATGTCCCTGGCCTTTTGCCGGATTATTCACAAAATGTATCAGTGCAACAATTTCATTTTGTTCTGAGAAAAGATGTTAATGAATAGGTGCTATTAATGAGTCTTTTTACAAGACATAAAGAAACTAGAAAAGATAATACAAAAGAGGAGAAAAGAACAAAAACTTAAAATATTAAAATAGTGCATATTGAAATATCCCTAAACTCAGGGACGGAGCCAGAAATTTATTTTTGGGGGGGCTGAAGTGTATTAAAAAAATTTTTTTGTGACGAAATAAATATATTTAATAAGTAAAATTTAGAATCAATAATTATAAAAATAATAAAAACATATAATTATACATACCCAAAAATTTGTTATTGATTAACACTTGAAGTATTGGTAGTTGTTGCACTCGAATAACGAAGAGGAGGCAATTGCATTCTGCGAGTATTCATCCGTTGAAAACGTTGCAATATTTGCTCATTTTCAATTGTTGCAAAAATATCCTTCTCGATGTATACAACCAGACAGTCATTCAACTTGCGTGTTGTATTACAATGGATCAAGAAAAGTACTACTCATTCAACCGTCGCCACAAACAATTGCTTGTTCATTTGTTCCTTCAGATTTTATTTTTACCACGTTACCATCAAGTCCAAGAATTCAACTAGAAAATATTTGGGCCTGCAAGTGAAGCTGGTGGATCAATAATAATATGTATATTGCACAAACCCAATGGAAAAGCTACAAGAAGCAAAGTCAAAAGTTGCTACGAAGCTAAGTCCCATCATGCCCAAATTGATTCCTGCTGCTTCTGCTAAGATCCGGGTCGTGCCCCGTGACATAAGTTTTTGCGTTAGAAGATCGTAACAGTCTAACAGAGAAGGATATCTTTTTTGTCTCGTTCATAAGGCGAAATGGTTAAAAATCTAGGAGTGTGCAGCAAAAGATTCTTCTGACGGGTTTGCGCAACATATAGAGCCTATCCAATCCAAAACCATCCGCTGATTTTTGAAGGAGGTTTACAGAGAGCAAAGCTGGCCTGGGGCTCCATTCTAAATTAATGGGGCCCGGCGGCCTTCAATGCTGTAACTAATTGTTTAGAGTTCAATGTTGATGGTCCAGAGGTACAGCGCTCTCTCTGGGACTGGGACTGGGAGATCGAGGGTTACCAATCTAGAGGCTTCTTCAAAATGAAACTGGACTTCCTCTGTGTGTGTCAACTGTGATTCTTTTGGGTCTGACTGATGAATAGGCTCCAAAAGTACCACATCCCCGTGCTTTGACGCATATGTTCTTTCCATAACCCACTTCTTTGACCGCTCCACCTGAATTGAACATCCTGATGAGGCCTATAGGAGCGAATCGAGAACCATTTGATGTTTCCTTGACAGGAATAACCGTGAAAACCTCGTACTCCCGTGCCATCAGTGTAATTGGCAGAGCAGCATTGCTTGGAAGGTAGACTAGATGTAGGGGGTTTTCCGGCGGCTTGGGGGGGGCTTAAGCCCCCACCAGCCCCCCCTTAAATCCGTGGCTGCCTAAACTTTGGAGAATTTGTAGTAGTACTTTTTCACTTTTCACCCTAAATTTAAATTAAAAAAAAACTCCACTTTGGAGAACCTTGCACAGTAAAATTCTAAACTCTCAATTTTGAATATTTTGCGCCATAAAAATTTCAAACTTGTACCATTTAAAATGGTCAATTCCTCACAACAAGTCGTGTATTCAAATCCTGCTATAAATGTGAAAGTTGCGTTGGTGAACAATATGTAAGAATATCTATAACTAATCTATTATCTTTTTGGCTCAGATGCATATCGTGACTCGTTGTGGTGATGATCATTCACCAAACCTACCAAATTTTATTCTTACCCCAAAAACAAAAAAAAAAAACTTTTCATCTTTCTTCTTTTTTTCAAATTTACAAAATAAAAAAGCTAAGCATCTTAATTACCGACCACCAGAGAGAATTGAGTCTTCTACAGTATATGAGAAAGATTTGTCCGTGGAAGTTGCAAATGACGATTTAATATCTTCAAAGCCAGCAGGATGGCCGAAGCCAAGACCAACAGCAGAAACGCCCATGGCCAGTACTGATAAATCTGGCAAGGCAACTGATCCTTCCAAGTACAACAGAACTTGCCTCATACTTGGCCTAATCTCTGGTTCTGAATGAGAGCATAACAAGCCTAGTTTCAACACCAAGTCTGCTTCCTCTTTCACATACTCAGTACCCAGCTTTTGATCAACCGCCTGGAGAATATTACCTGCTTTCCAGCACGAAAATACCAAATCAACTAGAATGATATTCTCTTCTGGTACTGCTCGGTGTTTTATTGGCCTTCTTCCACAGGCAACCTCTAGCAAAAAGGCCCCAAAAGCATATACATCTGTCCTTGTTGTGGCCCTCCCTGTCCTACTATACTCAGGGGCAAGGTAGCCAAGAGATCCCGCTACATGGGTGGTTTGAGGTAGAGTTCCATGATCGTATAGCCTTGCTAGGCCGAAATCTCCCAATCTTCCATTCAGTTCATCATCTAACAATACATTACTGGATTTTACATCTCGGTGGATCACAACTTGCTCCCATTCTTCGTGTAGATAGAGTAATCCTGACGCCACACCTCTGATGACTCGAAATCTTTCGCTCCAGTTGAGGGTACGCTTTGGTTGGTTGAACAGAAACCTGTCTAGACTACCCTTGGACATGAATTCATATACCAAAAGTAACTCTCTTTTACGCCGACAATAGCCCAGGAGCGGTACTAAATTTCTATGGCGCAAGCGTCCAAGACTGACGATTTCTGCAATAAATTCTCTGATTCCCTGTCTTGCTTGATGGGAGACCTTCTTGACGGCAACCTCGACCCTGTTTGTTGGCAAAACACCTTTGTAGACCCTGCCGAATCCGCCTTCCCCCAACAGCTCTTTTTCTGTAAACCCCTTGGTGGCAATGTATAAATCTTTATACGTGAACCTGTGAGGTCCATAGGCATGCTCCCATTCTTCCAGCACTTCTGCATACTTCCACTTCCTCCTTAAATAATAAGCTGCCCCAAAAGCTACAATCAACAGAAAAAGTAAGGAGAGGAGGGGCAATCCCACGGTGAAAAATTTAGACACTTTCTTATGCCCAAACCGTGGTAGCTTGGGGAGCCGAGAGAGATCAAGCGCTTGTGCATCCCCATTCATCTTGAAGCTCCATCCCAGTATAAAATGCACTATCCCTAATTCGATTGGACTAGTAGATGAAGAAAATCCAACATACATGGTTTGCAGTAAAATTGGCGAAAGATCATATGACAAAGACAAAAGAGGAGTATTTGGTTTAGCAGCCACTATTGGAGCCAATGTAACATTGATTCTCCTATCCACCCCATCGTATTCCACCCAAAGTTGCATCTGTTGACCGCTGCTAAGAGTTAAGTTGTCAAATGAATTCTTGTTATTAGCTTGATAACTTGCTGGTTGGGATACCTTGGACTTCACAGAGTTAATATCAATACCGACATGGTTGTCATTGATATCTCCAAATTCTTGTTCTTGGAAGGTGTCAAGCTCCACAGAAAAAACATGATTTTTTGGACTTCCATTGGTGGTTTCATCGAAGAGGCCGAGGAACTTAGTGGAAGGCCCTCGTGCAAGGACTCTTGTTGGTGCAATCACGAAAGCCATTCCCGGACTAGTCGCGCCTGGGACATCAGGTACCATAGCAAACACAAATTGGGTGGAAAAGGAGAAAGCTGAACTATTAGATGTTTTCTTGAAATTGATGGGATTAGGATAGAAGGCATAAGCCGTTTGTAATTTGGTGTTGTTGGTTATCTGAAGGAGGCCGTTGTTGGTGATTTTGGCTAATCCATACAGGCTTAGATTTGATGACTGAAATCCTTGATAGATGAACCCAACGTCGTCAGAAGCTGCTGCACAAACTGCGACGGGAACTAGAAAACAGGCTAATATTGCTGTTACAAGTCTGAATGACATGGCTATAACTTGGACACCAACTGCCAAATCCTGCTTAATTTTATAGCCTATATTTTACTATCTAGCGATGACGATTTCTGCACACTTTGACTAGATTGTCTGATGTACAATAAAACAATGGTACGGTGGTTGTATATACTAGATTGTCTATGTACAATAAAACAATGCTTTGAAATAAAGGTTTATGCGGTCTAGATACAAAACAATTAATTTCAACCTGTCTAGATACGTTACAATTTGATTTTTCATTTCAAATTTAACCTCTGAAATGATGCAATGTTTTGAAATAGGTTTGCTTGGATAATGAATTATTTGTCAAAATTTATTTACTTGCATAATCAATATATTTTCTAATCACATTTTTATCTTGTCTACATTACATTACAAACTACAATATTGTTTCGTAAAGTTATCCCAAATAATTTGACTCGTTTCCGATTGTCTAAATGGATGAATGTTGCATTTGATAGTTTACTCTTCATCACTATGTTTTCTAAATTGTATCAAGGATTTCTTTGACATTAACAATTGCTACCTAAATTGTATCATAGAATTAGCCATTTCACTCCAATGAATCAACTTTTCACTAGATTATATAAAGATACTTTTTGATTTAAAGGGGATAACAAACTGGTGGAACCTACATAATTTGTGTATATAAACTTAATAATATTGATTTCTAAACAAAAAAGAAATTATAACTTTTAGCATTTAAACACAACCCTAATATAAAATGTATGAAAAAAAAAAGAAATGAGTGTATCAAAAGCAATGTTTTTAAATTCAGACCATTAAGTGGATGGACTTTCGGCTCACATCTAGTTCACGGTTCAACCAGTTCAATCCGGTTCAAATGTTTTTCTTCTTCTTCTTCTTTTATTTTTATGTAAATTTGATGACTTTAAATTTTTTTTAAAAAAAAGTATGAACCAGCTCAAAAGTCCAGTTTTTTTACCCATTTTGATTGGTTTGACCAGTTCTTGACCAAGTTTTACCAGCTCAATGATTTTTTCATTGACAAGTGAACTGGACCAGTGTCATGGCTAGTTTACAATTTGACATGTTGAACCAGGGTCCAGTTTAGTCTTCCAAATACTGATCAAAAGTTTGACAAATCATGCTAGTTCCTCTTTCCTATCACGTAGTGCAGGCTATAAGTCACCTAATAGGCTTTTAAAGAAAAGATTGAGAATTTTAAAACTTCTGACTTCATATTCAAACCAGGTTTGTTAAAAAAAAAAAAAAAAAAAAGAAGTAAATAAGAGACACGAATTTCTTTTTCTGAAAGAAAACGGTATCGTGATTGAAAACTGAAAGAAGAATTCAGTGTTTGATAAATCTCTCATGTCCCCAGTTTGTTGTGAAGAGAGATATGTTGATAATCTCTGGTGCTGTTTAGCAATAGTGACAAAATCAGTACAAAATCAATTGTGACCCGGGACTACTAATAATTTGCTCAATCAACACGAAACAACAAAAGATGTGAGATATTAGGAGGTGCTTGGTAAGTGGATTTCAAGACAAGAAATAAGTTTCAATTTAAATCATATTTATACATAAATGTTTATTTAAAATTAATCAGAGTAAGCTAATGGGTTACATAGATCCGTTCTATGTGTTTAATGATTAATTACTATACAGTAAGTTTTACTTATGTATTGTATTTTTATTACTAAAACTCATTGTCGTAAAGTTACCGAAAACTCTGAAATTTTATCAAATTAATTGTTATTCCCTATTTTATCATACATATAGTGATAATGATATGAAACTTGAACCAAACGGCCATTTTAGCTTTGTGGCGAAAAAAAGAATGCATACTTACTTACACCCCATCTGGGTGCAACCCGATATCCCATCAAAAGTTTGACCACTTTCTGGCCTTGATAAGCCTCCCAAATGCTTTGTGGCTTTCGTCCCTCTTCTGCGCAGTTTCTCTACAATAATAGCCTGCACGCCACGGCATTTGACGTGAGAAGCTAATCGATCTTATTGGTATTATGTAGCAGTTACTTACGATTGTTAGCGTAAAACACGCAGTGGAAGTATCAGTCAAATCCCATATACCAAAAAAGAAAGCCATGGGGATAGATCAAACAAACGTAGCGTAAACTTTCCGGACTTTGATTAGTCACAATGGAAGAAGCAAAGGATTCAAACGGCTGAAAATATCAAAATCTAGAAGGCACGGAGGACGAATATCAAATTCTATCAAAGAACAATTTTCCTCAAATATAATTGTGGACTTACAAGTGCTTAAATAAATAAACAAAATTATAAAACCTATTCCAATACTAACACTTAAAAAACACAATCTAATTTTATTTCCTAAATTAACATTGATACCAATTCTAATTTAATTACCAAATAACAAGTCAATTTCTAAAACTACTAAAATTAGATTTTTCTTTTTCTTTTTTGTGAACATTGCCTTTTTTAAACCAAGTTATTCATGTAATCGGGTCCAATGTCATTTCTATCTTGAGTTGCCATTGCAAACCCCCTCGCATTGCAGATAATGAACAACTCCAACTTCTCATTATTTTAGATCTTCATCTTCATGTGGGATTGGATAAGACTTGTACTTTGCATGCAAACTAGTAACTTTCCTTGGTCAAAAAATCATCTATATTAACCCATTCATGATTAGAATCTTTTTTGGACTTTTTTTTCTCGTGGTACACAACTTAAATGTGTAAATTGTTGGAGAAATCGGAGCCTATGCAAGAGTGAATTGACTGGTTGGAGAACTCCATGAACAAACAAAAATGGAGCCATACCCGAGCCTCAGTGCATGAATCTAAAACTTTGAGCAATGAAGAGAAGGAGAATGTGAGGCTTCCTAGGCATGACAGACATGAAGTTGGACGTGAAAATGATTCCATCAAAGGGATCAAACTCAAGATTCCTTTATTCCAAGGAAAATAAGGTCTGAAGGCCTACTTGGAGTGGGAAAGGATGAATGAAAGTGTCTTTGACTGTCACCATTACGCCGAGGAGCGAAAGGTAAAACTTGTTGTGATTGAGTTTATTGACTATATTATTGTATGGTGGGATCAGGTTGTGACTAGTAGGAGGAGGAACTGGGAGCGTCTAATAGACACTTGGACCAAGCCAAAAGGAGCAATGAGCAGATGTTTTGTGCCAAGTTACTATCACCATGACTTGCAGCAAAAGCTCCAAACTTTAACTCAAGACAACTGCAACGTCAAGGATTATTTTAAGGAGATAGAGATTGCTATTATGCATATGGATGTGCAAAGAGGATCGAGAGGCTCTCATGGCAAGACTCTTGAATGGATTAAGGCTTGAAATTGCTGAAGTAATTGAATTGCAGCATTATATTGAAATTGGTGATATGGTTGATAAAATTATCAAAGTGTAGTGTCACCTCAAGAGGTGGGATAGTACATGATCCAATTCCAATTTTCAACCCACCAATTGGAGGACCGCATAGCCTAGAAAGGAGGAAAAGAATTCGGTTTCCAATAACTCAGCTAAACTAAAATTTGAAGTTGCAAAGCCTAATTCCAAAGCTGTCCAAGAATCATCTAAGTCTTGAAACCGTGATAACAAATGTTTTTAAGTGCCAAGGATAGGGACATATAGCTTCTCAATGTCCAGATCAATGATCTATGCTTACTTGGGACAATGGTGAATTTATAATGGATGATGAAGCCGAATATGAGTGGATACCATCTTTGATCGAGAAGGATGCAGATTCAAGTGAAGAATTGCCTACTAATGATCAAGTTGGCCTTGTTATAAGAAGAGCATTGGCTACCCATGTTAAGGAAGATGAGGAAGTGCAAAGGGAGAACATCTACTATACATGTTGTCATATCAAGGACATAGTGCTAGCGTGGCAAGTATGCTCATGGTGGAGAACTAGGCTTTCCAAACCATTAGACATCCTAAACCATATCGATTGCAATGACTTAATCATAGTAGAAATGTTCGAGTTTATAAATAGGTTCATATTCTTTTTTGTATTGGGAGGTATGAAGATGAAGTGCTATGCGATGTTATTCCAATTAATGCAGGTGAGCCATGTTTCGTTGGGACGTCAATGGCAACATGACAAGTGTATAAGCTTTGATGGACATACAAACAAATATGCATTCATGCATTGTAATAAAAAAGTCACACTTATACTCCTTACATCTAAAAAAGTGTATGAGGACCTAATTAGACTTCAAAGAGAGAATGAACTAGAAATTGAGAGGAAAAACAAAGAAAAATTCAAGGGGAGAGAAAAGGAGAGTAAGGCTGAAGTAAGAGAGGGGAAAAGGCAATTCATCAATTAGCCATTGAGCTAAAAAAAGAGAGAAAACAAAATATGATTGCAAAAGTCAAAAAGTCAAGCAAGCATTGAGTGTTACTCGACCTATACTTGTACTTTTGTACAAGAAGGTCTTACTTACTACTAATGATCTTGATGCCACATTAACACTTCCCTATTTCTTTCTCTACTCCCTAATGCATACCACAAATTACTACTAACAGAGTTTCATCTTCTTCTTTCTCCTGCCGTTCTACAACTCCATTTTTCTTCTTTTCTTAAATTCGTTTTTCATTCTTGTTTTGTCAGTTATTTATTCTCAAACTCACAAAATATCAAACTTTTATCTATTTTCTTCAAACATTTCTCTTCTCTATCTCTATTTTTTGCATTTTTAGATCTTTTCTCCTTTTGAATACAAGATCTCGGATTAGATTTTGTTTAAGAAAAGTTTAAAGCATTAATTTTTTATGGCTGAATCGAAGTGAAATAGTGAAAATGAATTTGTAGAGGAGAGGGATGCTCAAAAGGATTTGGAGTCAGAATTGGTGAATAGATTTTAAGAGATGATTGGCCTACAATCTTTTTTTTTTTTTTGCTAGTTAAAATTTTGGGTGTGTGCAGTTCTATTTTACTATTGCATGCCAAAATATGCCTCAAGACCATAAACTATAGGTTGTTTACACGAGTTCTTATAGATTGTGTGTCAATAGAGTCTTTACATCAATAAAGGGATAGAGATTCAAACACACTACCTTTGTTAAAGAAGTGATATGGTCTTGACAACTGAGCCAACTTGCATTGGAGCTAGCATTCAATCTAAATCACGAAAAGCTTGGCAATTGTTGACTAGTCTACTGAAAAAGGTTTTTAGTCTAGCTTGGATGGCTGTCGATGCTAGACTTAAAGTCTATATTTCCAAAAAAGTTTGTAGCGTATGTTTGGATAGGAGATTATTTGAAATATTTATATAAAATAATTACCATATCACTTTTTATGATATGATGTATGTGAAATAAAAAGGTGATTAAAAAGATAAAAAAAAATTTGTTAGATTTTGTGTTTGGAAAGTAAGCAAATTATTATTTTTTTAAAATCACTCCTAGCCAAACACACTCGTATATTTCCACAAAAGCTAAAGTCATATTTGAAAAGAAATAAATGTCCTTGTCATCTCAATCAAAATCAACTACTATATTCTAGTGGAAGAATCTATTATCAATGGAATTGTTTTCGTGCACGTAAATGATTCGTTCTACGGACTTATTATATAGACTTTCTTAAAGAATGGAGCTACATGGCATACACTCCTGTCAACGGTTCAGGTCTAGACCAGCTTAAATTCGCTATGTTTTTTGAGTATGGATATAGATATAATTTTGTTGACCTAAATTCAGACTTGGATATGTTTTTCTTCATAAAAAAGCTGATTGAGTATGCAATATTGAATTCTAACCCACATCCTATTCAGACTTGTTTCAATGAATTAATAGTTATAAAATATATATACATATTATATTATATATATATATTAATATATAATTTTACGTACGTGTATAGTCGATCCATATTTGGACCCTATCGAATTCAAATCAGAAAGATCAAGTGTAAGGTCTGTCGAGTATATGAGTTGAATCCAAAACAAATATAAATAAACAGGTCCAAATTTGGAGTATTCAAATTCAACTCGGATCTGACCAGTTGGCAAGTCTAGCGCACAGTCACACAGCTTTGATTGAGGCTTTTATGATCCGTCCAGTTCAACGGAGTACAGCAAATTCAAATTTGCTCGACACATGTTGGAAAGAATTACTCTCCAAGAAAGCTGCTTGTAGTAACCATGCTTTTTATTGGGAAAGTGTGTAAAATATATATATATATATATATCTGATGAGATTGCTTAACTTCATGATTATTATGTTTCTCTATTTATGATTTTATTAGTGTAGATCTATAGGTTTAGATCTGTCTGATGAGACTAGTTAACTTCGTGATTACTATCTAATGTATTCAAACTTATTATAGTATTGATAGTATCGATCTATGAATTTGGAACTATCTGATGAACAAAGAGCCTATAATTGCTAACCTCTAGTCCAGGCCAGGGGATTTGGCAGTAAGACCTGTAGGGATGTTGATTTTCCTGTGGTCTGAGATCCAGGACGGAAAAGTGTTCAAAGGATCACTTCTTCTTGTATTTTTTGACGAGGTTGTCCCTTGTATTTGTCAAAGAACCACGTCCTCTTAGTATGGTTATGTTCTGTATTAAATTCTGTCTTGAGATCTTGTTTGTCAATTTGATATTCCATGGTAAGTGCCCTCAACTCATCATGTTGAGAATGGCTGTCTGTTATGGAAGAGTATGTAGGAGATCTAGGAAATCCTTCCTACTTCGTGTCATCCGAGGATCCATCTTAGATCTCCGAAGAGGTAGGTCTGCTGGTTGCACATCTTGCTTGTGGAATTTTGGAAGAAAGATCTAGATCTTGAAATCTAGTTGAAATAGAGGAAGTTAATGGTCTTTCTGAGACTGATCTCATTCCCATTGTTGAGTGTCTAGGTATGTCTATACTGGTTGTTGATGAAAATGATGCACTGAAATTCATGGATTTATCAAATTTGATTTGGACAGCCCCAGAAGCAAATTTTTGGGTGCTTGAAACTATCGCGTTTTGTATTGGATCTGCTAGTGCTACTTCAGGGAGTATCCAGCTTTCTAGTAGTGTGATCTGGTTCCACGTAATTGATCTCGGAATTGTGATTTGAGATCTAGTCATATCTATTTGGAATAAGACTGTTTCTCCCTTTTGTAATATTTTCAGGGCTCCGGTCCTAAATAGATGGAATAAGGTTTTCAAGAATACATCTTTGATTCGCCCCAATATCAAATAAGGCTTCACTCACGTAGATCTATCAAATCCAGTCAAATTACCAAGCCAAGAGTTTATCAGAAGTTCACAATTTCTGGTATCTAGTCGACCAACAAATAATACTACAAGTCTTGATACAGGAAAAGACATAGGAAATCTCATAGACATAAGAGAACCTAAAATAAATATCTTAACTAAGACTCAACCTCTTACCAAATCGGTGGCTATTAATCCACAAACAAAGGTTATCTCTAAACAAGAAACTCATTCAAATGAGACCACTGATTCTTCATGAACATTCATCTCAACCTTGTCCCATGTATCTAATCTCCCTTCTAGAAGTACAAGCAGCAAACTTATTTTTCGAAAAAAATCAAAGGAAAATTCTACAAACAATAATTAGGAAGAAATCTCCAAATTATTTATGTATTCTTTCATAACCTACAGACGATTGCAGTCTGATAAGCTGAAGGTACTTAGTATAGAGTACCCAAATCTCAAGAAGGAATCTTATACAAAAGAAATTTGATTCTCCAACAAATACAAGGGACAAACAGAGGAGACATGGATGTTTAACAAAACTAGAGAGACGGTCTCAGATATAAGAAGTATTTTCTCAAACAAATTTGACCAAATCTCAAATCAACATCCCAAGTAGGGTGATATTTGAGATGATCGAGTAAAAAGGTACATTCAGCCTTTATATTCTCCAAAGAAGAGGATTAATCATACTTCCACTCAAATAAAGGAGGTAGGATTGAAGCAGGCTACCAAACAAGAAATTCAGGCAGAACCTTCATCAACAAAATTGGTCATTCATGAAATCAAAATTGATGAAGAAGCAGCCTACAAATATGCCAAGGTTATTCTTACAATCTATCCAATATCTGGAAAAGATCTATTCAGATCTTTACTTAGTTTATCCCTAATAGATCTAAACTTGTAAATCTACACTAGCAATATCATAATTAGTAAAGAAAGATAGCCATCTCCCCACTTTCCCTCTGGCTCTAATCCTTCTCTTGTTAAAGGTTTCACAGTAATTTGCACTAATCCAAAATAAATATAGTTGATAGGTGGGATGAGGGGTTAGCTCCTTAAACCAGAAAAATCAATGAAATAACGAAAGAGAGAAGCATAAGAATTAGGAAGTGGGTCACAGATATATATATATATATATATCTATATATATAAGTGGATGCATTAAGTACCAGTGGGACGAGTTCAATTAGAAATTGTCCACCAACAACATTGGGGTACTGTTTGACCATGTTTTCAAACTCGAACAGAAAGTGAATGAGTGAAACTTAGGGTTCAAGGTCAAAAGGTTTGATTGGGTAGATCGGTGTTCAGAATTCAACGACATCAAAATGATGTTATAAGTAGATTAGTAAAATATTTAATTAGCTAATACACAAAATTTCATGTAAATACATGTTGCATGAACAAAAATTTTACATTTCTCTTTCTATTTTTTTCTAATACATACTATCTATTCTAGAAATTTTCATATTCAACTCCAATTGACAATTTACAAAACTTTCAAATGTATAATCAATGACTCTAGAACTGAATTATTAAGATGCATTTGGAAAATATGAAAATTAAGGTGGCGAATTAAAATAAGATTAAGTTTATGGGAGTACTTATAGTTTTCCAAAACAGTCGTGAGTCAAACAAAAATACTAAAAGGTTATGGGCATCATTGTAATATTGTCTCTTTTATTTCTTCCACTCAAAGGGTTTCCGTTAGGAATGACAATTAGGACGGTTGCTCGCACGGGAGGACTAATAGGGCAGGGGATAGGGCGAGGGACGGAGGAGTATACCCCTACCCCATCCCCTACCCCACCACCCGTTAAAATATATATATATATATATATATATATATATATATATATATATATATATATATAAATACACACACACATATATCTATATAATTATATACATAATATTTAACTCAATTAGTTACAAACTTATAATAATGATATTATTAGTTATATGTATTATATTGTATATTAGCATATGTAATATAATTGAAACCATCAATTATACTAATAATTATACATGTCTACTAATAGAAATTATTAATTATTTATTTAAAATTTATTAATATATTTATACTGAATTCCTAATTACAGTTGGCACAATAACACTTTTTTCTCAAAAAATCACAATAATGAATTAGTGATTGTATTTGTACCAAACATAAAAACTTGACTATTTTAGTTGTATTCATTTCGTTATGTTGGATTATAATCAAATAGTTTTTATTTGATTATTTTTATAAGTTTCAATTGTGAAATTACAAAGGATAATAATTTTGTGATGTGTTGATATTTTAATACTTAATGATTTATTAAAATTTTACTATAATAAAATTATATAACAAATTTTTATTAGCCCCATAAAAAAAGCGGAGCGAGATGAGAGACAGGGGCGGGGGAACTTAATGGGTAGCAGGGCAGGCCAACGCAGCCTCATTGCCATCCCTATTTCCGGCTTTACGTTTCCGCAGCCGTCATGGTCATTGTTCGGTTTCTTCTTCTCCAGATCTCAACTCCTCTCTTCCTAATTTAAATATCTTATTCCTTGCCCTTTTTTTTTTTCATTTTTCATTTTGCATAAGCAATTCTCCTGCTCTCTTTTTCTCTTTACTGCCTTTGAAATTGGGTCAAATACAAAAAACCTTCTTGTGATTAATCGAATATTCAAGTTAACTTCCTATGCTTTTGATACCTACACAAAACCTCCTTGTGCTTTTGGTTAATATTTTGGTTAATATGAAAGTTTTCTGGTATAGTTAACAGTCATAAAGGGTAATTGATGATTTGATTAAAAGGAAATTCATATTATATAAAACGGAAAAACAAAAAAAATCCTTTTCTCTTCTTTCCATCCAGATGCCCTTAGAGTTTATCTCCTTCTCATCACCTGACCTTCCTTTTTGTTTCATTTTTTTCCTTTTAATTTGATTGCTACTCACGTCTGAATCACCATAAATTCGTGCAAGTATTATTTCCCAGAATCTTATAAACCAAAATAACGGTGTCTTCAAAATTTTAGAGTTGGACGGAGTTATTTATCTTCTGCTTCATTTGCGCATATATGGTGCCAGCCTATTTATGTTATGGATAAGTTCAGGATGGTTTTGCAGTATGGCTATTTTAACCAGATTCTCTGCTCTCTGATCATTTTTCGGAAAAATTCAAGGACAGCATCGTGCTGTATGTATATAACCAACTCCTGGGAATCATGGCACGTGATTCTGTTCCAGGTGGCGGTGGCTACTTGCTGCGCAAAAAAGCGGTTATTTGGAGAAGATAGATTAAAGAAGAAAGCATTTTTTTTTTTTTGGATATTATGGCATTACCCTAAAGTCTATGTGAAATAATAGTTTAACACCTGGTTTTCCTCATGATCTAGTTTTAACCATGTTTTAAAGGATAATTTAATAACTTATTATTATTTCATTTAAAAAGTTTGACTGTCTTCTTTTGACTGCTAAATTTGATGGAAATACTATCTTGTTTCACTTTTCTAAACATCATAAGGAGATAAAATATAGATTTCTAAACTATAGGGTGTTAATGTATTCGTTTAACCATAAGGAGCCTTTTTCTATTTAACCCTTTGAAATTCAACAACCTTACTTAAAAAAAAAAAGGAAACCATCTCGCTTGTTTCTTTTTTCTCTTTTTCTTTCTCATCCATCTTTTCCATTCCTGATATTTTAGTTTAGATCAGTTGATGATAAAGAACAGATCTGTTGTTAGTTTTTGTCCAAGAGATGATATTGAGATGGACCCATGATGTGATTTATGGAAAAGTCAAAAAGTATCAAAAAAGAAAATATGTAGGAAGAATGAGAAAATGGTAATGAATTTGGTTATCACCGGCTTTGCTAGTCCCGATCAAACCCGAGTTTTTGGACCAGTTTTGACCGATTTTTTACCATACGATTTTTGGAGTAAACTCGAATCCAATGCCTCTCTAATTTTCAGTTTGACCAGTCAAATCAATCAGTCCGATTCGAATTTGAAAGAGCAACTGTTTGAATAGTGTTAAAATTTCCTTTTTCTTTTTTTTTTTCCTATGGTTATTTAACTGTGTGACTAATGAAAGTGGCGGAGTTTGGTTTTTTGAAAAGTGAAGCTATAACGGAAAATTGAATCAAATAGAAGGAGATTATAATGAGATGTATTCAGAAAACACCAAATCCAGACTTCAGAAAGAAATGAAGTTATATCGAGCTAATAAAAGGATAATGGACATCATTATAGGTTAATTTAAGAAAAGCTATTAAAATGTTGGAATAAATGTCAAGATCCGTTCAAATTGCCAGACCACATGAATACGACACTTATCCTACTGCTGAAATGAAAAGGAGATTTCAATATGTAGTCATACTTACCTAATCACGTAACCGGTGCATCAAAGTCTTTTGCACAGGCCAGTAGCAGAAACCATTTATTCTTTTAACTGACACGGCATTTGAAACTTACCAAAAAAGTTTGTCTCATCTATCAAAAAAGTCTTTGGACTGTCTCTTTTATCCAAAAAGCACGCGGAAGACTAAGGGATGGAACCACTGAGCTAAGCTCAATGGCCCTTGAGACTCTTCTTGGATTGTAAGTAGGGGTTCAAATCTCACCTACAGTAAAAAAAAAAATTTAAGAATTGTGTCAAAATATTTTTTTAATTTAGTGAGATCTGTGTATTTATTTGCAAAAAAAAAAAAAAAGACTAAGGGAGGATGGAAATCCACTTAAGAGATTGTAAATAAGATATTTTAAATTTTAAATTTTTATTTAAAAAATAATAATTATTTTAAAATAAATCACGGAAGACTGTCTCATTTACCAAAGAAGTCATTGGACTGGCACAAGTCCATTTAGGACAGGTACAAGTGAGTCTGGTTCCATTCCTGCATAGTTGTTGTACTTCTTTCAAAGGCTAATTCGTGCACGTTTACGAAGCAAGTTATATTTCTATTGAAATGATGCACGCAAACAATATTTAGCTTGATTAGAAAAGCTCGTCACGTACAGCCTATTTTACACTTTATCACCAAATGTTAATTTTTTTCACTATACCCCAAAAACCGTTTAATCAACTCAAACATTGTATAACAGTAATGTGAACAAGACATTTACAGCCCAAAGGGTTCATTGGTGTTCATTAGAGAAAATCCCCTTTGGTGTTCTACTCTTTATCCCCTAATATTGGGAGTGTTTGCATAGCAAATTTGTCTATTTATTCCCAAAACCGTTAGTTAACTCTAATGTTTAGCAATATTCAAAATAAATAATATCTACGAAACATTGATATACTTGACATAATAGTGTAAAAATATTATTATATATATGAATTTTTTCTTAATTAAATTTCATCCCATAATTAAACAATTTTGGAATTTGAGGAATATGTCTTACTCATTTAATCTGATAAGGGAAAAATAAATAAAAATATTTCTAAAAAATTTAACTATGAAAATTCTATTAAAGATCTTAAAATGCTCTGATAGCATATTGGCATAGTATTTAGAGAACAATCCCATAAGTTTTGAAAGCTAAATTTACCATGCTTCTCTCCTTCTTTACTGCTATCAATAGCATACGTGTGTGTGCATGCGCACGTGTGTATACACACTTTCATATAAGAAAAAAAAAATCTACCAATTAAAAAAAGTGCAACCATATGCACATTCAATATGACACTATCTAGGAATTTTTAGCCCTCTAACGTAATTTCATATTTTAATTTTCAACAATATTTTGTATTTATTTTTTTAGATTATCACATGAATTGAGAGCGATTATCACTCAATCTAAAAAAAAAAGGTGTAGTCATGAGATGAAATTTAACTAGACTCATATACATAAAAAAAAAAATTTCATTATTATGTTTGGGATCTTAATGTCGTTTTAGATGCATTTGTCCTAGGTGCTATAAAATATTGGAATTGAGTAACAGTTTTCGGAACAAACAAACAAATTTAGAACAAAAAACAATTGATGTTAGAACGTTAAGTGCATAACATTCTATATCCTAAGCGAGTTTACTCTAGCCCTTAGCAGTATAAGAGTCTTTCTATAAAAACTTAGAGTTGACTAATGATTCTGTGGGTCAACCGAGAAAAACACAATTAACGTTAGGGCACAAAGTAAAAAAATAGCTATGATTTAGGGAGAGTTTTTGTAATTAACTTTAAAATTTACACGTAAACAAAGTTATATGGTTGTATGCCAAAATATTATAAAGGGTAAAATACCAAAAACCTCTTGTGGTTTGCCAAATGTATACTTTACCTCCTTATGGTTTGGAAACCTACAATTTAACTCTCTGCCGTTTCAACTAAAGTGAAATCTAACAGAAAACTTCTAAACTAACGTTTGAACGAAAAATGCCAAAATTGCCCCTCTATAAGTCAATTCCTCGGAAGAATGTTTCATGCATTTGAGAATGGGTAAAATACCAAAAATTCCCCTGTAGTTTGCTAAATATACACTTTACCTCCATATGATTTGGAAACACATGGGGGTATCTTTGGCAAGTGAAAATATTATCGCAATCACAACTCTCAGCAGAAGTGCGTGGAACTCAAATACCGTTATTGTAGATGTTTTCTATCAGATTTCACTTTAGTTGAAACGACAGGGAGTTAAATTGTAGGTTTCCAAACTACAGGGAGGTAAAGTGTACATTTGACAAATCACAGGGGGGGTTTTTGGTATTTTACCTTATTATAAAATGTACAACAATTATCAATTGCAAAAAAATTCCAACTATACCTAATCCCTACATACGAATGGCAATGGAGTAGGGTCCTACCATGGCTATTACCGAAACTTGAAAAACACCCCCTGCACCTCCCATATTTTTCCAGCTGGTTCCATGGTAGTCATTTGTATTCCAATTTTCACAAAAAAAAAAAGAAAAAAGAAAAAAGCTCGTGTTATACTTGCATGAAAAAAAATCAATCCAGATATTCAACTCTAGCATTAAATATTGAGAAAACAACAAGTTTGAGCTCAATGTAAAACTCAAAAAGTATTACAAAGTTTCTGACAAAAAGTAAAAATAAAAAAAGAAAGAATAAAGTGAGGTTAAAAAAATAGAATAACGATATGTCTATATATATAATATGGGGCATAATGGAGAAAGCGATGAGGCAGGGGTGCCCTCCCCACCCGCTGCTCTGTATAAGTTAGGATAGATTAAAAAAAAAAGTCAGGATGAATCAAATTAATGATGGATTACATTCGTAAATCGTAAGCCAAGTTTGTAGGTAATGGTTTCAAATGTTTATCGTCAATGTGTTAGGCTTTCATGTTGCATCATTTCCAGTCTTCTTTACAAATATTTTCAACCATAAATCAAGTTTGCCAGTAATTAATTTTTCAGATTTTGAATTTTTCCATAATTTTAGTTTTTTAACCCATTTCATTGTACTATCTTTTTTAGAAATGTTCTATATTATTGTAATGATTTAGTCTCCATTCTAAGTAGAATAATATCTCTAATATACAAAACATCCAGACTGGCCTTTTTTTTTTTAATTTTACATAAGAGTGGTATTATTTCTAGGGATAATTTCAAAAACCTCACTTAGCGCCCTTGTGGTTTCAATTATCTCAATTAGCAACCCTGTCAGATTGATCAGATCATATGTCTCCAGCATGGCTACTGAATTAACAAAATTACCCTATCGGAAATCCTAAATTTATTAATTGAAGAGCCCAAAAAGGAAAAACAAATTTGGAAATCAAAAAAATAATGAAAATGAGTAATAAAATTGCCAATAGATTGGCACCAATTTCTATTACTATAGCAATCCAAGGCACGAACTATCCGGAGCTCAGCTCCTAACACATCGAAACCCGTCAAAAGGACAAGTCTAGCAAGAATTCATATTTCTCTTGCTCTCTGTAGGAAAACAGGGAATATGGGAGAAAAATACTAGTGAAAGTCCTTCATCTAGTGAATGCATACACGCATCAGTCCATTAGATGCATACAAGCATCTTGAAATAGATATTTCCTCGTTAAAGCTCATATTAAATGCATCATTATCATCAAAAAGCAATTAATTTTCATATGTGACATTTTCTACCGTTCATGTTGAGATTGAATTCAGTATCTTTAGATGAAATAGCTTCATATATAATATTCAAATGCTCTTGTATTTTATCATGGCATAAGGTAAATGTATCCATTATTGCATCAACCCTATCGATTTTATCATCATATTACTTAAAACGGCAGGAAGTCTCACTAGTTAGCTTTCCAAAATTTGAATTCACTTGATTAGCAATTATTTCTAAATTTGAATCAATTTTTATTGGCCATCCTTTCTAAATCTAAATCAAATTTGTCAGCTAACTTTTCTATAGCTTACTCTCAAAATGATCTTGATTTATGTTGGACACATTAGGGTTGGAAATCAAAAGAAAATGAAAAATCACTATAAGCATATTGATTATTCCAACCATAATCATAAGAATCACCCCATTAAAGTTGCATTGATCAAAACAAGAATTGTGTGATGTCCAAATTCATCATAGTAATTCATATTTTGTACTTGTCTACATATATGAGTATTATAATTATCTTTACATAAGTCATGAATCATATGATTAGAATTGAAGCATTAACATTCCTTTTTCATTCAATCATATGCATGATATTGTCCAATTTTATATTTAATATCAACTGATCAAATTTAGCATTGAAAGCTCTTAGACCATCTTCAAATAACATACCTTTAGGTATCTTTTGGTTACCTCTATTGTTAGAATAGGGAAAATCGCAGAGGTCCATTGCCGAGCTTCGTTCTCTTAAGTTTTGATCCTTCTTCGTTAAATATCTTCCTTAGAACCTAAAATCCTTTCAAACAACTTAAAAACAAGATTAATCAATAAGAAAATTTAAAAACACAAATAAAATAAGATACTAAACACAAAACAAAAACTCAATAAAACACTTGAAATGACAACCAAGACACTAGACACTACAAATACAATAAAAGCAATAAAAATGTCTAAACTAATAAAATTACTCTTAGCACAGATATTGAACTAAACCTTCCCCGGCAACAGCACCAAAAACGTGATGAGATTTTTGCTTTGCTTCAAATTTTAAAAACCTAGATATCCCATTTTCTGCAAGTATACATATTATTTATTGAGTATAGGGGATATTAGGTGTCGATCCCACAGAAAAGATTGTCAATTACTAATAGTTTTCAAACCTTCTATTATTTAGACAATCACAAATAAAGTAAATTAATTTACTCTACTAACATGCAAGAAATGTAGTAGAAATGACAATGAAAATTTACAATGAAATTTCTAACTACTCTTGCAAGTGAAAATTACCAGCTAAATGAGTTGACTATCTTGGCTAAATCATGGCTAATTTCCTAATGTAAGTGATACCCACTTTTACCAATGTACCAAGATGAAATTTATACCTGTGCTTTAATTTTACACCTAATTTCCTCGTTAACCGTAAGTGTACGGGTCATGTATTGTAGTACAAAGGAAATAGAGTGGAATCCCACAAGAACCACTTTTGAAGTACTAAGGTTTAATCACACTCTCTATTATCTAAACTACTCAATAATCAATAGAAATTAAGCAACAATAATGATAAGCCAATTCAAAGGTTAACAAACAAATTTGGAGTAACTCAAATAATACAAGTGTCCTAGGGAATAGAATCCACTAATCATGCTCAATCATTGAAGAAATAATTAGCTAATGCTACTTTTCTTGTCTTTCTAAGGATGCATTTCACTAAGACAATCGGAACTCGCTTTCGCCGTTGAACTGGAATTAGCTAATACTTATGTTTCTTTACTATTGTGGTGAAATCTCAAGTATCAATTAGACCAAGCACAAGAAATGTCATACACATCCACCTAGGTGCACTACTACTTTCATGTGCCTACTCCATATATTCCATTTATTCATTTTCCATTAATGTCAACTATTTTCATAAATTAACAACAACTAAAATGGCTCACAAATGGTGCTTAAACATTTAGAAGTGTTAAAGCATGAACAAGTGAACCGGCAAGTATGAGATATAGCAATAATCAACTAGATATAGCCATAATCAAAGCATAAATAGCTTCATCTACCCCTAGAACAAGAAGATCTAGTTACACATAGTGTATTTCACAATAAAGCTCATAACTTCTATGAAACGAAACATCTTTCAAACAAATAAAGAGAAAAGGGAGGAAGAGTTGCTCGTTCAAATGAAGAAACAAGATCTCCTAGCTTCATCAACTTTATAGCCATCCAAATATTTGATTACATCAAGTGTTCTTCAAGTTTCTCCAAGGAAATAAGAAAACTAGACTAAAAACTAAAACTAGAGAGAAAACTAAAGAAAAACCCTATTTTTTCTAACTCCTTTTTCTCCCTTTCTTGTTTTACTTATCTTCCTTGTTTCCTTTCCTTTTTCTTCCCAAATAGCCCATAAATGAAATCTCTGATATTCCTTCTTCAAGTGTATAAGATGCTTTGGTAGCTTTTTAGCTGAAATTCATTGTGAAACGAGAGTCAAAAAGCAAGTGTAAAATGTGCATAAGTTGTTCTACAAATTGCAGAGGAGAGAGATGGATCCGAGCCCTAGAATCTGAGGGGAACCAAGCTAATCCGAGCTCAGATCTAAGGTTTCTTCAATTTTTTCACTTGTTTTGCAAGCAAAATTCGAGGCCTCTCTCATAGGGATTTGAGCTCGGATCCCTAGCCCTTGGATCTGTTCCTCTAGCTTCTGACGAGATCTCGGATCTTAGGGTAGTGGGATGCATCCAAACTTGAATTCAGATCCCTAGTTTCCATCTTCAATTTTCTTCCTTTTTCTCGTGACTTTCTTTTCTTGTTTCACTTGTGCATTATCCTTCAAGAAGTACATTGCATCTTCTTTAACTCAAACAAGTGTTTCATACATTAATAACCTACAAACACCACACATTTATGCATTAATCCACTCATTTTGCACATTTAGTTCACTAAGCGCCACTTGAAGAAATTTTCACCAAAAAGGGCTTAAAAATGGCTATGAACCCCTAAAAGCATGCCAAAGGCTTGCGTGTAACCATATGAAACACAAATGAAATATTCACTCATCAAACTCCCACACTCGAATCATTGCTTGTCCTCAAGCAATACAACAAACCATTCGAACAATGATTCAAGTGCCAAATGAAACATATGTTTTATGAAATTCAATTCTCACAACTCGACCATCAATCATTATGCAATTCTTCAAAAGGCACTTAATACTCATAATACTTAATAAAGGAGAAACAATTATATATAAATTTAACCATATTCAAATCAATCTCTCGTCCTAACTTGGCTCCACAAATAAGCAACTCACACAATCACAAAGTAATACTTTCTCCTACAACCCTCTTCTTCTCAAAATATTGCTAACCAAGGGAATCACACATACACATTAAAGTAGCAACACTTAAAACGTTGCAAATGTCTTTTGACGCGAAGATATATCAACACTTTTAGGTGAAAACTCCTGATTACTTAGCACTTATACGTCAAGTTCTCAACACCTATCCAATTCAAATACCTTTTTTACGTGTAAATCAACATTTTTAAATGAAGACTCCCGACTACTTAGTACCCAAATCGACGGTGTAAATTTAGCACTATTTCTTTTCTTTTCTCTCTTTCCTTTTTTTTGAAGAAACATTCAACTCACTTATTCCACCCCTCTTTTATAATGAAGATGGTAAAATATTACCAATAGACTGTATCAATCAACTATTTGTAAATTAAAATAAAGGGAGAGATCTAATTAAATATGGAAATAAAAGCATAATTATCCCCACTTTATTAAATATACTTTCTAAAATGCACCAATCATAATCACATAATAACTAATTACAAGTCACATAAGAAATGAATTCTTCAAAAGTATATTTGAATTTTGTCAACAATTAGCGTAATTTGACAATCCATAGCAACTTCTTGGATCATAGTGCAATTTTGGAACAGATTTTAGAAAAATGTTGATAGAGTTTCCTTTTATAACTGGACGAAACTCCCTACCAACAAACCTAGATTTCAATAATAATTTCATATAATCACCATTTTCACAATCATTTCCAACATCTCATAACAAAAGATAAGTACTAACATGCACTAATGACCACAAAAACAAGCAAATCAATGAAACCCTCCCCCAATACTTAATATCACATTGTCCTCAATATGAAGGGAGGGAAAAGAAACTAGTACTCCCCTAGAACAATGCAGAAATACAAGTTGACTTCACAAACATCCATAATCTACTTAAACTACAGGGGAGGGTATATTGCAAAAGGGACATAAGTTTAGCAAAAATACTAAAGATATAGAAAGCTCGAAACTAAACAAAACAAAAGCACTGAAAGACATAAAAAACTAGGCCATATGGCCTCCAAATCCCGAAGCATCTTCATGGCCTCCATCCATAGGTACTTCTTCAGTGTCTCCTGCCTCATCTTCATATCTTGGCACAAGAATCAATGTAGCTTGACCGTCGCTAGGAATAGGAGTAGGAGTGGGCATGGGCAAATATGGAAATGGTCCTTCAAAGTGCGAAGATGCCAATCATGCCTATCTAATGACTACGAAGATGATAATCATGCCTATCTAATCGCTCCGTCATATGCCGCTCATGTTGGTCGATCCTCTCCATCACCTTCGTCTCCAGATGACATGTAGCATTAAACACCTCTTGCCATTTAGACTTGGAAGAAGGTGGTAGAAGTGGTAAAGAAGTAGAGGAAGAGGGTATGGACTGTTGTGCTCCTTCTTCTTGTAAGGATCGAGGACAACCTAAGAGGGGGCGTGAATTAGGTTTTCTAAAATCAGCTAAGATATAGGTCACTCTTTTTCAAGCCTACCATTCTTTTCTCTAAGACCACTCAATGGATCAGATTACAAGAAAGCATAGGTGTTCGAGAGATGAAGAGATGAACACTTTATATATTAAAGCTATAAACGAAAATAGAGAGACAAACCAGGCTTCAAACTCAACTTGAGTTTGAACAACACTTTATATAACAAGCTACTTCAAGTTGAACAATCTTGCAACCAATTTCTTGTGTACAAGGGAAGGATCACTTCCTTCTTGCCCCAAACCACACTTGGTCAAGCAAGAAAGTTTTACAAACACTCGGATAACCCTCACAATGCTACACTATTGAAGAAGTTGTGTCACACTTGAAAAGCTACAAAAAAATTGCACAAGCTGAGAATACAAATGTTCCTTTTTGGAGTATTCTAACACTTGAATCACTCACGATTTGATGTAAACTTGATGTGCAAAGTTAATCTGAGGTGGTTGACTTTGTTCCTTTTATAAGAGACCAAGAAATTCTTCAATTAATGCTGTCAACGGATAGAAAGCATCTGAAGAGTCAACTAGCCGTTGGTGTTGTCGGACGTCCGATAGTCAGTTTTTATGCGTCCGAGCGAGGTCAGTGAGTTCGAGAAATTTTCTTGAACCTCTTAGGACATCCAATCCCCTCTGACCATGCGTCCGAGGGTAAGATGCAGACTTGGAGGTTCCTCTTCAATTCCTTCGAACGGCCGATGCGTCCAATGTGTTGCATCCGAAGTGCAGCAACGCTTGTCGGACGTCCGATGCCTAGGTGTTGAGCGTCCGATCGTGATCAGTAATCGTAGAAGCCTTGGCTTGTCTTCTTCGGATGTCTGAGTCTGAGTTTTTCACACGTCCGAAGTTACTCAATGGATATCGGACATCCGATACTCTCCTTTTGTGCGTCCGATATCTTCCTCAGTACTTTTCACCCTTTTTTTATCTTCTTTTTGCTCTAAGTCCTCAGACCTGTTTAGTGCCATTTCTGAAAAGAGTCTCTACAAAAAGTATTAATAACATCTGTTTGTTTGTAATCATCAAAAGATATGAATTGAGATAAACAATCTCCCCCTTTTTGATGATGACAAAACACTTGGATAGAACAAAAAGAAAAATAGACATACGAGCTAGGATTACAACTCCCCCTAGCGAAGTGCATGAGTATACGAAAAGAAATGCAACTCCCCCTAAAACTGACTTCCCTTAACTAGTTTCTTTACACCATCAGTGCTAATCCAATTCTCCCCCTTTTTGTCATCACAAAAACAGGTATGCCATGTCTGATCAATTTTGATACCAGCAACATCAGATAACATCGGCACGATCCATCAGAAACATTAGCAACAAAATTTTGACAACAAAGATTTGCAGATAACAAACACATCAATTCATAACAAACACATCTATTCACAGCAGATAACATCAGAAACACTTAGTCATAGCATCCATAAACAGTAGAAAACATCCAGTTGTACAGACCAGAAGTACAACTCTTAGTACATAGCATATGAAAAGTTTTGCAGTGCAAAAGATGAACTATAGTCCTAAAATAAAGTGCAGTGACCTAGCAGTGCCTAGATAGTGATTTTAGATGATCCAGGCATCCTCCTGGTCAGACGAAACTGTTCAGGGTCCACTTCTTTCTCAGTTTCTTCATCGTCTTCTGCATATGCCTCATCAGTTGCTGGAGCCTTGCCTTTATCCTTGGGCTGAGAGCTGGAAGTTGGTGTTGCATCATACCAGTAGTTGGCCCTGTGGGCTCAGGTCTTCGCTCTTTCTGATGAGCATTTTCATTGTTTTCAGGTATTGGATGCACAAGAACATTCCTTTTTTCAATGAAAGAAGATTGTTGGGCAGGGGTCATGGTCATCATGAGACTATCTTCAATAAGCATAACATGCTGTTTGAGGTTTTCAAGCAAGGAGATGACCTCAGAATTGGAAAAGAAGGACTTGCTGGCAGACTTTCTAGGATGAATGGTGAAAGAAGAGACATAGTCTGACTGATCACGAGGAGTCCTAGGAGTGACAGGAGTTTCATGAAATTTTTTCCTTCTAGACTCAGCCACAGTCTCCTTATAGCACCAATGGCCATCAAAAAATCTTAAGTTCTTCCTTTCAAAATAAGCTTTTGAAAAAACTGTTGAAGCACTGTCTTTGGGTGATTTTCCAGAAAAAGATATTTCAAAATGGGTAAAGATAGGAGTCAGAAATTTGCCATAAGAGAGCTTCCTACGACTGTCTGTGCTAATTTTGAGCAGAAACTTGCACATCACAAATCCAAAGTCAATGCGGATTTTTTCAACAAAACAATAGAAAAGGTAGAGTTCCATTTTGTTTGCATCTGTTCTGTGGCCATCAGTTGGCACCAACAGATTTGAAATGATGGTGAAGATGATCAAATTTTGAGGACTGAAATCATCTAATCTTGCCTAAACAGGAGTATTGAATTTGGTTTGAAAATAGGTCATGAGTTTTGCATTGTAAAAATGATGGTAGGCAGAAGGAAATTCCTCATACGAAAAGAAATTTACAATTTTTCCTTTGTAACCATTTTCAATTTTTGTTTTCAAAATGGAATTTACAATGTCAAGTGTTAATGTGATGTTCACAGAGTTGACCCTAGAGATGAGTTCTGTGTGTGAGTTACCCTTTCTAAGATTAGCAAAGAATTGATAAAGCATATCAGGGTAAAAGGTATTAGGAATGGTCAGAAGATGAACCCATTTTTGGAATTCAAACAGCTTAATAACAGGTTCAAGATCAAGCTTACGAAATTCGTAGGGAAGGATGAGCCTTTGGGTGATGAACCCTTTTTGAAAGACCAACTCAAATCTGTCTCTAGCTTCATCATCAATGAATTTTGGGAGATGAGTGGGTTCTGTTACGGGCTGAGATACTTGATGTTTCCCTTTCGAGGTTTGTGTGGCAGATGCCACAACATTTTGAGTCTCAGTCCTTGTCTTTGGAGACTTCCTGGTGGAGGGTTCAGGTGTTTGCTGATTCTCAGCAATATTTCCTTCATTCTGCTGATCAACAGAGGGATCAGCAGATTGTTTTTTCTTGGATTGGGGAGTGCTCTTCCTTTTTGTAGTTCTCTTTCTTTTACCAGATGACCTTGTGACAGTTTCATCACCCTGGGTAGCCCGCTCTGGTTCCTCATTTCCACCAACTATGTTTCCTTCAGAGTTCTGCTCTTTCATCTGCTCATCAGTTGGAGAAACCAATTTTCTTTGGGCAGTTTGCTTCACTTTACCACCACGGGTCACAATCTTCTTTTTAGGTGCTTGGGTAGATGGTTCCACAATTTCAATGTCCTCATCTCTAAACCTAAAAGACCGTCCGGCACTAGTAGACCCTCCTCTGATTCTAACCATGATGCAATGTGGATGTGTTTTTGATGCAGAACGTGGTATATAGACGAAGAATGCAGTATGAGCAAACGAGAATGCACTGTAATGTCGCAAGGAGAGAGTTATGAGAAGTTAGGGTTTTGCATGTGAATTGGGAACTATGGGGTAGTTGGGGGTTAAGAGTGATTTTTATGAGTGGTTAATGGGCAATAGAGGTGTAATGGCGTTGGTTGAGTCAATTTCTTGGAACTTGATTTGAGGAGAGAGGAATTTGAATTTTAAATATGAGAGAAAACTGAAAGGTTGCGTCCGAGACCGTGGAGGAAAATGAACTGAGAAAGATGGGTAACTGCTATATAAGACTCAATTTTTGAGTGTCGGACGTCCGAGTGAAGTGAAACGTCCGACACAACCGTCCGAACCAGTGCTTTTCTGAAACGGGACGAAGAACACTGTCGGACGTCCTTTCCAATTCATCGAATGTCCGATAAAGACTGACTAGAAACGAAATTTAAAATATTTTTTCTGAAACGCCCAGTTTTGTTCTCAAGAACACAAATTGATCTAGTGGAAGAGCTTTTGTGAGGATATCAGCGATTTGCTCTTTAGAACAAACAAACTGAACACAGATTACCCTCTTAGAGACAAAATCGCGAATGAAATGATGCTTTATATCAATGTGCTTAGTCCTAGAGTGTTGAATGGGATTTTTTGTCAGGTTAATTGTACTAGTGTTGTCACAGTACATAGGGACACATTCATATACTAAACCAAAATCATTCAATGTGTTTTTCATTCATAACAATTGAGCACAACAAGCACCAACAGCAACATATTCAGTTTCAGTAGTGGACAATGAGATAGCATTTTGTTTTTCACTAAACCAAGATACTAAGCAATTTCCAAGAAAGTTGCATATACCAGTAGTACTTTTTCTATCTATTTTACAACCACCGAAATCAGTATCAGAGAATCCACATAAAGGAAGTTCATGACATTTTGGATACCACAAGCCAAAGTTTAAGGTTCCTTTAAGATATCTAAGAATTCTTTTTACCGCATTCAAGTGTGATTTCTTTGGACAGGATTGAAATCGAGCACATAAGCATACAGCAAACATGATGTCAGGCCTACTGGCAGTTAAATAGAGTAAACTTCCAATCATACCTCTATACTTCTTTTCCTCAACTTTTGTACTTTCTTCATCTTTGTCAAGTTTGGTAGATGTGCACATAGGTGTTCCAACAGGTTTTGAGTTCTCCATTCCGAATCTTTTCAGCAGCTCCTTGGTGTATTTTGTTTGATTTATAAACGTTCCATCTCGGGTTAGAACCACTTGGAATCCAAGGAAGAAGTTCAATTCTCCCATCATGCTCATTTCAAATTCTTTTTGCATGATGTTGGAAAAGTCCTTGCACAAGCTCTCATTAGTAGCACCAAATATGATATCATCCACATATATTTGCACAATTAAAAGATCTCGTGAGCTTTATTTTGTGAAAAGTGTAGTATCTACAATGCCCCCTTTAAAACTATTTTCAATCAAAAACCCACTCAAACGTTCATACCATGCTCTAGGAGCTTGTTTTAATCCGTATAAAGCTTTTGAGAGTTTAAAAACATGATCTGGATAAAATTCATTTTCAAAATCAGGAGGTTGGTCAACATAGACTTCTTGATCTATAAAGCCATTTAAGAAGACACTTTTAACATCCATCTGAAATAATTTAAAATTCTTGAAACATGCAAATGCTAGAAACATTCTAATGGACTCCAGCCTAGCTACAAGTGCAAAGGACTCATCAAAGTCTATTCCCTCTTCTTGAGTGTATCCCTTAGCCACCAGTTTGGCCTTATTTCTAACAACCTCCCCTTTATCATTCATTTTGTTTCTAAAAATCCACTTTGTGCCAATGATAGGATGGTCTTGTGGTCTAGCAACCAGGGTCCAAACCTTGTTTCTTTCAAATTGGATTAACTTTTCTTCCATAGCTAAAATCCAGTACTCATCATTCAATGCATCAACAACATTTTTAGGTTCAAAGTGTGATACTAAAGCAAGATTATCTACTAGGTGTCTAAAGGAATGAATTCTGACCTTTTCAGATGGATCACCAATTATAAGCTCCCTGGGATGGTTCTGGACAAATTTCCAGGTTCTTGGAAGATCATTAGGAGTGGTGGTGTCTCTGTCATTCACTTCTCCAGCTAGACTGTCTTGAGTATCAGCATCCTTTAAATCAGTTTCTGGTGAAGCAGAGCCATGATCATTAATTGCTAACTTCTTTAATTCTTCTTGAATACCTGTATCATCATCTTCACCACAACTCATGGAAATGTCACCATTAGATTCATCAAAAGTGATGTGTATCGCCTCCTCTATAACCAGTGTTCTACGATTATAAACTCTGAAACCTCTTTTATTTTCACAATATCTCAAGAAAATTCCCTCATCAGATTTCTTGTCAAACTTTTCAAGATGTTCCTTAATGTTCAAAATGAAACATTTACAACCAAAGATTTTAAAGTAACCAACAACAGATTTTTTGTCAAACATGAGCTCATAGGAAGTTTTGTTCAAAATTGGTTTTAAGAGAACTCTGTTCATGGTATAACAGGCTGTGTTTATAGTTTCAACCCAAAAATATTTTGGTAAATTGCATTCACTAAGCATGGTTCTAGCAGTCTCTTGGAGAGTTCTATTTTTTCTTTCCACAACTCCATTTTGTTGGGGGACTCTAGCAATAGAGAATTCATGTGTAATGCCATTGTTATCACAAAAGTCTGGAAAGCCACAAAAAATGAAATTCAGTGCCATTATCACTTCTAATTTTGATAATTTTCAATCCAATCAAATTCTGAACTTTAGCAAACAGTGATACGAAGTTCTTGAAAGCATCATCTTTATGTGCAAGAAACATCACCCATGTATATCTGAAATAATCATCAACAACAACAAAACAAAATCTCTTACCACCAAGGCTTATTTTGTGTAGGACCAAACAGATCAAGGTGTAAAAGTTCTAGTGGTTTTGAAGTAGAAACACATTTCTTGGGTTTAAAAGATACCTTGACTTGTTTTCCAAATTGGCAAGCATCACATATCCGGTCCTTTTCAAATCTGATTTTTGGGAGACCTCTAACAAGATCCTTTTTATAAATTTCTTTTAGCAAATCCATATTGAAGTGACAAAGCCTTCTATGCCATAACCATGGGTCCTCATTTGCTACTTTGAGACATTTGAGATAGGAGGAATCAATTTTTTCAAGAACAACTACATACATATCATTAACTCATTTTTCTTTGAAAATAATGTTGAACTTTGAGTCAAATATGAGACATTCAAGCTTCTTGAACAATACAAACAGATTCCTATCACACAATTGGCTAACACTTAACAAATTGTAGCTCAGATTGTCAACAAGAAGAACATTGTGGATAAAGATTTGACCATTCTTACCAACATCACCAATACCAACAGTTTTGGCTTTGTTATCATCTCCAAACGTTACCTTTCCACTTGCTTTTGGCTTGAGTTTAATGAATTGTGATGCATCACCAGTCATATGTTTTAAACATCCACTATCAATAAACCATTTTAGTTCTTTAGCAATGTTATCCAGATTCAGCTACACACAAACCCACAAGATAATACTTGGTACCCTTTACATGTTGGGTCCTTGAGAGTTAGCATTATGTCTAACCATCCACATGTATCTCATGCCATTTTTCATGTTTTTCTTAACATAACAGTTGCTATTCATGTGATCAAATTGACAACAGAAGTTGCATACTGATATTGGATCAATCAAATGAACAGGTTTAATGAATCTGACTTGCCTTCTCCTATGGATAGCAAACTCATTAGCGTTTTGATTCAGTCTTATTTGATGAGCGTTAAGATGAGTTTTAGTGTCATTCTTTTGAAGACAGTTCTGTTTCATATGATGTAACAATTGACATAAATTTCCATCCTTTTTCTTAGACTACATTGTTCACTTCTGAGTATGTCACAGAAATTTTTCTTTTTGTTAAGTTCAGCAAGCACATCAGTTTCAGTCCTTTTCAGGTTTTCATTTTCATGCTTAAGACACTTGTTTTGTCGAAAAAGATTTACATTGTCTTGAATCAGAAAATTAATTTTCTGTTTTAGTTCTTTGTTTCTGATATAAGATTCATTTAAATTGTTGTGCATCTTTTCCAAAAATGAATTGACATCATCATCAGATTCATTGTCACTGTCAGTTTGGGAAGTACAAGCAGTTACCTCATCATCACCAATGGCCATGAAAGCCACTTGAGCAGATTCCTCTTCTTCTGCAATTTCACCTTCTGAGTTGCAATCATTCCAGGTGATCTGAAAATTGTTGAACTTTGGTTTTCGTTCAATCTTGTTCTCCTTCTTTTTCTTCATTGGACACTCATTTGTATAGTGTCCTGGTTGACCACATTCGAAACACTTATCAATCTGCTTCTTGTTGAACTCCAATTTTTCTTTGTTTCTGAAGTCATTAGACTGATTTGGGAAGGAATTGCTGAATCCACCTTTCCTGAATCTTCTCTTGTTGAGCATTCTTTTGAAGTCTCGTGTGATGAGTGCAATATCACTGTCATCACCTTTCAAATCATTTCCATCCTGTGAGGTTGTTTCATCTTCGTCTTGTGATGCTTTCAGAGTAATACTCTTTCTTACCTTGGTGTCTTCTTCATCCTGCATCTTAGATTTAAGTTTCAGTTCATAAGAAGTTAGAGAGTTAATCAGAGATTCAATGGGTAAAGTATTCAGATCCTTGGCTTCCTCAATGGCAGTCACTTTGCTTTCCCAGTCCTTTGATAGAGCATTCAGGATTTTTCTGTTCTTTTCACCTAGAGAGTACTCCTTCTCAAGCACCTCTAAATCCTTGATCAGATCATTAAATCTGTAATACATTTTGTCAATATTTTCATGAGGCTCCATCTTAAAAGATTCACACTTAGTGACCAGAATAGATTTCTTTTGCTCTCTCACATTCTCGCTTCCCTCATGGATCTCTCTAAATTTATCCCAAATTTCTTTTGCAGATCTGCAGCCTTTGACACTAATGGACTCATTTGAGTCTAATGCACTGTATAGAACATTCAGAGCCTTGGCATTTAGAGTGAGATGAGTTCTATCTGAACCTAGGGTTGATCCCAATATCCAAATAGCTGCGACCATTCAGCAAATAACTGATTTGCTAGCTCAAGTGGTGCACCAACAGAGTCACAACCCTAACCCCAACCCGGGGAATCTTGGTAATCATGTGGAGAGCGAGGACCGGGTCCTCGAGAGGTTTCAAAAGTTTGCCCCACCAAAGTTTATTGGGGGACCTGATCCAGATGTAGCCGAAAGATGGCTAGAAAAAATGGTGGATATCTTTACTGCCCTGCACTACACGGAGGAACGGCAGGTGACTTTTGCTGTTTTTCATCTGTAAAGGGGCGGCCTGTTCCTAGTGGAACGTAATACGACAAAAGCGGGACCGAGAGCAAATGCCCAGCACTTGGGTGAACTTTATGCGGGAGTTCAACGCTAAATTCTTCCCTTCTCTAGTTCAGAAACAAAATGAGGATGAATTTATCCGATTTCGTCAAGAGACCCAGACAGTGGCCTGAGTACGAGAGCCAATTCATTCGGCTATCCAAAATTGTGCCCGAACTCATCGTGACCGAGCAACGAAGAATACGGCGATTCGTCCAGGGTCTGAACGTGGAGATCCAAAAGGATCTAGTCGTAGCCCAAATTAACGCCTTCAGCGATGCCGTAGAGAAGGCGCAACGAGTAGAGAATGCTAGGCTGCAGGTGCAAAACTTCTAAACCAAGAAAAAGGGCTTTCCGGGGAGTAGCTCTGAGCAAGAAAGTACAAGTACGCCCCTTAAGATTGGAAAGGAAAACGGGGGAGTACGACAACCAGGGGTGTCGCGTGATGTCTCTCAGGGGGTACCGGTCTCTGCTACTCGTGATCCCTGTGGATATTGCGGAGAGCCAAATCATACGGAGACAAATTGTTGGAAGAAAGAGGAAAAATGTCTGCGCTGCGGAAGTACCGATCATCGGATTGCTGACTGTCCAGTTCGATTGCGAAAAGGAAAAGGGACCCCGCAACCAACTAAGATTAATCCTGGACAGTCGGAAAAAGAAGGGACTGGATTGAAGGTACCGGCTCGGGTATATTCTTTAGAGCACCATCAGGTTCTTGACTCGTCTGAGGACGTAGAAGGTGCGATCCGTTGCGTACCTTAGATTTTGAAAGATTCCGTTGATAAGAAAATTTCGAGCATGAAATTTCTTTATGGAGGAGAGAGTGCGAGAACCCGTAATTTTCTTAATTGCTAGGTTTTATTTTCTTTTAATTGCACGCTTTTCCACATTTTATTTATTCAAAAAATTGTGAAAATAATTTTTATGAGTAAAGATGGTTTTGAAATCATTTTTTCCGAGTATAAGTTAGTTTATAAGATTTTAAGGGTGTATATCGGATGTGGGACCCACTAGTCCGGCAAGTTCGATAAAATTCGGTCAATTAGGTTAAATTTTGTATACAGGAATTAATTTACTAGGTGTTAGTAAGATAAGGGAAAGAATTGGAGGATAGGAACATGATTTGGCAAGGATTAGTGAGAGAATGGCCAAGATGGTGCCAAGTGGCAAGACACCAATCATGTAACTTATTTGACCAAAGAATTTGATGAATTAAAACCATTTTTTTTTCTCCATTTCCTTCATAAGCTGGCCGGCCATCTTGGAGCAGCAAAGGAGAAGAAGAAACTCCATTTTCTTGCTTTTTACTCTTAGTTTAATCTTACGGAAAAAAAATCAAAAGTGAAGGAGTGAGTTAGTGAGTGAAATCCATCCAACTCTAGTGTGTGATCTTCAAGCCTTGAAGCTTTTGGTTGGTGGTTGTTTTGGGTGACTTAATCAACTTGTAAGAGAGGTATATGATCTTTAATCCTTGCTTTTATGGTTTTATATTAAGTATTTAAAGGTTTGAGGGTAAACTAGAAGTTGTATGGATGCTTCCTATGGCTAAATCTCTTGAATTAGTGAAGTGGTAGTTGGGTTGGTTAAGTGGCCTACCATGTGTTTGATTAATTGTTAAAGCTTTGATTTATGGTTTTAGTTAGAGTTAACACTTGGTATGTTGGTTAAGAGGAAAACAATGAAAGGATGAAGCAAGAAAAGTAGTGGTATGCACTAATAGCCCAAATTTCAGATTTCTGGAAATTCAAACTTCAGTTCTGCCCGGTTCCAGTTCGTGATGTTAGAGGCCGAATTAGGCTTAGTACAAAACATGAAAGTTGTATAGAATGATGTTTTGTAGTCGTCTGCAAAATTTCATCCCAATCAGAGGAATGTAACCTGTAAAAAGACCAAATACCCTTGCTTCCTTGTTTCTGCCCGAAACTGATAATCAGCTTTTGTAATTGGTCAGTTTGACCGGGAATACTACTGATTTGGTTGGTGATGCCTTCTTAAGAATTATAGCCTTGTATCTTAGCTTTCAAATGGCTTTAGAATTACCTGAATCGGAGTTGTGTGTACTGAGATATACTTGAATGAATCAGGACTGCTAGTGGAATTTCACAGTGAGCTTCGAACTGGAAAATCTGGGGTTGTTTTGGTACCGTTGACCTAGTTAGGATGAGAACTAGACTAAGTGGTCTTCATCAAAGTTATAACCCTCTGTCTTAGCTTCGAAACTGTATAACGTGTACTTCAATCCAATAAGCGTAGTTTCGGTTAGGTCCGATACGCTAAGTAGCGGTGAATCTGCCTTTTTGGTTTCCTAGCTTAAAGCTCATTTCCGGTCATTTTCCTAGCTAAATCTTGTACTTGAATGAATTTGAACCTATTGAACGGCTGTTGTGATGAATTTATATTGCGTAGGACTTTGGGATTGATTGAGGGAAATAATGAAGCCATAAGTGGTTAATAGGTAAATACAGAGAGCATGCAGCCCAAAATTTTAGGGCTGCGCGATTCCTTCAATTGAGTTGATCTTAGTACAATTGAAGGGTTTTAGAGTTGTTTATAACCCTAGAACCAACTGTTATCTTTTGCTCAAAAGTCATATTTTATTCTTTTGTATTAGTACTTAACATAGAAAGACGTACGACATGTAGTCGAGTCTCACTTGTACATTCCGTTTACTCGATTTTGGGTGTGAAACCTTCAATTGTTTTAGTTTGATGATTTTAGGGTTTCTTGGCAATTAAAGCCAGTTTGAAGTGAAAACTTTTGAAGTATCTGTACTTGAACCGGTGAGTGTACCACTCCTCTCATTTGCTGTTTAACCTGGTTTCTTCCTCTGCAATCTGCGATTTAAATGACTGCACTATCTGTTTATTCTGTTTGAGACGAGGGTGTACTTTATCACACTCGTTCTCTTGTCTGTCTATATGCCTATTTACTATGTATAATCTGTTAACTGTATCTGAATCTGTTCGGACGTCGTTTGGAGGCTGGTATCCAACGACCTTTCTGTGACCTCTGAGCTCAACACCTGTGGCTAGTTACTCAAATCGGGCCGGCAAGGGCCTGGTCGATTAGACAACGAATCACGGTAGTCTGTTTTGGGATCTTTGGGTATTGAGACTCTTGATTCTGGTATACTCGAGTATTACCATTACTGTTCCTGAATGGAGTTCGGGCCTGGTAGGTGTATGTTTGGTGGACGAAAATTGGTGTAAAGTGGGGTCTACGGATATGTTGGGTCTATTTACGTTGACGGAGAGTCAACGAGTTCGGATCAAGTACTGCAAATGGAAATCTGGCTCCTGAGAGCCACTTGTATCATTTCCCTTTGAATCACTGTGTCCAAATGCTTTCCTTTATATCTGGTATATGTATCTGATTGATTAAACGTGAAAGACCATGATTTTACCCCTATATGTTTGGTACCTTATTGAGCGTAAATTCACCCCTTTCTGTTGCTTTTGTTTTCCTTACAGGGGACAAACTTGGAAATCACAGTTTTGGAAGAAAAGGGTCAAGCTAGTATATGTGTCATGTTGTTAAACTCTTTTGAAAACGAAACCCTAATTGTATTTTGTGTAGTAAGAGTATCTCGGATGGCACTGTATGTTAATTTGTTCAAGAGTTCAATGTAAATATATGGATAAGTGTTTAACCTAGTGCATTAAATGTATTATGTTGAGACTATGATTTTATGGTTTGGTAGGCTTGTTCTCAGCTTTGTAGTTTCCGCGCGTACTATGTTGGGTTTATGTGAATCGACTCTATAGTTCTGGCGAGAGTTGGGCAAGGGGTCTGCTGAACCCTTTGGTTCGCCTTAGGGTGAGGTGGGGCTGTCACATAACGCATAAAGGCTGTTGATTTAAATCAGGAGCGGCCAACTCCCTTAATATTCGTGCATTAACCATAGTGACTTCCTCTTAATCCGAGTCACTCGAAGTGTCACCAAATGAATCTGTTGGTTCAACTTCTGGCTCAGGTCTCTGAGATGTAGCACTTGAGTGCTCTTCTCTGAGTTGTCTGGTCTTTTTTCTTATTCTACGCGCAGTCTTCTCTACCTCGGGGTCGAAAATTAATTCACTTGTACGAGGAGAACGAGGCATACATTCGAAAAGCACCAAAAAATTAGAACAAAAATAAACTCAAAAAGAAACAAATAACTAACACCAGTCCCTAGCAACGGCGCCAAAAATTGACAGGTTGTCGAACCCTGTGTAATAATAAAAAATAAACCTAATTGCCAATTAAAATAGCCAAAACCCGATTTCGAATATTGGAACAGGGACTTTAGGTGTGCAATGAGTTACATAATTCACCCTATTCCCGAAGAATTTACTTGATCCGATATACCCAAATGGGATGACTTTTACACAAATAATTATTAATTTGTAAACAGAGCAAGTAGGGTCGTATTCTCAGGGATTGGGTGTATTTGTCTCTTTACAAATCCAAAATAACGCAGGGGGTATTTTTGTATAAACGATGACAATCAAAGAAATTCAAATAAAAATAAATAACTAATTAGAAATTAAATGACAATTCACTAAAGTTTGAGTAACAATAATTAAAGATCTAACCAAGAATTAACTTCAGCAATGGTTCACCTAATTGATCATCGATGCACAAGCAATTCCAATTATTTATTAATAAATAGGTTATAACTGCCAAACAAACAATGACTGTCAACCCCTACTTACCGTGTCGGTGATTAAGGTACGCCCGTTAACCACTGCTCTAATTGAGAAATAATTTTAGGTATGTTCGTAAGATTTAATTCCCTAATTGCCTTGCGTATTAGAGGAGCCCTATTCTAACCAAATAACGCACTACCAGGGTTATTTCAGATTAGCCCGCGTATCCCCCTAACACAAACCTAATCGTGCCAGTTGTCACTATTTCAAGACAATTAAACAATTACGGATTTAAATGCCCTAATTGACAATAGACTACCAAATTAACTAATTATCCGGATCCAAGACAATCAATTAATTAAATAATCATAAGTACTGTAATCAAGGAATATGCGAATACCAATAGATAAAGGAAAAGATAAAATTAAATCGATCTCACAATTTTAGGCGAATCAAAGCCTCTGTTGTTCTTTGACTAGAGTAAGCAAATTAGTTCATATTTGATGCGAAAGACCCATACATAATTGTAAAGAAAGCAGCGGCCATTGTCCTTTGAAATTGGGGAAATTCAATTCATCCGTAGTAGTGATACCAAGAAGGATTCGAAACTGACATACGAAGAAGGAAAAGAAAACACTAAGAGCTAAAAGGAAGAAAGGTCAAAGCTCTCCTCTTTGCTCCTGACATGTGTAAGAATGAAAAGCAAAAAGAGATCCAAGGGAAAAGCCAACAAAAGCTAACAAAAGGTAGTGCTCATCCTCTGCTATATCTAATTTTCTATCTAATGCCTAATCTAATCTCATCCTCAGTCTCCCACTGTGCGGCGGCTTTTTGCCCTCCAAGGAATAATGAAGACTCTGCCGTCCACTGTCTTTGCAACAATTACCAAAATGGGCATAAGTTTTCCTTTTTCAAAAATGCCCCTGGGATAATCTCTGTTGCTTGGGCTCCTTTCCTGTCAAATTGGCACTTGTTATCATATTTTTGTTCTACTCCCTGAAATAAATGCAAAATATCAAAAGTGAGTAGAATTTAACAATTAATCCACATCAGGTCAGGTAATAGGGGAAATTAATAATAAAATAAATGATAAAATTGCAACCTATCACTTGCTAGGTGGAAAGAACTTATTGAAAAAAACTTTTGGTAAATCGCCCAAGTGGTAAAGGTATTAGGAGAATGTGATTGTAACCAAAACTTGGCCTTGTCTTTTAATGAGAATGGGAACAATCTGAGGCAAATTGCATCATCACTAACACCATTATGCTTAATTGTGTTGTAAATTTCTAAAAATGTAGACAAATAAGAATTCAGGTCTTCAGTTGCATTACTTCTAAATTGAGATTGTTGCACCATTTGTATAAGAGATGGTTTAATCTCAAAATATTAGCATTTATTGTAAGTCTCACTATGCTCATTCGTAATCCATCACCTCTGAGTAATATGAAGTCCCGCAATGCTATTCTATTGGCCTTCTCCACCATAGGTCCGATTTGTAAAAGTTCAATTGTTATTTCTCCTTCACCTAAAGTCTCCACAATCTCGGGTAGTGCTTGCCTTCATTGCCTTCTTAGAGTCCTTTCAATTTCAAGATCGAATGGAATAGTGACTGTTAGAGTTCTCTAGGTATACCACAAGAAACCACAATCAAAAGATTTACCAAAACTAAAACTAAATACTAAATTACTTAAATTACTCTATCTACTAAGGCTAAATATATTCACAATATAACGTAATGTTTAAACTAATAAAGATTGTTTTAGCCCTAATATTGCCATGGTTCCCTGGCAATGGTACCAAAAACTTCACGAGATTTATAACTGCACTCTAAATTTAAACCAAATTTCCTCGTTAACTACAAGTGCACGTGTCATGCATTGTAGTATAAAAAAAATAGGGTCGAATTCCACAAGAACCACTTTTGAATTACTAAGGCTTAATCACACTCTCTATTATCTAAACTACTCAATAATCAATCAAAATTTAGCAATAATAATGATAAGACAACTCAAAAGTTAACAAACAAATTTGGAGTAACTCAGATAACAAAAGTGTCCTAGGGAATAGAATCCACTAATCACGCTCAATCATGGAAGAAATAAATAACTAATGCTACTTTTCTTGTCTTACTAGGGATGCATTTCACTAAGACAATCAAAACTCACTTTCACCAATGAATCGGAATTAGCTAATACTTATGTTTCCCTACTATCATGGTGAAATCTCAAGTATTAACTAGATCAAGCACAAGAAATATCATACACATCCACCTAGGTGCATCACTACTTTTGTGTGCCTACTCCTTAAGTTCCACTTATTCATTTTCCATCATTGTTAACTATTTTCATAAATTATTGACAACTAAAATGGCTTGCAAATGGTGATCAAGCATTCACAAGTGTTAGAGCATGAACAAGTGAACTAGCAAGTACAAGATACAGCAATAATCAACCAAATCTAGCCATAATCAAAGCATAAATAACTTCATCTTCCCCTAGAACAAGAAGATCGAGTTACACATAATATATTTCACATCATCTTTCAAGCAAATAAAGAGAAAATGGAGGAAGAGATGCTTATTCAAATGAAGAAACAAGATCTCCCAACTTCATCAACTTCATAGCCATCCAAATATTTGATTATGTCAAGTGTTCTTCAAGTTTCTCCAAGGAAATAAGAAAACTAGACAAAAAACTAAAACTAGAGAAAAATCCTATTTTGTTGTAACTCCTTTTCTTGCTTTACCTATTCTCCTTGTTTCCTTTACCTTTTCTTCCCAAAAAGTCCTTAATTGGAATCTCCAATATTCCGTCTTCAAGTGCACAAGATGCTTTGGCAGCTTTCCAACCGAAATTCGTTGTGAAACAAGAGTCAAAAAACAAGTGTGAAATGTGCACAAGTTGTTTTACAAATTGCAGAGGAGAGAGATGGATCCAAGACCACAGATCCAAGGGGTACCAAGCTAATCCTAACTCGGATCTAAGATTTCTTCAATTTTTTCGCTTGTTTTGCAAGCAAGATCTGAAGACTCTCTTATAGGGATCCAAGCTTGGATCCCTTGCCCTTGGATCTGTTCCTCTAGCTTCTCAAACGAGGTCTCCGATCTGAGGGTAATGGGATGGATTCGAACTCAAATCCAACTCCCCTATTTCCAGCTTCAATTTTCTTCCTTTTCTGCATGATTTTTTCTTCTCGTTTCACTTAAGCGTTATCCTCCAAGAAGTACATTGCATCTTCTTCAATGCAGGCAAGTATTTCATGCACTAATAACCTACAACACCACACATTTATGCATTAATCCACTCATTTTGCACATTTAGTTTACTAAGCGACACTTGAAGAAATTTTCACCAAAAGGGCTTAAAATGGCTATGAACCCCTAAAAACATGCTAAAAGCTTACATGTAACCATATGAAACACAGGTGAAATATTCACTTATCATATGAAATCATATGAAACACAAGCTTGCATGTAACCATATGAAATATACCACCCATACCTATAACTATCTCTCATCTATATTTTGTGATAAAGAAGTTAGTTATAGATTCTTTAAATTCTATGAAATTACATCGTTAAAACCATAAAGGTGTTTTCTTACTTTCGTGTGAGTGCTCCCTAGGTTCAACGCGTCTATGAACTAGTGTTAAATCACAACTTTCATTAATGATACAACACCTTTAGATAATCATAACTAGTAGCCAATTAATCATGATTGAAATACAAAAAGTGTTTGATTGCACAAGAAATAAATCAAATAACTATGATGAGATCACATAACAATCACAGACACTTAATCCATTCCTTAGCTATACAAACTAGCAAAACATGATAGTTATGAAAACAAGAACCAAATTTGTATTATAGCAAAAAATAAGAATCAATACAAAAAATAAAGTGATAGAAGAGATGTCACCCTTATGACTTGAGTTCCAAGCTCTCTATTTTCATCCTCAGCTTCATCTATGCTAGCTAAATATAAGATGGATAAACTACACTAACTACACTATACTAATAAACTAGAGAATTCTAGTGAAAGAGTACATTTTGCATAGTTTCTCTGGGCTTCAAAGTTACAAGAAATGTTCAAAATAGGCCTTACTTATATAAGATTAAAGCTCTCAAACAACTTATTAAAGTTAATGCAAATTGCTCCATGAAATTACCAAAAGTTGATTCCTAAAATATCCAGACTTTCTTGGGCAATTGCCATTGAATTTTAATCACAAAAATGGTCCAAAAGTTGTGTGAATAAGCTTCAAGTTCCAAAGCAATTTTCATAGCTGGAATATAAATACGGGGGTGGAAAACATAGGGGTGGTCACATATTTGGTTCATGTATTGTCCTCCCTTGTAGGTTTGCACTTTCTGATGGTTCTAGAAATTGCTCTATTTTTGTACCAATTTAGATTGCAAATTTCTCGATAATGGAAGGCAAATTAGTTCTTGCACAAAACGTTAAAGTTATAGTCCTCTAAGTCAATTTTTCAATGCACTAAGAGTCATGCCATTTGGAGCTTTGAAGACTAATAAATGTCCAAAATACCCTCAACTGGTCAAAACTTTGTTTTGAGACTTTGGCAATAGAAATGCACTTCTATATTTTAGCTTTTTTATTATCAAAACCCATGAACTGGATTTCGATATCTTCATAGGAAATGTAGATATATGTCTTATCTTCAAAATAGTTCAAGAATCATTTCAATCCAATATTTGTAACTTAGTTATTTCCAAAACACTAGAAGATGTTAGAACTATCAATTTTTTCTTCTTTGCCACTTGATTGCATTTTATACTTTGAACATTTTGCACTTCATATCAATTAAAGGCAACTTCAAATCATCAAGAGTCATATAAATATCTTCTCACTTCACTTTATTTGATAATTGAATCATTAAAACTTAGAAAAACATAAAATTTTCACTACTTTAATGCATAGAAATGCAATATTGCTCACTTAAGCTAAAAAATGGAAAATTCACTAGAAACTTTATTTAGCTTATTAAAATGAGTAAAACATACCAAAAAGTATATAATAAAGCACACTGAATTTACGTAAGATAAACACTTATGATCAATGAATTGTCTAGTACTTTTTGTTGATTCGTAAGATGCTGGAAACTAGGATGTGCGCTATTATTGGAGAAACATCCAAATACCAAGTAGGTAACTAGCTAGGTACAATGCAATAAATTTGAGTTGTGTTATTCATGGTACTAAATATGTATAAGACGTTTAACAATATTGTGCTTTTTTTATATCTATTCTAGGCAAATTAAATGGATGGCTGCTTAGATATATAATGAGCACCCAACAAATTGTTATCAAGCTAATTTTAAAGTTTGACAGTGTGAGAACTCAAGAAAATTATGTGTATGCTTTGCATTTATTTTATTTTATTTACTTTGATATAAATATTACATATAATGAATAAGTGGTTAAATTAAATGCCTAATTGAATTTTTATAAAAATTGAGAATTTAGAAATATCCTAGAATGGTGTAAATTTTCTTATAGGAATATACAAATTAAAACAAATAAAGTTAGGAGACAAAGCATGAAATAATGAATCTACAGCCCTTAGTAAGCAAATAAGTTAAAATCAAAGGACCAATTCAACCTTAAAACTCTGTTTTAAAACTCGGACCGGACCGGCTGGTCGAACCGGGAACCGGCCAGGTAGCCGGTCCGAGTCATATTTAAAAACCGGAAATTTTAAAACCCGGTCAAAGTCGGTCAAAAATCGGGTGTGACCGGAAACAAACCAGTTTTTCCGGTTCAACAGTAATTTTTTTAAAAAAAATTCAAACTTTATAATATTATGGTTTGACCCCTAAATTGTTAAAACTTATTGATATACCTCAAATATTTGATACTTTATAAATATTGTCCTACAATTTGATGTTATTTTTCAATTAAATTCATAATTTTAATTCTAAACTTGTTAATATTTATTAAATAATATAAATTGCTACTTGATTGTTCTAATTTCTTTGTATTTTCTTGTTAAATATATTTGAAACATCAAATATATATGAATATACCTTTATTAATATCAATATATTATTAGATATTATATATATAATATTTTAATTTTTAAATAATTTTTTTTATGACGTCATCCGGTTCGATCCCTATCGACTCCCGGTCGAACCCATTGACCCCTGACCCTGACCTTGGCCGAGTCGCTATCCGGTCCGGTTCTGAAAACATAGCCTTAAAAACTAAACGAATAGCTTCTGGACCCGAATGGGACTTAGGCAAATTAATTTCTAAAGCATGGGGCGGTGACTAACAACTGCTAAGTTAGCTGTCAAAGAGAATTAGCTGCCAGCATTTGCTAGGTCCACGCGGCAATCGAGAGAAAACTAGGAGAAACTATCTCCCAATAAAACTAAGTGGTGGCTGAGGAAACAAACAAAACTTTGGGCGGTGGCCGAAAGCAAAGGAAACTAGGTAGTTCTGTCTTTCTTTTCTTTCATTCAATCTCTACAAAACACAACCGAGAGAGAAAATAGGGCATCAAACCATTTCTTCCTCTCAAACACCAAAGCCCAGAGCTAAGTAAGTGATAAGAGGAGAAACCAGTCTGCAACTTCGAGTATCAGCCACATCAGTGAGGGAAAAAAAATAGCAGGTGCAAGAGTTGGAGGAACCAGAGCCGAGAGAGGAGAGCAATCTATAATTATCGAGCTTTAGGAGGAAAAAAAGTAAGAAACTTCAATAATCTCTTGCTTACTTATCCGGTATAAATGAACATATAAGCTGCATGTTAAGTTTTAGCAACGAAAATAAGTTTTGATTGAGGAAATGTTCTGGTTTAGGATTAAAACTACTGCATGACTGAAGTTGTAGGAACCGAGAGTAAATCACTTGAGTTGCAACCTATTATCATTGGAAAATGGAAACTAATGTAAGAAATGCATGCAATATGGTTATCTCAGGTATTATAAGAGGTTTAGTTGAAGAAACTTGGGGAAAAGTTGGAAATTTGGGTTGAGACCGTAGGAAGAAACCTGCTGGAATTTTTCCAGATTCACCCGAGAGAAAGAAACTGAAGGTGCAGCTTATTAACCGAAAGTATGGAGTAATTTTCTGCTAGAAGCTCAAACTATATGTTATTTCCTTGACTTACCTGAGCAACTAGAGTAGAGTTGATAGCTGGAGTGAAAACTTTGCAAGAATTGGCTGGTAGTTTCTGTCTATCTAGCCGAGAGAAGAGGTAAGGAAATTTTCCAGATTTCTTGACAGATTTTGGGTTCCAAATTCCTATGTTGAAGCTTAATACCTTGCATAATATTTTAGTCTTAGCATGCATGTTGGATTTGAATATGTAATGAAGAAGTAATGGAGAAGTTTCTTGTTTAAAAGTTGATTGCTGCCCGAAACAGTCACAGCTTGGCCGAGAGAGAGAGTTAGACCTCTGTTTAGCTTTTCTTTTGAAGTTTTAACTGTAAACTTTATGTGGGCTGGTTAAGGCTACTCTGTAGCTTGAGAATCATGTTTTGCATGCTGAGTTAGAGTTTAAACTGAGGAAATTATGGAGGAATTACCGTATATTAAACTGCTATATTGCCGAATGATATAGTTAGATGATGACAGAATTATTGTGACTTCTTGGTGGAATAACATGCTGGAATTACATGTTATTTGTTTTATTTCATGGTGGATAGAATGTATGTTGTGTGATTGGTGATTAAGCAAGCAAAAGATGGAAACCTTGTTGAAAATTTTGAAGTGATATTGCTGGAAATTTTGCTTGCTGGCTGAAACGGTGAAGAGTTGAGTCTTCCATGATGTTTTCATAAATTCTAAGATAACTTATTGTAATTATATGCATAAAATAGCTTATAACATCTTGATCTTGTCCTCATGAACGTTTTAAAGAACTTAAAACTTGAGGGGCTAGTGTAGTGGAACAAATTGGAAGTATATACAAACTAGAATCTGGTTTAGCTTAAAAAGGAAAGAAATGAAAAGTTCACTAGCCTTAATCTTTAAATTTGGGGTGAAAATAGTTTAACCTTAGTTTAAACACCTCACAAGACCTTAAATTTGGAGTACATGTGTATCTTGTGAGAACCCGCAAATTTTTCTAATTTTATATATTATTTATTTTATTTCCTTGCCTGCATTTTTATTCATTATACCCTACTATTTTGATTTTCCCAGAGATTTTATAAGTGAATAGAGTTTTTAAATCATTTTTTTAGTTTAAGTTAGTTCATGAGAAATTAGGAGTGTATATGGGACGTAGGGCCCGCTAGTACGTTAAATGAGAGAAATTCGGTCAATTAGATTAAGTTTTGCATAAAGGGATTTAAATACTAAGTGTTAGGAGATAATTAGAGGTTACCTAGATGGATTAACCATGGGGAGACAAGAAAATAACTTTAAGCAACAACAAAGTGCCAAGTGTCACTACCTAGTCAAAGTTGGACTTGCCTGACTTTCTTAACTTTACTAAAAGATTAATTTTGACCCAAATCATCTTCATTTTATACCCTTCTTGGCCAAACCTCTCCTTGAGAGAAAAGAAAAGAAAGCTTCAACTACTTCTTCCATTTCTTGCACAAATCTTGAAATCTAACCGATTAAACCTTGAATTAGTCCACAAAAGTGACTCGCTAAGGGAGTTTGAAGGTCTTGGTGGAGTTGTTTTGGAAGAAAGAAACCTAAGCTACTACCTTTCTTGAAGTATCAAGGTATGGTGTGTAGAAATTCATAGTTTGTTCTTAATAATGGTTTATTAGTGGCTTTTGTGGCTAAATATGTTGATTTGTAGTAGATTTGATGGGTGGAAATAGAGTTTTGATGGATTTTTTATTTATTATTGATTTCTCTGTTTTTATATAGTAATTATTGTTTAGTCATGGATTGATGGTTTGTTATAGTGTAAAATGGAGTTTGTATATGTTGGATATGCTTGGTTGAGGAAAATTTCTGGTTTGGTGCGGAAAATTCCAGATTAGGGTTTCAACTTACCCTGTTCTGCCCGGTTCTGTTAGGCCATGATGGAGGCCGAATCAGCCTTAGTTTAAAACATGAAAGTTGTAGGAAATTATGTTTTATAGCTGCCTGTAAAATTTCAATCCAATTATATTACTGTAGCATGTGAAAAGACAAACATACCCCTGACTGCCATAGGTAGAGTTCGGTGGACAGTGTTGACATTTCACCAATCTGACCGCGTCTGTTCACCCTGATCTGTACCGAATTAGCATTTGGCCAAAACACAGAAGTTGTAGTTCTATGTCGTAGCTTTCCAACGGTTCTAAAAACCCCTCAATTGGACTTCGGTAGCCTGAGTTATTGTCGTTTAAGCCTAGTACGGTTAACTAGCCTGATTGTGAGACTCTGGTTCGGTAATTTGAAATTTGGATCTGGTTACACTACAAACTGGACTGAGTGGTCTTCATCAAAGTTGTAGGCCTTTATCTTAGCTTCGAAACCGTATAAATTTCACACCAATTTGATAAGCGTAGCTTCGGTTGTGTCCGATATGCTAAGCGACATCAAATCTGTCTTTTGTTTTATGATTTAAACTTCATTTCCGGACATTTTCTTAGCTTGATTTTGTACTTGTACGACTTTGAGCCTATTGAACGGCTATTAAAATGAGATTATTTTGTGTGTGACATTGGGGCTGATTTGAGGAAAAATGAAGCCATGATGGCTGGAAAAGCAAGGAAATTTAGGGAAAATGCTGTCCAATTTTCTAGGCCGTCTGATACCTTTAAGTTGGAGTTGCATTGTGGTAGAATGAGGGGGTTTGGGGTTGTTTGTAACCCTCATACCAACTATTATCCAAACATTTCATGTTTATACTTTTGTACTAGTATATAACTTGGAGAGGCACCCGACTAGTAATCGAGCCTCACTTGTGCATCTCGTTTACTCGGTTTTGGATGTGGAAACTTTAACTACCTTACTTTGTTATTCTTAGCATTTCACGGTGATTAAGGCCACTTTGGGTGAAAATTTTGAAGTACCTGTACTTAAACTGGTGAGTGTACCACTCCCCTCATTGTTGCTTAACTTGGTTTCTGTACATGCAATATGTGGTATGAATGACTGTATTATCTGTTTATACTGTTTGAGATGAGGGTGTACTTCATCACACTCGTTCCT